>NC_141562.1:38572734-39772734 GCF_036417535.1 Chlamydotis macqueenii
CGTTGCACCCGAGCCCAGCTTTATCCCCCCCTTGGGGGGGTCGGATCCACCGGCGGCACCGGCACCAACACGGCCGCGGGAACGGGCGGGCGGCTCCGCACCCCCGCTCCCGGTTCCCGCTCCCATCGCCACCCGCAGCCGCCGGCCCTCGGGGTGGGCTGGGATTTTTTATTGTTATTATTATTTTTCCCTAACTCCAAAAGCAACGATATTATTGTCTCGCTTAAACCGAAGGTGGGGGACACCGCGTTTGCGGGGTCCGAGGCTCCGGGGGACCGGTCACCGCGCCCTGCCCCCGGGTCCGGTTGCCTTTGCGGGTTTGTTGTTGGTTTTTTAATTTTTTTTTTTTTTTTTTTGGTTGGGCTTTTTTTTTTTTTTTTTCCCTGAGGAAACCCCAAAACGCCGGAGGAATCCCAGGAGCGCGCGGCGCAATCTGGTTCTCCCCGGATGATATTTGGGGAGGAAGGCGCTAATGGGGCAATCTGGTGTTTGTTTTGAAAGCGCTCGGGATGAGGATTTTTTTTTTTTTTTCCTTTTTTTTTTTTTTTTTTCCCCGGGAAAGGAGGCAGCACGGCTGAGTGGGCTTTGAGCACGGGGCTCTGACAGATGGTGCGGGGCGCCGGGTGCCCAGCTCGCCCCGACCCTGCCCGGCCCTGGGGGGGGGGGGCTTTGCAGAGCCCCCCCCCCCCCCGCCTTAATTTGGGGGGTGGGGGGGAGTCCGGTCGCTCGGCTGGGGCAGCCCCGGGGACCCGCGGGCTGGGGGGGTGGGGGGGTGGAGTCCGGCCCCACAGCCGGGTTCTGTTTGGCAAAAAGCGCGGGGGGGTTGCGGGGCTTCAACGCGCCGCGCAACTTCTGCCGGGGGTGACTTTTCCCCCTGATGAAACCACGTATTTAGAAGTGATTTATTTTTTATTTTGTAGCGCAAACAGAAATCCATAAACTGTCGGTTCAGCGCCATTGACTCTTTGATCAGTTACTGGGCTATTTTATTTTATTTTTCTTTTTTTTTTTCCCTCCCGTCAGAGAGGAGAGATTAAAAGCTTTTTTTTTTATTTATTTCCCTTTTTTTTTTTTTTCCCGCTGCGAAGGGACGGAGCCCAAACGAACAATAAAAGCGCAATCAGAGCGCATCCTCCGCTCGTCGGGAACGAAACCGGGAGCGGGCGGTGAATGAGGGAACCGCAGCGATTTCCGAAAACCTCTAACTGCCCCCCCCGAGGAAATCAAACCGCTTTGGCACCTCCTGTGCGCTCCGGAGTTCCAAAGGGCTCGGCTGGAACCCACTGAAATAATTACCGGCTCATTCGGGGAGGGTGCAACGCCCCTGGCAGGGTGCTGGTGCCCCCCTGCCAGCCCCGCTTCGCTCCCAGAGGAAATTGCGCTAGGGATTTTTTTTTTTTTAATTTTTTTTTTTTTTTATTCTCTGCTGGAGGGGTCCGGATCCCACCCGGGTTTAAGCAAAAGAAGGAGAAAGTTTGTGCGGGGTGGGAGCGGGGCCCATCCCGGAGGAAGGTCCGGCCTACCCTTTCCTCGAGGATTGCAAAGTTAGCAATAATATTGGGGTTTTTTCCCCTATATTTTAGATGTGGTTAAGCTCCTCGGGCGGGAGTGTTAGAAACCAGTAGGTCGGTGGAATGGGTTTAATTCCCAGCTCTGGTATCTGATTTCCAGAGCGTGGTAAATTAGTCCTCATCCTCACCTTCCTCCCCACCTCCCAAAAAAAAAAAAATTAAAATAATTTTAAAAAATATATAAAAACAGCGAAATATTTCTCCGGAGGAAAAACATAAAAAATAATAAAATGAGAAGTTGATAAAATGCCAAGGCAGCCAGCAGCGTGCCGGCTGTGACCGCTGCGGCGCGGGGCTGAGAAGGCGCGGTTATCATCGGAAAAGTTGCCCAAGACAGGTTAAATAATTGAATGAGGGGCTGCTTGTAATTCTGGTATTGACAAGGCGTGACAGGGCTTTGGGGGGGGGGCGCGGGTGACCCCCGGAGCTGGAATTATGGAGCCTGGGGGGGCGGAGGGGAGAACAAGGTGACTTTTCACCTCGGCGCACATTTAACTTTTAAATCCAAGGCAACCCCTCGCCTGACCCGCTGGCCGCGGTGGAAGAGGAGAGGGCCGATCCCGGCCCACCGAGGGAAGAGATCGCCCGAAAGAAAAAAAAAAAAAAAAAAAAAGTTATAAAAGGAAGGAAAAGTGCATTTCAAAATAAATCTGGGCAGGGCGACTTGGTTTTTTTTTTCTTTTTTTCCCCCTCTCTCCCTTGCTAAATAAATGATGACAAACATCTGCTCTGACGGCGTTGTACCTCATTTAACGACGCCAAGGCTTCCACGACCGGCACCCCCCCACCCCCCACCTTTTTCACTTTTTTAAATTTCCTCCAGCAACCGGTACGGGACCGAGCGCAGGTGAATTCCCAGAAGGAGCGGTCGGGGGCTTTCACCCCCCCCCCCAGCAAGGGCAGGGCACAAAGCGAGCAACCGGCGCGTTAGGAAAGGCGGAAAAAAAAAAATTTAAAACTCACAAAAAATCCAAACTTTCTCACCTGTTTGGTCATCGAGTCTATGAGACGGACGTATAGGTCCTGCTCCGTCCGGACTCCTGCGGAGGGAAGGGACAAATTCAGGATTTCGGGAGCCCAAAGCCCACGAGGGAAACGGGAGGGCAGGCAGCCCCGGCTCGGCACTCGCACCGCTCTTGCAAATTTTTTTTTTTTTTTTAATTAAAATTTTTAAAAAAATTTAAAAGCCCAGAAATCGCCTTGTGAGGGAGTCCTCGCCCACTCCCGGCCCCGGCCGAGCCCCCAAAGCGCCTCCCCCGCCCCTGCCCCGGCCGGACCCACGGCCACGCTCAGGGAAAGCCGCGGGGGCTGCGCGCTTCCCCGCGGGATTTCCTCGCGGGTGAGGAGCCTGCTCCTCACCCCGGCCCCCTCACTGCCGCGAATTCGCCAAACTGAAGGGGGAAAAAAAATAAAATAAAATAAAAAGTCCCTCAAAAGTGATGTTCTGCCGGAGCAGCGATCGATCCCCCCTTTTTTTTTTTCCTTCTTTTTTTTTTTTTTTTTTTTACTTTCCACTTCCAGCCCAGCCGGTTCATCATGTGAAGTACCATTGACTTATCGATCGTTTATGTTTTGTTTTCCTCCTATAGCCGAGGCAAGGGCCGTGTTTACATGCGGGTGATTTTAATCTCGAAACCTTTATATCCTTTTCCGAAAGGCCTTGAAAAGGGAAAGTGAGACTGGTTCCGCGGCACGCGGAAAAAAAAAAAAAAAGGAGGCAGCGACAACTTACCGTTGCTATACAATAACTGAAGTTTATAGTGAATCCCATTGTTAGTTTTTTCATTGTTTGGCTCCTGCAAGTAACGATAAATAACGACATTTAGCACCAAAAACCACCTCCCTCCTCCTGGCGCCCGTTTTGCTCGCCCCTGAAGCGGCTCGGAATTACCAGTTCGCAGCAATTCAGCCCACTTTTGTGGAGCGCTGATGATGTCATTACCTCGGCGCAAATATGTCACGTTTAGCCGTTTTCCCCCGCGTTCAGAGCAGCCGGGGGAGAAAGTTTCTAAACCCGGGATTTCTCCGAGGTTGGGGTTGGGGGGGGGGGACCCGCAGGTGGGTGCGGGAGAGTCTGAAGCGGCTGGAGGGCTCCGGAGGGTGGAACCGGGCTTTGGGCAGTTAGACCGCGCTTAAACGCTTAGGGGAGGGAAAAAAAAAAAAAAAAAAAAAACAGAAAAAAAGGAGGGAAAAAAAAAAAAAAAGGAGGTAACCGGTAGGCAGACTTACTTTCTCTTTCTCCACAAAGTCCACAAAAGCTGTTCTCTCAATCTCCACCGGCTGCCCCTGCCTGTCGTACAGAGCTAAGACGAAGTGGAAAAAATTGGATTTTCTGAGATTGGAAGGCGGCTGTTTCTCGAAATGTGCCCGAGCCAGCCCCACGCCGCTGCGGGAAAAAAAAAATAACAACAACAAAAAAAAAGAAACAAAACAAAAAGACAAAAAAAAAAAAAAAAAACAAGACAAGGCGTGGGTGAGAGCGGCGGGGAAGGGGCGCGCAGAGCAGCGCGGCCGCGGAAGGGATGCGGGGAGGCTGTAAGTGATACGGGGCGGGCGGGGGGGGTGGGGGGGGGGGGATTTACGGCCGGGATGAGAAATACAGGAGGAGAAAAGCGGCGGGAGAGGGTTTGGCAGACGTACCTTTGGGCGGCCGTGTTGGCGTCCACCACCCCCGCCGTGTGCATCCAGGAGCGGACGGGGTTCATCCCGCTGCCCAGCGGCTCCTCTTTCATGGTCGTCCCGCCTCTGGGTATATTTTCCTGAATCCCAAACATTAAAACAAATTTGGGCAAAACCAGCTCCTAACCAAAAAGGGGTTAAAACTGAGGGAAATGTCAGATACGGGGTGGGTCTGTTGTCGCTTGATTTTTTTTTTTTAATTTTTTTTTTTCCTCCTCTCTCTCCTTGGCGATTGGAATATAAGAGGTGACTTTACTCCCCGTGATCAGCAGGAGAAAAGCCCAGTTCAAGTCTTGCTTCCTTCTTCAGTCTGTCCTGTATTGGCACGACATAAACAATTTACTGAGTACTTCTGTGCAGCGAGTTGGATGGCGTTCCAGTTTGGTGGTTTAAAAAAAAAAAAAAAAAAGAAAAAAAAGAAAAAAAAAAAGTGTAACTGCAGCCGGCGACACTGCGAGGTTGCTTTTTTTTTTTTTTGAGGAGGGGGTAAAAGAATAAATATTTTTGTTGTTGTTTGCAGACGCGCTCAACGTGGTGTCATCCTAGTAAAAGCGCCTCGGAAGAAGGGGAAAAAAAAAAAAAAAAAAGCTTCAGGACACTGCTGAATCGACCACTTTCTGGCAAGGCTCTCCTGCTCCAAAAGACAAATAAACGGGGGGGAAGAAGAAGAGGGGAAAAAAAAAAAAAAAAAAAGAGGGAAGGAAAAAAAAAAAAAAAAAAAGCGCTGATTACGGCGGAGGTGTTCCCGGGCACACGGGAGAACGGGGCGCGGGCCCACGGCCTCTCACGGAATGGCCGGAGCCGCGCAGAGCCCGGCCCTCCCTCCCCGAGGAGCGCGGCCCTTCCCCGGGAGCCGGGCCCCCGCCACCGCGGGAGAGGTGGCGTCACTGATGACGCAACAAGGAGGGCGGGGACAGCGCCATATAAGGAGCGGGGGGGTTTCAAGCGCTCGTCGCCGCGCTTCTGCCCGGCCCCGGCCCCCCCCTTCGTGGGGGGGGCCGGGGCCGGGCAGGAGAGCGACGATGAGCTCCCAAATTTTTCCCTCAAAGCATCCTCGTGGAACCCATTTCAAGCGCTGGGGCCCACTGGTGAAAAATCCCCTCGTGGGCCTGGCGGAGTAGGGGATGGTGACCCCCGTGGCGGGGAGGGGGGGGGATGTTTGGGGCAGGAGAGGTTGGGGTGAGGGTGGGGGGGCGCGAACAGCGAGGGAGCGGCCGGCACACGGACACGCGTGTGAAGGCGGGTGTTGGCAGGCGCCGCGCGCGCACGCCTATACATCCCCGGCTATACGTCCGCCTTGCCCCTATAGCTGTGTACAGCCGCCCGCGGCCATGCGCTTTTTCCGCCTAGTGCGGGTTAGGACTTCCCCATTTTTTAAATTTTTTTTTAATTTTTTTTTTTTTTTTTTTTTTGGCAAACGCCAAGCTCCTCGCCTTAATATTTTAATTAATCGGTGAAAAATCGAAGCCCGCTCTGCGCTATCAGGAGACCCCCAGATCCTTTCTCCAAGGAAAGAAAAAATAAATAATTTTTTTTTTTTTTTAAAAAAAGATGTGTTAGAAAGCAATCTATTTTGCTGGTGTTGGGGGTTAATGACTATTGCCAAAGATAAGTGAATTATCAAAGCTGTTGCTCTACCCGATCTCAAAATCCATTACATTGCTGGCCGTCTAATTAAATACGTAAGTATAATAAAATCATATTTTATGACTATTTGAGGGTAATGAGATTAGTCTTTAGAAGCGATCGCCACATATTAAAGATGCCACTGTCTATAGAATGTTAATAACCTTAAATCAAAGTGTATGGAAACTATTCATGATAAATTAAAAGAAAATTCCCGCATTCATCACCAGCCCGCAGCTTCCGAGGGGCAGCGCAGCGGCTGACAAATCCGGACACTTCGGGCGCGGAGGGACGCGCAAACCAAAGTTGCCAAACAACGCGGTGCTGGGGCTGGAAATGGCATCCGGTGGCACGGGCGCACTGAGGGACATTGAGATCCCCCACCCCGCGCAAAATCCGCCCGCCTGAAAATAAGGTAAAAAAAAAAAAAAAAGCCCAAAGCGCGCTGGCGTTGCAAGGTGTTTCCCAAACCGCGCAGAACAACGCCGAAGTTCTTCCCTCTGCTAGCGAAAGCGTAATGCTGAAAATCATTTACAGTGTCTTTAATTCAGATTACACGCGCCGAGGCGATTTAAATCTGATTACCAAATTAGAAGGTTTTAAAACAAATCCTTTTAAATCTGATACTGTTGACTAAGGAAGGAAAAAAAAAAAAAAATTAAAAAAAAAGTTCCCTAAGCCCATCGCAGAAGGTAAGGATCCTGCCCCAGAAAGAAAGGGAGTTTTAAACCTTTTTGACAACAAATGCAGCTGCCCCGCTATTTTGGACGATATTAAGCGAAAATGAATGCAAATCTGTGTTCAGAAGCCATCTGGCCAGGAGCGGGGGAATCAGCTGCTCCTCACAACAGGCTCGGAGGCTGAATCCATTTCAGCTCATTTTCTACATCATCTGGTCCCGCACCCAAAGCGTGGCGAACACGCTCTTTAGCATTCACCAACTTTCTCTCTCTTTTTTTTTTCTTTTCTTTTCTTTTTTTTTTTTTTCTTTTTTTTTTTTTTTTTTTTCCTCGCTCCGCGCCTGGCCCCGCGAGTTACCGGGCAGGAGCCCGCCCGGGATGACTCCCGCACCGCCCCGCACCGCCCCGCGCCCGGGCCGGCATCCTGCGGGGCACCGCATCCCCAAAAGTTCTCCCCGGCCCGGGAGGGGATGGCGGGGGCGAGGGGGGGGCAGAGGGGACCATGGAGCGGGAGCTACGGGGCAGGGGGGGCGTTGGGGGACCGGAGACGGCAGAGGGGTCGGGGGGCGCACCTTGCGCGAGGGAGCGCGCAGGGGAGCGTGCGCGGCTGCCGGGGGCGGCCCGAGCCTTCCCTGCCCTCCCAGCCTTCCTCCCCCTCCTCCTCCTCCGGGCGCCAAGTCTCCCTTTTGTGTGAATTTACGGGGTGAGGCTCCAGTGATCCCCCCCTCCCCCCGCACCCCCCCAACCCCGCACATTTGCATTTAAATAGCCACATCAAGCCACTCGCGTGCCACAGGCCAGTGGGCTCCCAGATGTCACGGCGGAGCCGCTCAGATGGCCGCAGCCCAGCTGTCCCGTGTCCCCACCCCCCCCGCCGTGCCCCCCCCCCCCGGTACTCGGTAAAACCACGGCGGGGGTCCCCGCGCCCCGCACCGCGTACGGACACATCATGTGCGGGGATTAAAACCGGTCGCCTCACCTCCACCGCCCTCGCGCGATTCTCCTAAACTTTTTTTTTTTTTTAAATTTTAATTTTTTTCCCTTCCTCGGGACAGCCCCCTCGGGACCATGACCCCATCATTTCATTTTTCTTCTTTTCCACTTCTTCAATCGCGGGACTTGGAGCCCGCATTTACTTTATTTTATTCCCGCATTACTTTCCTTATCCCATTCGCCGACCCGCCTGGGCCCCGCTCCCACCTCAGAAACTTTCCCAGCGGAAAATTCCGCGGGGAGACGCGTAGAGGGAGGCCCGACCCTGCGCCCCACCACCTCCTCCCTGTCCCGGGGGGCGCGGTCGGGCCGCACATCCCGATTTTTATTGTTTGAAGGCGCCTGCATCCCTAAGGTGCCCGGTTACAGTAGGTGTCATTTAAGCCGGGTTTAACGCAAACAAATCCCCGGTAACTCCGCTTTCTGCCTTGCGGGGGAGGGACAAATCCCTATTTTCGGGTTGAAAATACCGGAAAAAAAAAAAAAAAAAAAATTGCCCAGGTAGCGCGGCGGGGCGGGGGTGGGAATTCCCGAGGAGAAGGGCGGCGGAGGTGGGGAGCAGTCAGCGCGGGGGTCCCGGCCCGGCCCTTGCGCAGGGAGCCGCGCAACTTGCGCCCCTGTCACAGGGCCCCCGGCGCCCCGCAAATGGCGAATTTTTTGGCGGAAGGGGCCGCCCCGGGCAGGGGGTCCGGTGCCCCGGGGCTGCGCCCGCCTCGCAGCCGCCGGGGATTTATTCAAATATTTATTTCAAGATTGGAAATCAAATTCCCGAGCGCCCCGCGCCCGGGTTAAAAACCGCCTGGAAACCGAAGAGGGCCAGGAGTGCGGTACAGCCGCGGGGCCGGCCCGCTCCGCATCCGCGCAGGCCACCACGGGGCTGGGAGCGGGCTCCGCGGGTGCGGAGCGGTGTGCGGACAGGGGAGGGAACCGGATCGTCCTTGCCCCCGGCCCGGGCCTTTCGGGCAGCGCCGTCGGGGCCGGGCCACCCCGGGGCGTCCGAGCGGGCCCGTGCGCGCATCTCTCGCGCATCTCCGGCGCATCTCCTGCGGCCAGACTGCGCGGGAGTAAAGAAACTCGGCGTCGAAGCGGGAGTGTTTTAGGCAAAACCGGCGCTTGGCCCTGCGCTGCTCCAGGCGCACTGCCTCGGGCCGGCGCCCCGAAATTGTTAAACCCAGAATTAGTTCTTAAAAAAAAAAAAAAAAAAAAAGGGGCGCAAGGGGGGAAAAAAGGCTTAAAGGGGCGCGGAACGGGCGCGGGCACGCAGGCGGGGAGCCGACGGCCGGACGGGTCCTGTGCGGTGCGAACAACGCAAACGGAGCCCGAGCGAGCAAACGGGCATCGATCCGGTAATTTCAGATATTATAATTGGCTTTAATTAAACACACTTCGTTCTAATTAACTCTGAAATTTTAGCATGCTTTGGGACGCCGGTGTCTGATTTGATATTGTCAGTCCAGATGTCCTAATAAAATTCAATCCTCCGCTCCGGTCTTCAATATTCGCGGAGAACAAAATGCAAATTAAATGTAAAAGCCGAAGTATCGCCAAAGGTATAATCAAGAAAGGTGTCTCCAAACTTCTCACTCTTTATGACGCAGGAGTTAGGAAACGCGGATTACACCCTGACAAGACCTCTCCGGAATAATTCCAACTTTAACTCTTTCGAGGCCGGCGCTCCCCTCCGCTCTGCCCCGCAGGGATGCGGTGCCGTCCCGCCCCACATATCCGCGGTGCGGGGCCGGGGCTGCGCGGAACGGCGGAAAGCGGGGAGCAGCCTCGCGGAACGGGCATCTCCGCCCCCGCGGAACTTTCCGCTCGGATGGGGACTTTTTCTCCCGCCCCGGGATGTCCACATCTCCCCCGGGTCAAATCCCAGGTGCGGGGCGGGTACCGCGCATCGGGCTGGGGGCAGCGCAGCGACCGTGCGGATACGGATGCCCCGGGTTTCTCGTGGGGGAGGGACACACGGACACGGGGGGAAGGTCCCCGTCCCCTTGTCCCAGAGCCTGTCGCGCCGTTTCCCCGCAAGCCGCAGTGGTGTGGTTTTGGGTTTGTTTTTTTTTTCTGTTCTCTTTTTTTTTTTTTTTTTTTAATAATTCAAGCCCTAAGAGGTGATGTGCGGGGTCGCAGCCGGTCCCAAGGGGCGGCAGAGGGAGGGTTCCCGGGCTGCGGGGCCCCCTCACCCCGCAACCCCACTCCCTTTCTCGGGGTAAGCAGAGCTAAAAAAAATAAAAAAAAGAAAAGGAAAGAAAAGAAAAAGACAGGAGCTATTCCCACATTAAACATTTGTATGTTTTCCATGCTAATGGAGTCACTTAAAGCTGTTGCTAATTTAACTTTTTAAAAAGGCCGCAGCGCGGTGATTTGCATTTTCTTTCGGATATTGAAATGAAGGGGAAAGCGCCGGGCGGTGAGGCCGCCCGGGGCATCGCTGGGGGCCGCGCAGAAATAAAAACAGCTCCAGAAAAGAAGAAAGAAAGAAACTGCCTCCTCTCCCGGACTACTAATAAGCAATTTGTCCCGCTGAAATTCGGCATCGCCGGGCCCAAACGCGGAAAATCCCGCGCGGGGTGGCGGAGGGGGCGGCTGGGGGCTGTCCCCCGCGCAGCTCGGGTTTGCAATTTTCAAGCGGTTCCCTAGCGCTGCGGGAAAAGAGCGCGGCGCGGGTCGGGCAGACAACAAGTGTGGCTGGGAGCGGTGGGTTCTCCCCCCCGCACTCCCCCCCCCCCGCATTTCTCGCCGCAGAGCAGGCGGCCGCGGCTCCAGCGTGGGGACCGTGTGCCATCTACAGGACACTTGCGCGGCCGGCCGCGCAGCGCGCAGCCCCACACAGCCCGCGCAGCTCGCTCTGCCGGCCCCCTCCGGGTCCCGAACCGCCGCTCGATTGTGATCCGGACTTTTTAAACCTCGCCTTCAAACTTCCAACCCCTGCCGACCGGTTTTAGGCGCCGGCTTAAGAGACGGGAAACGCAACGAGAACGCGGGGTTGATCCGAGAGTTGACGTCCCCAAAGACCAGGCTCGCTTTTTTTTTTTTTTTCTTCTTTTTTTTTTTTTCTCCCCCCCCCCCCTTATTTATTTTTATTAAAACATCAATCTACTCCGGAGCTGGGTGAACTCCGTTTCACCTAGAGAACATAAAATTCCCCATACCGAGGAAATAAGCACCTTTCATAAATCAACAGTATTCCTGACAGATCGATCAATTTTTGGTTGTTAATCCGAAAGGAGGAGTTTTAATTGCTTCCTGCCTCTTAGCCCGGGCACCGCTCCGCGCCCGCCCCGCCACCGCCCGCTCCACTCCTCGGGAGGTGAAAAAAAGCCCCGCGGACTTCGGCGGAAAACCCGCGCAGCCCCAACTACCCCCCCCTGCATCCCCTCCGCTCTACTTGCGCGCAAGCGGCCGCCGGCAAGCCCTTGCGAGGCGGGACACGGAGTCGCGCGCGCGCTCGCAGAGATGCGCGCAGAGATGCGCGGTCCCCACGCAGGGCCCGCCCCAGGTAAGCGGCCGCTCCACCACCCGCGCGGGGCCCTTCCTCCCCTCCTTCCCCTCCGCCCCCCGCGCAGAGCCGCGCAGCCCAGGGTCGCGGCGGGAGCGGGACCCGCGTACGCGGGCGCTTACCTTCGGCGAGGGGGGCGGGGGAGGGAAAGGTTGGCGGAGGGGACGCCCCGTCCTGCGCGGAGGGTGGTGTTTGTGGAGGAAGCTGCGCGGACGCTGCGCGCTTTAGTACGCGGCCTCCCCGCCGCAGCCCGGCCGCAGCTCTGCGGGGCACGGCGGTGCGCGGGGCGCAGCAGTGCGCAAGCGCCCCCCCCTCCCTGTGCGCTGCGCGGGCGGGAGGGCGGGCGGGAGGCGCGGGGCGCCCGCGGGGGCGGAATCGGCGGCGCAGACCCGGCGGGGGGGAGCGGAGGGGGGAGCTCGCCCCTTACAGGTACCGCGGAACCCCCGCGCCCGCACCTCCCTGCTCCCCGCCCCGCGGAGCCCACGCGCGATCGGGACGAGGCCCCGCGGCGGGGGGGGTGGGTGCGGTGGCGGCGGGGCTCGGCCTGGCAAGGCGGGAGGGGAGGGACGCTGGGCGCAGAAATTTTTAGAAACGCAACAGTTTGCGCATTTGCGCCGGCTCCGGCCGTGTCCGCGCGTGAACTTCCCCACCCCAACTTTCGGTCGCACGTGGGAGTGACGCCTGTCGCATTTTCACAAACCGTTCCGCTCTGTCAAGACGCTCACTCCAGCTCGAACTGGCGTCACCGCTCGCTCTCCCAGTTCGGCAGCGCGACGCTCACGGCGCTGGTTAACCTTCGAGGAGGGCGATGCTTTCCAGCCACTCCGCGTCTTTGCGGGATGCCGCCCTTGCCCACGGAGGAGCTCGGATGCGGTGGCGCTTTGGGAACAGCTGTCCCGATGTGCTGGGGGTGTCTAAAGTTGGGCGGAGACCTCAAAAAGACACCACAGCTCCGGCCCTGCTCCCCGGGGTCCCGACGTGCCCGCGCGACAGGTACAGTTAGCAGAGGTGCTTCGGCCGCACGTTTTGTGGAAGGGTCTCCAGGCCCGGCCGGGGCCGTGGGGATGGACCGGAGATGCGGGGACCGAGGGAGTCCCGCCGGGGTGACCGGAGGATCTGGACCACGCTGGTTTTACAGCACCCTCATTGCACGGGTGGGTAAAATTCTGGGGGCTCATTCAAGGGAGGTTTATATATCTGGAAAACTGTGAAAAAAATACATTGATTTTTTAAAAAGTGTTCCTGACTGGAAAGAAAAAAAAAAAAAAATGTCTCACAGGTTTTGTGAAGTCAGCGTGGATGGAATCAGGAGGCAGAGGCGCAGGGGAGGTCGCTCCAGGCCTGGGCCCTCCTGATGCTGCCCAGCCCCACACCTCTCCATCAACCACGCCTCGACCGTATTCTTCCAAAACGCTTTGGACCTGCAGGATGCACGGCGGCCCCGCCACAGTCAGAGGGCCGCTGGCAGGCCGGCCCCGGCCCCTTTTGTCTTGGCACCGTGTGTATTCTGGGCATCTTCCACTCCTCTATTCAATTACAGCGCTCTGGGACTGCTGTCTAACGGCAGCTCCTTAAGTTATTAGAGTAGAACGGTGACAACGTCTTGGTGCTCCTTGCCTCTTCATCCTTAGCTCACTTTTTCAGCACGCTGCGCTCTCTATCAGCACTTTTCCCTCCTCCTCCTTTAATCTTACCTCCAGCCTTCGGTGTGTTCGAGCGGCTCCTTTCAGCGCTGAGGCAGCGAAACTCCCGGCTCCAGCTCTGCGGGGATGCCACAGAAGCGAGCGGCGACGTTTCCCCACGGTATAAGCGCCTTACCTTGGTGGTTTCGCTCTTCCATCAGCCTGGGGCGCCTTGTCTGCTCCCAAATCAGAGAGTTCCTCACGGCGGCACGTGCTTGCGGCTCTTTTTCACGCGGACGCGCCGCGACCGTGGCTCAACGCGTATAAAATAACTCTATGGCACGCTTGCCGCTCACTGAACCCGTTTTCTACGCAGGAGGATGAACTCGGGCGCCAAAGTCGCCCCGCGCCACGTCAGCGACGGCCTCTCCAGCGAAGCAATGCGACCACAAGCGGGCGGCCCCGGTCCGTACGCGCCCACTCCTCCGAGTAAGCCCTGCACTGCTTTCCCTCCCTGCGAGGGCCCAGTACGCCGCCAGCGTGAGGATGCAAACTTTGAGCGACTCCGTGAAAACGCAGTTCGGACGGGGCCCCGCAGCCCTTCCTACAAGCCCCGCGCGCTGGCAGAGCCGATCCTTTGAAGGGGGTTACTTTCAGGTCATGCGTTAGTCTCGACCGCCATGTGTGAAGGCTCTCTGCTCTCAGTAATCACAAAATCATCTTCTTTACACCCTGAAATCTCTCTCTTTTATTTTTTTTTTTTCATGCAGAAAGGGAAGTAAGTAAAGTACGGTGATGGAAAGGGTCATACTCTCCAAACCATAAAAAAAAAAAGAAGTAGTGCCATCTCCTCCAGGCGGGAGGTTAAATACTTCAGCAGGGAGCGTCAGGGATGTGAGAGGACATTGACTGGAGCGCGGCCCCTTCCCTAAGCGACTGTCTCCCTGCGCTGCCTGGAATCCCCCCGGCTCGGGGACCTCCCGGCAGCAGGGTCCTGGGGTGGGAGGTCACCTACCACCCGGCCACGCGCTCCGGCGAAGACGCGGCAGCAGCCCTCAGCGGGGACCGCGCCGTCCGACACGCCAGCGAGCGCAGCGGCTGTCAGGCACGTGGAGCGTGTGGCCGCTTCTCCCTCCCCGTCAGGAATTCAAACAAAAACCGGCAGCGACAGGGAAACGTTTGCCTCCGGGCCTGTTTGCCAGCGCAAGAGCGTGGCAACCTGCTGATGGAGACAGGTGGAACGAGGGAGGAAAACGTGCACGTTATTAAAAAAAAAATAAATAAACAACAGCAAGAGGAATATTGAATTTAAGTATTGCTAGCCGAGAACTCCACCGGCAGACTCGGCTGGAAATTGCCTTAGACACCACGGTACAAAAACGCTTCCTTTTTAAAAGGGAAATGATCTAATCGAGATGTATGTGCATGGCAACATGCTCGCAGGGAGAGCAAGTTGGAGTTATCCGCTTCAATTACGTGTGCTTACTGCGCTCCCGGCCTCGCAAGGGAGGCGGATGGTAAATATAAACCGGTTCTTCCCAAACCGCTGTCTTGGCGGAGTAACTCGGCTCACGTTCCGAGCTGCACGCGAAGTATGCGAAGGAGGAGCTCCAAGGTGAAAATATTGTGCGTATTTCCGAGCAATCGCGCGTGGAAGGTGCCGCTGTGCGGCCAGTGGTACCTTGACACCCAAGGGGATGCCCAGGAGGGAGGGGTGTTCGTCGTCGCTTCGTACCAGAAGGAAAACGGGAGAAGGCTTTTGGGATCCCTGAGCTGTGTCCTCCAAAAGCTAATTTAGAAGTGACGGAACTGGTGAAAATAAATAAATAAATAAATAAATCTGTTCTTCCCCTTGCTCCTATTCTCCCTCTGGGTCCTGCGTCCCAGCACCAGGGCGTACTGGGGCTTGGGCGTCCTGAGGCTCGGACACCGCACGGCTCCTCCTGTGAAGGCCGTGCAAGCTTCACATCCCCGCCAGATCAGGGACCGCGTTTCGCGGCCGGAAACCCGGAGCAGGAAGCGCAGCCGGGCGTACCTTACCGTTCAAACGGCTGGTGGCTCCCTTCAGATTACGTGGTTTTGCAGCGCAAATTGTGAAAGTGGCCGATATTCCTGTTCCAGCAGCCTCGTGAAATATGAACTCCGCCTGATCACAAACAGCATATAAAGCAGGAAACGAGATTGAAAAAATGACGCTGGCCTTCGCTTCTTTGAAGGAGAAATGAGCGGTCTCAGGTGTCGACGCCTCGTAGACCTGCCGAGATATGGTTTGAACCCACTAAATAATAAATTTCAGTGTGTTTTTATCTGCCTGCTTTGTTTTGGGTGGGATTACATCCACAGCCTGCTCATCGCTGCCACACTGTCAGCAACAGTTGTGTTCTGCTGGTTGAATTGACTTCACGATCAGATGCTCAATTTTTATAAGGCGCCAATGTTTATCTGCTCTTTTATTAACTGCAACTGTAGCAGACGCAGGTGAGAGGCTGTTTATTATTTGTGGCTTTTATTTTAGACTAATAGCTGTGAAATTTAGAGCATGAAGTAAGACCTGTTTTTCAAAATAACCCCTTATGCTCTGCTCTTGTGTATCAGCGCAGAGCTGAAGCTGGCCATCACGACACCACGGATCCGAAAAAGCAAGAATTAGGGGAATAGTTAAATTAATCCATTAGCGCATTGAATATTAGCAGCGTCAGAATGTCTCTGCTGCCTGCAATTCTCCATTCCAGTGCTCTGTTAAAAAGCAACGCTGAAAATACGCCTCACTAGCTGCTTTTTTTTTTAAATTTTAAGTGATGGATTTATCTCCTAATTTTGCTCTTGTTTCACAGTCTTTTATAGCACTCATGGACAGCTTATAGATGCCAGCTGACACCTGTAAAGTTCACCTGAAGCTGTTCAGCAATTTAAAACACCCCGATGCAATTTATCTAGAAGTCTTAATGCACAAAAAAAAAAAAAAAAAAAAAAAAATTGATTAGAGTGGAGAACGAGCTCTTCTGTTCTGTCTTCATAATGCGGACGTAAACCTGTCGGGTTTTACGACTGCCCTCACTCCACCTCAGTTAAACATATCTTTTTGAGGGGACACCGCACATTTCTCTCCCAGTTCAGGCCCCCAGTGCTCCCAGCGCCCCAGCTTCACCCTTGGGCACCGCACAGGGACGGAGCCGAGGCGGCGGCAGCATCATCATCATCAGCAGCAGCAGCAGCAGCAGCATAAGCATCCATTCCTGAGAGAGGTACCGACAGCACACACATGCTGTTTTTCAATTGTATTTAACTTGATAAATTCAAGTTAGCAAAAAAATAATAGAAATGGGAGGGTAAAAAAAAAATAAATCTAATTTTCTTACTTTGAGAGCCTTTGCCTGTGCCAGGCCGCCTCAGTAGAGCCAAGCCCAGCGGTTCATCCAGGCCAGGTTCAGGTGATCCAGGCAACGGGACTTTGTTGGCTTCCCCCAAGACACTGCTCCACCGCACGCGTTTCTCAGATTAATTGCTCTTTGTCATCTTGAAACTTTCTTCGACAAGCTCAGATAACTCAAAATAAACAGGGGAGAAGAAAAAAAAAAAAAAAAAAGAAGAAAAAAATGACTTGCAAGATGTTCTTTATCTGTCCTGTGGTATTTCTCCTTCAAAGCTTGCATTTTCAAACTAAGCTAAATACTCAGGAAGGCCTGCTAATTACATATTTATTTCAGCTGCAAGCTGAGGGGCTCTTGTAGTCAGGCGGCTGCAGCATCCGTAAATCTGAGCAAAGCACTGAATCTGGTGCTAATCCCGCTCCCCACAATTATGTCAAGTTTGATCATCTGAAAAAAAAAGCCGCCTCCTTGCGCGGTATTTATCATCTTTCAGACAGCAGCAGACAGTGATCTTTTACTCCCTCATGCAACATTTCCGCAAGCGTTATATATTTCAGAGACATTTTCCTGTATGTATATGCTACGAATTGTATGCAATATTCCGGAATGGTTCCACCAGTAGCGTACAGGGAAACATTACAGCATTAACCGCCTCTCACCTCGCCCATTACCCCGTTTCTTTTCCTAACGTTCTGCAGGATAAGGAGCATCTGATTTCCTGTTTAAGTGCCATATAATCACTTGTTACACATAACAGCATACTTCCTTCTCATGCTGAAATCCTGGGAGCTGCCGCTTCCAGAGGCCTCGCGGCCGCTTCGGCGATCCTCTACGAGCCCGCCGGACCCGATCCCTGGGATAAAACAGCCCGCGGGGTTTCGCTGCGGTCCCCTGAATACGGACACAACAGAGAATACTGATTAATTAAAAAAAAAGGTGAGTAATGGAGAATGCACAGCGACCCTCGGTAAGCTTTTCCCAGTGATTAATTACTCCTACTGATGCAATTTTCTTCTTATTTTTCATAGAATAGGTTGGAAAGGGTCTATTTTCTATACCAATGTACCAAATCCTCACGGTTAGGCCCTGGATCTTGCGCTCCTGACGTCCCCGGGCAGCGGGATTTGCTGCTCGGCGAATTCGTCGTGGCGTTGGGATCCAAGCGCAAACCGGACGAGCCGCCGAACGCCTCGAAGCCGCGACAGACGGACCCAGTCCAGGCGTTTCACCTCCGGTCTGCCCACAGCTCTGCCGGGAACCGTCCCGCTCGCTCCTCGCTGTGAGTTCCAGCGGCGCAGGGCTGAGCTGGGGCAGGCGAGGTTCCAACTTGTACGGCAAAACGGTTCAATCCGAGAGTTTAAGTTACTGTAAGCAGCACTATTTATTAAAGACGACTCCTTACGTGTCCCGAGCGCAAGGCTGGGACGCGGGACACCTAACCTCCGGTGTCCCCTGTCCCGGGAGCCATCAGCCCAGCCAGGCCTCACTGAGCGTCCCCTGATGCTCTGCTCTGGGATTTCCCAGATAAAAGCGAACGTGCCTACCATAGCGGGTGAGGGTGGCGTGCCAGGTGTGTTTTGGAGGGGCTCAGCTGCGTGCAGACACGAGGCCGTCACTCCGTACCTGCAGATCGCTGGGACCAGCTCACGCGCCGGGGCCATGGCCTTTCCAGCAGCAGCGGGGTGACTCCAGCAGCACTGCGTGGGTGTTCTGTAAAGGTAAAACCCCTTTATTTGGGATTTTTAGAAGCCAGCTGGGCAAGTAGTTCCTCCTCCATCACCAGGTGAGGTTCTGGGTTGCGGATTCAGTGAATCGCGTGGCTCCCCGCTGCTGCGCTGAGCGCCGCACTGAAGCGCCGTGGATGGGAAGGGGTGACGCATCCCCGGCTCAGCAGGGAGCACCCCCCAAAACACGTACGCTCAGGGCTGGAGGAGAAGATCAGGTAAGAAATGATGGGGGTTTGGTTTCCTTCATTTCCTGGGCAGAGGCTGTGCCAGGTGCTGCTGATCCCTTCGTTGGGAGGAGAAGGGTTTGCTCAGGTGGGTGCAATAATCCTGGCGAGGATTTATTGGGTGGCTTCTGGGTGCCTAGAGCCTTGTGGGGTTGTCCTGGCCAGTGTCTGCTCTTGGTTTTCCCTTGCACACGAGAGGATGTGAGCAGGTAGAGAGGCTTCTGTGTGATGGATCAATCCAGTCCTGGGGGTATGAGGAGTTTGCTTGTTCCAGGGGGACGAATGGGATCTGTTCTGTTCCTCACAGTAAGTAAACTGAGGGAGCATTGGAGCACCAACCTCAGGTGTTTTACAAGCATGATAATCTCTGAGCTTTGGGTTATTGCATGTGTGCAGGCACTCAGATTTTTTTTTTCTTTAATTTTTTTTTTTTTTTGGTTGGGGGGTGTAATCTGGCAGAGTGGCTTTAATGTGCCAGCCTTGTGAAATCCCCTCCCTGAAGCTGGTGGGAGCTCAATTGTTCGCTTTTAGGGGAAAGCCTGCACCTTTGGGTGCTTGGAGGTGGGGGACACCCTCCTTTTGAGAGTGGTGGGGGCTGCACTGTGCAGGGCACCTGTGGGTTTGTGCAGCAGTGATGTGAGTGCCTGGGAGTAAGTGCCAAAGCATGAAGGGTGTCTTGTCCAGCATTAATACTGGACAGCAAGGTCATATGTAAGCTTCTTTTTTTCCTCTTCAGTGTAAAAAAAAAAAAAAAAAAAAAAGAAAAAAAAACTTTATTGATAAGGCTTGTTTGTAGGAGCCCATGCCTGGAGCTGTGCTATGGGGAGAGCATCCCAAATGCTTTGGAGCTGACCATCTAATGACAGTGGTCTTCATGGTTTTGTTCCGGTCTGTGTCTGCAAATGTGGATCGGTATCTGCTCGTTACAGCTGGAATGCCTCAGGGATGTGATCTTAGGGCTGTAATTTCATGGTGAGGAGGCCAAAGTCAAGAAATATCTTTTCTGGGCATTGTAAGAAAACCAGACTACCCATTATGGGTCGTTCCTGGCAGGGCTCAGGGGTGAGGATAGCCCAGTCGACAGCAGCCTGGGGACACGGGTGGTACCACAGCATCCACTGCCAGCCCCGGCCAAGCTCTCAGGAGCAAACCGCTCCTGCAGATCCTTTGGGTGTGCTGGGACACAGAGGAAAGGGGCTGCTTTGGCTCAGAACAGCTAGCAATCCAGTAAAACAAATCCATACCCAAAGGTGAAACGAGTTGATACGAAACCCAACTGTATGGACTTAAAAGTAATGTTACAAATGCCATTAAATTCAAAATAAAATTTCCATAAAGCTCTTAAAATTGGGTAAATGTAAAAGTACACTGAGCGAAGCTGCCCGTGGAAGGAAGCCTGCCTTGAGATGTTTGAGAGGTCCTGGAGAGAAGTGTCCATGTGTGTCCTCAGGCCACTGCTGATGTGGGATGGATCCCTCAGCTGCAGGAGCATCACTGGCTACTGCTTGGCGCTGGGTTTGCTGCCCCGAGAGTGAACGGCTCTGATTATTCCTCGCGTAAGCTGATATTTTTAAGTTTCTGATAAGTTTAAAAATGGCATTTTGTACTGCAAGCACTATGGCAGGATCCATACTGCGGGGAAGATGGTGCCTGACTGATTGGGGCAAGACGCAGGGTTTCTCGCTGAAAAAATAATGAAAGGAAGGAATAGGATATTTATCTTCTGTGGGGGCTGGGAGCAGGCATTGGCATGTGCTTCTGATATGTGTTTACTACCTAACAAACGTGGTGATGGCAATAGTCCTAAACTGGCTCGGCTGATGCCTAAAATGAGCTGGATATTGCTGTAGAGAGAAATTATCTGCGCTTTATTAGATGCTCTACTTTATTTGGTTTTGAAAAACAACTTTGACTTGAATGGATCTTCCCGATCTGGGTTGTTGGGTGCACTAATTGTAATCCTGCAGCCATAACTCTCTAAAATATCTCTACAGATGTACTAATAGATCCTGTTAGGGTAGTTACAGTATAGAAACATTTGTCTTGAAAATATCATTCTGTCTCTTCTTGCTGAAGTAAAATGAACTTGCATGATCTTATCAGGCTTTGCAGGCCTGCCATCTACTGGTATTTCTTTGTAAGGTGGTTCCTGCGGCCTCCGCTCTAAAATTCTTCTGAGAAATGTTTTGAAGGTCTTCAATTGAGCTGCAGGTTCCAGGGCTAGGAACGCTGCCATGGACACAGGCTATAGCTTGCTCCCAGCACCAAGGGCCGCACCAGCAAGCGTTTGTCTCGTTTCTGTCCTTTTCCAACGCCATGCAGCTGCGACGTCGGATGTATGGCGCGCACACGAGTGTTGTGACCCAGAGAGGAGCCTTGCTCTCGCAGGGCTGTCCCAGGAGCTTGTCAGCATGTACTGTGGCTGGTGTTCCCCCTTTTTCTCCCTTTTATTACTATTTTTCCAGTGGTTGGGAACGTCAGCCTTCCCCGCGCTGTTTTACAGGCACAGCCGTGCTAAGACTCGCTGAACTCGGTGTACCTGTTGCAGGAGCAGAGATCCCACCAGGTTGTGATGGGATTTATAGGAAAAAAAAGAGTTTTAAGGCAGAGGAAACGGCACTGTGCTCTGCAGTGAGTGCCTGCACGATGTGCCCAGGAGCGCCATCTCCTCGTTGAGCGTTTTCTTGAACGTACCCTCTGTTTTCATGTGTTTCTGCTTAGTCCCAAGTGAGATATCGCGGTGCTTCAAGGAAGAGCTGGTCCAGCGCGCTGAAGTCCTTGCTGAAGGAAGAAGCAATAATTCTTTATTTAAGAGATGATAGCTTACTGCTGTAAATTACTGTATCTCTTTGTGTAGCTAACGGCTCTGTGAAGGCTTAATGACAACTGGGGCCTTCTGCTGTGCCGTGGCGGCCGAGCACCGTGCGGGGTGGCAGCCGCTGGCCCTGGGGCTGAGCGGGTCCCGTGCATGGTGTGGTGGGCTGGCACTAGGCACTTGTGAGTGTTGGTGTGGGCGCAGGGTCATTACGCTCAAATTAAGACTTGCAGGTGGGAAGTGGAGCTGGGCCTCCACAGGGGAGGGTCTGATCCTGCAGCTGCCCTGTGGCTGTGGAGCCTCTCGTCGGCCTCGGCTTCCTTCTCGCTCCCTGCCTCCTGAAGGCTACATATTACTGTGTACTTTGTGTTCCTTCTTTCTGCTTAAGGAATAAATTACGAGGTAACACTGCTGTACGTGAACGCATTTTTACAGCCCTTTCTTCCAGCGGTAGGTGTTTGTTAAACTTTGGGGCACTGAGGAGGTCTCTGTAGTTCCTGTGCCTTTTTTTCCTGGATGTTAGCTTGTGGGGAGCAATTCCTGGGAGGTCAAAGACCGAGTATTTTTAAAAATGAGCAACACTTCAGTATCTTCTCCCTGGTCCACACAGCCTGGGCATGGCTGGGTTCCTCATGGGGAAGTCCTTCCCTGGGAGCAGTTCGCTCCTGCAGTCCTGGATCGCTCCTGGACACCAGGCTCTTACAGGAACAACTGTTTGTAACTGAGTGAAACCCTGGTCCCACCAAAATCGATGCTATTGACTTCATGGCAACTGATGGATTAGTGCTGCTGGATAACAGCTCTCAAATTTTACACAGATACATGCAAGGAGAAAAAGCTTTTAGTGGCTGCCACAGCCTGAGCCTCCGGCCCGAGCTCTGTCCTCGTTTCATTGTACCCGAACCCGAGGCAGCTGTTGAGCTGTGAATGTGTATGGCAGAGCAGATCCAAACTGCTTAAGAAGATCAAGCCCTTGTTTGTTAAGGCTTAAAAACAACATCTCGCCAAGCACAAGCTGTAATTTCCTGGGCCTTATGAGCGAGGACGCTCAGCCTTGGGCAAGACAGTGATGCTGCCAGAGCTTTCCTCATGTTTGATGTGGAGCATTACTTGTGAACTGCTCTAAATCATAAAGGCATCAACCCAAAGACAGCCCCTCACAGGGTGCAGGACATCAGCATCAACATGAGCTGTGCCCTGTCCTGGTGCTGGGGCTGTGGGGGGACCTACAAGGGGGCTTCCAACCCTTGCTGCTCTTGCTCTCTTGGTTATCTCAGCCAGCAGATAGCAGGGCTGGTTTTGTCTTTAGTGGTGACCCAAGAAAGACACATCTACCCCAATCTGCCCCTTCTGTGGTCTTTTGTGAAAAATGGGGTCTGGTAGGACAGGGAAAAGTGCTGTTGGTTAGTGATAGGTGCTTCTTGAGCAAGCCCCAAAACCCCACAACAAAATAATGACTGTCAGTTCAGAAAGTTTAGTAGCTTTCAACTTCAAACACTCAATTTTTCTTGGCTTTAGACAAAACTTCCTGTGCAAACTGGAGGAGCACTGGGGGCTGGGGTGCACAGAGAGGGGCTGCCCTGGGGTGCAGCATGGCATCTCCTGTTGCACTGGGATGTTTGTGGCCATGGTTGCCGGCTTGGGGCAGTCTGGTGGTTGCACCCATGTTCTGTGTTGCTTCTAGTGAACACAGGTGCCTCCCTTGCTTTGTCCAGCTCCGTGGTGGGTCCGGCCAACCCCTGGCAAGGCAGCGGGCATGGAGTGGGCTGTGCCTGTGGGAGCTGCCACCCTGCTGAGCGCCTGACCTCCCGTGGCGATTCCTGTAAACATCTGTCAATATTAGTCACATATTCTAGGTTTTTAATTGATCATGCTGCCTCCTTGTACATGATGTTTTTTTTTTCCGGGGTTTTACCATAATAATGACTTCTAATGAAGCTGATTATGTCTCCCATAAGGAACATTAATAGATGAATGCATTGTTCTTAAGGTACATCTCCTTATTGAACGAGCTGTAATGAGCACAGCGCGTTGCTCCACAGAGCATGGGGTGTGATACTCACACCGCATCCCTCCGACATTTTTATCTTGTGACTCCTTGGCTGGATTCACTCTGCAAGAGGTGGGGAAGGAGTCAAGCGTTGGAGGCAGCAGAGCTGAGCAGCGCTGGTGGCGGCTGCCAGGTTTAGGGCCCAGAACAAGCCTTCGTGTGTGCCGATACGCAGCTATTGCAGGATGAGTTTGCGCTCAATTTTGGAGACCTTTCTTTCAAAAGAAGCATTGGCGTGCTTCGCTATGGCAAGGTGTGAATTGAGACATCAAGTGAGGCACACGCAACATGAAACAGCGGTTATTCCTACTTATTCTACAGGTCAAAGAAAGCACAGGTATTGCGTTCCTTGCCTTGGCCTCCTCTTCTCACGTGTGTTACCAAATACTCTTAGTTTGGCTCTAAAAGCACATAATCTCCGCAATGGCCTGTGCATGTTCAAACTCTAAATCCTTATGAAGTTGGGCTAATTTTCCTGCTTCCATGTAGCGAGTGTTAACAAAGTATTCTGTCTAAATAGTGCTGTGAAATGCAAATTACCGCTTCCGTAGTAGTTTGCTTATTACAAACTCATTAAAATGCGTAACCCAAAAACTCTCTCCTCTCATTACGGAGCTCTGCGCTGTATCACTCCGTACTATAAAGCAGCTGCGCGTTGGCTCTTTGATATTGGAAACCCTATTGTCATTAACCTCATTATGACAATACTTCTTTATGATATTTGAAATGCATGCCTTTCAAGAAGGATGCTATACAGATGATAATATTTTTCTGTTTTGCATAATACAAACTGAGGGGGAAACGGGCGGCAGGAGATGAGGAGACTTGGATTATTTATTAGCATCCCCAGGAACCACTGTGGTTCTGTAAGTTGAGACATCAGGAAAGGCTTGTGCCTTTGACAGCGATACCTCTTGGCAGCTGGAAAAAGTGCCTCACACACAATTTTTGCTGTTAAACTCTTCTGTGGATAACTATCCTGGAACTTGCACAAGACCTGAGGTGTCTGCAGTGATAATTTGGGAAGTTTCTGAGGGTTTTGCCCCAAACGGATTTGTTGAACTTGTTCATGCTTGTCATGTTCCCCATCCTGAAGAAACATCCCCTGAACTTGAACTGCTCTGACCAAAATGTTCTTTTGTTTTTACCTTTTTTGTGCTTTTTTTTTTTTTTTTAATATTGACTTGGGACTAGAGGGAACTGGAGTTGCAGGTGGTGCTGGATGGGCAGGTGCACCCCGGATCTACACAATTGCAGCGTTTTCTGCTTTCATTTTGATTTCTTTCCTCATAATTCTCAAAGCTCCATTTGCTACTGAGCTGATTTCTTCGTAGAATTACAATCATTTTTTGGTAAATATAATAGGTCAGAAACCACGGTTAGGACTGTCTACTTAGAAAGTTAGGACTGTTTTCCCCCTCTTTGTACATAACTTATCACTTACTACCATTTTCATCAGCTAGTCACTCCGACATTGTGAAATAACAACAGCTTTTATTTCTGCAGCTTGGTAGGGTGACATAGGCAGGTTCACCTGGGACTCCATTGGCATTGGCCACCCCCTTCATCTGCAGCTCTTCTGACCAGTTATTTGTGTAGGAATCTTCCTTCCCACCAGCTGAGCTTAGCTCCCAGCCAGCTGCTGGTGTGGGACCTTCCTGAGCGTGTTTCTGCCATGAGAGGACTCAGTTGGATCATCCTCATCTGTACATGCAGTCGTTCCCTCAGAAAACTGTACACAGTTTCTTCTTCTTTCACGGCTTCACTTCTGGACTTTGATTTTGTTGCTGTGTCCCAGGTCAGTGTTAAGGGACACGTACACGTGGTGGTGATGGAGAGATCAGAACTGCAATGTTGGTAGACCAACAGAACCAGCTCCTGTTCCCAAAGCACACTTTTGAGCGTTGCTCTCGGTAAAGCTACCTTCTGATTTGCACCTTGTATTTCAAGATATTTTTCAGTTTGGCCCTTATATTTGGCAGAATGGAGACAAGTACAGCCCTCTGGTCTTCCCATTGGTCCAGTCTTCCTCCCTATTGCTTCTTCTCTTGGACATTGTATTAGCGACTGTGGCACTTGCTTGTCCATGCTGCCACAATGATGTGGCACAGGTAGAAAAGGTCTCAGTTGTGTTGTTTCTCGGAGAGCATCTCTAGGTTTCTCCTCAGCCCTCCCCAGTGTTGGGTTGTGGAGGTGTGCTGGAGAGGAGGAGGAGGAGGAGAGCAGAAGGGTAGTGGTGTGGGCAGTGCTGCATCCCCCCCATTCTGCTTTCCTCAATTGGAGTTTATCAGAAGTTTAAATATGAGAAGTGACAAAATGACTGGAGCCAGATCCAGAAACGGGACCTTCCCTGGGATTGCACCAGGCAGGTGCCTGCAGCATTGAACTTTCACGCTTTGACCAAGAGGATGGGCAGCAAACCCCAACCACGCTGTCAACGTGGGCTTTCAGCTCACCCGTGTCGCAGGGAGGGCTCACGCTGAAACTTTGGTACCGTGTTGTTTACACCGCAGAAGTAACGCTTCATCTGCATGGCTGATTGGGAATACCTTGTGTTCATCTGAGTGCACTCCATTTTGGCTGGCCTATCTCTGGGGTGAACAACAAAGAGGACGCCAGTTGTCTGGAGGAGAAGCGTTTTTCTGAATCACAAAAGAGCGCCATTTATCAGAAAATCTAATAATGTACAACACTTCTGTAAACTAAACCCTGTGTGACCAGCTGGAACTTTGAAAATTTTACAAGAAGCTGTGGGAACATTTAATCATAATAGAGTCAACTTTTATGCAATTTTCTGAAATAGCATGCAATTACATAATTTTTACAAGGGAAAACAGGGTTGGGGGATGGTTTAGGAAAGGAGTCTTTTGTGTACGTAGCAGGATATTACTGTGTCCAACAAACCGCTGCCCAGAACGGGGAAAAGCTCCCGTTAGTAACTTCAGCTCAGGTTAAAGAGAAGAAACTGATCCTTTCCATGTCATCAGCCGGGATGCGTCTTCCAGAAAAGTTTGGAGCAAAAGTGCGGGACTTTCTTGTGGGAGCTGTTTTGCACAGCAACAATAGATGGATTTTTTTTTTTTTTAAGTTACAAACATTGGCGTTAATTCTATTCAAACCTCTCCTAATGACAGCCTTGCCAGATAACCAGCTTCCTCATTTTGCTGATTAGACCTCACACATTCAACTGTCGGTTACAGGAGAGCCTCGGGAGCCCGGCACGGCGATACCTCTCAGAAGGCAGAGAGGCAACTTGTTCACTTCTTAGAGAGCTCTTTCCTGTGCGTTTAAATCCGGCGCTGCTGGGCAGGAGGGACCTGAGGGCAGGAGCGCTGAGCAGCTCAGCCCTGGGGCCGTGCCGTCCCCATCCCTGTCGATCTCCTCGAGAAACGCGCGTTTTTGTTAGTTCTGCAATATCTGCTGGCGTCTGACACATCTGGCTCTTACGTGGCTGCGGCTCATTGATGTGTCTCACAAATAAACCGCTGCCCTCACAGGCTATCCAAAAGCACCCCTCTACTAATTAATCTCGTACAAAATCACTTATTTGCATAAGCATTGGTTCTTGGCTCTTAGTCCTGGCTTCTGTAAAGGGGGCTTGCGGGGAAGGGAGGGGTGCCTCTTGCCTGGGGCAGCACCTGATGCAATTTTTTTTTTTTTCCACTTCATACATGAAGGTTAAACTCTAGCATCTCAAGTCTCTGCCTTTCTTCTCTTTCCTTTTTAGCAAAATCTGCTTAAATTTTGAAAAAGGTTCTTGAACAACTCCAAAGTCCCTCCCCAGTGAATTCCTCCACCATTAAGGCTGCTCTCTACTGATGTTTCCCGTTCATTCTGGTGGAATGAAATGGCAGTCTGTCTCTTACATGATGGGTAAAAGCAGCAGTAAACTGAAACCGAAACAGAAGTACAATTCACAAGGGAAGCACTACTACAGGTTTAATGTATTCCCACCAGAAATCACAAAAGTCTTTCAGGGTCTTATGTGTTTATCGTTAAACTTCTACAGCACGCGGATGGCTGAGGGCACCTGTATATTTTACATTTTGCTGTCGCATGCGGGCGTTTTATAAGCGGGTGCTGAAACTGCAGGAACCTCTTTGCTTTTACAGGCTCAGAGCTGGAGATGCTGGTGCTGCTGGGGAGCGACTCCAGCACGTTCTTTAATATTTTCAGAGGCTTTGGCATCGATTTCTCCCGGCAGGTCGTAATAGCGCGCAGCAAGTGTCTGTGCTTTTTGAGGATGCAAGCACTGCTAAAACAATCTGTGTCGATGCACAAGTGGTTATTTCCTCGTGCACACTTCATTACACAGAACAATTATTTATTTCAATCCGTGTATTCCTCAGAATCTTCTTTCCAATGGATGAATTGTTAGCAGGTAAGCCGTGATTTGGGCCGGCTCTTGTACGTGTTTCAGCAGTACACGCTCCCTCAGAACGCTTTCTGCCTTCTCTTTGGGATGCGATTAGGAATGGTTGTGTTTGCGTATCCGCCGGGACTCCGAGTTTTCAAATTGCTGAGGAGTTTTCCCGTACTTGACTTTTTTTTCTTCTCTTCAGCCTCAGAGAATCCTTATAAAATAGCCACGTGCTTAACTTTGAACTAGAAGACAGGAAAACAGCAGGCTGTGTGAAAGTGACGAGCTGGTAATTTAGGATCAGTATTAAGAGAGGATTAAGAAATGTCAAAATGAGAGGAAACGGGGGCAGTGCGATGGGCGGGGACATTGACCAGATGAGCCGGGGGGAGGGAGAGCCGGTTCCTCCAGCAGATACCAGGCGGGAGTTGGGGTGCGGGGTTTCAAGTTGAGCACCCTCATCCTGGTACCTTTGCTCGAGTTTATCTGTTGTCTCGCACTGAAGATCTGTCACAGAGTCTGCGATGGAAATACTTCTGTAATTGCCCGCATTATATGGATCATTGACCTTCAACAGTGGAACTGCTGAAGCAACTGTCCATTTATCTGGAAAATTACCACATGGCAAGATTGCATTAAGCCGTTTTACTCTGGCTCCTCTAGCAAGTGCCCGAGTGTTATTAGCTGCCGGACCACAAATCTTTGCCTTTGGTTACAGGCTGCACCTTTAGTGGTGAAAAACAGAAGGAAAAGGAGCTCAGGCCACCCACTTGCCACGGCCATGCCTTGCTCGGGTTTCGTACAGTCAGAGCCAGCAATACTGGTTTTGACCACCAAAGTTAAATATCAGCTTGAATGCACGTCCAAGTTGTAGATCAATGACACAACGCAAGACGTGAGCAGGAGCGTGCAGGAGCCGGCACTCCTGCTGAAATCTGTTGCAGTATTTGTCGGGGCATCAGCCCAGGCTTGTCCATGAATGTGCTTCAGCCTGGAGTGCTCCCGGTATCACGGCACACCAAATTGAACCCGTTATGTTTTGAGTGAAGTTGCTGGTGGTTTTGTGGTGATCAAGATTTAGCATTTTCCCCAAAATCTCTAGGTTGGTCATGTGAGGTTTGATCGCATCCCAGGCTCCATGGGTGAAGTTCTTGTGTTGGAAACGAGCAATGTTCTGCAGCTTTGTGGCATTAACATTCATGCTGCGTCACAGTTTTGCTCAAAAGCCCATGTGTGCATAGCCCTGCTCCCTACAGTGCAGCCCCAACTCTTGGACTGTCCCACGTCTCCTCCAGCGGCTCCCTGGCCAGAAGGAGCAGAAGACCCATTTTTGAGGGAGAGACCTACCTTGATGTCCTATCAGCATTCCCTACGGTATGTGGAGAATGGATTGAGAGCAGCCCTGAGGATAAGAACTTGGGTGGGCTGGTGGATGAAAAGCTCAACGTGAGCTGGCAATGTGCACTTGCAGCCCAGAAGGCCAACCGCATCCTGGGCTGCACCCCCAGCAGCGTGGGCAGCAGTCGAGGGAGGGGGTTCTGCCCCTCTGCTCCGCTCTGGTGAGACCCCCCTGCAGCGCTGCGTGCAGCGCTGGAGCCCCCAACATCAGAAGGCCGTGGAGCTGCTGGAGAGGGTCCAGAGGAGGCCACGCAGATGCTGAGAGGGCTGGAGCAGCTCTGCTGTGAGGACAGGCTGAGAGAGCTGGGGCTGTTGAGCCTGGAGAAGAGGAGGCTCCGGGGAGAGCTGAGAGCGGCTCCCAGTGCCCAAAGGGGGCTGCAGGAAAGGTGGGGAGAGACTCTTAGGCAGGGCCTGGTGTGACAGGACAAAGGAGTAATGGTTTTAAAATAGAAGGAAACAGATTCAGACTGGACATAAGGAAGACATTTTTATCACCCTCAGTGTAAGAACACTGGCCCAGGTTGCCCAGAGAGGCGGTGGATGCCCCATCCCTGGAAACGTTCCAGGCCAGGTTGGCCGGGGCTCTGAGCAACCTGATCTGGTTGGGGATGTCCCTGCTCCTTGCAGGGGGGTTGGACTGAGTGGGCTTTAAGGTCCTTTCCAAACCATTCTATGGTTCTATGTCCTCGCAACACAGATACTAAAATAAATCCTTTGTATGGGGTGTTTCTTGGAGGTTATCTCAAGGCAGGACGGGTATAAGACTGCATGTGTGGTTGAAGCAGGTCCAGCCCTGGGGCTCTGCCGTGTCTCCTGGGGCGCGGGCAGGAAGGTCCCCATGACTCAGCGGATGCACAGGCACTGCTGCGTGCCAGGGACAGAGGAGAAGCAGCTCCATGTCCGCGCACTCCAGTGACAGAATGAGCCATGTTTACAAGCCCAGTGTTTCTTCTGAACCAGTAACAGCTCTGCAATGGGACCGGCAACCTGCCCAGCAGCTGGGGGTGGGCTGGGAGCTCATCCCGGCAGCGGTCGCGTGCTGTTGTGATCACGTCCTTGTTAGATGGAACAAATCCATTCTCCAGCTCTCAGTTTCAACCCTGACAAGAAGCAGACCTGTAAGCAAGCAAGAAAGCAAATAATAGGAATTTCAGTGCAGAATCTAGATTCTGCTGCTGCCTGAAAAGGGAAGCCTGGAGTAAAAGTTAAAAAATTCTGGATGGGTGATTTGCATTATGTACTTTTTTATTTTTACGGTAAACATCACCATCGTGGCTGTTGCCTTCTATTTTGAAGTTATCATGAGATCTCTGATAGGAATCAAAGACGGCCACAGCGTTAGTCCTGAACGGATTTTGGAATATTTTAATGAGTTTTGGGGGGACATGACTAAAACTCACTTATTGCTTGTTCAGAGAAATGTATTTATGAAATTTGATTTATTTAAAGAACTTCAGGTAAGGAGAGGGAATGAGAGCAAAGTCTGTCAGTGGCAGTTTCATAAAGCCACTGCTAAATTCTAAAATGCCGTACATTGTGGTAAATAAATCTATTATTCCCTTCCCAAGTGTGGCTGCAGCTCTCCGCTATGACTGTAAGTTAATGTTTGCCAGGCAAAGCAAAAGATACAATTAGATGTTCGTTAACTTGAGTTACGCTGGCCCTGCCGTGTCAGTCTGCATGGGAGCTCAGCAAAGGACAGCTGAGTAACCGGCTGACGGGCGAGCAACGCTGCGTGCTGCAGGTGCTGTGGCTCCTGAGGCAGCGCATCCTTCTGCCGCCTTCACTTCCGTGAACACTTACAGGAAAAAATTCCTAATACTGGGAAAATTCAAGTAAATTAAGTTTTATTGGACCTACTCCAAGCGCTGACGATGACTTGAGCTTTAGCCCACCATATAGGAATAATCCACGTAAAAAAAGAAGCGTTCCACGTTTATCTGGTGCTCTTGCGCAGTCCTGGAGCAGTTATGGTTGGGACTGTTCAGCCAGATCATCCCTTCGCCGTATCCCGTAGTCTGCAGCACTCTCCCAGCTGCACAACACCCCATAATAAATCCCCCTGCTCTCCTGGGCTGTTTTTCTCCTATAAATATATATATATATATATATTTTATCTTTACTCATACCACTTGCTGGAGGGGGAGGTTCTGGAGCAGTATGGAGGTAGTGGATCAGATCCTTTCCTTACTTCATTTCTTCCTTCTGGAAACTTTGACTTTTTTTTTTTTTTTTCCTTCCACAACGAAAATTTTACCTCGAAACTCCAAATTTTAGGTCTCTGGAGATAACAGCATTCCTCCTGGGCAGGTTATCTATCTGCTGGGTGTCGTGCGGTCCCCTGTGACGTGGGCTGCCAGCCCCGATGCTGTCGCCCCTCCTCCAACACCCGGGCATGGCACCCAGGGGCTCCCTTGGGAAGAGGGGCGGCTTTGGGAGAAGCGGGGATTTGCCTTGTCTGACCCGCGAGCTCCCAGAGAGAACAGCAGTGCCTCTTCTGAACACGTCTGGGTGTGTTTTCTTTCTTAATCTCATATTTAAGCTCTGCACTCAGTTTCCAGTGAAAGTTCAGCTCTGAAAAAAAAAAAAGTTTTTTTAAAAAGCTGAATAGTTTTAAAATATAGTTCATAGTTAAGTTTTCAATGAGCTCTTTCCGAACTCGTATAGAAACTTTGCGGACTTATTCTTACATCACGGCTAACTGCAATATTTAATCTACCCCCCGTAAGGAAATCCCTCTAAGCACATCTCTGTTATTCCTCTCATTTCCTGCAATTTATCTCATCCTGATGACGTGCCGGGATCAGGTACGGAGCAATCTCCGAGCAGGGCTGTTACCTGCCGACTGCTTTGCGGCATGCAGCTATTTACATCATTCGACTGCGACTTCTGATGCTGCTACTAATCCTTATCACCTCAATTTTAATATTCTCCTTAGGACTCTGCTGTGTCTTTTCTGGGACAGACTCCCTCCGGGGTGTCGTCCCATTTGTCTGTGGTGAATCCCACATCGGAGGCAGGGTGTGGGGAACCTCGAGAGGGGAGCAGGAGCAGCAGGGACGGACCCCAGGGCTGCTCTGAGGCTGCCCGAGGGCTTCGTGGTGGGGCTGGGAGCTGGGATTGGCGCAGTCAGAGCCCAGGTACCATCAGCTAGCAGAAGAAAGGAGCGTGTGAGAAAGCACGTGTGGGGAATTTCGTGCAGAATTTGCAGCAAAAGGAAAATACCTATTCACAGGAAAGGTGAATGTAGCTGAGGATGCTGCATAAGATGAGTGCAATGAAGGAAATTGTTATTTAGCCACGCAGATGCTGAGAGGGCTGGAGCAGCTCTGCTGTGAGGCCAGGCTGAGAGAGCTGGGGCTGTTCAGCCTGGAGAAGAGGAGGCTCCGGGGAGGCCTGAGAGCGGCCTGCCAGTGCCTAAAGGGGGCTGCAGGAAAGGTGGGGAGAGACTCTTCAGTAGGGCCTGTTGTGGTAGGATGAGGGGTAACGGTTTTAATCTAAAAGAGGGGAAATTCAGACTGGACATAAGGAAGACATTTTTTACACTGAGGGTGGTAGAGCACTGTCCCAGGTTGCCCAGAGAGGTGGTGGATGCCCCATCCCTGGAAACGTTCCAGACCAGGCTGGATGAGGCTCTGAGCAACCTGATCTGGTTGGAGATGTCCCTGCTTCTGGCAGGGGGTTGGGCTGGGTCGACTTGAATGGTCCCTTCCCACCCAAACCATCCTATGATTCTGTGATTCAATAGACACAAAGGTGGTGACGTATGGGCAAACCCGGTATTTTCCAGCTTTCATCAGAACGACCAGCCTCTCTCACAGCTGATGAGGGCATCTTGGCCGTGACCTGGACTATGTCTGGTGCAGTGGGAGAAGGACCACAGAAACCAGCAGAGAGGCTTAAAGCCACCCTGCCTTGCTCTGTTGTGACGTTTTGTGCCTGGTTAGGCCAAGTCTGGCCTGACCGAGGGAGCTGCGAAACCATCGAGTGCTTTTAAATATGCCTGCATTTTTGAGAGTCTACAGAAAACTGCAATTTATATATAATGTGCAATCTCTAAATATTTGCATTTTATTCTGTAGCTGTACAGAAAATGGTGAGAGCGGGATCAAGCCGCAGACAGTCTTTGTTTTGTTAGCACGAGGAGTTTTTAACAGGCTTCATTTTCACTACATAAGCCGCCCTGTGATCCTTCGTATGCATCCGTTTCCCCTTGATCTCGCTGCCTGAGTGACAGCTCCTTTACACGAGCATTACCTGTCAAAATATTATTTAACTGGAACGCCTTCTAGAACAAGTTTTTATTATTATTATTAGCAATAAAAATGCGGCGATAATTGAATCCCTTTATACTCCCCGTGTAATGCAAGGAGTAAGACACATTCACACCTAAGGGGAAAACACATCTGGATTTCCTCTTTGCCCCAAGACCGTGCGCTCTCCCTCGCTCCGTAGCGGCTTTGATTCACCATACCTCAGAGGGAGATGAAATTTGCAGGGTGTGCATATCATCTGAGGAAAACAATAGCATACATACGTTCTTTTGCTATAGGAATCGCATTAAATAAATATATAGCAAGCGGCAGTGTCACAACAAGTAGATGTACAATTACGAAGACAAAATACCCCGAGGAAATCAACGCCGGGCTTATTAATATCCAGGCCTGCAGAAGACAACTGTCAGACAATTGGTCAACAAGGTACATGGTATCTGTTAGATACTGACTAACCCATTATGATCTTTATGAAGTGTCCTTTTGGGGGTCTAGATCTTCAAATATGAGTTGGAAGACCCTTTTCTTTTATTAGTTGCTAAGCTCTTTATACTTTTACCATATTGCGGCAGGTTAGAAGTCTGAGCTTTATTGTCTTATGTTATTGAAAATCCAGATTCCCGCAGCCTTCTCCCTCAGGTCAAGATTTGTCTGAGAATACATTCTCATTTCTCCATGTACAAAGGCTGTCTGGAGAGAGGCAGAAAAAGATTATGACTGTAATATACTTAAATCCAATTTATTTGCCTGACTAGAAACTTCCACACTTCACAATTGCTTCCTACAGAAGATTTTGTATTTAATTCCTTCGTCGCGGTAAGAAGCAGGAATGATCTTAGTCCTCCAACACGTATATACTCAACGCACACCTGAGCCAGACGGAGCATGGCGGAAGAGACGATGAAAATAGCAGATGGACACACTTATTTTTGCATGTTCGCAGTTTATTTCTGCTTGAGAATGAGGAATTTTTCAGGGATCTTTAAATATCCTTGGCAGAGCTGGCATCAGGGGTCACTGCGTGGGTTGGCGGACGGTTGTGCGTCTCTCCTCTAAACGCCGCTCAATGTAGACATCATTTAGCGCAGTAACTTCATGCTCATGTTCCTCTCGGGTAGTTCTGGTTTGAGCCATCTAGTTAAGCGGCTGTGGTCACTAACAAGGCAATCATTGTGTCACTGCTATTTCAAACCTTCATTTGAGAAGGCTTGATAGAGACGTGAGGATCTCATCAGGCTTCCTGCCCCCGTTCCCTAAGCAGCGGTGGCACCAAACGCTTTCTGCCCCGCTTGCAGCACCGGCAAAGGGAAACACGGACAGTCAGTAACTCTCTGGGCAGCCGCGGTCCTCAGCAACGTGTTAGTTTGGGGTGGCAGAAAAAAAAAATTGGATGAGAAGGCTCCTTGCAAAATGCAGTGCTTGCTTCTGTGCTGCAGTTAGGGGACTGGTGAGACCCCACCTCAAATACTGCGTGCAGTTTTAGGCCCCTCAGTACAAGGATGTTGAGTTGCCAGAGCGCATCCAGAGAAGAATAACGAAGCTGGTGAGGGGTCTGGAGAACAAATCCTATGAGGAGTGGCTGAGGGAACTGGGCTTGTCTCATCTGGAGAAGAGGAGGCTGAGGGGAGACCTCATGGAGGTTGTAGGGAGGCGGGTGTGGGTCTCTTCTCCCAAATAACTTGTGATAGGATGAGAGGAAATGGTCTCAAGTTGCGGCGGGGGAAGTTTACGTTGGATATCAGGAAACACTTCTTTACTGAAAGAGTGGTCAGGCACGGGAACAGGCTGCCCAGGGCCGTGGTGGGGTCACCACCCCTGGAGGTGTTCAAAGAACGTGTAGATGTGCCACTGCAGGACTTGGTTTAGTGGGCATGGTGGTGTTGGGTTGATGGTTGGACTTGATGATCTTGGAGGTCTCTGCCAACCTTAAAGATTCTATGAATCTGTGATTGCAGCCTTGAGCTTTGACTTTCCATAATGCTGCCTGGGATACTTTAGAAGACTGCTAACTGTCACAAACAGATCAGTAAAGCCACAATGGAAACAGATGAAGTATTAAACCATAGCGTCAGTTCCTGCTTTGCCTTGGGTTTTGCCACGGTCTGCAGCAGTGGTGGCAGCTTGTTGCCTGGGCAGGGCGATGCTGGGATGCCTGCTGAGGGCAAGGTCAAAAAGAAGAATTTTTTCACGGTTTCCACAACTGTGTTTTGGAGTGGTGTACAACAATGGCACACTTCCTTTAGAAAGGAAGAAATTCTTTACTGTGAGGTTGGTGAAGCAGTGGGGCCGGTTGCCCAGAGGAGCTGTGGGTGCCCCGTCCCTGGCAGTGGCCAAGGCCGGGCTGGACGGGGCTGTGAGCACCCTGGGCTGGTGGGAGGTGTCCCTGCCCAGGGCAGGGGGTGGAACTGGGTGGGCTTTAAGGTCCCTTCCAGCCCAAACCATTCTGTGAAAGCCAGATTCACTTTGGGGTTGATGTTGCCAGATCGTGAGCTGGGCTGGAGCAGTGAAGGTGATGGCCACCACCACCTCTGTGTCACCTGGCAGTGGTGGGTGGCGAGGGTTCGGTTGCTCCTGAACTTCAGCAATGTGGAAACTTCAAGCATGCAGATGCGTGGCTTGTGCTTTCCACGAGCGCCGTACCTTCAGTCCGTGAGCTGGAATGATTTAATTCTCTTTCCCAGCACAGAGACCCAGCGTGTGGGTTTCCCAGACCATCTCTGGGCAGGCGCTGTGCGTGGCCATGGCGCTGGATTTTTTCATTTTCCTCCCAACCTTTGGAACAAAGTCTCCTTTTCAAAGCCCTCACCCCGCGGGGCTCTAAAATCATAACAATTAATGCTGGAGAAGACTCCTGAAGCCACCTAAGCCGTCCCTCCTGCTAGGGCAGGATTGCTCAAGCATGCACAGAAATTAATGGGGAGGGAAGGCACAGGAACTCGGCGGGGACCTACTCTGAAGCTGAAGTTGGGTGAAAAAGTCGAAACGACCCGAAATAGCTGGTTTAGGGGAGATGGCAGAGCTGCTCCGTTACCGTAGCAGCTGGCGGTTGCTCCGGAAGCGGTCATAATCACGAGTTTGTCCCAACTTTAACTCCTCTTTCAGCACTTGCTTTTTTTTTTTCCCTTTATTTTTTACTTTTTCCCGAAGCCTGATTTTGTAGCTAATCTAAAAGACTTACAATATCCAGTGTTTATCACCTACTTCAGAGCCATTAAGCGGCTATAAACGCGTATGAAATATCTTCGGCGGATTCCTTGCCTGTTAAGCAATGTGTTCTTCCTACGTTTCTAATTGCTAGCAGGAAAAATAGGAGGAATTTGTTTACCAGCTTACTGCGTAATATTCCGACATCTGGAGCTGCTCGGTCTGGATGGCGTTCCTGGGGGAGAGGAGATCCATCAAGGACAATTAGACAACTTGGGAACCGCAGCCTAAAGGGAATATGCCTGAACACGGCAAACGGCCCCGTGACGGTGGCTCCGGCGCTCGTCCCGCGCACCCAACCGCCCTCGCGTGGCTTTCCTGCCCTTCTCCCTCAGATGCAGGGTTTGTTTTTTTTCCCTCCAGCTCCCCGTTTATGAGCGGGGAGCTGCCGGTGCTGCCCCGTTTGCTCGGCTGGGCTGATGGAGCGGGGCAGAGAGGCTCCAGGCGGGATTTCTGACCTGCCAGATTTCATCGTCCTCGGGAGCATCTGCCCCATCCCTGCTCTTGGTTCTTCTGCAATTTTTTTTTTCCAAAGCAGGGGCAGCATCTTCAGGAAAAAAAAAAAAAATTGTGAAACACACACTTTATTCCTGTGAAAGGATGCTTTAGCAGCTACTTAGGGAGCAGAAGCGTACGGTCTCTACGCGCCCCGGCTGTGTGAGCCCTTGCCGCTTCTTTCTCCCGGAACGGACTGGCAGGTACAAACTCTTGCAGTTTTGTGGCCGCTCCTCAAAAATCTAGGGATCGCCACACGGAAACCGGGGAAAAGCATTCCCGCGGGGCCGCCTTCTCACCCGTGCCACAGCCGGGTGATTGGCGATATTCTCTTCTCTTATTTAACTGCTTGAGGTCATTGCAGAGATGGTGTGGATTGATTTAAATCCGCGAGTCAAGCAACCGCTTTTACTCGTGATTTAAATCAAAAAGTGAGAAACCTTTGGTTTAAGTAATTGATTTTTTTAATTTGCTTTGCATTTGTACTTTTTTCAGTTTCCTAAATAAAGCTCTGTTCCCTTTGGCGATGTACTGGAACTAAAATCCTCTTTGTAACAAATTGGGTGATTTTTTCCAAAGACTACACACCATCCTCTTACTTTTTTTTTCTGTGAATACATTTTTATTCACATTTTGTTTTTACATAAAAAAATCACTTCTCTGCTTTATTTTTATTCCTTTTATTCCTATGTGTTTTACACTTTGTTGCATCAAGCTGCAGCAGGAGAGGCGACCGGCACGCAGCACAGGGACAGAGCAGCATTTTTTTTCTGGTAGACAGGGGTTTTGTTAGCCGTATACCCCAGAAAAGATGCTGGAATATATTTGGTGGTAGTGAGTTAGCGCGAGCAGAGGAAACCCTTTCGTTAGCGGGCGGGAGAGCAGCGGTGCCACCAGACCTGCCAGGAGGGGAACCTCGCAGGTTTTATTCCCTCACATGTTCTGCTGGATATTTATATGCAGCTCATTGGGGAAAAAAAAAAAAAGCTGTTTAAACTCTACGGACTTAATTCCTGGTGAGCATAGACACAGGGTGTCGTTCCTGACTCGTTATCACCGCGCTGCCCTGCCTGGCTGAGGAAGCCGGCCTCAAATTGAGGAAAGGCAGGAGGGAGGAAAATCGAGGGAAAGCAGGGGTGATGCCGCTGGGGAGGCAGGAGAGCTTCCCCACAAAATGCTCCTTTCGTTCATAAATTACTAACTTGGACTACTTTTTGGTTGGTTTTCTACTTTAGGTGCTTGTCCCCCACATAACTGCGTATCCAGGAGAGGTGCAGGGCCACTGGCTTGGGATTTCGTCATTCCTGCTAATGACGCACCAACACAAATTTATGCGCGCTCGCTGCCTCCTCACTGCTTTATTGTGGTCGGCAACATCGGCTCTTAAGAATGAGGGTGACTGGGGCGGCGGGAGAGGCATGACCCGCTTGGGATACAGGAGCAGGAGCACGTCCCTCCTCTGGGCTGCCGGTCCTGGCGGCACGTGCTCTCGTGCCCAAAGCTCTGAGGTGCAGAGGGGGGCGCAGAGGAGCGGAGACGCTGCCTCGGCCCTGGGGTCTGCTCCCCTCCCCGGGAGGAGAGCGTCCCTCCACCAGCACCAGCCCTTGCTGGGAACCCCCGTAAGAAACCATCCCGCTCCTCTCCACGGGGTTTAGGCCCCCAAAATGGAAAACTGGGGCTGCCGGGCACGGGGGACGTGACCTTTGGATATTTGCACTGGCGAGCAGGTGGCAGTTATTGGTTTGGCCAAACGGCCGTGGCTGGCTCGCGGGGATGAGAGCGCATTCGGCTCCCATGGCGCTGCTGTGCCCTCTCCGACCGGTCCTCTGCTCCCTCTCCCGCGGCAGAGACGCGGGGCCTGCTGAGGGCACGGCCACGCAGCGTTTCACCGGGTGTTGGAGGAGGCCGGCATCAGGCGCGCGCTGGTTTTCACAAAGGGCTGATCAATATTTGAGCCCATCTTTTGTGGCAGCTGCTACGGGCAGCATTTGGGAGATGATGCTGGGGAGAAGAATTAAAACAGAGCAGAGCAAATAGAGCTGTGCGTGCAGGGGAGAGCCCAGGTAGCAGGGAGCACGGCGAGCGATGCTCCACGAGTGGTGCTGGAGCTCCTTCCTGTGGTGGCAACGATGAGTTACTTGTCGTGTGCCACCAGCCTCGTGTCGGGAGGTGGGCCCGAGCGGACGTCTGCCCGCCGATCTGCGCTCCGTCTCCTCCAGACACCCCCTGCAAAGGGAACCGTGGTCCCGCGGCACCGCGTGGCTTGGTGGTCGGTGGGGAGGGTGACGGAGCTGTTGGTCCCTTCGGCTGCGTGGGCTATCGGGAGCTTGAGTTGCTTGGTCGGTTGCGTGGTGGAGAAGCTCTTGGCCGGCTGTATGGTCACTCGTGCTAGATCCATCCTATAACGCTATTTTAGTCCTGCGGTCGCGGGTGTTTTCCCGAGCAGGAATGATCAAATCGTTTGTATTGGTTACGGAGAAGCGGAGCAAGGGGACGAGAAGGCAGCCTGCGCCTCAAGCGGTGCAGGCCGCTCCGGAGAGCCCAGCCCGGCCAACCCCCGGCCCCCTGAAGCGAAGGGCCGAGCCTCGCGTCCCGCCCGCTCTCGCCGCGCGGAAAGCGGCAGTAATTTGCAAGCTGTGCCTGCACATCTTCAAAAGAGCAGAATTTGGCCCTTATTGTTCTTTTGATGTATTTGTTGTATGCAAATAAGTTTAACTTCTGAACTTTGAGCAGTTTGCAGACGAGTTTGTCGGAGTGTTGTATTATTAAGTGGTGTACTCCTGGGGTCAGCGCGAGCATCTGGAAACCTCGCTGAACATTATTTATATCGTTCAACAAAGTCAAGAACCGCAGGCATCTGGTATTCGCCACAAAAGCAGACGACCAAAACAAAGCCGCGGTTGTAATCACGCTCGGTCGCCTTTTTATGTGAGGTCATTACTAAAATAATCTAAAGACGTGGATCAGGTTATTAATGGAAATGACAGCCTGCGAACTGCGGTAATGCACATCTCTACCTTTCGTGAAGCAGACTCTAACGCCATGCCCGGCCCGGGGGTCGCGCCGTGCCGGGCCGTACGTGGTGATTGTGGACGCGGCTCTTTCTTGTATCAATTTCGCTCTTTTTGCACTAAAGAAGCTAAGTATGAGTTGTTAATGAATTCCTTTTAATACGAGCGTTTATATGCACATAGCTGGGTAAAATCCAAAAACACCCAGGGCTGACGTGCCCCTGTTAAAACAGGAGTGGGACGGCAAGCAGGGCTGCAGGTGGGAGCCCACGTGGGCTTCTCCGGCGGCTGCGGGGCCGGGCCGTCACTGCGACATTCGTGGTCCAGGCTGCGGGATCTGCAGAGCGGGGTGCTACCCAGCCCCGAGTGCCAAAAATAACTGTCCTATACGTGCTGATAGGGGCGCGCACCAGCATGAATCCAGCCCCCCAAACCTTGCGGGGGCTGCGTTTGGGGCTGGGCGTCGCACGGAGAGCGGGGAGGTGGAAGTAAAACCGGGATCGAGAGCGCAACAGCCTTCTTGCGCTAACGAACACCTCGCGGTGCAGAAGCGGCTCCGCGCTGCCGCGAAGTCTGGATCTTCAGCCGCTGCTGAAGTTTCTCTTCCTCTGAAAGCGACGGCGAGGCTCAGTCCTGTCATCCGCTTCCTCTCACAACCGCCACCGACTTCAAAGGAAATCCTGCTGGCAAAATAGCTACAGAACTGTGTCAGTAGTTTATCTGCTCCCCAGATTAGATAATTAATGAAGACAGAATATTAAAATTACATTTACATAAAGCTAAGGGTAATCTTAAAGTGTTCCATTATTTTGTCAATGACCCGAAGTTTGTAGCGCATTTATAATCATGAACCAGGAGACAAGTCCTTTCAAATACGGAAGTGCAATTTATAATCTCGGTTTCTTTCATTATTTATTCATAGCGCTGTTGAATCATCTGCTCTTCAAAACCTGCAGAGCCACAGAGCTGGCTCTACCTGCCGATGCTGCTCTACCGGAACCCTGGACCAAGCTCCGCGTCTGAGGTCGTCCAAGTTACATCAAGGGGTGAGCTCCATGCAGATCGTTTTGCTCGGACCTTGTTATTCCGAAATTCCGCGGGGCTGCTGCTGTTGGCTTTCCCTTCGGGTTTGGACACGTGCTACACATGAATGACTGAAGATTCAGCGATGGCAAAACTAGACCGTCGCTCTTTTCAGCATTAACCCATGGAAAATGCTGATCATGTCCTGCTCCAGCCCTGTATCTGCCTCAGTACCCTGAACGACGCGATCCGTATGAACGAACTCCTTGTTCTCCTGGTTTCGAAATAAGCACCTCTCACACGTCAGCTTTATTCAAAGCCAATTGCCTGCTCCCAGGTGCGGCAGTTTGCCCACCCCTGCGATGCTGAGGAATATTTCCATCGCACTTGCGTCTTGCGCGTGGTCCTGGGTGGGCAGGAAGGGTTCAGAGGGAGCCACCCAAGTAAATCAGGGCTTTAACCCAGGAGCTGTGCCAGGAGCACACCCCGGCTGCCCTGCCCGAAGCAGCGGCAGTGAGAATCATCAAATCACAGACTGGTTTGGGTGGGAAGGGGCTGTTAAAGGCCACCCAGTCCAACCCCCCTGCCAGGAGCAGGGACATCTCCAACCAGAGCAGGTTGCTCAGAGCCCCGGCCAACCTGGCCTGGAATGTTTCCAGGGATGGGGCATCAAGGTCCTCATCACAATGGCCAACACCAAAACCCAACCACCCAACTGCTTTTCTACATGGATACGACATTTTTGTCAAGAAATGGGAGAGAAAAACTTTTAGCCTCTTTTCTGAAATATCTATCGCAGCCTCCAGTCTGGGGAAGTGATTTGCTGCACGTGCAGACTGAGAAAGTGTGAGTCTATAAAGAGCAGGATTTTGTGACTCGGCTTGTAGGAGAATTGGAACGGCTCCAACGTGATCGTCAGCAAAATTGTTAAATGGATGTAACCCTGGCAATCAAAAGTGGATGGAAAATTCTGAATGTAACTTACTAACTATTCTAAATTACCAAATCTTCAATGAAATAGCATCTCTTTACTAATAACTAAAATATCTGTTTCCCTTTTCTTACAAACCTTTTTAAAAATTACTCTTCTGAGTTCTGTTCCTTCTTGGCTTTTGCTCAGAAGTTAACAATTTAAAAGCTTCACGCTCTTTCCTTTGTGAGCTACTGAACCACGGACTTGAAATCTCTCTCACCTACTGGGCATTTTCCAGACAGAGGTGTTGAATCTGGATAATTTTTTTTTTATTTCAAGGCTTCTTATTCCATTGATTGAAAATACTCTTGCTCACGGGTTGAAGGAAGCAGCATTCAGCGGGGCGCGGGGAGTTGGGGGGATTCCTGCCGCCTCTCCGGTGGGTGTGAGGATGAGGGCGGCGGGGCGAAGGCCGATGCTGGGGATTTCAGCTCTGCTCCGCCTTGCAGCGTGGCCGCGGGTGTCAGCGCTGTGAAACGCACGGAGCACCCGCCTTCCACCACACGCGTGTCTTGGTGGACTTCGCCTCGCTGGCTCCGCGGATCAGGGAGAAATCTTCCTGCTTCCCTCGGTCTGTATTCCATCCGCAGCCCTCCTGAAACTTCACAGGCCTCTCACTGTGCAATTACAGGAGGATTTTAGTCTGATTATACATGAAAAACTCTCCTCTATAAAGAAATTCAAAGATCAGAGACGTTTTCTTTCAAGTATTACACCGAAATTCGAACACTCCTGCTGCTTATTACAAAACGTTTCTGCGAGGCGCTATGGAACTCTTAGACTTCGGATTTTCATTGTTAGATTTTTTTTTTCTTTTCTCTATTTAAACATTAAATCCGAGCATTTAGCTTCCCTTTTTTTTTTTTTTTTTCACGGAAACGTATCTCGTGGAAGTTTTAATTACAGTGTAAGCAGGATGCATAGTCGCAAATCATTGTTACGGACAGCATTAACAGGACTAAGAGAATCGAAACCAGACAAAAAACAAATGACATTTTTGTCCTTCAGATACGTGGGAATGCGAATGCAAATTCTATAGTCTTATTTTTTCTGATCTCCACTATTCTCTAATCTTATCAAATATACATTCCCGTACTCCGAGCCAGTCTGATAAAGCAGCGCGCTACAAACAAGTTGCATTAGATTTCGCAGAGCACATTTTCCTGGGAAATCCAATTTCACAATCTTTTTCTGGTGACATATTAGCCATTCCTTAGTACATAAAATGTCCCTGGAATATTTTAACGACCGTGTTCGACCTCAGCCCATAGCATAATGCAGTCGCACGGTGCGTACACTGTCTTTCTTTAGAAACCATTCTTTATTGGAAACGCAGCGTCGTTTTACGGTAGCTCCTTGTTTACCCTTCCAAGGCAGAGGTAAGTAACGCTCCCAGTAAACATCGCGGTTCCCAGTACCCGCCCCGGTGCCGCGTATCCGCGCCGTTAGCTTTTGATATCGCTGTTTGTCTGTGAATGGAGGTGCCTCAAGGTTCGTAAATCTGTATGCAGTGGTACGGGTTCTCTAACAGCAATTCATTTTAATTATGTGAGACATAAAAAGACCACCTACAGATGAGACAATACAGCTGTAAGATTCTCAAGGTTACTACGGGGAATACTTCATAACTGAAGTATGTTTTCCCAAAGGAATTCTACTACCATTTGATTTAATTTTTAATTTTTACATTTTAATCAAAAATAGATCAAATGGTGGTGTTACCTCCTGGGAAACATACTTCAGATACGAAGCAGTCCATGTTCCTTTTAAATATGTAAAGCTGCCATTTATGTATAACTCATGAATGACACCCCGTGTCGCAAGCAAATACCACGCAGTGAGTTCTGTATTGTTTCAGTAACAACACCGCAACCGTGCACAAACACCGCTACACCTGGTTCCACAAAGCAAATGGCACTGAGTAACGCGGAGTTCAGAAGCTAACACGACACGTAACCAGCGCTAAGAGCCGCCGCACGCGGAACGCGTGCGCGTTCATTGCCACGGCGTGGCAAAGGAGGTTTGAAGTCGGTGAGGAGCTAGCGTTTGAGAGGATGAGGGTCAGACAACGAGTGCCTGTCAGCTCTTCCTGGGATTTTTAGTTTGTACGTGCTTCAAAAGAAAAGAAGACGGCCAGTGTTGTTCTTGCTTACTTGTGAACGCGTTGGGAACCGCTCAGCACAGATCAACTGACGGATCTCGACGCCCCGTGACGTCTCCCACTGTATCTTATTTTTCAGTGAGAGTCCCTTCAGTGAAGTATCTGCCCCTCAGCAGCGGCAGCTCTTGGTGCTTCTCAAAGCAGAACGTACGTTTCTGCACGCGCGGTGTTTACACGCAGTTATCCTGAATGGAAGTTTCACGCGTGATGAAATGGCAAGGTGTAACTCCTAATTACCGCCAGTAGCCGAGGCGAAAAAGCATTATTAATGTGCCACTCCTAATCGGCTAACATGCGGTATCACATCATGTTCTCAGGAGCCACGTTCGGGCTCTCAGGAGAGATGCTGAGGTTTCAATATGTATACAATTTTCCCAGCTAATTTAGACATCAACACCATTCATTTTAAGTGTATTATTTTCAACATGTGTCTTGTGTAAGCATAACTTTCTTGTCTCTGTGGCTAGTCGTACACAGACTGCCTTTAAACGCCCACATCCTAAACCCAGGATTTTGTTTTTCGCTCTTTTTGGTAGCAGCCGAGACAACAAGTCAACGTGTAACTATCATCAAATGAACAGTTACCCCAATGCTAGTACCACAGTCCAAAGCAACTAAACCTAGCGCAAAAGTTTTACATAATAGACAAAATAGCAGCCCTCGCTTCAGGGAGGAGAACCTGGAACACTGAGAGGGGTGCGCAGCACAAATGGAACTGGGTAAACGACAGTTTTTATTCAGCTTTCTGCCTCAGTGGCTGCAGAATGTAGTTCAATTATTAACGGCGTAACAAAACCAGTCCGTTTCATCCAGTAGCCAAAGTGGTGTTTAATGCTTCTGCTTTTGTAAGTAACAATTTACAAAATACAAAATTAAAAATACTAGATTGTACCATTTCAACCCGAATTAAAAGCAGACCACCGCCTATTTCACTATATACATGTGGATAAAGTCATCACGCGGGCTTTGTGTACAAACCACATCATCAGGAAATATAAAGAGTATATCATTTTTATCAATAAAACAAAATTTCATAGTTACAGAAGGTGAAGACAAGTCTTACAAAAATAATTCTGTGGTTCTACTGCAGATTTGACACAAACCTGCCTTAAAGAAATAGTCACCTGTCTCAGCCTGCGTGGCACTCTTCCGTACCTATTACAACAGCTTTATGACTCCGACTGACAAATCCCGAAACAAATCACACACACAGTACATCTGTTGTACAAATGCTGTGACTATAAGCCTTCAATTCGTTCAACTATTAAACTACAACTTGTTTTCATACTGGCTGATTCATAAATGCATTCCTTGCCCCACTAGAAAGCAACGTCTCAGTCTACTTTTGATACTCTCTTCTTTGGATACTCTGAATCTTGACCACACACTGCTCTACTAATCATTACTTGTCAAACATCTCACTTGATGAAACATAACAGGTTTGGAGTCATCTTGCAGTAACTAAACTTTCAGATACCTTTTAGTCTCTTACCTTCCAGCAGCTCTTTTAACTTCTACTGCACAGGAACTGATGCTCAGCTGTCTTTTTTTTGGCAGCTACCATCACCGGGATTTTTAAAAAAACAAGGGTTGGAAAATGTAAAAACGAATTGCCCATAAAATATTACCTGGTTATCTTGGTAACAAATAAGTAATTTCAGTCTTTAGAAAACATTTTGTATTATTATTTTGCAGGAGTTGATAAGCTCTGCTATCAGTATACCGGAATTTGCTCACCATACTGTGATTTCAAGCGAGGACACGTTCCTTCCCAGCCTGGACAGACACCAGTGCTTGCACCAACCTCTATCAGGAGCGGGAGGATTCAAGGCGAGTTTCAGATTTTCAAGGTAACAAGGACGATACAATTTTTAAAACCGCTGCGCTTCTTCAAGATTTGATCTTTCAACAGATTGTACTGTTCTTGTGATTGAAGAAACTTCTCAATTGTCTGAAAAATTCCACACTTTGAAAATATTTATTTTCAATGTAACTAAAATTTATATTGGCTTGGAGGAAATTTACTCCTTCCTAACCAAACAGTCTGTACGCCAACTCAGTGCAGGTCTGCTTTACAGACTTATTTCCTCATCTATTACTTGACTGAACTCAGTATTTATATGGTATCCCTATATTTAGGAAGAATATTTCCTCAATAACAGTCAACTTGGCGCTCGCCACAACTCCATGCACAGTATGGCAAGCGTTCTAGGACTCGGAAAAACCTTTGTCTAAGGATTTTGCAGTCTGATAAACCCCACTGGGAAACTAACCTTTAAAAGCCTGTCACTAGATTTTTGCAACCTCCGAGCTACCATTTTAATTTAAACTGGCTACGGGCTGCTCTCAGAACAGGAGAGGCCAAACGCTGTCACGCCTGCCGTATCTGTTTTGGGCTGAACTCTGCCCAACAGCTGAGTGGCAGCAGGGCACGGCTATAGCTCAGCCGTTCTCCAGACAGCGGAGATCGCTTTCTTCGTGAACTCTGGCAGGTCGCAGCAATTTCCCTCCAGTGCAGAGGGTTAATACACTGCCAGTCAGCTCAGAGCTTTCAGCTTCTGCCCGTACCAGGGCACTGCAGCGTCACACCCAAACAGCACAATTCGGTTAGCTTGGAGCCTAAAAATCTGAAGGTGTTTAAAAATTATATAGTCCTACACACTGGCAAAGTGTAGATGAAATTATCTGTGACAAGCCAATAAAATCGCGTTAGATGGACAAGTTTAAGACTTTTTAAACAGATCTCTTCTAATATCACGATAACTGCAAAGACAGAGTCAGGGAGTGCCAGATACTATCTCAACAACTTTGTGAGGACTCCACAGAGCTGAAACACTGTTCACCTTCGCTTTACGGAGTGTTGTTCAAATAATACTGCTCTTCTATGAGATATTTACCTGCCAGGTTCACAAACTCCGCTTGTTATAAACAAACGAGAAGTTCTGCATGCAAGATTCCTGAATTGGATGCATATTTTGCATTTAAACCTAAGTTTCAATAGGATTTTTACTGGCCTTCACAGCTGAATAGCTATCTGAAGACATTTCTGTCCTCCCATTTCTCCCTGCGTATGTACGGCTGAGCTGAAACTGCAGGCCCTAAATCTTGGTAAATTCAAGGGCCACTTTCCAAGAGTATCAGAGAAAGTGCCCAAGAGAGACAGGAAAAGCTTTTGTATCAACATGACCTTTGGCCCAGTCCCAGGTGAAGACTGGGCCAAAGGCCAGATCAACTTAAAACTTAAATCAACTTTTTTTTTTGTTATAAAAAAAACAGGTACTGAGCTACCTTAAAAGCAGAAGCCTTGTTTCAAGTGTAAAACAGTGATATCCACAGCTGTGCACTGAAAGAGTAACGCATACAGCCAACTGCTGTGTGCTGAACACCACACACAAATCCGCGCCGGGAGCGAATGTCCAGGTGTCCAGCTGTACCGGCGTCACAGGTGCATCTTTAGAACTTCAAAAGAAAAGCAGCGTGGTCCATCTGCCACCTCTCCATTTCTAGAAGCCCAGGATGTGACTGAAGTGCCCCTGAAACGACAAAATTTCATGTCACTAAAAATTACCTCATCAAAACCTGAAGTCTTTTCCTCAGTATACATTTTCAAATTTTGTTTTAAAAGAAACCGACAGTTCCACTAATAACATCACAAATATTCCCTTTTTTTCACCTGAGGAACTCGTGGCCAACTAAAGTCTGGACAGTAAAGGCAATGTTCAGCATTTTTACCACTTCTTCCTCTTCTTCTAAGTCTCTGCCTAAATAGTAACACATTAGTCCAAAGAAAGCTTATAAAGAATGCAACTGAAGTAGTACTTTTTTCTCAAATTTTGTTTTAATACACATCCGTTATTCCTTCTGAAATGCATAGTAGTCATTAAACACACACACAAAAAAAGAGGTCTAAAAGTTAAGATAGCAAACCTCATAGTGATACTGCCTTTAAATACACGTTGAAGTTCACAGCGCTTACAAAATTAAACGTGTTCAGGAGAACCGATGCTGATCAGGCTCCTCACATCACTGACGATTGCTGCCTAAATATTTCTTGATGTGAAATACCATCCTGACAAGACTAACCACAATGAAAAATTGTCTCAGCCCAATATGCTTTGCGTTGACTTGTTCCAGTTTGGATGTTTTAACTTATTTGCACTTCCCTACCATCAGTAGAACAAAGCTTCTTACAGGCTTTTAACATTACTATTGATTATGAAAAAAATGACACCGTTCTTTATCTTGCTCCTCCCTTTTGTTCACTTCAGCTGTTCTGAAGGACTTCCGTAACGCCTCTTAATCGCTGTGACCGTCTCTGGTTTCCCCAGAGTGAAATTTTAACTGTGAAGAAAGTTATCTGAGCTCCTACCGGCTTACTAGACACCATGCTCTAAATACAACTTTTTATTATTTTAAAAGTAGTTTACTAATATAGCTCCTACCAAATTTATTGAAATACAACTGTATTATCTGTTATGTTACTTGCCACAAATAAGTGATTATCCGAAGAGAACACAATTAACAAATCTATATGATCAATTCATCCTCCACACACAGGCAGAGGGGGTACAGCTGAATCGTGCTGTGACTGCAGGGACGCTCGCACAAGCCAGTGTGTAGCAGGGTGGTTACGTCAGCTCAACACGATACGAATTCAGCTATACTGGAACACAGCTCTGCCCGCTCCAGTCCTGCCTTTGTGTGGCATTAACTCCCAACCAGCAAACTCCCCTAACAGGAACGGGGAGCAAAAGCGTCCCTCTGCTCTGCAACTTGAGTTTCTACGCTGAAAGCACAGAAAGATAGCCAAGTAGAAAAATTGTTTAGTTTTGAGATTCCAGTTCTCACTGAGTGAAGTTAGCAAGCTGTTTCCCTTGTTTCTTACCGCTGCAGCTGAAAAGCATTTGAAGTGAATAGAACAGGTCACCCGTTACAACCAAACTTCAGTACATACATGTCTGTGGAAGAGCTGAACGGTACCCCCTCAAGTTACCTGGTTTTTACCTCGAGTTCATTACTAGCCCATAGGAAAAAAACATATCAGGCTAATCAGCCTTAAAATAGAAACGGTGTTATTTGGAATGACAACATTTGTACTCATGTTACACAAAATCAGTCGTAATTTTCCAAAACTATGATAACTGATAGAGAAGTATTTCACAACCTCTAGTGTTGTCACTGTAATTCTGCAATACGACAAAACTGACTTCCTAATGTGCCAATTTCCGTTTTAATCCCAAGATGATCTTTTCTTTTTTGGGTTTTAATCCCCGAGATGTTCTCCATGCCCTGAAAGATTGTAACACATCTGGCAGGTTCAAACTTGGCAGTCCACATACGTGGTCACAGTGGTTTCCATATTTCTAAAGCCAGCCCTGGATCTGGTTTCTGTTTTAGTTTTAAAGATGAGCAGAAATGAGTTAACATGGCAAATATCTCTTCAGTCACAGCTCCTGACTTACGAAAGCAACCTCAGTCTCATAGCATTCCACAGAAACTTTGCCATTAATTCCATCAAACCAAAGACTTTGCTATAAACATTCAGCCTTTCTGAACAAATGTGCGACATTCCCTCACGCCTCTCCTCATTTCGGGCTCTCTAAGGAATCCCATGCGATGTTCAAAAAGATTCAGAGGACGCAAACAAAGTCAAGAGTAGCTCCCATACATTCAAGAAACTTCCTAACGTTTCTTCGGTTAGACAATCGGCATGAAAAGCGAAACTGCAGGAACACTATAACCTCCTCTTTCACTGTTACCAGCCATGATCTTGTGAGGGTTTTGGCCTTCTATTGAGGGGAAAAAAGAGGGTGATTCCGATCTGTCATCTGTTAGTGGGAGATTTGAGCGCTACTGCTGCAGTATTACAGTGTACTACACTGTGCCAGATCATAGCTGTGACTACAGCCTACAGAAATTTTTAAAACACAGGTTTTAGCTCACTTTGGATGCCAAGGGGAGCCTATCTGAATCAGCTCAGAAGTCGGCACTATTCAGACTTCTGTTTTTCAGAGAAGTCAAGTTGTCTGTGCCGAGCTCCGATTGCTACCGGTTCTTCAGCCAGCTCGTTTCAAACCAGCTCTGGGATGTCTACAGCGTAGTATTTTTAGGTTATGTCTACTCTTTGGAAAGGAAGTATCCAATTAGAGGGAAAAAATAGGAGATAGAATGGGATTCCTAAATATTTTATTATGATCTAGTAAATCAAGGAAGATATAAAAATGGGGTAGAGAAAGTTGTATGTTACCGTTTGCTTCAGTTACTTCCTAAACTCTGCTTTTTAGAGTGAATTTGAAAAATGTGTTTGCAGTCTCCATGTTTTCCAACCGCTGCTGAAAACACATTAGTTTGTGCTCTGCTGGCGTACCTCAGAAATGCTAAATCAATCTGCCTTCTTTTATTTACATGCTTTACTCCTGAGAAATGTAATTGCAGTTTTTATTAACTTTATGTTTTATGGATCTAATACTTAAGAACAAGTCTATCTTTTATGTCGCAGGAAGAAGGTTAATATACTTACAGATTCTCCAGCAATACATCTTGGGCAAGGCTGGGCAGTACCTCTGCTCCCGTGGTTTTCAAAAATCTAATGAACAAAAACATACACAAAGCCATCAAAAAAAAAAAAAAAAAAAAAGAAGGGGGCCATTATTTGCAATTTTATTACAAAATGTATTTTAGATGTGTTCTAAAAAATAGATGTTGTTGACAGTGTAAACATACCATTGAATTTTGCTTTGCCTTCGCAGCCCAAGGCCCACAGTCGGTGGAGATTTTCTGTTTGGAATCCAGCTCCATAGCGCAATCCACGAGGTGAGCATCAGCCTCATTTGGAATGGTTTCTAACGGCTTGCACGCTCGCTTCTGAAAGAATCAAAAGCAACATTTACACGTCTCCGCAAGGCACAGGCCGCTGAATACAAGTGTTCAGGATCTTACTGTTTATGACTGATCGGGACCTCGCGTTCATTTGGAAGAACAGTTACGTTAGTAACGGACTACCAGGCTCCAGGCCAGAACCCCACATTCTGTATTTAACACTGCAAAATCTGCAGATCTCACTAAATGTCTCTGGGTCTCAGTTTCACGAACTGGGGATAAAATGCCACTGGGAAAAGAGCATTACTTCACCCTCCATCAGGGTATAATCTAGGATGGCGTTTATCAAAGGAGCGGATCAGGGGAAGTTGTGTGAAATGACTAATTACATCACGGAAATGGAAGGAAAAGCCCCAAGCCCAGTCAGACAGCTATGAAGACATACTTCGTGATGATTTCTGTATCTTTCTCTGCACGCCGTCACCTTTTTACAGCTTTCCATTGCTATATAACCAGTTAACTCCCCGCTCCTGAAGCTCTAACCCGAGCCATTACCTAGTACCCAATGACTCTCGCGTGCCCTGCGCATCAGCGGCTCTCTGCCTCCGGAGCAAGGGCTGGCCGAAGCAGAGATGTCTTTCTCACAGCGCTCAGCCACCCAACGCCAGATCAGCACTCCCCAGAAATACCGCTTTGCTACTCTGTGAGATCCGGTCAGGAACCGGTACGGCTAAGATGTACGTCTGCGGAAGACACTGATCCGAAACCTCAAGAATATCCTTGGCCTGTGACTGCCATCCCGTGCAACGGGAGGACTACCCAAATCCCAGGGGCTCCTTGAAATTGCAACACCAAATTAACAGAATAACGGGAGAATTCAAAACTGACACAGACGTTTCAGGGTCTGACTCTGAATTCCAAAGAGATACACATGCTTTTGAATTTTTTTTTCTGATGCCTTTCTGAACAAACTTTATTTAAGGAATAACAATATCCGATCTCTTTCACAAGCATATGATTTCACAGGCAGAAGATGTGTTGCCACAGAACTAACAGACTATTGAAGCACGGAAACTAAATTTAAAATTTGAATATGTTATTCAAAAATAAAATGGATCAATACAACAGGAACCTCAGGAGAACAGCTGAAACGAGAACACTGTCAAGGAACACGGGATATTTGGACGGGAAGTAAATCAAAAAGTGAAATACGTATTGTACTAAGAAAGTGAATAATATAATAACAAAAAGTCTGAGAAGGTCCTCTAAAGATAGACCGCCTTCAAGACAGACCGCCTTCCACCGGGAAAACATTCTCTTCCCTTTGTTGCTGGAGAACTCGTCCTTTATTAAAAGGTACAGCATAGCGGTGCAGCAGCGTAACCAGCAAGATGTGCGAGATGAAGGAGAAAGGGAAAAAATGACTTACTGCCACACAGCAGAAGAGATTTGGCTTATTAAAAATAAATTCAAGGTATTGTTTTTTGGGGGAGTTAAGATACTTAGCATCAGTGACGGGAATTCAGCATACAGAGTAGATGGCTGACAAGCCTATCATACCAATGCCAAGACAATTTGTGGAAGTTTCTAGCAGAGCCTGGCTTCAGGGAAGACTTCACTCTCCGGAACGCTCTCTCTTAGGAAAGAAACAACCAATACATCAGCCCTGCCCGCACGCAGAAGCAGCACAGTGCAGGATTCAAAGAGCCCGTGATTAACAAGGATCAACGAGCTCGCTATTCAAACAGCAAGCAAGGATTTCAGCAGAGCGACTACTTCTGCTAGGGAACGGTCATGCTAACTCCAGCTTGGAAAGGTAGTTTAAGACAAGCAGCGGCAAATCACATGCTGTCCTACAACAGGTAGCAAGCAGGTCTCTCTGCAGAGAAGATACTCTGTAACTTTCTTTTCCAGCTGGAAAGTCCTGGAAAAACACGCGCGTTTCCACTGATGCGGAAAGGATAAAGGCCTCACAGATGCTGCTTTTCATAAACAGTGAAACTAAACCAGTGCAAAAATGAGCTACACTGAAATAACTAACCTAAACACAACAAAATATTTTTAAGGAAGACTACCATTTGCTTTTTTTTCTTTCTTTTTTTTTAATTTAGCTGTAAGATTTGAAAGATCTCCTATAAGTTTAACGTGTTCCTCACATGCAATTTCTGTTTTGTTTACCACATTTTTAACAGCCAGGCTAGCTTCTGTTTTGTGTTTCACAGCCAGCCGTCCTACAGGTATAAAACAGGTCTCCATCCCGCCCAGCTTTACTCAGTTTAGCTCCACTGGACACCTTTCCATGATGGCCATGTGGAGGTGCTCCCGGACACCATGGCCCAGCTCCCTGCTGAAAGAGGTGCAGATGACTCCGTTTGGGAAAGCAGGAGGAACGTGAGGTCCACGCAGGCCCTTGTTCTGGGAAACTCTGCTTGCAGTCCAGTCCAAACAGAACACACCACGTGAATAGCTCTAGCCTTGAAAATCTGTTCTTCTTTACTGGCCTCTAAATCCAAATGCCTTAAAACCAGTTCCGCACCAATGAGCTCCAGCCTACAGCAAGTTTCTGAAATACATGCAAATAGCTACGTCAAGGCACAAAACCCAAAAGGAAATCATATGTACATATATATAACGTACCGTAGGAGCTGAGCGAGAGCACAAAAAACTGTAGGGAACCTTCCCCAGTTAACAACAGCCACCAGCACAGGACACTGCATGACAGCAGCATCAAATAAGAGGGCGATTAAGACTCCAAAATAGTTCTCGCCCCAAAGCCAGGGATCGGCCTGGCCCTGCTTGCATCAGTCGGCAAAGCCGAGTTCAGAGCTCCCTCCCCGAGTGGCTCCCCGATTCTGGGATAAGATCTCTGCAAAGGTCGGCTACAGCGTCCGTAATGACTTCAAGCCCCACTACTGCAACGGCTTAAAACCCCAACAGGACAGAATCCCAAGGAGAAGAGTGACAAATGTTCTGATCTTAGACCTAGAATGTGCAAAACTCTGTACAGCGTGACAGCCGTACCAGCTAGAAAGTAAAGCGCCTCGTCTGCATTGCCACTCGGGCTCATGCTGCTAGCTAAAATCGAAAATAGAAAGTAGCTGCCAGCTATTTAGCTAAGAGATCCCCGCACCATGGTGAGCAGGTGCTGGGAGACGGAGAGCGCAGTCTGATTAGTGTGCATCACCTCAGCAGCCAAAAAGGTTAAGCGTAGGTGCTTCACCTCGTGCCTGTGACAGAGCACGTGACTGCAGCAGCTCAGCTGTTCACCTAAGCGCATTAAATCGCGGTGACTCAACTGTAATCCGGACCGTTACAACTGGAAAAAAGAAAACAACCCCTAATGTACTGGCTAGGCTACTCTACACAGACAACGGTCTGAGGAAAAATACAAATTCCCTTTCAGAACTACCTTGCAGAGCCTGACTCATGTACTGTGCCATCTACAGAGGCAGCGACAGCAATTCTGAGTTGGTCTCTGTCATAGAAGGTTCAGAAGGATTTCATCCAGCCTCCAGACAACTAGCTCATTAATGCCTTCATTAGCGGACAAACCGCAATTCATGAACCAGAAGAAAGCTATTATTTGCCTCTCTAAGCTCAAAACCAGGAGAAATTCCTTCCTTCCTATGTAACCTTGTCAGTCACAGTCACTGAACTCGTTCCTCCTCTTCTCTGCGAACGGTGTTTCTCTGATAAATGAGGTCCGTCCCCAGCTACGCCAGTTTTTGCTGCTGTCACACACGAACGGCGATGATCAGGTAACAGCGGCGGAGAGTGCGAACACCAGGATAAGTTTTTCTTGGAAGCCCTGTTAACAGAGTTAACAGCTTGGCACTTAACGGGATGGAAGATGCTTACGGGGTGGTGGATGAGACACCTTGTCGGAACGAATCCGACTGGAGAAATACACACACACGAGCTCGGACGAAATGGAAAAACTACTCCAGAAGCGCAACACATGAACACTAAACACGGTTTTCTTGTGAGGCGCATCCAGGCCCCAGGCAGCAGAAAATGGCTAGTGTTAATCGTGCCACCTGGTAAAAAAGCGTATCAGCCAAAAAAGAGAGAAAAAAAAGAAGTCTTGTTTCGAGAAATTCCACTCCAAGTCACGAGAGCGTGCGTGTCCCCCCTGCCTCCAGGCAGGCCCAAAGCTCGATGGCGCTCACACAGCACCGACTGCCAACAGCGCTACCGGCCCCCCGCCCGCACCCCGCGGCGGAGGCACCCGCCAGCGGCCCGGGGTTAACGGAAGCGGGGGGCACCCCTACCCCCTCCCCAACCCCGGGGCCAGGCCGATCCCGCCCGGCCCTGCCGCCGCGCTGCCGCCAGGGGGCACCGGTTTCCCCGCGGTCTCCCCGCCTCCTCCCGGCCCCGGGCCCAGCGGCGGCCCCCGCTTAGGGCGGGCGGGCGGACCGCGGGACCCGCCGAGCGCGGTAAGGCTGCGCAGGTTGCGCGCCGGGGGGCCCCCCGCGGCCGGATCGGGCCGGAGCGGCCGCTCCCGCCCAGGGCGGGAAGTTGGGGGGGACGCTCCCCACCCCCCTCCCCGGTCCCGGCCCGCCGCCCCGCGCGGCACTCACGCGCTCCGGCTCCCCCGGCTCCGGCTCGGGCGGCCGCAGCGCCCCCCGCCGCCCCCGCGCGGGCAGCGGCAGCGCCGCCATGTTGGGCGGGCGGGAGGCCCCTCCGCGCCCACTCCGCGCCCCGCGGGCCGGGCGGGCCGAGCCGCCTGAAGCCCCGCGGCCGCTCCGAGCGGGGCGGGGCCTGGGCCGGGGCCGGGGGGCGGGAGGCGGGACGCCGCGCCTTGCCGGTCCGAATGCGTGACGCGGGGCCTTACAGCGTGCGCGGCGGGCCGCGTCCCGCACGGGTTTTGACGCCGCCGCTCCGCATTTCTCGTGCGGGCGAGGAGCGGCGAGCGAGGTCCCGCCGAGCGGGGTCAGCGCCGCCGGTTTGCTCCGTCATGTGACGTCAGCTTCGCTCCGGCGGAGGGGAGGGACGGCCTGACGTCATCGGGGCGCTGCGTCACCCCGGTGCGGGGCAGGAGTTGCCGTTTCTGAGCGGTTCTGAAGTCGGAGATAAAAGGATTAAAAACTGGGCAGCAGTGTGATGCCACCTTCAAATCCCCGGCGGCCCCCGTGCTCTCCTTCAAACCCTGCAGCTCTAAACCCAGAGGGTTTTAAAGTTCGCACAGCAGATGGGGGAAAAAACCAAAAAAAAAAAAAAGAGTAATGACTGAACGCAGAACTGACAAGAACACCTCGGCTCGGCACTTCCTTTGTTCAGAAGTTGTCCTTCTCTAAAAGGAACACGTAAATGCCACGCGATGGTGCACCAAGAACTCTGTCTTCGGGAGCAGCTGCAAATTCGAGCAGTGCTGAGTGTACTGATTTTGACTTTTAGGTTTGGGGACCGAAAATCAGTCTGCACGCAGACGTTCAGGTAAGCGGCTGGGCAGTACAGGGAGCTGCGCGGAGCCGGTGTCCTCCTGCCCGGGCTGCCGCGCGCTGTGCTGTTACTGCCTCGTACGAGGACAGGCGGTGAGCTGCCCGTCGTTATCTCGGATGAGGTCACAGGAAAAGCACCTGAGTTTCAATCTAGAAATGGCCAGTTTCCAAACAGAATCATTCAGAAGCTTCCAAGGATCAGCTGCAAATTCACTCTCACGACAGCAGAAGGCCAAAATCATTCGCGCAGGCTTGGATCTGAAAGCTGGCCGCACAAACTGCACGGTGATCCAGAACGGGCAGATACTTGTTTCAGATTAATTCTGAAAAGATCGACAGAAGATTCTTTTCTAGAGGATGACGCTCTTCTTTAATGAAGCCAAGGTGTCTTCTGCATCCTCTATCTCCTACCAAAAGGGAGAAAACAAAATGCAAGGGAGGAGGTGTGACTGAGCAGAATTCAGCAGTGCTCGTCACTCGCTGCCCTGTATGTCACAGACAAAATCAGAGTCCGTCACTTCACTTTTGCTGGGTTTTGCGACCAGCACGGGACAATGTCCTCAGACAGGAGGGTGTAAGATACTGCTTGTCTCTTCTGCTCTGCTAGATCAAGCTGTTTTGCAAGAGAGAACATGTATTGTCAAGCCATCCTTGGCATTCATTGCTCCTGGAGCTTATTCTTCGCTAGGGATCCAGTTGTACTTACCGTATATGCTCTGTCACATTCTTTGAGCCTGAGGGCATATCACAAAAAATAATCCACAGATTCTTTTTTTTTTTTTTTTTTAATTTAGCATTTGACATGCCTGATAGAAAAATAACCCTAAATCTGGGTAATCCAGTTTGCAGAGCATCTGAAGCATAAGTAATTTCAGAGTTTGAACCAAACCCAAATCCATTCACAGCAAATCAGATTTATTTAATTATTTCAAAGCCACCTTCCAATTCCACCCCCAGAGCCTATTCATGATTCTTGCCAGTATAGCCAGCATTGTGGACTGGCTTCCCGTTCACATTCACATGTTTAGAACAACAGGATGCACAATAAAAAGCAGGCGTTTTGTGACACATCCATCTAAATGTGTCAGTGGGTGGCGGGGGGGGGCCTTTTCTGCAGGTGCGAAGTTTGGAAATGGCAGTTCCATTTGAAAAGTCTCATCGGACATAAAAACTGCAGAGTGAAGTCATACCTGTGTGAACAGGACGGGTATCAGTTCTCTCCCTCCATGGATATTTTTCTGGGTAAGAAAAAGCTTTAAGTTGCGAATGGCAGTCATGCAAATCCAAAAGGGTGATCTTGTGAAGTGACTAATTGCTTATGCGACGAAGACCGCGTGACCCGAAGTAAAAATGCAAACGCTACAATCACCAGATTTTAAGAGTTCAGTAACAAAGGCAGAGGATATATAATTTACAAACCTTTTCAAGACAACTTGGGAACTAAGGGGATAGAAATAAAAGAGGTTTACATGAATAAACCTCCAAATGCGATGTCTTGTGTTTTCAGTTGGGGATGACCTAGTCCACCCCCCTACTCAAGCAGGGTTCCCAGGGCAGGCTGCCCAGGGCTGCGTCTGGTGGGTTTTCCAGTTCATCTCCAGGGATGGAGCCTCCACAGCCTCTCTGGGCAGCCTGCTCCAGCATTTGGCCATCCTCACAGGAAAACACCTCTTTTCCTGTGTTCGTGTTTGCCCTGAGTCAATACACTTAGCAGTCACAAACCCATCACACCTTCCAACCCGTTTCTTTGCCCACCTTGCTGAGTGCTGTTAAAGACTAATGACTGTGGGAACTCTGCAATTGTAGACGTGTTCGTTCTTTTTTACGTCCTTGCTCCAAAGCTAACTGATACCTTCAGGTCTTCAACTGGGTCCTTAATTTTACCGTTTTCTTAGATGAAAATGTCAGTATTGCCATGTTTGCTGTATCTGATTCCCTGTTAAGTTCCCCCTCATTTTGTTTTATCCCCTGTATACAACTCTTACTGACATTTAATCAAGGAAACTAGTGACCTGTCATAGCCTTGTCCCACTGCTATTATACTAAGACCTGACACGTCTTAAAGTGAATTCTAGTCTTCTTTCAGAATATTTGCTCTTTGTTTTGCAGTGTTCATACTACACAATCTCTTCACCACCCAAACCTACACATTCTTCCAGACCAAAGTCTTTCACCTTCTGAATTTGTCATTTTCACCCTTTATAATCATATCACACATTCTTACCACATCCAAGTTGTTATTTTTTTTTTCTCTTCATGTTCAAGGCTCTCCAAACTCCCTAGAATAGAAAGGGACGATGAAGTCTCCTTCCACGAACCAAGAAGAATGGTGCGAACGTGTGGTTGTGCGCATGTACTGAATTTCGTCTTTGCTCCAGCGAAAGCAGGTTGTCACCATCGGGTATCTCTTGCTAGACAGCAAACAATTTCGTCTTGATTCACAACGACTTTTCAAGGAGGGAGAGAAGCTTATGTGTTAATTGTATCATCTAGTCCTCACAGTTAAGGCCCCTAGGAAAAAAAGCAATACGTAAAAATAAAATAATTTTATCAACAACAGTAATCTGTTTTAATATAAATTTTAATTTTACTCTGAATGCAACCTTTTCCTTTAACCACAGTTTTTTTTTTTCCTAGGATCAATCTCAATTTGTACAGTCTAGTAAATCTCACCAGTTCAGATGCCCAAGAAGCTGTTTTTGCAAGAATCAACCAAAACATGCTATTCTTAATCACTTTCTATAAATAAGATGCCAAATTACTGCATAATAAGAAGCCTTTTGGAGCAAAGGACAGACTAAATTCCCAAAAGCATAGCTGATGATATATCAGAGTAGAGAAAGGATGTAAACAGGTAAAAGAAGACAAGGTGTTGCTCAGGCATATTCTAAATATACTAGTTTTTGTTTTACACTGTACATGCACTAATAAATACTATTTCGGTATCAAAACAGAGCTTATATATATTATCCTCAATACTTAGCAACTTCCAGCTGCATTAATTTCTTCAAACTGGAGTTACACAGTCTCTCTACTGCTACGTCATTGTCTGAGCGCGGCTCAGGAAAATAGCATTTTGCAGCAGTAACTTTTCGGACGCACATAAAGTCGTGGGTTCGGGGACTGCCTACAACGAGAATTATGTTAAAACACATCAATATTTTAGGGGGAATTCCCAGCTTGAATATAACAGAATAAAACCCGTGTCTGTAAGGAATATGCTCTTCCGTACTTCAGCACTGCAATATGGCAATTAGCAAATGTAAAACAAGACACAATTCTTCTGTAAACTGACTCATTCAGGCAGGGCTGGAAAATACGAGCGGCACTGGGGAGCGACCGCCCACGCCGCGGCGGTGTGCTCCGTCCTCAGGTTTTCTTTCATCCCGATTCGGGTATCGCCTCTGCAATCAAGTTCTTTGCAAGTCGAGGTGAGCAGTAGATCAACTGGGCGCTATGGGAGGCTTGCCAGATTAATTTGGCCCGCTGCCTGTTGTTCAATCTGGAGTCATTGACGCCCCGCGTTTCCCTGGGACCGTGCTGCCAAATACTCCATATGGGATGCCCAGAAATATGGCCTAATGTTAGGGAGATTTAGTTCTCCCCCGTCTCAATGGGCCTATCCATTTTTAACAGCAATCCTGGTTTTTACCTTCCAAATGAACCTTGAAAAGGTCTTGTGAACCTTATTAAAGAACGAGGTTTTAAATTATGTGACATAGCTGGAGTTGACGTAGCCTACAGAGGAAGACGGTTATCTCCAGAAGTTCCGCCTGTCCTACAGCTGACGTAGGGCGCGTTGTTCCTAAGGCGTAATCACGTCATCGAGCTTTGGTGTGCAGAGTAGAGTCCCGCGTCCCGCGTTGGGTTGGTCCGAGCAGCACGTAGGCTGTGATCTGCGCCGAACTCCCTCGCAGCGAAAAAGTCGCTCCATTTGTTGAAAACAGGTCAGGCCATGGGACCAATAATACGGACAATAAATAATAAACCAAGAGTTAATCACGCTACGATGGCGTGTTTTCTTATTGCAAAAATTATAGTCTTTTTCCAACAATATAAGCCTGTCTTTAACACATCAGAAATACTTAGGTCAAACAGAATTCACATTTTGTGTGGCACTAGCGAACTTAAAAGGCGAAAGAATTTACCATTAGAAAATGGATTTGTTTGCGGAATTACATATTTCAGTCTTAATGGCACAGCGCTGTGTCCTGTGCCGCTCCACACAATCTCATACTTTGCGTTAGTCCTGAAAGAGCTGCAGGAGGACGTTATAAGCTATTTGCTCAATGGTCTAGATTATTTAATATGGGATTTTTTAAATGATCTGAAATCTGAAGTAAAATTGTGAAATCTGTGGGACTTATTTAACTAACAGAAGAGTCTGGAATTTAAACAAATTTTCTTTGAAACAAATATTTTATGGGGAAAAATTACTAGGTTTTCCTTGTTTTGTGACTGAAAGGAACAGTAATTTTTAAAAGCTCTGAAATTCAGCGAAAAGTGGTATAAAATCCCAAATATGCTTTCCCTAAAGATTTTATATTCTTACAGATTTCTAACTATGCTACTGATTTTCTGTCAAGTTAAAACGTCAGAGGAAATATATAGAATTAGACTTTCTTGCCTCCCCTCATTCCAAATAATCTGACAGATGCAGCAATCGGTAAACAGAGCTGAGGTTCTCAGACTTCTTATCGTGTCGGTGAAGTCTTTTTGAACTGATGCTTTTATCACAACACCAGTTAAGATGAACATATAACTGCTAAGACGAACAATTTGTGGTGTTTTCGCTTCATGATTCACAACCTTTGTTCAGAATTTTGTGAAAATACTTCTAATTTATTCCAAAATTTTGTTTCTAAACTGGCTTGGTTTGGTTTTTTTTTTCCCTCCCCCTTTTGTAATGAAGCCAATTAAGAAACTTTGAATGGATACACAGTGAAGAAGACTTTATAAAAATTTTCAAATATTGCTTTTCAAAAAAATTTCAATTGGTGCTTTTCAAAAGTCATCAAAAAACAACTGTTTTGTTGAACAAGGAAAATTTAGAGTGGTCTGAGAACAATCTTGACCTTGAGTCTATTTTCAGTCGGCCTGTTACTCTACTATGGTGTCACACACTGACTTCAGGCCTTTCCCCCGAGTGTGTGCAGCGTGGCAGCAATGTACTTTATGTCAACTACAATTTGTTTATACAGAGATGTAGTTTTACATCTTTTTTTCTTTTTCTTCAAAGTACTTATATAGTTGGCTTTGTTAGAAAAATTATTTGAGAAAAAAAACAGTCACTCAAATTATTAATATTTTATTTTGGATTTTGTTCTGTTGTGCTTTTTGAGATTTCAGATAAAATATTGTTGATGATTAATGTGTCAAATTTTTCCATTAAATTAATAAGAACAGTCTTGAGGATCCTTTATGCCTATCTTTTTAAGACCACATATATAAGACAGTATTTTGGATTAAATTCTTTTTTCTCTTTCCGCATCAAAAGGACATAAGCATTATTAGACAAAACAAAATAAAATATTCCCTCTTCTTATCCCGTTCCACTTCTTCACACTGCAATTCCCCATCACCAGTGGTAATCCTGGTTCCAGCGGCATGAATTGCAACAGCTGCATATTTATGGGCAGCGCGCTTGAGGAGTGAAAATCTAATTCCAGGTTGACATTATAGCTGATTCTTTTCAACAGGCTGTCATGGCAAATATGAAGGAGAATGGTAATCCGTCAGTCCCGAACAGCAGCCGGATAGGAGTGGTAAGAACCGCAGCCAACCTGCCCTACCGTACCTATTATTTATTTTTTAAGAGCCTAGTGTAAATGACCTGCTATTACTTTATGGTGTGAGCATTCCTGCGTCAAGCTCCTTGGAAAAATTACTGCCCTGATGCTGATTTTGAGGCAAAAAATTACATTGCAAGAGAGGACACTGCCCGCCCAGTCTGTCCACGGAGACTCCAGGACGCGGGTGCAAGCCTCCGAGTCCTCTTACATCCACATTAGTCTTTTTTCCCCAGCTTTATGTGCTAATACAGAAAGTCTTATATACTATAAATTTCCAAATTCCTTTATTAAGCTAATTACATTGGATTGGAATCTCTTAAGTCTTTTCTTCACTTGAAAAGAAGCTGCATTATTATTGTAATGAAAGTGCTAATATTTTTTTTTGATGAAGACAAACTTGAGGTCTTGTTTAAATTGGTTGATTCTAGAAAACGAAGGAAATTATTCAAGATGTGAATTTTCTAGATGGCTTTAAAACCTTTTATGGATATTTTCATCTAGAATTAAAGCCAGCTTAGTTTGCTAATTGTATCATGAACAGCAAGCTTTTACGAATATCAGCGTTATCTACATATTTAGAGCGCGCACTGGCTAAGCTTTTTGATTTTACTTTAAAAGACACCCAAGAAATGCAAAACGCAAGCGTTTCCTCGCCCACAAACAGCAGCGGGACGCCGCTCGACCCAACATGGCTGCCGCTCTTCGCCGCGGCGCCCACGGCGCCTGCGCGGGCGGGCGGCGCATGCGCTGTGGGCGCGGCGGCTGTGGCGCCTGCGCGGGGCTGCGCCCACGTGAGCCGGCGCCTCTCCCCCTCCATTCCTGCAGCGGCAGCGGTGCGGCCATGGCGGCGGGGGAGGTGGCGGCGGCGGGCTCCGCCGAGCAGTTCCAGCAGCTGCTGCAGCAGAAGGAGAGGTGAGGCGGGCACCGGCGGGGGCGGGCTGCGGCCTGCCGGGCGCTGGGGGAGCGGGGCCCGCCGCCGGAGAGACCGCGCTCCCCGCCTGGCCTGGCGGGAAGGGCCCCGCCGCCCGGAGCGCCGCCGCCTTTCCGCTGCCCCCCGAGGGAGCGCGGGCTTCCCGGCCGGCTCCTGGGTTTGTGCCGCTGTCCCCCAAAACCTGCCTCCGCGGGCGCTTTTGCGCGTTTGGCCGGAGCTCCGTGAAAAAGGCAGGGGGAGGCAGGCCCGGTGCTGCCTCAGAGCTGGATAAACCCTTCGCGGGGAAATAAAAAAAAAACCAAACCCACAGGTCCGAGGAGGGCTTCGAGTTTGCTTCTTGCCAGGTTATTTTTTTTTAAACATCCGTTTCCTCAGGCGCAGCTCGGGCGGGGAGGAGTGCTGCAGCTGCCAGCCCCGTGGGGGACGGGAAGCCTGCATGGGCACATTGGCAGGAAAACTGCAAAACACAACTTTCACGCAGCCTAAGAATTTTTTTTTTTGTTGTTTTCCTGAGCCCTAAGGTGTCAACAAAACAAACAATTACTGTAAAACATTGTCGCAGAAAACGGGAGCATTAGGTCGTTTATTGAGAAACAGTGCAGAACTGAGTTGTGCATCTGTCACGCAACAGGGCTGGTTTCTCGTTAATCTCGTTTTATGCTCTAATAACGAGTAGCAGGGCTCTCCTTCTCTTGGTAGCTCCCAGCACGGAGCACTGGTTCTCTGCAGCCACTGGGCAGCGGCTCTTGGTCTGGTGTTAGAAGTCTTGGGCACTGATCCTTTGGGGGAAAACTGCGCGCAGGCTTTGCTTTCGTAGGAGAGAGTCGCAATAATTACTGCTGTAATTAAAGATAAACAGGTACTCAGGTGCTTTCCTGCAGAAGGACAGGTTTGGTTATAAACTGTTTGTCTTGTTGAATCAAAGGTGTAGTAACTATTATGTATTTTAATCCACTGGCTGGATTAAATCCACACACCTAGTGTTTAACTGGTCTTGCAAGGCACATTAAAATGAGATGCTGTGTCAAAAACATTTCCATGTTGTTTAACTGCTGCGCTAGCATGTGGCCTTTAAAGCAATAAGGAGAGAAAACTGATTAAATGAGAGGTTTAAAAGGATGACGAAACTGCCAGCATCACGTTCTTAAAGAAACATAAGGAAACATGAAAGAGTTTGCATTGTAGGAAGAAGAAACTGAATTCTTCGGAACTTGCTGCATGACATTCAGTTTCTTTTCTGGAATTATTCCTCAATGGAATTGTTGTGTGGAGACATCCCAGAGGAAATTCTCTTTCTCTCAAATGCACACGCAGATACGCATATTGAAATGAAAGTGCCTTCAAATACGATATTTTGAAGTTATTTTCAGTGAAGCCTTCAGTAATTCTCTCATTCCATTTTCCCCCAGAAGACGATTCAGGTTTCTCTTTAATGGAGTTTATTATTTTATGCATTATTTCTTTTTTTTTTTTTTTTTTTTGGTCCTAAGATGAGTTGATAGGACTGATAAGTGTCTCTGCTTAATTTGAAAATACCTGGCTTTGGGTTTTGTTACTGCTAAGAAAGCAAGCAAACCCGCACTCCCGGCTCGCTTGGTTTTCTCCCGGATTAGAGAATTTTTTTTTTTTTTAATGATCTCCTCGTTTCTGGATGGTGGTAGAACTTTACAAATATACATTGGCTGACTTAAGATACCTTCTATATTTAGATTATCAGGTGAATTTGAAAATTAATGGTGTAAAGTAGATTTAGATATTCACTTAATTAAGGGTGAAAGGAGAAAGTTTCTTCAGTAAAGTATTTTTCTCTTGAAAGATAAGCCTTAAGGCAAAAAATGTGCTGAATTTTTAAGGCTAGGCCTAGTGCTATTTTACTGCTGGTTTATTTATTTGGTTTTTTTTTCACATGGACTTCCTGATTTTTCCAAACAAATAGAATTACCGCTGATCAGCTGCAGCTGCCAGTGCTTTCTGTTGACAATTTCATAGGAGTTCTTGTTCCAGAAAATTAATTTTTTCTGACATCAGGCTTTTAGTTAGCTTTGTGCTATGGAGTAAGCGTAAATTTCAAGGTTTAATTTTTTTCCAAATGCATCTGGCTTTTACGGTTGCAAAAGATGGACTGAGCCAATCCCTTCAGAATTATTGAACCACTTCTATTATTGCTCTGTACGCTATTGTTTTACTTCGACTATGCTTTAGGAAAATCATCTTATAAAACTAAGTATCTTGGGCTGCCCATCAGGAAGATTATAAATACTTAAAAATACTTGTGTGTTGGCCTGAAAGGAGGATGATGTATGGAGTAATTATTTTCTGAATATCTTTATCAGCAACAGTCTTACTATTTTGGTTCTATAGTCAATAGACTCTTTGTTTTCAAGGTACACTCTATGAGTCTGTCTCAGCTAAGTTTTTTTTTTTTTTTTTAATACATTGTAGAAACAAGACTTGGACTTCGTGTTTCTCCACAGAAAATGTCTGATTTTTATTCTGCTACTAAAGTTTTTTAAAAGTTACATTAAAGGAAGTTAATTTTGTTTTGGGGCCCACAGCTTTTCCTCCAAAATGTGAAATATAAAATAATACGGGAAGAGAAACTTTGGGGCTTGTCATAAGCTTTTTGTTACAATCCTCTTTTATAGGTAACAGTAGAGTTTTTAGAAGTATCTTTGTTGAATGTAAGAAATACTTCCCTTAGAATCACTTACCTGCTTCATTTTGCTAGCTCTCTATCTCTTCCTTTCTTAACGTTTTGAATTTGAAATTGAATTTCAAGTTTAAAATGCTCAGATACCAAGTCAGCAGTCTGATCACAGAATAAGGCTTGTTCTGTCAGTGAATTGGTCAAAGTCACCCCCCTCCAAGCTCTTGGTGCGAATTAAATAAAAGTACATTCTTCATGAAGATACAAGTTAAGTGCGTTGCAGCTATATGTTGGGAAGGAAGGAACAGGCTCGGGTGGGATGAGGATTAAATAACCGTGTGATGATTCCTCCTCTGCTTGTTACGAACTGACGTGCATGTGCCAGCTGTGTCCTGCTATGCATGCTGACTTGACTGGAGCACTTGGGAAATACTTCTTGGTGGAGGGGAGGAGTGTGCGTTCCTGCCTTCAGTTAATGGAAGGAAAGTGCCTCAAGTTATTTGTTGTACTGCTTTTATGTTCTCTGTCCTCATTCCTCCCACTATTTGTTTTTAGCCAGTGGAGGTGTTCTCTTGTCCTGCCTGTAGTGTAACAGATGTAAAAATTTTTTTTTTTTTTGAATGTACAGGTGTTGTGCAGTTGCAGTGACAGCTTAATTCTCTGTAATTGTAAAAGCTGTAGTAGATCTAAGCAGACTAGACTGTGTTGTCATAAAATTTGTTTTTTTAAAAAAAGTACTTCTGTTCATCCTTGATCTGTGTTTAACAACTTCCCTGAGCTCTTAGTAGTGTCAGTGAACAGTACATACATTAGGTGATGCTGGAGGAGGGCTCAAAACCGGTATTTCAAAAGAAGAATGTGATGAACAAGTACAGGGAAAACCAATCCTGGAGCAAAGTTCTTGGTAAAGCTCTGCATCAGAGCTCAGTCTGTCTTCTGAACTATTGAAGTACTGATGCTTTTTATTTAAAATTTTCTGTCTGTTGTGACTGGGTAGTCTCATACATGTAAGTGACTTCCTCTGTCTCCCAACCTGCCTGATTGTTTTCACCTCATTACTTTGTGGCAAAAGATGTTGGTTGCCGCATGGGGACAGCACTTCCAAGTGCTTGTCCCCGTTGGCTCAAAAAATGTTAATTAAAATGTGTCTGTTGAGCTGACAGCTGTAGTAGTGTTCAGAAAACCTTTGTGCTACGAGGACAGGAAAAGCTCCTGCATGAGCTACCTGTGCTGTCGTCATCTCTTTGCTCTGCAGCCGCACCGCACAAAGAGCGTTGCTGTAAAAGTGTACGTGCTGAAACTGAGTTTTACCCTTAAGGTTTTACTCTGAGCAGTGAGGTAGGGTCTTGGGCTTCTCAAAAAGTCCGTATCAAATCCCATTTGTAAGTAAAAAGTAAATCACTTAAATGAGCCGTTCCTCGGGCTAGTGTCAGCTGTGAGCAGTGAAATCTGTTCCGAGAAGCGTACAGCTATTTTGGTGTAATTAAAAAGAGGTGGTTTGCCTTTGGGATCGTTGCTGTCGGTGACTCGTATGCAAGCGTGTTGGAAGAATCTATAGAGGTGACAGCTCTGGAGAAGATTTCTTGAGCTGTTCCTGAGCTCAGGTCTGTGTTTGCAAGGCTGGCGCTTGCAGAAAAATAGAACAGCCTTGTTCTGTAACTTCAGTTTTTACTAGGCTGTAAACTCCACCAGTTTTAATCAGTTTCCGAGGCAAAACCATGCTCTGACTGATGGCATGATGGAGAAAGAAAAAAAAAAAAAAAAAAAGAGGCTATTTTATTATATTTCTACCAAAATTTTCTAGACTTGCTTTGGAAAATCAAGTTTATGAATTTTCAAGTTCTGAGTTGAGTTCAGTGCCGTATTCAGAGTATGTGGTCAGGTAACACAGCTTCTGTTCCAGTATGAATGTCACGCTGCCTGCGTGGCTATGCAAATTTCTACCGAAGTTCCATTATTTAGGAATAAAAGATGCTAAAAAGCTTCTATGGTATCGTTGTGTTGATTTCTGTATTTCTTTTTAAGCAGATTAAAAGTGGTACATTATATGTCTCTTATGCTGTATCTCCTATTACCTAGTGGTTTTGGCTTCAGCAAACTTGGAAAACAGTTGAAAATCAGATGCAAATACCTTGTCACTGTTGTCGTCAAAGCGTGTTTGTTTAAGTTCATGCAAACTACCGCACGGTACCCAGTTCGTGGGAATTCTGTCCGCGCACGTGGCTCCTCGTCTCTAAGCGCTGTGTGTAATCAATACCAAACACTCCAGGAAACCTTGTTGATCTGGAGGAGGAATAAGAAGTCGAAGCAAATAAAAGCAGAAGGTAACGTTTCACTAGAAGAACACTGTATTTTTAGAAAAGTCCCAGTAGACTTGAAAACTTACTGCCTTATTTCCTGGGTAAGGAGTAAAGAGGGAGTAGTGGCACTGCGAGGAGAAAAACAGTGGCGCAGCCTCTAGCGTGGAGCTGCTGAGCGCTGAGCTCCCGAAGCTGCTGTGGATGGAAAGCTTGTCTGGGAAGAGGTGCGGGGTGCCCAAGGGCGATTCTGAGGGCTTGGCCTACAGGTGCTTCAAAATCCGTATCCTGTAGTGTGTGACTTCAGCTTTAGTGTCTCTGCTTGTTCTTCCTGTCTGACGTTCATACAGAGTGATCCTTTTCTATCAAAATACAGGGTGGCTTTTTTCTTCGGATTGCATTATCTCAGCAGCATTGGTTGGGTTTTGGAATGTTTCCTGACAAAGCGTTGAAATCCTCTTCTATGTGAGTCATAGAACACGCTCCGGTTTCACTTGTTTGACTTTCCTTTTTCTCAGGAAGGTGCTCTGGGTGGTGTAATTTTTGTTTTTCCTTTTTTTTTTTTTTATGTTTGTTTGTTTCTGGGCTTTTTTTGGCATGGCATATCAAACTTTTCTATTGCATGATTCTTTTTAACAATAAATGCTGTTACTCTTTTTCTTTTGTTTCCTTTTCAATAGGTCCCTTGTAGTTGTCCACTTCTGGGCACCATGGGCTCCTCAGTGCGCTCAAATGAATGAGGTCATGGCGGCGCTAGCGAAGGAACACATGCAGGTTACATTTGTGAAGGTAAGTGGGGCAGTTGAGCGTCTTTTAGAGAGAGGAGAGCCACCGTTACAAAGTATGAGTCAAGTATTACAAATTTGTTTTTGAAGACTGCGGAGATCAGTCTGCTAAGATACAATGAAGGATTTTTTCGCTGGGTACTCCACCTAACAAGTAGGCCTTTAAATGTCTCTGTGCCTGCAGTGTTTCAGTTCTGTAGACAGCCATAGTTTTAAAGCGTGATTTTTACCCCTGGATTTGAGATTGATTTGGCAACACTGTTCTTTTCAAGTGTACTGGAGATTTCATTTGTTCCCGTGATGTTATTGCTTAGCTAAATAGCTCTCGGAAGTCAGAGATTTTCTGTCTGATACGAAAAATCAACGCTAATCTTCCTGAAGTTTAAAGGAAGATAGATTTAGTCTGACAGTTGTATAGTGCTGGATGGTATAAACACAAATGAGATGCTGTATTTTTGTGGGATTGTCTGCGCATCCTAGTAAGAGATCCAGTGTGGAGGGGAAAAATGAATGCACTTCATCAACGTGCTGTTCATTTTAAAACAACTTTCTCTTGTTAATGAGACAGCTCTGTGATTATGAGGGCAGGGAGTAATGGAGCAGCCAGCTGTGTGTGAGTGTTTTAATTTGATTTCTTACAGCTTTTAGGTTTTGTGAGGTTTTTTTAATGATTCCTCTCTCTCAGTTGGTATTTCTCTCTGTAAAACAGAAGGACAGAAGTATTTTAATGATAGTATTTTATTACTTAGAACTTCAAAAGACTAATTGTCTTGAAAATTGTCAATTTTCAAGATGCTTAAATTTATATAGAGCTGCTATAGCTTTTAGCAGGCTCAAGAAAGTTTGAAAACTCTCTATTGCCTCGTTATTACTCATACTCATATATTATTTATTTATAATCCTTATTATTCAGCTGTAATTTATTTTTTAGTAACAAGGTTCCAAAGTGATCAAGCATTGCAAAACTAAGATAATGGCACCACGTTCCCCCTTCCCACCATTATTACTGGCATACTTGTTTAGAGAAAATAAGCTACTGAAAGACTTAGGTGACTTTTCTTGATACTTTTTTTTTGTTGGAGGACGACTCATGGGGGGGAATGTATTTGATTTTGTAAATTCTTTGTGGGATTTTGGTCTGTATTCCAGAATTCCAGCCTGCCTTTTTATTGGCAAGAACCTGTTAACCCATCAGATGGTTACAGAAGACTGACCAAGAGCAGCGTGCCACCTTGCAAATCATAAACAGTTACATTCTAGAGCAGAGCTGACTATAATGAAACAACCTTCCAAACTGTCATTGAATCTTGGACTCTTTCTAAATGCAGTTTCTCATTTTAGTTGCTGCATAGCCTAACTCTAAGATTCTTAGCTTGGTTAAAATGAAAGTGTGGCTGTATCCAGAAATAGTTAGAAACAATGTTTTGGGAAGTTGTAGCAATAAGAGCAAGTTACTGAAATATGAAATTAAATCTGTTCTCTATGTGTGAGCCTCACTGGGGTGGAACATGAGTATTCAAGTATGTAGGAAATTTTACTGGAAAAAAACTTCAACGTTACAAGTAGAAGTCATTTAATCATTTGCCACTTGAAAGAGAATAGCTAATTGGAAGCTATTTACAGCTTCCAACTTATAGCTCTAGTTTCTCAGTTGATGGGTTGGAGCATTGATTATCAGAAATAGAGACGAAGCTTGGGCTCTCGGTTTTGACTTATTCTGCTGGGTTGCTGCTGTATTTCGTGCGTTCATTAAGAGCCTACGTAGCTGGAGCAAGTCAAAACGTCCTGTAACGCTAAAGTATTCAGAGCTTCACTATATTTGGTTAATAGTGAGAACAATCACAGTATTTTCTAAAATACATGAGGATGGATGAGGCAGGCAGCATACTGTTAAGTAGCTCTCTTGGTGCTTGTTCATTCACTATGGTTTATGGAATAAGAATTTGAAAGGCTTTTTCTTCTGTACGCTGGATTGCAGGTTCCTGTTTGAAACATTTAGATCTTACCGCTTTTTTAACCATTAACCCCGCGGTTGTTACAGAGCTAGTGCCTTAAACAACCTTGTACTAGCTCTTCTGTCACTCGGGTAAGCTTTTAGCCTGTGCACAGAAAATCACAAATTTTAGTCAATTAAAAGATGTATTTTCTTGTAGTGGTAAGGTAGTAATTGACGTTATATAATTTCAGGTATGCATTTGAATGCTGAATAAAATTAGAACCAGTAATCTCAACAAGCTTGCTGCTCAACACTCAGTAGCCTTGCAGGAGTTAAAAATAAAACTTAGTAGACATCAATAGCTTATTGAAGAAACACTCCTTTTTTCTTCATAATTTGCAGAAGGCTGCAAATGTCAGTCATGATGTACTGCCCCTTGAAATTAGTCAATAGAGCAAACAGCAAGAATTGCTGTGGGCAGAAAATAAGCACTGTAATCATGACATAACTGGGGTCAATGATTTATGGATTTCAATATAGTAGTAGCTGCATATGATTGAAAATTTACTAGGTCACTAGTGCACCAAAAATTTTATTGGCAGCCTCCGGGCATCTTTTGAAATGTGCAACAAAATAAAAACCTCTGAACCTGTTTTGACACTGTGTAGGCTCAGTGGATGACACGCCAACCCAGTGAGTCTCATTTAAATGCAAATGTGTCACAAACTTCTGCATAGAATCCTTTTTAAATGTATAAAATGCCTAGAAGAGTGTTTTAGACAGGATTGACATCCTCAGTCAAGCTTTAAAGGCGATTATAAAAATAATGTTTTTATCTTTTTTTTTGTTTTTTTTTTTGTTTTTAGCTGGAAGCTGAAGCTGTGCCTGAAGTATCTGAAAAATATGGAATTAGTTCTGTTCCAACGTTCTTATTCTTTAAGGTAAGAGAAAATGGATTCCATGTGTACTCTTAATTTGTATACTTATTAAATAATACTAGCAGGAGAGCAGAACATTAAGAGCTTTCTCAGTGAAGAAACACTTACGTATCTGATTTAAGACAATCCAGTCGAACCTAAAAAAGTAGACAGAAATGGTTCTTACACTTTGGATGTAATATTTTACAGCTTCCTTAATTGCTTTGGGATTCTTGCTTAGTTTTTATTTTAGTTGTTGTAGCTTGTATTGTATCCAAAAAATCTTCAGTAATGTTGCCTTGTCTAGCTATAGTTCTGCAACGTGGCAAAAACCCAAATAAATAATCTTTTGGTAGAAATGACAAGTCTGTTTGGGTCACGTTTGCCTGTGATGATAAAATAAAAAATATTTTCTGTAACAAATGTTTCTAATAGCAAATTTGCTAGCATTAACAGCAGCCAGCCAACAGAGTGATGAGAGTCCTGGAACTAAAGTCTCACTAGAAGATCAATACACTAATCCACCCTGCATGTGAAAATCTATACTTTATATGGTGGTTTTACTGTTTGTTTTATTACAGTACAAATTCTGAATTGAATCCTTTAACGTGGGCCTGTGTTTCGGTTTCCTCAGAATTCCCAGAAAGTTGACAGATTAGACGGTGCGCATGCCCCAGAGCTGACCAAAAAAGTGCAGCGCCACGCGTCCAGCAGTTCTGTTTCTGCTGCCTGTAATGACAGCACAAAAGAAGATCTTAATGTGCGTCTAAAGAAACTCATCAATGCTGCCCCTTGCATGCTGTTCATGAAAGGGTCTCCAAAAGAACCTCGCTGTGGTAAGGATTTTCTGAAGTTCTTGTTCGGTGTGACAGTACTTGCTTTGGACTGCTTGTCAGATTTAGGCAGTTTTGGGGAGATATGTCCCAACAGTGTCTAGAAGCATTAATGAAAGTGTTTTCATATTGCTTATATGTAGCTAGAGAATTGCTATTCCCTTAGTTCAATTTTGGAAATGGAATCACAGAGATTAGGGGCCTTCTAAAGAATATTTGATGTGCAGTGCTGTCCTTGAGCTAGGACACCAGGTAGCTCAGTGTTTATTCATGGCGGTTTTTGTGCATTGCTGTGGCCATTTGGAAAAAGCAAATAAAACTATCCTGGCTGGTAGGATTGAAAGATCAGTAGCGTGCATTTCTGCTACAGGGACGTGCCTTTTCTTAAACCTAGTTCTCTTCTCTCTTGCTCACTGTTTAGAGCACTTGATTTCTAAATAACTATTTTTTTCAAGTAAGTGTTAATCTGTACGGAAAGCACATGAAAAAATAATACTACAAAGCTGCCATCCTTCTGCTCGTGCGGTCTCAGGAAGCTGCACTGCAGAACGGATCTTGTAGGGCCTTCTGTGGTGAGCTGCAGGAGATAAGCAAAGAGCTACGCTGGTGTGGGATGGAGATTGCTTGGCCGAACAGCACCCTTGGCAGCTCTTGTTTGTTTATGGCTCCATCTTGTTCTGGTGTAGCTCTGAGGGCATCGTTTTGGCAATTAACAACACAACGCTTTCCAGGTCGTCTCCTTTGAGTGTAATCCTGGCCTGCCTTTGTTTATCTTCAGTTGTCAGTCTGCTTCTGACCCACCAGTCTTTTGCTGCTGATATCTTACAGAAACGAACATGAACTTCTAGTTTCTGTGCTGTTTTTTCATATACGCTTGTTCCCCGAGGCCCGTGTTCCATCTTGTAAAAACAGGGAGCAAAAAGCAGCGTGGAAAGACAACCATTCCTCATCTCCAGAGCTTCACTTGAAACGGGAAGACTGAAAATGTCTTATTCTGGGGACGGTGGCAATAAGATAGAATTATACCGTTCTAAAACTGGGGAGAGGGAAAGGCAATGGGAGGTGGGGGTAACAGTTGCATTGCCTTCTTTTACCTCCTTTCTCTCCCCAAATTTGTCTAGAGATGTTGCAGCTTCTGCAGTGACTTCTCTGCAGCAGATGACTAAGATTGGATTCCTTTGCTAAGCATCCTGTGGGGCAGATCATGTCAACTACATTGCTGGGCCAAAGAGATGGAGGAGTTGTGAAATGCAGCAGGAGAATAGAGTTGGCAATAGCTCGCTCCTTACAGCTGAGCTCTTGAGGTGGTGTTTCTGTGGTGTTTCTTTACAGAACCAATAAAGAAGAGAGAACTGCTCAAAAAGTTAAATCGTAATGCAAAACCTCAGTTGTGTCTAGAAACAATAATGAAAATACTTTTGTCCGTCTGAGCTTGAATTACAGCAGCATGCGCAAGTTGATAGATTCTTCATAAATGTTTCTGTATCGTGGCAGAGGCGCGTGTGAACTAACTAGTGTTTAAAGCGCTTTGAGGAGGGAAGGGAGGACCCACAGAACTGTTGACCCCTTTGTGGCTTCTGGTGTCTGGTCAGGAGCCCACGAGTGCTTGGTTCAAACTGTTGGTGTGGCGTGGTGATTTGTTGATGCCAGACATCCTTGCGGTGTGCGTGCACTGCTAGTGTTCCAGCCGTGGGAGGTCTCACCGCGGTTTTAAGTATTAAATCCAGTTAACAGTTTCATGTGCAGGCATCCCCATGTTGCTGCTTCTTGTGCTTTCTATTGGAGTGTGTCCGGGAGGTTTCCAAGAGAAACTGAGAGGACAATTAGGTAAATGAAAATGGATGAAATGGTATAAAAGAAATTGATTTTACGTGTTCTGTCTGTTTATCTTAATCTGGAAGGATTCAAATTGTCATATCAGCACGTACTGTTAAAAGGGGGAAAGGGAAGGATAACGAGATGGGACGTGTTGATTTTGTGAGGTGAGCATAATGTAGATTTGTGATACGTGACTTGCCAAACAGCCTTTGCTGTTGTGCCTTGTGTCTGAGAAGGCATTCTGTTACAGGAGAGCTGTTTATGTTCTTCTATGTAGTTCCAGTTACTGAAATTGAGGATTTGGGTCCACGGAGTGACGAAGAGTCTTTTCATTAACTTCAGGTAGTTTTGGGTCAGGACCAGTGCTTGACAAGTGAGGGAGTTGAGCAGAGTGGCAGCAGCGGTGGAGCTGCGGGGTGGGCCTGTCTGGGTGGAATTACAAAGAGAAGCTTTGGGCTGATAGTGTGCGGTGGGCAGGAGGGGAGAGTCTGTCCGGCGCTGTTAACTGGAGGGAGTTTAGTACGGGGCATGCTGCCCTTTTCGACAAAGAAGGCTTGTATGTAGAAGTCACGAAAAAAATATTTGAAAGAGTTAGCGGGTAAAGCATATCAAGTGTTTGAAAGAGAAGTAGTGGGTGAAGCATGTCAGTCTGGGCTGTGTGCTGTGCAGGGTAGTCCTGCCCCGGCAGAGTGAGAGGGGTCTTGCAACTCGGTCCAGGCTGTTGCAGGTTGACGAAGCACTGGCTTACAGCTTGTGTGCAGCTTTTCTTATTGCCTCTGCCCTCCCTACCGAAATGTACTTTCAGCTGCTTTTAAAATAGTTGCATGCCGTATTACAATCTTTTTCAGATGTTGCTGTGAAAGGGTTATAGAAATGCAAGGGCAGGTACAAGATCCTGTGTGTACTGAGGCTTCCCGTGCTCTATTGGGCTTCTACTGTGTTGATACTTTTCCCTTTCTAATTTCAAGACTACTGTTTAATTTCAATGCACTAATAGGTCCCAGAATCACTTCAGTAGAAATAGTTTCAGAAAAAAACACAGATCTCAGAGCTTTCATGTTCGTTGTGCTGTTATGTGTTAGCTTGGGATTCTAGAGTTTGTGCATAGGCGTTTGCTCCTTTGAAGTTCCAGTGATTTGTGTATAGATAATTTTGTATTTGTATTATGTATGAATATGGTTATAGATGTGGGAAAGTTAGATATTGTCATAGGAATTTAGAGATAATTTTGTAGGAATGGAAATTTTGGCTTATTCTGAAGCAGACTGGTGAAGTCTACCTGTGTGTAGTAGAACGCTGCTCTGTTGAGCTGCTGGTATTGGAGTACGCTGGGGTGTCCACAGTTCAGGATATTCACAGAAGGCTCCAAGTTTCACCGCCCCGGATGCTGGTGTGGCACTGCAGCCAGGGAACCTGCTGTGCCTGCGCCGTGAGGTGTCTGGCAGGTGTGGGGCAGGCTGTAAGAGCAGAGCGCGGTTCTTGCTGTGTCCGTGGTGAGCTCAGAGGTGGTGTGCAGGTGTTGTGCCCAGCTTCTCCGTTACGCCCGAGCCAGCCTCCGCGTCAGCGTGGTCAGTTGGCAGAGCCACACCTTTGGATTTCGGTGGGTGCTCGGTAGACAGCTGGCTTTCCAAAGGGCATTGAGCAGAACGCTCGGCAGATTTTAAAGTTACATATAGGGAAGACCCTTTATTGTTTTTCATGTGTTTGAATTTTTGATGGGAAGGAATTGTGAGGCTACTTAAAAATAATGCACACAAACCACAAATCAAAAAAGACGCTGAGGCATCAGCCTTAAGGATAGTTAGGTGCTTCATCATAAACTCAGGATGGAGAGTGACTGTATAACTCGGGTTCGTTCATATGCCTTAATATGATAAAGTAGATATTTCTCCAAGCTTTCAGTTCTTAACACTTGATCTCTGGTACCCCATGAAAAGTGCACAGGAGGTACTTACCTGAAGAGAGAGACGTATTAAACTGTAGTGCAACACATGAAATCAGCTGAACTTACAGCTCTTAATTCTGCGGTTAAATACTGTGCCTGCTTTAGACTGCTGTGGTACTTTCTAGTGGTGGTACTAGTTGGGAGATGTTAGTTAGCTGGGTCTGTTAAACTGGTCCAGACAAAGTATTTTTCAAGATAATTTTAACATTTTGCCAAAGATGATACGGATCTGTTGTAGGAGTAATGAAAACAGAATTAAATAAAAGCAGCCATGCCTGTTCAAAGGCAAAGATATTTTTGCATTGTGTCCATTTTGATACAAATAATAGACTTGCACTCGAGTCCTTAGCGCGGTTGCTGAGTAGCAGGAACTCTGTGCAGCAGCGTATTTTGTGATCTTGTAGTTGGTAATTTCTTCGTTAAAAAGCTAGCTGAGCACAGTGTAAAGTACAGTTTGTCCCCTCGGCTGTGTGTTCACTGGCAATTGTGTGTGGCTGCTGCACGCGTTATATTATTTCAGTGAGTTCATTTGGACTGTGCTAGTGTTTGTTTATTTGCTTCATCAATATTGTAATTTATTTATGGGGGTTTTGTTGGTGTAAGACCTGGGGTGGCATTTGTGATCTTCTAGATAACTGTTTAAAACAGTTTGTTAGCAGTTTAATTATTCCTTGTAATGCATGTATGGCATTTCTTCAGAAACTCAGCCCGAATCTTTTGTTATGAAAGTAAAGCTGTTCTGGCGCTTTGTCCCTAAGCATAACACTTCCACGCTGCTACCATAACCCTTCAAAATGAAACGCAACCAGTCAATCTTTCTAGTTTGCAAGTAATTGCCTACAGCTAAAAGAGAGCTTCCCCCCACCCCCTAGTTCCTTACAGTAGAAACGAGTTAATATATTGGCGATGGAATAACCATCAGCAATCAGCCTTTAGCTGTTTACTAATGAACTCCCAGATGTATGGAGAGTTTCAGAATCTGTGTTTTACTTCAGGCTGTACATGAACTTAACATTTCAGTTGTAGAAAGAAAAGCAACTTAGATGCCAGACACATAAATACTGCTACTTCATATCTCAATAAATTGCAGATCATGAAAACTGCAGAAAGCTGTAGTGAAAATCCATATTTCAAAAACTAATAGGTGGTCTTGCAAGCTGAAATCAAAGGTTATTCTTCTATGGCACTTTGATTCTTTTTCCCATTTAAAGCTTCTCTATTTTTTTTTAAGTCCTTTATTAAAGCCTTTAAGCATTGTCTCTCCCTTTTTTTTTTTAATATTTGTATAGGGGTTTTCATTTGTCTGCACAGCATTTGTTGGAATTGTTTGAGGGAATTGGTAGGACTGCAAGGGCATTTGAATCCAAACCGGAATGAGTTGGCAAAGATATAAAACGCGCATTATTATCACATTGATTTATGAACAAATTCTCATGGATCCTCTTTGCAAACCATCTGATCCTCTTGTAAGTGAAATTTTGTGTGAGTTTCCCTCTAGTGTAAGAAGACACAGGTGATTATAATCTGTGAATTCTTTAATATTAAAATTTTCATACATACAACTTTTTGCAAATAATAAGACAATTTTCTTAGGAAAAGGATGGTTGGTTACAAAAGGGAGAGACTTTTCTTCTCAGGTCAGCCACATAATGAACTTACAGAATCTGGTTGTTTACATCGTAATGTTCCGTGCTTAATATCCTGCCGAGAGAGTGTTGTCAGAGCGGGATGTAATGACGATCTGGCATAAAGGAAAGCAAACCGTGGCATGGAGGTGTCACAAGGTTACTAAAGTAATGTTAGGTACTCATGTGAACATAAAGAGTTTAAAAAAAATGTAAAAGGAATCTGCCTTTTACCGTGAAGTAAGAAAGGACATGCTCTTAAAGCGAAAGACGTAAGAACACTGTCTTTAAAATTAATTCCTCTTTTTGTGTTTGCAGGTTTCAGCAAACAGATCGTGGAGATACTGAACAAACATGGTATTGCATTTAGCAGTTTTGATATATTTTCTGATGAAGAAGTTCGTCAGGGGCTGAAAACATATTCTAATTGGCCAACTTACCCGCAGTTGTACGTAGCTGGAGAGCTTATAGGTGGACTTGATATTGTTAAGGTTAGAGACTGAGAAATTCCTCGTTTCGTCAGTTGTCAGAAGCATGTTTTTCTTGCTTTTTATATCTGATTTTTGTTCTCCCCAATGTCCCTAGGAACTTGAGGCGTCTGGAGAACTGGACTCGATCTGTCCGAAGGCACAGAAGTTGGAGGACAGGTGTGACGTGTTGTTATTTTAAGGCTGCCTGTTTTCAAGGCTTCCTGTATGTTCGTTTATATAGGGAGAACTACCTATATAAATTCCTGTTCTTTGACTTTATCAGAAGTGTGTCAAGATTTTCTTTAATTACAGAACTCCTGCAGTTGTTGCATATGTTTCCTTGTCTATGCAGTAAGCGTCACTTAGTATAAAGCTATACTGGTTCCAATAGGCTTTGCTTAATATATTTGTAGTTTGCTAATTTTTAATTATAGCAGGAGTATGTCCTGCTATAATTCACTCTTGTTTCTCTTTTAAGAATGAATTCTTAAAAGGTAACTAGGAAAATTATATTTTAAATATTAGTAGCTTTTGTTAGCTTCATTTGCCGTAGACTCCATACCTGTGATGTCACTGAAGAAAGTATCTAGGCTTGTCTCCGCATTTTTCTTGATTCCTCATGTCCTTCAGCTTCTGTTTTCTTTCACCTTGGCATCATGAATATGTGCTGCAGCAGTGGGAAGTGTGTTGCTTCCTGAATCAGATGTAATATCTAGAAGCCAATTTGTCCTCCTTTAACCTTCCCATTTGAAGATTCGCTGTTGTTTGAAATCCTGACGTGCCCCAGGCAGTCAGGCTCCAGATACCTGACAAGTCGTTCTGTGGGAGGAGTTGCTAGTAGATGTGGCGCTCTCTTCTTGTTTTTTATGTGAATGGTGCCATTAGGAAATGCAAAGGGGGGCTGGTTTACCAGGAAGGTGGCCTATACCTTGAAGGCACATATGTTAGCGTAGATTCCCCTTTGCTGTCTGAGGATGGTAAGAGCAAGTTTTACGGTGCTCTGGATGTGACTGGCTCTGGTTCTTTTGCCTTCTCAGCACAGTGTAGGAATAATTTAATGCAAGCCATTTCAATATGGTGATAAAGTGTACTTACTTTCACAGTTGTGTAATTACAAATTCCTTTTTACTTTGTTCTACGGCCTTTGTTACTCTAGTAAGGAACTTGTAAATTGTTTATCCAGGCCACAGAAAACAATCACTACATCTTGCAGTTGGAGATTTAATTAGAGGTAAAGATGAGATTGTCTCAGTAAGGCCTTTTAGAAACTTAGTTTAGAAAGCTTTCTTCAGTGTCTTCCTTCCTTTTTGCAAACTTGCGTAAGCCAAAACTTTACTGAAGTTTTTATCAATTTTACCAAACTTTGATGTAGAAGTGGGCTGAAAGAAAACTGGCTAAAAATTCACCAGACAAGTCACAAGTAGCTTCTTGTTGTCTGGTTTGTTCTTCATCTTTTAGTCGGGGTTTGTTTCTTGGGTTAACACATGATGTTTTATTGAGGTCGGTCTTCTAGTAACAACTGGGAAGGTTTTTTTTTGGTTTTGTTTTGGTTTTTTTTTTTTTTTTTTTCAGTGACACAGATTAGTTTTGCTGTGTAGCTAACCTCATACTTCTGAGCAACTGAGATCTCTTTCAAACTGTGTTCAGTCAGTCACTCGTAAGAAAAACCCTGTGAGGTAATTCTTCAAACATTTAAGACTTAATAAAATGAAGAAATATCAGTAGAATCTATTTAATGCTAAATTATGTTCCTTTAGTCAGTGTTTGATCTCTTCCCATCAATTAACTGCATTTTCTTCACTTGACAATACTCTGGAAAATGGACTCTGGAGAGCAGCTTTGTCTCGCGGAACAGATCTGGCAGCTGGGGAACCAGCTCAGGTTCCTGTAGCTCACCCTTGCTGTAGCTGTTTAGCTGTTGCTTTTTAACCTAGAGACAACTGGGTTGGGAAAATTGTTCTGAGGTTTAGATGTGCAAAGGCTGCAGGTCACCAACAAGGCTTCATCTAGTTCTATTTTGCACAGACCCTGGATTCTCCAATCTAAATCTCTCTGCGTTGTGAGAGTCATGCAGAGCGACCTTTCACAGAGGATGGTCACCTGTTACGCGTTTTATAGAGAGTAGTTTGCCCTTAGCAGGAAACTGTTGGACACTGTATTTAAAACATCCTGCAATGATGTTTCTCCTTAAGCTTGCTGCTGCTTGATACTTAAAGGTCAATCTAGAGAAGTAAATGGTTGCTCTAGAAGTAACAGGATGGTTCAAATTCATTCACTGGAGTTACTGTAAGCTATTCAAATGAGTAGAGTTGCTTATAACACTGCTTTCAGTGTATTTGGTAAAGCTGTAAGTTGCTAGCTTTCCACTTTTGCATTTTGTTTTCCTCTCAAAACAAAGCTTGGGATAACAACCGAGCTGTTCTGTGTCTCTTTTTGTGCTTTTTGTAGGCTTAAAATGTTGATAAACAAGGCTCCTGTGATGCTTTTTATGAAGGGAAGCAAACAGGTAAGATTGAGTGTTGCGGAATGAATTATATTTAAGCAATTGTTTAAACATTGTGACAATTACCTTGTTTTCTGTGCTTTCCTTGCTTCATGTAAATTACTGGTGCTGGGACGTTAGTTATTTGTCTTTATTTGGTGCTTCTGTAAGCCATCTAGTCCCCGTTGTACCTGCTGGAAATGCGTTGCTGATAGCTGGGTCACAGTAAAATCGGGGCATTTGCTGCCCTGCAGCGACGTCTGTCAATTGATCGCCGGTTCAGGAGTGGATGGAAGAACTGTGCCTGTCCTTTTGGTCTTAGTTACTGATTGTCTTTGCAGATAATGAATTTTCTTCTCCGAGCGCTTGCCTGTGATGTCTGTCCTGCTTGAGGAGTACACTTTGACCGTTGTCCAATGCTTTTGTCTCTGGATGCGTGCTTCTTGAAATTTCCCTCTGTCCTAATTGGATTTGGTGTACTGTCCTTATTAATTTCTCTTTGTAGTGCTTTCACAATAGCATTTTTAAAAAGCTGCTGGATGTTTTTAAGGCTGAGGTATAATGCCACATACTGTAAATGATCCACTTTTTTTTTTTACCCCCTCACATGCATGGAATGGTCTATGCATGGTGTCTTTAAGCTGCACTTAATTATCTTGCTCACTGAAATAAAGATAGTGACTGAAGACAGACAACTGCTAACAGTTAGGATTAAAATAATAACAAGTGACTGAAACCCGAAAGGTCAGTGTTGCTTTGTGTTCTGTTCTCAAACAAAGTAACCAAGGGATAAATTGTTCCCTTTTGAACAGCAAGGCACTGCCGTTCTTCCTGTCAAAATTAACTGAACAGCGCCTAACTCAGACTTTTCACTGGAGTGGTGCACCCTAAACGGTAATTGTAGTTAGTAATTGCGTGTTACAAGAGTCGTTGATATGGTATTTTTTAAAAAGAATGCAGAGGTAGGGGGCTGAGCTCATTCATGTGACTTGTCTTTCTGTTTCCTCATTTGTTCCCCGAGCTTTCTCTGTGTATTAACAACAGATCCTTTTAAGAGCGTAATGGGTTGTTTCACTAAGCCGTTTCACAGCCGCTGGAGCCCTGTGGGTTATGCCGACTCACTGAATCGGTGGGGCTGAGCTGGTTGGACTTAGGGCTTCTGAACAAATGCCCTCCTGTCTACTTTAAAACCTAGGTCTTACCTGAAGAAAGCAAGAGTTTGGGCAAGTTGCTTAACACACTTTGATTTTGCTTGCACTGCTGAGGGAGTGAAATCACTAATAAGAAGGGATAGTCTGGATGAAAAGTGCAGTGTCTGAAAAACCCAGTGTCCTTACCCTGTCAGTGTGAAGAATTTGCAGTAGATACTTTCAATTATTAATTTCAGTTGGGAGTAGCTGTGCACGCAACCTGTTTCTCAGTTGACCATAGGTTGCTACTTCCTCCAGAAGGGTAAGTAAAACATAGCGTATGTCTCGAAATAAAACGTGTCTGTTTTACAAATGCATGTAAGGCATTTTATCCACCCTACCTATAGCTTTGGCTTTTCCAGCACTCGGAAAATGATCCAGCCTCGCTGGTATTCGAGACAGTATTGCCAGACCTGGAAATCAGATTCACCTCGTGTCTTTTCACACCACAACAGAGGAAAGCGTTCGGTATTCTCGGTGTTCTTATTTATTTCAGCAGAGTATATAAAGAGAGAGGCATTCAGTACTGTTTAAAGCTCAGAGAGTATAAAGAGGAATGAAAAAGGGATTAGCGGTATTGCTCATCCAGTAAGGTCATCGCTAGCTAGAAATTGATAATGGCTGTAGTGTAGCTTGAGGACCTGGAATTTTGGGGATAAAATACAGCAGATAAGTGTTTTAACGTATGTGTGTTTTGCATTCTAGGTGGCCAAGTGTGGATTCAGCAAGCAAATTATAGAAATAATAAATAATACTGGGTATGTAAGTGGGGTTTTTTTATTTAATTTGTGAAGCCAGTTCTGTTTTAAAAAATACATTTTATAAATAGTTTGGAAAATATTAGTGGAAGACTTCCCTAAATGTAATTTTCTTTGTTTAAGATTATTTTAAGTTTCTTTATATAAAAGCCAATGATACAGGTGACTACTACGCAAAAATAGTGTGTCAGATATTACTCAGCTTTAGCAGCGCTACGTAGTGATTTGTCTTGCTTGGATTGAGGAGTTTATTGCAACAGTGAATTTCTTCTTTTTTTTTTTTTTTCTCTTCTGTGATTGTTAACATGAAAGAAATCCTTCCGCTCTGATAAACAACTCATCTTGGAGAGATCCCTCTTGATCTCTTTCCTTAATCGTGGAGCCTCTCGTGTTATCCAGCCTCTTCAAAGCAGTTCTTTCTGTAGTGAGGGAGATGAGCGTCATCTTCTGAACAAACCCCATTTTGGCCAGTTAGGGCCCAAGCTACACTACTTCATTTTTTTTTTTTTTAGTGCCTTATGCTGCCATCTGTGCAGCATAAGGAGTTTCCCATGAAAGTAGACATTTTTTACACTGCAGTTCTTGGTGCATAAGGCATTGACTTTTTTCCTCCTGTTACCTGTTAGTTCTGGGTGATTTGGAAGCTAGCTTGTGAATGTACCCACTTTGACTTTTTGAGGGTCTTACAGTGGAAACTCCACAGTAGATGATTTTGATGGTTTGTTTTGTGTTTTTTTTTTTTTCTTTCCCAGCGTTGATTATGACACGTTTGACATACTGGAAGATGAAGAGGTAATTGTTTCCATCCTTGAGGATTTGGTTGTTGCTTTTACTAAAGTTGAAGTTTACATTTAAGGTTGTTTTTCCTAGGTGCGGCAAGGATTAAAAACCTATTCAAACTGGCCGACGTATCCTCAGTTATACGTGAAAGGTGAACTTGTTGGTGGGCTGGATATTGTTAAGGTAGGAACGGGAGAATCTTGTTTGAGATGTAAATTGAGTGTTTGTTTAAAACTGTAGCAATGTTTTCTGCCCGTGACATGCAGACATTCCTGTGTAGTGGCCCTAGATCTTGGAACGAAATGACTTGGTTGCTTTTACTGTGGCTTTTATTAGCTCAACACACGGCTGAAAGGAGCTCTAAATCTCTAGCGTTCTCACATGCCAAGATTTAGCAGTGAAATGTATTTTCTTGACAGCAGTCAGTTACTGTTACTGTAAAGACCATTTTTACCCCATGGGTGCATTTTTACAGGTTTTTCTTCCTGGTTTTACTTCTGACATTGCTTTTCTCAAGTAAGGTGGGCGAGACATTTTTTTCCTAGCAAACAGTCTCATTCCTGGAAGAAAGGAAGGTTTATTGTAGCTGTTTGAACAGACCCTGAAGCAACAAAAATAGATCTGCATCTCTTACTGTGGTTTTTGATTTTTGTAACAGAGCAGCCACAGTGTTCTAAACCCTAAATACTCTCGAGCCCATTCTTGTCTGAATGTTTTATAGCCAATTCCTCAGACGTTGTAACTCCTGGGAAGATACGATCAATACATCTCATTTAGTTCTAAAAATACTGATATTGCTTAAATTACGTAGATTACTATTTATTTAACAAGTGTATGGATTATTTCAGTGATCAGTAAGTGTGGTCTTGGGCATTGCAGAGGTGCTGCAAAACACTTCTCTCGCTGGTATTTAAATGTGATTTGTCTCTTTGCGTTGTTGGACTGTGTGCAGTTCGCACTGCCTTGTATGGGTAGGTGAATGTTGTCAGTATTTTAAAATGCATTCTGTAATACAGCGTAATGAAATAAAATGGAGGCAGTTGTTTCTCTTGAGATGTGGGAAGAGAATATATATGCCACAACACATTATTTTAAAACCCATTTCCTGGTGTTTGTATCTCTTTAAGTTAACAGCCTTGTAATTTGACTTTAAGTCATCAAGATAATATGGGCAAGCACCTCTTATTTAGAACTGTTACAGATGTCTTATTGTTTGTTTTAATGTGTCGTAGTAGCAAAATCTATCAATTGGTGGTAGTCTTTTTATTTTGTGGGAGGTATTTTGGGTGTTGTAAAATTTTTTTGTGTGTGGCTGAAATGTATCGTGAATTACATCTAGAAGGAGATATACCAGGGGATTTACCTGGTAGGGTTGATAACAACCAATTCTTTTCAGGGCATATCTTTTCACTAAGTAAGATTTGTCTCTTACTAAATAGACACAACATAGAATTTAAATAGAACGCTGTGAACTGCGATGCCTTGGTCAAGGGGGACCTCTAGTGGGTTATCTGCGGCATTCCCTCAGTAGCCTTGACTTCCTTCTCGCAGGCTGTCCCCTTTGAAATCTTGTTAGCGTGATCACAAAATGTACCTAGGGGATAATTGCATGTTGTGTATGTTTCTTTACAGGAGCTAAAGGACAGTGGTGAGTTGTTGCCTATTCTGAAGGGAGAAAATTAATGAAAAAGGACATCCACGGGAACCGCCGTACTTTGAACAGTTATTTGTTTGTAGCTTATCTTGGACAATACGCAACTTAGCCCTGTGGAACCGATCAGGAGTAAATAAAGACGGCTTGCCTACTCTGTGTATTTCACAAGATCATGGTACATACGAAAGTGTGTTTCCACTGAAGACACAAAAATGTCAAGATCTTCAAATTCAATTAAAATACAATGCGAAAGAACTTTGAGTTTGTTATTACGCTCTCTCTGTGTGTTCATTGCATCTGGATGTTTAATGAGTAGCGACACCACTGCCCATTGCAGTACTCTATGGGACTAAATTGCATCTCTTTTTGTGGGCTCAGCTCTCGCTAGGGGAATATTGATGGGTATACCTCTGTGGTATGGAGCGTAATAGTTTTCTGTCCCTGATAATAACCGTTTTCACGTCCCGTGAGCGAGAAAAATCCTCTTGAAGCCTTAATCCCGTGCACCGTTAGGAAGCTGTTATTAATGAGCTTCTGCTGTATACTATGCATCTTCATTATCTAAGTAGGTACAGTAATTGTTAATTCAGATGCTCAGCCCGTGTTAACATAGCTTTTTGGACGTGCTTAAATTACGGTGGAAATGAGCCAATAAGCAGCGATTAGCCCAGTCCTTCGGTGCATCGTCAGCGCTCCTTCGGTTAGATGGAGAGGTTTACTTTCTGGGCTATGACTTTGACAATTGAAGTCGTCGTGTTAATATGTGAGTCCTTCACTTCTGTGTTCAGAGGACTTAATTTGTTTTTAATCCTTATTTCAATACCTGTAATGTTCCGAAATACGATGGGCTGACCATCAAGCCAGCTGCAGCGCAGGGGTTCTGGCGGGTATGTGCAGCAGGGTATTTCTCATCAAGAGAAAAAACTTTTTGCTTTCAAGTCTTTTGAGTTCTTAGCATCTGTACTGAGACTAATGAGGTTTTTATTTTGGAGGCTGTTCTTGTCTGAAATACTGAAATATTTCTGGTTAATTGCATATGCACTGCTGCGTATGACGGCAGTATCAGCTGCCGCTGAGTTCTCGCTGTGGAATACTGGTTTAAACTGTCCTGAGTGCATTGGCTGGACGCAGTGAAGAGGACAGGGAGACCAGATTCTTGGAGAGCTCTAGAACTTGAAGAGGAGCCAGCTGCCTTTATGGAACCCTGGTGAAGCAAATGAAGCACTGGTGAGCAGAAAAGTGCCTGGACTGCACCAGTAACACATTTTGGGCAGAGAGTTGCTGCTGAAAGCCATTTCCCCACTGGGTTTTGTGCTGGTTGTGCTTGCAGAGAAACACCTGGGTCTGCTTGAGGTTCATGGCTAGAAACTCTGGTTAGGAGGGGTCAGGGCTGAACATGTGCTCTTCAAAATGTGCCTGGAAGAAAAGGTGCCTGGCAGGGTAGGTGGTGTGGAGTTGTAGGCAGCAGCTGAGAAGTAAGATTTTGGAACAAAGTTTGGGGCTTTGTTACTTAAATTTTAAATAGAATCTAAATATTAGATTCTAAATATAGAACCAGAAGCAAGACTGTTATTGGACTTTGTCCCAAACTGGTAAAGGTTGACTGCAGAGAAGCTGGTACTTCATACACGTTACAGAGTTCTCAGAGTGATAGTTAATTCAATCCAAGTATTAATTTTCTAGGAATAATTTTAGTAATTACTATAAAATAGTATATGTTACAACTTTAAAACCAGTTTCAGTGACTATTAAAAAAAAAAACCAAACTTGTCCCTCTCATGAAAGCAAGCCTTAATTAATCTCCAAAGTGAATTGCAAACACATCCAGGCAGTTGTCAGTAGGAATTGTAACCTACTTCATATAAAAAAAAAAAAAAAAAAGATACCAAAAAGTAACATCCCTGTGGTCAAATTATTAGAAGCTTTAATTAAGACAAGACTAAATACAAAAATGCTGTCTGTTCTGCAATAGTTTTCCTTCACAATTCGCTGCAGTGGAATTTAACTACTCGAGGTTTATGGAGTCCGGGTGATGCGTTACAGAAGTGCAGGTGCCTTGGCCAAGGGAGGGATGTGCGGGTGGAGGCTGCCTCTCCGTGGTAGGAGAGCGCGCGCCGCAGGAGCGCGGCTGGCCTGCCGTCCCCTCCTGCCTCAAACAGAGCCGGGCGATCTGCGGCCGCGTGAAACCCGCTCGGAACCAATTCCAGCCGTTCGGCCCAAAACGTGATTCAAGGGACTGCCGCGGAGCGTGGCCTGTACGCTGCTGCTCTCGCCCTTCTGTAGGAATACATCGTCCCTCTGGCACTCTCTCCCCTGCTACCAGAGCAGCACAGACTGAGCTCCTTCCCGCTTTCTGTAAATTAGAATGATTTGGGCAATAACGGTGTTCCCAGGCTTCTGATGTTGAACGTGGGGAGGCCTGGGGTGGCATCTGAGGAAAAAAACTTGTTTTGTGCAGAAGGGGAAAAAGGCAACGAAGCGCTGGAGCTACAGTCTGCCAGGTGAGGAGGCGAGTGAGGGATCGCGCTTTCGTGGCCGCTGAAGATGGCATGTTACTGGGGAGAACTGTGTGGCGTGGGCGTTGGGGTGCAATATAAAGTACATAATGTAATTTCTATTCTGCTTACTTGTATTTTCCTTCTCTTTGCCTGTCCCAAGATTTCAGTCAGATTCTTTTGTTCCTGTACTTTGGTGTTAAGGTATAAGGAAAAAAATTAACCGTGAGGATCGTCAAACTGGGACAGGTTGCCTTGGGAGACTGGGATTCTCCATCCTTGGGGGTGTTCCGGACTCAACTCAACTAATCCGGGAGAAACCTGATCTGGTTTTGATCTGCTTTTAGCAACAGGACAAAACGAGCATCCTGCTGTGGTGATGAACTACGTGGCGTTAACGACGTTCAGTAACTTTGCCTGACCAGGTACCTGTGCCCCCCCATCCCCCCCTCTGTGCCTGGGTAAGAAATACTCGGAAAACACTAAGAAGCATTCAGTTTTTTAAAGGCAAGTGCCGCATAGCTGAGACAAGTAATGCAATAGTGTTATTAAATTAAAAATTAATCTGGCAATATGTGAACATTGGTTTAAGGCTTCTGGCAGTCCAAGGAGAAATTTGATGCAGTTAACGATTTTAATTAGGGGAGTATTTCACGGAAAGGCATCAGAAAGATACGGTGTCTCGCTTTGTAGTACTGAGGCAGAAGTGGAGGAAGGCAGTGACTTTTTTTTTGGTTCAAGTTGCAGTTCCAGGCAGTGATGCAGATGGGACTGTTGAGCTGTTTAAAGGACAGTCCGTGAACGTGGGGTTACAGAGCCTGGCTCTGCTCACGCCTGACGGTGACTTCCCTCATCCCAATGTGAGCGTATCCCACTGCCACGGCGCGAGTGAAGAGCGCAGGGATGACTGCTGTCCCGCTTGGCTCGGGGAGGTCACTGTCTTCCTCTTCTCCTGGCCGTATTTGTCAGCTCTGTCCTGGTGTGTATGCTCAGGGCGGCAGAGTCCCTTACAAGCCGGGGAAACCCTTGGAGGTGGGCTAACAAAATTAAGGGGAGAGGAAACTGAGGTGTTGGTTCAGTCCTTACCTCCTTCACAGAACAACGTTCATCCCGCTGTTAATTCAGAGTCTGTAAGTCCTTCTGCTGTGTTATGAGTGTTGACTGTTCTCTGTCATCGTGTACCGTGAGCTGTGTGTGAAGTATTTCCCCCTGCACAAGGTCTGTGTGTGCCCAGTTGTACCTGCAGCCGTACCAGTATATCCACTGACCCTATTGCTCGTGTGCAGAAACGTTTAAAACCATCAGTAAAGGGGTTCCCAGCGTGTCCTGCAGAAGGAAACGGCCTCTCATGTCTGCCTGTGCTGAAGACCCTGGGTGTAACAGGACCAAAGTGACAATGCTTTGGTGGGACTCTGAGCACCAACCAAGCTTCTGCTTTCCTGAAGGCCTGAACAGGGAGGGATGGCATCCAGCTTGTGAAATTCTGCCTTGGGCTTGCGGAAAGAAATCCTGGCAGTGCCCCCTCACGCTGGCTCCCACCAGTGTCCCTCTGAGCGCCCAGTGCCTTGGTGTGCCTGACGGGCAGCCCAGGGTTGGGTGGGTTCCTGGGCCTTGGCACACGTGGCCGAGATGCAGAACAAGCTTTGGCTGGGGTTTTGGGTGAGCTCCGGTCGCAGGAGCCTGAGGTGTGAGCAAGAGGTGAAGGCGTTGCTGGTGCTCTGTTGATCTGAGAAGAGCAAAGGCTGGTAGGACATGGTTCATGGTTCATCAGAGCAGGTGAGCAGGTTGCTCTGCTTCATAGCTGTTTCCTCTCAAAATGCTTCTCCCACTGACCCATTTCTCATCTTATTTCCTATCTTAAATCACGATCCGTTTAGGCTCTGGTCCTCCTTAGAAGGAAGAAAGGGAAGGATGTGAAGGAAGAGGGAAGGATGGATCACAGACCGTCACAGTCTTTTCTCTCAAAATCTACAAAGGTGCCCTGTAAAAGTGGGAGAGGAAGGTGCAGTCTGAGTCCACAGGGTGAAAGGTTGGCCAGGCCTGACTGGTTAGGGTCTCCTACATGAAAGAAAAACCTGTTTCCAAGGGAAGATTCTTCCTCCATGTCCTGCGTGAGTGCTGAAGGTAAGGTGAGGTGGCAGTGGGTCTGGTTCTGTGGTCAGCTTTCCACAGTCCCTAGGGTGGGCTGGGCCAGTCCCCGGCTCCGGCTTACAGGGGCACAAATGCTGAAGGTGACCCCAGTGAGGTGTGAGGATGGGGTTGGCACTGAATGTTTTCTTGAGATGAATATTTAAAAAAAAAAACAAAAAACAAACAAACAGAAACCTGTTGTATTCAAAGCCACTCCTGGTTACAGTACAACTTCCAGTGTAATCAAGTGGTGGATGCCCCATCCCTGGAAACATTCCAGGCCAGGCTGGACGGGGCTCTGAGCAACCTGATCTGGTTGGGGATGTCCCTGCTCCTGGCAGGGGGGTTGGACTTGGGTGGGTTTTAACCATCCCTTCCCACCCAAACCGTTCCGTGATTCTAAGTGACGGCAGCACAATTAACGGTATTATGTGAGAGCCAGGATGGAAGATCTGGTCTTCAGCTGGTCTGGTTTGGGCTGGAGATGCTGCGTTGTGTTTTATCCATGATGAGACTCCTGGGTTCAAGGTAGAATATCTGCTGTCGGCTGTCTCTGGGTGGAGACCCGTGACCCTTAACGCCGCTGGGCCGAGGGCGAGGTGCTGATAGGTGCTGTGTGAGCACAGCTGCAGCACGACCATGCCACCAAAAACGCGTGGCAGCCCGGTTCCAGGCACTGTTCTCACTCGAGATTGCTTCGAGCTTCTTGCCTGTTGTTGTGTTGTTGAACGCAGTTGTTTGTCCAGGTGCGAGGGATTTAGGCACCGAAGGGCTCTGCACTAAAATCTCCCTGTTCTCGCCTGGTTTCATTGCCTTCAGCCTGGCCTCTGAGCTTCCAGGCGGACAGCAGAGCGAGTGTGGGCAGAGAAGTCCAGTTGTTTTGTTAGAACAACTCAAAAATCTCCAGCAATTATTATCAACGGGCTTTTTCCTCCTCCTTTCCTGGGATTCTCCGTGTGTGTGACACTAGATGGAGCCTTCTGTGCACGCAGGAGCCCAGGCATTTGAAGAGTTCGGTGCAGCGTTCTTCGTGTCCTGTGAAATGTGTTCACGCCGGTATTGCTGGCATAAAACAGGAAAAACCCTGGGAAATTCTTTCTTGCACCTCCAGAGGGCAAAAATCGGGTGGTGTTTCCCTCTGCCCGAAAAATACGTCAGAACTAAGAATTAGAATGGTTCCAGCGTTAAAGATCATGTACGCGTCATTTTTAGAGCAGTTTTTTAAAGGCTTTTTTTGCAGCTATCTTAGGAAAATTGTTCAAAATACGATGAGTTTTGACCCTTTCTCAATCAGCTGGTTATTATTTTGTGTTACGGCTGTGGTGTTACGCGGGCTGCCGATCCTGCGGAATGCTGTGGCGGTGGTTGCGCTGGGGAGCTCTCTCCAGCGTTGTCCTTAGGAAGCGGAGTGGTGTCAGCATTCCGTGCACACACGCAGCCTCTGAAAGCAACGGAGAAAGCCGACTACGGAATACGAGCTTCTGAGAAGATAAAATTGCAACGTCGTTATGAAACGAACCATGTCATCTTAATTATTCTTTGCAAATTTTAGGCTGCATACAAACAACTCGTACATCTTGCTGCCGCCATCCAGGATGGTTATAGAATGCTGAGAAAATGCAAATAGAAAACAAATTTTGGGCAAATGGCGTATGTTTGCACTGAGAATGATAACTGAAAGAGAAGTTCTTGTAGAAAACTCTCGTGGGGCGTGCACGGTGCCGCACAAAGGACTGGGCCTCTGAGCCAACAGATCGCCAACAATTTTCAAACCTTGCGGAAAGGTTGGTGGGCTGATGACCGAGTTCTGCAAATATTTATGCATACTGCGTTGATTTTTGTCCTCAGCTGAATAGTTGCAAATGAATTTACAAGAAGCGCTTCATCATAGCCTCTTTAGTGGAAAGCCAGGAAGATAATTAAACCTTTCCTGCTCCTACACATAAGGACATACTTTTAAAATTCTTACGTTTAAGGAAATAGGCATATGCTTCTCAATTGTTTAGAAACGTAAAAATTTAGGCATGTTTAAAGTTCTTTCCTGGCTTTGTGTGCTTTGCTCGTGCAGTGCATAGGACTCTGGTTTAATTGTGTTACTGCAGTAGGGGATGGAGGAGGAGAGGCTGCTGTTGGCTCTCCGACCAGTCTGTGAAATAGGCTGATAGCCTTTTTTCGGTGAGAAACAATCACTGCCCGTAATCCCCCTGCTCGACAACCAGCCGAAAATGTTTATAAGGTTTTGGTTGATGGATTCAGTCTGGTAAAGTAAGGCGAATGAGTTGAAAACAACAACAAAATAATCCGCGCTATAATGTTTTTGTCTTCTCAGGGGATTGAACTGGATGACCTTTGAAGGTCCCTTCCAGCCCTAACCATTCTATGGTTCTATCAAATTAAATGTGTTGCCGCCAGGTTGTTAAATTCTCAGTGAATTTCTAGAAGTAATTCAGAACGACGATATTTTTCCTAAACCACCTGAATTATCCTGTGCCTTTCAGAGTTTGCATTGCATGGTTTGAGCCATCAGGCACGCCGGCTCCTCTTATTGAGTGGCTTTCCCTTAATTTTCAGGTGAGCATGACTTTCTTATGCTGCTCAGAGTTTGTCAGCGGCCTTTTAAAAGACTACTACAACCAATTGAAAAGGTAATCTCTCAAAGCTGACATTCATCTTCTCCCCCTAAATTGCTGTGGCTTCAGCCACGCGTCGGTGTGCTGCGTAGCAGAGAGCCCTTCGTAGAGTCAGCTCGTAAGACGTGCTTTATCTTTGTACTGGAAACACTGCTGGCCGTGGTTCTGGGGGTGACACGGAACGCGTTGTTAGGAATGGAAATGTCGCTGTCTCCATCTTGACACTGATAACGCCCTGATGCAGCGTGCAGGGAGAGTAAGGGAAGAGCTGTAGAATCGTGGAATCTTAAGGTTGGAAGAGACCTCCAAGATCATCAAGTCCAACCACCAACCCAACACCACCATGCCCACTAAACCATGTCCTGGGGTGCCACGTCTACACGTTCTCTGAACACATCCAGGGCTGGTGACTCCACCACTGCCCTGGGCAGCCTGAGTCATGGCACTGATATTTGGCCAATCTCACTTGGGGCCACAACAAGCGTGGTGTTAAGCCATCTACCAGCTGCAGACAGGGAGTTCCTTCAGGCATCTTAATTTGTCATTTTGGGGACCTTTGCCTGAAATCCCTCACTGCCAGATGGGCTGAGCTGTCAGCCCAAGGCAGCACTCAGCCGGCTGCTTTTGCGGGATGTGGCTCATCCTGGCCGGAGCGCTCTGCACATGGAGCTGCGTTCCTGTGAGGATAAAGCACAGATCTGGCTGCTTGACCCCCGGCGCCCCGTGCTGGCTTATTCACAATCAACTCAGGCACATCCGTAAAGCACGGAATTGCGTGAGCTGCATGGCTTTCAGCTCCTCTGGGTACTGGGTATCTGACTCCTTTCTGTAGGCACCTTCTTCCTGACAAAATCCGTGGCACACTCTTTATCGTCTGTGGTGAGTAAGTTTTCTCCCTCCTATGTGCACTGACAATATTTTGTAGGCGAGTACGCGAGTGTCGGAAGAGATTGGTCACCCTATGGGTGCTAATAACGAGAGTTCATGGGTCTGGCCACGTACATGTCTGCTTTTTGGCAATTTTTCTGTTTTTTAGGAATGAAGATTTATTGAGGATGAACTGACCTCTGCCCCCAACACCTAAGAGACTCTTGCTGGAAATTACCTCCCTGGATGTATGTGTTCTTGCACAATTCCCGCTAGTTTCTCGGAATATTTTTGTTCCCTCTGATCCCACCTGGGAGGCAGCTTCTTTCCTTGATCTCAGGCTTGGTGGGCAGCAATAATCTTGGATCAAACTGCAGGCTTTTGGTCCTCAAATGTTCCTTGCGCTTTCTGTGCCTCTGAGTAACGTGCCGCCTTTAATTCACCAGAGTGATGCCGCTGATGCAGATAAAGGAGAAAAGTCCATGGGCTGCAAGCGCTGGAGGTGTAGGTGGTTTCCAAGGATGACTTTTGGATACGCCCCGAAGCTTGTGTGGAACAGAGAGCACCAAGGCAGCCAGAAGGTCAGCGATGTGGAAGGGATGATGGGCTAATCTAACAGTTTTGCTATAATTCAAAATAGTTTTGCTTCTTCTGGCTTTATTTTGCCATCTTATTAAAAAAAAAACAACAACTTGGGGAGATGTTTTGAATAACGCTTTTTGTGTCTTTGGGCTTTTTTCTCTGCACTGTCCATTTTGATTATTCCTGGCCCTTGGCAGTTGGACAGCATTGCGACGGCAGTTGGACGGCAATGCGTTAGGTGACTTCTCACAGGCCTGCAGCTGCCCGGGCTGCTCTGCGTGCGTTCGTGCGCTGGTGCTGGCTCCTTCCCAGCCTCCGCTCCTTGCGACTGACCTAAAACAATTCTGTCAGGCGCTCTTGCTGCCTTGCTGTTCACCACCACTTGCCGGCTGCTAATGAATATATTGAAAAACAGCAGCCTGAAGAGCGATCCCCAGGGCACTACGCTATTAACCTTTCTCCACGCTGAGAATTGGCCATTTATTTCTGTTCTATTTCCTATCTCTTAACTCGTTTTAATCCATGACAAGACTTTATCGTTCACCCGGTGGTAACCGTGTTTCCTCTCCGGCCTCTAGCTAGGTAGGAACTTTATCAAATGCCTTTGGAGTACATAAGCCGGTCACACCTCCCCGTCCTCCTTTGGATTACCTCTCTATTGCCCTGTGAAAGGCTCCCAACAAGCAAAGGAGGTGCAGATACCCATCGTTGCTGGTTTTGGGGTATGATTTGAGAGCTCTGCCTTCTGCAAGTGCTGGCAACGTACCACTTTGGAAGCATTGCTGGGAAATTTTTGGATATGAAGAGACCCTGTGATCCTAAAAGTCAACTTACATGTTCTCATTCTGAATGTCCATGTGTAAAAGGGTCTCATGGCTTCTGACCATCCTGATTTTAATTTAAGAGGAGGAAACATAGAGCCATCCTATGGGAGTGATGAGCTTTCTATGATTGGGTCTTGATGGCTGTGGTCATGGATGGGGAGTCTGTCGTGGCAGGCACAGAACAAAGGGACCTCACAGCTTGTGTCTGAGCCTTCATTGAGCCTGTCTCGACCAAAGTAAAGATAATCAACACTTCATGTTCTACCTGTAAACCAGCGTGTTACCAGAGTGACCAAGGTCACGTGCTTTGCCACCTCTTATTCAGGAGGAAATCACCTGCGTGCTCCACGCAGCCTGTCTCCTAGGTTTATCTGCTTGGGCTACAAGGAGATAAAAGGGATTGCAAGCTGGCGGCGATCTTGTGTCTAAACCTCATCTGTGGTGTCAGCTGCATTCATGGGATGAAATACCGTGTGTTTCCATCCAGGGAGTTGATTTATACTGTTTGCTTGGCTGGGTTAAGTTCCACATACAGAATTTCAGAGAGAGCTCTCCTGCCTTTTTTCTTTCTTTCTTTAATTTCCAACTCTTCACGTACTATACCCAGCTTGTGTTATTTGTCCAGGGTTTTTGCTTAGTTCTGGTATCATACAAAATCCTGCTAATTTATTCAGGATGCAGAGGAACTGGAGAAATCACGTCCATTTATCAGTTCATGTCTCTTGTGATTAAAAATACCTGGATTTGCCTGGAATTGTGAGTCTGTATTGGGGCAACAACGGGCGTGGAGACTCCTTACGAGAAAACCCCTGAAGGGGGAAGTGACTTGGAATGAAATGGGGAAACAGGGGCTGCTGTTCTCTTCTAAAATGCTTTGGAAGTGGAAGGACTTTCGTGACATGATGGCTGCAGGGAAGGGAGAAGAGGAGCAGGTACAGGATGTGCGCGTGGAGGTTACGCAGAGCACAGCGATGGAAGTCCCGGTTGACCTTGGTCGTAAGGAGCGTGGCAAAACACTGCTGGAATCACTGAAGGTTGCACACTGCTAGCATTGTTTTATTGCAAATATCCAACATATTTGATAATATAAAATATATTTTATCTTAAAAGGTGTCTTTTTTCCTCATTTAACTCTCATCCAGAACTTGTTGCCTGTTGCTTTGAGAACATGCACTAAAACTTGTCTTTCACAAAATGTTTTCGAATTCTTTAGCTAAAAACTACATGAAAATCTAATTCCAATTTTTAAACAGGTTTGCCTGCCCCAAATGACTTTAGCCAAATAGAAGACCTTCACCTGAAAAGTTCTTCCCAGCTCTAGGGATGAAACGGATCTACGTGAGGAGTGTGGGTCTGAGCCGTGGGACGTGGCTTCCTGAAGCAGAACCCAACACCACGGGAGGTGTAACCAGAACCTGGCAGAACCCAACACCACGGGTAAATAAAAACCCAACACCACAGGAGGGGAAAACGTGGTTTTGCATAGTGAAACCTTCACCGTAATTTTTAAAACACAAATAAAACACAAGAGGCATTTCCATTTGGGAGAAGTGAAATGGGAGCATCAGGTTCAAACACAGAATAGCTGCTGTGCATCACCAGGATGCACTGGTTATTCCATCTGTTCTGCTGAAATTTCATATTAAATCATGGGTTTTTTTGAATCTGTGCAAAGTGTATCTGTGGAATAAGACAGTGAGGTACTACAGACCCTAACGTGCAGTGGTAATTTCTATAGAACTTAGACTTTTCAGTGTTTTCAGTTGGAAAGCTGGTATTTTAGTACCTTGAGATCTCAAGCAAAAAAGAAGATATTACCCTATAGTTTGATTTTTTCCTCCGAGTGACAGAGATCTGGCTTTCACTGGTGTTCTCTGGTGTTACCTGCACTTGCAGACCCGTACAGCACTGCAGCCAGACCCAGGGCTTGCAGATGAAGCATGGGAATCAATTCAGATTTTAGATTATTTGGAACACTTTTTTCAAAAAAAAAATGAAATTTCACACACGTGCAGCAAAATACTTGTAATCTAGTTCCAGCGCTGGAGCCTGCGTCGCTGCCCGGCGGTCTGTGCTCCGTGCGGGGAGAAGGGCTGGCGTGTTGGCACGGAGAGGCCCCGCGTTCGGGCAGTTGGTGTCAGAACTTTGGCCAAGCACAGAAAGGAAATAGAAAATAACAGAAGAATTCCCTTGTGTGCCGTTTTCAGAGAATTCAGGAAACTACTGGCTTAAGGAAATACGATTTCAGTCTTCAGAGCTCTCTTCTGGCAATGTGCGTTTCCAGTAAATGAAGTTATTCCAGCTAGGAGCAGGATTTTTCTCTTTTTTGATGCTGAAAGCTCATTAAAATCTGATGTTAAACAATTAGTCCTCCTAGGGGCAAATTGTTTCATGTACCAGGGCTTTTTCTAGCCAGAGGAAAATACAATATCCCAGAAAATTACAGGGCTCGTAATGAACTTCATGCTCATAAAATACTCGGTGATATTCAAGCCCCAGAATTTTTTAGCGAATCCATCAGAATCCATAGGCAGATGCACCATGTGCGTGCTGACGGCTGATCCCGGAAACCAGGGCGTCTTCTCATGGTTTGCTCTGAACTTTGGTGGATGGGGAATTAGGAGGAAGCACGCTTATCTGCAGAACTGGTACGAAAACTCGATATTTGGTAATCTTAACGTTTGTTATGGAAATAGTCTCCCTTAAAATCGGGGGATACGTTGCTCTGCTCTTCACCATGGACGCTGGCCACCGCCTTCCCGCTGCGATTTACAGCAGCTCGTCATCTGCGCCAAACCGTGATGGACCCCAAAGGTCTCTCAATGCCTTCTGGGGTCACCAGAGCCCTTTAAGCTCATACGCTTAATATGCTAGAGAAACAACAGCAAAAAAAGGAGGTTTTCCTTAGGGTTTGGCAGGAAACCCACTACAAGGAGGCACACGTTAGACGTGTGTGTTGCGTTTGCTTGATGCGGCCCTAAAAATTGAATTTCTTTCCTAGACAGGAATGCTGTAGGTAATTTTTTTTTTATTTTACTTTTTTAATGTATAGTCCATTGGGAGGGAAGGGCATGGCCCGTTTGTTCCTCTCCTCAAGACCTGGGAGTTGGCTTCACCCTCTCGTGCTCTTCATTGTGTCCAAATAAGCAGGGAAGGCCAAAGATGTTCTGTTTGCATGCTTGAAACCTGGCACTACTGTTAATTGAGCAACATCAGAGTCTTATTTCCATGCTCCAAACAAGTCCAGTAGGAAGAATTTATTAAAGACCCGATTTAAATATATTAAAAGAGCAGGAAGCATCTTACCTGATGAAGTTCGGCTCACGGGCAACGTGCTGTCTGCATCCCGTGTGAGGACGCGCCCGCCGTCCGTCCCTCTCCACCCCACCCTTCGCGCTTTCACTCTTTTCTTGAATTTCACACCCAGGCAGAAGGCAATCGTGTGGCAACACCTTTTATCTTCTCATCTGAAAGCAAAATCGAGAGACTTCTGTGGAATTTAGGAAACCGTATTTAATGGCTGTAAAATGGACAAACAGTCTGCTTACTGGCTATTTGTTGAATTCGGCCCTAAACACTAAAAAGAATCGAACCAGAGACTTTAATGAAAATCCCATTTTAGATCAAACTGTATTTTCCCCAGTACATCCTATAAAAACAATAAAAATAATAAGAAAATTACTTAGGCAAAAACCCACTTCCCAGTGCTTCTGTTTGGTGTCGTTATTGCCCCAAACTTGTGGGTGGGGATATTTTTAATGCAAACCCCAAGCCTTTCACTCCCCAGCCTCACATTCCTAGCGGCTGCTCCTGATCTGAAGGCAGTTTACTGCTTTTTTTGACCCAGGCTATGGCCATGAAGTTTGCAATGCCACAGGGAGACCGAAATTCCTGATTCGCTGAATACCCGGTGCTCTGACAAAGAGCGCCTGGCCCTGGCAGGGACCCCTGATGGGTCGCTGCGGCGGGGCCAGGTTTCCTGCGGCAAGAGGCGGGGGAAAGCTCGGGGGGGTTTTCTGGAGAGGTTCAAGCACCCGGGAGCAGGGGTGGGCACCAAGTGCCGTTGCTGGGCACAACTCAGATTTCTGGTCTCTGAAGTGCGCTATCCCAGTTCTTTGGGAAAACTGTTTTCTAGAAGTATTATGTGAAGACCTGATTTTTCAATAAATGAATTTTTTTTTTTTAATTTTTTTTCCCCCCACAGTCTTATCTTTCCAAGGAGACGTAGCGGTACCAAAAGGGGAAGGTGAGGGTTTACATCCCACGCTCCTCGTGGGCTCTTTACCCTTCCCGCAGCAGCAGCCATCGCCAGATGTGTCAGAGGAAGATGTAAGTAACTTCTGGGCTTGTCCTTGCTCACTTTTCTAAAATTGATTATGTGTTCCACGAACAAAAGTTGTTTATTACATCCAACTTTTTATTTACTTACTTTCCTCAGAAGGGCAAACTGTGATTAGGATGTATCTGTATGTCACAAAAGGGTTTTTTTTTTTCCCCCCCTTTTATGAACAGTATTTTAAGTTACAGCATCTACCAGCCTCTTTCTTCCCAAGAGCTCTGCGAAATCATAGTCATTATCTCCGTAATAAGATTTCTGGCCCTTTAGTCACCCAGAATGGGATGTGACAAAATCAACTTGTCAGTCTGGACTGATCTCAGCGGTGAGAAGAAAATATCATCGTAGACCTGGGGGTTTCTTTGTGTCTCCTGTGGTCTACAAAGATAAAGGCACTTGTCTTTACTACAAGATTTTACAGGGCCATGTGAATCGATGGGTGTCGTGACCCCCCCTGTCCTTCTGTGCTGTGTTCTACCTCATTCTTCCTTTTATTTGGAATATACTCAATGAGTTAAAGAAGACAGTATCTGTTAATCCCCAGCAGGCCAATTTCACCTCATCTTCCACATCTTTTTGAGGTTCCTCAGGCCAAGAGGTGTCTTAGGCTGCTTAACATTAATTCAATGCTTTCAAACGGTCCTCATCTTTTACATGTGTACCAGTTGTAAATGGATCAGTTTATTCTAATTATAAATGTTACTGGGCTGTTTACAGCAGAATCATCTGCCAGAGGGATTTTTATGCGCATCTCCTTCAGTGAATCGGTTTGAAGTAGCCTGAGAGCAAATCCTAACAGCTGTCTCACTAATGCTTGTCTACAGAGACTTTTCCTTTCTTCTGCTTGAGCTCCAGGTGTTGGCTCACTCAAGTTTCGTGCCTGTGTTGGGCAGTGTCTCTTCATCAGGTGTTGGCCCTTCTGGATCTGACTTGTTCCTGCTCTGTGCTCCTGAGAAATATCATGTGATGGTTCTCCTGCTTCTCTGGATCTCGTTTTATGCTTGTTAGTTCTTACAACATGCTTGAAAGTCACGTTTTTGGGAGCCCTAGACCTTCTCAGCTGAGATCTGTGTTGTATTTCAGCTACAACGGCGTGTGGTGTACTCTTCCAGATCCACCTGAACATTTAGTGTCCATTAAGGCACGTCCCTTTTGTTCTGTTTTGTACAACTCGTGTTAAAGGAGCTCCTGACAAGTGACGAGACCTAAAGGAAACTCTCAAACTGAGTGAGGAACCTGTGTTAAAATTGAATTAACCCTGCCAGGGATGGGCACTAGTCCCTTTTTTTCGTTGACACAGCCTGGCTTCCCCTCTGTCTCTATTGAACAGTGAGGTTTTTTTTGTTATTCCTAAGCCAAAAAAAAAAGGAAAGAAAAGCAGAGGTGTAGTAGAGCAGATTGCTTGGAAGACATACACACTGCAGCCGGAGAGGCTTGTGTCTCTGGCACGTCAGGCTGGGGAGCTCTCGCTTCCAGTTCGTGTCGTGGGGCGTGATGTCATAATGAGGGGGCGTGTGTATACATGTATGCAGTATGTAATGCACTGTGTATTCCATAGTGTATACGTGTGGTGGACATAGTGTGAAGCAGACACTACCTTGGGTAAAATCAACTGCCATTGGTTATTATCACCTTGAGCACATTATATTAATTATATGTAATTCCAAATTTGGTGCTAAACCCCTTGTTTTTTCTGCTTACTTTAACAGCAAAAGCTGTTAAACTACAGCAGTTTGGCTTTGCACCCTCTTCCCCCCCTGCAAGAGGAACAGCAAGAAGTGAGTAGTCATGATCGTTTGTGAATGGAATCTCTTGTCTGCTCTTCTCTTTAAAATTGCCGAGGATCTCCTACACCTGCCTTGCCTACAGACCAGCCTTAGACTATTATTGCTGTTTTTAAGTCCATGCAAAAAAAATTTGTGACTGCTCTCCTTTTCATAGTGGCCTGCAGGACAAAATAGCAGACTTTAACGGGTGGGAAAGCCACGTCTACCTGTGCTAGGTCTTGCTTATTGCAGCAGCCCAGGGTTTCTTCATCCCGCAGCGGTCCGGGTGCAGAAGAAGTTTCACAGTGAGCAACCGCAGAGAAATGTTTCATGTTCAGGTATTTGCGTATCAAAGCGTTGTGAGGCGTTGGAGAACCGCGAATGCGTGACTGACGTGTGATGCTCATTAATAATTTAAATTTGGAATCAATGAATAGACTGTTGGTTAAAACTGCGTCTTACTAAATTCTGGCACAAATCAATAGCCAGCAAAAATGAACGGCAGCTCAAGGCGTGGAGCACACAGCTGACAAGAGTGCATCTTCCCTCCGTGCCGAAAGCAGAGCTGAGCAGTTTCAGATGGTTGAAAAATACATAATTGTAGTAATCAGCTCCTTATTTGCACAACTGTTGTAAACACGTTAATAATTAAGCAGGATCTATATTGTGTGCTGTGCCTGTGGTTAGCGTGGCAGTGGCTATAAAAACGCACTAACGATTCCAGGAAAGTTCATGCAGGCACAGCAAATCCTTTTCCTAAGCATAGAGTGGGTTTTGTGTATTCACAGCAACCGCGTGTTTTGCAAAAAAGAGTACAAAGATAATTTTTCCGTAAACTACATTTTAAATGTGTCACTTACTGTGCACTTTCTTAAAATAATTTTGTGGGAATAAAGATGTCTGGTAGGTAAATTATTTGTTATGAGACTCTTCACCGTGAAAGGTCTGATTAGACCTGCAGGTGATAAAATGAAAAATAAAATATTTAAAGCACATGCTAACTAGTCTGCTTCTATAAAAGATCTTTGTGGGGTGTCTAGGGTTAAAAAAAAAAAAAAGAAAAAAAAAAGACCTAGGGATGACAGTTTAAATGTATTTTCACTTTGCCCTGTGGTGTGAGGAATAAAATCCCCAAATATATTACCCCATTATCACTGCCTGTATACGCCGTAATCCTGCAAACAGCTGTGTGTATTTTAAGCTGTGCTCATCCAAGCAAGTGAGCGTACTATAAATTTAATTTGGGCCTTTCACAGGTATGCCTGAATACCGTGGAAAGATGTGTAGGTAGAGGGTTATTTGCTTGAAATAATTTATGGTTTAAGACTGTGACCCTGGAAACTCGTATTCAGATGCGTAACTCTGTGCTGAGGAGTAACCATCCAAATCAATGGAGGCGTTTATTTGACTGAAGGTGCACGTACTTCAAAATTTACAGATTTAGTTCCAAATTCAGATGAAAGAAGGGAAGGAATAGCACACATCCAACGTGATCTTGGCTGGATTTAGGAAACACGCATCTTCGAGTGTTTGAGCTAACCAGTGAGTTAAAGGTGGCCTTTGGTGTTTATGGCCAGACTGCAGCAGTGGGAAGATGATGCTTTGATGCATGGCTGAACCTTTTTTTTTTTTTTTTTTTTTTTTTTGTTCCTCTAGGATTTGGTTGTAGTTTATATTATTTTTCTTCTTGTGTTTATTCATTTCCAGGGCACACCACTTTCCGGAGGGCGTCGCTTGCTGTTGCAACATAAAGTTGCAAGTTCAACAACATAAAGTTGCAAGCGCAAACGCTTTTGTTTATGGATACAGCCCAACTCTTAACGTCTCTCATTAGGTGATTTGTCCTGATAAACCTGACTTTCTACTACCTGGGCAAAATGTGCTTGGAGAGATTGCCAGGAGCAGCCTCACGATGGTGTCTCCTGGCTTCTTCAGCGTCCTTGGAGGCCTCCTGTCCTCTGGTCCCACAGCGGTGATAAGTCCCCTCTGGACAACAGTAAGTGCATCTGTTGATAAATGAATAGACATTTATTCTACTTTCAAAGGATGATCATTCGTTGGGTTCTCTTCCTTTCCAGTTCACAGCCCGTTGGTTTGCATGGCTCTCACTGGTGGCTTTGCCTCCCAGGGATTTGCCTCCCTCTCCAAAGCCTGATGTGTTTTCCCGCACTGGCATGCAACTCCTTTTTCTTTCAGTGTTGAGGAGGTGACCGTGTAGTCTTCGCTTTTGCCTTTGACCATGGAGAGTGTTGGTTGGACTGCTGTTCAGGCGAGTAACCCCAAAGGCTTGTTTTCTGCAGAATCAAGGTGGACATTTGCCTGTTCTGGCCTGGGTATGGAAGCACCTGATGGAGTGATGCTCTTCTGCCCTCTGGGAATAGCATACATGAGGTATGTCTGCAATACAGAGCAAGCATATCTATTAGGTACCCAATCCTGTCCTGGAAACCAACTTTCCCATTCCTTGGTTTGCTGAAATTTCGTAAGGCTTAAACCATGAAGTTGCGATCACTTAATAAGAGGATTATTATGAAGTACACAAGTAGTATAATTAAATGTATATTGTAATACCTGCTCAGACTGTGGGTTTAGAGATGGAGCCGCATTATGCAAAGACACAATGTAACTGGGTTAGTAACAATCAGCTGATTAATGTCGTACATCTCGTTCAAGCCTCAAGGAGAACAGGCTGAGATGATTAGCGTGGTTGCAAATATGCAGAAGCGCACAAAGCAGAATGTATGCGATATGTCTGAATAAACAAAGGGAGTTTTATCAGTGTACTGAAATACAAAGATGTTTAAAGGAGAAACAATGTGGTGAGGCAACTCGCTGAAACCAGCCTGGAAGATGCAATGATTCCCAACATACTTGTGTTACTGTGTATTTACAGTTGCGGTGAGCTAATATTCCTCATGGAAGCAAGCGGGAGTTTTTGTACTGAAATCATATTGGGTATCAGGGGTTTTTTATCCGCAGAAGGAAACTGAAATGAGTGGATAACCTGTTCTTAACGCACGCCTGGGTAAAAATCCCACTGAAAATCAAAATCCATCAGAAGCCTTTAAAGGCTGCGAGCACCTGGCTTTGCTTGGTGTCTGAGGTGAGCGGAGAGGAGCTGTGAGCCTTCCTGAAGGCCAACAGGAACACGTTTTTCATCTGTACGGCTAGGTGCCTCACAGAAGCTCTAGGGTCCTAGAAGAGGTTATGGTTGTCTTAAGTTTCATGCAGTGGTCAAGTTTTTTTTTTGTGTGTTCTTAGTAAGTTCTGGAAGTCTTATTGAACTGGATGAAGAAATAATCCTTCATTGACAGCAATAGGATCAATAGAAAGCTTTTTTCCACAGTTGGTAAGAGCCACCTCCAAGATTTAACTTCTTTATTTTGAAAAGCTTTTCTGTTTCGAAGAAGCAAAGCCAGTTGCCTACCATTTGAATAACCAAGACACAAAATCTCCCTAAAAATGAAATAAGAGAGGTAAGGTCCCCCATGCGACCTTGTCATGTGTTTTGTGTGTTGCAGAAATACACGATTCCTTTCAAAATGTGAAGGCAGCTGGAGTCAGATGTAACTGTTGGGACTATGGAGACCATTTCTGAGCTTGTTTTACTTTTTTGGACAGCTGCTGTCAAACCTGTAGATGGGGTAATTCCTATGCAGGTCACCTCCTGGAGAAAGAGCCATTTGATTTGCAATGATGCCGATCAGGAAGAGCCAACCCCCACAGAACCGCTTGGCCCCAAGGGCAGGCAGCAGATGCGGCCACTTGTGCGGGAGGGGTCAGAAACCGTGGTCAGATCATCGCTGTCCGATGAGCTGCAGCTGGTGAGAACTAACTGTCGTTGCGTGGGGACGGAAGGTGGACTGCCAAAGGGGATTTGTGCTGTTCCTGGATGCAGAATTCTCTTCTGTGGCTCAACGATTTGTTTTACTGCCACAAAAACGGATGTGTTGCGAGGCAGCGCTCTGAGATAAGCAACGCGTAAAACAGACGGAGTTCTGCCTGGCCTTTCCAGGGATGAAAGACGGCATTAAGGCAGCGTAGGGATTATGGCTTCTGCTGTAATTCACTTACCTCCGGGACTTTCCAGCACACCTGCGTGGCATCAGGAAGGGTCTGTTGTCTTGTGTGGTGCTGTTCTGCAAATGGAGCTGGAGGGAGTGATCCCAAATTCTGGACTGTGATGTCAGAAGACTGCCCATCTACTGCCTGTTTGGGACTGAAGACATTTGAGGAAGCTCTCCAAAATGCAGTTTTCTAAAACATGAGAGGAGGGGAAAGTTATTAGATATAGTGGCATCATAAAAACTTTATTAAATAGATGAACATAAGATGTATATGGGAAGGCTTAGCCTGCAATAATAAATGAACGACAAAGCACACTTAATGACAGGAAGGAGACAGATAAAACAAGTGTATAGGTTTAAGACTATAAATAGAGCTTAAGATGCTGAACTGTGTGGCAAACAACTCCAGTCACCTGCGGGGAGCATGTCAAGCAGAGTCAGCTTGTGCCTGAACTGGGGGTAGAGGGAGGGAAATAACCACTTTGCAGTGCCAGTTCTAAACTGGAGGTGTGATTATAAAGGAAGGAGGAAACGCACGTTCCCTGAGGTGCAGAAGAAAACACTACTGCAGCACTGGGCCTGGGTGATCGCTGCGGGTTCCTTCCAACGCCTCTGCTCAGCGATTTGGGCGTGGACAGCCTGGTTTCTCATTTCCGCTGTCACTTCCCATCTTTAAAGGCATTAGAAAGAAATTTGAGCAAACTATTTTTAGTCAGGCTTGAAAGCCACCCTATTTTTTCCATACCACACGTATAGCCTGCTCAGGGCAGATTCTTGAGAGGCAGCTTTCATTCTGTTTCCTTTTATTTTTGCTCTTAATTGTTGCTCCCTTGAAATGCAGCCTTACTTTGACCGGTGATGTCCTGCTCGAGCCGTCCCCTGTGCGGAGGGACCCTTGCCTCAGCACGGACCCCTGCTGCTGTTTGCAGGTTTGTGCACAGATGGGATTCAAAGGTATTTTTCATCTTGCAGGAGCAAGCATAGGCAATAGTTTGTTTTCAAAATGGTAGAACAAAGGGCAGGCTATAGCAAAAAAAGAAAAAAAATCTAAAAAGAATCCTAATCTCATAATTTCTGAACATGGTACAAATGTTGGAATAGTCACTAAAATGAGCAGTTTTACCTCCGACTTTTGAAGGGCCATGAGTTCACCTTCTGTGATTGGATTCATGCCGTATAGGTGGGTGAAGGCATCTGGAGATGTGAGTGTCAGCATTGCTCTGTGCTTGCAACCACTGCCACTGGTTGAACTGGGCCTTCCCTATGGGGCAGGTGAGCTCTTGTCACTGGGTGCCTGACCCCAGTGTGTCTGGCTTTCATCTCTATTTCTGTTTTGCATGTCCTTCCCATCCTTTTTTCTTAGATGGAAGGATGAGTCATCCATATCAAAGACTCTTTAGGTATTCCCAATCATTACAAGACGGGAAAATGAAATTAAATTTATCCTAACTAGATGTGTCTTCATTTCATGGCTTAACTTTCTTCTTTTGCCTTACAGTCATATAATTTTATAAATCATGAAGTCTCTCTGTAATTCTTTTCAACTTAGTGAACCTACGTTCTTTGGTTACATACAGCGCTGTTCATTTCACATCTCCCGGGGCTTTTGTAACGGGGTACAAGACACCATTATGAGTAATCTGTCTTCTTTCTCCAGTACAGAGAGAAGCAGATCTGATTTTAGAGGTAGACTGATGAACAGTTTCTTATTTAGAAGATGTATTGTGGGAATAAAATAGATTATCTATGGTCGCTCTGATTCATAAAGCTGACAAATGTGTAATTTCTCATTTGGGTTGAAAACATGCAATTAGACCTCACGGTAGAGTACAGAAGTCCCAGGAATATCGCAAGCTAGAGCTAACCAGCCTAACCGCCCAGCTTCCCCGTGTATTTCACAGCATTGGATGAGAGGCCAGAGCAGCTGACAGCAGAGAGAGAAAATTAATCTGTCCAATAATCTGAGAGATTTAATTCCAGTTGTATTCATTCTTAATTTCTGCTCAGAGGGGCTAAGCCCCCGAACTTCAAGAAAACACAGAAATATCCCAAGGAAGTGCTGGAGTCACCGTTCCTGGAGGTGTTCAAAGAACGTGTAGATGTGGCACTTCAGGGCATGGTTTAGTGGACATGGTGGTGTTGATGGTTGAACTTGATGATCTTGGAGGTCTTTTCCAACCGTAATGATTCCATGATTCTGTTCCTCTTGTGAGCTTGAGATCTGGGGCTCTGCAGTGGCCTGTGATGTGCTGCACAGCAGCAGGAAAGCCTCAGGAGAGAAATGGAAATTGGAGAGAAGTGGAAACAGAAACAGGAGAAGGATCCTGAGAAAGTGAAAAAGATGAAAATGAAAAAACTGTATCAGATCAAGTTAATTGGCAAGATGCGTGTAAGGATGTAAACAAGATGGGACTTCAATGCATGGTTGCTAATTATCATTCATGAAGCCAACATTTTGGTGATGCTGGTGCCCTTTTTTCCCCACACAATTAAATTTTATGAACTATATAGAAGTTAAATTATTACTCCTGAAGCAAAAAAAAAAAAACAGACGAGGGAGCTGAGATGATTTATGTGCATTTCAAAGGGCCGCAGGGAGTCACGGTGGGTGTAGCGTAAATCATGCCACATGCACCAATTTCTAGAAAAAGTGCTGCATGCGAGGAGGAGATTCAGGGCTCGTCGGGTATGGTGGGTGGGGAGCGAGCTCGCTTTGGAGCAGCATGTGTAATTAGGTTTCCTGCAGAGCACAGAGTGAATTGCTAATGACGTGATTTTTTCTGTAGTCTCTCTGAAGGGTAGGTTGATCAGAAGTGCAGATAGTCTGGTTGATCCTTTATACAACACTGTATTTTTTTTCTTCCCAAATTACCACAAAGGAAATCTGATCAGTCACTTCCTTCTGTTTCTCTCTCACATGGACTTCACTCCTGCTCTCACCTCTTATTTTACTACTCTAACTTATTTTTCTTTACTTTTTCTGTTGGTGGTTTTCCCCCATGGCTTGCTGCTGTTATTTTGTGCTTTTTGTGTTTTTTTTTTTTTTTTTTTCCCTTTCAAATACTTAACTACACACTAATCATATGTTAGAACATCAAAGGAGAAAGGCAGTGGGAAAGCAGAAGGAAAAAAATCTTACCATTTTCTGATTTTTTTTTTTTTTTAATTATCTGCAAGTTTTTCAGTGTCTTCCAGAACCTCAATATTGCCTGAGACCAGAGGAGCTTGCTTTTGCTGTATGTTGTGTCTTGGTACTCGTGCTGTGTCCTAGCTGACAGTAGATTCACCTTCATCAAAGAGCTGTGCAAGTAATTTCCTGATTTGGCGTATGTACCTAATTCTCAATTTCCTGGCTTGTTAACATACACAGCAATTCTGGAAAATGCCATAATAATAATAAAGCTGGCTTTGACCGTGCTGCTAAGCGCCCACCAAACTATCCAGTGTGTAATACGTGGGTTTTTTTTTTGCCATCGTGCTGATCAGCGAGTTGCCTGAACAAAACTTGCCTCCTTTAGCACTGTGGTGTCCTAGGAATACTCTGATGTACATTAAAAAGGGATTTAAAAAAGCTGCAAAGATGAAAAATGAGTCGTTTCCTATCAATTATTTACCTCTCTAAGGGCCTGGAATACATTGCTCCATGCGGATGCTGAAGTGCTTGTACGATAATAGAGCCTCCAACGAGATTGCTTTGTATTGGCAGTTAATATAGTGGAATAATTCCTGAGCATGTAATAAATCTAACTCTTCCTACATCAGATTCTGCAGCGTGGGAGGCCGTGAAGCAATAAACTGAAAAGCACCTGTTTCTTGCTAGAAAAAAGCTAATTATGCTTGATTCGTAGGTCTTCGGGTAGCGTCAAGACGTGTGCAACAAAAAGCTTTGGTAAGTAATACTGCTACGAAAGGCAGGTGAGATTTGGGGTCTGTGTTACTTTATAAATAGGGTTTATATATTTCTCTAAAACATTTCAAAGGGTTATTTAAAAAAAAGTGCTGACAGAAAAGCTGATAGAGAGGAGTGTGGTACTTGCCAGCCGGCACCTGGCTGAGGTTGGTGTCCTCAAAATGAAGGGGAACGTGTGAGGCTGCTGCAGTTGGGATCAGGCACTTTTCCATCTGTTGTCATTCCAAGGTATCGGCATAAACGTGAACCACGCGTGCAGGTCTTACTGCCACCCAGCCCGTTTGCAGAAAAGAGGTGTTATTACTACTCAGCAGTACGGCTCCTCAGTGAGAACAGGCCAAACTCAACCTCTCTCACTGTTTCGCCCCAATCCTTATTTTATACGTTGCTGAATTCTGTACGACTGTAGTATCTTGGTTCTTTTCATGGTCGTCTGCCCAGGCAGGTGTGAGATATAACCATCCTCAGAATGTGTTGTGTCCAAGTATGTAAAATAACTTTTAATTTGGTTTAGACTTTGTAGATTCTGGGGTACCACCAGAGACTACTGAGTCATCTCTGAATGCTTTTCTTTCCTACGAAACTGGGTAAAACTGTAGAAAAGCAGGTGAAGTACTGCTGAGTATGTCTGCTGACATGTGATCATTTTTATTGTTCCTACCCTAAAGACTGTTGGGAAAGATGCATCTCAACTGGGCAGATTTACTCAAGAAGAAAGGTTTGAATCAAGAAGAATTTGGTTTGAATTTACTCTGCTTCTGACCAGCAGCTTCACTGGAATCGCTGAGGAAAAAAGTATCCGTAGAGAAAGCAGTAATTAAGTGAATTTGCTGAAAAGCCGAGGACTGTGATTGAGGCACTCCTCTCCCAGTAGATGTGAGCAAGGGACTGAAATTGTGTTGCTTGCGCTGTACTGCTTGGGGACAACTTCAGCCATAAAACTGTTGCCATGTTGGCAAATGCTTGACGTTGACCATGGTAGGGTTGGTCAGGCACTTTGAGGTGTCTGTGGTTCATGAACAAGTTATCGAAGAGTCTTTGTAACAACTTGACTTTACCTTAGAGACCTGAAAGGCTATTTATGTGCAGAATATATCTTGTTGCTCAGTGCACGTGAGGTCAACAGGACAGGTGTAATTGTCAGTAAAGTGAGTAAGTCAGAAAGAAATAAGGCTTTTAATGAGACATTTGTCCAAAGAAGAGATACATGCGATCCCTTCTGTGAGATGTATGCACTGTGAAGAGGAGGAATGTGTCCGGCTGTGGGCAGGAATCACCCCTATCGATATCACGGAACTGTCATTTGTTGACTGAACAACAGAAATTTGGAAACTGGTCTTCTCCTAAAAGAAGGTAAGGTGACTCTGGGGAATTTCCATTAGAGGTTTCTTCTGGGTAGTTTTCTCCTTTAAAAGCCAAGCAAGGGTATTTTTAAAAATCTAATTTTAGTAGCTGATTCTGCAGTTCTTGCTAAGACGGGTAGTACCCAGGCAAGTACTCGACTTAAAATCACTGTTTCATAATTGCCAAGAAAGTTTGCTGTAGGGATATTGGAAGGCTGTTCTTCGTTCTTTAACTTAGACTTTTTAAAAACCAAGTCATGCATCACAGGGAGTTGTGATAACACAGGTGGTTTGATAAAAAGAAAGAAAAAAGTGCAAAAGACAAGCAGAAAGATGAAATCGCCCCAGTGAACGGATAGACATAGAAGATGCTTTGGATCACTGTGCATCCCATTACTGCAGCAGTAACTAAGTGTTTCCTCCCTGTCCAGCACACTTCATGTGATACTCTTTCTTCCTTTTATCTCCTTAAATGTTTTATAGCTAGTCTTTATAAACATTTTTCTGCATATCATTTCAGAAACACAGCATAATTTCATGAAGGTATTTAAATGATGCTGTTTCTTGTGTCTCAGCCTTTTATTTTCTGTGGCACCTCAGCTGCCTCTGGAACCTCTGTTTGTCTTGTTCCCTGCAAAACCAGGTTTTGGAACGTGCTGTTGTTTCTTTTCACAAGCTCATTGGTGGCCTTCTGACATTTTTCTTTTTTTTTGCTGGTGGCCTTCACCATTGAGTTTTATGGAAGTGCATTGCATCATGAGTGCTGTAAGGCTGGGGAAGTGCTGGATGAAAAGACCTTCTTCAGCCAGAGACTGGTGGATCATGTGTTGACCTAGCTGTGTCCTAATAGACTGTAGCAGTAGTAAAAGAGGAAGTAAGTTTTAGTTTAGTGCAAAAAAAATAGCATCTTTGAAGCCACTTCATTAGTGTTTAGTAATGGATGTTTGCAAGAGTAGATCTCTGCGCACCCCAGAGCCAAGCACTTAAAGATTATGATAATAAGTAATAAATCTGAGGGGCAGGTCTTCAGCCATTGCAAGCAGCCGGTGATATGAGTATGAATCCAAAAACCCACAGAAAAATTTGCCGACTCAAAGCCAGCAGAAGTATTAGCAGAAGGCTTGCCCTGCCCATCTGCCTTTAGACCACGGCAACTTTTTTTCCATCACAGCCAGCAGTGCCTAGCTAACTTCTGTTTCCTTTGCACTGCTCCAGCTGTGACTTCTGGGCTTCGAGATAGTTTTAAGTTGTCAGAGATACTATCAGTAGTGGGTCTCTTTGCTCTTAGGCAAAGATGCTTGGGGAACACTTAGTTTTTAAGAAGTCTTTGGAATTGGGTAAGATGACAGTACTATTAAGAAACCTGCTTTCCGTCTTCTTCTATTAGTGCTTTTGGAGAAGAGCACTTAGTTCAGCTAAGGAAAGCTACAAGGTAATAGAGAATGCTGGGAGTGAGGAAGCAAAGGCCTTGCCACTCATGCCTTGAAATGCGAGTATTAGAATTTGTCACTTCTCTCTTCTGCATTTCTAAGATATTCAGCAAAGAATGTACTCTTAGTTGTTCCATGCTGTTGATCTGGCCTTTTCTGTTTGCAAGGTCTGCTGTGCCTTTTTGTGGAATCAAACACCGCGGCATAATTGTTCCCAGTGAGTAACTTCCCCTCGGAGGCCTGGTTTTATTAACATTTACAAAAAAATCAGCTCTACCTTTCACGCTATTCCTCCAAGTGTTTGGCTTTCTCTGAAGTCGGGGGTGATTACTTTGCTTAGCAGGAATTTATTTCGGGCTGCTGTGGGATAGTTTCTGTATCAGCTGGCGTTTGTGCTATTTAATTGTGGAAATACTTTCTTTCTTTATATTCTACAAGAGCTGGAAGCTTTCTGTCACAAAGGAATTGGTTCCTCCCAGCCTAGCTTGTGAAAAAGTAACGCCGTCTTTATGTTCCTCTTGGCCTCTTTGGAGAATTGACTTCACGCGAAGCTCTCTGAGCCTGTTTAAAAAAATAATGATGCCTTGGATAGCAAGAAAAAGCTGCGGCTATTCTCTGATGGAATGTGCTAACCAGGGTCTGGGTTCGAAAGTTGAAGGCAAATTTAGATCATGTTGCTTCGCTAGCATTTATCTCAAGTAGCTCTGTTAAACAGCAAGGTGAAAACCAATGCAGGGGAAGGCAAGGAAATACGGCGAGAAGGTCTCTGACAGCATACCTCCATTGCAGACACCGTGAGGTGAGGGCTGGGGACTGCAGGAGGACGGACAGTGGTCCCTGGGAAGGTGATGTCTCTGCCCTAAGTGACAGGGCTCAAAAGGATGGAAGGCAACAGAATTTCTCTGTGTTGCAATTGCAATTATGTGTACTCAAGGGAGAAGTGTTCAGGGCCCTTATTGCCGTTCTGAATTTAAGCCAAAAATATTTACAAACTCTTTAACTGTTAAAAAAAAAAAAGTGAAACACAATATGTTAATATGTCCCATTCTGAAAAGTGGTAAAATGAGGTGGCATCAAATGAAAAAAAATGACAAAAAAGCGCGCTTCTGGTCTGGTGTACTGTTTACTTTTAAAAAATGATATTGAGTAGCTATTGGCTAAGGAAGGTTGACCAAAGAGGCAGCACGGCTCTGGGTGCTTACCATCCATTTGAGATTCCATGTCTTGCATCTACTCAAATCCAGCACTCAAAAATGCCGGGTGAAGCACTCTGAACAGCCAGCGGAGCATTCTGAACATTCACTCAACCAGGTCTTTTTCTCTTGGCAGCAATCTTAAATTCCTGTTATTGATTTTCCTGTTTCTGGTTAACGTATTAAAGTACGATTCATTTTTAACCATATATATATTTTATCATGGTGTGGCCTTTGAGACGCTTTTCTACATAATATTGAAATGCTTTCCTTCTGGTCAAGTAGTGTATTTTATATTAATGCCTCTGTTATTTTCCCCCACTGAGATGCTGGGGTTGCTAGAGAATGAAAACATTAATTTCAAGAGTACCAGGGGTGTTCTCCTTGTTGACACTGGAGCAATCTTGGAGTGCTAAAAATCTCATCTCGTTCTTTCTGTTTCAGAAGGTTTTGATGTAGATTAAGAAAATAAATTGCTGCTGGTATTTCTCGCCCCGATGGCAGCAGTCATTGAGAGATGAGCTGCGAAGGAGCTGCAGCGCAGGATGGCGTAGCCTCTGTCCTGCCCCGCGGCGAAACGTGCGACCTGGCAGACAAAGGGGCCGTGACGTCTGGAGAGCACTACACAGGGCAAGATCCCTCCAGTGGCTCTCTACCTGCAATTATTGTCTGGATTATCTGAGCAGTTGACTAGAAAAGTACATAAGTAATTATTACTCGGCATAGAGCGGCTTGGGAAAACCAAAACAAGTTTGAGACCTACATCAACATTCTAAACTATAATTTCTTTTAATTTAAAAACAAATTAATACAACGCGGGGAATCTTCAGCATCTGTAAGAGCAAGTATTGGTTTCTTGCTTTGTGGCTTTAATTATCAGCTGCAAGGGCAAGTTTACTTCTATCCAAAAGAGCAAAATGGCAGAAAATGGGGATTTAAGGACAAGATAGGCTTTTTAAAGTAATCATGGCTGCTGTAGCAACTTTTAGGAAAAGTTGAAGCAGTCTCAGCCAGAATTCACTTACTGAAAGATTTGACCATATGTTAGAAATCTTAGAAATCTGCATGAGATGGAAGAATCCTGTGGACCTCCTCCTGTGGCGGAGGAGTCAGGACAATGTGGGACAGGGAAGACCAGACTTTTTTTGCTTTCTTCCCTCTCCCTTGGTCTTTTAATATTATTTCTTAGAGCAGTCTGCTCACCTATAGGCCAAACTAGCCAAAGAAATTAGTTTGAACCAAAGTTAGATTGCTTGGGTTTGGCCATTCAATGTCTGTGTGTTGAGCTACACATGGAGGAATGACCAAGGCGTGGAGGAATGACCTCCACAAAACACGTTCCTCAGAGGCGCGCTGCAGGATGGGTGGGTCCCAGGAACCCAAACGCCACAGTGCTCTTATCTACTGTCCAGGATAACCACAGATGCTGTGGCCTCCAGACGAGGCTCCGGTTCCCTTAGGTCTGCAAAGGTTCCTGGTTTATCTGAAGTGCAGATAATGAGGCACAAAGCTAAATGGTTATTTTACGTTACCCAATGATTCTGCTGGCCTGTGCTGTGCTAATGGCTCACTTGTGAACAAGTATTTTTTTTCCATTAACAGAGCCCTTCCTAGCCATTTCTCTTCCCATAGCATACCAATTTTTATGTGCTAAGTGTTGCCGTTGCGATGCTGTCGTAGTCCTTTTTATTCATTAAATTTACTGTGTCCAATTAACTGCTGAGACGGCTCTGCAATTTTCGTCCCGCCGGTTTGGTTCCATACAGCATGTAAATACATTTCATGCCATGTAATTGTAGCCTGCAAAAATGTTGACAAATTATAATTTGCATACTCACCATCTTGATGATAGAATGGAAAATTCAGAAAACACTTTGCTTTCAGGTGCAAATTTTGATTTTCCTGTATTCAAGGCCAGTGGCTCACACCTCTACTGCACTGCGTACCGTGCCTGGAAAGCAGCTGAGGTGGGTGTAGGTGGGATGGTACCCAGTGCCCTGTGGTGCCGTTGGCTATAATCTAAATAAATAATGATTTGATATTCCTTAATGTTAAAGTGGATAAAAGCCGTTCTTCTCGGCAGGAAGTGTTTGGAGGAAATTTCTTTTGTCCAGCCAAGGAATTGGGACGGACCAGATGACCCGCAGTGATCTCCTCCGACCTCAGCCAGCCTGTGGTTCTGTGAAAAGTGACGATCCTTCATTGCTCATGCCGACTGCCGTGTTCCCAGGATTGATCGCCTGGCTGCGTGGCTGATGCTTCCTCACTCATTCCCGTAAGACTGGTAGAGGGAGGAGAGAAACCAGTTCCACTGTGGTTGGCTCACAAACCTGGGGGTTTAAAAAGCTGAAAGCTGACGGCAAGCAGTTCCCTTTGCCCAGATGACTCAAAATAAAAAATCTGGAAGTCAATGTTTTTCAGGAAAAGGATTTTTCAAGAAGTTTGCCTGTTGCACCTCAGGTTGCAACTGGAATGATGTTGGAAGGGACTTTTTACCTAGCCTTTTGTTCAACAGGGACAGGAGATAAAAAATTGAATTATTGCAAAATCTTGAGAAAACAGAATCATAGAATGGTTTGGGTTGGAAGGGACATTCAAAGCTGTCCCAGTCCAACCCCCCTGCCAGGAGCAGGGACACCTCCAACCAAATCAGGTTGCTCAGAGCCCCGGCCAACCTGGCCTTGAAAAACCAAGATTGGAGAGAGGCTTACCTGGTGCTGCCATTCTCAAAGCCATTTTCTCTTCAGGAAATGTTTATCATAGATTGTTTTTTTTTTTGTTTTGGTCTGTCCGTCCCCCCACCAGCAGTTTTGCCATGGTGCTGCCTGTGCCATCACCCCAGTTCGTGAGCTTGCGTGGGTCCAACGGAGCACTGGCAACACAACCATCAGAGGTGTTTCCAAATTTTGCTTTTTGCAGAAGGAGCTGAGAGTTTGCCTCCTTCTCTAAATCTGGACACTGGGAAGGAGAGAGAAAAATGGGCTGAACTTGCTGTCAACTCTGTTAAAAGCTTTTTATGTGTGATAATGGTACCCAGAACTATCATTATAGTTAATTAAAGGTCTGTTTCTTTTTATAATGTGAAGGTTTTATTTTCTGGAGTTGATAACATGGCAATAAAACTTTGCTGTAGGCAAAATCTTGGTATTCAAGGTCACAACTTAGAAGTAATTTTAAAACTGAAGGGAAAACCCCAAACCAGCATGTAGTTCCTGTTATTTCTGACTTGTGCAAGTGCAGAGAGAATGATGTAGATTTAAAAAAAAAAAAAAAAAAGCAGCAACACCAGCACCTGTGTACTGATGAAATGTTCAGCATCCATCACTGGAAAGAGGTGCAAGGAGGACCGACAGGTTGGGGTAAGCATCTATTGAACAGAGGGAACTGTGCTCTGAGGAGATGAGTACTGCTTAAATTTTTCTTCAGGTTGGCTTGAAAATGCAGAGCCTGGTTCCAGGGACAGGATAAAATCTGGATGTAGGCACAGTAATGTCATAATTTGACCACTATTTAAAAAAAATCTCCATTTTCAATCTGTTAGGAATAGAGGTTAATGCACCGCTGATGTGGGAGCGGGATCTCCTGGGCACTACATCCCCCTAGTTGCTGTTCAGGGTGAGTCCATCCCATTCTTGGTGAATCTATCCCGATTTCTTTGAGGCTTTTCAGCTCTGGAACCGGTGATGGGCTTTGGCAGGTTGTGGGGTCTCCATCCCTGGCGATGCTCAACACCCCCTCGCTCCCTGAGCGACCTGCTGGGAGAGGGTGGGACTGAGACCCCCAGCTCCTGCAGCCCCTGCCCTCCGGGGGCTCGGGGCGTTGCTCCAGTGCTTTGCTAAAACTCGCAGTGATTTTGTTAAAACTCTTCACGCTCACAGGGGAAGATAAACAAAAAGAATAAAATATCACTGCCATACCACAGTCAACACAGCATTGCTGATCACGACCATTTGGTAAGAATTTTAAAATTGTGATTGCTGCTTTTGCAATTCTGATGTAAATATTTTTTTTTTCAGTATTGCTAAATTTGAAAAATACAATCTCTCAGTAAATAATCAACATAGATAACTGCTTGTTATTTTCTCATTTAAAGGCTATTTTTTTCCCTTTCGTTGCAGGGCCATCTAATAAGGCAGCAGGTGCTAGTGCCACACTGGTCAAAAAAGACATTTCCCAGGTAAGAAATGTAAAGTGCCAGTGTTAAGAGATTTAAATGCTGCAAATCTGTTGAGTTAAAGCTGAGCTTTCTGTTATCACAAATAATCTTTGTTGGGATGGCATGGGGTGCTGTTGGCATGAAAGTACAAATGAACCATGGAAGAATATTGGAATTGTCATGTCTCTGGGAACTGCCATGCCATCTGCTGTCAAGCATCTAAAGTGGGTGCAATGGGTACCCCCGTCCCTTGGCAAAAACGCTGCGTGTGTGGTTGGGAGGGTTAATTAGCCAAATATCCCCATACCCCTCCTGCCTCTGTCAGGGCCCAGAGCTTGTGGGCGCAGAGGAGGGCATGGCCCGGAGGAGGGGACCCGTCTCCCATCCAGCCCTGGGTCAGCTTGGGTGGGTTCCCCCCCGGTGCTGGGTGCCGGTCACACCCAGGCTGCTCACCGGCTCTCTGGTTTTGACGCTTTTTCACGTTTTTAGCAAATTTAATGGTATGTTAATGAGCGGTTGAGATGTTCTGCTACTCATATTTTCTGCTGCTGGTATGGAGTACTAATGCCCGTCACCTCAAAACTACTGAAGGAAAAATAATATTACAACAAGCTGGTTTTATATTAAAGTTCATGTGCTTAAAAACCCACATGAGACGAGCATTGCCATTTAGCGGACAGGAGGTCTGAAAGGCAGGTGTGGATCTGGGGATGGAGAAGCGAAGGGCAAGAGATGGGAAGAGTTTGCTCTGTCGTGGTGGCCGGCAGTGGAAGGGGCAAGGGCCACGGGCAAGTGGCACCCGTGGTGCACCCCGAAACGTGTGATGTGACACTGCCACTGTAAATGCCATGAGAAAGTAATCCTGGAAAACACCAACAAAAAGAAAAATAATGTAGGAATGTGTGTCATCTGGTGATGGAAAAACATAATAGCAATTAATAGTGAATTGTATTAAGATTTCAGATGGCTTTTTGAATTTCTAAAGCAAGAGTAAACAAAAATCTAGGCAAATCCCCAAAATATAATCCTTACAAACAGAGCTCTGCATCTGTGTGTGAGCGCGGACCCAAGGCCAGGACTGAAACACAAATTCCCCACCTGCCTTCTGCAGGGCAGGGTGCTGCAAAATCTTCCCCTGTGCCGCTGAGGCATCTCAGGACCACATCTGTATGGTCTGAGTGAAAAGCAAAATTAAATTCTGAAGCTCTTTGAAGAAAATATGTGCACGCAAACAAGATGGGCTTCTGGGATGCTGACTTAGCTGCGTGTCGTTGAGCAGGTGTTGGTGAACGTGGAGGAAAATCCGCGTTCCTAGGGAGCCGAAGATGTGCTGAGCGGTAGCAGCAGAGGCTTTGCTGCCTCTGAAACCCGGGGTGAAAGGACCCGGCTGCTCCGTTCGACATTCGGCAGTTTCTCCGGGATGCTGCAGACCCCTCATCCCGCCTTGCGGCGTGGGGTGCTGGGGCTCTGGCGGGGATCCTGGCACAAAGCTCCCTGCGCCCCCGCTGGGGACACCCCTCCTGCGCTGCCCCCAAACCGGGGCTTGGCCAACGTGGGGGTTGATAAGAGGACCACAGCAGCCACCTGGAGAGAGCCTTTGCCCTATGTTTGCGTGTGTGAGCTGGGCTTCTCGGCCGCCTGTTGTGGGAAGGAAGACTGGGTTTGTCTCCTCTGCAGCATCACATTTGTTGGGATCGCTAAAGCTGTGCTAATTAATGAGCTGGCGTGGGGCAGGGTCTTGCAAGCACGAGGAGAAGTAGTGCTCCTTGTACCAAGGCAGGTTCTTGGCTGTGCGTTCCGAGCGACTGTCGCCTGCAAAAGGGAGGGAAAGCTTTTTCTGAGAAACTCAGCGGGGTGAAATAAGGTGCCCAGTGGCTAAATGAGTAATTCTTTCGTTACTTGTGTACTGTCTGTTATACTTACATCTGAGTTATAGGTCAAAACCGTAAGGACCTCATGTCAGATGGACCCCTTGCTCGCTCCTCTCCTCCTTTCAGTGAAGAAAAACAACAAACCCAAAACCAAAAAAAAAACCCAACCCCAAAACAAAAAAAAAAACTCTACCAAACCCAAAAAGAAAAAAAAACTCAACCAACCCAAAACAACCCAAACCCCACACGCACCAGAAATTAGAAATCAGAGCTGCAGACTCTGTCTTGTAGTCTTCAACAAAACATGGAAATAATTGGATATTAACTGCCGCAGATCTGCACAGGGCATTTTTTCCTTCTTCCGAAAGCAGACATTCATGTGTCAGGCTTGCTGTTTCATGCCTAGACTGCTGCTTGTGCCTGCCTAGCCAATACATTTCCACGCTATGTTTTTTTTTTTTTCTTTTCCCCTCTTTGTTGTGATGATGCAGGTTGGAAGTCAGTCCTCTCTCAAAGGATCCATGCGGATGCTCTTACTATGTTGGAAAATTAGATATTGGAGCAATAAATGAGTAAACTGCGCATCTTTGGCTCCAAAAGGATGCGTGCTCCTGTAGTTCGAAGGAAACCTCACCGCTCTCCCGTTCTTTGGGGTGACCTAAATTGTAAGGCTTTTGCAGGATTTTTTCATCAGGAACCTTTCCAACAAGGAGTGTGTAATAATTATGAGATAACAGCAGGCATGATCGTCTTTCCAACTACTCCTTACAAATCATAAAGCTGTGATTTGAATCGCTTTCATGGCAGGCTACACAACCAGACATGGATTTTTTTTTTTCTTCCCCTATTACAGGAGAAAATGAGAGGATTGTTGTATTCACGTTATGTCAACAGAAACCACGCTGTGAGTCAATAGAAGCTGAATCTTCAAGAAATAGAACCTGTGGCCTTTTTTATTTATTTATTTTTTTTTCTTCAACAAATGTTAATTTTTGCATTCTTTAGATAAGAAGTAGAAGATGGCAACTCCTGAATCTTTTAAATATTTGTTATTTCAGATGATCTTTGAAAAGGTAAATCAACTACCTACTGTACTGAAGTCAGCCCTGGAGAAGACACCCCACTATGCTTCAGCCTCCAGCATCCTCTCCTGTCTCCGAAGGTTTGCTGTGCATGCAGAGATGGATGGGTTCAGTCTAACACAACTTACTACAAATGGGGTTGAAACCAAGGCACATTTAAACATATCCAACTAGCACAAATAGAAATAGTAATTCAAATGCATGCATTTTATAATCAATATGGAACTATAGCAGGCATGACAGTAAAAAAAATGAAATATAACCCTGATATGGCTATCTGCAACAAAAGCCCACCCCCATCTCTCAAAATTTCTATTGCAAGACCATTCCTGCTAAAATTTTATGTCTATCTTGAAGCCATTCCAACCCCGAATAGAATTACTATTCCTGTTTGATGTAGAGGTTCATAAGAGAGCATAAGATGTAGAGGTAATTGTGTAAGTTTCCGACCTCCAGGGTGATGTTAAAATGCAGGTCTGGGGCTGCATGGCTAGTTTAATGGGATATTTATCTCCCTTAGAGAAGTTTTTCATGGAAACCTCAAAGTTATAATAGCCTGCAATAATAAGATTGCTTTCCTATCCACGAAAAAAAAGGTTCTTGTTTTTTTCTTTCCTTACTTTTTCTATACAGGATTCTGTTTACTAGGGCAGAGCGATCCTAATTTCAGGAAAATTGATGGAAAAGGTTGTTATCTTTCCAGCAACAGAGGTCCAGCTCAAGCCTGTTTTTGCTCTACAATCTCACGCGGTCCCCGCTGGGCCAGCCCGTGGTGATGTCCCCCCGTGGCACCCACATCTGGGATATGCCCGTGGCGGCCCTGCTCGGTGAGCATCGGGGAATTTTGGTGTGAGACTAGATATTTCTGCAGCCTTACACGAGATCTCTGTCTCAAAGCTCAGGGTCAGGCGGAAGGTCCAAGGGAGCTGAAGAGTGTCCAGTGGGAGGATGGCCGTCCCAGTGGAGAAGCCTTGTCCTTGGATGTGTTAAGAGTGGTTCGGTGACACAGTGGACTTGAGTGCTCAAATTCCTTGAAAAACACAGGGGATTATTTGATTTTTTTTCTTTTTTTATCCCCCTTCTGTAACAATTAATTAATTTTATTTTCAACCCAGTGTGCTAATTAATTTTCCTGGTTGTACCTTCTGCTCACGCTGGGTGTCCTCTCAAGGGCGGCGGCACAATCGGAGCGGGGAAGGTTGCGAGGGGTGTACGTGCACTCCCACATCCATCTCGGCTTCCTCCTCGGGCCAGGCTCAATATCATATCCCCCAGGCTGGCATTGGTGACGATGCCCTCCCACCGCGGTGCTGGGACACCAGAGCAGCAGATCCTAGCGCCAACCCTCTGCCCGGCGCAGATGCAGCCAGGACATTTGCTCCGCTTCCCGCAGAGGAAGGTTGTCTGGTGGCTGTGTCACCAACAGCGATAACGATATCGATCAGCCATGGCTCTGCAGATGTTACAGGATGCGGTTCTTCCGTTGTCCCAGAGAGATTTACCTTTTTTTTTTCTCTTTTTTTTTAATGAGAATGAGCCCAACGTTTTATTCTTTGCTGTTCCTCAGCTTCTAAGATGTCATTAGAATTGACACTGTTCACAGAAAATTTTGAAAATTGTTTGCGCGACGAGATAGTAGCATTTATATTCCTCCTCCAGGTGTAAGATTTATTTTTAATAAACTGTCACGCAGTGCATCCACAGCAGTGGCTCTTCTCGCTGTGCAGACAGCACGAGAAGGCTACTGGTTTCTCAGGGCTGACTTACCCAGCATGGGGTGCTCTGCAGGAAAATACGTCATGAATCTACAGAATTCGTAGTGTTCGCTGCTACCTAAGCCATTAAACAGAGAATATCCAGAAAAATCTTGTCAGTGTCTGCCCACTGAAGTGCTGCAGCTGTTGGAGTATCAGCGCTGACGGACTTCTTCATGCGCTTGCTTTAGAGGAGTAATTAATCTTGACTTGCCGACAAGCAGCGAAACTGTGTGAGCGTCTACATTCATCTCCCGAGGAAAAGCGTCACGTAAGAAATCTGCATTAGGGTCACAACAGCGTTTTTCTTTTTTTTGGAACTGGGGGAAAAAAAAAAAACCAACCCAGAAACTTCAGCAGTGACACTAAAAAAGTTACAGCAACAATTTTCTTTCTGTCTCAAGCCACCTTGCTTTAGAGGGTGCTATGAAAATAGCGGGCTTCTAAAATGAGTTCTCTCTAGAGATGGCCTGAGGTGAGATAAGTGATCACGGAAATGCAGAGGTCATTGCGTGAAGCACAACTGGTCTTAACGGGGACCCAGAATAAATCAGGAGATGCGAGTGAAAAATAAAATTGCTCTCTGGAAAATAAAAAAAGAGTATGAGCTTAGGGAAAATATTTCCTTTTTTCTTTTTCCTTTTCCTTTTTTTCTTAGGGATAAGGTGTTTGGGTAGGAACTGGCATGTAGAGGTGAAAAAAAGATTCTTGGCAGTCAATTTGGGAAACAGGGAAGAGGGGGAGAGCTCACTTTAACCCAAGGTTTAAATTGGAGAAGCTGCTATTTTCATAACCCTTGTGCTCTGGAGCTGTCTCACAGCCCAAAATCTCTCAGTGCAGTCTGCCACATCAGAGGGCATCGTGAGGAGCTCGTCAGCAAACACTTCGTCTTCTTTCTAGCAGAGACCTGACCTGGAGACAAGAATCCGCGAAGGCACGGAGGGGCTGGGCGGCTGGAGATGCCGGTTGTTCTCGTTTCCACTGGCACCAGTAAGGAGATGGTCAACCCCCGGAGAAGGGTACGTGAGAGCAGTGGGTCCCTCTGTGCTGGGCAGGTGGCGTTCCCATGCTTAGTGGGAATCCTAGAAGCTTTACTGCCGTGAAAAAAAGGCGAAAGAAAAGGCCCTATGTTGCCGCTGGTATATGTATAATTAATAAAATTAAGGAAAATATTTAGAATCATAGAATCCCAGAACGGTTTGGGTGGGAAGGGCCCTTTGAAGGCCACTCAGTCCAAGCCCCTGCCAGGAGCAAGGACATCTCCAACCAGATCAGGTTGCTCAGAGCCCCATACAACCTGGCCTTTAACATTTCCAGGGATGGGGCATCCTCCGCCTCTCTGGGCAGCCTGGGCCAGCGGTCGAACGGCGCATTGTGGGGCAAAGCCTCCCCGCGATGCGAATGCAGGAACAGTCTGTGCCTGGCCGTGCGTGAGCAGACGTGAGTGAGTTTGGGGACGGCTGGTGGCTGCTTGCAACCTTCCTGACATTGCTTTGCTTTGTTTGAAATGCTTTTTTTTTTCTTCTCACAGATGCAGTTTGGCTTCTCTCTCAGTATTTATCACTTTAACATGAAAACAAACGTCTCCAGCTCCAAGTGTTTTTTTTTGAAAAATCTACGGCGTATTCATCTCTGCTCTACAAAGCTCCGCTCAGCTGTTACTGAACACCCAACCTGTTTCTGCAGGTATAATGAAAATAATTAAATCATACTTTTGTATAATCCATCAAGTTTTTGCTAAGAGACTATTGCACATTACAATCTGAGGCTGTAACTTCTGATCAAGTTGACCATTAATGTCTCACGTGTGAACATCAGCTGCTGCACCCATAACATCGCTAACTTTCTAGAAGAAAAAATCAATGTTTTTACCCCTGAAATATTAGGACAAATGCTTTCAACATAACATGAAAGAGCTTTAACGGTTTTATGCTAGAAGAACAATAAAACAAGTTTGTTTTGCTCTAAAAGCTCTGGAACATCCCATCATTGAGTGGAACAATATTCAGTGCAAAATGTAAAAAGAAGTGGCAAACACGGAAATCTGAGAAACGAGGGAACTGGTTTTCCCAGCTGGAAGGGGCGGTACCTACAGGCGTTAGATCTGCACGGCTGTGCTCTGCCTCTGTCGTTACTGCCGTGTGTTGTGTTAGCCAGTGATCGAGACCTGCGCCTGTCCGTACGGAAACGACCGGAAGTTTTTAGCCTGTATTAGTGTTAACGAGAAGTCTTGCAATCAGAAAAGTCTTTAGGAAAATGAAAGGTACATTCAACCAAAAGAAAATCCTTCCCTTGGTTTCGCTGCAGCCTAAGTAGAGGGCAGAGCTTTGGGGAGGAGGAGGAATTATTTTCCCCCTGCTGCCGTCTCTGTCCTGCGGCTTGTCCTCTCCCCATTGACATGGGTTTTCATTTCACATAAAATCTAAGAAAAAGGTTTGAGAAAGAAGCATAATTAATCAGATGTAACAGGAAGGGAAAATACACGACGAGACATATGTTAATGCCCCGGCTTCCCGCTGAGAGAGAGAGTGATATTTAATCCGAAGTTAAATACCGTGTGGCTTTGACCTATTGCTAATGAGCTGACGCTTGGCTGAAGGTTGAAAGGCTTCTCGGGAGAAGTTTTAAACCCAAGCGCTTACGTGTGTTTGCTGCTTGTCCGCGGAGTGCTGCGGCTCAGCTGGGCTGCGGCTGTGGGCGAGGTCACGTCCCCGCTCCCACCAATCACCCTGTCTCGGTGCGGCCACCGTCTCAGCGCGCGTTCTCGGAGTGGCACTGAAGTCCGTGTTCAAACACACAAGATCTGAGCTGGTTTCCTTTCCACTTTCTCTCTGTTATGTAAATGGCACGAAGCCACGTTTTGTTTGTTTTAAGCTTCTCAGTAGCTGTGCTTTGACTGGGAGATCTGTGAAATTACAGACCGGCGCTTTCAGAGCTGGTGCACGGGTAAACACGGCTGCGTGTGAATTGCAAGGAATAACCATAGTTTTCCCCAGAGGGTCATTGGAAGTCCCTTGTGTCTTGTTCTGGGCAGAATTTTGATGAATTGAGGACATCCAGGTTTCCATCTCTACCTTCAGGGTAATGTGTATCTTGATGGTACTGGTCTGTCGGGAAACAAATAAATAATCAGAGAAAAAAAAAATTCCTGTTAGGTTGATACAGATCAAGCATAAGCTTTCTGAAAAACAAAAGTAAAGAAAAAAGAAACAAAAAGGCCTTTTATTATTAAATGTTATGCATTGTTGCAAGAAATTTGGAAGTTATTTAAGAAAACTCATGAAAACCACCAGTAAACTCCTTAGTCACGTCATCACACAGCTTTATTTGGTACGGTAAGGGCATTTGGTGTGTACCTTGCCAGTAGAGAAGCCTTTCCAGGACACCTCAGGGCTGGGGCAGCGGGTGATGAAGCGCAGCCCTCCAGCTGCTGGTAGAATCACTTCAGATCCCTTTTAAAAATTTCTGGAGACTTCCATTAGTTATTTCCACCCAACCTCTTACACAGAGCTCCCTTCAGTTCTTCCATGTATTTTCTCAGGTCTGCTTTGTGGCAGTCGGTGTCTCGTTGGGTTTGGCCTCAGCTCTGGGAGGTTCAGAAGCCCCTTGGCTCCACCCCTTCATAGCTCCCAGGTACCACCTCTCATTAAGAAGCCTGATGCGAACATTCCACATCAGTGTGATTTCTTTTTTCTCCCCACTCAATATTGCCTCTGCCTGTGATTTCCTGAGCATCCTGTAGGTGCTTCTCTAATTTTTTAAATTTTCTTTTTCTTTCCTTCCCATTTCATTGCAGATGCCTGGGGATACAGTGATGATTCAGCCTCCAATTTAGCTGATTCATCATGCTAAATCCACTGACACAATCTGCTTGTTTTAAATCCTGTAATACTGGGGAGACAATTTGTTTTCTAGCCAGAATGTATTACAGCTTTTAGGACTTCTCACCACTTTGAAACTGCATCCTCAATAGCATTACTTTTTTTTTGTTATTATTTTGTTGTTGTTCTGTAGAAACAAAAGTCCTAGGAATTATTTTCATCTTTTTTTTTTTCTTTTCTTTCCTCCCCCAAGGATTAAGACCTTTAAGTCTCAAAGTCTTTATTTCGGTGAGCAGCATTCCTAGCCCTTCTGAAACTCCGTGTTTTTTTTCCCCACAGGCTTTAGCATCAACCAAATTCTTTTAAATGTCAATTGTGTTGCTTCCTGTATGATTGTTATTTTTACCATTTTAGACGAAGCAACCTGAACTTGCATTGTCGATGGAAGTGGCAAACCGCCTCACGAAATCCTTGCCTGGCTCATTTTTTTTTTTTCCATGAAACAGACTGGTCCTGCTGTGGGGAAATGGGTGGGAGAGGGGCAGTGTTTTTGGGACAAAAGACTATTGACTCTAGATAGTCTGGGATGAAAATATCAGGAAAATCCTTTCAGTTCTTGGCACTCAAGAGGTGGCTCTATGACTGGCTGTGAACTGCTGTGGATATTTGCTTGGTGGGGACAAAGCAAGGACTGGGACCACCTCCTTGATATCACCACCTACTATACTTGGAGAAATGGTGGTTGGTTGATTTTTTGCTTTTTGTGTGTCTATGGTGATGTCACCTCCTTCTGACAAGGACACAACCACCGGGCTGGGCTGGAGAGACTGTGGCTCCCAAGGGACTCGCCAGACAATAGCACAAACACCGCAGAGGTGCTGTGAATGCCCAACAGACCGAGCTTTCCTGGCACTCGAAAACACTTTTACTTTTTTCCCTACTCCAGATCCACTCTTGGATTTCAGCAACTGTGGCTGTAACAATTTGCTTTTAAGTGAAATTATGAATGTGTGCTGCAAAACTGCCTATCTTGCACCCTCACTTGCACAACACATTTCTCTCTGAGGAATCATTGCTTGAGAGCTGACATGTCCATAACTCGCTGAAACTAGTTATCAAAATCGTGTAAGAGCTAGAAGTAGAAGGGAAGTTAAAAAGTGAAACTATGGGCTCTTCTTTCTGCTTCTGTTTGCTTTAGAACACAGCGAGTTCAGAGTGTGTGTTTGCAGGTGATTGGACTCAGTTCAAAAGCTGTAGGCCTTTAGTCTTTCAAAAAACTCTGAACCAAACCCCCTGCCCTTCATGAAATGGGAGATACTGTTTGGCAGTTGTGAATTTATGGCCAATTTTCATATGATACTCTCCACTGCCTTGTGGCAATTTTCATTTTGCGGTAGCGATGGCTTGCTCATTAGCCATCATTCTTCCCAGTGCTTTGCTGACCTCAACACCTCAGAAAATTACTTCAGTAATAATTGTTAATTTAAGTAGCACAAAGTTGTGAAGTAACTATGTGTCTTGGTATTGACGAGGCAAAAGGCAGGATGTGCAGATCGCTGAAAGGTGTGGGTGATGTCTCCTTGCTGTCCATCTTCCCGCTGCAGAGCCTGGCACTGCTGCAGCTCTATAGATGGGGATTAACGAGTCTCGTCAGAAGAGATCGTGTTGTTGCTTTACATGGCACTTCTCACTATGGTACCAGTCCTTTTGTCTTTGGGAAAGTGTTTGGGGGCGATGCTGTGAGATCCTCTTTTCTTGATGCTTTTGGTGTGCTGTCTGCTTGGTAGCAGTTTGCCATTAGATTTGCCATTTTCCTTTGGGGTCTGTAGCACGGATGGATGCCTTCCCACCCAGGCTATGGGGTCCTGCACCTAGGCTTACCAACAGGCACCATCTCCCTCCACCAAAGGTGGCAGTGGAAGGAGAAACAAGCAGCTGAAGCTGTTTGTTAAAGGCAGAAGTAACGTGTCAGAGCAGAAAAACTCAGTGCAGGTCTTCTAATTCTCAGAGCAGCATGGTTTCTGTTCTATTTTCTTTTCAGTCTATTGAAATCAGAAGTCATGCATGGAAGTTTTGATAAGTTAGGGTCAGAAGAGTGTTTTGGTTTGTACAAATCCAGCAAGGCATGGCTGGTCTGATGGTACCTGCAAGGTGAACTTAGGTCAGCTGGTAGCTCTGATGGAGAGGAGGGGGAGGAGGCGGATGATGTGTCCTGTAGAAGCATCAGCTTGATAGAAGAGGCTTTCCATGTAGCTTTTGCTTAAGTGCCAAACCTCGAGCATGCTCAAAACTCAAAACAGAATCTCTGATGAAATACACAGGAAGAAAAGCTCAGGAAGGACTTAGAGTTTTCAGGACTATGCCTAAGTCTTAAGACATTAGAACTTTTCAGAAAATGTATATAAAGAAAACCCTGTTCTAAACAAACCCTGGGGCTCTGAGATCTACTTATGCATGCATAGACGTACATGCATGCACACACCCCAATAATTCCCAGTAAGGGTTTTTTTGTACAGTGCCTGCTGTAAAGGGCAGGTCTCAGAAAGATGCATGTAAAGCAGAAAATGCAGCAGCTGCAAAACAGGCAGAAGTGAAATGTTGCAATGTAAGTTCTGAGGTGTCTGTAAGACACTTATTTTGTTTAATTTCATTTTCCTGGAATTAAAAAAGTGATGATGTATGTGGGAGCATGGTACTCCTTTAAGTCAGCCCTATGACACTTCCAGATTTTCATACGGCTGAGTAAATATACGTCTGGTGGAGTGAAGCTGGGCTGTGGTAGTGAGTCTCTAACAGGAGAAAATTCCAGTGTTCACACAGGAAAAATAACCCATTCAGGAGCTTGCTATTCTTTGAAGTATTGCCCCACAGTAGAGCCAGATAGGACACTAATTCCTTGTTTCAGATAGTAGTTCTGTACAGGTAGTCTTTGCTCTATTGAACAGAGAGATTTCAAATGCGCCTTCCAGGTCTAGATTTCATTTTGATCCTAAAGGAGTGTTTTATCTGATGAGTTGTGGCGTACAGGACAAGCTCCCTCCTCAGGACGGAATACGGCATTGATTCGCTAGACAGGACTGGTAATACGGTGCTGCTTCTCATTGAAACTTGAAAAAAATTAACTGATGTCAGGTGTCTCCCAGGTTGCTTCTATCAAATGATATCTAAAAACCTTCTAAGAGCTAAATTTTCCCTGCTTTCCTACTCAAAGGTTTGAGGAGAAAGATAGAAGGAGGTACAAGTGATGCGGAGAGTGCCATGAATCCGCTTGAGCTGGTGATGTTCAGAAATTAATTATTAGACCTGCTCTAATAATTAATCTTTAAAAAGCCTTTTTCTCTCAGTAGCATGTTGCGAGGTTTACCTTGACAATAAAGCATAATATTTTGAAAGTAACGTGGAAAATAATGGTTTGTCCAACTGAAACAACACACAATTTTTAGCTGGAACTGGCTCAAAAGTCAGTCAAGAATTCTCTTGCTAGAAGCTATTATTAATATAATAGCTTAATAAACACTCATGGCCACAATGTTCTCTCCAACGAGAAAAATTCATGGGAAAACGAAAATGTGTGGTGGCCCGTTGCTAAGGGCCAGTGCAAACTCAAGTGGCAGATTGCCTCCTGCTGTGTTGCTGATCTGATTTCCCTCACCCAACTTCCGTGTTTTCCTTGAGGTTGAACATTTACTTTAAATAGCCCCAAATTTGGTTTATTTATCACAACCTCAAGGCTTTATTACAGCAAATCAGTCTTGTGCGCTGATCCTGTGAAGACGGCTCTTAGTCTGACTGTCATCTTGGTGACTACTGCGAAACCTCTGTGCAAATTTTTACTAAACATAAAGAATATTTGGAGTATTTTTACTATTTTCTAAAATGCTCTCCTGTTCCACAACATGTGAAGTAGCAAAGGGAGAGAGCCGTAGCAAGCTGTATTTTATCACAATAGGAACACCTCGCATGCAGTCGCCCTTCCAGCTCTCGCAATGAGCAATCTCTTTTTGCTCTTGCATTCTTGCCTTTTTTTTTTTTTTTTTGCCTGTAGCTGTAAGAAGAGAATATTTTTGAGAGAACTGGGAGACAATAGAGAGGGGATGAAAGTGCAGTGCAAGAAAGCAGAATTAAGGAAAAGTGGAAGGTAGAAGGGAGAAAAGATTGACAAAGAGAACAAGACACAACCGTATGTACCCATAGGTAAAAGATGTGAATATGTCCTGGTTCTGGCCAGGATAGAGTTAATATTTACCTGAGCTGGGTGGAGAACTGAAGCTGGTAGCCCCTATGGCTGGGATAGTTAACTAATTAGCTAACAGCTGGGGTTAATTTACCCAAATTAGCCAAAGGGCTATTCCATCCCATCTGACATCATGCTCAGTATATAAGTGAGGAGGGTGCTGAAGGGAGGCCCTGCTAGTTGGAAGAGACTGGATGTGGAGATCTGTTGTGAGCTATTATACTGTATTTGTGTTCCATCACTCTATTGTTTTCTTCTGTCATTACTGTTAAATTTACTTTTTGTTCAATCTCAACCCACGTGTTTGGTTTTTTTTTCCTGGTTTTCTTTTGTTTGTCAAATCTCCTCCTATTCTCTCGGAGAGTGGGGGGGGAGTGAGAGAGAGACTGCGTAGTCTGGTCCCCGTTGGGGCTGAACTACGACAGAATAACACGTGTGTGTGTGTGTATGTACATGTCTTTCACATGCAGCTAAGGGGAAAAAAAAAAAGAATGAAATGGATGTCAGGTGATGTGCGGCAATGGCATCAGGAGTGTCCTGGAGTGGAAGACATTTGATTTGTGCAATTGGTTTTATAATAATGTGACTGTTGCGAGCAGTCAAGGTGATCGTAACTTGTGTACTTATGCACAAAATATTTTGTTCTCTGAAAATGTTAAAAACTGTAATTCAGAAGAAACTTTAAAGCTGACAGGCTGGGACATTTCCTGTGAAGACTACTGCATGCCCTCCGAGTTCAAGGCATGTACACTTGCAACAGGGCAGGACAGCGATGAATGAAAAGATTTTTAAATTGAAAAAGTACTTTGAGGCTGATGTGATATTTCTGGATGACAAGGACATGGTCTCGTTTTGGCTGGGTATAACCACATTTTGATCTGGCCATGCAAGGGTTATTCTGTTGTAGGTTTCTTCACCCTGAGGCTGACCATTGCAGACTCTGAGAGATACCTTGGCCACACAATTGGCTTTTCTGCTAAAGTATCAGGCTACAGTTAGTCCAGAACCTGGCCAAAGAGCTGAGGAATGGGGTGAGATAAGTCAGCTAGAAGCAGGAGGTAGTTTCCTGAAGTCGCCCTAGTGCAGCATAATAAGGAAGCTTTGAGAAGATGACCTCTTTTGACCTAAGCAATTACCCAACAGGTGAGAACGTGTTTTATCTTAACACCATCCAGTGTGTTTCACTGAATTGCTTCAAACTACGCAGAACCAGTAAAATGCTTCCTTTTCTGAAGACTTCCAGGTCTGTTTTCATCTGCTGCTCTTTCATGTCTACTTTCTGTTTCTTGTCAGTGTCCCTGTTTTGAACCTCTTGCCTTTGTACTTCTGGTTAGCTACGCCTGATTTTTTCACTTCTTTCGAATCCTGTGCTGGCACACCTGTGCCCTCAGTTTGAAGGATACAGCCGTCTGCCTTAGCTCTGCCTGCGTGGGGGCAGTAGATCTTCTTGTTTCGGCTACTTCATGAATCAGTTGGCCATAATTTCTTATAAGCTGTTGGCTTTCTTTCAGCCCTCACGCTTAAAGATCAAGAAATGGTGATCATGTAAGTTTATCTTACCTTGGAAACAAGTAGAAAGCCAGCCAGCGCATATGTGATTTGTTCTCCTCTCATTAGTTACCTTGGAAATAATTCTCAAGGGAGAGATCAGCATAATCATAATAATAAATAATTGCAATAGTAATGACATTAGGTGGGTTTTTTTTAATGACTTGGTCATAGACTGTAGCCTCAAGTAGCACTGTATGTTTTTCTTCCAAGAAACGGACTGGCCACAGTGTATTTTCCCATAACACATCTGTGCTGTTATCCTCTGAACAGCTGGACTGTTCCAGCATGGCTTTTCTGCTTAGCAAATGGAAATGTGCCATGGTGCGTTAGCTGCCTGCAGTCACATAGGTGACTGGTCTAGTTTGTTGGGTTTTTTCTGTCTTATGTATTAATATAAAAAAGAAAACTTTGTGAAAGTATGCTTTCTTCTGTCTTTCAGTGGTGAAAGACTTCTCTTCATCACATATGAGCAGAGAAAGTTCATGTATGATGTGTCAACTTGACGGGGAAAATAGATATATTACTTCTGCTCAGACATACATTTATCTCTAAAGTGTTTTTCCAAACCAATTGTATATTAAATGCAAGTACTTGTTCTGGAAAACATCTCTGCTTGCCTTGTTGAATATCAGCTGTTCACTCCTACTCATTTTTTTTTCTGTCTTAACTGGATTCTAACCACAGTATGACTTCATTTTTGCCCTCATTTTTCAATTTGTTTTTGTGGTGCTTTCTCATAATGCTCTGTAAAAGAGGCTTGAAAGTCTAAATACATCATACTGCCTAGTTTTCCCTTTTTATTTCGAAGACTTCTAGCAAGTCTTTTCAGAACATGCATAATTTTCACTATTTAAATCAAGGTTTCCACTATTTTCCTAAAGTAAATTTTGTTAAGCTCTATTTCCTAAAGTGAGATTAGACTTGTTTTTTTTTTTTTTTTTTTTTGTTTTGTTTTGGTTTTTTTTTGACAAGAAAGGGCCATGGTGTCTGTGACTCTGCTACTTAATTTCTGATCCTGTGTAAGAAGGGGAAACTGCAAATCTGTCACCGTAAGCTCGGGTGTTTTTCTTCATTAATCCATCACTTGCCCAAGAGGACTTACAGTAAAGCATTGTGGTTTTTTTTTTAACAGGGCAAAGAATCCAGAGGTATGTGATTTTTAAAGAACTACTTCTTAATGCTATGCTACAAAACATAGAGAATTTGGAGAATTTCCTAGGGAAGTCTCCACACACGTGTGCCCTGGTCTTACCTACTTCCCTAGCTGGCTTGTGCTGAAAATGGAGTACAGGGCTGAATCTGCCTTTGAGCTCTGTGGTATTGGTGTTGAGCTATGAGATATTGGTGTTCCTGTGTACACACCTACATATGTGCTAACGATTTAATGAACCAAACACATTCCAAAAAAAATTTAAATATTGTAATAATTAAGACAGCTGCTATGGTGTCATGCTATGATACATGACATGTTAGCGAGTACAAAATGCCTCCTCCCTCTCAATATATTGTTTTTACCCACAAAGAGTATTATTTACACATCTATTTGCAAAAAAATACGCTTTCTCTAGGTACTTCACAGTACAATTTAACCTGCCTGGTATTTTGTTCAACATTATCTGGTAACACCATGACCCTGGTGACAGTGTGGGATTTCTTTGGATTATATTGGAAAAAGAAAATTTAAACAAAGCTTTGGTACTTCGTTATTCTCTTTCTTTGAACAACATGAACAGTGTTAGAATATTCTTTATGGTTTGGTATTCCCATTTATAATAATTGCACGACCCACAGCTCTTTGAGTATTTCTCCAAGGAAGCGCTCAATATGAAGGGATGAAGGATGTCTTATAAACAATGTGTCATGCATAGAGTTAATAGAGTCCAGATCTGCTGCTTCACAGATAACCCTGAAAAACAAGAAATTGTCTTAACAGGCAAAGAAACATTGTCTGTTCTCAATGCTTTCGGCTGCCGCTCCCAGCCAGCACAAACACCAACACCATTGTGCGTTTAGCAGCGTTACTAATGTGATTATCTCTTAGCATTGCCCTGCTTCTTGCTGTAATTAATTTCCCTCAAATGATTAGCTTATTAGAAGTGAGAGGATGATAATATGGTACTAGAAAGTAACAATTTGCCAGCGCTGTTTTGCAAACATCCTGGGTGTCAACGGGGCAAAGCTGTTGTTTCCCATCCTGGCTCCTGCCCCCGTGTCGGGCTGCTCCCGGCTGCCTCTCCCCTTCCCCTGAAGTCTCGGTGGTGCTCCCACAAAGATGAATTGGACAATCTGTCTTCAGGGCAGGAGCTCAGATGATTTGTAGAAAAACTATCATCACTGATAGGACAGCCAATCTGTCACATCAGGCCATCTCTTTTTATTCTTCATTTCATCCTTCTTCATTGCAATACTTTCACGCTCACCCTCTTGACTCTTCTCTCCTTCACTTGAACTCTGCTGCTCTGTAGATTGCTTCAAAAATTGGGAAAATGGAAGCATAACATCATTTAAAGTGCACAGGCAGGCGTGCAGACGATGTGCTATTTTGCTCATTGGTGCCAACGGGCAGTGTCCCCCTCTGCCAGCCCCACAGCCCCTCAGAGCACGCAAGCCCTTGGCTGTCCTGCTATCAAGTGCAGACCTTTTATTCTTGTCTGCAGGTAGGACCTTCACAGGACAGCCAGGTGTGTGAATGGCATGAGGCTGCTGGATAGTCGCTGTCTTGCTCCTTGACGCATCCAGGAGAGCCTCAGCAACCTGGGGTACCATGTACGCTGGTCAACCTGAGGTGATACAATAGTCTCTGCCACTGCAGCTGATTTTATCATGTACAAGGCCAAAGATAATTGGAAACTGGCATTCTGGTGCTTCCTGAGGAACCCAAGAACATCACCTTTGCACTGGAGGTGACTCGTTAGGACTAATCGAAGGATGGTGTGAAATGAGCTGTGTAAAACAATGAGTACCTGCAGCACATTACGCTGTCCTGATGGGCTTTTAGCAGCATCCCTTGCCCTGAATCCCATTTTGAGAAAACATGAGTAGTACCACAGCAAGAAATAAATAATGCATTGAGTTAATTCTGTGAAGAATTAATGTTTCCTCTTTAGAGGGAATAGTCACTCACACGATTCTTTTAATTTGCTAATCTTCAGAACAGAGGGAATCACTGTCAGCTAAGACCTTTCTGTGGGTATCTCGCTGAATCTCCTGTGTGGATTTTAAATGAGGAGGCTGACACACAACTGGAGACCTGGATGGTGGTACATCAGCTGCCAGAAACACATTGCTGATGTAAAGGGAATTATTCACAGCTGCTCTGATTTAAATGACTATGGCACCACTTTGTTGCTTTGTTCTGCAGTCTGCAGACCTTAATCATCTGCTATGCTGATAGAGGATACCAAATTCAGGGATATAGTATAAAGAAATTTATATAAATCATGTGGTAACTTTGCACCTACCCGATAACTTGTGGTGTATGAAGTGCTTCTTTGGGCAAAGGGTAGGTCTTGAATTTAGATCACGTTCATATATAAGCATTTTTCACTCTTAGGTAACCATTTTGTTATGGCTGGTGTTTTTTCTTCTGTATAATGTGAAAATTTTGGCTTTTCCATTCCGGTTTTGCCTTCTACCATCAATAACAGCCTTTGGCAGAGTTCTTGAAAACTGACAAGTTGTTGGATATAAAACAGATTTGCCCATGGATGAAACGTATTTTGCGTCAAAACCTTCCTCATACAAATCAGGAGTAACACTCCTTGTTTAATTTACAAATTTTAGAACTCATCAGGAGAAAATGAAATATCCAACTGATGGCAAGTTATTTGTTCATTTGCTTTTTATTATATAAATGGCATGTAGATAACGAGTGACTGAAACAGCCAACCAACTTTTGATTAATATATTTGATACAATTGCTCAGAAGGGAAAATGTATTTTGAATAATTTGTTGTTGTTTGTAATGAGCACACGGTATGACAGTAGTGATTACCTTAATGAATCAATTAAGTGCAATGCAATTTGAGTTGGATGGAGCTGCTGATGGCCAACTGTGCAGCCGCCGCTGCGAGAGTTACTTAGCAAACCATATCAGATCTCAGCCAGGCTGTCGTTTATGCAGCAGAGGTGGTTTTGGGGAGGTGGAGAAGACAGGGAAGCAGATGGTGGGAAAGGAGTGTACTCTGGCAATCTGCATGTTTCTGAGCATGGTAATTATCTTTGTTACTGAGGTTGGATCAGATCTGGTCCCTGACCTTCTGGAAGGAGCAGAGATGGATTTTGAGGGACAGAAATTGGTCATCAGATGCTCCTCTCTGAATCTGTTCAGGAAGGAGTAATATGGCTTTTGTAGCAGCGGCAAGAATGTTTGCCTACTTGCGGCTGGCCGCTCGCACTGTTAGCTGTGACAGGTTTTTTTAGTGGAAATACTCTATACCTTGAGTGTTTCTGAGCACTTTCTAAGAGTCAATGAAAAAAACATGAGTGCAAATGTGTTTTGTGTTGAGATCCCTGTCGTTCGAGCGGTGCACAACATAGGCTGTGGGATTTCTCTGAGCTATTTCAGGTCCAATAACTCAGGTTGAGCTGGAACATTTCTTGCAGAGAAACACTCAGTCTTGTGTGAAAGACCTCTGGCAACAAAGCGTCCATGAGAACCTGCGGTAGCTTTCTTCAGTCATTAATTATCCACACCATTACTACAAGGGTTTCTTTTTCCCTGTGTGGTTCTGGCACTTTTCCACTTGTGACCCCTGGAAATTGATATACGCGCATCTCTAAATTGAAGTGCTTGCTGTAGCAGATTTTCATTATCCTTTTAGGTTCTTAAACTGTGATCAAAGTTCCCCTTTCACCTCCTTTTTGATAAACTAAGTAGTCTGACCTCTGCAGATCTTTCTCTGTGGTCCTACTTTCTAATCCCTTAGTATGTTTTTGTAGCTTTTCCCTTAACCCTCTCCAGTTTTGAATTACAGAGTACTGCTCAGATGAATCTTTTAAATGGTTGTTTTTCAAGACTTGAGAACTGTCCAGACCCTTCTCTGTTCTCAGTAATGGAAGGTGAAGAATCGGTCCTTCTGTTTTTCTGTTCTGGACCTGTCACTCAGTTGCTGAAGGCTCTTCTCTTCACCAGAACTCACGTCTTGTTTTTACTTCTTGTACTGAGAGCAACTGCTTGTACCTCAGACATACATCATTCAACATAAGGTTAACTTAAATTTGAATTTTTTAAAAGTATTTGTGTCAGAACTCTAATGCTTAGATGAAATATTTTTATCTCATTCTCAGATGAAATCAGTTACATGTTTTTACCTGACTTTGTGGATATTTTTCACGTATATAAACTGCGTTAAATGCAGACTGACTGGCTTCTGACAAGGCATGTTCTGGCCTGAGCTAAATGCCTCCAAAGCACAGCCCAGCTGGTGGGAGATTGGTGTGGCGCTCGCATCTCCCCTAAGGACACTGTGGATCTTTCCCTCATAATTTTTAGTAGTTTGAGAGGTATTTTAACTAGTCCATGCACACAGTTCATCCAAACCGTTGTGTATGCAGCTATTTTGTAGTTACTGGCGCATCTGTGTGCAATCTGTGGAAGTTAATGGATATCTGTCTCTGACACCTGGGGCTTTCAGAGCCTGAAGTAGATGTCCAGCAGCTTGCTCAGGAGTGGGCTAATTCTACATTATCTTCTGCTTAGACATTTTGCTATCATGATCCAGGTTGTTTCTGTGAGGAGCTTTCTATCTTCCATGATTGTAATACACGTATTTTTGCTTGTTTTGCTTGTTTTTCATTAACTACTAGGAAGCACAGACGGAGATGTAGAATAGTCAAACTGGATATACTGTAATGTAGCATTAAATTAGCTTTACTGTAATGATACTCCACTATGTTATTTACTCTTTGACATTCTTACAGGACTGCTTTTCTTAATAGAAAAGATAAATTTGAATGCCTTACAGCTAGTTCCTTCAATTCCTTTAATTTTCTCATTAATGCTTTTGATTTATTTTGCCTCTGACACAAATTTATTTTTTTTCAGAGTAATTCTGATTGCTGTTCCATTTGCATGGAATGTTTAGATTTTCATTTTGTGAACCTGATTACCAGCATCCTAGAGTTCCCATTCTCACTGCTGTGAGCTGAAGACAGTATTACCCTTCATTAGTGTCACAGTCTTTCTAATTTAAGTCTTTGCTTGTCTATTGATCTTTGAGTTACATCTGATTTTCCTACTTCCAAAGTCATCTTTCTCGCCTTTATTTCTTTGTAAGCACAGGAATAGACATCTATTTTCCAATGCCTTCTAATGACTATACTGACCATATATATCAGTACTCCTAAACTTGTCCTACAGACAACTTATTTCCCAGTTGGTTATCAGTGACGGCCCTTGTTGGTTATCAGTCACAGCCCTTATAATGTAATATGGACCATTTGGTATAATTTGATAAATATATAGCCCATCTTTGCAAGCAAACTGGCATTCTGCAGGGCTCTACACTGGATCTGTAGGAATTCTGTTGGAGTCACGCTCTCTGCATTGTGTAATATCAAAATATCATGCTGTAAGAGCTGGATTTCACTCTATGGGTCTTGATCAATACAGATTTTAGAAAGCACGAGTGCTGTTATGAGAATACTGCATTTTGGGGAGTGCAATATTAGTTTTCTCTGGCATGAGAAGTGAAATTTATATATCTCCATGTTGCATACCAGGCTTCTGACTTCACAAACGCTTGCTGATCTTCCAAGGGCGGGAACATACTTCAGGCAAAAGGAGATCCTTGCCTAATGAAGTCGCAGACATCACTTGTTGGCTGGTAAATGCTTCACAGGTTTTAAGATGCTCTGGTGACAAAACTGGATAGATCATACACATCTGTTGGTCCCAAACAGCTGGTGGGTGCTGTATCATCCAGTTCCAAAGGCATCACCTCCAGCAGTTATTCTGGTTTTAACAGGGAGTTAGGAACTATGGTACAGTCGTGAAGCCATATCTGCCGCCTGAGAAAACCCATAGCACTTCAACATTTGCTTTTCCTGACAGCTCATTGCAATGTGGTTCAAGTAACAACTGGTAAATTCACAATGTCTTCTCATGGAGTTCTTCTACATGTTAAGCTACAAATCTTAATTTTTGTATATTAAAATACATGCAAGGGAGACTGAAAAAGCAGTGCGAGTGCTGGCCAATGCCTGAAGAGTTTCAATGCCTATTCAGATTCAAAGCCTGACTGAAGTGGGAGCTTTCAGGGCTTTTCTTCATACAGAAGTAATTTCTCACGTGTATTAAAACGTAAGTGTACATATGGTGCTTTTTACTTTTAATGCACTCTTCAACTAATCACACAGTATTGTATATGAGAAGCATATGGAAAAATTTTGAAAATGTTCTTCAGAAATACTGAACACTTCAAGCAGATTTCATTTCCATTTCCATGCTTATCCCATTTTTTGGACATATATTGTTCATTTTCAAAATACTGAATGGATGGCTTGGTGTGTATGAGAGACTGAATTTCCAACTGCTGCTAGCTTTCTGAATTGAAGAATGGTAAAATCGGGACAATGACATTAGCAAGACTCTCTTCCCTCTCCCTCCCCCTCCTCATAACTTTTGCACTCTGGATCTTCCCAGTACAGCTTAATGAATCACACGATGTTTGCACCGTCTGCGCAGCAGATGATAGAAATGCTGTACCTGTTGAAAGAAACCATTTCAAAGAGAACATGAGAAAACCAGCTTGAACGTAAGTGGAACTGCTGATAAAAGTGTGAAATTATAGATGAAGTAGTGAAATAGGTATTCTGAAGTCATTGAAGCCTTCTTCACCACGGGCTGCAGGGGAATCTTGGTCAGGAGCAGCATTACCGCTCCCCCTCCTTCACTGACCTTGGAGTCTGCAGCCGTTCCTCTCGCATGAAATTCTTCACAATCGGCTAAGGCAGATGCCTCTCAGGTTCTCTTCATGTCTCATCTCCTCTCCACTTGTTGCAGCTGGGCTGGGCGGAGACGGCCGCCTGGCGGGAGGCCAGAGGGTGAGGGTCGCAAGGTTTGTGCCTCCCCCTCTCTGCCCCCACTCAGCATCTTCACATCTTTTCCTTTTTTTTTTTTTTTTTCTCTGTTTTCCCCTTCTTAAATACGTTATCGCAGAGGCGTTATCACAGAACGTTCTGCCACCAATCGGCTCGGCCTCGGCCAGCAGCGGGTCCGCCCTAGGCTTGGCCAAGTCCACTGGACAAAGGGGAAACAACTTCCAGCAGTTTCCTACAGAAGCTGCCACCGTAGCCCCCCCTTACTAAACAAAGCCAACACATGTGTTCATGTAAGCTGTTTTTAAAATAACCTTACTCTCTTTGGGTGTGTAGCAGAGTGGAGCTTGAGGCAAAGTTTTGTCCTATGTCTTCAGTTAATGTTGAGGCAAAGACTAGCTGTAAATACCTGCTTTGCGGAGCTTATCCGTGAATTCGTTAGGAGCAAAGACGAGGCTTCCGAGCCATTAGAAGTCCCTGGAGTAAGCTTGACAAGAATGCTCAACTTCTGAATACGAATACCCAAAGCATATACAAGGTGGTGAGGAGGAAATTGGAAACAAAATGTTCTGAACTCAGTGCAACTGCAGCGTAGCACAGTCGTGTTTGTGTAGGATTAAGACTGATCTGGTAAGAAGGCTGCCAGGCGGAATAGCAGAGCAAGATAGCTCTCCAAATAGTAAAGGATGAGAACTGGTCCAAGTTACTTATTTTGGATGTGTTCCAAATAAAGAATGTGGTGTATTTTTGTTTTCAGACACCTCAGTTGCATAAACTAGTGGAATACTTGTCCCAGTCTTTGCCCACTGTAGACATTTTCTGTAAAGAAAAAGGTTTTGGCATCAGAGGTGTCCCTCAAGTGCATTTTTAAAGTACTGTAATTAATCATGGATAGCTATAATTATAGGAGAGCTGAAGCAAACCTGAATTGTTTTCAAACACAAGAAGTGTTTCAAGGAAGTCAGGGAGAGCCGTGGATTCAATGACTTTTTTCTGTTACCATCCACATTCTCTTAACACTGAATAGTGCTTCTGTTGAAGGGACTGGAGTTGCGGGTGAGCGAGCCACCCCACCGCTGTCCCGGCAGAGCTGCCATCACCGTGTTCTGTGGTCAATCTGTGCACCTGAGCTCTGACTGTAGCCGATGAAGCATAGCTTACCTCACCTGGCTTGCTTAGGGTGAGCTTGCTTGTTGGGTGAGTTCTTGATGGCATAGGCTTCGGTGTGCAACACGCACTGAAGTCCGCAGCTGTATGTTCCCTCTCCCTGCTCTAGCTGGCTACGATAAAATGACTGTCAGTATGCCACGGAGCTGCCGGTGCCCTGTCTAATTGCAGTGGAGACATGCATTGAGTTGAATTTCACAGGTCAAATTATCCATAAAATTAATATTTGTTGTCAGAGAATAGAGGTCAACACCTAACTTCTCTATAAGAAAAGTGTGATGTGTAATGTACGCTGTAAAATATTCTCTGTGTGTACTCCCAAGTGACCAACTGATATATCAACATAATCCATTTTTGCCTGATACAAAACATGAATCTTGTGCCATTGAAAGCAAACATTAAAGAAACAGAAAATTAGGTCAGCCCTAATAATTAAGGTAGAATCTCTTTTACATGAGATTATTTTTAGGGTAAAACAGATGTTGAAGACAGTAATTGTCATACCCACTACAGTTTTCCTGTTTATCTATCCATGATGTGAATGCAGAAGGTGTAAATCACCTCTAAATATCTGAAAGTCATGCAAATAGCTTTCAGTCACAGGGAAAAAAAACTCATTTTATTCCCAGTCAACCCTATGTGCAATAAAGAAATGCTTTGCATTTCGGATGAAATACACCTAGGGATGTATAGATAATCCTGGTTAACAGCTGGGGATGTCTGCCTATGAAACAAAGGTCACCATTTTACAGGCAGCGTTCTCATTGGAATGCAGCAGTTGGCATTTGTTTTTTGGTGTTATAGTGTTTGCAAACAAGTCTGGAGAGCATTTTCACAAAGAGACTATATTAAACATGTGGGGCTTGTATTACAGTGTGTACATCAAATTTCAATTTGTAGAGGGCTGTAGTGGGGAAGGACCCAGGAGACCGGGCCTCCGGGAGGGACGGCACAGCGCTTGGGGTTCGCTGAAATGGCGCTTGCTGGTTTCTACTTCAGGGAAGGCTGCTGCTTCTGGGTTTGCTTAGCTTTGTGCGTTTACCTACTGTTTAGCTTACACCTCTAATAACGTTAGTCTAACGGTGAGAAATGAATGAAAGATGTAAAGATTTTCACTGAACAACAGCAGTGAGGAGCGTTTGATCCATAGGGGTTGGTGCCTCTCCTGTAGAGTTTGTCACTGGTTTGCAACAGCTTTTTTTTTTTTTTTTCTGGACTCCGTCTCCAACAGCATGGAAACCATGTGCGTCTTGTCCCATTTCATGGCACTCTGCCTTCAGATGGCGAAAATGGCTGGGCTGTAGCCTGAAGAGTAAACCCTGCACCGTGTTCTGATGCCTGCCCAAGGAAGGCTGTGGCACTGGCAGATGGGATGTGAAACGAGATTGTCCTGTCCTAGACCAACCTATGGCAAACCTGTCAGGAGGGTAAAATTGTATTTATTGCATATTTGTTGGCTGTATTGGCAGCGTTTTCCACCGGCGTCATCAATTCTACAGCCAGTTAGCTTCAATACTCTTACCAATTAGTGGCCAGCACCTCTCAGAAGTGCAAGACTGTCGCTTTTCCTCACGGCATGGTTGTCTAGTAAGGAGAGTCTCCATAATAACGGAGATAAATAACACACAAAAAAGGTGGTGGCTTGTCTATCTGTACTTGAATGGAGATGACTTGTATCTGGAGTACGTGTGGGAGGTTTTGTTGAGCGTTACCGGTGCTCGTACAGTTATACTGAGGACTGTGGAGTATGCTAGGCACAGTGAGGTCCCCTCCTTAGGCTCTGTTTGCTAAAAAAGCTGCTGGTGTTTTGACCCTGGATGCTTCAGAAACAAACCTGGAGAAGCTTTTAGGGATGTGGGAGAGCTGCCAAAGGCAGCTTGCTCAGCTGGGCAAGCTCTGAGCCCCCAGCTGCCAAAGGCTCAGAGCTGGGGGCTGCACGGAGGCGGGCAGGGAGGAAGGAGCACGCTGATTTGTGTCGGGGGGGGAAAAAAACCAACCCAGCAGAACAGAAACTTGTTATTGCTGCTTCATATTTGCATTGCTTTAAGGAGAGGCAAAAGGTGGTCAAGCACAATAATTGAGCATACCCGTGGGTGAATTCTTACCCCCCTAGTTAGAGAGGCTATTAGGCACCTGTCAGAGCAATTAGTGTCTAATGTAATTTCCATATAATTGCAGAATAATTGCAAATGTGTCAATGTTGTGGGTTGTTTGTTAAAGCTAATATAAGTTAATATGCCACTGATGTTTCTTATGTATCCACAAACCACATTTTAATATACAATTAAAATGTATAAACATACATTAATCTAAGCGAAGTTTCCCATGTCATTAAATAGGAAGGTGAGCATAAAACTCAGGGTTCATTTCAGATACTCCAAGCTACAAATCCATACCCAGACAGCATTTTAAGTAGAGCAACACGCTCGTGAGCTGCCAGAGCACAGGGGCTGCCAGCCTGTTGCATACCCCACTCATTATGAAATTCGGTGGGAGTTAGCTTTAGGCTTCTAAAGTCATGTTTTGAAACTTAAATGAAGGGGGAGTTTCCCACAGCTGCATTCGTTATCAGGCAAAAGTGTTCCTGATAATTTCAGAGTCTATAAAGGCTTGTGGTATTTAAAAAATAAAAAGGAAAGGAAACGTAAGGAAATCTCAGAGCTCCCAGGGAAATGTGGATGTGCTGGGAAGAATCTTTAACCGTGGCAGGTGGCAAAGTTTGAAGTTCCTCTTATCAGATCTATTATGAAATAAGTAATATTTTTTTTTTTCCTAGTGGAAAAACTGTTTTTTACTCTAGGAAGAAGTCAGTGCCCACCTGTCGGTGCGCACCCCTTGGCACGCAGCAATGCCACATTGCTTTGCCGTCTAGAAGATGCCCTGCTTGGCTGGACCCTACAGTGAGGGGAAAGGGAGATGAGCCACAGAATGAAAAATCTAGAGACAGAATTTCTCCTTTCTGCACCAGCTTAGTATGGACACAACTATACCTCTAGAAGTTCGACTTTCAGAATTCATTTTAAAGGAATGTTGGTAAGGAATCTACAGAAAAATGAATGCTGTGTCTGTTCCTCAAATCAATGTGTTCTGCAATTAATTTCTCAGTTAAATAGTAAGCCAGAAAAACTTTGCGAAAGGCACTGTTTGTTCATCTATGGCAAAGTTAAGCACAAAACTCAAGCAAAACATCTCTCACACTTGCTGGTTCTTTACTCTTTCATAAGTTTTATAGCATTTTAGATCACTATTGGGTTGAACTTGCGTAATTAAAAATGTTTTACACTTGAGCCCATGGTTAAAAGTCTGTTAGAGGAGTTATGGAGAACAGAACTAATTAAATGTTATTGCTGGTTTTCACAATGTAAAACAAAATATTTTGGGAATGGGGAAATGGTTGGAGCTTTCGGTAGTTCTGTGTGTAGAAATCTACCCACCGATGGCCGAGCCGATAGAGTTCATTGCTAACTCCTTGGGGAGGGCTGCAACAAACCCCAGTCATACCCGTGGACTGCATCGGGCTTTGGCACGCACGTCTTTGCAATCAAGTTAGACCATACGGAGTGTTTCTCACTCAAATTTGTCCTTTCAGGTTTGGAGGGTCGCATGTAAATGGCTGGTTTGCCAGTAAGGTATGTATTTGATTTGATTTAAGCAAGAAATAACCACATTCAATGTGCTATCAATTGCAGGACTACAATTCATGAAATGGAAGCATTTTCTTTATTGAAGCTCTGAAAAATAAAGTAGCATTGCGGCTGGCTGTTTAAGGCCAGCAGGCACCGGTAGGGATCAATTCAAATAACACGAAATCAAGAATACTCTCCCATCCTCCTGCATTAGCCCAAAGAGCAATGTGGTTTGAAAACCTGAAGTTTTATTGTCGTTAACATTATTTTTGGATAGAGCTAGTATGAGAACAGCTCAAAAGCACTGGAACTCTACATGTAGAAGAAGAAAGCTCTTTTTATGTCCTGATCATTCTGGTGGTCTGAACACTGGGAGACATTAAATGAATACATTTGTAGGTTTTCCTGCTTTATTTGTAGGGTACTGTCTGAACTTGCATCTTCTTGCTTCAGTACTATACCTTATGACTATTTCTATTCATTTTATTTTTAATACACTCAGTGAAGCAGCTCACATTGTTTGTAATTCACCTTCATCTTCCACCATCATCCTGGCATCCATTAAGAAAGAACAACACTGTGACCACAGTGACTTAGCAGGTGTAAGAAATCTTTACCTGTCCTCTGCTGCAAGCCATCACCAAGTCTCTGGCTTTCCTGCGTCTTCCTCCTCCTCCTCGCAGAATGAGTGTGTGCTAATGCCAGCACTCTGGGTGGCTGCTACATGGGCAATGCAGAAATTATGGTTTTGTCTCAAAACTGGGTGGCTGTTTCAAAGCCACATGGGCTGCTGTAAGGTGTTGGAAATTAATTTTCAGGAAAAACTTCTATGGGAAGTGACTGTCTATGCTGGAGGGTTGGTTAGTGGGAAAATAGCCAAGAACTGTCTTTGAGAAAGAAATGTCTTTGAGAAACCCACTCCTAGAGTTGATACTTGTATATTCTGCTCCTCTGAGTGATTCATTATTAATCCCCGAAGCTGTCCTGTGGTCAGCGCTCCAAGCGTCAGCTGCTGTCCTCCCGTTTCTGTGAAAAATGCATACATTTCTTCGTTTAGACTCTAGATAAAACCGTCAGATTCATTGGATTAACTGGTAAAGCAGAATTTCAGATCTTGGCAATGTATTGTTCTGCAGGCAGGAAGTTTTTAGATGAATTTTTACATAACTTGAAGTAATTGAATACTTAATATTTACAATATTTTTGCATTTACTTTCTACAAGTATTTAAATATTTGGACATAAAATATGTTTTTTCACAATGCTAATAAAATCTAAAGGCCTAATAGTCACATACATTATAAAAGGCAGTAAATAATCTTTGGTGAGTTTACTTTTACTTCCAATATAAATATGAATTTATGAGCATTCCTGTTACATGATTTATTTGCCTTTTTTTTTTTTTTTTTTTTTTTTCCCTAAGAAGACTATCTCCTTCTTCCCCAACATCCAGTATGCATTAAAAGAGATTCAAGTTGCGAGGCATTATTGAAAAAAAAAGAAAATAAACATCAGGTCACTGTTTCTTCTGCTGGACAGTTCAGGTAAAGTCTAAGATGACCTTTTGATCGGATTTTTGTGTAGAAGAAAATGGTGCATTGCCAGAGTCAAGTAGAGTTTGAATACAGATGTGACTTTCTGCTCTATAGACGGATAAACTGAAATGATGCAACTCTTCATGAAGGCGTGCAAAACCGGCAAAACATGCCTTTTATTTACCTCACTCCTGTGTATGTGTGTGCTGCTGCTTTTACTCTTTGGTTGTCAACCTCATATTCTCTTTCAAGCAATTGCAGCAGTAAAACACTTTCCATTAGCGAACACTTGTACTTAACAAATTGTATTTTATGGAAGTAGAAGCCTGTATTTACCAATTGTTTTCTTGAACCTGTGGGATTTTTCATCATTCCACAGAGAACTCTGTCAAAGCTTTTAGTTTTCAAGTAAGACCAGCCGTTCTCATTTTTCTGAGGCTCTGGAAAAGTGGAGACGGAAAAATCTCCGACATAGGAGACTCTTAGGTCATATTGTAAAGAAGAAAAATACATTTATGAGAGTGGAAGGGGGAAAAGAATAGCTTTACAATCCTGCTACTAATGGATTGCGTGGCATCTGCCACTTCCATGAGTTTTTAATGGCCTTTGTGACCTAGCAAGGAAACATGCTTTAATAAATCTAAGTTAGGTTAATTAAGGTGGGTTGCTAAATAAGGACAGCTCCTCAAAACAAGGACTTATTTACCAATCCATTAATGCTTCATACGGTTTACTATATCCATTGCAGTATTCTGACTTCCGGTTGTAGCTGTTAATTTGAAATAATTAAGCTTGATTTCCCCCCCCCCCCAAGTATTTTGGTTCACAGTGTCTTTGATTTACACCCAAAGATAAATACACTTCCATTTTAATGGCATTTTGTTTGCTTGAATGCTTCTGATGTCATGAGTCCGCCTATTTCACGATATAAATTTTTCACTAAGCTGTATGCCTTCTTTTTTGGGAAAGGGGAGGTAAAATTGGTGAATGAATACGAAATGACTTCTCTATTTTAACTTCAAAGGCTATTTGGACTGCTTCAAAAGATTTCTTTGCCAAAGAGAAATCATGTTTTTTGAAAATACTTTAAAAAAAAAAAAGACTTTGTACATGTCTATACTGAAAAAATTCATCCTCAGATGACTTGAGCAATTCTGGGCAGTGGTGATTTCAGTACACTTATAAGACTTATTCATTATGTAAGCTGTGATTGGCAGTGGTTGATGCCTGCAGGCTCTTCATCTATATAACTACATTTAAATTAAAAATAAGGCAAAACATTTTGCTACAACACGTCCCTTATGCTGTCTATTTAGTATTCTCCTGTTGTCACAGAGACTGCTAAGGGAAAACTTAATTTATCTATTTGCCCTTGTGGAATGTCTGTTTAAACATCCTTCAGTGGAATTCTTTTAAGAGTCTTGATTTCTCCAGTAATTCCATCCCTAGTACTTCTACTTAATATTGTTTAATTATTACAGTATCGCCGCGGGTGAAATACAGTGTCATCTGCTGGTGTTCATTACCTAAGAGAGTCAGATGACACCATTATTAATAAACAATGCCTGCATTCGTGAAAAAAGGGCCTTATGCAACATACGCTTAAATGTATGGTTAACATTCCTCTTGATTTAATGAGGTTTGAATCAAGCGAGAAGGGAATTATAAAAAAGAAAAATACTTTTCATCTTGATGCTATCTCTAGTAGGTCGCCGCGCTGACATGATGAGATATTCCTTGGAGTAATGTGTTTCTCCGTTGTGTCTGTGGGTGGCAGAGGCAGATGCTCTGTGGTTCCTGAATAGAAAAACAAGAAATAACTGAATGTTATTTACAGAAAAACACTGGAGTTTTTATGTTGAAAAAGGTTGGGTGTGTGGTTTGTTTTTTTTTTTTCCCAGCAAGCTTGCTTCCATACTTTCAGTGTTAAACAGAGTTGTTTCCTACACTTCCAATCCATGTATTAAAAATGACTTTTTTGTTGTTGTTGTTTCCAAATATAGGTCGTCCTGGGTTATTTCAGTAGAGATGATGCTATCTGAAAGTGAAAACTTGATCATCTGGCTTCTAAAGTAGGATACTTTTCTTTAAATTAGTCGAATATGGTAAGTCTATGAGATTTTGGAGAAGTACACTGGGTGAGCGTATATATGCACACATGTATCCGTATTTGAAAGTACATCTGTATGTGCATGCAGACACCTGACACGTGTCCCCTTGCATCTCCAAGGGGACTATAGCAATGGTGCTGATGAGTGTACTTCAGCAGATAAATTTCCCGATCAGACTAGAAAAATGCAAATGTTTTTATTTTAAGATGTCAGTCTTTTAGTGCGGTTGATTTCCAACTGGTCATATTCTTTTTAGGCTATTGGGTCTGTGAACAGCAATACTCTTCAACCTATAAAGCCAAGCCAACATTTCTTTGTAATAGGAGTCATTCCATAAGTCGGAACGGAAGTAAAATTCCGTCAGCCTACATTTATGGCATACATTCAGTCCTGAAACATGAAAAGTGTGTTGATCAGAAATGCGGACCTTTGGAATGGCAAGTGACTTTTGTCTTCTGAGGTTTGTCCTTCCAGTGAATCTGTGTGTAGTCCAGAAATGAAAACAGTGAAGGTTAATTTAGGAGAAAAGGCAGGTGGCTTATAGATAACTTCCCATAGTTGTTATTGTTCTTGGTGGTTTTCTTCCATTTTGCAGTTTGGAGGGGGAAAAAAAAAAGTATTCAACCACAAAACACCTCTTCCTTTTGCCTACACTTACCTTTCCAGGGAAGCACCTGAGCATTTGTTCTACCAGTGTTGGTAGAACACTAACCCAGGTTGCCCAGAGAAGTGGCAGATGCCCCATCCCTGGAAACATTCCAGGCCAGGTTGGACGGGGCTGTGAGCAACCTGATCTGGTTGGAGATGTCCCTGGTCCTGGCAGGGGGTTGGACTGGGTGGGCTTGAATGGTCCCTTCCAACCCAAACCATTCTATGGTTCTATGATTTAGTTTTGGGCTGGGTAGTGTCCACTTTTGACTTGGGAAAAAGGGAACTGTGAACTTGGTTGGGGTTTCCAGATATTCCTTACATCTAGTTCATCCCAAATGAATATTCCTGAAACACTGGGTGTGTGGGAGAAAAAGAGCAGGATTGCCTGAGTCAGAGGGTTCACTTTCATGAGGAAAAACATTTTCATCTGCCTCCCTTGTTCTCTGCACGCCCATTGTTTCAGGTGCTGAAGAGCTATTTAATAGAGAGGAGATTGGTTTCTTCCATTTCCCTTTGCTGATCTCTCCTCTTACATCAAAATGACTCGATGACACATGAGAAAATGAAGTGCACTTGCTGAGCCTTTATGGAAGGAAAAACCTGTGTGCCGTTAAATGCTGTCTATAGTGATAAATAGGCAGTTGGCAAGTGGCTGCTCTGGTTTGCCACTGTGTTTTTCTCGGAGAACCTGCAGCAGATTGGCGATAATTGCTCATTGCTCTCCGTTAGTAGATCTCCCTCCTGGCAACTCTTTAATAGTTTACATCTCTTGGGGCTGAAAATTACTATTTTAATTAAAACAATTTGTTTTAAATGGGGCTTCCAAATCCCCATATGATGTTTTAAGAGCCGTGGGCAAAGAACTGAAAATGGAGAGTAGCAATTGTTTTTAGGGTTTATAGGGAGGCTGAAAGTAGGAATTGGGATTTTCACACAATTTCCAAGGCCTGGACTTGCAGCTGGGGAGACTAACCCTCAGAGAATTGAAATTAAGTTGAACTGAGATTTTTCTCCTCCAAATATTTTGTTGGTTCACCAGGATGAAGACGACTTTCCTGAGTTAGAGTCTAGCCTTGTTTTGTTTGTTCTCATGCAGATGGACAGAAACCATGTCAGACAGAGAGAAACACTAGATTTTTCTGGTGAAGGAAAGGTGAGAGCCAAGAAAAGGGACCTTGGACACTTAAACACTACAGAAATGCGCTTTGGATGTGAGAGTGGGCAGTCAACAGCCTGCACCGGGTTGCTCTCCTCCTGCACCCAGGGAGGAAGGAGACTCGGAGGGTGTATTTATATTAATACTCATATATAATCTGCAGCAGCCTGGGCTGAGCGCACTTACCATGGACACGGAGGACGTGGGTTCAGCGTTGTCCTCAGATGGTGGGCATCAGCTTCCCACCCACCTCGAGGGGAGTGCTCCGGCCAGCATCCCCATCCCCGAGGCCGGTGCAGCGGACCTGTGGGGCCAGGCTCCCTCCTTCTGTGTCTTCAGTCTCATAAATATTTTTCCTTCAGTGTTGTCTCTGCTTTACTTTATGGTCTTTCTTCCCTGGCAGCTGCTTTCACCATTAGCCCACTGTTCTACGCAGCAGAATCTTTGGGATAAGAAGTATGACACCATGCAGAATGCAGGACAAAGTCTCGAGTTGAGGGGGAAAAAATAATAATCCGTTGTGTAAGTGATGCAGCAGCCATGGTGATCAGGCAGAAAATAACCACAGGAGACAGGGAACCCTGGCTTGGGGTGGCGGGCGCGCACGGTGCCGTGCCTCTCGCCTAGCGAGCTCTCAGCTTTGCTGGTCTCTAGGCCGGTGAAGAAAATTAAGCCTCTAAAGGCAGGAAAATGTATTTTGCTGACTGTAAAACTGATAACACTTATTGCTATTTTGATACTGAAGTTGTTTTATCTCCAGATTGGCCACTTTCTTTAATTTCCTCCTACTCCATGGGCTTTCAGCTGTGGTTGTTTTGACCTTCCTTCTTTCCACCGTTGCATTTTGCATTATGTCCAGGCTGTTATTCCGACTGTCATACTTAAATGAACCTGTGTGCATTATTTTAAAAACACGCTGGATTATTAAGAATGCATGGCTTTGTCCTGGCTTTGTATGAATATCATTTATGCTGCTTTTGGCCTCGTTTCCTCACTGCTGTCAAAGCTGTGAGGTCCGAATAGTTTCTGGTACATGCTTAAATCGTATTACTTGATTCTGAAAATTTACCTGTGTGCCCAGGCTCCAAAAAGACTTCACTTTCAAGGATTTTGATAATTTAAGACCTAATTTTTGGCTCTGCAAATGTATTTGAATGCTCAGACCTGTCCGATCCACTGTGCAGTGCCATTTTTGTTTTGCCCGTATCCTATCCCAGTAGGCAGTGCACCCGGCCCGCCAGGTTACGGTGGAATTGCTGACCAGCTGTTCTCCGTGGGTGGTTGGTCTCTGCCAAGTAGTGCACTGAAGGAAAAGAGGTTGGCTTCTTCGTTAGGAAGTGCTTTTGGCTTCTTCAGCCATCCCCAAATTAGTCGGTCTTTGCTGCTGCAACATGATTACTATAATGGCAGGATATATCCACTGTCAAATAATTTCAACTTTAAGAAAAACAAGGAGAAAAAAGTAAGTTCTGATTGGGCATAAACTACAGAAGTCATGGGACTTGATCACTTAATCATTCCCAATCCTTTTTTTTTTTTTGATTCACCAAAAAAAATAAATCAGTAAATACACTTTGATTCCAAGAAAAACACATACTATGATTCATAGCATCTAATTACAGACGACAGGCCATGGTGTTGTTACCTGTGCTATTGGATGTTTTTCCTGATACATGATGCTGCCACTTTCCCGCAGCCTTGAACAAGTTTCCCTTTCATTACGCCTGGAGGTATTGGTTGATTATCGGTATTTGTCATATGCTTCCAGCATATTTAGTGGGAAAAGACAAATGCAAAGTGTTTCAATTTTTTTTTCCCTGTTAGCTCTTTTTTTACAAGCAAATACATGCAATCAACTTACAGTTGTTTTAAATGAAACTTGGTTTCATAGCATATTGTCTATTATGATTTTTTTTTTGGATAGCCATAGACAGGTTCTGGAGACAGCCTGGAAAACAGGCCTAGAGACAGAGAACCTGGTTTGTTCTGTTGGATATATAATTATTTTTGCCGTGACTTATGCTGTCTTTATGAAGACATAGGGAATTATTTTGATACTTTAAATACCTACACTGAAGTAAGATTATTTTTTTTTGTGTGCTGTCTGTAATTTATCACATATATTACAGTATGCACAAAATACCAAGACTGTAAAGCCTGGCTAACTAAACTGTATTGTGTGATGGTTTTTTGCATGAATTTTGGGAAAACAGTGAAAACAATATCCAAGCAAAAGCTACGCCTTTGGTTTTAGTCTTGAATGTTTTTATGGTGTCTGAACTAAAAGAGAGAGTATTTTTCAAACGTATAAATACCTTGCACATTACCCAGTATTACATAAGGCTCTTGTATGTTTTTGCTTTTAGAAATGTTCTTTTAACAGTTGTACCATACCTGTACTTGTGAAAATATATTTATGAATTACAAGTAATTATTTAATTGACAAAATTCTGGATTATTTGCTTATCAAGTTGAAATGAACACTAATAAGTGCACTGAGCCTAATAAATCTGACAAGCAATGAAAAATGAGGAGAAATTATGAAACTGAAGACCTGTTTTTCGTTTAGGATGTTTTAACTTGTCTTGAATTCCTGAGTGCTGATAAAGTTCAAGATAAAATGTGATGTCCGAGTTAGAGTCGTTGCTGCAAGAAATTAATCCAGGTCAGTGTATGATAGGAGGTTTAGAGAACTCAACCTGCAAGGTACAATAACACAGATTTACCTCCTGTAACCTCATGTATTTCTAAAAGTCGATGTGCTTTTGGTCAGTATCCCTTCGAATGACATTGAGCTTGAGGAAACATATAGATTTTCCAGTGATGACTCTGATTCAGTGATTGGCTGCGTTGGAGGCAATATTTTTATTTTGGAGCTGAAGGTGTTTGTGTAAGGTAACAGCAACCTGGAGGATGGTGGATGTTTTTGGATAGCAAAAGTGATTAATATTAAAGGACTAATAAATCTTATGCTTAATCTCAGCTTTTAAAGTAAATAAAGGCATTTATAAGAAAAATTAAGGAATCCATATTGATTTTTTTTTTTTCTCCTGAGTATAACGCAGGGCCAGAAGTGAGTATTTTTTCAATGTTTGTAGCCTATGATCTTAGACTAGTTACACAAATGCCAGCTGGAAAGAGTTATTATTCCTAAGTTATAAGAAGCTGAAAATACTGTTCATCTGATTGTCATATTAACCTCAAACTCAAATGTAGCTCCCTCAGTAGACCTATAGTAAAATAAATAATTATTTCTTGTCCTGCGTGGCATTATATATAGCAAGTACTGTGCTATCGGTTACTGTCAGTGCTGTGAAAGCTTTCCATGCAGCAAGAAATGCTTTGTGTTTTTTGGTATTGGTTATTGCGAAAAAAAAAATACTTTGAAGCTCAGAATTTAATTTCCATTCAAGAAAGCTGCTTTCTTTAGAGGTTAAGCAAGCAAGCAATCCTGTAAAATTAATGGAACTCTTAAAGCGTACGTGGATTTGGGAGGTATCCGTAAGCATAACAGAGATTTACTCTTTCATACCATAGTGAATAAATTTTCATGAATTTCCTGGGAGATTTTTTAAGGCATTTTATGACCTTGTTTGTAAAAGGAAAACAGGGATTTGTCAATTAGTTTTAAGAAAATACTGGAATGAAAGTCTTCAAACATGTCTATTTGTTAGATTATTATCTTTCTAACTAAATATATTTAAAGAAGAATTTATGTCTCTTGCATTTCTAATCCAAAACAGAGATAATTCCTATTCTGTAGTTTTTAGTAATGTTTTACTATTTACACTTAAACAATGTGAGTAGCTTCCAACTCAGAGCAGTCACTTCACCTGTCTGTCTATCTGATTTCAGCAAGAAGAGCCGTTCCCTTTTAACGGTACCTTTGTGCTGCTTTTTGCCAGTTTGCCTGCCTGCAAAACGTGCTGGCTCTGCCTTGCTGCCAGCCTGGGCAACTGTTCCTGGGAGGGTGATGCTCGCACCCGTGCCAGAGGCTGGCTGGTGCCTGTGTAAACAGAGTTCCCTTCTGGACCAAACCGCCGAAGACCTGGGCTCGTTGCGGCTCCAGGTGTAGAGGTACGATTAAACTCTAGTATGTTGGCTGGTCTTCCAGCTGTCGATTACCTGGACCTAATCAGAAATCTTAGTCAAATTTTTAAATGTGTTGATTTGGGTTTTTTTTTTGTTGTTGTTTTTTCTTCTTCTTCTTCTTTTTTTTTTTTTTTCCCCCCCACGCCCTCTTAGCTGATCGCTAATAGCAAATTTGCAAATAGTTAAGGCATTCCGAAATAGTTAAAATGATGGAAAAAGTATCCATCAAAGGCTACTAAATAAACAATAGACTGTTTTTGGCAACTGCTGGAGTCTGGGAGAATATTCTAGAGAAATACAAGTACGTGCTTTCTCTGTTCTTATACTTTTCCGTAGACATCTTTTGCTGGCCTTGGCCCCAGACAAGAGAAGCCTGCATTTTCATTTGGGAAACAGAGGTTCAGTGTTAGGGGATTTGAAACGGTTCCTCCGCTCTCAGGGGAATGTCCCAGCCATTGGGTATGTGGCCATCTCGGGTAGAGAGCCTTCCGCTCTGTTATGCCTCACTTGATGCAAAGCACTCGAGTGCCAAGAGTAATTCAGTCATCTGGTGTCTCGGACACATCTCTTGCGTTGGTGGGAGGACACCTGTTTGTCTCTTTTAATGAGTGGTGAAATCACCCATGGAAATGAGCAGGGAGAATGAGAGAAACCTTCTTCTAAATACGTCGTAAGGTGATGAAAAGAGCCCTTCTTTGGGAGGGGTGGAGAAATCAAGGGGTTCAACCCAGGTCACCTGCATGCTGGCTGAAAAAACCTCATGGCCAGGCTGTTGGGTGAAGGAGACACAGCATACACTCACCTCGTGTTTCACTCCGACAAGAAAAACAACAAAAAACATTTTGGGTAATTCCAAGCTATTTTCTTTTCCAATTTGACTACTGAACTGAAAAATCAATTATTCCTTCAGCTCTGCTGGAGATCTTGGGTTGAGTTCTTGGTTTGTCTGCCAAGGTTGCAGTAAAAAGCACTTATAAGGCTGCATTAGTAAATCAGATGCCATTGTCTTTTATATGCTGCACTCCTAGGCTTTGCACCTAATCGCATGGTTTTGCTGGTCCTTGCTGTGGTAAAATATCCATGGAAAATGAGGTCTGAATTCTGGGAATTGGATGAAGGAACTGACAGAAGAGAACATGAATTTTGCGGATTCCTGTTGAGATTATTTATATGAGACGTCAGCTGAAGAAATGTAAGGTCCGTCAAGGTAAACCAGTTTTTTTTTTTTACATGAGATGATTTAAAACAATGATTGTAATAGGTACAAACTCTTCTGACTGGCATTTCTCAGCCCATATTCCCTAGAGGCGGTTTAGTGAGGGCTTTCTTGCCCCTTTCTGCTGAATTACAGACAGAAAATTGGGCGAGATGAAATACCAGTCTGAGATGCTATGATAAATGCCAGGGATGCTCTGAATGCTCACAGGACTACATGGGCTCTTGGAAACCCTCTGGAAACTGCAGAAGCTATTGGAGAGAGCTTTCTCACTCCTGCTTTCTATTTTTCTGGTATTTCTTCATGTTTGACTTGTGGAACTGGCAAATTCTGAACATTTAAGCAATTGCAGGTATAGCCTTACGGTATCCAGAAGCAGCCCTGTAGTAAGCTGGTTTGTTCCCATAGTCAATGTTTAAATGCTCTATGAAGAAGAAAAAGAGTTTTACGTGTTTATGCCTAGAGCTAGATTTTACAGGAGCAAAGAAAATGTTATCCCCCAAAATCAGGAATATGTTAAGATAAAGTTCCAAGGAACATGTTTGCGTGGGAATAAAAAACAAACCGGGAAGCCAGAAGTAAGGTTAGGGATCTGTCAGTCTACTGAAAGTGAAGAGGTTCAGCTTTTCTGTTTTACACTGGTTTGTTTTTTTTGTTTGTTTTACATGGGTTTTTGAGGGGGTTGTGCTATTTCCTTTTTCCATGATTGCCATTCCTGAAGTATTATTGTGGCATTCGGCTTTCAGTGACTTTTGAAGTTATCAGATTTGAAGGTGTGTGTAGGATGGAGCTGACTGAGGTAAACATCTGATGGAATCAAACCTCCTTCTTTGGAAATACGGATGGAAATTTCTCAAGAACTTTCCCCAAAGGGGCCTTGGTTCACGCTGGTGTGCAGCTATGGAGAACACATCTCTTCTCAGGAGGGGTTCTGGGAGCTTCTGGTTTTGTTTGAGGGAAAGAGAGGGTATTTGTGCTGCCAGTGTGTTGTGCTCTGCTCCAGGGATTTCTACCCATGCTATTAGACTTTTATTTGTGAGCCTAGGAGGGACTGCTGGCAGGTGCACGGTTCATTGGAAAGGTAGAGGATTCATGAGCCCAACAGATATTGAATGATTCTTATCTTTTTTTGTATTTTGGAACACAGACTAGGCACTATACATATCCTTCTGAGCAGAGAATATTTTTTTTTTCCTTAAAGATATATTTGAAATATACATCTTTGGGATCTATATTGGCTAACATATTTTAAAGTTTTTTTTAAAAAAAGTCTTTTTTTTTTTTTTTTTTAAATCTCTCATTTCAGAGACTGCTGTAGTTTTATTTAGGAGTCTCAGTAGATTTGTTCCCTGACAAATAACAACTGAATTCTGGTGTGGTTTTTTTCACTGAAATGTATCTTTGCAATAGCCAGATAATGTTACATAAGAGAAAGAATTCAATTCTGGAGGGGAAATTCTCTTAACTGCACTTAATCTATACTCACAAGTATGGATTTAGGGAATTCTGCCTGTTAACTTCTTCCCTGATGCTTGTACACGTGGTCCCAGTTATCTCTAACCAACTTATTCAATCCCATAATCAGCTAAATTCTTAAATAAATTAAATTATTCGCTATCCACTTAAGCTCTTGAGCTATAAACAAGGATGAACTGCAAGTCCTTGTTAGAATTAAGCTTTCTGATTTAGAATGGTTCAGCTTGGAGTTAGAGATATTACTCAAATTTCTCCAGGGTTGCAGGTGTCATTGTACATGTGCTGCTTGCTGAAATGGAAATGATCTGCCTGTGGAAGTCATTTATGCAGCCTGACTCCTCCTGTAATGCTGCTAGATCCTATAAAATAGCTGGAGGTTTCAGAGCCAGGGAAAATAGCATAATAATAGGGGATAGCCCAGCTTGGTGCTGCTGGGGAGTTGTAATGAGGGAGATTGTAAACCACTCGTCTGTAGCCTTGCGTTTGGGTTGGAATACATCGTTGTGATCCAGTATCAAGGCTCTGACTCCAGACCTGACCCACGCATTACTGACTTGCCTGGAGCCCGCGCTCAGCCTTGTGAAGGTCAATCCAGTGTACAGTCATGGTTTTGCGTTAGATTTGTGTGGTTGCTTTTGGAACTAACTCGTTTTTCTTGGGAAAGTTGTGAGGTGAACCTAAGAGAAAGCAATAAACATCAAGTCTTTTTTGATGTCTTGTTTGTATACTTACAGTGATGTAGCCAAATCATGGTATAATGATACTTAAGACTATTTAGCACATGCCTCTTCATGGTTCCATTGAACTATTGTGTTTATTTTTTCTGTTAACCTGCATTTCTTCCACAGTATTTCAGAGCTCGTCTCTCTGCAGGTGTGGACAATGGAGAGCAGGACTTTCTACTCTTCTACCACCACAATCCCAGCAAAAATGTTATTATTGATCTCTATGAATAGAGATTAAGGGCTATTGGCTACACTTAGACCCATCTATTTAAATCAGATTTTTTAAATCAAGAAGTTTGCAAAAGGACCTCAGTGACTACGTGATAAAGGTATCACGCCATAAAACGATGAAACTCTGGGATAATGCAAAGGGGAATCTATATTCCTAGCCCTGGCCCTGCTAGGTGATCTCCAAACTTCTGCTCAGGAGAGAGATCTTCGTCTCCTGTGAATCACTGACCCCAGGAACAGAATAGGCTTGACTCTGGTCAAGTGATGATTCAAGGAGGGTGGTAATGCAGACAAATGAAGTCATCGATAGCTGTAAGAAGGTGGGTTGGGAATGACCACTGCCTGTCTCTCGTAACAGAGATGTTACAGGGATGCTATGTTTTGTACAATGAAATTCCTAAAAAATGAAAAAACAGAAATGAAAGAAATGAAAAAGCAGAAGAAAATACCAACCCACCACCCCTAAAAAGAAAAGCAATTGTGGTAAAGGATACCTGAAGTAGAAATGAGTAAAAAGGTACTTAGTAAAAATTATATAAAATAAGCTATTAATGGCTATTAAAGCACATAAAAATGCTGATATCACAATCTCTGTAAAACTCTGACCTTGCAAGCTGATGAAAGTCAGCAGGGTGTTTCTAAGGGACGTTCTCCTTTGCTGTAATGTTTTTTTTTTTTTTTCTCTGACTCACCAGTATTGAGCATCTTGAAATATGATGTTGGCATAGCTGAACCTTAGAGACAACCTTCCTTTTGGATTGAGAAAAGAATTTGGTTTGTTTAGAGAAGATAAATTGGAGAAAAACCAGAAAATAATACCATCTGATCCAGCGTAGACAGAGGCAGTGATATTTCATAAGGCACACATGGATTATAATACACTACACAAATCCACCGACCCCAGGAATGTAAGAACAAACCGGCACCAGGCATGCTGTCTGCTAAGGGGGATTTAGTGTGTAATGGCATTTAGTGTCAGTCAGTCTGCGTTTCTGCTCAAAACCTTCTCCTCAGCTGATGAAGTCGCAGGCTTGTGCTGTGCGTGATCCACTTCTGAGCAGAATAATCCAATGTTTTCCCTAGGAATAGGTCAACTCGTTGTTGTAGCAGAGCTGAAGCCAAATCAAATTAAGCAGATGTTCACATTTTCTGAGATAATACCAGGGAGGTTTGAAGTGCTATGAGTGAGAAATGTGTATAGCCTAAGAAAATTCAGACAGTAATATTTCTACGGTGCTATCAATAGTCCTGAACTTGCCTGTATTTTTCAAAAAGTCACTTACTTCATTTGCAGTTATTTCTGCATGGTTTCCAGACTGCATGCTTAATGCACACACCGACCGAGACACCTAACTTGTTATGGACTGTGTGGAATGGCTAAGAAGGTGTGGTGTGTGACTTTGTCGCAGTTTGGAGAGAGAGATTTCCTTGCTATCAGTAGTGTTAATTTTAGAAAATAAAACACAGAAAAGGAAAAGAGTAAAAAAAAAGAAGAAAATGAAAAAAAAAAAAAGACTCCATCAACTTTCCTGTGAAAACCTGTTCTTTTTTTTGCAAAATAAACAACCTGCCATCACGCCAGCACAAGATAAGAGAGTAGGGTGTAGAGTAAATTAGAAACGTGTCAAGGAAGGCTTTTACCTGGAGATTACATGATTGCTCTTGCAAACAACACAAAGTTAGCAATTAATTTATACATGCTGTACTGAGTCACTACTTTTTTTTTTTCCTCTTTCTACAGCAGATGAATGAAGGCAAGATGAAAGATGATGCCAGTGTTACCAAAACCTTCCTAGAAAATACTTATTTTGGTTAAGGGTTATTAATTTACGATCACAGCTGGTGCTGAGCCCCCATCAATAATAAAAGCTGGTGATAAAAGAGAGAATAAAATTTTCTCTATGCACAGTGTCTACTTCCCAGCACAAGGCGGGGTAGGAGCCATGACTTTGTGAGCAATTTTGTCACAGTTCTACATGCTTCAGCAGTACCGCTGGGCACGCAGCCCCGTTTTGGGCACAGCGCTCTGACGGCATCCGATTGCCCATGGTGGGGCTGTGATGGAGAAGCCCCCATACGTGGTCACACGCTGTCATCACAGCGAGAAATGGTTTTACCAACCCCTCTTTCAGGTGACAACAGAACTACAGGTTTGTAAAGATTTTTTTTCTTTCCAAAACTCAACCGGATCATTCTTATGCAGGTGTTCACTCCTGTTTTCTACTGTACTTTCTCCTAATCCTAGTCAATAGGACACAGATGGTTGTCTTTATACCCTTTAAATTAATTAGAAGAGTGATCACAGTAATTATTTGAACTTTCTTTTCTGTCCAGAGAGAGCAAGTTAGTACTTTGTATACATATTCATACATCGTGCAAGACCTTGTGATGTAAGTAGGAAAGATGTCAGGGGAGCATGTAGGTAATCTTGGCGGTCTAGGGAACGGCTTTCTTTGGACACCGTGAGCTGTGAACAGGACCCTTTCAACCAGAAAAGTTGCAATGTGTTAATCTCCCCTGGGCTACAGGAGTTTTAGCCAAAGAGTTTGAGTTTACACTGGTTTTGTGGCACTCTCTCTACAAAATGCGCGTTTGCCACCTGCGATGCTGTGAGTCATGGCGATATCTCAGGAGCTGCTTGGTCATTTGTAGATGGGCCACCGATATTCAAAGTATTAGGTTTGATTTCAGAAAAGCGCTCCAGGAAAAGTGCACTGCTCTCATATACAACACACATTTATTCTAGGGGCCACCCCAACCATGAAGCAATGAAAGCAGAAAATGCCGCCCAATATTCCAAACGCATTTACAAAATCACCGTACAAGGTCATTTGCTCTTGCTGTTTTCTCTTGGCCCCCTGTTCTGCAGAAATCCATCCCAGGTGTTCAGTGTCATAAGCATAAAAAAAATTTTCTACATTCATAAGCTTTCCCCAAGAGGCACTGCTGCATTGTTCTTTTCAGCTTCCTGGGATTTTTTTTGGTCATTTTTACCAGGAATCTGGGTTGTGCTTGAGGCTGGATCTGGAGCCCCTACTGCAGGGATTTGGTTTTCCAAGTGAAAATCTGGGGTGTGGGTCCAGTGACTGGGAACTGGGGAGGGAGTTCATGAGCTGGAACACATCTGTGCAGAGAGAGAAATGACAAGAAAAGGAGGTTCTCTTTAGAATCTGGATGGTAAAATGTGCATTTGTGCTTTTCCCTCACTGCTATAATTCCCCATGCAGTTCCGCATTTGACTTCAGTGTCTCCCTAAGACAGGAAGGGAGCAAACCCTGATATTCTTGCTCATCTCAAAAAATGCATTGGGAGGGTGTGAAACTGGAGCTGAGGAAGCTGAGAAGTTGAAGAGTCCTGCAGGTGGAGATCTGTGGTGTGATGGATGACACGCTGAGGCTGTTCCTGCTCCGGCCGGCTCAGCCCGGGGCCCTGCGCGCTGCCTTGCTGTGAGCATCCTCTGCTCCGTCCTGGAGCTGGCCTAATTGCAAGAAAAACAAAGACAAATTGGAAAGCGGAAGGCTGGTTGTAATGATACTTCCCACAGCTAAATATATTAAAAAAAGAAGAAAAGGCAAACAAACAGAAAAATGATTTTGCCTAAAGGCGCCTCAGAACAATATCCATGGTAAATGACTCCAGACCTAAAGCTGTCCCATCTTCAGAACCCATGGGGTTTATCTTCCCGTAAAAACAATTAAAAGCTACACACCAGCTGTGTTTCGGCTGTGATTTGTATGCTGTAAAGTTCTCTCCTTGTGTCTTTTCTTTAGGTTTATTAAGGCCTCCTTTGATTCCCTTTTTTTTGTCTTCTCCTGCTTTTCTGGTTTATGTGAATTGCAAGTGGCAGCTGCTAGCAGTGATGTATTTTTAACCTATTTCTGATTCCAAGCCTTTCGGTCATTCTTTTCCCGAATTTTTGTGCAATTCCTGACCCGATTTTCAAAATCGATTCCTGAAGTGTGAACTTTGATACAAAAATATTATGAAAAATCACCTCTCAGCTGTCAAAGCTGTGGTCAAGTGGGGCAGTTAAAATCTGCACCAAAGTTTACAGCAGTCATTTTCCCATTCAAGAGAAAGGCTTCTGGTGTTTGTAGAGTGTCAAATAAACCTGATGACGCTCCTAATTTTTCTGGTAGGGATATATTTAAGATAATTCAGTTCCTGAAAGGGAACATCCTAAGCCTCGTTGGATTAAAGGCAGCACAATCACAGATTTTTGCTTTCTCCTCAGTGTGACAGAGAAAAAACCCAGTAATTTTCTTGTTTGTCTTTTTTTTCAAAATGATAGCTGTTTGAAGCTGATGGAGCTGCTGATACCATTTTGTGTTTCATGTAAAATCCATCTGTTTGGAGAAATTGTATTTACACAGGCTGTAATCCTGTTGAGTCTCCGATATTAGAGATTGTGGCTATAATGACATAGGAAACCATTTTTATTAAGAATCAGAAATTAAATTAGATAATTAGATTTATTGATGGGAAATTAAATTTAACAACTGAGAATTGCCTTAAGTTAATGTAGCAAGATTTTCATTACTCTAAATGTAAAAAGCTTTAGACACTTTTAAGCTAGTGAGAGACAAGCCTGGAAAACGTGATCCTTTAATCACAATGCTGCAGTTCGTACCCGCTGCCTAGACTTTTATTCATGAATGGAACAAATGCATTTCCTATTTTAACAGCCTTCCAGATATTCAATATCATAAAACGGAACCGGACAACAGAGAAGTTTTGTGTATATGACACTTTTCTCTGAGGCAGGGCTGATGCACTGTTACTTGTATATCTATGATATGTTTCATATTCATTCTTTCTTTTTTTTTTTTTTTTCTTCCCCCAATTTTTCCCAATTTTCATTAATTGCACAAGAGAAAATAAATGTTTTAAGTGCCCAGAGTACCAGCCAGGACACTCTACAGGAGAGCAAATTTTCTTAACTTTTGTACAAAGTTACATAAAAAGTCAATTTGTCTGGTGCGATGGAGCTGAGGTAATACCTGCGTGTCTGCAGTGTCTCTCTGTATGTCCCTTATCATTATTCAGAGTTTCTGAGTAATTTTTATGGGCCTGAGATTAAGTGTTGGTAAGTTTGTGCCTCCCAACTCTGACTTTGAAGTTGATCTTTTCAGACTTCTCATAAAATTTGATTTTGAAGCATCTTCCAGCAACTACTCCACCGCACTGGAGTAAGTCGTGACTGAGGAACACATCTTTCCCGCTTTCAGAGTTGGTTCATGTTTAGACGCTGCTTAAGTCATCCCATCAGCAACCAATGGGGGGAAAATCCTTCGAGTGTAAAACCCAAAGAGGAAGAGGAAATACTGAAGATAGACTAAAAAACATGGAAATCCAGATTCATGTCAATAAACACTCAACGGGGCAGCATCACCCAGGAAGAAGGAATTACGAGTCCTCTGTAAAAATCTTCAGTTTTTCCATTCCTGTAAATTTTCCTGCATATTAGTATTCTTTTATTTTCTAAATTAATGGTGAACGATCATGTTTCTGTTAATTCTCATTAATTCCCAATCCAATTTATGATTTAACTTGTCCTTTCCTTTTTCCTCTTCACACTTAAAGCTACTTCACATCAGGTACACCTTCCATTCACATGCTAACAGTATTATTTTCAAATGCATAATAATATCCTTGCTTTTTCACTGCCAGCCTTTTTCTTTTTGCACTGTTTTCTTCTCCAGAAGATGTTTCTGCAAAAATCCCTATTCAGGGGATTCATAGTTAGTTCCCTAACTATTCAGATATGCTGAACTCATTCATCACAGGATCATAGAATGGTTCGGTTTTACTGTTGTAATTACTTTTCAGCCTTGTTGTCTTTGTTGAGCTGACTTCCTTAGGTGTTATTTCAGCTTTGACTATTTTAATATTTCAGTACCTGTTTTTACATAGCTTTGGGATTGTTCAGTGATCTTTTGTTGCATAATTGAATTATATTTTTCTGTCTTCTTTCAAACTTCTGAATTGGGGAGCATAGTTTCTTGGCTTTTCTTATATCTCTTCAAGGCTTTTTGATTGATTCTGGCAAGGATCTATCTTTTATTTTTCTCAATAGTTCCTTTTATTATCTCTATAAAAACTCCCATGTCGGCTCAATTGAACTAACTGTATTTGTGCTTGTGAAAGTGCAGCCATCGAGTTTATGATAAAAGGCATTTTTTTTTTTGTAAAGAATAGCATTAACTTTCCATTCTTGTGGATTTGGAATGTTTTCTTTATTTTTTCCAGTTGATGCTGGCACCGTTATTTTATTTGAAGACACATGAATGTTTAGAGTTTATTTTCAAACTCAGTGTTTCCCATATGAGATGGGGCGTCCTCAGGAAGCCACAGTACGCTTCAGAAGAGATGCTGGTGCTCCCTCTCGTGAAGGGTGCCATGGGTCACTCTGCATGTCTAAGACACCTTTTCTGCGGCAATTAATGCCTTACAGCTTCTGCATTTCCCCATTGATCTGGGAATGTGTGGAACACACGTGGAATATTCCTAATTTTTTCAAGGGTTTTGTTTACTTCCGGTGTAACCACCCAGCTGCGCCTATTTTTGACGTACCAACTCTCTTTAATTCACTTCTTGAGTAAAATGATGAGAAGAACAGTGATGTAGAATGGTCTAACCAAGCGAATAGTATACCTAGCTTTCAGATGGCTTTCAAACAGTGAATCTCAAAGGATTTTGTGGAGCACTTTCCACTAACCTGACAGGGAGAGTGGAGATGCAGTGGTTTGTTCAACTAAGTTGCTGAGTGCAGGATAATAGCATCCACGACTCCTGGTTCCAGTCCTGTCCTGCTTACGGTATGTTGCACTGCTGGCTGGCTGCGTGGGCAGCCATGTTTTTCAACTTATTTTCACTCTGGATAATTATCTTAGGGAAAATAAAATCTTAATTGTTTTGACACTGTGTTTCACACTACACAGTAAAAACAGTATGGACGTAATGTAAGGTGGGTTGGAGAAACAGGCTGTGACCCAGAGTAGGAAGAGACAGGATTTCTGTTTGAGTTTTCCTGTAGCAGTATGTCCACCCGAAAGCTGATTAGCAGTGTCCGGGGACAGGTGGTGCTAGGATACTTCTGCCACTTAAATTTTAATAGCATGTGAGTCAAGATATCTCCCCTGTCTGAAAGACTTTTCTACCTTATTTCTTTTCTTCTAGGGGAGGAAAACCACCTGAAAGATAGCAGAAGAAATCTTACTCTTCAGCTTGCTGACCTGTGTATCTGCTTTAGAGGGAAAAGGCAGCAGATGGAACATGTGGCCTTCAAAGGATTTATTTCACTTGAGCTGTAAGTATGGATGTTAAGAAGGACGTATGCAGAAGGCATGCGATCCCAAAACACTGCTTGGAATAAAACAGATCAATGTATGTTAACAGATTAGGTTTAAAAAGCGAGGCTAGTCAGCGACCCTCACCTGACACACATCTCGAGATTGTCTAATTGTGTGTAATAGGGAAAGAATTCCACAATATTTGCTATTTCGTGCTGGAAAACAAATTAGCTGAGCTTTTTTAAATGGCTTGTAGCCTGGCTTGTGATTTGTCAGAAAGGAAAGCTCTTCCATTATTTAAAATAACACTTAAGAGAAAAAAATATATTAGCAGCCAAGAGTTCGATGATTCTTAAGTTTGGGGCTACTTGCAAACATAAACACAGTATCGCAGTTAACAGCGTTTTCTGTCCGTGTGTGATTTAAGTTTCCATTCCACGGTATGAGCTGTTGCAGTAACCATTGCATGTACATTTTATTTCCTTGAGAGTTCTTTTTCCAAGCAAGGAAGACTTGAATTGCCAAAAATGCCCCTTCAAGCCTGTCCAGGACTGGGAACAGCAGTGTCCCTCTATTGTCAGTCTTGGCCACAGCCACCTGAAACCCCGTGTGAGCCGCGAATCTCTGCAGCCTCGGGGTGAGAAACGCCCACTTATGCCATGGAAAATCTCTGCTGGCTTTGGTAGGTTTTCCTTTATGAGCAGCTACGTCAGCTGCCAAAAGTGAGGGAAACGCCATAGAACGGTGGGACAAATGTGCCATGGTAACTTTTCATTTTCCTTAAAAACGCGTCCAGTATAAAATACGCAAGTGATGAAAATAAACAGAAACCTGAAGGTGTCTGAGGTGCGGTGAGTTTTACTAACGGGACGTGATCATGGTAGTTGTTTGCAAGAGGAACGTTTTCTCAGGCATTCGGACAGCTGGTACCTTCCAAGATGGCACCGTTTACACCTAGCCAGGAGTTTTGCTGGAGTTTTGATGGTTATCAGACTTGCAGATGACATCAAGCTGTCATGGCTTCCATATGCAGTCGGCCTCTTGTTGGCTGTGGTGTGACCGGCAGTGCTGGGAAAGAGCATCCCCTCTGATAAAGGCCCCACCACATTCCGTATGTGTTGCCTTTGAGGTGCTGGTTCTGCCGGCTGCTGTAGGCATAAACGAGACCTCATTATTGCGTTTAGCTGTGAACCCCTAACGATGCCGTTAGTCCCACCGCAAATCTCTCCCAGACCTTGTGGGAAGGAGAGCTTCCCGCTGGGTTTGCAGAGATGTGCTGTTGTCTGGAAGTTCTGGAATTGCATCTGGACCCTGGTAGGGGAGCAGAGAGGAAAACGTGCCTTTTTCTTTTTTTTTTCTTTTTTTTTTTCTTTTATTATCTTTCTGCTCCTGTTCCATGAAATGTTCCCCAAGAGTTGCTGTATTTTTCTTACGGAGAGATAGTGCTAAAAGCCTATTCAGCCTGGGTGCAATCTAAATAAGTAATGACGGATATCTTGTGATGAGCCCCACTGTATAATAGAGACCTTCCGAAGGGCTGTCTTTGTCCCTGAAAATGTGCCATTTCACATCTGAGACAAAAAAAAAAGAGCATTCTCAATCTCTTTTGAAGTGTCTAATTAGATATAATATATATGATGTTCCTTCTCAAGTGCATGAGGAGAGTATATTTCTTATTTGGCTAAGTGCTGGTAAAATCTCAAGCAAAGCTACACATTAAAAGAAAAATATTATTTTCTGATTTTACAACTTCGCTATTTAGTTGTTTTGCTAGTGTTCAATAATGATTATGTTTTGGTTTTCCATATAACGTACTTTCTAGTGTGAATTACGGAAAAGAAGCAGTGGGGTATGGACGGATGGGATTCCTTCTCCAGGGCTGTGTTTGCACTGTGCTTTTAATCTTACAACGGGCAAAATTAATGTGTAATGAAAAACATGTTCTGAGGAGTGTTTTAGTATCAAAAAAGTGCTGTGTGTATTTGTTCTGTTAGGTCCCATCCATCATTCATCCCACATGAAGTAACTGACCTTTTTATAGAGTCCTTCAATTTCTTTCTTTAAAATATGTTCTTACTCAGTTATAAATTATGGGCTTCGTGTAGGAATCACTTGATGAAACTTGCAGCCTGTGTGATGCATGAGTTTGGACAGACCATAATGGTCTCTTCTGGCTCCAAAATCTATGAACCTTTGAAAATCTCATCTAATTTAATAAGTGCAAAAGTACCGTGAGGATTTCACTTGGGTTCAGTGCTGCCACAGGGATAAGTAAGAAGAAAACAGATACGTTGGGTCAGACCAGCGTGAGGAATTGTGTTTCCAGCAGACGTTGAAGGCAGATACTTTGAGGAGGCTTATTATCTTATTTTTGAGTTGTGCTCAAAATATTTCTACTCATTTCCTTCTGACTGGGCAGAGTATATAGCTATGGAGACTCTACTTGTGGGGGTGATTATGGGATGCACCAAAACCATTCTTGGGTTTGTCCTCATTGGCAATGTGAGAGAGGACTGTTATGCAAATGGGATTGTACCTTGTCCGTTAGGTCAGGCTCCCTCAAACCTGCTGGTCTGGAGTAAGGCATTGCTAATTGTCCTTCCCTCACTTGAAATCAGCCTTTCACATGAAGAAAGGAACCCCAAAATAAGCTGTGCATCTTTGTCACCCTGCTGTATCCATGAGAAGAGGGCCAGCTTTCTTTGCTTATTTTTATTTCTCTGGTGAAACGGTATTTTTAAGTACTGTGAACCAAACTATTTAATGCTGAAGGAAATTCGATTCACAGAATTGACCTATGAAGCAAAGATCAAGTGATCTACTAATGATGCTCTTTAATGTGACCTTCATGATATAGACCTTTTTCCCTTTACTGATACCTTCCTAAAATGAAAATAAAAAAGTGCTATTTCCATTTTCATGCACCTAGATAAATCCTGCCCCCAATATCTAAACTGCAGTTATAGTGTGTAACTCCCATAGATTTCCTAAAAGACTAAATTCCTATGTTACAGTTCCCTAGCAGATCTGCTAATGGAAGTAATTTCTTCAAATTTATCTCTATGTGGCCAAGTCATGAGAGAGCTGGGGCTGTTCAGCCTGGAGAAGAGGAGGCTCCGGGGAGACCTGAGAGCGGCTCCCAGTGCCCAAAGGGGGCTGCAGGGAAGGTGGGGAGAGACTCTTCAGCAGGGCCTGGTCTGAAGGGATGAGGGGCAATGGTTTTAAACTAAAAGAGTGGAAATTTAGATTGGATATAAGGAAGCAATTTTTTACCCTGAGGGTGGGGAGGCACTGGCCCAGCTTGCCGAGAGAGGGGCGGAGGATTCCCCATCCCTGGAAACATTCCAGGCCAGGTTGGCCGGGGCTCTGAGCAACCTGATCTGGTTGGAGATGTCCCTGCTCCTGGCAGGGGGGTTGGACTGGGTGGCCTTGAAAGGTCCCTTCCCACCCAAACCATTCTGTGATTCCTGCCTCATTTTACTCCTTCCCCTCCTTTAACACAAAGCACGTTTCACCTGGAGAAGCAGCAGTTGTCACCGTTCAGGATGCAACTCCAGGGTGAAAGGTGCCTATAAAACTTAAGTGGTGCAGACAGCATACCGCATTTGCCTGATGTAATTATTCTCCCTCCTGACCCCCTATGTCCACTGGATTAATCAGTGACACCTCACGCTGAACAGCCAGGGAGGATTTTGACAGTGGGAAGCAAAAAGGAATGAGAAGTGACAAAAAAAAAAAAAAAAAGGAAAAAAACCAAGAATTAAATCTTACGCCTTACTCCTGCAGGTTTGTATCATTACCCATTTACAAAGCACAGTCATCATCCCAGCTTCATTTCTTTTGTGCCTTCCTCTCGTCTGAAACAGCTTTGTGTGGGAACATATGGTGATAACCTGAAAAATACTTCCTGGAAAATTCAAGTCGGGGAATAAAAGGAATCTGAGCTTTTCGAGATACTTCTCTTGACGTCTCAAGACAACAAGTGATATTTGATGACACGTTGCACCCGTACTGCTCGGGTCGTGCTGGGTGCCTAAATCATCACCACAGGCACTCCAGGTGTGCCTACACTGGCATTCCGGTGTGGAAGCACTTTTGAAGCAAATCTCCTGATTTTCTTGCTGACAACGCTCTGGTTCACAGTGCAAAGAGCCCAGCCCCACGCAGCTCGGGGTGAGCTGGATGATTGCCTCCAGAATGGATCCTGTGATCCAGCTGCAAATGGCTTTTCACTCTGCCTCATCCAAAATCAAGTAAAATACAGAAATGCCAACCCTGACCAGGAACGGAGTGGCTATTGGGATGGCTGCCACACTTTCGTCCTCCAGCTCTGCTCCCGCTCCGCGGTGTAACGCCGGCAAGGGCAGGCACGGCCGTAGCGCTTCAGTCCAGCGTGAGCTGGGAGCACTCCGCTGTTTTCAATGTGACAATTTACAAAGTCAGGCGTAAGTACAATTTAAATGCTTTGATTAATCTGAATTTTCCCTTTCGGGATTGCAAATGCAATATTTGCCTTTTCATAGCTTTTTTCTTTCTTCTTTTTCCTCTATGCCAGTTACCCCGACCCTCCGCATCTCCAAATTTCGTCACAAATCCAGTCAAAATCACTTAGCTGGAGCCTGACCTTTAAAGAACTACAGTTTTTGGAGTCAACCAACTAATGCACATGATCTCCAGCAGAAATAAAGTCAGGTGTAGGCAAGTTAGTTTTTTAACCAAAGACTTTAAAAAGAACCCAAAAATTAAAATTAAATTTTAATTTGTTATTCGTTCCCAAGTTTAATTATGCAGTACTCCTCCAGCAATAAATGTTTTAGTCTAGAGTGATTGTTAATTTATGAATGTATTCTGTATTGATTTTTGAGCAAAGCTATTTAAGAAACACTACCTTTCTTTCAGCATTTTATCTTTAGCAGGCTCTGGGTATTTGAATTTCTTATCTTCCAGTTCTGGTTCAAGGATTTATTGGAGCAAAGGCCAAATATAATTACATTAAAATATGAAATAAGCCTAATAATTGCAAGCAGATTTCTATGACACAAGAGATGAAATGGTGCCATTACAGCACATAAGCTGTCCGTAAGGAAGAGATGCCAGGCTTTTCAAAAAGCTTTCACTTTTTTAAAAAATTTTTTTCTTTTTTTTTTTTTTTTTTTTTACAGTAAATTGATATTAGGACACTGTATCAGAAATGTGGGGTTTTTGGGTAAAGAAATCTGGGTTTTAACTGATGGGAGAGCAATACGTTTTGGAAGTGACTTGTTTTGGGGATTTTTGTTTTGTTTTGTTTTTGTTTTCTGGGATGCAGAGCAGAGAAAGGCAGGTGTCAGATTGGGAAGGTAAGGGGAGAGCTTACAGGATTCAATGATCAGATGTGATTTAAAAATTTTTTTTTTGTCAAGTCAAGATCATTTTGTAAGGCTCTGTAAGCTCCCCCTTCACCCTCAACCAACCTTTTATTGAGGGGGCTGGCAAAAAGAAGACAGGAAAGAAAGATGCCTGGCATTGCAGAAGCAGAACAAACAATAATGGAATAATTGTGGGTTTTTTCTTGTTTCTGTAACCCTGCAAAGAAGAATGCTTTGTGGAGAAGTTGACAAAACAAAGTGAAACAACCCTGCCAAAAAGGCAGAGGATGTGTTCTGTTTAGCATCAGTTCATTCCAAGAGATGCCCCCAAATACAGAGTTATGGGAGGAGGGTTCACTGCAATAGCTGCAGAAAATTAAATTCACACAGAAGTTATTTTCTGCAGCAAAGTGACCTTGCTAACCAAACAAAAGCAATCCACCTCAATTTTTATATTATTTTTGCAAAGGTAGGCAAAATGTCATGCTCAGGTGGTTTTTCACATGACTATAAAGTCAGTTGGGAGGAAAACCAGAGGTGTTTCTGGGCATACCTTCACGTAGCTACGTCCTCCTTGTGCTGGTCCTTAAGTTTGCATCACGCTCTTTGGTGCGTTTTTTTTTATATCATAATTTCCCAAAGCAGCTTTGCTATTTGTTTTGTTATATTTAACAGCTTGTCTAGAAAACAGCTCCACTTGATTACAGCGCAGCCAATAAACAGGGTAAGTAATTAACTCAAGGCATATTTGCCTGATTAGCTGCAGCTATCTCTTATCTGAAAAAAAAAAAAAATCAAGTATTCCACATTATCTGGAGTACTTTCCCAAGCAGGGAGACAAGTTTTCTTGCCCATGTGGGTTCTCCACATTGAGTGCAACTCCTCTCCAAGTCCCAGCGGGATATGGCAACTTGGAAGTAGCGTTAAATTGCTTCTGGTCTGGACCTGTTTTAACTGGGGACATCTGCAGACCTCTTGGCTTGGGCATTGTGCCTTTTGCGAGAAGGTACCTCTGCAAGGTCGCATCCCGCATGCTCTGCGGCAGTGTGTCGGTGCACCGTGGAGGGTATGCTCACCAGGGACATGTGCAGGACCCAGAAGGTCCTAACGCGACTTGAAATGAAATTTCATTTTTGCATTGTGAGATCATGTATTGATCAAAAATCAGTATTGTAAATTCAATTCGTCCTGATGCACGACCACAGGCAGTAATACAGATTGGCATTTTTGAGTGAAATTTATTTCCTCCATAGTAAAAATACAGGACAAGGTCTGAGGCAACGAATAAAACAGCTTGTATATAGATACAGCAAAGACCCGGCCTGACTGTGCCTAACTAATGAGTGTTTTCTATTATTATACAAATGTAGAAACCTTAAACTTAGGAAAAATAGAGTTTTGCATTAAAAAAATGGTTCTGCATTAAGAGGAAGAAGATTCTCCGTGTGTAGGGAGTGTCCTCTGCCCATTGGTACCCATGTCCCAAGGGCTGCTCGTGAGGCAGGTGGCTAACGGTCACTTCATCCCTGCTTTGGAGATGGCCTGTCATCTACAATGACCTCTCTTGTCTTTATTTGATTTTTTTTTTTTTTTCAGTACTTGTGCTTTCTGTAGCAATTTGAGATTGAAGACTATCAACAAAGTCAATGGCTTTGGAGTATCAACGGTTGAAACGAAGAGGGTTTTGTAGACAGGCGGTAAGACTTGCTTCATTTTACAGAATAGGAGTAATTCCAGGGAAAAGTCTTGCAGTCATTTCAGCTTCTTGCTGTGATCCACCCCCTCCCCATTATATTATGTATTTTTATGTTATAAACCAAACAAATCTACCTGGCTGTAAAGTTTTATGTAGTCAAACTGTTTCACAGTGAGAACAATCATAGTGTGATCTTAAATGGGACAAGCGAGAGAAGTCTAATTGCTCATTTGAGAGAGCTCTTTTATGGATTCCTTGAAAAATAAGAAATAAAACCTCCAGGTATGGCAAAGAGAACAAAGTTTCATAGTGCAGAAAAAAAAAAATCCTTTGTTGCAATATTTATTTTGCCATCCAGCATATAAATAGTAGATGAGTGAGGGAGAGCGCTACATGCCTTTTAACCATGTAATCCAGAAAACAACGCTTTTGTTGAGTTTTGGGTTTTGCAATTCCCAAGGCTGTTACATCATTTATTGCTCTGTTGTTACTTGTCACACCTGGTTATTGCAGTTTTTATCAGCTGCGTTGTGTGATGCATCATGGAAATTGGCTACGGCTGGGGAAATGTTGAATAAATACAGACAAATGCTGTTAATGGCCATGTTTCAGAGTCTGTGGAATTGGATATTCCATTTGCTCCCTTCCCAAAATGTGAGGGGGCTGAGCGGAGGCGTTCCCATGGCAGCTTGTCTGGAGGCACGCGGGGGGGGGAGCAGGGGGAGCGCGCTGTCCCCAGCACCCGTGGGAGCACCTGGGGATGGGGCTGGGCGTTTCTGGAGCATGACGAATGGAAATGTGTCTTGCCTGGTGACTGGCAATGCTGCAGGAGCTTGCTGGAGGATGTGGTATCCTGCTTTATCAGCTACAGCAGTAAAAAAAAAAAACCCGCAACCCATAAAACCCCAAAACCAACCCAAAAGACACCAAAACAAAACAAACTGGAAAGTATGTTTCAAGTAGACATCTAGGAATCTAAAACATGTGTGGTGTGGTTTAAGGAAGGCCAGGTTGCTATAGGTATTTATATGCACATAGATTTTGTGGAAAAAAAAAACCCCTATGTACTTACAAATAGGAGATTCTGGTAGTTCATATTTCTTATTGTGATCCTGATTCGCCTTCAAAAATGAGCTCCTCTGCAAGCACGATTTTACTGCTCCTCTTCTCACTCCCCACATTTTTAGTGGTGGTTCTCCACTGTGTTGGCTCCTCTCCCCTCTTCACCACGAGTTTGTTCATAACTTGTATTGCGGTGGGATAACTTTGGCAGCACTCTTTCCCCAATGTGGTGCTGTTTCTTGACTGGGGCAGTCTCTGGGATCTCCCCCTCTGCGTGGTGGACGTCCATCTCACCAGCCCTGGCCCCAGCACATCCCACCACACCGTTACACAGCCTGACAACGTTCCCTTTTGTCATCACTGCTCTGAAGCTGCTGGTAATTCATCAGACGCCAGCATTAACCTTAGCAATTTACTTTGTTCTGCTTTCCTAGGCAATTAAATTTTAAACAAATCCATTTTTTTCTCAATGTTGACCCTCATATTTGACTGCTGGAAGAAGCATTGCTACAAATAAAACTATACTGAGAACATAATGAAGCTGGTCTGAAATTCATTTCAAATTCAGATGACAAAAGGTCACCTGTTAAGCAAGCTAATCCTTTTTAATGCATGCTTCAGTGAAAAAGTGTTTATTTCTGCTATGAAGTGAATATTTAACCTAACCCAAAATCTAAGTGTTTTGAAACAGGTTTTTTGGATTATTCCAGAGCAGTTGAATATGTTCAAACATGAAGTATAATCTAAAGAAGCCAGATTTCTCCGCGCTCCCTGTCCTGCAATGGTACTTGAGCACACCAGCCCTCCCGTTGAATCTTAGGTGTCGTTTAGTCGTTTTCAGTGGTAATCTACACTTAAATCATTACTGGTGCTAAAGTGCCTGACCTACTGCAAGGCAGGCTGCACGACCTATGGCGAGGGTAATGATCCAGATAGGCAAAGTGGATGGAGATCCTTCAAGTGGCTTTCAAGTGATGAAGACCCCTGCCAGTGACGGGCACAGTGACGGGAGTGTCAGGCTGCACAAGGTGCTCCCACCCCCTTTCCTCCCATTTTCCCTGTGGGAACAGACTTGTGTATCTCTCTGATAGTTGTTCTTCATAGCTCTGAATTTTTCCTCTTGTGGTTATCCGTGGCTTTTGAGAACGTACTTTTCCTTTGAATTTGGATGTGGTTCTTCTCAGGTAGAAATAATTAGTTACAGAATTTAATATGGCAGGTTGTTATTACAGACCAGCTTTAGCGATTTGGGCGCATCCCTCCCAAAAACTCAGGTATTTTTTGTTGGTTTTTTTTTGCTAGTATGGCTGAAAGTTCACCAAACACAGACCCTGTGGTTAGGATGTCCATGTCCTGCTGCTGGGGAGTCATCGCTAAAGTGAGGTCTGCAGTTAAAAGCAGGTAAATGAGGAGGGAGCAAGGCCGTTCTGGAACCACTGTGAGTTTACCTTCTTCAGGTAACAGTGATCTCTGGAAATGATCCTAGAACAAGGTCCCCAGATGGAAAAACCATACTTTATCCTACCAAACAGGAGGAGCAGCCGTAGTGACGGTGAGGTGAGGAGCGAAGGACCGCAGTTTGTGAATCTTTGGGCGGAGACTTCCCTGTGCATCCCGGCTCCTTGCTTTTTGGACTTGGTCTCCAGGTAGGATCTGTGCTCGGAAAACTCAGATTCTAGAGCTGAAAAACTGCAGAAAGAGCATGGGTTCATGGATTAGGCCATGTCGTCTTGCTCTCAGCAAGTTACCCCATAAAGCTTTCTACCATTTTTCACCTTGAGTTTAATATCGGATCAACATTAATTTTTTTATATATATAAAGAGTGGTTGCTGCTCCTAACACTTTTCCATTGTTTTTCATTAACTCTGTATGCAGATTCAGGTTGTTTCCAGATCACCAGGAGCCTTGGGCTTTCCATTTCATGCTGTTCGGCGCACACGCCGCAGGGCTCAGCACGGTTCTGCTATTTACACGTCCGCACCACAGGGTGATAGGAAAACCCTTCCAACAGCTTTGTTGGCATTAATATGAAATACGATGTGCAACATAAATATTTTCTTTTTTTAAAAATCTGAAAACAAACTTCCCTTGAAGCTTCAAAATCAATAATCTAACATAATTGCTTCTCATAAATGGGTTTCTGGACGGACGCTGCTATTTCAAAGCGTGACTCTTCTCTTGCTAAATAAAATAATGCTAATCTTATAGCAAGAACAATTACAAGCAGGGTGTAAGCTTCTGTGCCTTCCTTTTTAAGGTGGAAGAGTAGGGGCTGGGGCTTGTGTGTTCTGTTTCAGATGATATAAATTATTTGCATAACAATGGAAAAGTTTAATTTCTCTTTTATACTTGAATTTAACTTTTCATTGAAGAGACATGGTAATGTTTGCCTTGCCTGTGAGCCGAAACATTTGCTTAATGACTACAAATTGCTTTGAAAATTCTGCATTAAATGCTTTGATCGTGCCACGTTGTAATTACCAATTGCTTCTAAAGCGTGGAACAGTGAGTACTGCTGGTCGTGACTCCCCAGGAGTTTCTCCCTCCTTGCTTGGTCAGCTATGAGTGAATTGAAAAATCCTAGGATTTATATACTCTCCCTCCATATGTAGTTGTTACAGGATTTTTTTAATATCTATATAAAAGTATATATATAAAAATATATATAATATAGATAACAAATAAGAACTTCCTCCTTTTAGTCTTGGACTGATGTGGAAGAATGACAGAATGACAAAAGTGCATAGAACAATGAATTCTGCTGGAGGCTGCGGCTGGCTGTTGCTTTCCCTCACTCACCTTTGCAGTAACGGGGTGGGAGCACAGAGCTCTCCCTCAGTCACCCACACCACCTGGGATCCTTTGGCTTGCTCCTAGAAGATCCTCGAGTATATCCAAAAAATATTTATCCATAATGACATAACTTACCGTTAGTGCCCGGTACAGCTGGCCCCTGTGATGCACCCAGGTTGGGTGGTCACCAGGAGAGTCCTGGTGCACTGACCTCTTGTAGGAGTCCTTTTCAGAGGGACAAGGGGATGAAGCACACCTCTCTTTTCTTGCAGAGACCAAGGACAAATTAGTTGCTTCTTATTCATGCCCTACGTTTTGGTACGTGATTGAATTCCACTTTAATCAAACTTTGATCAAAGTATTTTTCAGTTAAAGGGAAGCATGTCATTAAAACCCAGAAAATATTTTTTTATATCCTAGGCACACATATTTCTGATTCTCAGGGTTCCATTTTTTTTTTTTTGTTTGCATTTTTAATAGACCTTGTTTTACTTAATTATTTATGCAGGGTGCCATGTATTTTTTTTTGGTTAGGAAATCAATCTTCACATTCTGAAGTCAAAATTCATTATTTCCAAGTGATACTAACAAGGCCTTGTCCGGAATTTGACCTTGCTAATTAACTAAAGTTTGAGATATAATTTTTTGGTTTACTTTGGGGAGTTTTTGTTCACCTTTCCAACACCAAGTATTTATTTGTTGAATTAAGTTCATCAAGCTACCCAGACATGAACAGAAATACTTTAGATTTGAAATATTGGAGTGGTGATGAAGCAGAACCCCTTGTTTTCAGTGAGTGAACTTGCTCAGAAAAGCTGAGATAGATGTCTTCAAAAGTAGCAAGCCAATATTTTTTCTTATTTATCACTGCAACATGAAACAGGTGAATTTTGTGTGTTTATCTGAAACAAGAGCTTCCCCTAAGCAGAGATTTTATGGCTTCAGTTTTCATACAGCATGTCTAGACCCTATTTGCTAGATGGTCTCTTCTAAAGCACTTTTATACATTGAATAAAAAGCCCCTGTGATCCAAGCGGAGGGACTGGCACTGGTTTTCTCTTTTCCGAGATGCGGGTTTGTAGCTGGCAGTAAGGGATCGTTTAAATTGGTACTGGCACTGGTAGGGAGTGGATGCCCGGGGTAGATCTAGTTGTAGGATATTTTCTGGCACATAAAATTTTCCTTGCTCAAAGAGCCTGTGATGGAGTTGTTCAGGCTGGTGTCACTGAAAAATACTAGTTATCGAAGGTTGTTTTCTGGATACAGGGTGTGTTTCTGCAGAGATCTGATGAGGAGTTTTGTTGTCACCAGCTGGGATGAGCGACATCCCTGCAGGTACTTAGCTATGGTCCTGGGTACTCCAGAGTAAGGTTAAGGCATTCTCTTAATCTCCTGTCCAAAACAGAGCCCAGGCGTTGCTCCTCACCCTTCTCTAGATCTGTTCCTGGAAGGTGAGACCTGGTGTTGCAATTTCCTCTCCTGGATGGGCTCCTCTGGTCTTTGCAGTTTTCTCTGTGATGGTCCCTTCATACCTCAGTGGCAGGTGACAACTGACACCAACAGGCTTGGGCTTCAAAGAGGGATTTTAGGACAATTACTCCCTAGATGGCATAAAGGAATACAGATACAGGGAGAATGTAAGACCTCCCGTTATTATTTCTTGCCTTGATTTTTTTAGCAGGCTTGAACATTTGTTGCTGTTTGGTTGGAGTTTCCATGGCAGGAGGTCTTACCTCCCTTTTGAGCAGATTGTACAAGACGAGGCAAAGGAACAAATATCAGAAAGTTTCAAAGCAGATGTCCTTTTTGACTTTTAATTTATTTTCCTTATGGATGAATGGAGAACTAATTTGTAAATAGATGTGTCACTTCTGCCAGCTGAAAAAAAACCACTACAAAGCAAAATCCCCCGCTCTCACACAGGCTTTGGGCTGCAGAGCTGTTCATGCTCACATAATTAATATTATGGCACGTTTTATGTCCTTTTAAGCTCTGTCTAAGTAGTCAGGAATCAGGATTCATTTTTCTGGGTAGCCTGTGAAGTACAGTGTGATGTGTTAATGGTCTGACCCCTCGGGTAATTTAATTATCTGTCAAGTCCATTCCTCTGTGCAGCTAACTGACCGCCTCAGCGGTCTGCGCACGGGCAGCTTTGGCAGAATTATTTCTGTGGCACTACCTGAGACCCTCTACATGACGCCCTGTGTGTTCTGGGTCTCTACGCCTCCCTGGGAGCCCAAATCTGCCCAACAAGGACTGGGAGCACAGGGAAGGTAAGGTGGGGTGAACGCCTGTGAATTCAAACACTGCTCTGCAGACACAGCGTGCTTTGCCCTCCAGAGAGGCTGTCATTGGTAAAATACCACCCCACCTACACTGCGTACCATGAACAACCACTACTGGGGCTCGTAGCAGTCAGAACGAAGGGAAGCGAGCTAAATAGTGCGTCTTTAATTTGAGTGGCCTTGAACCGTGAAATCTGCTTCCTTTGGTTACACGTTTGCACTCTTCATCAGCTGAAATTGCATACATCTCTGTCTTTTAAAAACCTTATTCAGTCAGAAAACATTAAGCTTGGAGCACTCCAGTCTTACATCATCACCGTTTGCACCATGTTATTGTTAATTTTAAAAAAATGGAGTTTGACTCCTTTAATCTATGCACAAAAGCTGCTTCAGCATCAAATGCCTTCACAAGGCATTCAACTAGAATCATAGAGTCACAGAAGGGTTTGAGTGGGAAGGGACTTTTAAAGCCCACCCAGTCCAACCCCCCTGCCAGGAGCAGGGACATCTCCAACCAGATCAGGTTGCTCAGAGCCCCGTCCAACCTGCACACCCTCTCTGCGCAGCCTCTCCCGCTGCTCCGCCGCCCTGCTGCCAGAGACAAATTTAGCAGATAAAATACAATATATGGATCAAATGGGCCTCTAGTCTTTATTTTGTTACATGACAAGAATAATATTGTGCACTAGATTAAACAGAGCCCTTCTTTGCTTCCTAATGCTTTAAGGAAAATTTATGAGTAATGAAAATGTGTTCAGAAAGATAAATTTGTATTTTGTTGCCTTGATTTTTATCACAGTTTCGATGCTGTCATTAAGCTTGACTGTAAATAACTGCACAAAAGAGCTTCTGGAAACACTGGGACTCTGGGTGGTTTCAGACCTGAATAAGCCCTTTTCATAAAAAATATGGAAAAACATTCCACAGGTGGTATAAATTTTATATATTCTTGATATGACTTCATTAAAACAAAGATACAAAAAAACCGGAATGACTAAGTTTTCAGCAGCCAGTCCTGAGAGACTCTTTTACCAAAGAAATTCTTTCAGGAGAGATTAGTGGTTCTGATTGAGATGGTTTATATCAGCACATGACAGCTGAAGAGCCTTTTATAGTCAGAAAAGCTTTTAGGATGTTGGAAAATGGCCGGACTTCAATAACGTTAAGCCAAATTGCCCTTCCTTCAAATGAACATCTCTATTGCTGTACCGCTAGAGAGGCTCGGCACATAATGGTTCTCTTTGCTGTCTTTATGGGGTCCACTTCTTCTCTCGCTCTAAAAAGTTCTCAGCAGGATAGTTCTAAAGGTCACTGTGGCACCGCGTTAATTATTGCTAAATCAAATCTTGATTTTGTTATTGGTTACGTGGTGTCTTTTTGATTGTTCTACCTCATGCTGTATTTTTAGGAGGTGACTTATATGGAATAGAGATGTACTGAACTCCTTATTCAGACTCTCACATAATGACACGTATTTTCTGGAGGGAGAGTAACACGCTCTAATTACCATCTTGTGCCCAGGATAGGGGAAGGGAAGAGAAATCAGCTAAAAACGCTAGGCAAAATTCCAAGCTTATTTCAAATTCTCTTTAATGCTCAAAGCCTTTTAGAAATCTTTAGAAACTCGTGATGAAGATCCATTTCATCATTAAATCTATTCCTGTGTTACAAATGAAGAGCTTTTCACCCTTCTTAGGTGAATGGATTACTTAAGACTTTCTTTATAAAATGTAGTTCTCTGCCTGGTATGCTCCCGCAAAGATGCGGTAAGGGTCTCGAGCAGGATAATACCAGTTCACATCCCTTCCCAGTGATACAGGAATTCCCCTGGTGACTATTACATTATCTGCACCATGTGCCACCATGTCCCTGCATGAGCTTCTTTGCATTTACATATGTAAGGAATTGGGTATTTGAGTTCACATCTAATTGTGATGCTAATTGATGGAAGGATCTTTGAAGCAAATGTTTACATTGTATGCAACAAAGAGTAAACAACTTAATGAGAAAATTTGATCAAATTTTTGGTGATTGATCAAGTCAAGAAAATCTTGTAGATCTTGACAGTTGACACTCTGCAACAGGCTGTGATGAAGGGTTACCTCAGAAGAGCAAGAAGTCACAGCCACTGCGCTGTTTTCTGTAGCAAAAGTTCCCCAAAATGAGACTATATGAAAAGGAAACACCAAGAATTTATAATTCTGGTCTTTGCAGTGACGGTCACTGTTTCTGATGGGCGTGAGGTTGTGGTCACAGGTTGGGATGGGAGGTCTTGCTTGGCTGAGGGACGCAGCCAGAGGGCTTTCCTGCTGGAGCTCGATGCCATTTGCTGTGGCGAGTCAGGGCTCATGCAGTTGCAGCCTCCACTCAAACCAGGAAGGGAAGAGGAGTTCTTTAGGGAAGAGGAGTTTCTTTTGCATTTCCTTGTGATGCACCTAAAAGTATCCTTCACTTTGTTTATTTTAGAAGATGTGGGTCTGTATGTAAGTATTTTTAAAGTTTAAAAAAAAAACCCACAAAAAAATGCCGAAACTGGAAAGCTCAGCCTCCGCGCCAGGACATCACTTATAACCAACCTTGGATGGTTGCTGCCAATTTTCTGTTAAATTGAGCAGAATAGGTACCAGCAAAGGGAAAATAGGTGCGGGAAAGCACAGCTTCGGCTGTTTTTCTGGGCTGCTTTTGCCATTTTACCTGCACACTTGGGCACTGAGCAATTACAGGCACAATACCTCTTCTTAGGTATTTTGACTCTGTGGGTTTATTTTTCCTTTTTATTTATTTATTTATTTTTTTTTTTCTAGTCCATAATTGTGAAAGCCAAAACATGACCTAGCTGGTAGCTTTTACGAGGGCTGCCAGCTTGAGTTGCTGCATGCAAATGAATGTCTGGCCTTCAGAAGACGTGCTGTGTTTTGTTATTTATACGTGCCCCTCTTGGGACAGAGGGCGTGTGTAGGGGAGGATTTATTCTTGCTCTTAGGCTCGGACTGAGAGGGATCTTGAGCGAAGGCTCCCCGTGGAGCTGGGCACTGGCTGTAGGGCCGGTGACTGACAGCAGGTGTCTACAGCACCGTGTCACTGATGTCACCTCTGCCGATGAGCTGCCCTGCAACACTGCACCGGTAGAGGGGTAATAAATCTGCAAGGACTGGAAAATCAAATGAGTATGTACGCAAATGAGTTATTTCAGCCCATTATCCTCTAACATAATGGCAGATAAAATAACCGTAGCACTGAAAGGCGTCAGGCTTCTTGACCCTCAACTCATCTCTTTTTCTCGCCCTTCCATTTCTGCACAACCTGCTAAGATCCCATGGCTGAATTCCAGCCTACCCACACCCAGAAGTGTTTGCCGTTCTGTACATTATTCATCAAAATGGAAATGAGATTATCCTTGACATTTCGCGAGTGCCAGGATCAGGGCAGTGCGTGGCTGTTGGCTTCATGAACTCAAAGGTTAGCTCTGCTTTCCTGACGGCTGAGAGGAGCTGAATTTTCTGCTAGGCACAAAAGGAAGATGTCTCTTACTGGAGATCTGTTTTTCTTGGAGGTTTTTTTCATTTGTTTGTTTGTTTTTTCTGCTTGCACATTATGTATTTGAATGAGCAGGAAGCGAATGCTTTTTGTTCCCATGAGTCTGATCCAGCAGTGCAGGGTTTTATTAGACTGTTCAGGGTGAATTTTCTTGATTGTATCACAATGGCAAAAGTGAAGAGGAAGATGCGCTTAAAGATAATGAATACTGAGACTACATAAATGTGAGCTTCTGTGAGTAGTTTGCTTGCAGCTATTATATTCAAGTGTTATAATGTATCTGAGAGGCGCTTAGACTGGTGGTCAAGGCTGGATAAAATGTTTGTGATAGGATTTGATGAAAATATTTTTTTTTCAAGGTCACTACCTTTTTTTTGAATGAATAAGAATAGCAACCAACAGCACTAGCGGAACAACTCGACTGGTTGTAGTCTAGAGTGCACGCAGCTGCAACTGAAGAGGGAGAGCAAATCTCGCTTTCTGAGCCCCGCAGCCTGCTTCGTAGCAATTTGTTATTTCTATGGGATTGGCATGCGGTGGGGTTGGTGTTTTAATTTTTTGAACTTGAAGTTTACTAGTGCCTTAAGACTTGAATTTAGAAATATTGGTAGAAAGCCACCAGCTTACTTGCTGCTATGCTATAGATGTGAATGACTGTATAGCTTAACCCCTCATATTAAATGTTCCTCCTTAAAGATGAAGAGTTTGAGTCTCAGGAGAATAAATCAATGTGTAAAAAGTGTCCAAAATGGTCCTTTTCTTGGCCATGGTCAGGCAGTTGCAAATGTGTCTGGTTTTGTACGTTAGTGTGTGTGCAGTACTTGCTCCGGGGATGTTATTCTATGATGACTTGTTTGGAAATGGTGATTTGGGAAAGCAGGAAAAATCATGTGAATTTTGGCAGGTGATCTGTGCCATTTTCACAGGTATTTGAAATGCCCTGCCTTTAGAGATGTGTCATGCTATGTGATGCATAAAAGAAATGCAAGAATGAAAGGGATGTGTTTCACCAGTTTTAACTCTTCTGGATCTGAGAACAGCGGGACTGAGATGTGAGGAAGATGCTGTTTAGTAAAATTAAGTTCAAGTGAAAAAATTTGGATGGACATGAAGCAAATCACAGATTATTTAGTTTCTCATTAAAAATAATAATCATGTGCTGATAGTGAAGACAACAGAACTCAAACTACTTAAAGCTGTTCTATATGAAGTAATGGAATGTGTAGAACGCATTTGTTGAATTGAACTGGACTTGCTGCTGTCCCCGGGGGGCACTGGTAAGAGAAGTGCTTTTTGGGTCCAAACTCTTTGAGAAGAGTGCGTTATACTCTGCAAACCACTTTGTCTTTGGTTGAAGATCTGCAAGCAGAAAACCTCTGATATTGCAGTCAGATCTGCCCAAGACTATTGCTAACTTGCGTACTGCCCCGTAAAATTTTACATTCCATGAACAGAGCAGTGGGCTCATCAGTTGGGCAGCCCTAAAACATCATCCGCTGATGGAGTCTGGTCTCTTGCAATTTTTACCGTCTTCATTAGACTCTGAATTGCAGTAAGTAGAGCTGGAAGCACACTCAGGAACGTATAAAAGCAGAGTCCTTATCAAGGAATGAAAGTTGGTCTTGCTGGCAGTAAGGAATTTTGATTCCAATTTAGGAGCAAATTAAGTGCTTGGGACTGACAGACAGATGTTCAGGCCCGAGGAGAAGGGGTGAGTCTATCGGTGCCACTCTCCAGCTGTGTCACATGTCCTGGGAAATGGGAGGAGACCTTTTGCGGTTGCTGGACTGGCTATGGGGAAGGCCCACAGTAGAACAGACCATCTCTCAAAATGTTCTCCACAGATGTATCTCCACCTGCAACTGCCGCAGACCTCAGAAGGGCACTGCAAAAAGTGCTGTGAAATAGAGAACTTGAAAAATTATGTTCATTCAACTCTGTAACTTTTTAGTACGTCTCAGCCCCTGCATTTGCAAATGAGGTTGGCTTTGGATAACAAAATCTAAGCATATATTGTAAAAAAGGCAGGGAAAAGAAGCTTGATATTTAAGATTTTTTGCATTTATGCCTTGATCCAGTTCTGCAAGTTTTATGATGCAGTCGTCTTGTAGAAGCACTCTGTTCAATGATAGGTTGCGTCTGTGGAAACAGTGCTGGTTTTGACTTCAATGATATATTCAACGTGTCAAAAAGCAGCATCTATATTCATAACCTGGAGAACCGAGCCTTAAATTTTATTGCTTGCTTTTCAATAGGCCCACTTAACTGTGTGAATTCCTTTTCTCTGTCTACTTTCCTATAAATCTGTGCAAGTTTAGCAGTGTCATCATGTGTTGTGGTCATTTTGAACTCAAACTAATTGGTAAGTTGACCTAGCTGACGGAGGCACATCAGGTTACCAGTGGTTTGTATCAGTTATTTTATTCAACTGGAGATGCTGATGATCTAGATAGGTTTTGACAATCTTGGAAACAAAAAATACTTGCCTTGTTTTAGTGTTAAAAAAAAAAAAAGAAGAAAAAGAGCTCTGATAACCTTTCTGTGACTAAATTCGATTACAGAGATGCTAGTCAATGCACTGAGTACTCAAGTATTGATTCCTTGGGAAGGAGGGAAGATTGCGAGGCAGCAGCGGTGACTGAAGAGCTTCCCAACCTCCCTGGTCCCATGACACCGTATTTTTCTGCCCATATATACCAAACATGGTTTAAATTATTAAGCATATGTGTGTTGAACCTTTATATTGCAAATGTATACGAAGATTGGACTGAAGCTGAAGCAATTCCTGATCTTCAGGGCTTGACTTTGCCTCATTTGTAAGGTTATTTTGGAGTAACTTTGATTTTGAGGATATACAATATAAACACACCTACACAATGTTGCCATTGGTTAAATTCTGTATTGTGTTGTACGCACTACGTCATATAATACAATATAGCTGACCTGAAATTTGCAGGAAAGGAGATTTATTTTCTATTGAAGAATCAGAAGAAAATGAAGAATTAAAAAACAGACTAGTCCTGCAAAATACTTACAAATATTTCATCTATTCACATAAAAAATGTGTAAATACTGATTGTTCATGCCAGCAATTCTAAGTGGTGTATCTGTTTGCGTGAGGGTTAAGTCTGTAGGTTCACATGCTGCTGTTCTTATTTTAAACTACGGTATGGCAGCAAAGTGCTAAGGAACAGTTGGTCCCATGAAAATTTCAGTACACTTATTTAACCTCTTCCACAGATCTCTCGAATTTGTCAGGTTACAGCAGCCACAACCCAAAACTGTGTTTCTCAAATAAGTTTTGAGTCATGAAGTTCTTAATTGCACAGTTGTTTTGTACTAATGCTCATGGCATCGGTGCAATTGAAGCAGTAATAGTTTTCTCTTCATTTTGTGCCAAAATAAAAACGAAACACAAACTCTGTGGGTGCAGATTACTGCAAGCACAGATGGATGGTGTAGAAACTGTTGAAACACGAGATTGATGATGTCCAGCATTGCTTCAGTGGTCAAAAAATCTTGATGATGAAATTAATCCTTTTTCAAAATTGACATGATACTTTACAGCTAGCGTGTAATGTCTTTTACGTATATACACACACATAACTAATCTGCCAACAATGTTTAAATTACTGTGCTTCCGGGATTTCAATTTTCTAAAGACTAAAAACTTAATTGCTGATGTTCCTTACATGTCTTCCTGATTTTGAGATTTGTCCATGTTGACTAAAGCAGGTGCTTGAGTGGCTGCATGGCACTCGATTGCTGACTGTAGTCAAACCATGACAAGACTTTAGGTCCATTTTTTTTTCCTCTACTGATAGTTTAGGCAGTACTGTGTTCCAAGACAAATATTTTGGAAATAAATGTTCAAGCTTGCCTGGCTGAGCTTTCAGAGGTTTTTGGGAAAGGTTATTATTTTGGAGACTTAGAATCACAGACTGGTTTGGGTGGGAAGGGACCTTCAAAGCCCACCCAGTCCAACCCCCTGCCAGGAGCAGGGACATCTCCAACCAGATCAGGTTGCTCAGAGCCCCGTCCAACCTGGCCTGGAATGTTTCCAGGGATGGGGCATTCACCACCTCTCTGGGCAACCTGGGACAGTGTTCTACAACTCTCATTGTGAAAAATTTCTTCCTTATGTCCAGTCTGAATCTCCCCTCTGTAAATTCAAAACCATTATCCCTTGTCCTGTCACTATGGGCTGTGTTAAAAAGTCTGCCCTCATCTTTCTTACAGAAAAGCGATAGTTTGTAAAAGATGGATCCAGCTGAACTGTGGGATTTATGCACATTTCTACTCTAGCCTCACTGAGTGCTTTCTTGAGCCTTTTAAATTTGGCTGCAAGACTGCAAAACCTTACTACTCCTGTAAGTATTTTAGAAAATGAAACTACTTTTTAGGCTAGTTTATTGAAATTATTGGGACTAAAATATTGCTGAGTAATCTTTAAGTAGTTTTGAAAGAAAATTTTCTCTAAACCTTTATAAAAACAAATGTTGATGTTGATTGCGGTATAAGCTACAGCCTGAACCTGACTTTAGCAAAAAGATCGATCTTGAGACAAGGTTGTACTCATAATATCTGTATAGAGAAGTCGTAAGTCCTTAATTAATTCCCACATCTGATTATTACGTATTTATTGTTTTTTAGTGATACCCATTTCATGGCTTTTATGAAAATATTTTGTGAAAAATATTTTTTGATATATATAGTAAAAAATAATCTGCTTCTTTCACTAGAAATTCTGACTGTTCAGCCTTAACGGCCTGATTACTGTTGTCACACCCAACAATTTAATTGAGCAGTTTATTTTGTACATGGCAGCTTACTGTCTAATACAGTGGGAGAAGCAGATTTTTCTTCTGTCATCTGTGTTAATAAGAGAAAGGAAAGTACCGCGTGTTCTCTCCAGAGTTTGAACACTTCCATTGGTAATTAAGAGCCAACATGTAGATTGCTTAATTAGACATCATTTTATTTAAAAACATTAATGCAAAGTCAAGGCATTTTAAACTTCACTGTGCAGTTCTGGGGTGTTTTTCTTTATCTCACTAGAAGAAGTTTGCTCAGCGCTTCAGCTAAATGGAAACCAGTGCCTGATGTTTATCGTTTGACACCTGCCTGTGCCCGTGCAGATGTTGAGACAGTCCATAGCACCTGAGATCCCCGGTGCGATGTTGTCCTTGCTGGGGTAGCCCAACCAACTGTTGGTGGAGGGAATGCATTCCAGACAGGCAGGCAAGCCTGATGCAGAGGACGCATGAGAACCTGGCTGTATCTGATTCTGAACGGATGCTATCAGGAAAGAGGCAGGGTGAATCCAACCAGGGGTTCCCAGGAGAGGCGGGGGCTGGAGCTTAGGTAGATGGGCTGGAAAGCCTGTACTGTGACCAAGGTTTTAAGTGCAGAAGTGAACTGAAAGGAAGAAAATAGGTTGATGATTTTCAACACATTAATTTTCAAATGTTCGTATACTTCATCTGTGCCACACAGACACCAGAGATTTAAAATAATCATGGAACGGATGCCTAGAAGCAGAAGGCATGTCACATTGAGTTCCATTTGTGGGACTGAATCGTTGTTATTCTTTATTGTGCTTTCCTGTTACAGCAAATGTAACCGGACATGAAAGGTGTAATTTCCCTGGAGATTGAAATGATACTTGGGTCAAATTTGGCCCCGCATCCTGTCATGCTGTCTCCCTCTCTGCCTGATTTTGTCATGTATCTGTCTGCACTGATAGTTACATAATTGCCTGAAGCTCTACTAATTAATAATTAGCATTCACTTTTGTCTTCTGCTTCTTGAACCTTTTTTGTTTTTGTGGGCTCTGGCAGAGCTGCTGCCTGTGAGGGTGCTGAGATGTCTCTTGTAGAGCAGAACTGTCACTGTTCATTAAAGGATGCTCCGTTGGGCCATGTTTGAAATCAAGTTGGTGCCTTAGCTTCTCTGTGCCAGGGACCCCTCTGAAAGGCGCTCTCCTTCCTTCCCAGCTCTGCGTGGCAACGATGACCCAACAAAGGCCCTGTGAGATCATTTTCCTGATGAAGGTGCAGCATGTGACCCAGGATACTGCTTTGATTTCCTCAGTAAGGTAAAGCACAGTTATTCAAAATGTTATTTAAGTGTCTGTTTTGTTGACTTGTTCAGGTATAACACCAAAGAATTTTGTGTCATTGAAGTCTGTTGTAATAGAGCACATTTTAGAAGTGGTTACAATTATATTTTCAAAGCAAAGGGTGTGAATATCAAGGGTCTACAGTCAGAGAAATTCTCAATCTCTGCTGAAAATGCTTCGGGGTAGATTTTTTGCGCGTAATTTGTGTTGAATTTAGGCTATTTTTATTTTCCTTGTGAGGGAGATTCTGCTAAGAATACTAATGAAATATTAAAATAATATAAGCTGAATGATTTTCTCTGTACCAAGTAGTTCTTCTGGTGAACCTCTGCTGTAGTATCTCTGCTAAGTATGATTCCTGTTCGTTAAACGTGATGACACAACACCAGAAGTTAAGATAAATGCTCTGCAATGGCCCTTGAGAGACCTGGGCTCTGAATCCCCTTCCTGCGTTTCACTTTAAATTCTAACTGTTTCTTTGATTTGCGTGTTCTTGATCTGTTCAAAAGAAGCGGACAGAGCCTTCTGAAGTTAGTGTAAAGGTCCTGTTGGTTTCAGAAGATTTTGGAATGGTCCCAAAATGAAGCACTAATCCTAAACTGCAGGTCTGCATTGCAACTATGGAAGGATCTTGTTTATTTATCTACTGGTAGGGTTTTTATTTACTGCTGCCAAAGATGTCAGTACTTATAGTTGTCTAGCCAAGTACACTTTTTCATAACTTCAGACTCACTTCAGTTACAAAATTTGCATTATGGCTTCTTAGTGCAGGTTCAGAGACTCCATTGTCACTGAACTAAACTGAAAATCCTTGTAATAACAAAGCTCCTCTGACACTAAGGCTGGGCAATCCTATTTAATTCCCCACCGCGGGATTTATTCTGCTCTGTCAATGGAGCAGGTGATGTCTTTAGTCACTCAGCAGCAAGTTATGTCAGGAGTCTTGTGAAAATAAGAGCAAGAAGCGCATCTGCTTTTGTGAGAGTTGATTGAGTTTGGAAGGAAAAGTTCCAAAAGTTCAACGTCTTGGTGTAGTTGAGCCTCTCTAGATGTCAGTTGTGGTCAAGAGGGAGAGTCCTTCTCTGTCAACATCCATCTCTTGCATTGCAACAGCGCTACAATTTGTCTGGCAATGCAAGGATCTGATTCAAGGAGTTAAATTTGAAAAAAAAATGTCTGCTGGCTTTGGAGGGTGATTTTTTTTCTGAAACAGGTTGTGGGGGGCTCAGAGAAGACCTAGTGCTGGTGGCCTGCAGTTGGACGACTCAACCAATCCCTGTAGAGCCATTCCTTAAAGAAAGTCTAAGCCATGGCTTAGGGCATTGAGTCATGAGGATTTTGTCTTGAAAAAACGAGCTCAGGAGACATCCTGCTCCTGCAAGTGTTTTATTTATTTATTTATTTACTTATACGGGTGTCATTATGACCATAATATATATTAGATAAAAAATGTGCTAGAGTGTTTTTCAGAAGCCTATCAGAATTTTTTTCTGACATATACTGGATGTCTAACTTCATTGTTCTTTCAGTTAGTTGTGTGCAGCCACTCCCTGCTTTTGAATTGTTTCCTCTCTAAGAAGGATACTTCAGTTGAGGTGTGGAGAGATGATTTTTGGCACACAGGTAGTCACTTCTGCAAGTGTGGGAAAAAATGTAAAGTTTTTTTTATTCACCAGTATTATGTTTCCTGTTCTGGAGAGTTGGTCATTTTAGGATGCTGGCTAAAATGAAGCTGCTGGTTTATCTGGGAGCTGTTCAGAAGGCGTTGTGACAAGAAACAACCGAGGCAGCAGCATACCTGCTCTGCTGTGTGCCATTTTGTTTTGTGGTGTTGCGCTGCTGACTGCAGATCGCTGTCATTGTACCCTTCCCAGCGTGAGGAAGAGGTCGTTAATGTCTGAATTTCCCAAGCTGCCAAGGGCAACAGCTGCAATTTACTGATATTGAATTTTGGAGCGAGCTGAAAGAGGGAACTTTGGTTACTGAAACTGTGTTCTGCCAGGTCCACCATTGTACTTGCGCAGATCAATACCTCTGGGCAACAAAAGGCAGGGCAGGTCACCATGGGCTTGGCAAGCGTTCGAGTTGCTCCAAACCCAGGGCGGCAATCTTTGGAGGAACTTGTGCAATGCATCACGCTGCTATGCTTTATCGACCTGGCAGAAAGTGATATACGAATATTTTTCAATTTCCCATATAAGAGACAAAGCACTGAATGTTTAAAATTATTTTTGCTATTTTATTTTCAATTATATATTGCTAAACACTATTAAAACTTTTATAATTTATAACAACTTTTTTGTTGTTTTCTAGCCTTAGAAAAAATACCTCCAGGTAAACAAGAATTTATAATGCTTTTTCTTTTTTTCTTGACTGTACATTCCATTTACTTCTGAATTTTCTGTAAAATGCATTCTAGTTTCACACACTCGTCCTCATATTCTGTAATGTTTAAAAAATATTGAAACCATTTATTTTAAAGATATCCATCAAACCTTTTGCCTACAAGAAATTTAGATATGGTCATTACTTTTGTGCTTCACTTCACATACAAATAAGATGTCGATGTGAGCGGAAAATGTCTATTTAGTAGAGTGAAATGCCTTTCAGTTTTGAGCATTTCTGTAAGGTTTGTCCGTTTGCAGTGGTGATGTAAATACGGTGTGTATAGATATATTAAAGTAAAGAGTGAGTCTAGGTACAGGTTAAGGCAAATAGAGTGACTCTAGAGATCTTTGTTCAGCATTGTGGATGGCATTGAAGTTGATGTTTTTAAGGAAAATAATTTCTTGTAATGTGCATTTTTAGGCTCTGGTCCTGTTTGTGTGTCGCTTCTTGTTGTTCTGGCTGTGCCCAGAGCCCCGTCTTTTTGGCTGTGCCGTACTCTTATCCTCTGGCTTTCCCACGTCACTGTTTTTGGCTCAGAGCTGACTCAAAACCCCATTATTTGCAGCTAATAACCAGTGGAAGGAGAGTCTCAGGAGATTAAACTGTCTGTGTCACTCTCTGCTTTAGTTTTTCCCCCATGCCATGGGAGCCTTCATTTTTGGTGGTTCCATAAGTCAGTGTCCCATCAGCTCCTGCAGAATATAGACTTGGAAAGAGGTCTCTTCTCCTCACTTCTACTCATGTTTCTGGGAGTTTTCTTCAATGCTTCCTGTGGCATGAGTGTGGAATTCTAAAAAAGACTGATGTACAGAGGTGAAAATACCAATTGCGCTGACAGAAATTATTTTTTGGTGGTTGACTGGCAGCATGAGAAGGCAAGGTTGTGTCCCTCAACCAAAGCCCAAAGGTGTTTCACAAACATGTATAGTGTCAGAGTCCTGCTTTGTCTGAAATACCAGTATGGACCACCTGGCAGAATGGGGTCCTGCCAGTGTAAGCTCTTGTTAGAAATGAAACTTTTCTATGTCTCTTGCATCTTCCAAAGGCAAAGCCATACACAAGGGTGTGAGGGTGAGAGAGAACTTACTGCTTTTCTTCTCCATTTCTGCTTGTTTTCACATAGTTTCTCTTTTTTTTTTTTCTCAGATATTTTCTCTTTCCTGACTCTCCATTCCTTTCTTTGAAATACTTTGCATTTAGTACCAACCAAAATTGAAGTACCTTTTGCCTTTAGTAGGAACAGGATCAATCAGATCCAGCCTGGCCTAGTCTCACACTACTGATGATTTATTTCTCTTCACAGTCTTGGTGTCCTCTACAATCCCAGTGTCTATACATTATCCATCTTCTACAATTAAATGCCTCAGACCTTGGCACCTCACTGGAAACTCCCTTGTAGCCTTCACAGATGTTGATAATCATGGACAGCATCCTTCTGACGGTCCCATATGCTGCTTTATGGGTGTACACACCCATCACTACTTTTATAGCAGTTGTTCGAATGGTACGGCTTGTCTTTATTTGTAAATGGATTAGATGTGTTCACCCAATCACTCCCAGTTGAGAGCAGCAACTTTTAATTGAGCTGTGATTAGCTTCTTAAACTACCTGAACCTGATGGCAGAAATACATTGCACCTTTTGTTAATTAGGAAATTGATTGCTTGGTTCTGCATCCCTGGTGGTAAATATGATAACCTTTAACAGACAGTGGATCGATAGTTCAGGGGCTTGATTTCTTTGTTTTAAGGCAATCAGACCTGAGTATACCATCCCCGTCCCTCCCTTTAAAAAAAAATATATATATAAAAAAAAATTTGAGGAGATCTAGGAGTTTTACACAGGCAATGTTGCATTGCATCCCTTCTTTCTGCTTCTGAGTGTGTAATCAGACTTGGGCTGATGAAAATAAAAATATGAAGCAGAAATTATAATTTCTGCCTAAAAACTTATTTTTTGTTGCCTTAGGGATGTCCCACCTCAGTATTTTTGTCTCAGAATTTGACACCTATGGAGTAATTACCCTGGGCAGCTCTAAATGACTCCTCTACCTACCCCTCCCATATGCATTTTGACTCAGTTGTTTCATTTGTGTTTTCACTGACTCTGAACTTACTTGTCCGAAATGCAACAAGCTGTGTTGCCTCAAGTTGTACTGGAATATTTTATATGTCTCTGTGTTAAGAATAGATTAAGAAAGCAAAGGGAACCACTCACTCTGTGCCTTAATTGGCAGTCTTGGGTCAAGTCCTTCCTGCACTAACCCCAATGCTTCCCCAGTAGTTGACTGCGATATATTTTGGGCAGAATTCTGATAAAGTCTTCTTATGTCATGGATCAAAGCCATGCAAGGCTGATGCCTTTCCAAATGATTGCCTGGAAATGGTTAAATCATCACCAATCTGTTTTAAGTACAGATTCAGTTCTTTTGAGTTGCTTGGCTGATATACGTTTCCATATCTTAGGTGATTATGCATGTGGTTTAGGTGCTTCCATTCTCAGCATGAAGTTTCTGAAGCTAAGACATCCCTAAATTTGTTTTTCAGCAGCTCGGTGACTTACCAAATAGTCATTGGCAGAAACGTCTCTGTACAGAACTTACCTCAAAACTTCTGCCCCACAGCAGACAGTTGCTGGTTTTTCAGTAAAATTGCCTTACATAGCTCCTTTTTAAAAAACCGTGCACATTCTACTTCCTCAGAGGACCCGGTACAGTGGATTTGAGCAAGCCTGGTTCTTCCTATTAAGTCTGTGCTCCTCGTGGTGGCTTGAGGTCTCCTCAATATTTCACACCCTGAAATTCCTTCAAGACCTGCCCTCCTGCAGCAGCGGGCGGAATTTGAGGGCAGGGAGCACAGTAATACAAACTCGGATGATCTCTTCCCAGCAAATTTGAACTTTCCAGTTCAAGTGGAAGCATGTTTCCGCTGAGACTGGTAATGTTTTGTCCTTCTTCCTATAAATCAGCCCTGAATTATGCAGCAGGATTTTCAGGAATCTCAGTGCCTGAAATGGGTGAGAATGGCAGGGACCAATTACTGTTAAACTATCAGCTGTAAAAAACCTGTCTGTATTCAGGTTTTTTTACAGACCAAAGGCATTATGGTTTTACAGTAGGCCAAAAGCTTTAATGTTCGTTACAGAAAAATAGTTCCAGTCCTCTTTTTAGGTGTATACAGCAGAGGTGTCATGTTAACGGCCTTACGCGTGGATGGGAATGTGCTGACTCAAAACGGCACGGATGATGCATAACGCTCATCATTCCTCATGAAAGACTGCTGCTCTGATGAGTCGCTTCAATGCCTCAAAGCCCAACTTTGGCCATTATTTATGTTCCACTGTATGTATGTATTTCATCATTTCTACTTCAGATTGAGTGTTAGAGTCGCTTATGGAAAGACAAAATTTGATTCAATAGGTATTGGTTTGGAAAGATTCCCAGGCGGAGATCTAAAACTCTGACAAAGCAGAATAAAATTTGCCTCCCCTCTGCCATCTTTTAAGGTAGAATGAGCTTCCTTCACTGAAATGGGCACATTAAAAACTTTTTGCATGCTGTCGGTTTTTAAATCTTGTTAGCTGCAAACAATTGAGTCATAACACTTGAAATGGGCTGAGCGGTCTGCAAAATACATGAAACGTGAATTTATATATGGAAAATGAGCTCTGGTGAGATGCCTGCCAGAGGAGCCTGGGGTGAGCTGGAGTTCTACAAAATTTACTGACCTGTTGGAGAACAAAGCAATTAGTGGATGTAGGACCTTTTCCTGTGGCTTTTCTTTCTTGCCTCTGCTGGGATTGACAGACGTGTAATCTAGTTCTAGTAAAAGTGTTCTACTGATATAGAGGGAAGAGTCTAGCTTTCAAAAAAAAAATCATAGATAACCATCAGTAACATCTGTGTCATGTGTAGGATATACAGAGTTGCTCACCACTGAAAGAACAGAGCAACCTCCTCTGGTTGGAGATGTCCCTGCTCCTTGCAGGGAGGCTGGACTGGATGGCCTTTAAAGGTCCCTTCCAACCCTAACGATTCTATGATTCTATAAAAAAATACTTTTTTAACACAAACCAGTTTCTAAATGTTTATTTATCATTGTGCTCCCAAACATCCGTTTCAGTGGTCACTTATCGCTTGTAATTACAGGTCTGTGATAAGATACACTAATTCCCTGTCATTGGAGGCATGGTTCTGATGATGAAAGGGTAGAAGACTTTGAAGTACAATAAACAGTGAAAATATGATTAGGAGGAGAATAAATGAGATCCCATAGGAGAAGAAAAATTGCTGTCACATTATATTTTTAACTCTTGAAGCCCTGTGTGTTGTGAGATCAGCAGTGAATCAAAGATTTTCTTTGAGGCTCAGGTTCAGGATGGTGGGTCAAGGTGGACCGTTACAGATGCTGTTAGACTAAGAAGACTTTATGTTAGCTAGACATCGTAGTGGTTAGACATCGCTAGTGGTTTGACCTCAGGTATGTCTTTGCACAAGTTTTGCAGAACAGGATCTTGGTTCATGCGTTACACAATCTGTTTTGTATATAACTGCTAAGCCTCATTTAGTTGATGTTTTTAAAATTACTTACTATTTGTTATAGTTAAGAGTAACTTTTCAGATCTGATGTCTTACAGATATTAAGAGCTTATCTGTACTCAGGGCTGTTCAAGGAGCACTGCAGTTTGAAATAGTTTCATACATATCTTCTCCAAAGACTGAGATGAGAATCAAAGCTAAAACGAATGTGCAGAAACAACATCGACATTTTGAAACTCAACATAATTTAGAGCATATTGCATGACTGAATTACAGCCTAATACCTCTTAATTTTTTCCACTTGTCAGAAAAGGTCACACGATGCTGTAAACAATTAATAGTTTTCATGTCTAAAACGAAGAAGTTCGAACAGTTTTTCATGAGCTGTGAAGGTTAAACGAGGCACTTGCCAAGATCTATTGAGAATCATCCAGGCTTTACATATTTTATAGTGTGCTTAGTGACATACTCATTACCATTACCATTAATGGCTTATGATTAATCAAAAGAATTTGGTTTAGATCCCACACATGGAAATTATATAATTTATCTCATCTTCAGGGGATTATCCTGAAGAAACTGCTGTATAACTGATCTTAAATGGACAGGGCAGTTTGTATGGTGTGTTATGTACCGCTATGCCAAACATTACAATCTGAGAAAGAAAAATATGCTATTTACGTATAATATCGCAGCGTTCACGTGTTCACAAAGCTTTGGTTAAGTAATTCTTGGCATATCCCTTAAACCATCATTGTTAGAGGCGTACGCTCGCCCAAATAGAAAACACTGTAGACTGAAACGTGGCGGTTGGCTTGTCATGACGGGGGAGCAAATGAGACTTAGATAATTTGGAGATATACTGGTGTGGCTGTGCGCTTCTATAAACAGATGTACATCTATGCAATGCATTCTCACAAAAGCCATTAAGGAGGCCTGGGAGGTTGATGTAGGGAATGGCAGATGGGTTCTTGCTTCAGTGGTGATTGGTTCAAGAGGGGTTGTACAGTAGGTTTTCCGAGGCAGCGATGGGTATATCTGTGGTCTCACAGGAGGGAATGAAAGGCCATGTAGGGGAAGAGTTTGTACGTTCAGAGTACTCACATCAGCCCCTTTTGCCAAATTTAAGGCTCAGTGGGAATTGGGAAGCACAGCCATCTTTCACCAGAGAGAGCGCAAAACCAGGGTGCAACCAGATAACAGCCCTGGACACCAAGAACTGCCATCTTTCTGAGGGACACCAGCCTCTGGTGTTTCCCAGACTGGGGTTTTGGCAGGAGAAAAGAGCCAAAAGCTGCTCTGCCCTGGGAGAGATGCCGTCAGGCATCAGCTTGGCTCTTGAGGAGGAGATGGGTCCTGGTCATCCCACCCTGCACTGAGCATTGCTGAGTGCCTGGAGGGGTGCTGGATACAGCCATTTCCCCCAAAATGTCAGTGTGGCGGTGCTTAGGAAGTGGAAAAACGACACGTTGTCGTGCACTACTTCATTCCAGAGTGGGCTGTCAACAGAGGGGAGGCAGTCGCAGTGTACATCGAAGTGCTGCCTCTTGACTTTTAAGTAGCACAGGTTTAGTGGTTGAGTTTGATAAATATCACCCAAGAATGCTTTGAGAAGCATTTCTGCCAGCCCTGCAGTGTGGAGGTGCCTGGAGATGCCTGAGTCAACCCGGGCTCTGGGCTCAGGACTCCGCTGCCCTCCTCGTGCTGCAGGCTGCCTCTCAGCCGTTCATCACGCCAGGGTTTGCTGTTGAGAGGAGAAGTTAATGCCCTCTCCAGCGACAGCAATAGCTGTTCACAGCTCTGTACCTACCTTTTAAAATAAGGCTTAAAATATTGTCAGCAACCTAAATCTTAGACAGAGAAGAGATGATAAAGGATTAGTAAATAAAGCAGGGCATCACTTTTGCCACTAGACCAGCTTATTGTTTAATCCTTGTATCTCGATTTCACTCTCCGTGGATAGGGAAGCTAATATCTATTTAGGGCTCTCCTGGGGTCTTTGGGAGGATTAATCACTGAGTGTTCATAACCTATTTTTTAAGTGCTAAGTATTATGAGCGATTTGTGGGGACAGCGCAAAGTAATAACCGTCGTGGCCAAGATGCGGTCTGATATGTTCACTCTGTTTTCTTCAGAAGGGTTTGAGAAATTAGATCAGATGAACTTTGTTTTATTGCTTAGGACTCATATGGTGACCAAGCAGCAGCAGGAATTTGTAGATAACCAAACCACTGATTTACTCTGGGCCTACTGAACTGAAGTAGTGCAAGTCTAGTTTCTGGTTTGCAGCCCCAAAAACTCCAGCTGCACCTGTTGATAGCACAGGGCTCCATCCTGACCAGGCTGCTCCTGTCTGCTTCTCTTACACACAGAGGTACGAAATGCACAAGTTTTTCTCTAATTCCAACAAAATAAATAAATGATTGAGGAAATGCAAATCATTCGAAGCTTGTGCAAACCTCTCCCTCCTCCCCAGTAAATAAGTTTGAAATGCTCTTTGGGCCTTAGAGATTACAGAAAGCCCAGGAATGCACCTAAGCCTGAGCTCTTGAGGAACATCAGCTCAATTCTGGTCTCAAATTGTCATTGTCTTTATTCTTAAACACCTGGGAATTAACTACTTTCAGCAGTTAATTTTAGTATCAGAAGCTTGCAATAATGTGATATGTTTGAAGGTTATAACTTTGAGGCCTTTGTAGTGCTATGCAGAGAAGTAGTTATGAAAGATTCTTTTTGGGGAAAAAAATACACTTCCTCTAATTTTAAAAATTGCAAAGAGAATGCAAAGGAAAAGACAGACCAGTCTTGACCTGGAGCATCAATGTCAGTTTTCCCTGTGTGCTCCGCATACCATTTTTACGGGACACCCACAACGGCGTTAGGAAGTTCGGCTGTAAGGCGCCATGCATGCAGGCAACGCTTGGCCGTAAATCAAGCGGCACTCCGCTCCGTTCTGCAATATTTCCCTAGTCTATTAATAGTAACTGTGTCTGAGCACCCTGCTGCCTTCAGTGCCTACACGTTACGTACAACACTTTGGGGGACATCCAGAAGCCTGTGAAGCCACTGCCACATTGGCTTCATCCTTAGGGTGAGAAGTCCCTGGTCAGGGATTTGGGCTTTGCACAGTGCCTAACCAAACCACGGGTTGTCTTGCTGTGACGGAAGGAATACTGGGTGTTTTGCTTATAAAAGAAAGGTCTTTCATGAACAGGAAGCGGTTTAGCAAGCAGAGAGAGGACGAGTGGGAAGGCAGAAAGTTCGTATATCAAAACCAGCGCTGTTCGATGGGAGACGATGGTCTTAAACGAGTCTCACAAGCTGCTGAATTGGCTGATGATATGGCTGAGCATATTTTTCAGTGAGGAAGAAATATTGATTAATAACATTGAGATTCATAAATAACCACTGAAGCTATGAATGCTTGGAATGGAGTTAAAAGGAAGAGTCCATGAGGGTAATAAGCCTACCCTGTTTTAACAGTGTTGGGCAGCAGCGTAAACAGCCTTTGACCTGGGGTTAAAGTCACGCAACATCTCATTCCTTGAAACCATGAGTAACTGAGTTTTCTCATTACCCAGATTATTCACTGTGACAAAAAAAAAAAAGCAGAGTTTTTACCTTGCCGGTCAGCTGAAGGCCATGGTTTGGTGTACTTGTGGGCACAGGAGCCGGGCATGCCAGCGGGATGAGGGGCAATTCCAGAGCCTCTTTGGAAATGGCGTCAGTGGAAACCCTCCCACGTGCAGGCACTCTGACTCGCTATGAGCTCAAAATATTGTGTGTTTTGAGACTTGTGTGTGGATTTTTTTTTAAATTATTTTGTTTGTTTTCTTTCTCTATAAGTTTGCAGCAGCAAAGGAAGTGGCTGAGCAGGCATTAGAAATGAATGATTTTATTGGACTACTTGCATGTTGGTGACGTTATTCTGCTAACAAGATGGCAGTGTAAATCTCAGGGCAAACAAATTCATTGCAGAAGGGTTATGCACATGTAGATTATTTGCATCCTAATCCCTGAGCGTGCCTGCCCTGCCCCAATACACGAACAGCTTTTTTGTGCTCCCGCAGTCTCTAAGGATGTCTGCAGAGATGAAGATGCGCCAAAGTCCTTGTAGGATGGAGCACTGAATGGGAAGCAAAACAAAATAGGCATATTGCCGCTGTCTCTCTCGTTTAAAAAGAATCGGGACTAAATTCTGTCTGTTGGGTCAGAAATACCCTCCTGGACCAGGTCATGGCTCTGTACTGCCTAGTTTGTCCTACTTCGGAACAGGACACATTTCTGGGCAACTTTAGGGTGAAATCAGAGTGACTGTGCTTGGAAAAAATTGCAGAACCTTCCCTTTTGAAAATGCCTACCACAAGAGTTGTGAGCGTTGTTTTCAGAATAGACGCCTCACCTCCTCTTCAGATGGGGGAAAAAACTCCCTCGCCTCGAATCCCAAGCTGATACTGTGTCATGGCGACAAACAAAAACCCGAAAAAACAATGACAGAATTATTCCTAGCAGCAGCTCGGGTACTGAAACAGGAGCTCCAAGGAGGCCCTTAGAGATTTTATTTTATTCTACTTTATGAGGCAGGAGATCAGGCACGGCGATGAAGAATACCAGCTTAAAAGCCTCTAAAATAAATGACAAGGTTTTACTCTCCCATTTTAAACTCTGGGCAGCTGGGTAGGGTTGGCCATAGAGTGGAAACCCAAAGTGGGGAGCAACCTGTGAGTCCCAGGGAGCCTGTGAATGTGCCTTTGAGGCTCATTGCACTCCGGGCAGCAGTGCCTGCCATCGACTCCCGTCTTGGACGTACCAGGCAGCAGTTTGCCGTTGTCCTTTACACACAGATTTGAGTGTCTTCTCTTGTCCTACAACATACCACGTTACTAACAAAACCGAGATGTCAGTATTGTTGCGTAGCGGTAGTGTAAAGTTAGATGTAATGAGTTTAATTAGCCTCTGCGTCAATAGTTTCACCGTCATCATCTTTTATCCTGCAACTCTGGGCGACTTTTACATGCCATTTAGGCAAAATTAAAGCCCTTGTTAGGTTCTTTACCTTTCAAGAAAGTGATGTTATGGCAAACTTTGATAAGTCCCGTTATGACAGTACTGTGATGAAGTTCAGTTATGGATTCATGAAGTCCCTCCATCTTCGTTTGATAAAGATCATTTTCCATTGGTGGCTGGCAGATCTTCCACGTCCTGTAGAACAATCCATCATCTTTTCCTAGCCCAGCTTCCAAGGCTGTCTCGCTGCTGAAAGCTGATGTCTGAGCAGCTATGAGAGGTGTGCGCATCAGGTGTCTGCTGTCGTGACTGAGTTGTCTGCTGTTATATATTGCTGTGCGTTGGGAAGGAATATACTGTGAGCGCGGTCCTTCTGGGAATGAGCTTTCAGTACCAGAAGCTAATTAACTAATGCAGTAGCTCTGGGTTTTTTAGTGACAAATCTCTGGTGTTTCTGCCAAAAATAAGTCACACCCTCAGCTGTGCAGATGTATGTGGCTACACATAGCTCACCAAATCTGTGCTCAGTCACCTGAACCTGCCTTTCAGGGGTGTTCGTTTTCCGTGGCACAGGTGAAAAAAAAGTAACGGATACTTGGCACCCCTTAAAATATAGGTTTTTCCTCTTTCTAGGGAAAAACGGAGCTACAGGCAGAGCCTCCCACCTGGATGGAAAGCGAGAATATTTATGGAGTCGCAGGAGCAGCTGCTTCTCTTTCGGTAATGAATAGTTGAACTCAAAAGGTCATGATCATATATAATACCATTGTTCCAGTAATGAACACACAATAAATACGTACAGTTCGCTGTCGCTGAATTTATCAACGCAGGGCTCTGGTCCTGCCAAGGCGCTGGCAAACCGGGTGCTAATCGGCATGAGGAAGGGTTTCTCGGTCTGCTTTCGCTGAGGGATGCTCGTACGAGCCCCAGGTCAATTGCTAAAATACCCAGCAGCTCCCACAAAGAGGCTCTGTAAAATGACCGCTGCTGTAAGGGTTTGGTGGCAGCTGTTCCTGTGGAAATCTTTAGAAAATTTGTATGCGTACAGCTGCGTCTTACAGATGTCCTCATCCACAGTGACATAGTACAGGAAATGAAGGAATTTAACTTATTTTCAGCTGAGAAAATGTGCTTCTGTAATTGGATTAGCTGGGTTCTCATTTGCACTTTTCCCCTTTGTTTCCGCTCTCTGCTAACATTATCCATGCTGCTGGTTTGCCCCAGCAAATAATTTTTAGCTTTTATTATAATCATTACAAGCTCACAAACACTTCAGAGCAGGTATATAGCTTACTGTGTAGTTAATTCCTAAATGCAGCATGCGTTTATGTGAACAGGCTGAATCTTAACAACAATTAACCGGTTGAACAACATAAAATGAGATAAAAGCGTTTTGTTTTACACACTTAACCAAGGTTTTAATCGCTAGTGCTCGTGGAGTGGCACTTGAAACTTTCTCTGCCTTGATGTGTCGGACTTGGGAAGTGAGTCGCTAATATTGTTTTATTTTTATTTACAAAGAGCCTCTCCGTCCTGCCTTTGGCTGCTGCTCCCTCCTGGGGTTTTCTCGCGGTGCTGCTCCCAGGCAGGGGCACGCAGGGTTTTTGGAGCCATTCTGGGGCACCCTCCTCATGCCTGGGACCAAGCTCCTGGGACCACCACCAGCTCTGGTGCCACCTGTGCTTACTAAACAGAGAGTCCTCTTAGACGGTGCTACCTATTTTTCCTAATTACTACTCATTACCAGAGATGTGCGTTCCTCACTGCACCGCTTCAGGGAGTTTGTAATTGCCTGTAATGAAATAAATAGCCATTAAAGCCACAATAAACATTTATTTCTTTTGCTTTGCCTTCCATCAGGAGGAACTCAAGAGCCCTGGCAAAATGTCCGTGATTGTAGCCTGGGCAAAAGCAGAAAGTCCTGACGAAGCAGCACGTCGCGGCGTGGGGAGGAGCAGGTGGGCTGGACGGAGGGCAAAAACGGCTTCGCTTCAGCCTTCCTGGCCTCCTCCCCCTCACACGTGGAGAAGATACCTTTTCAAACCTGAGTTTTATAAGGCCGCAGGGCTGTGGAAGAACAAGGTGAGGCTGGGTAAGGGGTTTTGGGAAAACCTCGGGGAAGCTGAGTGATGCCGAGATGAGCGCTGACACGCTGGAGTGGAGCGGTGCTGGGGAGGCTGCTGACCCAACTACCCGGGGCAGGAGGAACTTCGCTCACAAACAGCCCTCGGCTGTGTTTTCCTTTTCTATCTCTCTCACACCTATTACCAACTTTATTTCAGTCACACTTAGGTAAAAACTGACTGAATTTAATCTAGATTAAATGAATATAATGTGGGAATTAATACAGTAATTAAAGGAACTTGGGTTCTGCTTTCATTTTTCAACGTTAAGAACTTCAGGCATCCCCAGCTTCCATTGACAGAGTAACTCCAATGTTTTCTACTCAGAAATCTCACCGTCGACATCAGCTGGACAGTTGCTATTCTTTTTTATTGGTAGTGGTCAAAAAATATGTGCATCTGTTCTGGCAGTAAACCGAATTTTATTGAAGTAGAAAAAGTAATAAGACATCATCATGAATGATGTTTAGTACCACTAACCTTCTTAGGTTATGATGTCTGAAATGTCTTTTGTCTTAAATACATTTTTGCGGAAAATTGCATTTTCTTGCCCTGACTTTTAAAATGCAATGCGTCTCTCATGCTTCCAAATGGCAGTTCTCTACTTGTGATTCAATGACCGATATTGCCGGTCTTGTCCTCATGCCACGTTGTTGCTCCTCTCAGAGTTAGGAACAGATCCCACAGAAGAGAGATCTTTCCTTGACCCTCCACAGAAACGAACCCTCCTCCTGCTTTTTTGTCCCCAGTTTAGAGTGCTAGCACGGACCACTTGTGGAAATAGCAATTTCTGCCTAACAGCTTTGATATAGGCATGAAACTATGCGGTCTAATAAGCTGTACTCTTTAATGGTGTCCCGATAATGGTAGAATGAAAGAGGTTTGTTTTTTTTTTTTTTTTTTTAAATGTACAAAAGGCTGAGAGTAATGAAGTGTGGAAGGATGAACCCTTTGGGTGGAGCATTTTGAACTTTGGAGTCAGGCAGTTGCACTGCTTAAAAAAAAATTCCAGTGTTTCCCATAGTAACACTCCTTGTGATTTAAGAAGCTCATTACACCCTCTCTTAATTTTAACCCACGTGGTTACTCTTAATATGTATTTTAAATACCACGTGTCCCAGATGATCTGTGATAAGTTAGATTTAGTGGTACAAAGTAATGCTAAGCCTCCTAATGGCATCCAGATGATAATAACCATGTTAATTATGGATTTTATTACTCACCTAACTGATTCCAAGAAGGAAAAAACAGTCTGCGTGGAGCTACTAGTGAATGAGTTGCAAAAGAGTGGACTGGAAAACCAAGTTTAAAGCAGAATTACTTATCTTGTTTAGTTTTGAGAAAAAACGGAAGGTTATTTTTCCTTTCTTTGCTTTCTCACAGCTCAGTGCTGGGAACTGCTGACAGGCGTTTGGATTGGAACACTTTTGCATATATAATATAAATTTGTATGAAAAACAGCAAATTGTCTCCCCTGCTCCCGGTACCTTCAGGGATGCGGCAGTGGCCGGACACTCAAACAAGGTCTCACGGGATTGTACGGAGCAGACAGTTTTGCTGGCGTGGTTGTTTTGTTAATGACATTCGGGCTTTTTGTTCAGACCTATATTCAGATCTTTGCTTTCAGAGGAGCTGGATACTTTTGTATTGGTTTTGTCCCTGTATTTCTGCCCTGTACAGGGGGCTAAAAATGCTCTGGCAGCCCCTCGGTGTGGTCACACCATCTTGGGTGCCCTGGGCAGCCAGGGAAGAGACCAGACCACTGCACCTCATGCAAGTATTTTGTCAAAAATTGTAAATAAGATATGGAGGTTTTTATGTGGGGGGTTTTTTTTGTGGGTTTTGTTTTGTTTTGTTTTTTAATGCATGCAGATCTCCTAATAGGGAAAAAAGCTCAGATGAGAGAGCGCTCTTATGCATCTGTAAGACACTGTGACCATGTGCAAACTCAAGTGAAAGGTAAGGATCAAACTACCAAATCATTCCATCAGACTGCGACTATTCAAATTCATCATCTAAACTTCTGAATCTCATAGGGATTTATCAGGTGTCAGTATAAATTACTACTATTACTTTTCTGGCAAATAAATTTGGTTGTCCTGAACTTGCAAATGCTTTCACCAAATTGCTCCAACTGGCGATTTTTAAGGGGCCAATATTCACAGAACTGCTGCCAGCTCCTTAGCAGCGTGGACGGCCAGAGCCTTCGTCCAGCACGTGCGTGGACAGAGGAACGCAGAGCGATGAGAGCTGGAGCTGTGATCTCCTCGCTTGCCAATGCCTTCCCACATCTGTGGGAGTGTCGGCTGCTCCATGTCTGCACCTGCCGAACCTGGCTCCTGCGTTACCCCAAGTTGTGAGGACGCCTCTGTGGTTGGGTAGGTGTGGGACTTCAGTTCGGAGAAGTGAGAGGAGACGGTGGGGAGGAAAAAAAGGGAATTTTAGCAACAGGGCGAGCTTGTGTTTGCAGAGCGCGCTGGAGCTAATTGTGCAGCCGTTCCAGCGTACTGCTGGGCGGGCACGCAGACGAAGCACAGCGGAGCTGGTGAGGGGTCTGGAGCACAAGTCCCATGAGGAGCAGCTGAGGGAACTGGGGCTGTTTAGTCTGGAGAAAAGGAGGCTGAGGGGAGACCTCATCGCTCTCTACAACTGCCTGAAAGGAGGCTGTAGGGAGGTGGGTGTGGGTCTCTTCTCCCAAGTGAAAAGTGATAGGACGAGAGTAAATGGCCTCAAGTTGCCCCAGAGGAAATTTAGATTGGATATTGGGAAAAATTTCTCCACTAAAAGGGTTGTTAAGCACTGGAACAGGCTGCCCAGGGAAGTGATTGAGTCATCATCCCTGGGGGGATTTAAAAGACACGTAGAGTAGTGCTTAGGGAAATGGGTTAATGGTGCACCTTGATAATCTTAAAGGTCTTTTCCAACCTAACCGATTCTATAAATAGAAGGGAGAAGGTTTGTGAGATGCCTCCATTTCAGCTGCATAAACAAATGCTAATGTACACATAGCAGACTTCTGTCTAAATTTGTGGTCGGTTGGGTTGATTAGTGGCCTATATAACTGGCCTTCAAACCAGGACCTTTTGCAGGAGCTGAGCTTTGGAGAGAAACATTGCCCCAGCGGCCACAGAATGCCTTCTGAGCACTCGGACCAGGACAAGGCAATTCAGGGCCTTCTAGTTCAGCCTTATATTAAGTAAATAATTTTATGTAAGAGAGCTGAACTTGCTGAGGCAGTGTTTTCTCTCTCTTTTTATGGCGGTGGAGAAGCATCATGTGTGTGAGGACCTGCTGAGAGGGCAGAGGAGGGCCAGAGAGGACCTGTAGAGCACGGTAGGAGGGAAATACTTAACACAGCTCTTTAACCTGGACCTTTATTCCCTCTCCACTATCTCTTACCATGATTTATACAAGTGCAGTACAGCAGTGCCAGATCTGCATGAATGCTTCTCAGAACAGGAAAAAAAATATCCCAGGTGCTTGTCACAAAGCACTTGTCATTTTTTAACTGTTTTGAAAAATATTTTATTTATGCAGCACCATGTATTTTTTGCAAGTTTTACATAAATATTTATAAGCCCCTGCATATCTTTCATATGAAAGTAATTTCTCTTATGATTCTCGTTCAGGAAATTGCAGCCTTTTCAGCAGACGTTAGGGAAGCCCTTGTTCTTCATATCCCTTCTTCCCCCTGGGCTTGTGTGGAGGAATAATTTCTGTGGTCCCTTCTGAGGGTGACAAAGCACAGGCACAGCCCAATTATCATTAGCACTAAGTGATGTGTTAGGTCTTGTGAGTGTTGAGCATGTCTTAGCTTACTATTAATATCTCAAAATCGCTATGTAATGCAATCAAAGGGGCACCCTTTGCTCAGGGGAGAGCTGGGGCTCAATGACAGGGAGGCTGGGGGTCTGCTCCTGTGGCATCTCACCACCTGTGTCCTCGCAGGATGGGCAGAGCCTTGGTGCGATGCCACCGAACTTCATGGAGCAGCACCCTGCTCAGATTTGTCTCCCTACAGTTAGGCCCTCATCCTCATAAGCACGTACTTTAACTTGTTGAGCCACCTATTTACTTCACCAGATAATTGTTTTAGGAATTATTCATACTGTGTGCTTGACAAGATTCATAGAGGTTTCCTGGGGAAACTGCAGATCTTCAGGGACTCGCCTAGTTTATATTCACAGAGCTTATTTCTCAGAAATATCCAATTTTCTAACTATTCTTTTAAAAAAAATGAACTATTCTTTCCTCATCTGAGCTAGAAACACATTTCTCATGCAGAAAACTTGTTTTCTTTTACATTTTGGCAGTTGCTCTGTAAAGCAGAACAACAACAACATGCCAGTGACTGCAGAAGCTGAACACCTCACACCAAAACTTGTCCAAGGCTGGTGCTTTGAAGGGCTTCTTGGTACGTGGTGATATTTCTCATGGCAGTTCATGTGGCTTAGAAATTGGCATGGAGATCTAAGCTGTCTTATGGGTCTTGGGGAGTCTTGTGAGTGAAGCAAATCTGGCAGATGCCACCAGGACCAAACGTCGGTGAGATGTTGGAAGCAGGTAAGTTGGGTTATATCTCCTGGCAGTCATGCTTTGTGGGCCTGCTCAACACTTGCATTTCATTTTGACTTCAGTTATTGTGAAGACATATGAGTTCTTGGAAAAAAACCCTATCTGCCACCAGAGTGAGGCAGCATCTCTGTGGGCTTGAAATACCACAGTTTCTTTCAAAGGAGCTGCTGACAGCTCAGCCCAGCTGAGGATCTGACCATGTCTGTGATGCTTTTTTCCACCTGACATTGAGAACCAGCTGGGCCAGGATTTATCCATGAAAGGCTGGTGGTCCTCCCACCACAGGCTGCTCAAGGACCCAGAGGTGGGTAGATTTCCACTGGCACAAGCAGTGCTGGTAGGACAGCCTGGGCTTGAACAAGCACTTTGTTCCAGGGCACTCCTTGCACCCTTGATGTTTTCAGATGGCTGTGAAAACACACCTTGAGTTTTCAAGTCGGTATTTAATTTTCTGGGAAGGGACATGCAATTCTCCTGTCCCATCGCTGTGATCTCCTGCAGATAGGGCTCCTCACAGTGTGCCCAGAACAGGCTCGTGCCTATGGCAGTGTGCATGCCCTGAGAGTTAATGACTTATTAATTCACTAAATTGGCTCATTCTTCTTTTGCAAAGAACTCAATTGCTACTCAAAACCAGTTACCAATACAAGGTTAAGCTTATGAGCGTATCATTAAAAAAATTATCCTCTAAATCGTCTTATCTCCTGTACGAATTACGAAATTTGAGAGAAATATGTAAAAAGGTGAGCAAAAGAGCATGCAAAGTAACGATCTGATATTGCTCTTTCTGAGGGCATGCTTTTCAGTCGTGGTAACTTGAAGTAGGACAGGGTAGGATGTGGGACCGATCTCCTAAGCTGGCATAAGCTTTGATTCAAACTGAAATGATTTTGAGGATGATTGTATTAGTCCCTCCATAGCTGTTCTCTTTTATTAAGTTTTTCTGTCTCCTCTTGTCCCTATGAAGACACAAGTGAATTAGCATGGAAACACAGTTTGTGGTCTTCATAGTCAGGAAAAAAACAATTGAAAGCACAAAAGCCTAGCACTGAATTTGGTGAGATTGCTCCATGTAGTGTTTACCCAAGCGTATTTTCTAACCCCAGTGACAGGGATGTGGATGTGACTAATTTTTATGTAATTTGGTTGTTTAGGACAGATACTGTTCTCCAGCTTCACATGGTTCAGCCAGGAAAGAGCTGGTATGTCTCCGATCATATTCAGACATACCCACTCTCAGATGCCATCAAAACGATGCCATCGTTTGGAAAGCTAAGAGATAAGGTCAAGAGTTTTATTATGACCAATAGCTGAGTTGAATTACTTGTCCACAGTTGAGTGTATGATTTTTTTCACTTTACTTTTACCAGTCTCAGTGTTGTTCTGTTCAGATGCTTTTTCTCTACGTATCACTCTGCCTTAGCTTGGGGCACCCGATGCCGTCAGCTGCTCTTCGGCTTTTGTTCTTATTTGAAGCTGCACCAAGGAAGTGGAGACAAATCCTCACCAGCAGCCTTTATTTTTTTGTTTTGATCGCTTCCCTACTAACAAAGACAATCTTAGCTGCTGAGAATTAGCAACATTCTGGTGTCTACATGTCACTGAACAGCCCTAAAAAGAGTCTGCTGGGGCCAGAGCCACCACTGAGGGCTGAGTGTGGATGCTCTGCAGGTGGAAAAGGAGATCTTGAGCTTCCGTGCTTCCCAACCCAAATTCAGATGCTAATAAGCGAGTTGCTGTAAATTGCTTGTCAGTAGGTTTTACTGTCTTTTTAGGCTCAGCGAGTTTTCTCTCGGCATAATTACGCTTAATATACTAATGGGTGAGTCAGTGGGGATCTGTGTTGGTGTAATGAACAGGGTTTAACTAACTGCAAGTTATCATATAGATCACTCTGATTTAGAGACTCGGACTCTTTGGGATGCAAATTGCGTCTGTTTAGTCTCCTTGACGTATTGGTAAAATGGAAGTGGCCGCACATGAGGGATGTTACAAAACAGGCTTATTTTAAAGAGGATGCTTCCTGTGCCGTTTGAAGGCTCACACCTTGTGGAAGGAGACGGTAATTTGATTCACTGATGCTTTGGTGAGACAAGGGGAAACGGCATCAGCTCAGGAAGGAGCCCAGCCAAAGGTATGGGGGGGGTCAGGCTGCTACCCGCAGTTAAAATCTGTCATCCTAAATGATACCAACCAGTGTGAAAGGGGAGGACAGAGCTGGGGCCTTGTGCTCCAAGTCCTTTGATTTGTCACTTTCACAGGAGTTATTTCAATTTGAAACTATTATCCTCAAGAAAACGTAGTCAGTGATCTGGGTATTGAAATAGGAACATACATTGTGAAATGTCAAAAAAACCCCACTTTTTTTTTGTGAAGAACATTCCAGGGGTCTGTGACAGAGCCCGCCCGTTAGTCAGCCGAGAGCTGAGGCAGGGAGTACCTGATACGTGATTTTTGTAAAAAAAAAAAGGCTTTTGTCAAAACTGCGGAGCAAAGAGAAAAACATATTTTTAAGACCTCAGTTGCTGCATCTTAAGCTGATGCATCCTGTCAGATTGGATCTCCCCCGTCAAGTTGCAATCTGACTTCAGATGTCACAACCCAGCACATCAGCCACAAATCTGCCAAGCTTGGTCTTCGGGTGAGAGTTGTTCAAAGAGGAGGCTGATAGGAAGAGCCTTTATTTTTGAATCCACTTCTCACAGAATTTTTCAGACCCAACACTTCTTCTAAGAGCTCTCCTAGATGAAAATAAGTGTGGTATGAATATTCCTGCCTCATGCGAGGCTGTTTCAAGTACAAGACCAATGTCTGGTATCTTTTCGGTCTTGTTTGTCTTCAGCTGCTGTCTCCTCCTGTGCCAGCTATCAGGAGCCTGATCACCGCCGTGTACTCTATGCAAGATGGTGTTTATGTTTGTGGGACGCGTTGGCTTGAAAAGATCTGGTGTGAGTATCAGGTTTTCTTTTTGAATAGAAGCATTCACCATATCTTTTCCAAATCATACGTTTGGTGTGAGTAAACCCACCACTTTCAGTCCAGGGAGGCTGCTAATGTTGCCCGAGGACCTGTCCCAGAGCTCCTCTTGAAGCCAAGTTGTCTGCTATTTCTGTAAATAATGCACTTGGGCAAGTTTATGCCAGCAAAAATGCTGATTTGGCAAGCAAAAGAAGCCTTACTGACACAGTATTTTTGTGCTGCTCTACACGACTGGAGGATACGTTGGCCTTGTCTCAACACAGAAACATCTCCTCCTGACTGCACTAGAAAGTCTGCAGTGCAATTTAGGCTCTGTGGTTATCCGGGCTCTGCTTTGCAGCGATAAAGCACATCTCTCGCCTTACGTTGTATTAGCTTTGTGATGTGCATTCACATCATGTTAAATAAAAAAAAATTGCTTTACTTGTTCTTGAGTGACAGAGCAGGCTTGTGCTGCCACTTGGATTTTGGTTCTTACAGCTGCTAAAATAAAGATTCTATGCCATTTATGTGTGCAAATGTTAGATAAATACCCAATTTATCTTTTTAGTTAAGAGGTAACTAAACTAAAAGTTAGGCTGTAGATGAAGGGTTAGTGGCTACCATGCTCTTCAGCAGACATGAAGGCACAAGTGGGAGAGAGAAATTCTACATTTACATTTTTTAACAGAAATTTGTCTTGCAATGAAACCCTCTGCTAATCAAAAGTCTCCTCCTCATCTTTCTCCTTACATGACTTAATATCCTTTCACTGTGTTTGAGATGTATATGGTAGGTCCCAAAACGGGCCCCAGGAGGAGGTAGAGGGTCACTGTAGAGGGCTGGAGCCACAGAGAATGCCAAAGGCTGCACATCTGGTGCAACCTGGTTCCTCACATCTGGTTGATACAACCTGGTCCATCTTATCTGGTTGAATGAAAAAGGCTAATTTCATCCCTGGGAATCACGGGCATGGGAAAAATAGGATGGCGGTAATGCAAGATGTGTTTTCAGAGCACTGCTGACTGTCTGTCTCTGCTGTCCCACTTCTGTCACCAAAGATCAGACCCTTCCAGAGGTGAAAATGTCTTTAAAAACCTCTTTCTCTTTACACTTTATACTTGTGACTGTCCCCAGTGACAGGTCCGTAATGTGTTCCCATTATGTCGTCAGGCCGGAGATCAGAGCCTGCATGGATAATGGAAAAATATATCCTCTTTGTCAAGCTCCAGCCTCTGCCCTAATAGCAAATATTAAGTTGGTTGAAAATAACACTTTTTACAACCTGTTTCCTGCATAGTTAATTAATCTCCAAAACCAGAGTCTTATGCAATTTGCTAGACAGAAGATTTAATTAACATGACTCCAGGGAGGCGGTCGGCAGGGCAAGGTGTTCGCATAGTCATTGTCTGACCAGATCTGGGCAGGCGGAGTTTAACGTGAGTAAATAATTGTGTTTGGCACCTGCTTAGCGATGCACTTCATCTGCTGTTTCTCCAGACCTGCTTCTAGGAATTAAAATCATCACATTACATTTTACAATATTTTTTATGTATTATTGATGGCCCCTTATAAAATTAAATTGCATCGCATTCATAGTAACGCAATTGAAAATTTCCAGTCTATTAACGTTTTATTGCTGGAGGGGACAGTAGCTGGTTGTTTGAGCTACACAATATATCCCAAAGGGCACAGGAACTTGCTGAAAATATGGAAAATTTAGCTTCCAATAAATGTATTAAATTGTTACAACTTGTTCATGACAGTGATTCACGTACACTATGATATTATTTTCTCCAGCGTTTTGGAGGGAGTGGTGCCTCCTGCGGTGTTCGCTGTGTGCTGCAGAGGTACCACAATACAACGGGAGGACAACGTCTATTTAAGCTTCTTAGTATTTCTCAATGAGCAGCGTGGGGTGTTTTCTTGAGAGAAAGACCAATTCTTTTACTGCATTACTATGCTGAAATATCCACAGGATAGGGAGGCTTCATCTTCTTGAAGCTTGTTAGGAGTCCTTCCTAGCCAAACATGGGAAGCCGCGTCCTTGTTACCGCGAGTGCCGCTTCTCGTGATAAATTCCCTGCTTGTTTTTAGAGATTTGCCAGGCAGAAATTGCTCACGCTGTTTCCCCTTTACCTTGCATTGAGATACAGCGGCAGGGGCTCGGGCAGATGCTGCTGTTTGAGGAACGTTTTCTTGTGGATCCTTTCTCCGCTCTTCTTGCAGGGACAAAACTCTTCGTGACCCTCCGCTTTTCTGGAACGGTGACCCCCAAATCTACCAACACCCCCGCTGAGAGCCAGAGGGAAGCTGGGTGTGGGCCGAGTGAACTACGTCTGCCTGATGAGAGATGGCTCTTAAAGGAGGTGAGGAGCCCATGTAGAAGAAACCTGCCCTCAGAGAGGAAAATAATAGAGAAGTAAGACTTGAACCCAGCATTATCGCCGGTGTAGCTGCTTGCTTAGCTAGCGACATCGCTACCGGCAAACTTGGCAAACTAAAAGCAAAACTCTTTGTTTTGAGCTAAATGGGAATTTTAAAGTTAAAACAAGAAAAATAATTTTAAAATTGAGTAAATTTAGTTAAAATGGGAATTATGTCATCCAAAACCAGTGGAAAGCCACTGCAGAACTTAAATTTCACTAAGAGGGGGATGGATTAACATCAAAGTGATGCTGTTACATGTACAAAATACAGCTAAATAAATGGATATTTATACCATTATAAATAGAAAAGTGCTTGTCGGAGGGCAGTGTCTGCACACAGTGGAACACATCAGAGAGGGGGATGGTGTGCTGTGGGCCAGCACTGCACACATCTTTCATCGTCCTTTGTCACAAGGTTTTTTGATCTCTGAATGAGTCAGAGGTTGAGCTGTGCAGCATAAAACCTCAACTGTGGGATAAAAGAAGCAGTGACCTCTTATGACAAATATCGGTGCTATTTCTTTTGCTGGAACAAGAACATCTTTAAAACCGTCAGGCAAATGGGGAAAGCTGCCGTTGCATCGCTGAAGCCATTTTTAAGGCCATATTTCAGACTCTATTCTCTCCCAGTTTGCATTATAAAATACTGATGATCTCAAAGTACCCACTTCTGCTGCTCCTAAGAGCCGGTTGCTCCTTTTTCAGATTGCACTTATCTTGCTTAAGTGAAAATTTAGGTATGCAACAGAAGCGAGGATTTTCACATCTTTAATAAGTAAAATCATTTCTCAGCTGACTGTAGGCATGCCAAGCATCCATTTAGAGGGTAATTTCTATTCACTCTTTGTTTTTTGTCCTCCTTCCCAAGCAAACAAAGCAATAGTGAGCCCCAGAGTAAAAATGCTCTGAGGAAGCAGAAATAAAGACTACTCACTTGAACTCAGCCTAAAGTTACGCTTCAAAAGGCCTAGAGAAAAGTATAGATTACAAAGGAATCCCACTAGATTTTTGTATTCAAAGGAGAAAGTATTTCCCTTCTGGTGCCTGAAATCCAGTTAACAATGTTGAATGAGCGCCTGAAAGTTTTCAGATTAAATCTTCCTCAAGCCTGCGCAGCGATGGTTTTAGTCCTGGCCCCCAATGGTGAGGGTAGGGAAGGTTTCCTTGGTGAAGTTTCCTCATTCAAGATCAAATAATTTCAACTTATGACATTGCCCAAATATTAAAATGTGGTTTCTTTTATCTTTTTTTTTTTTTTTTTTTTTTTTTTTTTTTTTTTTTTGTCTTCAGAAGAAAGCAAACCCAATTTGTTGGCTTTCTGCTTTTTTCTTCTGGGCTTCTGGGCCGTGAGTGCTCAGCAGAGATTTCCTTTGCAGAAGAGGACTTTGAGCCAGAGGGAGCCTCTTCCACACAGCCCCACACCCCATAGCCAACTGGTCCCAGGCCATTTGCCTCTTGTCACTTGCTGGGAGAGTGTTTCTCTGCCACGTTTCCACAGCACTGAGCACAGCGTGGCCCTGGGCTTCCCTGGAGCAACCCGAAAGCAAATAATAACGATGTGCTTGGGCCAAGAGGAGCTGCGACACAGCTCTATATTGCTGAGCTTCCACAGATAGTACATTCCCACCAGGATCCTGGGATAACAGAATAGATTAGAGCAGCCTGAAAGCTGTTTTAAGTCACGCTCAAGCTGGCAGAGAGTAGCCCATTAGACCTGGGAAGAGTGAGTATCCCCCAGCGCCCTCCACCAAGGAGACCCCAGCATCAGGAGATGTTCAGTAGACACTCTTCAATTTTGCACTCTGTGTGAATGTAGAAGAGAAGACACAAGCCTTTCTGGTTGGGTTGTTTTACTTTTTTTCCTTCTATATGTAGCTGCCTCATTTTTTTTTCTGGTGCAGTTGCACTGGTTTAGTTGAAGGCATCATGCAGCCCTTCTGCTGGAGTAAATGCATAGAAAGGTAAGAACCCGCTCAGGTTCCTGTTTTCAAATTTGCAGGATTAACAATGAAATGGACAGAGGGGGCTGTTCTATTTATTCTGAAGGAGAAAGTTTTTGAAAATCTCTCACTGTAGAGAGATCAGTGAGAAAAAGGTAAGAAGAAAAGGTAAAAGAAAGGACCACGTAGAACTTCATAGACCTTTACTTTGGTTAGTAATTTTAGAGACAAGTAGGAGGAGAAATTACTTCAAGAAAGGTTCACTCACAAATAATTAATTAAGAAAATCTGTTATAAAATTCTCAGTTCCTGTTTATGTGATGAAAGGTGCTGTGTGTGTCTTTAGAAAGTTTAGTGTCCATGTTTAAGAACACAAGAAAAATCTTTTAACATAAAAAAAAAATAAATTATTGGTTCCTTCTTCCCACTCCCGCAAAATTCCTGTCAACTTCTGAGTTCATCCTTCCAAGATTCAAACTGCTTGATGTTGTTATTGAAATGGATTCTGAACAAAACACAAGAAGTAGTTTGGGTATTACTCAAGCACAAGTTTCTTCTAAAGATCTGAACACGGTAATGACGTGCTTTAAATCTAGCAGAATTCAGCTGAGTTTGAGAATTAATTACATTTGCAGCAAGAGGCTTTGCTTTCCATTCAAGACAGCTCCAGAGCGCTTTAATCACTAGCATGGAAAGGTTTACAGAAATGAATGATTCTGTACTCCGTTGTAGAATTATAAAATTTTGAAAACAAATTGAGAAAAGCAATTGTGAACAAAAACACTGCTGCAAAGTGAATGAAAATTAACAAAACCCTTTAATTTATAGTTTAAATATTTAATATTTATTTAATTTGCATGCTGACATCAGACTTTGAGAGTGCTCAGTCCCTCTGGCATCAAGAGTGGGGCAATCTGAGGGAGGTGGTGGGATCTCCATCAATGAGTTGGACAGAAATCTGGTGGAAGTTCTGTCGGGCCGGTTGGTCCTGCCTTTGGGCCAGGTCCTTCTGGCTGTGTTCTCCTGTACCTGCGTCTGCAGCTCGCTGCTTTGCTCCCCACCCTTTCTGGCAAGGGCTCCAGGAAGCACATCTGCAGCCAACAAATCTTTCCTGGGTTTGTAGTCTGCTTTTCCAATGACATGAAGATTCTCTCTTCAGCAAGAAATATATTTATAGGGTTTGAAAGGATTAGCTAGGCACCTTTTAGCAATTCAATAAGTATTTTATGATCAATTTTAGCTAACACCAGCATTTCTGCAGGCAATTGGTCTCTGGTTTTGACAGGACTTTTGCTGGGTTTCACTGACGTGAATGGGAGCTGAAGGGTCTCACCACCTGACGGGGATTAGAACGCTGAGAACAGCAATCAATTTCTGAAAAGTACAACTTCTGATGAAATTCCCAAAGCATCAACAGCAATGTATTTGGCTGGTATAAACCAGGGAAGTTACACTAGGCTTAGCAAAGCTAGCTTACATCACTGGGAGGTGTCATCTTGTTTTCAGACGCTTTTGAGAAAACAGCGAAAGAGGGTTTTTTTTGTGTTTCTGAGCCTTTTGAATTACCAGCAAAATAGGCCAACCATGAAGAAAAATGTAAAATGATCCAGAAAGTCTCTCTAAGTCATTCTGGTGAAAACTAGGTCTTATCAACATTGTAATTAAACATGTTTCCAAACTCCCATCTAATTTAAATAGGCTTCACTTCTCACAGTTCAGGGGTGCCTGCGAAGCTTCCTTACACTGGCTTTTTTTTTACAAAAAAAAAAAAAAATCACTGCTTGGTTGTATTTTAAGGTTAAGCTTTCACTCCCTATACCCTGTAAGATGATGCTAATGTTTAACTTCCATGGGAACTGGCAGTGGGTGCTCACTCCAAAAGCTTCAGTCGCTCATACCTCAAAGTTCGGGACTGTAGTGTGCAGGAGTAAAAATTTCACCAATGAATTAAAACCAAATGCAGTCGTTTTAGTGGCATAAACAGAAATACACGTTGCTACACCAGTGCCTGAGGCATTGCCTCTGTATGCGGTGGGTGAACCACTGCATTGAGTGCGTGTGCTTGCTCTTCTGGAGGTTCCCGGTTCGGTCCCTGGTGTTTTGGTTGCGATGGCAGTCGTTGCCAACGACTACGGGGAATTTTTCATCTGAATCAGGTACAAGATATCTCACACTGCAGATACGCACTGGTCTGGACATTTGTAGCTGCATAAATATAAGTTTTTAAAATGTTCTGCTCTTTAATTCCCTACAAATATTTCATATTTCAGGTGGTCTCAAAGATGCTCTCTTGCCTTTTGAGTTTTCTTGGCTTTTTGGATATTTGAATGGTGTGTGTGTGTGTTGCGTGGGTAGTTCAGTTTCCTAGCTGAAGGAACAGCGTTTCAGCAACGCACACGTACAAAAAAAACTTAACTATTCCTTTTGTAGTTGTTGGAGTCTGCATGGTACAGGGTGTCCAAACCAAAGAGCTAATTTTCCTTGTGGAAGTCTCTTTAGGAAGTAATTCTGATGGGTTATTCAACAAACTACCTCTCGTTAGTGTAGGTGACGCTTCATCTTTGGCACAGTGAGTCTTTCTGAAAATCAAAATAGATGAACTGCCCCAGGTGTCTTTTCTTTTAAGAGAAAAATAAAAGAACAGCAAGGAGAAAAAAAATAAAACCAACAAAAAGGCTGTATTGCAGCAGAAGAAACAGACACTGTTAGCTCATCCTAAGCATTTTCACTCATGAGATACAGCACAGTTCAGTTTTTAAATCAAGCCAGCTCATACAATTTCATGGCGGCCAAATTGGAGTGTGGAGGATTAAGAGTGGGTAAATGGTAGTCTGTCCCCTTCAAGAAAAGAGAGAAAACATAACAAGTGATTGTTTTTCCAGTAAGGGACAGATCTGTGGTTTTGTTTTGTGCTTCCTATTTTTCCCCGAGGGACGCAGCAGATGGTTTGAAAAAGCAAGAGGAGGTTTGGCTCCGGTTCGAGTGTTCTCTCTGGCCGGGGAGTCCGACAGCCTTCACGGCCGTGTGCTCTCTCTGGGAAGACTCTTAAGAAATTCATTACTCCAGGAGAGGAGGAAAAAAGCTTATTTACCTCCACAGCACAGCTAGTACTCCTGGGAGAGATGGCGCTGATTCACGAGCGCTGCCGTGCTGCGGAGGCAGGAGAGCGCGGCCTGGCAGGGCCAGGGAGCTGGCCTTATCCTCCCTCCTTAAGTACTGCCTGGTTTTGCATTTGGACTGTTTTCTGCCAGAAACCAAAGAATCAGTGATTCTTGCAACAGCAAGTTCAATAAATGTAAATTATTGATTTCCTTCCTAGCCCTGAACAGGCACTCAGAGAATAACTTCAGTCAAGCCAGAGTGGAAAGCATCTTTTCAAAGTGGCAAGCAGTATTAAAGTGTATTTCCTGAATGACAAAGTTTTTATGATAATGGCAATTACTGTTCAACCTAAGGGCTAGTTGGAATTTAACTCCTGGTTTTGATATACAGAAATACAGTATTTTGTGTGATGAGTTATAGACAATTCTGATTTTTACCTCTTGCTTTTCCAGCCTCTTTCTCGGCCTGCGGAGGTATTCCAAGGCATTTCCCAGCCCGAGGGAGGAGACCCCTGCCCACTTCCCTACCATTGCGCTTGGTGGATGAGATGTTGTGTTCATCTCACTCCTGCTACCGGTGCAATAACCTCCAAGAACAAAGCTGGGGTTTGTGTTTTTTTTTTTTGCTACCAGTGCAATAATCTCCAAGAAAAAGCTGGGAGAATTTGGGGGAATTTTAGCGCTTCCTCCTACCGCTATGAATGCAGGCTTTGTATTCAGCGGCAGCCCAGGCATCTCCTCAGTTCATCCCATTCCACTCCTGGCTGGTCTCTGAGCTCAGCCTCATGAGCCCCAGGCTTGGTTTTTTTTTTTTGTTTCATTCTCTCTTGCATTCCGATTTCCATCACTTAAAACTCATGAATTACCTCTTCTGAAACTTCAACCTGAGTGTGTTCAGTTTGCAATCTTGACGGCATAACCATCTCTTGATGATATAAAGGTGTGGACTCTGATGTTGCTTCTTAACCAGCGCTACACGGAGTTCATCACCTCGGCGCTGGGCGTGACAGCACAGCCCAGCCAGTGATGCTGGAGGCAGCGCAGGAGCTCGTTAACCAGCCTGCGCTAATGATGGCAGGGGAGGAGACATTTGCCTTCCCAGCACAAGCAAAACCAACTGCTAGTAGATTAACACAATAGTTTTTCTCAGCACGGTCTCAAAGAGGTCTTGGCTTTCCTCAAACAATGTCTTTGGAGCTGGTTCTCCGGCTGTCATTTTAACGACTTCAATGAATAATATTTTTCCTTCCCTGTTGAAAAAAAAATATTTCAGATACTAAGATACTCCTAATATTCAGGAGAAAACAGCTTGTCTGTACAGTGGATAAGAATGTATCTTCCTCTGTTGCTTCAAATTCCCTTAAACATTGAGAGAAGAGATTGGAAAAAGATGCTTTGGGAGTATTTCCTGAAATCTCTGGTTATAAGGGTAAACATTTTTTGTACCACATTCTTTTGTTTTTAGCAAGAAAGAATAATGGATCACAGATCACGGAACGGCATAACCGAGTTGCAAGACTAGACATTAAAACCAGAATCATGCAGGCATCTACAGACACATTGATTTTGCGTATCTAAGTATATTCTCTTTCTAGAGCTATTTTTTAAAGAGAGGAAATTCTCATGATATATGACAACAGCATGGCTCGAGGAACAGAGAGCCAACACCCCACCCAAACATGTTCGGTGCTCTCAATGGTGCTGGTACAAAAGGCTGGTGAAGACCTTTCAGGGCTGTGTTTTGCTGGATAACACGTGCTCTCTTTATAACACGTGCTCTCTTTATCCAACCATACCTAGGATTTGTTAAACTTTATGATAACGCTTCTTTAATTTTACTTTTCTGGACAGGCAGAGTTTGTTCTCATGTTCTATGGAAACGTTTTTACCATTTCAGTGTTATTATGCATGAAGATCAGTTATATATTTTGATCCATGTGTAGTGCCTGTAGATAATTCTGCTCCAGAATTTGGGCTGTTTATCCAATGAGCATTTGAAATTTGAGGGCTGTGGATGTGAGCCGCTGTAGTAGCAATAATTTACTTTCTTATTCCAATATGATGTCTTGATACGGTGGTACCAAGTGCAGTAGAGTCATAAAATCATCATCATGACTGAAAGAGGGGAAAATAGTGGGATGCAATGCTGTGACCATTTTCCTGCTGATCTGAGATAACATTCCTGAGCTGAGCTCTGCAAAATGAAATATCTGTGGCCATTCCAGCTTTTGAATGCTCACTTTATTTTGACCGTCTTGTCACCCATTTTTGTACATCACCCTATTCATTCCTTCCTTTCTAAGTGTGTTTGTTACTATGGAGACAGGAAAATAATTCATGGGAGGGGAACTTCACAGCATGGATGGGGCATAGCAACACATTGGTTTATAGAGTGGCAGGAAAATTATATGTTGGCTAGTGGATAAACAGGTATTTTATATAAGAGTTATATATTTGCAATATAACAGGATGCCTGTTCCATTTCTTCTTTTGGAGATTTGTTCATGCTTAAAAAAGAGAGAAACAAGCAGCCTTAATTGAAGACCTTAGAGCATAACACACAGAAATGGCCCTTCCAAATATTGCGCTTTTACCGAAACTGATATTTTATGCTTCTGTGAGATTTTATTGGTGGCAGTTTTGTTTATTGTAGTCTTTGTAATATGTTCATTTACTGGTGTATGCACTTGAAGAAAGAGATGTCCTTGAAATTGGAATAGTTTAATGCAAGATAAAAAATGAGCACATATAAAATGATCCTTATCAGAGCACGGAGAAGTGGACGGAGGAGCATGAGAGATCTCATTGGAACCCAAATCTGCATTTTGATTTCTGAGTCTGCTTCCGTTACAGGGTTTCTGTCCATGGAAGTGATAAATGCAGGGGCTCAGCCTCACATGGCCAGGCATACATTCACGTGCCATTATTAAACTGAATGCAAATTTTAATTACAGGGGCTAAAAGGGAGATATGATTATTTAAAAAAAATTCTATATCTTTTAGCTTACAGAAATTATATTTATTCAAACATAGCCTTTTTTTAATTTCCTATTGTTCCATAACTCAAAACTACTTACTGTGTTTTGTTCTTTGTCTTCTGCATTGGTAGGATTATCAATGTTATGTTGGTTTGATGGTGGACGAAGAGGAACAAGACTGAGGTGATGTATTTTGAATTGTTCGTTATTTCAGCAGTATTGATCGTGGGTATCTTATGGCTGTACTCCATTTGACCTTTCCTTGTCGGGTTATTTTTAGGACAGGTTGTTTATAGAATTGCTGAAGAAAAGCTAACCTGAGATAAGCATTTTAGGATGTTTTGCAGATGTTAGCTCTTCAGTATGAACTCTTTGAATTCCTAGCGGGAAAAGTTTTCTGGACAATCTCCAAATAGTAGACTTCCAGTTTCAGCATAGCAGGTCTGTATGTTTGCCGTGTGAGCCGTGTGCGTAAGAGCAAGTCAAACATGAGAAAACCATCCGCTCCGGCACCGGCCATCACTCTAATTCCCAAAGCCCTCCCCGGCATGGCTTTGCCTTGTACCAACCGATGCCTTCCCACCCTCTGTCCCGTGGCTCTCAGTCCCAAATAACGCTGTGGTTCAGGAGACAATATGCACCGGGGACCTATTTTGGAAGAAAATGGGGAGGACAGCCAGCTATATATGAGCCGGATCACTTGCCAGAAGGCTCAAAGAGGAGACTATGGCCTGTTCGGCTACTCGTGTAGCCATAACTTTATCGCTTGCTTCTCCTACGTGTTATTAAATATTCATAAATATGTTCACAACACATTAATGTAATTTACAACATTCTGGTTTTTGCCTACACCACTATGAGACCTAGACTGTGATGAAGATCCTACTGACCAGCACTGACCCTATGATATACTCATTTTTCCTCCACCTCGAATAGGACCTCACAACCCGCGCTTTACACAGCCTTGGATGGGGATCTGCGGTTATATGAGAGTTTTCTGACTTTCCCCGTTCTTGCTTGTCTGATACCTCAGGGAAAAGAAAGAGGCGGAAGAAAAATACATTTTTTTTTTCTTCAAAGACAAGCTATTTCTGGGCAGGAGCCCTGCAGCATCGGTTGCAGCAGCCACTCCGGGAAGGAACAGGCGAGTTGCACACAAATAGTCAACAAATTCTCCAAAGCAGCTGTGGGTCATGATGAACCCCACAGATTCCTCTAAGGACCACTGGCTGCCTGTCAGGTTCATGCTGTTGAGTGTTAAAAAGGAAAACACCTAAACCAGTGACCACTTGTAAAAATGTTGGCCTGCAGGCACGTTGTGGCATGCATGAGGAGAATACTTGATCTCAAACATGTGTATGATTTTGATTAGTGCAAAAAAGAGGCCCAGAAGGCACAGTTTGCAATGACAAATATCAAGAGTAAGGGAAAATATCAGCATTAACTCCGTGTAAAATCTGGGGATTTTCTTGCAGTGGGAGGATGAATGCTTGTGAGGGGTGATGTGAGGTGGGGGTGAAATTGCCTGGAAGGAACTCGTGTGAATTGCTCAGAAAGTTGACTTTTTAGAGACATTGATGTACAGGTGGATGAAGCGGGCAGTGGCTAAGCTGGCTAGCACTTTGGTGCAAAGCATGGTGAACTGCCTTTCTCCTCTGAGCGTAGAGAAAAGCTTGATGATGCTGGTGGTGAGTCTTCTAAAGCTGCTTGATGGACCATGTCTCCCATAAATTTAATGGGAATTTGCCATCCAAAGCCTTTTTCTAGCCTTGCAAGTCTCACCCCAGCTCGCTGTGAAGTCTCCAGCACATCTGATGGGCTCTGGGGATTGCCAGAGGTCATGGTGCTGAGGAGGGTTTAGTCGAGGTTCACCTCAATTCTGGAAAGCTTTGTTTGATTTGACACAGCACAATTTGCAGGATTTCTAATTATGGACTCAATCTTGCTTCTTGTGCAGTGGAGGGTGTCAAGCAGTGTCTTTGCACTGTATTCTGTCTTACTTGCTCTGGGTTTTGTCCGCAATCTTGTTCCTTTGCATTGATTTAAAATTAGTAAAGACAGTTTTTTTTCTTATATTTTTCTTTATTTTGTCATAATATTCAATTGAGAAAACTGATCTCTGCTTCCCCAGTGCGTAATTATGTGGCCACATATTATGTGCTCTTGAGAGTCCTCCCCTCCTTCGGAAGGAGTGAGGAGAGGCCGAAAGAGCTAAAGACTGGGACTGTGGATGTGTGTGTTACTGGGGCGGGGTGCGGGAGAGCCGGAGCCCGTGCGTGGCTCTGCCCCAGCTCCCACACCCAGCACGCAGGATGCTGCTGCTTTGAATCTCCAAGGGAAGAAACAAAACATCAGAGGCAATTTTGGTTCTGACATATTCAGGTTTTCACAGGTTCTTGTTTCCCGGAGGCCTGGTAAGTGAGATCATGCACTTGGTTTCTTTTTTCCTGTGAAAATTCCTCTTTCTGTGGCCAGAGAAGACATTCGTACAAATATTGCTGTGTATAAATCTGAAAATCCTTTTCTCTGCAATCTGAAGGGCTGCAAATCTGTGTGAAGATATAGACACTGAGAGCCCAGGTACGTTCTCCATCCCTGCATTGATCTATTTTGCCTTTCAAAAAGGTAATCGATCAAACCAGGAGATTACGAGGTGGATTTGAGAGGGAAGAAGCTGATGCTGTCAGACTTAGAGTGATATTGCAAAAATCAGAGTTTGGCTCTGTGGCGCTTCAAATGAGGAGTTATGAAAGGACTGAAATTACATCGGAAAAAAAGATGGATTTGAATTCTTTTGGTGCAGTCCTGACTCTTTCAAGAAAGTGGGAGCCCAAAGGAAGGAGGGTGCAAAGCCACCTGCCTGCTTAAGGGGCTGGATGCTTTCTAGGGCCGGACACAGCTTGCTGGCTTGCGAAGGCGCACAGCTCCCCTCACCCCAAAACCCAGGCAGGGCTTCGTGAGGCTTTCCTTGCAGAGGCACGGACTTGGCCCTGGGCTGTTCCCTGCTGTTCGGCTGATTGAGGAAAAACAGCAAGTATTTACAAACACAAGCTAAGAGGGCATTATCAAGCAGCTATTAAAATGTGTTTATTCCTAATGTGCTGCGGATTGTAGATTTTTTGCAATTTCTTGTTTTCTAATGAACACTTGTAGCCCGAAGCAGCAGTTAGAAAGAAAAACGTGGTCTGTTCTTTGACGATGAGCTATTTCTGTGCAGTAAAACTGATCCAACAGTGGGAATGTTGTTGGTCTTTCATAGGGAATGCATCCCTTGGGCTGTGCCAGCGGTGCAAGAGGTGGAGGGGGACCAGGCTCCACAGTGTCAGTGGGATGCTCGGCATTGCTGTGCAGAGGATGCGCTCAGGGAAGACGAGGTTGGGATTGGCTTGGAGGGGAGCGTGGCCGTGCCCGGGCTGTTGGAGTTGTGCCTGTGGCCTGGGCTGTCCTGGGCTCCCTGGCAAGAGGCAGGAGGACCATGGGGTTTGGATAATAACGGGGTACAGGTCACAGGGACTCCCCTCCAGCCGTCACCACTGCGTCCGGCGAGGCCGACTGTCAGTGCAGATCCCGTTGCAGACTGAAGCGAGAAGAGGGGTGTTGAAGTGAGAGACACCCACGCAAATGCGACCCTCACCCCGGCAGCACACACCTTGTGTAGACCCCGGCCATCCCAGAGGCAAAGGCACTGCTCCTCGGCTCCCTGTCCCTTCTCACTGAAACGCTGCCCTGGGAACCGTGCTTTTCATCCGTCTTCTCTGATTTGAGTGTTTTAGCATCCTGGAGTTCATTGACCTCAACAAATGGAAGGAATGACTCTTGTTTTCAGAGGTAACAGTAAATGGGATTTGAGGCTCTCAATGAATTCTCTGCAGCTCTGTGCACAGTTATAGCAGAGTTTTGTGAAATCCAAGATGAGTTCTGGTGCTTTAATTAGAGCAGAAATAAACTGAGATCTTTTTAATGCCTGTCAGTACTGAGACTTCACGGTGCCGAGCAGAACAGCTGTTAAATGGTGATTTGCCAAAATACCTCCGTTTAATTTGGACAGTTGGTGAACTGTAGTATTTGGCAAATTGTGAACCAGACGGACACTTATTCCAATTATAGGGTCTTATTTGCTACAGCAATCGGTTTGGGGTCAAAAAGCTACAGCGTAAATGGAAGGGAAAGCACTGCGGCTAAGTGACTTAAACTGTGCTGCGTTCCGCCGCAGCTCGGCCGCAGGACGTACGGCGTGTAAGCGCCGAAATGAAAATGATGAAAAATGTTAACAGTGCTTGAGCAGGATAGGACCCAAAAAGTTAAGACATGTTTATTCACGACTTTCAGTGCGACAAATGTCACGTAGTGGAAACGGCTGACAGGTCACCGAATTCATACAGGGCATCGTGCCGGCAGAGTGCCTTCGCTGTAGAAATAGATGAGCGCAATTTGCAGTCGAGTAATGGGGATGAAAGAAAGGCAGTTACGTTGGGTAACTTAGCATTCATTTTTTTATTAACTCGTGGGGAATAGACTAACAAATCGGGGTGTATTTTTTGGGCACCTGGAGACCACCAGGTCCAGCTCTGCAGCAACGTTTGCTCTGGCCCTAAAGGGAAGGTGCGCGGCTGGGTGGAGAGACCGAGGTGGTGGGACTGGGCTCTGCTCTGCTGGCACTGAGTCCATTGGATCGGATAATGGGAAAAACGTCAAGGAAAACCAGTGAGAAACCAGAGCAGTTGTAGATTATTTTAAAAAAAAATTACATTTTGCACTCTTCCATAATTCTTCCTCCTGCTCAGTAGCTCTCACTCATTCTCTTCAGTTCCAGCTTCCACCACTGGGCAAACAGAGGAGCTGGTAAACCAGCCAGGAGCTCTGATTCTGTGTGCGTACCTGGCTGGAGAAAACCGTTGCTTGTGCTCTCAGTAGGTTGTTACAAAGCCTCTTGTAGAGTAGAGGACTCAGCTATAGCATCCAAAGTGAAGATTTCCAAGTCCTTTGTAAATTTTTTTCCTGAATCAAAGTTTTCCCCAGGCTTGAGAAAATCTGTCTGGGAGAGAGGGCGAAGAACTTAATTTTCCATGGGGATTTTTTTGGTTTTGCATTTAAAGCACAATTACCAAGTAAGAGCTTTTTGGCTTTTTTGCAATGTTTTTTCCTAATGAATTACAAGCACACTGTGTTTGCAAGCTGCAAATTGCAGAATAAACTGCCAGCTAATAGAATTTAGTGCATGTTTTTAATTTGATACCACTGCCTACAGCACTGCAAAATGTTATTGTGACAGAGTGCTTATAGCAGTGCGCTTCCATCGTTGGGTACCTTCATTTAGAGATTCCTAAGACAACATTATTGCGATAATATTGTCCCCATCTGTACCACGGCAGTCCACACAATGCTTTCCTCCAACGTGCTGGCAACGGGCTGCATGCAATTTACTCTTGTGTTAAAGTGACAGATGAGTTTCAAGACTCGAACACTGTAAATTTCCCTGTAAAATATACCAAGAAAATTAAAAACCGACCTTATTTTCATGGGAGGAAAATATTCACCCAAATGTTTATCTAAAAATAGCAATATTAATTCCTTAGTGTCACAGGAGGCCGAGTGCATTTTTGTTTGGTTTTAACTAACATTCTTTGAGCATCTCTACATTTTCAGAGCAGATTTCTCAGAAAGGCATCAAAGCATTATGTAGCTTGTTTTCACCATACAAGACTGAGGAGAAATTTTTTTTGAAAAAGAAAAATCCTGTGGCTAGATATCCCGCATGCACAGCTGAAGGTGGGTTTTGATAGGGCTCACTTACTCGTTACAAAAAGCTCAGCAGGAGGCCAGAGTTTTCAAAGGACAGCACCTTCTGTAGACGTCCCCTGGCCAGTGAGTAGTACCTCAGGTCCTTCAAACTTGGGGCTAAATAATAACATTTGTCGCTGTGATTCAAAAAAGGGCTTTTCCTGTAGCAGGAATGACTGGGTCTGGGATGTGCTGGAGGATAAAGTCTGATTTGGTTTTACCCTTGCATGGGGTAGATGGTATATGTATATGCATATGCATTGCCACGAATTCTGGAATACATTTTGAGGACAACATCGGCCTAAATATAAAAAAAAAAAAAAACAAACCAAAAAAAAACCCCAACAGTTTGATGAAAGCACCTGTATTTTGAAAAATAGTGAAAAATTATCTCCTGCTTTCGCAAATATCTCTCATACTTGACTCAGGTTTGAAACGTTGCATGTATTGACCTGGAGCTTGAGAAATATCCCCGTGCTTTCGCCCGTCCTCTCCGAGCTGTACACAAGTGCATCCTTCCCTGCCCGGTTGCAGAGCAGGTGGCCCGTTCCTCCTCCCGCTCCAGAAAAACGGGACACGCTTTTCTCCCCTCTCCTTTGTAAATAATCTTGTCGTGAGGGGAACGGAGTGAACAACTGTCTTGAAAGTGAAAGGTGCCAGTGTTTTCAAAAAATACCAATCCTCTTGATGCCTGCGAGCGGGAGCGGGGACGTAGCCACCCTGCCTGGTCCCGTTATCAGCCCATGGGCAGGGACGTGGGAGGACGGTGACAAATAACTACAAAATCCTACCCCGTGCCCCACTCAGGGTTTGTCCCCTATGGGGCGGGTGGAGATGGCCTGGGGGATTATACTGCACGTTTGGCTGCTACATCTGGGGACGTGAGCTGGGCTGTTCTGAGAGCTGGAGATCCACGGTGCTGAGCGCAGCTATCTGCGGAACAAAATCTTGCTTCAAGCCGGTGCCAGACGCATGAAAGGTACCATTTTATGGAGGCACCGTCAAACAGAAAGTAAAGTCTACACATTGTGGGATCAAAGGCTGTACAACCAGCAGAGAGGAAATATGAAACATCTTACAGCACTTCCCACTTCAAAACTTCCTCTGAGAGCGCCCTGCTCTTCTAATTGTTCCGAAATTGTAAAAGCTGCAACGGGAATGAGCAGCTCAGCCATTTAAACCAGTCAAGGATAACTGCTGCTGTGCCTGTCTAAAGTTTAAAATATTGACATAAAACACCTTTAGTTTGGGTTCAGTGAAAAATGGTGCTGAAGCTTGCTTGGGAAAAAAAAAATGCTTATCATCCAGAAGAAGGCAGGCGTTTGTGGTTACCAGCTTGCATTGTACTTCAACTCACTTGGCAGTATTTTCTGTAGCTTTTATAAGTATGTTACTTGCTAAATAAAAGCCTTTAATATTTAAAGTCAGTGATAGGATGGGCAAGCAGCGTAGGGTGGAAGCATTGTGGGCCATCCCAGCAGCCCAAAGCTCGTGGATGCAGGATTTTGTGAACCTTTTCTGTGAATATTGTGCAATTTGCATTTGGAGCCTCATCACCCTTTAATGAAAGCACTGTTAATTATGTCGTGGGGGACCTCTCGCAGTGCAGTACGTTTTCCCCACCGCAGATGAGCTCTGATAAAAGCATCTGCTGCTGAGAGAAGGTGCCGATGACACAAGAGGTGAGCTGTGCGGTTTGTGATTTAGATGCACGTTTCCCAAGAATAAACCCTGTTCGAAATCACTGCAGAACCTGGCTCAACAAGCACCCACCGAGAGCATTGTCGAGTCGTTCTGCACAGGATGCTTCCTTCGGGGGCAGACAGAGGGAGGCTGTGACTGGAGAGGGTTCCGTTTGCCTTAGCAGCAATAAGCCATCACTTCTGTGCTCTGCTTCAAGCTTCCCTGCGATTAACCGCGTGGAAAGGATCCATGTTCCCTTAAAGTGATGATAGTTACAACAGCGACTGTAGAAAAATGCTATTTTCTGATGGAGCAGACTGGCTCAGCTGAGCGCTCTGGTAGTTTGGACTTACCTCAGTGTGTTTTATTTCATTTGTTTCTTTCTCTGTGTTTTATTCTGTAGGTTCTGCAGAGCATTTTATAGAGACTTGGTGCAGGAAGTAGCAGACCTGCGCTTTCCAGAGGAACAGATGATCTTGTAATGGTTCTGGTTTCAATGATCTGATTAGAAACAGCACAAAAATTCTTTGAAAAATCTTCACTTTACGTATCTCAACGCCATGGATGATCAAGGTGACACGTCACTCTTGAAAGCTCAGGTACAGTGGTTTTGTGTTTTTAATGAGAACTATTCGGCACGTCTTTGTGAGTTTCCAGCCAAGCTGGATGTTGGGATGTTCCCATTTTGGTTGACTGAGGAAAGACTTGGTAAGACTTCAACAGCTGAAGTGAAAATCAACAGCTAACTTCTTACCTGCAGTAATAAATTAAAATTACTTTTCTGTAGGAAACATTGCAACGCTTGCAGGTTTCTGGATGGTATTATGAGACAGTGCTGCAAGAAGCCGTAAAGGGCTATCAGCTCTGCCAAGAAAAGTGGTGGTGGCTCCTCCTCAGACTCTCAAAGACCAAGCTGGGCTGGTTTTGTGGTGCTGCTGGCTGGGAGTTTGTGGTTCCTGATGACTGCTGGAAATCCGCACCAAAAGTGCAGCTAAGGACATGGTTTAGTGGGCATGGTGGTGTTGGGTTGACGGTTGGACTTAATGATCTTGGAGATCTCTTCCAACCTTAAGATTCTATGATGCTATGATTCTAAGCAGCTTTCTACGATGCACAGCACACAGCAAAACACGACACAGGAGCTGGAGCTAGCGAGGCTGTTGGGGCTTCCCTGGGAGAGCTCCCAGCATCTTTGAAGGGAAGGCCAGCATCTGCTAGATGTGACCAGAGACCTCACTTCCTCACAACCGACAGAACTCCTGATTTCTATCTGTACACATAGTTGTGTCTACTGTATGCAGTGGCATGTTAAAATACTCCCTGAAATACAATCTGAGTGAAAAACATACTTAAATTTTGCTGAAACTGATGTTTCTGCAAAGCATTTTTAACCATGACAGAATATTCATGTTCAGTGCTATTTTTTTCATTTCACCTTCAATATTAGCATGTTCCACGCAACCTGCTTTATTACAGAGAATTTTCTTGAATGCATTCAGATTGCAATCCAACAAATACTTGAAAAAGTCACCCTCCTCTAGAGACGACCGAGGGCTTTAAAACTGAAATTTGGGGGTTGTAAGGAAGCAGTTTCTGTGAAAAAATGTTGATATTGGTATAAATTTCACCGTCTCTATTATTAAACATTCAGAAATCCACTGGCTGTATATGGCTACTGCACCAAAATTGCGACGATCTCACACTGGCCCAGGTAGGGAAGGAGGTTTGTAAATTGGGTTTTTTCCATCCCTGCGGTGGATGTTGCTGTGTTGGGTTTCTTCATGGCCCATTGACTTTCTCTATAGTTACAGGGAGCTCTGCCTGGAAGGTTTCTTCTTCCATTATTGTTTAACAGCATGCCTCAGCTGGAGTCTTAGGTTGTTACTAAAAAAAAGAGCGCAGGAGGCAAAGCATCACTTGAGAACACGTTTTAAGTTTATCCTTACTCTTTTTTTTTGTTTTGTCCATCCTCATAAAGCGAGCATCTCTGCCAGGCAGCCTTGTGCTCTCCTTCTGGTCCTGGAGCAGTGTGGGAGAAAGGATTTAGGGCTAGAAATGGGCCTCAGTAATAAAATTTGCGCCTAGGTTTGGATCCTGATCTTATTTCTCTTCAGCAGTTCAAAGGCGTGTGCTCATTAGTTGGTTTGAATTCACCTCTATTTAGCTAAAAAAAGAAGTGAGGTTAACTGTAAGTTACCTATTGCCCAGATAAATAATAAATTTTGTCGAATTACAATTTTTTTTTTTCTTCTAAAGGACTGGTTCTTCCCCAGGGTGTAAACTCTCAATTCCTTGTGAAGCTGAGAGAGTGCAGCTCCTGGTCGGGTCCCCATCGCCTGCTGCTCAGCTCAGCAGGGCCATGGGACGCTGTGAAGCTGCCGCAAACCGCACCAACTCTCTGCGTGCAGTTGTCTTGAAAACTTCTGATATTGTAAGAAATCTTTTCTTTTTTTTTTTTTTTTCTGTTGAAGCAATTGCTGTAAAAATTTGCTGATTATGCTACAAGGAGAAGATCTTTAATGAAAGAAAAGATAATGCGTTAGTGTGTAGCATATGAGCTATGCGGCCAGAGAATTTTGTAACTTATAGAGGGATTTTTGGTAATGAGCTTTGTTGAAGTGAATTTGATGGACACGGTGCTCTTGACTGAAAGCGAGGTGGAGAAAGTCCGCAGTGTCATACACTGAGCCCTATCAAGGACACAGATTCGTTGCACTGTGCCCTCCCTGACCTGTCCTTGGTCTGTTTTCCTGCTGCTCCGAAGGAAAGGAAGGGCCATGGAAGGGGAAGTTGCCATGTTTTGTGGCGAATGTCTCCTCACCAGGGCTGTGACTCCAGTACTTCTCAAAATCTAAGTTTACTGTAATTCGAAGTTGCTCCAGGGTCTCAGAAAGGAAACTTTATTGTCTGATTGAAATTGTATATAATATTATGAGCAAACCTTGCCATATGAATGGAAAAAGAAACAGAATGATGTAACGTATCACCTTTTAAAATTATTTTGTTTAATGTCGGTGTTAGATATTAAATATTATGTCATAAAATGTGTGGCTATAGAGGATTTCAAGAGGTTTGACATCAAAGTAAGAGAAAAATAATAAAAACATCCCAGTCTCTTTCATAACACAGCCCTGTGTAACCAGGGAACACTAAAGATAAAATGACTTTTTTGCCAATAATTGTCTTCTGGTTCTTTAGAGCAATATAGTCAAACCTCCCTAGACTTAATACGTCTGGTGATGGGATTTGTATCTCTGCTAAATGCCAAATTTAATTCAGTGTTCAGTTGTTTAAAATTTAAAAGCTAAACTTTAGTATGTCATAAAAATTGGCCTGCATCTGATACTTAGTCTGGGAAAAAAAAATTGCCTAATTCAATAGAATTCATGGGCATTGATACTGAATTGAAGTTTATTAAAGAGCCAAGGTGGTTTTAATATACAAACCATGAAAAGGCTGCACCATCAAGCAGATTATGCAAATTCAATTGTCTAAAAAAAAGAGTCATATCTGCATTACCTGAAAACTTAGAAAGGCTGTTCCTTACTGGATTTTGACTGTGAAGGTTGTCTGTAAGGCTTGCACAGTGTTACGTGCACGGTCAAATTGCATTGCACCACTTCTTCTCCTGTTGGCCACACAGGTCCAATATGCTAACACATTATGGAAATTAAAAATAACAGATATTGGAGGACCCAGTAGAATGTGAAGCTTTATTATGCCAGGCAATGAATGCAGCCTCACCGTCTGCAGTGGTTCGGTCTGCAGCGTGCAGTTAATGTGTGGAGCTGCATCCACGTGATGGAATTTGTTGCATGTATTTACTGGCAAGAAGGCAAGGTTTGCAAGACTGGTTTGAAAGATGGCGAGTGCCTGAGCCTGGTGTTGGTGGCTGCAGACGGACCGTTGCGTGGGCATAGCGTCCTCTCCTCGCATCCTCTGGGTGCTGTTCACACCATTGGAATAATGGTGGGAAAGCATCGGAAATGTTGGTTTGTTGAGAACTGAGCACTTCTCCAAGAACTGCCACAGATAGGTCCCTTTCATCTCCCTTTCAAAAATTAGCTCTGTCCTAAGTTCGAGCACTGTAGCAGCAGACTGTGTTTAAATTAAATTATCTCCAGTGTGATCAATGCCCTGCTTGAGGCCATCATTTTCATAGCACTGGTAGTGCAGCATTTCGTGGCTCTATAAAGCACACTTGCAACTGAGATGCAGCCCCCAGTCTTTCATCATGGCGACTTTGAAAGAGGTTTTGTAGTATCCGGGCATCTTCATTTTGGTGAAAAATATTCCCATGAAATTTAATAATGCCATAGGCAGTGGCCATAACAGGCCAGATCCAATGCCTCACCCTTTTCCTAAATTCCTGCTGCTGGTGGCCACCGAAACCTCTGCCTGCCCAGCTGCTGCGGCAGCCGGGAAGGAGAATCCGTGGCCGTCGTTTTCCTTCCCTCACTAGGTACAAATATCCACCCGGCGACCATGTGGGTTCAGACTCGTGCATTTGAAGTGTAAGGAGAGAAAGCAGGTATGTTTGAAAAATTCCTGGTGTTATTGTGAAATGATTGTGGACGGATCACAAATGGATTGTGCCTCTCAGTTTTGGTGGGGCAGTGGAGACTGAGCGAGTCAAGGCAGTGGACCTCTCTTTCTCCCCCCTCAAACAAAGGCTTTTTGTCATCTTGAGTATTAAATCTCAAATTACAGACGAACAGGCAGCGATAGAAGTAATTAGAGTCATACAGGACATTTTGAACTTTCGGGGCAAAAGTACTTTGAAAATACCATTATGTGAATTTTTTTAAATTACTGTATCTTGAAAATACTATCTATGCATTTAATGCACTAAGACAATAATGGAACATTCTAAGATACTTTCAGAGATTTTAATGAAAATATTCACAAAAGATTGAAGAAAACATTTCTAAAAGTAGACATAGTTCCAGTAAAAGTATACAAATAAGTCATACTCCTTCCAGCACAATGCAGGCTTTTATGGAGAAAAGAAAATTACATATCATACCAATACTGCCGCATATTAAAGAAGGCATGAAAATGTCTCAGAACTGAAAGTGAAATGTAATACATTGCATGAGAGTGCAATCTAAGAAAAGTTCCATTAAAAATGCAGTTTCTAAACATAAATCTGTGGTCTAAGTACTTAAGTTTTCATAACACTATACAAAACCAAGCGTGGAATATTTCATTTCAGCCTGAAAAAAAATCTCCCTGAAATTCTAATGAAGAATTAATAAAATATAAATGACAAATGTGCAGGAGAGTAAAGGGGACACAGCCAAAAATTCACTGAAATTTGAGATTTAAGTTTAAATGTCTCCTCTTTTAGAAAACAAAGATCTCTTTTGGTGGCTTATAATTGTCTGAAAGAGTCTGAGTCACTGACAGCTGTGGCCCTGCTCCCTTAGCCCATGGGCACGAAGAAGAAGAGTAGGGTTTTTATCGTGACGTTAATTATTATCCCAGACAGGCACGAATGGAAAGGTCCCTGCATCCAGCACCCTCGAACACGGGACATCAACCTCAGCCTCTGCAGAAAGGTCAAAGGGAACTGCAATTTTTTTTCCTTCAGTTATGTTTCTATCTCGCCCATCCTGTGGGAGTTTTAGAGTGTGTGTTAGCCCCATGCACACAGTTTTGCAATAATTTGGTCCCCTGGCTCCAACGTCCAGGCTTGCTGTGCAGGTCAGCACCAAGCATGCAGAACAGGGCACACAGGGAATAATGACACTTTTTAACCTTGAAACTTAAGCTAAATCTGAGCCTAAAAGTATCTGAAGAAATCCTTGTCTGTGGTTTAAAATGTCCTTAAAAAGAGCAGTGATATTCTTAATACTCCTCACAAGTAGAAAGATTCACCCTTTCCCCTTAAAGATACACCTGGGACTCCTGGGCATGAAGTTGCCTTGATTATGAAGATATTTGGGATTTTATCGGTTTCCATTTTCAGCAATTTTTCCAATGTAAGTGTTGGATTTATAGTCTCCTGTCAGACCTTGTGTAAAGGGAATAATAATCACATACTAACATTTATTTGCTTTACAGCTTAATGTAAATCTTTACTAAAGTTTGCAAGTAGCGAAATGACCTTTGGCGTGAAGCACTTAGGAGGTGATGTAAAACCCTCCTGCAGCCGAGGGGAAGGCGGCGGTTGGGCTCAGCAGATGCTCAGCCCGGCTCGTGGGTTTCCCTTGGCTCTCTATTCGGAGACGTCGGTCGTCCATCACTTTATTTAAATTCCCTTTTCTCTTTACGAACTTGCTACTGGTTCATCCTTATTCATCTGGATAGTCAATGGGAGAAAAAAAGAAAAGATGGCATGCCAAGAAACCGGGGAAAGTCTTGTGAGGCAGAGGTAAGGCTGGAGTATATTGTCCTTTAGCATGAAGACCGCAAGGCAAGCGCTGTTATAGATGCCTACCTTTAGTATGTTGGGTTACATGCATGTTACATAGCAGCTTTGATTGTTTATCAGCCTGAGATTTGTGTCAGAACATACATATAATCCACAATGGTAGGTTAATTTATTGTGGTTCAACTCTCCTATATCTATATTAAAATTAAAAAACCCAAGCTTTTCAGCCTTGTTTGGTGAATTAGCAACAGCTCTAGGAATTTTGGCAACCAATGCTTGCTGAGATTCCCAGTGTTGTAGCTAATTTGAGTGTAACTTAATACGTTTATTAAAGGAAATAACAAACTAATTATTTTTTTTTAAATAATTTCATTCTTTGGCAGCAGATTTTCATTTGCGTTGCAAATTCTTTCATGAATTCTCTCAAAATATTTGTAAGAATTCCTTTTGTGCTTAGGATAAGGTCCAATACACTCCAAGGGAGGAGAGTGGTAATTTCCCTCAGAGCAATAAGTGTATCATTGCGGATTTGCACAGAAGTTTGCCAGACTGCTTTCTGCTGAAGTTAAGCAACCTGGTAAACTATCTATCAGTGAGAAGTTACCGCTGACAGCTTTGGGAGATGGATGGGCCTTGGCTGGCATTTGGGGTTGTGTCAGACTTGTTCTCCGCTGGCAATTACTGAGAGAGCACGGCCCATGGCCGTCCTATTGATTCACCACTTGACCCTCAGACCACGATTTTCAGCCCACACTAGGCAGTAACGTTCTCATTAGCTATCAAATAAACTGTAGAACTCTCTTAGCTGGTTTCTTTGGAGCTGGTATTTCCATCTTTTTGTCATAGGAGAAAACAAGGCTGATTTGATGGAATTTGTTGATGACATACTCATTTTGGTTGTTTCTCATTTGCTGGTTGGGGTGTTGGTGTTTGCAAAGAGTTGTTCCAGCATTTGGGAAGGAGACGAAGTTAAACTGACTGGCACAAACTCTAAAAAGCAAGACTTGCACACTATTAAATAGATTTAAAATTCAATCGCAGGTGTAACATCTCATTTCAGGTGGTCTCTTTGCAATGACGGCTCACGAACTGGGTGCAGACCACTCCACGAGAGGGATGAGAGAAAGGAGATGCTGCTTGGTGCACATGCGCAGGTATTCGGGACTGTGACTCTCCTCACGTCATAGATGTTTCTCCCAACCGTTCGTGCAAAATACAAATCCTAAGAGCAGACACAAGAGGGAGGAGGATCATGGGACGACAGTAGTAAAATCCCAGTGAAGAAGATTTAGAGTGAAAGGGACGTACTCGTGTGTGATGGGGTGAAGAAAAGGAGGGTTCAGGCAAAAGCTGAACGTTTGTGGAACAGAGGCCGGGGAGAAGTTGTTGGAGACCTGTGCTTAAAACGGAAAATAACAGGAAAAAATACTCCGAGAAAACATCTGCCATGGGTAGCGAGGCGGAAGGCTGTCCCCGGAGCTCTGCCCATTGCTGCTTATGTCCCTTTTCTGCAGCTCTCCATGCTCGTCACAGAAAGGGCTGCTTTGCTCTTGAACTGGTTAGACAGCAGAGAAAGGGTCATTGCCTTGGAGTTTCTCTTCTGTGTTGTACTTCTTACTTAATTAAAACACCGATAGGCCAGAGGAGGCAGTTTGTTGTTTTTCTGCAGTCAGCACTGTAACGCTCAAGTCATATCTGTTTGAAGTGAATGCCATGCTTTGCATTGAGGTCTATTTTAGGAAAGAAAGGTGTAACTTTCCTGCATTGTAGAATGATGTGTTTAACACAAAAACTCCAATCAATGGGATATAGATTTTGTGTTCTTTCTTGCCCTGTATTTCATACCCACACTGTACATGCTTGGTGTTGGCTTCAACTCTGCTCTGTGGTCATTGAAAATTCACAAAGCCAGGCAGGATTCACCCTTGCCTGTGAGTAGCTGGTTGCTATTAAAAGTACATTCATGGTGAAACACTTCTCTGGTGTTTTAAAGCTGCCAGAAACCCTTAGTGCTGGCTATTGTGTGACAGTGATAATGCTGGAAATGACATTTTATGATGTCTGTTGCCTTAGGGATGCTGCCGTCTGTCTGTCTTTGTGCTTGTGCTTTGATTTTTTTCAAATATATTTATTACAAATACTTATAAACATCAGTGGCTGCCGTTAGTCATCTATCTCGGATGCTGCGTTGAAAGGTAAGAGGTTCCACCCACAGGACACTTGGGTGGGGGTGGAAATACGGTCTCATAATTAAGGGGGAATTGGGGAGTGTAAGGAAGCAAAAAAACACTCGAGGCAAATCTTTGTGTATGTGTAATTAGATTAGCTTTCAGGGCCTGCTTAATTTTAGAGATGTTCTCAACTTGCGGAAAGGGCAAAACTGGGATAAACAAAAAAAAATAGCTAAGTATAACTGAAACCAGTTCTTGGTCTAATTACCAGAAGACATATTTCCTCATGGAAAATAACATAATTAGTGGTATACTGTACTTAAAACCTCTTTAGTGGTAGTTATTAAATTCCATGACATTTCAGCTTGATTAACTTTTTAACAGATATGACTGGAGGCCCTTACAGGGAGCCTTCTGAGGTGGATGGTATATCTGATGACCTACCCCACCGACAGTCCCAATTATTCAAGCTGAAAAAAATGTATTATAAAACTTCATTAGCAGAAAGGATTAAACTCTAAACCTAATCAACAGAAACTGATATCTCCGTTGTGTGATTTTTTTTTGTCCTGTTTTAATGTTGGCTGAGATGAAGGGATGAGATGTGAAGGAAAGCGTCCTCCTGCCCGGCGGGTAGAGGGAGAGCAACGAGGTTTCCTGAACTCCAGCTCTACATCTGCCTTAATGATGATATTTCACAGGAGTTAATTATGACTTTTGTCTAGTATATTTATTTATAGGGGGTTATTCTGTTCTTGACAGTGCCCCAGCACTGCGTTTGGGAGTGTCTTTCCTCCTCTCTCCAGTAACCCATAGCATTCAGCTGCATGGACAAAGCTGTGCAGCAGCTTGGCCATGGTTGCTGCTTCCTTCCAGCCTCTCTCCGTTCAACAACGATGACAGCCTTGGGTGTAATAAAGGGAATGAGGCTTCAGGTAAGTGGAGAGTAATTGGTGGCATTTCCCAGAAAAATGGTAATAGAAAACCTTCTCTCATGCCACGAGATCCCTGAGTGCTGCCCCAGGTCTGCGCGCTCTCCAAACCACTGCCCCGTGCTGTGCCGGGTTTTTGGGTGGAAGGAACAACCCGGCGTTACCATTGCCATTTCCACTGGCAGTCAGGTGTTTGAGATGAGCCTGTGGATCAAAGCAGATGAGTCTCTCCTCTTGTGGTTTATCGAGCTCACAGCACAAGGGCAAGAAGAAACGCGTACATGAATGTTAATAGTTCCCTCCTTGATACTGGAAATATTATACATATATAGAATCATAGAATCACAGATGGTTTGTGTGGGAAGGGCCCGTTCAAGGCCGTCCAGCCCAACCCCCTGCCAGGAGCAGGGACATCTCCAACCAGATCAGGTTGCTCAGAGCCCCGGCCAACCTGGCCTGGAATGTTTCCAGGGATGGGGCATCCACCGCCTCTCTGGGCAGCCTGGGCCAGTGCTCCACCACCCTCAGTGTGAAAAATTTCTGCCTTATATCCAGTCTGAATCTGCTTCCTCCTATTTTAAAACCATCACCCCTCATCCTATCACAACAGGCTCTGCTGAAGAGTAAGCCATACTCATGTCAGCATTGCCCAGTCTAATCTCTGATGGTGTTTGCCTACACTCTCTAGGTTACAGAACATATATATATCATTTATATATATATTATTTAATATATATATTATTTAATTTATACATTAAAAAATATATACATTTTAAATTCTTCCTGAAAGAGGAAAAGTATGGTGTTATTTAGTGGATTTATTTCATTTTTTTTTTATCTGAACTTGTTCCTGTGCTGCACAAACCCGCTTGATGTAAAGTCTATAAATAACGGCTGTTGAGGCAATATTTGCTGCCTCTATTACAGCTGGCTGTGGTAGGTCTGGGGCTTGAGCCCCCTGGTGCACGACCACAGGGCGGGTGCTCACCACCACCGTTCCCCGTGTGCTCCCAGGTCCGATGCTGCAGACCTCCAAAAATTTGTCCATTTGCAAGGCTTCATGGAAGAAAAAGACAAAAATGTAAATATAATGTGAGGGCCTGTCCTGGAAAACAATTACAAACCACGATATTTATATCAAATATTCTATGATTCTATGAAATATTTGTATAAGTCATTTTCTTTGGGTGGGATGTCATCCCTCGATTCTTCAGGAGTCTTCTGTGCAAGGGATCACAGATATAAATCTAGCTGATTCTCATACCATTGGTTGTTTTACCACACAGTATAGAGGGAAAAGTAAAATAATCTGGGTAAAAAAGCTAATTTTTGAAAAATGTTTACAAAATACCGAACCCTAAAGTGAAACAAATCCAAAGAAATAAAGCTCCAAAGCAAAGTGAAATTGGCTGAGTTAGTGAATAATGGTCAGGGACATCAGGAAATTCATTTCAAATTGCTCTGTGCTCCAAAATACCGAAAGTGAATATAATGAAGTATTAATGGAATTTACTTTTGTCTTTCTGTAAAGAAAAAAAAAGCCTACTTAAGTCAGTAGTGTGCTTGTTATGCATACGAAGACACAAAGGTTATGAAAACACGGCACAATCTCCTCAATTCTGTGATTTAATTAAGATACGCCTCTGAGGGAAAGCTGCAAAAGGGATGCTCGCTGTAAGTGTAATTGGTAAACCTGTGTTCCTTTCCTCGAAGGTGTGAAACAACAGCGGTAATAAATGACTACTTAATAGTGTAAAATGTCAGGAGAGGAGCAGCTGGAATCACTTTGGAGGAAAAAGGGATAATGTCGATTTTACCGATTCTGTGAGAATACCGGTGGAACAGCGTAACTGGAAGAGCCCAAGGCTTTACAAAAACGCCGCAGGGCTGAGCTCTCTGGAGGTTTCTGACTGACCTGAGAGTGCAAATAGAAGACTTTTTCTGACAGCATTTTACCGGTATCCATAGAGAATATATAAAAAAAATATAAATTGCCATGCTTTAAACCTGATCCTCAGCTAACACTGTCTTCCTAGATATGTCACTGGCCTTTCCTCCCATGAGAGTCCTTCTCAAGGGTTGATTAACACTAAGTTTTTAATAGGAAAAAAACATGTGGCAAGGCAAGTTTTTAGCTGTTCTGCCTCCTTTCTCAGCTGAGAGACTTGCCAGATTTTGTAGGCTGCTCCAAAAGTTTCCTTAACTGCTTAGTAATCCTTTGCTGCCATTACGTGGGGATACAAGTGTAACTTTTTTTTTTTTAAATGAAGATAAAATAAATTCATTGTTATCCATTTAAAATAGAAAATGTTCATAATAGTTCCCACAGGAGGATAGCTTTGGGCTCTCATACTAGAAATACAGCCTCAGACAGCTTGAGGCCTCGCCGTCGGAAGTATTGGGTCTCACTTGGGACACATGCCCTTGGCTGAGCTTAGGGCTCGGCCTTGCACACCAGTTCTCTGCGTCAACTGGAAATTGTCCATAGTTAAGGATCTCCCTGAGCCTTCTCTGGACCATCCCTCTGAGTCAGGGAGCAGAGCACGTGTGGTTTCTTGGAGTTTACTCTCCTGTCTAATTTAAAAAAAAAAAAAAAAAAAAAAAAGGGTTGTCCTAGCAACTATTTTTTTTTCCAGTTAAAATGATAATTTCTTACTGTCAGTACCTTATTGTCAGCCTGAACTGCTGAGAGATAATCTAACAATTACGTCCTAATGAGTCTTTCTGCTGCAGCATCCCAGACACTGGCTGAAGAGTTGGAAGATAATTATTGTTTAACCAGTTAAGCTTGTTGCAAGTTCATTAATACAGCTCTTAGATGTTTTTTCTCTGGAAAATTCAGAGTGAATGCAGTAATTTAACAGCATTTTCAGAAATAAGCAGAGGAGCTGGTCAAAGGGATTCTTTTATTTTAATTTTAACAGCAACTACGGGATTTCACCTTTCCCTCCCAGCTGTCTCCCAAGCTCCCTCCGATTTCTCATTAGACATCGTTAGTATATAGCTATTAGATTACGGCTCTGACCTCAGGTAGCCCCATAGCGTTTGTTTCCACATATCCTTAACGTAAAAAAGTAGAAATACCAGTTTGTGGCTGTGATAAAGATCAATGCGGTTTTCTTTCCCTTTTTCTTGCAGAATGTGGCCATGTCACAGCCAAGCAATTCCCAGAGTTGCCATTAATGTTTGTGTTGATTACTAATTGACATATTAATTGCTGCTAATTTTTGTAACGCAAATTACGTAGACCTCAAGTGAAAGTTAACCTTCTTGTCTAGTGATCATTTCTTGCAATTGACGCAGTGGCTAACTACGAGGGTTGCCTGTATGGTCTGGTACTGAGATGTCTTTGAGTGTGAAATGACAGTTCAAACCAGAGTTGGGCACCTCAGGATTCTTCCATCCCTTTCGGTTGAATCCCTCACATGGGTGAAGCAGGGGGACAGGGCTCTTCTGGTGGTGGGTAAGGGTCAGCATCACCTTCAGCATCTGTGTACAGGAGAGCTTTCCAACGGCACCAATTTTGAGGGACGTGCTATGCCTCGTTACATGCATTGGACTGTTGGATTTGATGGTCAGGTATGGTCCCATCAGAAGAATTCTTTAAATATTGCCTTCTTGTGTATGAAGATTTTCTTTCCAGATCTCTCAACTCATGATTTTTTTTTAACTTCATGTAGGATTTTACCTTAGAGGTGTTGGTTTGCAGGTTATGATGGGTGTGCCAACATAGTAACAGCACTTTAAAGCTGGGTAGAAATGAGAGGTTCTTGTCCTGTGACTCGTGGGTGTTAGTCAGAGCTGATGGACTGAGACAACAGCTGAGAGCTGAGGGAGCAACCTGGGGAGCACCGGGCTCAGTGGTGATGGGGGATCTGGGTGCTACTGGAGACGTGCAAAACCTTCTACCTCTGCTTATGCTGGAGGATCTAACGCAACTGTGCTTATAAATGAGCCTAAGGAAATGTTTAATGACCGTATTTATGAAAAACTAAACATTTGTAAAAAAACATATCTCAGAAAAAATGACTGATGAGAAATTGTAGGTAAATTCACTGCCGCCTCAACCGAACTGCTCTACCTATGGTTGTACATTTACGCGTGTCCCATCTGAAGGACTGCGCAAGGAAGCCCAAGGTAGGAGCTTTTTCTTGTTGTGTCAGTTCATCACCTGGTTTCTGCAGAAACTGCACTGGTTTATCCCCCCTGAGAGCAAACCACTCTTTCATCTACTGTTCCCCTTACTGCAAACTCCTTTGCTGTGTGTGAGCTGAGGGAAGAGCACCAAGAGACCGCTTTAATTAAGATACACCGGAGCAAAGTTAGTTTTCTGGGTTTCTTTCAGACACTGACAGGAACACACCGTAATTATTACACAGTTAGGGTAACTGACTTTTATTTAATGTGGTGCTTGCTTACAAACATCCAGTCGAACACACCAGTGCAAGCAATGATGAAATGGGAAAATAGCAAAAACTTGTCTTATAGTTCGGCGAACAATGTAAATATTGGCAGTGGAGATGGTCTAGTAGAAAGAATTTTTAATCTTTCTTCAACTAGGTTTTACATATTTGAGTAGCGGAAGAAAGGCATTTCTCAGATAAATTTGTTTAAAAAAAAAAAGGGGAAACAAAAAGAAAAAAAAACGTGGGAAAAATGGAGGAGAAAAAAAAAAGAAAAAAAAAAGAAACTGCTGAGGATGTCCGTCAGCCTGCACAATTAGGAGGGAGCCCTGACAAATCCTCAGCAGAACCCTCTGCAGATCTTCCCCGGAGAGGGTTTGTAACTCCTCCCGTGTTCAGGATTCACAAGCCGTATCCGGATAAACTGTTATTGCATTTAAAAAGTCAGGCTCTGCCGGAGCTGGGGGTTTGTTTCTGAGGCAGTGACGGGAAGGAGAAGCCTTGTCATGCGTGTGACACACAAGAGTTTCTGCCTCATCTGCAAGAGATGGCCAAGCTATAAATTTTGTAGACAAGCAAAGGAACCCTGACAAGCTATTTGTAGGCAAAATATACTAGAGAAATATTTTAAAAAAATAATATTCTAGCTTTTGTTCATATACACTTTGAGTGACCTGTATTAATTTTTCCTACGGCACTGAATAATTAATTCTCACTGAGAAAGCTGGAATTACAGACTGCAAGCTTCAAGCATCAGTGCAATCTGAAATGAACCCTGTAATATTTATCCTGTATTTATTCGTGCCTTTAGCATTCAAGCGCTGCAGTAGATAATTCAGAAGAATATATGATCAAATGCAGCTTTTGAGCAGGGAGGGCAGCCAGCGATAAGAACTCTGCTGAAATAACCTTTCGTGATGCCTTTCCCCGGCTGCTGTCTGCCTTTTCCTCTAACTCTGCTTTTAATTTGACTCTGAGCTATGAAAAATGCCAACCTTGTCTGCTTCCCACTTAGACAGAGATCTGCATCTTCCGAGTGCTGTAGAAGTGTTAATTAATTTGTTCTTGCTACGTATCTCACCAGGCGAAACGAGACGGAACCACTGACCCCTGCCTGGGCTGTGGTGTGCGATGCACAGACCGTCGTCTTCATGACGTCGTGGCTGGTGGACTGGGTGAAAATCCACCATTTCCAGCTTCTTTAGGGAGAAAAGGTGGTGTTGGGGAAAAAAGTATCGAAATTCGTGAAGGGTCTGCTTCAGTGTGGAGGTCTCGCTGGTCAAGGTGATTCAGGCACCCCCTTCAAGAGGAACTCACCTTGCGCTGCATTTCTGCTTCGAAGTTTAAAAAATCAGGGCTCAAAGTGCCAAACTAATGAAAGCTGAGTGAGGGGCTCACCCAAAGAGCTGAACTGAGCAGCCTGTAGAGTTGAATATAAATGGATTAAAGATTTTTATGTTCTTATTTAGGGTTTTGCAATGTGGCAGTTGAAGCAAAATCTGAACTTTTTTTAAAAAAAGACAAAGCAGTGAGTAGAGCAAAAGAGTACGAAATTATGACCCCTCTGTATTTGCCACTTTCTGGTGTCAAAAGTACTCTGGCACCTGTGACATCAGCATATCGTCTGCAGAAACCTCACCTGATGGCTGCAGCTCTCCGTCAGGAACGTGCTGGCACTTTCCAAATGCTGGTGCCGAAAAGGATGTCACAAAAATTGTATTTCTGAGACAGGTTTCTGTAACACGTCGATACTGAAGAAAGATACTCTGTCAAAGTCAAATCCTTGTCAGGTTCACGTGTAATCTTTCCTGTGACCTCTCTATTTCATGTCCTGGGATGTCCGTCGCGCATCATGGCAGGTGGCCGTCGCTCCGAGCAGCGCCGTGTGCTCCGCAACCAGTGAGCTCTCCCTGACGTGTAGCCTTGGTCTGGTCGCACTCCCGCGTGCCAGGGCATTCAGATTTGATATGCCATCCTAACAGCGTGGCGCGAACACGCGTCAGCAGGATTTGTTAAAGCGTTAGGTAGGAAAAGGAAAGCAATGACACTGGAAGCATGGCAAGTATGTAAAGAGCATAAGAAAAACATGTGTGTTCTCCATCTATTAATCTCTAAGTGAAGTAATAGCAGAACCAAAAATGTCTTTCATCTAACATGGAAAAGCACACCTTCTTCTCAAGAACATACCTTTTTGACCTTCATTTCTTTCTTGGCTATTTCTAGCTGCTTTTTGTGGTGGTGATTCAGGCAAGCGTGTACACACTGGCTGCCTTAAACATGGGTTTAAAATTTAACCAAGTGGTGAAGCAGAGTGCGTGTTCCAGAGCAATTTTAAGCGCCACAAATAAACATTTCCAAGTACTGTCTTGAGGGCTTGATCCTGTGACTGCCTGAGGGACACTATTTTTCGTAAGAGGAAATAAAATCACATTGCTAAAAATTACTGCACATCAGAGCTGTTCAAATCACGGAGGGCGACGTTCGTGTCAGCAGTTACTCACTTGTTATTTCCAAGGGCTTGCAAGTTGGGTACAAAAAACATATTTAGATAAAAGTTTAAAATTTCAGTTCAAACAAATTTCTTAGCTATGCAAATTAGAAGCAAACAGAAATTATGTCTTAGAGGTGCCAGAAGTGCTGAAAGTGACTGTTTCAGAGAGGATTTCATCAAGTTAATTTGACCATGCACGAGCACTATGGCGATCTGGTACAACATGTTGAGCTTTTTAGCATGCAGTATAGAAAGATAAACTGCTTCTATCTGTCATTGACAGATGGCTCGTTTCATAGAATACCATCAGGAAGTGTATTAAAAAAAAAAAGAAATCCAGAAAGTTTCTCGAGGGGCTATGGGTTTGAGTTGCAGAGAGCATGAATCTATGTAGGGTGTTCAAAATGACAGCCGGTAATTCACATTTTCTGTAATTGCAGAGCTTGAAATGAGCTGTGCTTGTCTTACTTGTGACTTTTCCTGTTTCTATATATTGCTAACGTTATTATTGAGACTGCTCTGTTGGATTTAAATTATTATTCATATGCAAGAGTGAACAATTCCTCTGGTGGAGAGGTTGAGAGAAAGTCAACATGGTGACGGACATTGATATTGTGCTACGGCAGCTTAGCGGAGCAGGAAAGAGCTGAGCTGTATGGAGTCTTGAATGTCAAGGCTGTAAGAACAAAACTACATCAGGAGTAGTACCAGACATCTTTTAAAACCAAAATTTGGTTTCTTTTTTGGTATGTTGGAACTCTGGAGTTTCTGACTCTGGATCATGTTTGTATTCACTCGCCCATTGAGGAGCATAACATCCCCATCCCAGCCACGTGTCTGAAAGGCAATTTTTTCAGTATTGATCTTCTAATCCTGATAATTGAGGTTTGATACAAACCTAATAATTTGAGACATCTTATCCTAGGCATACAGTCCTTCTGTTGAACATTTAATGTGTTAGTGGTGTTGGGGAGACTTATCAGAAACAATAAGAGAGGAAACTCAAAATTTGAATAGGAGAGATGTGGAGAGGTTTTCTGGTAAAACTCTTCAGACTGAAACTGTGATGAAGACAGCTTGTTCTCCAGAGTCTTGCATTGCAGGTGACAGAAACAACTACTCTATCTTATGGTGAAAAAGGTCTTAATTATCTGATTTCTTTTTTTTTTTTCTTTTTTTCTTCCATATTGAAGTTGGCTTGTTGTACTAGCAGAGCTAAGAAATGGCTATTTAGGAGCTCTGCAGAGGCTGAAAGGAAGAGATGAGCCTCAAAAAAGTAATCTTACCAAAGCGATTAGTGACATAAAAAAAAATTGAATTAGTGTGTAGCTGCAGCTAATGGGCCTTACAACGTCTTGAATTCTCCTGCTGGGAACCAGAGGCAGTTGCAGAGGGTGGATGAGCTATTAATATTTGCACTAAACTTTAATCCTTGCAGTTGTAGTCCAAAGAAAATGTCGGTGTCATTCCAAGCTTTCCCCTCAGAGACGGCAGGGGAAAGGCAACACTGAAGTAAATGATAGATTAAGTATTGGAACAGTTGTTTCTTAATTTTCTTAATATTCAGTTATGGTGCCTGACCAACTCAGGAAAACCTTTTCTTTGAAGTTTCAGAGATGCAGATAATTTCCACCAAGTGCATTGTCTAAACTCAGTGCCAGCAGGTGGAAAACTGGGCAGAAAGATTTAAATCCATTTACTTACAGTGGAATTGTGAAACAGCAACTTAAAATTAAGTCTAGCCTGGAACCGTGACTTCACAACAATCTGCAGCCCTGTGGCTCTTGAGGGTTGATCAGTCACTTCTGCACGGTGACTGACAAATCATTAACTTCTCATTATCAAATTCATTCCAGGGAATGAATTATCTGACAAATGACCACAACCACCTTACTGGATAAGGTTGTTTTTTAATGTGTGCGAGGGTCAGTTCAAACATGTATCCTCAGTTTTATGGGAGGAAAGTCTTCAAAATGGAAGGATATTTAAATTTTTTAAGCCAATATCCTGGCACAAAGTTTTTCAGTTGACTTCTATGCTCATGCTCTTCTCCCAACAAGAATCCAAGATTTCATCAGTCATTCAGTTTTTCTGTCTATAAAGTTTTTTTAGAACTCAGTGCTGCAGAATTTCAGTTTGAAAGTCAAGAAATTAATCTGAACTTGGAAAATGTGAGCTAAAGAGAGCAATTACCTGTTGGGGACCCAAACCAAGCTAGCCACAGATGTCAAGAACATCAATGTTAGTGGTTCCCTGAGCTTGCAGAAACCCTGTGGGCAGAGCAGGGGTGGGTGCAATGAGAGTTCCTCATGCTCAGTGTTAGAAACAAAACTGGTAACAGGGCTTAAAAATATAAAAGCACAGGAAAGATGTTCTATTTATTGTCTTTTTTTCCCACTTGCAATGGAAGAAAAACCCCACAATTTGATATTCTGAATAAACCCGAGGACGCTTGCCTCTGGTAATGATGGAAATAAGCAAATGATCCTTTTATTGCTTCATTCTCAAGTCTTTATATAATTCTCCTTATATCTTTCTTGTTATTGCAGTATCTGAATATCTCCCATTTAAACAGCGTGACTGCTTTCTCTTGTAAGTTTTTTTTTCTTTCCTTCTTTTTAGAGGGAGACATATAAGCTGTAATTACCTGGGTTTTTTCAAGTTTCTAGGTTTTATTTTCTCTTCAGTTTTTAAATGAAGCCTAATGATTAACTGAGTATTTGTTAAGGAAAAAACAGAGTTATAAGACCTCACCAAGCCCAGAAGCAGAGGCAGTTTTGTAACTGATGTGGTATAAAGTTATCCCCACGGAAGCTTCTGGCCAGGTGGACAGAGTAATTGAAAAGGCACGAGACGGTGGGAGGCAGGGCACGGTGTCGTTAGAAAGGTCTGCGTTACTGGGAAACGGCAATATAACGCTGGAACTGCATGAAGAGCGACGATCCAGGGGAGCTGCGGTGACAAAGGCTGGGTCAAACTCTTTGCTCTTGGTGGATTGTCTCCAGGCGAGGCAGAGCTTGGCTGCCGCTGCGAGCATCCAGTGCTTTGTACTTTATTGTTTAATAGCCTCTTCCAGACCCACCTGAGCTCTGATACTGATGTGTCTGAACCTGGTATATGGTGCCTTTATTTGTATCGTTACACAGGTGTTACAAGCTCCAGCTGAAGTAGCTATTACAGGCATAACTTTATTAGATGTTGCAAGTCACTTAACCACCTTGTTCGTGCGTCCAAATGTGCATTTTGATTTGGCTGCATGTAGGGTTTCTTGGTGAAGAGCAGACTTTTGATGTGTGTTTTTATTCAAAAAGAATAGCAACTCATTAAGTTTCCTTTAAATGGCTTTCATAATAAGATACTCGCAAAAAAAACCCCCCACAAATAAATAATTTGCAAATAAAATATTTGCTCATTTTTAGAGTTACCTGAATTTCCAGGGAACTTTCATGTAGCAGAAAGAATGCACAAGGAATGCTTGTTTCCCTGAAACCATCCATTCTTGGAAGTTAAGTTCTCAAAACAGTTTCTTACCATATTAAATGTCTTAGGGCAAATTCAAATGCTTGTGCGATGAACTCTGAGGTTGTGGATCTTTGATTCGAAGATCGTGAGGGCCACCCCCAGCACCCCGTGCAAAGGTGACCCAAAACCACCTGAAATCCCTTCCATCCTGAAACGCTTTATGGCTCTGTGTCTAAGAAATACGGAAGAAGTGTTAGCGTAGTGCTGAATCCCTGTGTTCAAATGGATGGATTACATCCAGAAAATGTACCTGTTATTTTGGGTTCTTGGACAGGTGATACCTGAGATCTAGGAGCTTGACTGAAGGAAAAACATCCCCTTCAATATCAAAATTGTTCTTCCAGGCAACAAGCAGGACCCGAGGAAATGGGGTTGTACACAAGTTGTACCAGAGGAGGTTTAGATTGGACTTGAGGAAAAACTTTTTCTCTCAAAGAGTGGTCAGGCACTGGAACGGCCTGCCCAGGGAGGTGGTGAAGTCTCCGTCCCTGGCAGTGTTCAAGCGGTGGCTTGATGAGAAGCTACAGGATATGGTTTAGTAGCTGTGGCAGCAATGGTAGTGGGAAGACGGTTGGACTAGATGATCTTATAGGTCCCATCCAACCATGTGATTCTATGATTCTATGGTTCTATGAAAATAATAATGCGAAACAAGCAAAGCACTTGATAACAGTGAAGTTTTTTGTAGAACATGACCTCCTAATAGAAGAAGCAGAAAACGAAATAATGTGGCCATGTCTCCATTCACGTGATGAGTTACCAGGAGCTGTCCGCTTTTCATGTGAGCTGGTTCCCTCCAATATGGCCACTCTGCACCTCCACAGCCTGGGCCTTGGTCCTTTTCCCCTCTTCTTCCCGCACGCCGGGACATGTCTGTGCCTCTTGTTTGCGGTGCCGGGTCGCCGGGTTTGGCGGGACACCAATGTTGCGGTGTATTTGCAACGCGCAGGAAGCGTGTTGATTGATGCTCTCAGGGAGGGGAAGCACACATGGGAAAGCAGGGGGTTTGTTAGCGATGCCATGAAATTTTTTCCTGTCTCAGTAATGCAATATTGGTGTTTTGCTATGGATAAGTATTCTCTTGGATATGATGACTCTGGGAGGGATAGCATGTTTCCTGCTGCAGATTGCTTTCCTTGTTTTTATGGGGTTTTTTTTCTACTAGTTTTTTGTTTGTTTTGTGTTATTTTTTTCTCTACTTCTTTTTACAGATTTCATATAAGAACTCATGCTTCAGGTGATGTGCCCACCTGGGATTGAGTTGGAATTGCCTCAGTACCATCTAAGGGGAAATGCAGGAAATAATTGTCTTCTTTTGATATCTCCCTTTCTTCACGCCCCTCCCTTCTTCCAAAGAGAAAACAACAAAGACGTGGGAGGAAAAACATGGACTGCACCAATCTGCAGCAGAGACCACAGAGGAAACAGCCTCTCTTGGTGGTTTGGCCACTTCTGGGAGGGATTCCCTCTGGTGTGTGACTGGAACAGAGGGTCGCTGAGCCTCACCACTCCCCGGTTCCCCGTGATCCTGTTGTCAGGGTTTACTTATCTTCCTTTGCACTAATGACTGCATTAATTACTGCGTGGTGGTGTTTGTCCATGTGATGAATCTGGCAGTTCTAGTTCATGTGTTGACCCACATGTGTGTGTGTGCATGTAGAGACCTCGGGACTATTGAGATGTTTGCATGTGTGGGCGTGTGTGTGTACACATGTGTGTGTGTACATGTATGTGTATGTGTGTACGTGCACATCTCACCTAGAGGGCGGAGTTTCTGTGAGTTTTTAACAGCTTAAAAGAAACCCAATCGATAACAAACAACTCAGGCTGCAAAGTCAAAACCACGAGGAATAAAACATATCAGCACTGAGATTTCATTTCTCTTGTAAGTGTTTCCTGTGCTAACGAAGCCTGGATGAAGCACTTCTCCAGAAGAGTGGAGACCCCCAGGAGACCCCTCCCCAAAATCCTGACTCGCCCCTGCTTGGGGACCCTGGGCTTGTTTGCTCAGGAGGTTTTTGTGCCTCCTCTCCACTGAAGTCTTTTTTTTGGTGTATTTGTTTGTTTTCCCTTGGGAGACGTGTGAGATCAGGAGAGAGGGGCAAGCGGCAATTAGGGACCTCAGATTTAAGACACCAAAAAGAAGCTTTAGAGCTGGACCGTCTCTGCGGAATACATTGAGAGGAGGCAGCTGAGCACCCCCTCCTCTGCATCACCCAGCCCACTGTAAAGGTCGATCTGGGACCATGCCTTGGACCTGCGATGGTAGCTATTATCCTTTTTTTTCCTGTCTTTTCCTTTTCACTCCCTTTCACCTATCGCATGCTGCTTTACAGGCAAAATAATAAAGCTTGTACTGTTTGATTGAAACCAACCCCTTTGGCGTGTTCTCCATAATTTTGTACTTCGAGATCACACTAAAAGAACCATCACGAGTCCCGAGTGGGCTGTGACACCCACCCAACGTGAGAGATTGCGCTGAAGGCTCCTGGGAAGCACTTACGCACACAATGAAGCCCAGCTGGTGCTTGAGTACTTGGTTAAGAGGGGGCCTGAAACAGGGAATACGGAATTTCTCTGAGGGTAAGAGCTGTATAAGACAAAATGCCCTGAGGTAAATAAAATTCTTTCTCATGGGCCTTTTAGCTGATGTATGATTGCAGTGAATAAAACCACTAAAGTGACAATAAAGATTTTCTTCCCTTCGGTAATATTTTACATCAGTTACTCTGAGAGCCAGTCATTAATTTTATATATTGCTTTTACTAAACTCATTTTCTTTTAAGTGATCTTTTCAATTCAATGTATTATTTCCTGGTGGGTGGTGATTTTTGGTTGGGATTTTTTGGGTTTTTTTGTCTTTTTTTTTTTCCCCAAGCACAGAAATGCCTTTATTTTCTCTGAACAGAGGGATCATTTTTCTGCTCATGAAGATGAAGGGCCAGAAGCACCGTGGACCAAAGCCCTGGGTTTATATCCGCAGGTCAGGTGTCACACCGGTCCATCCCATAGCTCCGTTTAACGCGGGTTTGGAGGTAATCCATGGGATACTATGGGCACATCCTGGGCTCTGCTGAGCAGAGGTTACGTTTGCTATGCACTGATGAACTGGAATGCTTTTTGCTAGAATAATCTTCTCTTTTGCACAAGTTATTGCACACTAGGAGATGGGTTGGGTTTTGTACAGTACCTTTCCTGGTGTTGTCCCATTGACTCACCCTGGTTTCCCCTTCCTGTTTCCAGACCTCCAGGCATAACAAGAGCTTTCCATATGAGATTTATTACAACTACAATTTGCTGTAGAAGCTTTAATTTATTCAGTGGAAATCACCCCTGACTGCCCAGCGCGATGGACAGCTGAGGCAGGGGAATACAATCCAATACACTCTTACAGAGTAGGGAGGCAGAAAGAAAAAGGAGCTTCAGACAATTTTGTCTCCTGAAAAGGTGGGGAAAAAAAAGTTTCTATAGCAAACTGCTTTTAGTCTCTAGAGCATTTCACTGTATCAAGAGCTTCAGCACCGCACGGTTCAGCGGTTGTCACAGATATTTACAACCTGAGAGCAAGGAAACCGTCGCAGATGGAAAGCGGAAAAAAGTACAGGAGCATAAATTTGGCAAACGTACATCTGACGGACTGTGGGTGCAACTGCAAAGCACGCGCCTCTGAAAGAAAAGGGAAAAGGCAGTCAGGAAGAAATATGGGTAGCATTAGTCTCCCATGATGGATGCGATGACATCGTCTTTCTAATGCAGGGGCTTTTCATTCCACTTTAAGAGACTTTGTCTTGGCTGCCAACAGGAAAAATGAGTTTTTTAGGAAAAAGATTGTGAAGACACTGCAATTAATCTTGAGGCAAATCTCAGACTTTTCTGAAGAAGTCTCTATTAAGCAAGACCCTAATTTTATCCTTTCCCCACTTTTCCACATTTTCCTTTTGGATATACTCAGAAATTCCGAGCGTTAAACAAAGCCAGGCCCCTGGTTTTCCATCTAAAGCAAGCAAACAGGACCGCCCGGGATGGATGAACTTCTGTTCGGTTCTACACGAGTCTCTCCATTTAAGTAACACTGTCAGAGCCTTAATTTATTACCTAATTGATAAGAAATGTAGCATGGGAAGCCGAGACGACGAAAGCAATTTCTACAGGAAATATTTTACTAAGAGGGTGCTACATGGGCATGTAACAGGAGCAGAAAAGTCAGTTATAAATTAAAAAGGTAAAAAATATGTCTTTATATATAAGAAAATTCTACTTTTTTTTTTTTTTAAAGGAACTTGGGAGGGCCTGGCATTATTCATTTGTAGATAGGGAAAGAATAGAAAGGGAGAGGGAAGCTAAAGGGGAAGGGAGAAGAGCTGGGAGAGGCTGGAGGAATTAGGGACTGAAGAAATAAGTGGAAAGATGGGGAGTGGTTTATAAAAGAGGGAAAGAGGCAGCACGATGGCACTTCTGAGCTCTGGGGGTATCTTGAGGTGTGAAAAGCTGGAAGGTGCCTCGTGGTGGGCTCTCTGAGGCACATCACCTGCCTGGGGGCAGAACCCAGCGCTGTCGGGGACGCGCTCATGCCTCTGCAAAAGGAATTCCTGCTGCAGCAGAGGGTCCTTTCAGATTCACTCGTACGCCTCTTTTTAGGAGTTTGAGATCGTCTAATAGATGCTGCTCCATGGAAGTGTTACTGCTGAGTGCATGATGATTTCTCACTTCTCTACGTGCTTTGTAAATGTAAGAAGTCTGTTCCTAGATGAATTTCTGTTTCTCGCATGCTGTGACCAGGGAGAGGTTTGATTTACCAGCTGCTCCTTTGCAATTTATCCTTTGCCATCGTTACCCCTGGGGATAACAACACTTCTTCCCTGCCCTCCTCCAAGATGCAAATGAGGCAGCAAAATCTGCTCTGATTTCAGGTGGGCAGAACAAGAAGACGTTATTTAAACTATCAAATATTCCATGTTTTAACAGTTTTGCCCTTGCAAACTGTAAACAGGAGAGGTGATTTCTCTGTAAAACCCACAGATAGTCACATCGGGCTGCCCACCTCTGTTTCTCTCACTCCTCTAGCTCTTCCCAACGTGTCCCTGCTCTGTGCATCCCTCCACCCACACGTTCCAGCTCTCTCCTCAATGTGAATCCTCAACACACGCTGAAACCAGTCCCTTCCTTTGCCCCGCTACTTCAATATTCACCCTTGGGTTACAGAAATTCAGGAGAAAGCCTGACATGAGGGATAGAAAAAGGGACATGGGGAAAAACCCATCAAATCCTTGACAAGTTGCCAAAGTGACTTCGGGAAGATGGTCGCCCATGTTGGGAAAGGAGCAGCAGGTTACCGGGAGGGGTGCTGCGGGCGGAGGAGCGGGTCAGAGCACTGTGCCGGGCCAGTAAGGGCCAATAGTTTGGAATTCATTCAAAGTCACTATGAATGGAATAAATGGAGGGGAAACTTGTTGTTTCTACCTCACAGGCTTTTCAGCCTTCTTTATAACAAAGACGCCACTCCCGGTTTCAAGGCTGGTTTCCAAAACTAGCATGTTTTTCTCCCTCAGATATACCTTTGCTCTATTCTGTATCAAATGCCATAAAATATGGAAGACATTAATGTTTCTAATTAAGATTTTGATGCTCTATGCCAAACCTCTCAGGGAGGAGAGAATACAAATCACTTCATGATTATTTCTAACAATGGTCAACCAATCGGTGTGAGAAATACAGATCAAAAGGTTGATTCTCAAATATTTATTATAATAAGCTGAACAAGCAGCAGGCCGTAATTCATACGGTAGAATGAAATCCTTGCTAAATCATCACATCATAAAGAAAATTGGTTTTTTAATTTAATATTTCTCTTTTGGCTGTTTCTATAGAGACATGCTAATTTAGGAGCTTAATTTATTATCTGGAAGAATATTATGCTAGGTACAAGTTTTCCCCAAATCACTTTCAAGTGAAACCAAAGGCTCACGTAAGCGAAACATGTGAGCAAAAGTGCAAATTGCCTCCTTCATTATGGCATAATGGGAAATCGTGTAACGGCTCATCGTTCCCCTGGCAGCAAAGGAGTGGATAATGATGCTCTTGGCCGCTAGTTCGGTCACCAAAATACTGTACACTCAGCAGTGAAAGACCAGCAGCCTTTTTGCTGGAGATGTAGCAGGGCAAAGTGGCAAAAAAACCATTTATTCCTTGAGATAATGTTAGTCCTGTCTCGCAGTTGACCCAGCACGTGATAAGAATTGCTAACAACAACTAACCACTTGGCTACAATCCTGCCACCGGAGCCTCGTTAGCTTTTTGACAGTTGGATGAAAAACCTTTGGTACATATTTTCCTCTCTAACTTACCCAGCCTGAAGGCTTAGATCCACAAAGAGTAAGATGAAGAGGAAACATCTGCATCATCGTCAGGGATGAGCATCCCTTCCCATCCCTCGTCCCACCAGGGTGCTGCGTGGCCATGCACCAGCCCTCCTCCACCCTGGCTCGACAAGGGCCAGGACAAAGCACAAAGGGTTTGGAGGAGTTCGCCTCCTCAGGTTCACTCTGGTCCTCTCAGTCTCACCTCTGTGCTTCTCAGCTATGGCACAGGTCTTGGGGTGAAGTGCAGAAGGTGCCACTGGTTTTCCCAGATAACCAGTTAGTCCTGCAAGGGGGTGGGATTAGCCACCCATGAGGGATGCTAAATGGGCACGCTGTAGATCCCAGGAGCACTGCGTTTCCAAAAGCTGCCTGGTAAAGGAACAAAGGTGGCACCATGGCTTTGTGAAGTTTCTTCTGTGAACTCAAACTGCCACTTAGCTCTTTTCAGAAATATGTTATTGAAAATATTGCAGAGAGAGGACAGCTTGGCCAAGTGGATTAGCTTTAGTTTGAGTGACCTGGTTTATACCACACTGTTTTGTGAGTCAGTCTACATCAGAAGTGACCATACACTACCAAATAATCCATATTTCATAAAGACTGGGAGTGAAGGGATGATAATTGAGTCCAGTTCCAATAGAGACGTCTTCCCATTAAGAAATTGCCAGCTAATGGCCATCTTTGTTAAAGCACAGAAATAAGTGATTTTTTAAATGTACTTTAAATGTGTGTTCTGGTTTTGTTAGTGAGGGGGGGCCTAAGGTGGCAGCTTCTGTAGGAAACTGCTAGAAGTCGCTCCCCGTTGTTCAGTGGACTCGGCCGGGCCTAGGGCGGACCCGCTGCTGGCCAAGGCCGAGCCAATTGGTAGCAGAATGTCCCGTGATAACGCCTCTGCGATAACGTATTTAAATAGGGGAAAACAGGAAAAAGAGGAGGAGAAGATGTGAAGCAGCTGAGCGGGGGGCAGAGAGGGGGAGGCGCGAGCCTCATGGGCCTTGCAGGCCTCACCCTCTGGCCTCCCGCCGGGTAGCCGACTGGGCCCAACTCGGCCCGGCCCGGCTGCAAGAAGTGGAGAGGAGATGAGAAGTGAATAAGATGTAAAAAGGATCCTGAGAGGCGTCTGCCAGCCTGTTGTGAGGAACGGCTGCAGACGCCAAGGTCAGTGAAGGAGGAGGGGGAGGAGTAATATGGCTCCTGGCCAAGATTCCTCTGCAACTCGTGGTGAAGACCATGGTGGAGCGGGTTGTCCCCCTGCAGCCCATGGAGGTCCACGGAGGGGCAGAGATCCACCTGCAGCTCGTGGAGGACCCCACGCCAGAGCAGGTGGAGGCCTGAAGGAGGCTGTGGCCCGTGGAGGGCCTGCTGGGACAGCTGCTCTAGAGGGACTGCACCCCGTGGAAGAGATGACCCACGCCGGAGCAGTTTCACGAAGGACTGTGGCCCGTGGGAGGGACCCCACGCTGGAGCAGAGGAGGAATGCGAGGAGTTCTTCCCCCGACGATCATACAGTGGCGTGAAACAACGTGTGATGAACTGACCGCGACCCCCATTCCCTTTTCCCCCCCCGTGCCGCTCGGGAGGGGAAGGTAGTAGAGATAATGTTAAGCCCGGGAAGAGGGAGGGGTGGGGGGAGGTTATCTTGTTCCCTGTCTCATTCTCCTGCTAATTTTAGAAAATAAATGAATAGTTTTCCCCAAGTTGAGTCTGTTTTGCCCGTGACGGTAACTTTAAGGATTTCTCCCCGTCTTTATCTCAAACCTTGAGCCGTTTTTCTTATATCATCTCCCCCTGTTCTCTCGGAGGGTGGGGGGAGCGGGAGAGAGACTGCGTAGTCTGGTCCTGATCAGGGCTGAACTACGACAATGTGTTTTTTACAGAGCACAAACTATGTTACAGACTCGACATTAAAAAAAATAACAAGAAAAATGATGCTCTGCTGGTCTAGTGCAGTAAACAATCTCTGGAAGATTAGTAATGCTAACCATTTGTATCCTTTATACATGATGTATGATTGAAAAATGTAGATATGGGAAAAGACTATCTGGTCCTTGGTGTGCTACTGGTATTTAGAAGTTTTTTTTTATGTGGTAAGGGAAAGCTAGCAGGCTGGGAAATGCCAGGGAGACAGCACTGCAATCAGTGAAATTATTTTTGCTTCCAGTCACCTGCAGCGGCACAGAGATTCACTCGGCGTTCAGGTTTCTGCATCTCAGCGGTGTCAGGTGAGCCCACCAGCCTGGACCTGTTCCACGCAGTCCGCAGCGGTCGTCGCCCTGCACAGTGCTTTCCCACGGCACTGCGCGTACCCCAACCCTGATAACACCGCAGGCGGAGGTGTTCTGGACCCACCTGGGAGCCCAGCTCCACAGGAGGCCTGTTATTATAACAGACAATATCAAATGCTTTTAATGTTTTCAAAAATTTCCTATTTTGCTTTTTTTTTCCTTTTACACTGCAGACGCCCACCCTGGTTTTATACGGGAAGCGCTGCTCTTTTACTACTTACAGGTATTTCTACAGCACAAGGATCTAAATATTAACTTTGGGATCATTCTCTCATCACGTTGCCACAACCAATCATTACCTGCTGTTTGCAATTAATTTCCCTTTCTAAAAGAACTTCTTGTTAAATTTCCCAGAGGTTGATCTTCAGCCTACCAAAGGCTAAAAATTTGGGGTTTTTTTCTCAAGTGCTTTTGTGTCCCCAGCCTGTGAGCCTGGAGGACATCATTGCTGCTCTCCCTTTGTGCTCTGCCTGTGGGGCTTCATGCTGAAGACACCAGCTTCTGGCACGGAGATAAAAAGGCACCCAAAACCTAAATACAAATGTTTTTTGCCTGTCAGCGCAAAGGTGACGGTTGCTGTCCCACACAACCCCAACTGCAGGGTTTGCTGTTACTGCGTCCCTATGTTGGTGTCTCCCGTGGGGTGATGCCCACCTCCGTCCCTGCCTTCAGTGCTCACCATTGGCTAAACTGCTGGGATTGCTTGTTTATTTATTTATTTATCTGTTATTATTTTTTATCTTTATGACTTATCTGCAGAATTGCTTGGAACGTTTTGTTTAACGTATAGATTACTTTGGAACTTGTCAAACTATTACTATTAATTTCATCAACCTACAAATCCAGCTGCCCCAGGTAGTTGCCTAAAACACAGACATCACTTTATATGAGGGAAGTATTTTGAAAACATCACGATAAAATGATTATGTGCATTCAGTTTGTGGCTTTTAGCAGGGAGAAAGCAGTGTTGGTGGCCTGTTTCTTAAAGCTAAGCTTGGGGAATTAAATTTATTGTTAATGGTTTTATTTTCATTTTCTGGCCTGGTAATTGGATGCTATTAATTTAAAGAACTACTTTATTTTCATAACATAGATCTACAAAAAAAAAGAAAATATTTCTTGGCTTCTTCTGGCTTAGAGGTAGAATGGTGGCTAGGAAAACACCATTCACTGGAGCCCTGGAGAAAAATGTTGTCTTCCTACTGCTTCTCTAGGAGTTAGGAAGGCAAGATTTTGGAATTTTTCTGAGGGGAAGCTAAGAATTAGTCATTGTTCAAAGGGCTGTAACTGACTCCTGTGCTGCAGCTGCATCATCAGTGGAGCCGCTGCTGAGTAGCACCAAGGAAGTGTTGAGATAGTGCAGAAAATCCTCAGAAGAACTGTTCAACTTAATTTACTGAATATAAACATCTCTGTGTTTTCACCTCTTTTGAAGAGTTTGATGTGATTTGAAAGTGGCGTACCTAACTGCAAAATTAAGGATTTTTCAGGGAATTATAATGAGTGGCTGTGTTTTTACCAAATAGCTGTTCTGCCTCTGAGCAACCTGTGACAAGTCACTTGACCTGATTGCAAGGGATAATTTGGATTAGATATTCGGGCATTTTTCTTTGGATATTTCTCTAGGAATTGTTAGGATCTTACCAGGGGCGGGGAGAGAGAGAGAGAGAGTGTATACTATTTTTATGTTGCTTTTTTGGGGTGACAATGAAGCATGAGGTCATTATGGAGAAGTTAAGATCAAAATCGTCTTCTGGGGTTGTTGCTTTTGTTGCTTAGTTTGAGATGTTTTAGGTCTTATCTGCTTGACCACCTTCTCCCTTCTAAGTGCTGGTCCAGTAGAGGCTTTTGCAGGCTTACAGGAGCCTGCAGCAGTTCTGTAAATCTGTCTGATGTCTCACCTTCAGCTGTTCGGAGAAGAAGTTGTGAATAACAGTAAACTGTGAGATGCTGAGTTTAAGCAGTGAGCTCAGCGTCAAAGAGAATTCTGTTTCAGGGCAGGATCAGAAGTTTTAGAGCAAGGTAAGTGCCTTTTTTTTTTTTTTTCTCTGGTGTGAGCATCCTGTTTTCTTGGAGTGCCTTGATGCACTCACCGAACGATGGTTCCCTGGACCAGGGTTGGTTATGCTCCCCTTGCTCACCCAGCAGACACTGAGGCAAATGTCTACTGGTGAAAATGGTGATTTTTGGAGCATTAGAAATGCCTCAATGGGTCAGATTGAAGGTCCAGAAACATCCTGGTCATTACCCCAAGGGTGTTAAGCCTCCTTGCCTAAAGACATGATCAGCAGCTCTGAAAAAATGAGAGAATTTCTGTCAGTTTGCATATACAGTTATGTTATGTCTGCTTGTTTGGGTTTTTTTTTTTTTTTTTTTGCGGTGTGCTATTTCTAATACACTTCACAAAATCACTTATCTGTATTACCACCCCAGCTTCTGGCCTTAACAGGAGAAAATAAAAACTAAGATATAGTCTTTCCCAGAATTTGTGCATTGCTCTTTCATGAAGTGGGAAGATCACAAGGCGATAAAAGCATCTTCAAAGAGAATGGCAGATTTTAGCGAGGAGCATGTCTCCTGTGCCTCCAAACCACACATCAACCCTTTCTTATCAAGAGTGTAGCTGCTCTGTGTGTGTGAGCGTGTTATCTGTAGACCAAATTTACTTGTGGTACTTTCCAGTCTGGAGTAGACTTTTAATTGAACAGCCAGCACAGGAGGAGTGCAATTGATTTTCTTTGTCTGAAGATACAGGGCAGTTGTTGGAGAAGAAATGCGATCCTTGCCTGAGGAAGGATTACTCAATCTGTGCTAGACTGAGATGAAAAAAACAACTGTTAAGCAGCATCAAATACAAGTTCAGCATACAGATTTTGTAATTGCCATGTATCAAATCAAATATTTTTTTATGATGTCCACAAGCGTATCTATAAAAAGACTAAAGAAAAATGTTGTGATGATTTACCGATGATAGTGTGTAGACTCTAGTAAGGTTTTCATTCAACTTGAATAATTCTTCTCAGTGTAAGCAGGACAGGTCCCATAGAACAATGAAGCCCTTGGATCAAACACTTCACGCTATGGGGTTACATGGCCGTTTGCAGAGTTTTTTATTCTTGCAAATGCATTAAGTCATGGTAGATGCTTAACAAGTCTATGGGTTTGCCTGCTATGGAAGTTATTGATGAGCAGAGGAAAGGAAGAAGTGAATGACTGAGTAAAGGCTAAAAGTGACTGAAAGAAATAGGGTAATAAAAATAATATACATACATGGGAAAGAAGAAGCATGATACCATGACTGGTCAAATGATGGAAAGCACAGAAATGGAGCTAGAGGAAGAAGATGGAGGAAGAAACACATGACAGGGTTAGGAATATTTCAGGAAAAGAAGAGGAAGATTTGAAAAAACCTTATGTGCTAGGTTGAGGTTTTTTCAAATCTTCCTTTTCTATTGCCGTCTTCAGTATTTCAGCAGATCCATTAGCACACATTAAAAATTACTAAAGATATTTGTGCTTCTGTCCTGGTTCTGGCTAGGATAGAGTTAATTTTCACAGGAAGCTGGGAGGGGACACAGCTGGGATCGTTACCAGTTACCCCACAGCTGGGACAGGTTACCCCAATGAGCCCCAGGGCTGGTCCACCCCATGGGACTCCTGCTCAGGGGATAAAGTGGGGACGGGGCTGGGGGGCAGGTTTGGCTGCTGGGGAGGGAGCTGGGCATCAGGATCCACTGTGAGTTATTGTGCCATGAATCTTATGGTGAGTATCTTCTATTGTTTGTGTTTTTTCCTCTCTCTTTTTTTCTTTTCCTTTGCTGTTCTGTTAAAGTGTTTCTATCCCAACCCATGGGTTTTGTCTTTCTCTCCCCATTCTCCTCCCCATTGTGGCGTTTTAGTTGCTGAGGGGAGTTAACCCACGACAGCTTCTTCTTCTGCTATAATTTCTACCATGTTTCTGCATCAAGGATAACTTCATTATTTCTGATTGATTGTATATAAGTAGTATTGAGGAGGAAAGTATGGTGCTTGGGCTCTCATAGATGAGTTTCCAATACTGAGCCTATGAACTAATTTTTTTTTTCTGTCGTAACAAACCATTTAAAGCAGCTGTATTTTGTTAGAATGGACTGAAAAAAAAATAATCCCTGCTGATAAAGTTTTTGTATTCCTTTAATTGGTCTGAAAATCAAACTGATTTTTTTTGTTGTTGTCTTTGGCTTAATAGAAATAATCTTTTCCTCGTAAATAATTACATATGGACTGCTGATGTGCATTCACTGCTGAATATATTTTGAGAAAGATAGAGTTTTATTAAAAACTGGGAATGTCAGTGCAACAAGCTTGGTGGAAGACTTGCTATATATGGCCAGCTTCTGCGGGAAAGTATGGTGGGTATTGGTTTAGGACTAGGAAAACATAACTTTTCATTTATTTTTTTCTGAACTATTATTTTGGCAAACAAAGCTAGGTATTGCTTTGCAGAAAGGCAGGATTGAATGTCCTGGAAGCATCCCTAAGTGTTTAAGGACTTTAAACGTGACATTTTTGCTGCGTGTTTTCGTGGACTGGGATGAATATGAGCTGCAAGTCTTGGGGGAGGCTTTTCTGTGACCGTGGCCACCCCAGTAATTCCACAGAAACGCGTGTGGCTGTGGGGAGCAGCATCTCTGAAGCTGTTTTTCTGTGCTGCAGTTTGCTTTGCAGCTCTGTCATCCTTTGCTGAACGTGCTCCGATATATTAATATCCCAACTATCAAACCATAAAAGTCTGCCAGTGAGTTAATTACATTAGAGGTTACTTTTAAAATTTGCCAGTGCTTCTCTCCTGAGGACTCTCCTGGGGAGTCGTGTTTCAAAGGCGCCGTTCCTCAGCATCCCCTCTCGTGAGAGCGTTCCTCGACTAAACTGAGAGCAAAGAGGATTGAATGTTCTCAGCACTTCTTTAAATTGATGTCTGTGAGAGTAGCTGTGGTGCCAAGTACTTGGAAAAAAAACCAAAAACCGCAGGCACGCTGGAGATGAAATCTGAATAACCAATTTTAGCTGATGTTCAGGTTTCGGTGTTGTGGGGTCCTTAAGCACACATTGCTTCTCACCAACTTAAACATGATTTTCTCACGTGGCCAGCGGTGGTGAGCGCTGTGTCAGCATGGCAGCAGTGCTGTACTTCTGAATTTATGGTTTCAAAGGGATAGAAAACTAACTGGGAGGCAGGATCCCACGTGCTTCCTCCCTGGCATGGCTCTGCAGCCGGGCGTCATCCCCTCTGCTCCCGTGCACAGCTCGCTGGGGCGGGATGCGCGTTGCACGGATGCTGTTTGCCGGGGCTGTGTTAGAAACATGGGTAGCAGTAGGGCTGGGTGAATCAAAGTATCTTCTGACTTTGGGTCTTCCCCAGACTGAATTGAGCTATTTAAAAAAAAAAAAATCCAGCTTTGAGGTTTTTTTCTTCCAAAGAAGGCAGCGAGTGGGTAGTGAAGCTCCTATGGCTGTTCTGGTTGAGCAGAAAAATGAAGACCATCCAGTTGAATTTCAGACAACTAATAAACCCTTTATTTTTTTTTGTATGAGCCATAGTTGGCTAGTGTAGATCATCAGTACCAACATTGTTGAGTCAAAGGTTTTAAGGAGATTTGAAAAAGATCAAATATTTTTATGGTAATAAGAATATTCAGTTATTAAGTAGAGTGAGTTTACTGAAGGGACCTAAAATGTCCCTTCATACCACTGAAGGCTGAAATTAGGAAGATTTTCGCCATGATCTGTTGAATGTTTGTCCATGGTGAGGTTTGTTATCCAGAACCATCAAAGGTGGGAGGCACTCCCAGGGGAGCGGCATGTCAACTGGGTTGTGCGACCATTGAAATAGATGCTTGGTTGTCTGAGTGTCTTGAGGAACCAGGTCATTCCAGGCAAGAGCATTTTGAAATCACGAATGCATTTATTACTTGTTCTGTTCCTACAAAATGAGATTTGGATATGGTTGGTTTGATCCATGCTGCGTAAGAGATCTACGTATGGGAAAGGGGAAATTATCTGTGGAAACCCTGAGAGCAAATCGGCCAAGTCTTGTTGTCCTAAAACCCAAGTGTTTGTACAGAGACTGGAAATAAGTCTTGTATAGATATGATAATCCATGAAGTGCCAACTGAAAAAAATAATATGTATCAAATATCCTGATATATTGAAATTAACAGGCAAGCCTTTTTACCTAATTGATTAATTATGAAGTGGCAGGCTGCATTGGGTAAATTAATTAGGAAAGAAGGAAAGACAGAAGAAAGTGAAACACTGTCGCTATTGTAGCAGTATTAATTGTCCTCCATCTGTCTGTGGAAATGGAAGTGAAACGGGAGAGATCAGATCTCCTGGAACAAAAAAAAAAATAAGAGCTCAAAATGTTGGTTATTAATATCAGAAGTAATCATTAAAATTTTGAGGTTCCCTGAAGTCCAGAAAACATGCTATTAAGGAAAAAAAAAATCAGATCTGAAGAAAGTAAAAATGATAAAGCCATAATTCTCTCGGACTTTGGCAGCTGAGGGAAAATTCCCCAGAGAGGACAGCGTTAGCCCAGCTTTTTGCCCAAAAACCCCTCAAGCTCCTCCCGAAAGGGGTCTGGAGCCTGTGAGGAGAGATGCTGAGCTCAGCAGAGCTGGCTCTCCAGCTCCCTTGGGCTCCGAGGTTGATAAACTGGTGCCTTTCCCTTGGATTTATGAAAGGTAGTGTTCAAAATGGGAGCAAAACTTAAATTGATAGCTGGCTTAGACACCAATACAGCTCGCATTAGTGCTTAATTAAAAAATAAAAGTACAAAAGTCTTTTTATCTTAGTAAGGGACATAGTTCAGAAGCTCACTGAGATAACTCAGTGTTAGCTTTGTGATGTTTTTCACTGTTGACCAAAATGTAAAAACAACAAAAAAAAAGAGGTTTATTGGTTGCATAATGCCTTAATCAGATAGCCTCATTAACAGATTATCCTGTTTCTAGAGGCAGAAATTTTAATTAATCTGAGAACTGAGGGGCAAAACTCTGACTGTAATGAAACCACATTTAGTCTTCTCTTTTATCACGATGGTGTTATGAGGTGATGGAGTCTGGGGTGTGGATACAGCTTGTGGTAAGAAGTAGATCACAACTTCTTCACATGTGAAGAGAATATGCTTTTTTAAGAATGCAGAGCAGCTTAGCATGGTGTTCGGCAGCCGTGCCTCGTCTGCACGTGCGGGGAGTGCAGCTTCTGTTCAAAGTGATTTGAGGATGCTCCTGGTTTTGTACTGTCCTGAGGGCTACATTTGCTAAAGAGTCCTAATTTGGAATTCCCAAATGTGTACTTCATTTTAAAGTTTTTTTACCTAGAGCTCATAGGGAGCTAAAGGCAGTCTTTAGTTATAGAATCGTTTAGGTTGGAAAAGACCCTCAAGGTCATTGAGTCCAACAGTCATCCTTGGGAACACAATTATTGCATGGGAATCCAACATTTCAGTTGGACCCCTTGTTGCCTTTTGGGTCCCTATCTTGATATTCTACAGCTGTTCAGAACTGCCAGTGAGCCACGCCTGTCATCTCAAAAAAATCCTCAGAATAAATCTTCTGATTAGAGATTTACAAGAACATATCTTTAGATTTTTTTTTTTCCCCCAAGATCTTTGATATCACTCTTTCTCTTCAATCTTTCATTTTAACATCGAACACTCTAACAGTGAGGCATCTCTGAAAATCCCAGATCCTTGTTGGTGGTGTTGGTATTTAAGCGCCGTGTTGGAGGAGAAGGGCCCTGGGAAGTTACCCTGGGACCGAAGGGTCCCTGTAGGCACAAGTGTGAGACAAAGCTTTTTCTCTCGTACTAGGTTCAAGAAGAAAAATTAAAATGCAAATTTAAAAATAAGTTTATGGATTTTTACTGGCTGATTGTTGCCTCTATATACCTACCAGTGAGATGCTTAGCAAAAAGTCTCAAACCTGTGTTCCAGGTTTCCATTTTGCTGATGTTTTCACACAGTTTATATATATTTTCCTAAGTAGCATAACAAGGGAACCTAAACAGCATCCAAACCCATTAGATATTTGTATTTTGTATTCAAGAAAAAAGAAAACATTATCTGGGATATAATTCCCGGTCTCATGACAAAAGTGTTGATGTTATGAGTAAAAAATTGCAAGTGCATTATATGATGGAAAAAGCAAGAGAAAAAAAAAAAGGAACAATAAAAGAACTTAAAATCAAAACAGCCAGGAGGCAAGAAAGATGCAGACGTGTTCCCTCCTGTGTTAATTTATGAACTGGCCGTTAGCCTCTGGCCCACTATTCCACAGCAATCACCAGAATATAGAAGTCAGAAAATTATTTTTTCCTCAAGTATGAAAATGGTGCAAGGTGTTTCATCCTCCTGGGGTGAGCTAAGGAAAAGTCTGTGCTCCCCAGCAAGGGCACTCAGCTGTATCTCAGGGACATAAATTGTGTAGAGCCAGTTTGTCTGTTAGAGTCTGTTCTTTGCATTTGTTACATACAAAATAGAAACCTGAAGTCCTCTAGCATAGGATCTGGTGTTCTCACCCTTCACCTGGGTGCTACCATAGGATATTGTGACCTAAATCTCTGCATTTGGGAAAGGAAATATCAGTTACATAAACAAATACATGCATCTTGTTTTTTATACAGAAATAAAAAATTCTGCATTACCATGTTGACAATCCAGAAGAACATCAGCTGAGATTATGGCCCAACATTTGCTATAATATATTCTTCCTCTTTCTGCAGTTACATAGAAGGGAATGATTGAAAAATGAGGAGAAAACGTGAAAACACTCTGTAAGTCATAGGAGAAAAAAAATCTTAACCAACTCTGGCTGCAGTTTTAATTCTCTTTTGGACAGAAATGCGGTATGAAGAAGATGCATGTTGGTTAAAGGCAAGGAGTTATGATATAAGCAGATGTGCAGTATAACTCATAGCGATCAGTTTGGTCAAATTGCTATAAAACTCTCATATACACAACAGAAGGCAGACAATTTACTTATCATTTCAATCAGAGCAAAGGTTCCCGTAAAATCAGAATTCTTCTAAATGTTACAGTGCATTCCGTTTCTAAGCAGAGCTGCTGTGTTTAATATAGAATCGCCAAATCACAGGAGGGTTTGGGAGGGAAGGGACCGTTAAAGCCCACCCAGTCCAACCCCCCTGCCAGGAGAAGGGGCATCTCCAACCAGATCAGCTTGCTCAGAGCCCCATCCAACCTGGCCTGGAATGTTTCCAGGGATGGGGCATCCACCACCTCTCTGGGCAACCTGGGCCAGTGTTCCACCACCCTCAATGTAAAAAATTTTTTTCCTAAATATGTTCACACTCAGTGCTTTTATTGGGGCATGCACGTACACATGCAAGTCTGGTGGCCTTTTTTAATGTGGTTCCACTCAACAGTACAGCAAATAGCACAGTTCAAAAGTGACTGAAAAGCGCAGGCTGCAATTTCCCTCTGCGGCGGCTGGACGGGAGTTTCTCATTTCATACATCATTTACAACTTGCTGAGGTGACTCTACAAAGTCAGTGCACATCCTCCAGACAAAGCAGAGAGCAGAAGTCCATAGATTTGTTTCTAAGATCTCTCTTGTCATCATTATGTGTGTTTGGCACCAATTTTGTTTTACTGAATCTTGCCAAATTGCCCAGAGCACTCTTTGGCACCTGGATATGGAGTTTGGCTAATTTAGTTCCTAAAGTCAGTCTTGTAATTGCATTTTTTTTCCCCATCGCATGTGTATGTACCTGCCAGCCTGCCCTCAAGGGCCGGGGGAGGCTGGGAGGTCTGTCCATTTGAAACCTTTTGTCTCCCACCACATACACACACAGCAAACCTGCTTCTTCCTAATCTGCTTTCCCTCCCCTCCTCTTTCGGCTTGACCACCTCCTCCCCTTCCTTGAGGGCTGCTGGTTCCTGCCTTCTCCCCCTTTTTGCGTAGGACGCTGCAAGGTAGCAGTCATCAACAATTTTTCAGGTTTTATTTTACTGTCTTTGAACGCAATAAGAAAACTAGAAAGTTCCTGGGTTTACCTGTGATAAAATTTTCTTCAAAACGGCTCATCCTTCTAAAACCCCCCTTGAGATGTTTTTGCAGCTGTCTCTTTGTAGTGAGCTTTCAGTAAACTCTGTCTTGAAGTGTGTAAAATAGGCAGGGTAATATTTTGCTGCCATTAATTTGCATGTTGGAACAACAGAGCTTAAAGGCTACTGCTGTCTGGGGCTTTGGTTGAGGAGATGCCAATAATTTTGGAGGTACGGTGCTTGACAATCCATCTTAACTTTTGTTTTGCACAATGAGTCTGGATGTTTCAAGACAAGTTGTGTCTCAAGATTTTCTCTTGGCAGTGGAAAGAGAATCATACAATCAGAGTCATTTGGGTTGGAAAAGACTTTAAGAACATCAGGGCCAACCAAGAAAGAAGCAGTGATCATCTCTTGATGTCTGAGAACTGCTCTTGCTCAATGGAGATGGAAGGACAAATAACGCAGTACACAGTTCCAATAATTTTGAAGTTTGAAGTATTTCTGCCATTTACTGCTGCAGCCCTGTGCTCCTCCTTTTCCCTGGCTCGTGGCTGGTGTTTTCCCTACTTCGCTGTTCTTTTTATTGGGAAGAGCCTGTTCTCAGATTAAACAACATTATTATTATTATCAATTCCAACTCCATTAAACACGTCTAGATACCATGTACTGTCAAATTATACACATTTTAATAAGTCGGTTAGTTTTCAGCATTCCCTTCATTAGATTTAATTGAACTTTAACTTCAGTCATTTAAGACTTGATCATTACTTTCAGGGCATGTTAAAGTGGGTAGTAATTATATCTATGTGGTATAACGTAAGAATCCCGATGAGTTTGAGACACTTTCTCAGTTCCTCCACTGTAATTAACGAATTATGTAAAACTATCTAAGAGGTTATTATTTTTGAAAGGTGATTTGGTATTTTGACCCTTTTTCATGCAAGAAATAAATTATTTGGAAACCTGCAAACATTTGCAGGTAAGCAAGGAAGTGAAGCAGGTTGAATCACTCTTCAGAAACAGAGGGAAAAATTAAAAGAATTGTGAAGTGGTTGCAGTGCAATTGTCTGTGTGGCTGAGAAATGCAATAAAACTGGGCATACAGCAAAGGTTAATGGTTTTGCAGTGTTAGCTTTCTTGTAAAAATGAGTCCTTGGACAGACAGACTTATTAATGCCTTCTTTTGAGAACTTTACTGAAAGGATATCTACCAAAGGGAGAGAAATTAATAAAGCTGTAACATAGCCAATGCTATAAGCTTGATAAAATGAAAGCCAAGTCTGGTCTGAGCCTGGCTGTATAGAGGTACAAAAACCATTGTCGACCACACTGGCTTGATGCTTAGTAGGTGAGGGTCTTGCTCTACGTTATCTTGAACCCATCCTTGAGGACTAGAATGGGTTTGCCACCAGTGAACTTCCACTGGCTTCATCCGGGAAGGTGCTGGGCTCTTTTTTTTTTAATGTTGGACACTAAGAAAGATGCTGGGATCTGGGAATGTCTGGGCTGTGTGTGGTGCCACTGTGTCCTGGCCTTGTCTTAATTGCAGAGGTAGGAACAGGTACGGGGGACGTACACCACGTTAGTTAATAGTGTTTGACTATGTCATTTTCCTATTTTTCTGTCTTCACAGTGACTGTTCAAGTTAATCTGAAGACCAAAAGTTTTGCAGAAGGGCCAGACTAAAAGTGGACAGAAAACAGTAAGGAAAGCCATGTCCAGAGTTTGGTAAAATAAATTGTAGGGCCTCTGACATCTTACTACAAGTTTGAGTGGGGTTTGGAATAACTTTGAGTAAAAAAAAATACAGCAAATAAATCAAAAGATTGGAGCATCTCAGTGTTTACATGATCTTTCAACCCTGACGGTACTCAATAGACTGCTTTAGAATGGGGATGATGATGATGGTATTGTAGGCTGCATTATTTGTTCACAGCCTAGCAAACTCAGACTTACATATTCAGTTCATAGGCCATTAATTCACAATCATTCCAAGAATATAACCAGAATTAGCATTAAAGTGAATTTTGCAGCCTATAGAAGAACACATTCATTCCCTAAAGTTTAATGGAAAGTTTCCTATTGAACAAATAAATTTCCACTGCTAATTAAATGCAGAATTTTAAGAATAAATCCCCACTAATGCTAGAATAAGGGTTCAAAAATAATACATTTTCAAGAAAATCCTATACTTCTATTTAATACCTAATCAGAGTATAAAATAGTAGAAACACTAAAAGTTGTAATAATAAAGGATATAGAGTATTTATTTCTGGGTTTAATCTATACAAATTTATCATTATGTTATCTTTAGGAAACTGGTGTTTTGTCAGCCCAAGTGATAAAACAGATGAGGAAAAAAAGACCCTACTTCTTGTTTTGTATTGAAAACCTTCACTATGCCTCCTAACTCTACTCTCTCTAAAGTTCTATATTTCATCTCAGCTTTTGCAATTTTTCTTAATATAACTGTGATGACTGCTGAATTTTGAAGCTGTCCCTACTGCGGAGAATGATGTCCAGCCTAATTTCTAGCAAATAACAGAACAATATTATCATGAAACCATCCTTATATTAATTATTTTAAAGTATGTGGTAAATAGACCAAGAGCCATGACTCATTATCAGTTTTTAATTGAAATCTCAACTGCCTCATCACTGAAATAGAAATGTCTTTTTTCTCTAGGACACCTCAAAAAGCAGAATGGAGCCATGAGTTCCTTGTGACCAATGACAGCATTTGCTATTAACCATAATTGAAACTAGCAGTCCCCAAAAATATAGGATTAGCTTCCGTAAGATCATAGAAAGAAGAATCTTAAGTGTACCACTACAGGTCTGGAAAACAGCGTGATACAGAACTTGAGTGGGTGACCCCTGGAGTGTTTAAATAGGCATTTATGAGCAAAGAGAATCAGAAGAAATAAATTATGCAGCTTTTCAGTCGTGTTCATTTGCAGTCAAGTGTGATTGGGGCTGGCATGAGAAACTGACACGGTGTAGTGCAAAGGATCAGAAACCCTAAAGAAAATGGGCTGTGTTGGGCACTTATTACCCGTTCGTACAGGGGGTGCTGGAGATAGAATTTACATGTCCTGCTCTCGGCACCGATTTCTTAGGAGGAAAGTTACGACCATGAAGAACCCACAGTTCCTGTTCACTGAAAGGAAAGTATAAGTAAAATCTTGATTGCTTAAGTGAGTAACAGCTTTTCTTAATACCTAAAACAATGAAGAATACAGGTTTTGAACTGTTTTACTGTTTTAAATTAATAACTTCACATCTGCTTGAAAAGATAACACTGTCCTGAATAAAGCATGACTTTCCAGCTTTGTATAATGACTCTTTTTCAGGTGATATTACAGAGAGCCACGGAATATGAGATGAACCTTAATTAATATTCTTTCAATTACAATATATTTCACTGTCATATTCTTCTAATATTCATGAACTAGCAAGGAACAGCTTATAAATCTAATGACTGGGAAACTAAAGGAATGCGAGAGTGCGGCTCCATCTCCTCCTCCAGAAGACAACTACTTAATTCCTACTTTCCATGCATTATTCAAACCTTTGCCTTTAAAAGTGCAGACAGTGATCCAAATTCTGCTGTCACTCATATGCAGAAAGTACATAACTATTAAAATTTCATTGAAAGTTCATTTCATTTTTTTCAAGTTTCTTGACGGGAAACGTAGCCTTGTGTGGATTACTTTCTGGGGCAGTATAAAGCTTTTTTGGCCACTTTGCTTTGAAGATGCTGTAGTGACTGTGCTGCTTTAGTGATGGTGGGGTTTCAGCTCTTTCTGAAGCGAGCTTAGGTTGCTCGTTGCCATCGACAGGAGCCCAAGAGCTGGTGGTACTGGGCTCTGGTGCTTGCTGTCAGATTATACTTCTGCTTGTTTAAATTGGAAAAAAAAAAAAAGAAGCTATAAAGCAGTAGAAGTAGTTTTTACCCAGCATGTTGGAAGGGATTAGTGCCACACGTTCTCCCTTTTGATGTGTATTCCTGATAATTTAAGTTTTATGTATCTGTGTATCCTGTTGACCTCCACTCATGATGCTTTGCCCATCATCTCTGTTTGACCCTGTTCTGAGTAGCTTTCGGCTGATTATGGAGGAACCCAGAACAAGCCATGCTTGATCCTGAAGTAAGAGATGGATTATTGGGTTTGAGACAGCCAAAGAAATCTTTACTTTAGACTGTGGACAGGATGGAATTAAAAAATAAAAATAGATTATTGCAACAGTGAATTGGTATGACTTAAATTGATTTTTCCTATATTTTTTCCCTGGCCAAGGCCAGTTGCGTTTAGGCAATGCAGCTGGCTCTGTACAGCCCACACTCAGGATCTGACCTCAGACCATGGTTGGTGGCCTTTGGAGTCTGGTGCTGCTGGCCAGGCTCCTTGCCACCACCATTGCCAGCTCCCAGTGGGTGCAGAGCTTCCTTTGGGATGACTCCCAGGATAACAGCCATTTCCCTGGAAAGGCTGCTCCCACATAAGCGTGCTTTCTGGTCCACACATTTGAGATAAAAAGCACATTTAATAAAAATTGGCAAGGTTTATAGGGTTTTTTTTGTAACTAGGAAACAGCTTTCCTTTGCTATGGCATTTGAGATATAAGATAGAACAGTCATAAAATAATAACTTCTCAAAATGAGCTGCATTGTGAGTGAAAAAAAATAATAATTTTTAACAATAAATAAAAAAAAAATATGTACAGCTCTTGTATTGTAGAAATAATAGCTGAAGAAGGAAATAAAACCTTGATAGTAACATGTAAGTGTGGAAGAAACCACTTTTCAGTTGACCTACTCTAGAGGTCATTAACTAGCAATGTGCTGACAACACAGGAAAAATAAACTCAGAGACTTGTATTAGTTTTCCTACTGAGCTTCAAGTAACATCAGAGCCAGTTTAGGAATTTAACGCAACAATTATATAGCATATCTGTAATTATTTCATATTGCATTATTTGGGTGGGTTTTGTTGACTAGTTCACAAAATGTAAAACTCTTCATTTCAAACATTATGCACCAATTACTTTCATAATGAAAATTGATCCTACTTGTAATTTAAGATCAAACCAATAACCATGCTCCTGAGGTAACAGGATTTTTGATATTGTTAATAGACACTATGGTTTAAATTCTGTCCTCACTTCCCAATTTACTTAAATAGCCTGTTCTTAGAACTACCACATTCAAGAAACTACTTTCTCAGCGCAGATTGCCTGACCCCGTGGATAAATTGGCACCATCAGCTGTTGCCTGGGCTGGGACACAGCAGTCGGTGATTTGCTTTGATGGAGCCGAAGTGATGCAACAAACTGGAATTTGATTTGTTATCTGTGTCTACATATAGAATGTTTTAATTGTGACACTTTTTCTACATCTATTTATAAAGAGGACAACAAATAGCAAAACCCACTGTTGTTTGTAGTGTTTTGAGACAACCCTGTAATGACTGGAGCATGAGTGAGTGATGCTACGTCATTTCAAGATGATACAAACAAGATGGGCAATTCCCTTCCCTCTGGCCACTTTGTAATAATGCTAGCTGTGCGTTACCCAGAATAAATCATATTTTCTGTCAAGAAGGGAATATTTTTCAACAAAGGAAACACTGAACTCCTGAAATCAGTTTTTATGTAGTTTTGTTTTTAATATAAGTGTCTCTAACTCTTTTTCAGGGCTAAAGTACACTTGTGCTCCCGCACTTGGGGATCAGACCTTCAACATCCAGTGTGTTACATCTTCTGTAAGTTAGCAATTATGGGGTTTGAGTGAAATTCTCATAGCCTTTATTGTTATTTCAAGTGTTCCAGTTATTGAAGGACATGATCATGTTAATTCTTCCACCCTCCCTACCCCTTCCAAAGAAAGACAATGTTAAATTTGATAAGATATAGGTCCAAGATGTGACTAGACAATAACAGGTGATCTTATCTAGGCTCCCATTCCCATGAAAGGTTGGACCAGATGGTCCTTCCAGGTCCCTTCCAACCCATGATGCTCTGTGAAGATCACGGTGTGTCCTGATGTCTCTGGGACATCGGTTGCCTGCCCAGAGGTGCTCTGAAAAGGGCAATCCAAATAAACACCAGACAAACAAAAACACAGAAAGAGTGAGGACTCAACTAAACAAAGTACTCAAATAGTTTTAAAAACGCTTGGGTTTTTAAAAGTAGCTGGCACACAGGCAGGCTGGCTGTCAGGAAGGAAGGGACCCCATTAACTCGGCAGTCAGTGCAAGCCCAATCCCATGGGTTATGTTCCCACAGAACAGGGGTGATGCTGCGGGACTGCATCAAGGGGAGCGAGGGTCCAGGGCCATGCTGCCCCAAAAAATTCCCTCTACTTTTTGCAATGTCTTTTTCCTTAATGCTCTCAGTCACACAAGCTTTAAAAAGGTTAAAAAAAAATAATCTGGATGTAGCAAATAATATGTAATACAATTTTTTCTTTAAAGGTCAGGTCCACTTTCTGTGCTGCTTGACCTCCAGTAGAGACTTCTCAAAGGTGAGGGAATCCAGCTGTGTCAGATTTACCCCATGTTGGGTTCTCAGCACTTGCCTGGTGGGTGAGAGCACCGAGGTACTGCTGCTGCACTCCCAAGTGGGAGGGACACAACACGATCTCTGCAAAGCCCTTGGATTTCAAATGTATTTCCCTCTCCATTTGAAATAATCCAGATATCCTGATTTTTATTTTATTTTTGAAAAGGCTTATTTTTCCAACTCGGAGGAATAAGCTGAAAAATAGCTGTCCCAGAGGAATGAGCCAAAAATCTTTTCTATATGCTTAAAGTGAACTTTCTGCTGTCATAAGTTGTGCTGCAATAACTGTATTTTCCTCCTTTGTTAGGATTGATAATTGTTGTTAAAGCAAATGGTTAAGATGAGTGTGCCAGGCAATATAAAGCAGTTAGCAATAAAGAAAAATAGTTGGCATTTTTAAATACAATACTTTAATATTTTTCTAATATTTAAAAAAATATAATTTAAAATACATATTTTCAGCGGTGCTACTTATTTTGTTTAAAGATAAAAAACGGTTTAAAATGTTATGCTTATTTCACTGTCTTCCCTCTACCAAAAAAAAAAATATAAACCACCATCTGACATATTTGATCCTCTTAATGTCTCAGCTCAGTAACTTGGAGGAAGTGTTTGGGATTTTATTGCAGATACGACAATTTAGCTTTTACAAAGCTAGCTGAAATAACTGGTATACCTTCCCTGCAACGTTCATTATCTGCAAAACTGGGCATTCAGTGAATAACGGCTCGTAGGCAAAGGTAGACATTTTTGAGAGAAACAATTATTTAATTAGTTTTAACGGGTGCAGTCACCACTGAATACACCACGTATTACGAGGATGTCAGTGATAATATAACGCCCTGCCTCCGGTAAATTGTAGATCGGACCTCAGAAATCCACTGGCTCTCTGACACAGATACCGCTGTGTTGTAATTGCTGTACAAATTGCTTTCCGAGGAGATGGCGTTAAGCTCCTGATTTCTTCCCTGATGTTCCCGAAGAGGTGCAGTACTTCACACTTATCATTAAAACCCAGCGATCTACACAAATCGTTTCCCAGTGTGGCATTCGCCCTCTTACTCCATGACACAAAGCCGGTGCATCCCGGATGAGCTTCAGCTTGCATCTGGGTGACGGATAAGAAATTTCCTTGGACAGGTTTTGGCTGTGATGGACAGAAGTAATATCTCCAGCAGCGGGAGTACTCTGCCACTTCAGTCTCTATAAAGTTACTTTGGGAGTAAACAGTCTTTATTCAAAAGGAGATTTACGGAACATCTTGGGAAATACTCCACCGCTTGTGCTGCCGGTTGAGTTAACATCTCGGGTGCAGATAGAGAGGCACTGCGTATCACCTGATGCTTAAACACCGACCCAGAAATGTAGACATGACCCGGAATTGTCTGAGTGAACTTTTAGTGAGGGAAGCTGATTAAATCAAAGAGTTTTCACGGGGAAGTTTCCGTATCAGTAAAATTGTCCACCCGTATCTGGCAGATGAGGGGAGAGAGGAGAGGTCCAATAACTCTGTATGAAAAGCTGTTCTTCAGCATCACTTATTTGGAAATTTAAGATTAAAAATTATTCTGATTGGCCTAGACTTATTGTTTTCATCTCTTTCAGATGTGGCAGTGGAAAACTGTGGGAAAAAAAAAAAAAGACTACAAACAACATAGGAAAATGTAATCTACCCTCACAGGGTGTTTTCCATTTTTGTACCCACAGTTGCCCTCTAAATACAGCGGGGCCAAACCCAGACAGGAGGTTTGAGCTGCTGAGTACCTCCATCCCTTCCTGATGCCTCTCTCGTTGTGCGTGTTCAGCTGAAGGCAGAAGGTATCTTGGGTTCTTGGGGTAATTTTGAGTACTGGTGGCAGTCTTTCCCATGGCACACAGGCAAATCCTACGCATTCAGTAGGTGTCGGTATTTTCACCTGGAAAATAAGCAAGGTGTAATGAAAACAAGATGTCAAGGCCTCCTCTTGACGCAGTGGCCAGTATATTAATGTCTACATGAGGAGGCAGCACAGGTAGGGAATATTATACTAGGACTGAAGGGTCAAAATTTTAAAAGCCAATTCACGACCTTACACTTAAAGTACTAACCTGGCAGATCATTGCTTCGTTTTCAGTTAAACGAATTTCAGACATTGTGTTCTCATGGGGAAACCGGAGAGGACAAACCTTTAGGAGGTAGAAAAATAATCTCTGAGTTTTGAGATTTCACAACACATTAGGATGTTTATTGTATCTCCTCCAGGTAGTAAAATTATTTCTAGTTTTGTCTTGCAAAAAGTATTTTGTGCCCGCAACATCAGGAGACATTTCAGAAAAATAACAAGGAGCAAAAATTTAAACCCTCCGAAGTCAGGGTTCAGTTTTTAGGGCTACTCAAAGGGAAGGTCCCCGTGCCCCGAGGCAGCAGGCAGAACAGTTCATAAAAATACCTCTGTGTTTGCATCATAGTTCATTGGTTCCTAAGAAAGCTTCTCTGTAGCCATGATGTTTCCTCATATAATCAAATTTTAGCAAAAAATAATTTAGTGGTTAAAGAAAGTTGTTACTGTGTTTTTTTCCTTTTTATAAAGTGTAGGTTTTGAACTTTGGCCATTCAATCATTCATGTTGTCAGTGATGTGGTTGTTATTACATAATTAGGTAGAGCAAAACGGCAGAAACTGTCTCTAATCATGATGATGTTCATTCTGTCCCTCTGCCATAAAATGACTGCACAATTAAATGCAATGTAGGCAGGAAGCAGAACTGGTTTTGCCGTTGATCTAGTTAGAAAATAACACACTCTTCCCTTTAGAAAACACAAGCTAAGCTGCCCTGGGTAAAATGTTCGGGTTTTTTCTTTTTCTATGATAGCCATAAAAGGGGACTGGAACATAGACACTGCTGGGAAACAAGCCTGCGGACAACGCGTCCGTGCTGATGACAAATGCTGTTGTGCCAAAAGAGCGTTGCAGTGCTGTTTTGCAGGGTGGTGAAGAGTTGGAATTCTGTACGCTCAGCAGCTTTGAAAAAGATCATCCTGAAAGGATGAAATTCGGGAGGGATGACAGAAGACAAGACGTGCCATCAGCACTGTTCCCGGCAGCACAGGCAGGGACAGAGATCCAGGGACAGGGAGCGTGGGTGAAAAAACCTTAAATAAAGTAAAATTAGAACTAGTAGGAGAACAAGGAAAGAGAGAGAGTGCTCCTTGGTTTGCTATTTATATTGTCTTTATTACGTTCTTAGTGGTAACTTGGACTTTGTACAGAAGAGTAGGTTGTTTATTTCCAAAGTCATATAAAGAAGAGTTTTGATGGGAAAGCTGTGTTGGCTCCCCGGGAGGCATGGAGCTGGAGGGTGCAGGTTCCACCAGGCTCGCTCCCCGCATCCTGGGGGCACCTGAGAAACAGCTTCTTATAGTCCCTTAAAAACAAACTTGGGAACAAAACAAATCAAATAATATTTTCCCTTCCTGTGCCTTCTGAAGTACTTTCCGTATCTTTCCAAACTCACCCGTAACATTGTTTTTCTGACTGAAGGAGGAAAAGGAAACAGAGAGGAAAAGTCTTGTTGAGAGCAGACGGCTTGTGTGAAGAGCAGGGGAAATCCAACGCTCCCCTAAAACAGAGAAAAGAAAGCAATGCATCTTCTGAAGTGACTGTCTCACAACAGAGACAAAATGAGGAGTTTGATGTGTGTTGTCGAAGGCGGGGAGGTTCTGTGCAGCTTCACTCATCTCGCGCAAGCTGTGGTGTTGGACTGGGGTTGTGGCGAGAAGAGAACTCGGGACGCTATGGCTTAACACACAAACGAGTAAAATAGCATTTCCCTACATAAATAAAACTACAGTAATGAGTTATTCATATTCTATGCTGACGTATTTTTATTAACTCAAAAGATGAAAGTATATAATATGTCTCTGAAGATTTTTATAGCATTTATGGAAACAATAAAATTAAATCCCACTAGTTCTAGATTAGCAGTTGTCATTTGTCAGGTTAATAACTTTGGTTAGAGGGGACACCTAGGCTCTCAATAACGCTTAATGGGTTTTCTTTCTGATATCTATTTGGCAGTGTTGGTTTTTTTCTTACTTATACAAATGGTACTGATCTAACAGGATTGCATTTTTATCTGAGGTGCAATCTTTAATCTGTCCTCTTCTGCCAGCTACCTATATGCACGCGTTCAGTTGGCATATCCAGCTAAACCACTTCTCGTATTTTTTGTGTGGTTAACAATCGGCCTACGCACGTCGATTCAGCCCCATTAATAACAGCTAAATCATATATTTTTATGTCAATGCTGACAAAGTTGTTTATATGGTTTACCTGTATGTTTGAAAGGAAGATTGTCTTGGTTGATTAATACATCACAAATGTTTATGAAGCATGTCCGCTTGGCTGTCACTCTATACCAGAGAAAATTTTTACAGAGGTTTTTTAAGATATGTATCTTACTTCCCTGGGCAAACACAATTCGGGAAGTAATAACTACATCAAACAGGTATGTGTTCTCACCTGATTTAAATATTGTAATAGAACAAGTTTCACGCTTTGTAGATGGAAAAAACTTTGATGTCTAGGAGTTTAAGGTCATTCCAATATATTCTTTACAATTGCACTGAGTTGTCTTAGATAGCTGGAAATGAGAATCTGAGAGGGGTATCTTTACCAAAGCGGTTATACACCTGTGTTTCCACCCTGCAGGTTCCTGGTTGCACAGTATGTAACGGTTAGGAAGAAATGGCTAATAAGAATGTCCTTATTAGATGCTTAAATCTTATTATCTTAATTACAGTAGGGTTTCTCCCTTACTATAGTCTCCACCTTTACCTTCAGCCTCCTCCCTCATCACCTAGGCTAAATCTACAGACAGAAAGCCCTGCCATCGTAGGTGACATGGATATTTTCATGAGTTATCATTTACTGAAAATGTAATTACAGTATTTATTTTGTCTTCCAGCTCCGTCTACATGGTCATTGAGGAAGTGCCTGTTTTCACCTGGGAGCTTATTATTTCTATGTGGAATTGTGCTGACTTTGACCGTGAAGGTAAGAAAACAAATCTGAGTTCCAACAAAAGGGCTGGAAACTATAGAGGTGGACTAGCAGTAAGTAGAAGCTCACACTTGAGGCAGTGAAAGAAATGCCTCTGGGTACGTGCTCTCGTATGAGCATTTTGGCCTCTGGCTTGATATCAGCTCTAAAGTCCAGAATCGAATGCCTTCCCAGGGAGAAAGTGTCTGCTTGATGCCTTGGCTGCGTTTCCCTCCATATAACAGGGAAGGGAATCACGTTTGAAGCATCTGATCTACCAAACATGCAAGTTTGGTTTATTTTGGGACCTAACCAGAGCAGGTATGTGCTAAATGCTGGTGAATTTGTAGCACATAAAGAGTAAACTAACCTGGCATGAATTACCAGGCAATTCACTCTGAGTACGGTCTGCTGAATCTTTCCCACAGCCCTTCAAAACCGTTTGAACTTGAACTTTGAAACTTCTCCTGTGGCTTTAAAACACTTTCATTTAAGCCAAATACAGGTTTAGCCAGCAACAAAACGTCACGGTAAGACTTTGCAAATCCCGGAGGTCCCATTGACCTCTTTGGGTGCGGGTGGGGTGTCAGGGATCTGCGCTGCGAGATCTGCTCACAGTCAGTATGAGAAACTGGTCACAGCATCAGGTGTTTCTGGTAGAAAGGTATGTTTATTATGGAGAGCACAAAAAGTCTTATTTTTCTTGAAGAATCAGAAAAAAGAAAGCCTCTTATCTCCCACTTCTGTAGCTTCCTTTGGGTCAAGGCTTAGCTCAAAAGCTCTTTTGTGGAGGTTTTCCTGTGATTCCAGTATTCTTCTCTCTTTTTTTTTTTTTTTTTTTTCTATCTCCAACTTCAAAACTAGCAGCTTGCACTTGCTTTCTACATGCCTTTTTTTTTTTTGAGGGGTAAATATATTTATCTTTAGACTAGAAAATACAGTTAGTGCTACTATCTTGCTCCAAAATGGAACATAATGAATTAAGCTAACTGATTTAAAGGTAAAACAGTGGTAATTTCAGTGAGTAGGAAGTTCTTCAGTAGGTTAGGAAAAAAAAGAAAAGAACAAAAAGGATAAATTATAATAGATAAATGAAAATGAAAAAAGATCAGCTTGTATGCAAAATAATCATTGTGTACATCATAAATGTTTTCCTTGTTATATAGCACCTACCACCAAAAATACACTGCTAGCTGTAAGAACATGTTAAAGGCTATTAAAACTCAGATCTGTGATATAAGTTATTAAGTGTAAAAAAATACAGGAATTATTTATAGTGCTTATTACAGTTTCTGGAATAATTCTTTAAGACCTCTCACAGGTATTTCTTCTTCTTTGGAATGCTTGTATTGGAAAACCAGGGTTCCCTTGAGCCTTTTGTGGGGATAAAATTAAAAGGGCCAAAGCCCAACTAGAACTTAATCTGTCTACTGTTATGAAAGAAAATAAAAATGCTTCTATAAATACATTAGCAACAAAAGGAGGGCTAAGGAGGACCTCCATCCTTTGTTGGATGTGAGGAGAAACATAGTGACAGAGGATAAGGAAAAGGCTGAGATACTTAACGCTGCCTTTGCCTCAGTCTTAACAGTAAGGCCAGTTGTTCTCAGGGTACCCAGCCCCTGAGCTGGAAGACAGGAATGGGGAGCGGAATGATGCCCCGATAATCCAAGGGGAAGTGGTTAGCGACCTGCTACGCCACTTAGACACACACTAGTCTATAGGACTCAGGTTGTGCCAGGGGAGATTTATTTTGGATATTAGGAAAAGTTTCTTGACCAAAAGGGTTGTCAGGTACTGGAACAGGCTGCCCAGGGAAATGGTGGAGTCACCATTGCTGGAGGGATTTAAAAGATGTGTAGATGCGGCACTTAGGGACATAGGTTAGTGGTGGACAGGGCAGTGTTGGGTTAATGGTTGACCTTAATGATCTTAAAGGTCTTTTCCAACCTAAACAATGTCATGATTCTGTGAGAACAAACCGGGGATCTTATTAAACAGGGGCGCACTTGGTGAGTTTAGATGCCTTCAGCTGGGGTAGAAGCTGCATGAGATAGGTCTGTGTGTTTCACATGTTCACTCTCCTGCTTCTGTCCAAGCTTTACAAAACATAAGGAGCATCTATAGTGGAACATATAGAGGATGAAATAAGTAGGATAATCTATAGCATATTCACTAATTTTCCGTGGACTGTGGGATGTTAATGGAGCACGTCTCACCCACTGTTTCTCTGGGTGGCGCGTGTTAATGACTTTTTAGTGTGGCAGCAGCTTTGTCTTCAAGGGCAAACACTGCTTAATGAGGTGATCTGGTGAGAAATCACACAGGAGCTCCCATTATGTGCGCTGTTTATTTCCTCATCATTGTGTCAGTCATTGTCATCTGTCACACGCATTGTACTCCAAATACCAATACCTGAGGGTAGCACTTCTCTAGGTGGGAGTACTGTGACTCCATGGGATCTCCATCTGTGACTCCAACCACCTGGAGAGGTGCAGCAAAGTGGGAATGGGGTTAGAGTTAATTAATGCCTGCAGACAACGAGAGGAAGGCAATTTGAGCTGAATACAGCCCTCGTTGTGTCTGAGAGACCCCCGTTGTCAAGGCAAGGAACTGAGGAGGGCTGAAGAGGGCATTGTCTGGGGCACAGCACACTTGCTGGCTTTAGCACGAAGCTTTCGAAGAATTTTATAAGCGCGTTTATTATTCAGTTACTCACTTCTCAGTCTTTTAATGGTTTCTCGCATATTCCTTGTACTAAAAAGACACATTTCCAGTACGATACAAAATTAGCCGTAACTCAGGAAAAACATCTAGGGATCATTGCAGCTAGACTGATAAATATTGTATGACTGCTGAATGTTCAGTAGCTGCAATTAAAGCTAATGGGAGGCTTGCAATTAGTAATAGGGAGAGAGGAATCATAAAAAAGTAAAGCTACTCAAATTATTTATTGCAGATGTTTAGGCCTTGATCATTCAGAGACCCTCGTGTTTAATAAGTGTGTACTAACCAGCTCTTTTGAGTTTGGCTGTCGTCTGCAAAATGTATCTTCTTTTCTTTTTTTTTTTTTTTTTTTTTGGAAATGTGCTGTCTATGTACAAATGAGGATTTTCCCCACACCTTTTAGGGGGCCATATATGAACAGCTGGTTGTGTGGGTGGCTGCTCTTCATGCCAGAACTGAGCCCTGTTGTACCATAGCTGTTGCTTGATGAGAAGACTAAACCCTCACTAATTATTGCTACACCAAGTAAAGAGTGTCTCTTTTCCAGTCGATGTGGGTTTTTGATATATCTGGCAAATGTAGCACGTTTTGCTTACAGAAGAGAGTTCTTTGACCTGAAGTTGATAATTGTCTGTGAAGACATAGGCATGTATAGGGGCCTGCCAGGGCAGCACTTGCAGGAACCCCAGGGCAGGAGCATCCCTACGGCCCGGGAGGCTGGGGCAGCTGGCAAGCAAGGGTGGTGTACTGGGAGACCGACTGACTTGGCAGGCAATCAGTAAGATTAAAAAAAAAAAAAAAATATATATATATATAAAAAATACAATTAATTGCTATGAAATAACAATTTGTTTCCTGTTTCCTATCCAAAAGTATTTTTTCCTAACTTTCTGAATAATTTCTGATGAGTTAGGGACCAGCCTGTAGCTTCATTGCTTCATTCCCTCATAAACAGACACTATTGACCTTTAAAGGTGTTTTAAAGGTATTGCCTGAGGTAGGAGCTTGACAAGGGAAGGGATTTCTAAGCAGTGTTTGTGGTCCGCGTTTTGGTTTATGTTCTAGAGAAGAGTTACTAGACTCTGTATGGAGCAGATCAAAGAACTGTAGTTGTTTGCTGTTCATCGTAAGTATAATTAAAGAAAGAGTTTAGGACAATTGTGTTCCATACAGCTTAGCTGAGGCCAAAATGAATTCACAGGCTAGAATCTAAGGGTTTGTGGATCCTGAAAGGTTTCCTGAGCCCATGGGGTGGTCAGGATGTACAAGTGCTGAAGAAGGGGACAAAGGGTCTGCCCTGCATATCCATGCTCATAGAATCATAAGAACAGTTTGGGTGGGAAGGGACCTTTAAAGGCCACCCAGTCCAACCCCCTGCCAGGAGCAGGGACATCTCCAACCAGATCAGGTTGCTCAGGGCCCCATCCAAACTGGCCTGGAATGTTTCCAGGGATGGGGCATCCACCACGTCTCTGGGCAACCTGGGCTCCACCACCCTCAGTGTAATTTTTTTTTTTCCTAGTGTCCACTCTGAATCTACCTCCCTCTATTTTAAAACCATTACTCTTCGTACTATCACAACAGGCCCTCAAATTAGGCACAAAGAGGAAATGAGGAACAGTACCTGCTATTACCATCCCAAATTTTAATCTTCTCTAATAAGCATCACAATTCTGGTGAAATGAATTGAGCTTTATGTTGATATGTAATACACCCATCTGCTGCAGTAGCCCAGGAGGAGAAATAATTATGGATGTAGGCAAGAGATCTTGTTATGTGTTGGAAAGATGCCAAAGCAGACAAAAAGACGTTTTTTCAATCTTGAGATCTTGGCTTCTGTAATCTGAAAGGCTCTCATCTTTGTTAAGCAATAGAAGATTTCCATTAGTTTGTTTTTTTTTTTCTCGTACAGTGCACAAATCTCAGTTTTACTGGGCAGAAAAATAGCACTGGGGGCTGAAGCTCAGTATGGAATTGGATGATTTACAAGAATTAAATCAGAGGAAGGAAATGTAAATTCATACTGGCATACCAGCAACAGGCTGGGCCAAAAAAATACTCATCAAAACTACTTTTAATTGATTTTTTTTTTCCAAAGTAAAACTAGGATCACTACATTAGATTGAGCTTAGACATGACACAATATTGATTCTTTCCCTTGAATTTCACGTCCATACTGAGATGATCACAGAAAATCACAGCTGTATTTCAGCAAAATTCAAATTAACACCATGTGATAAAAGGATGATGGTGAAAGAATCACAAGACTTCCAAAGAATCAGTCTCCTACTTGACTTCAATATATTTTTGTCTGGTTTAATTTCCCAATCTTCTCTCCACTACTAGATACCTTACAATATCCATAAATATATATTCACATTTACTATAAGAATTGCTAATTTATATTTTTGTCAGTCTCTCATGAACATGTTAGTTTATTACCATGGTTATGTTGTTATTAGTGTTGGTTAAGCTCGATCTTAATTAATATTGAAACCAATTTTACCAAACAGCTCGAATGTTCTGACAAAAATGCCTCATTTGCATTCTCCCTTCTAAGAGCCATCTAAGGTATAAATGATTGAATTATGTTAAGTCAACTTGTTAAGCTTATATTTTACATCCTTGCATTTTTGAAAAGCTAGGAAGTATCATAATAGGATTGCAAGGAAATTTTCCAACAAAAGACGTGTGCGTTTTATGGGAAATATCAATTATTGAGGCAAACCAGAAATACCCCCATGAGGAATTATCTTCTACTGAGAATTATAAAAAAAAACCTGGGAAAAAGCAAACAATTCAATTTCTGACATTGGCTGTGGGCTGAGTGAGGGGGCGTTGTCCTGCAGGTGAGTCTGGGCCAACACGCATGGTTCGTTCCTGTTCAAAGAAATCTACTATATTCCCCCCCAAAACATATTATTGGGAAATCATAAGTGAGTAGACTGCACTGAATCACACTTAGTTTTTATTCTGGTATTTGGGTGGTTTTTTTCCCCTTTTGCAATTGAGCTTCTATTAAATGGGGAAAAAAAAAATGCTGTATATAAAATTAAAATAAAGCACAAAGTCAAGGTAACGTCAATTTGCTTACTGCCTTCCAGGAACAATTAGAAATTGCCTATGTGCTATGGATATCCAGATATCTCCTTGTTTGTCATAATTCATGGTAATTTGATGGTAAGAAAAATTTATAATGTGGTTTTACAAGAAGCATTTACTGAGCCAGTTTGTATGCTGAGTTCACCTTGGGGGGGGAAGGGTTGCAAAATCTGGTAGATAATATCTCTGAATATCTCTGATAATAGAAGTTACTTTTTGAAGCTGATTCCTGGACGTACATCAATTTTTCATATCGAGAGAGGTGGCTGTATTTTTATCATTGTGACTTGAAGGACTGAGTTTAACTTGATTTGTTTGTCAGTCATCTGAAGAACTGTGAAGCCACATACCCTCATGGGGGATGCAGCCGAACCATCTCCCTGCTCCAGTCCTTTCGTCATCTTCGTGGTCCGTTGCCAGACGAACTCCAGCCCCGATTGTCCTGGGGATCCTAGAACTGGTCCCAGTCCTTCAGATGTGCCTCACCAGCGCTGAGCAAGTGCACAAGGAGTTCAAAAGGTCAGAGAAGATCAGAGTGTTGGCTAAAAATGTATATGGGAAAGCAAGATGTCTGGGCAAAATCTTCAAAACGGATCAACCAACAGAGAAATCTGAATTGACTTTCAGTTGAGGCATTGTAACTCATTTTTGAAACTGAATCTCTGGTTTCTGTGTCACCTACACAGTTTTGAAGGGGTCATCTTTGACTGCTATCACATTGTGCAGAATTTACAACCTGGATGGGAGAATTTGCAGGGAAAATGAGATGGCAGTAAAATGAAAATGAAGGAAATGAACTGTAGAGAAATGTCAAGTGAATTATTTCAGAAATTTCTTCCATTTCACTGTGTCTTATCTAAAAATCTGTGTTAAATGGAACCTTTAAGTATTTATATTATCTTAACTTTCACCTGACGTGAAACAGATTAGCTAACACTAGCACATTTAGTATGCAGGAAAATGGAAGATGGATTTAAATAACAAATGTATGCAAGAATCACCACAGAAAACATGCTGAGAGCCATTTTTACAAACTCTACTCTGAACTTTATAATCAGATGTGTTAATAATTCACCCAGGACTGCTTTCTGCTTGGGGATGATACAGTTTAGGGTATGGAGTGAGGGTCCTACTTCTTCAGGACTCCAGGTTACTCTCTGCCAGGGGTTGGTGGTTTTGACCCATTGCGTGCATCTATGGTCCTCTGGTGACCCAAAGCCTTCAGCTTCTAGTGGTGATAACGCAGACGTAGACACTAGAGGTTTTTTTTAAACAGACCTTGGAGGTATGGAGGGGATGGGTCCAAAATTACAAATATGCTTGAGTTGACTCTCCCCTTCTCCCAGAGTACAAAAACTGCTCTGTATTTTGAAGCTGCAGGGCATCCTGTTGTCTTTGGTCTCTCCAGGAGCACAGTAGCAAAGGCTTCAGATCTGGAAGTAACAGCCTTGGCTCATCTTCTCCCATCAACACGGTGCTTGTCATGTTCATGTCTTGCCTGTCTCCAGGCAATGGTAATTATGAGTCCTCAGCACACTTTTTTTTTCTTTTTTTTTTTTTTTTTTTTTTAAAGTAGGGAGCCATTCACTTAGGGGAAAAAGCATTACTAAGTAAATATATGTTGTAGAGAGAAGGTGTCGCTTTCCTGGACGCATACCATAACTCCCTACCTTCCTCCAGGGTCTTGCAGGTCCCAATTGTTTGGTACGTGCTGGGTTTGTTCCTTTTTGAGTGGTTCATGGCTGCGCCTTTATGCAATTTTCGTTTGTACAGCAAGCTTCTTGAGGCAGAACAAGTGTATATACGAGCATGTGGAGCAGTGATTTGCATTAATTACTGCCTCCATGAGCGGTTTCCCCAGGAAACTCTCCCACTGCGCGATGTATGTAGGTGCACACAGAACTCGCCACGATGATGTGCTGCTCTCTGAAGATTTCATGCTTCCTGCACCACAGCTGAATGTGTCGTGTTGGAGGGTACCCGCCTTTCAGGAGCTGCTACGCTAGAAAGGGAAACAACATATGCTAGAAAAGCAAACACGTGTCGTTGCATCTACTGAGGGAGCTGCCGATGGAAAGTGCATAGAGAACAGGTCTGTCGTACACTGAGCTTGATCACTTTTATGCATCACAGGTGAAAATGATATCACCACTTTGATTAGCACCGAGATTATAGAAATTGGTAAACAACAAAAAGCTTGTTTTCTAGACCCATAATATAATTTATTATTTTATCTTGGTTTTGAAGGGAGAAGGAAAAGGAAATTTAATGTCATCTGAACAAAGAGATGGAAAGCTTAAGCTGTAAAAAAGTCACGGTTGTACTGAAAGCATTGCACTAATATAGATATTTAAAGATACGTAGTCATTTGAAACATGAAAAACTGTTGATCCTCTACCTTTGAGTCTTGAAAATGCACAGCTGTCTAGGAAGGATTAGTTGCTTTTGTATAAAAATTACCTCCACCAGACAAAAGGTGTGGATGGCTACCTGCTGCCCCACTTGTGTTTCTCATGAGCTGATCTGTCCACAGCGAGATTCAGAATAGTTTGATTATTATTCCAAATCTGGTACAATGCTGCAAATGCCCACCACGCTGCTAAGCTTTCCATGCCAGTAATGTTTGTTGTGTCTTCGTTGCGTTTGGCATATTGAGTGTTTCTTGTTTTCCATTTGCAATAGGCGAAGGAGGCACTTCGGTTTTTCTCACCCGGCTTCAAGGACAACAGGTCATGGACTGATTTTCTGCCAAGATTCCCACTGGAGATCCTCCTAGGTGTTTCAGGTAGCTATGACGTACCCTTCACTAGGAGGAGGTGGCATGGCCACGCTGGTTGAGTGTTTTGGGACCCAGGACAGGTAGATGGGGGTCAGCCCTGGCGCTGTTGCCTGTGGGCTGTGCAGGGATGATGTCTGGGCACCACGGTGAGTAGCAACCAGCAAGTGCTTGTCAGGAAGAAACGTATGTCAAATGAAATTCACTTCTTTCTGTGGAAAAGTGAGAGACCTCAAGGTCTGGGGAGCAAAGGAAGAGGTCACAGGCTTTGACTCAGTGGTTTGTTAGAAAAGAGCCTCCGCGAGGAAGAGACCTCATACATCACCTCCAGCATTGCTGAGCATGAGCTGTCCTGGCTCATTGTTTCCCTGGCAATGGATATTACTCTTTTCTTTGGTGATGAACAAACTAGAAAATATTTCAGGTTCCTTGTAGAGCACAACAGTAGCATTCTGCTTTTTTATGAATTCAGAAAGAAAATATTCATTGAATAGCCTTGATTTCTGTCCTTCACTATTAATATTTTTTGTAAGCCCCATCCTCGAATAGGCTCACACAATTCCTGTGGTTCCTTTTGTTCCTATTACACTTAAAACCCCTCAAACCCTTTCTCTCCTACGTTGATGTTACTGCTCCCTGAAACGTATTTTCCTCTGATGTCGCTCGTACAAACCAGCTCTCCGTGCTTCACAGGCTACTTGGAAAGGTGGTTGGCACCGCACCTGAGAACCAGCGTGGGATCCCTCCGCATCGCTGCTGGCACCAGCCGTGAGTGTCGGAGCTTCCTACTGCCTCTGCTCTGCATCCCAGAGGGTAAATCGTGCTTTGCAGGGACTTTTCCTTTGGTATTTGATATGTATGTATGTATACAGATTCACAGACAGTTCCCTATGCACCAAGTGGAGGATAGCAAATGCTGCATTCACTCTAAGTGCACAATTCTGTGTTTATAATGCACTTTTTTTTTTTTTAAGATAAAGGCAATATTATCTATGGGGGGAAAAAAAAGAAAAATAGAATTGTTAAAAAATAAGATTTTTAGTATCTTTTGGAAATTCTGAAGAATTAGAAGGTGAAAAATCCCATCATTTTATTGTGACGCTGATATATTAAATCCTTGAACTCTTAAGCTTCTGTGGAAACAAGGAGGTCTGTAAGCGGAATTTTAGACATGTTTCTCTATTACCGTTAGCTGTGGTGTCTGACAAATCTGTCTGCGTACGGATATTCCTCCTGGCTGGATACGGCAAGCCAAAAAACCAAACTGAATAAGAATATAATCACCCTCCTCCTCCTCATCCAATATCCATTTATGTTCCACACGTTCGCAGCCGGGAGGATCGGAGCTGGAGTGGTTCTGTTGTGTTCCGGCCCTTACTGACTTATTTGCCGAGGGATGGAATAGTCCCGAGGGAAGTCTCTCCAGTGGAAAGTGAATCTGTTTTGAATACCTCTATCAAAAAATGCCCCCCAGACAGATGCAAAAGCTAGTTTACATCTGTTTTCCTCTGAAATAGGCTCTGACTTGGCAATTGAGTACTACCATGTACTCTTTCCATCCCACTGACGTCTCTGGATCTGCTGCATGTTTTTACATTTTCTCTGTCCAAGCTTGCAGTGCACGACCAAACATGCACTTTGTAGCTATGACAATGTCTGAACGGAGCAATGTGGCTTCATCAAGGAGAGTAAATAGAAGGCAGATGCAGACCTTGCAGATGAAAATTGCTGTCATGGTAATCCAGAGTAGAAGGTAATGAGTGGCTAAACAGAATTAAATCATTTAGCTTTTGCTTAAACTGAGAACCAAAGGAAAAAAAAAAAAAACATAAATTGTCAAACAAACAAGAGGAAACAGGCCTAAGAAATTAATTTAAATACCCTCTAAAAATGCAAAAGACAAAGAGCTATCATTCTCAAATAGACGGAAACCCACTGTATGCAAACATCTCAGTGTCCTTTGGTATGAAACTTGGTGCTGTATTGTAGAACAAAGACCTCAGCAGTCCTAAAGCTGGTCCTGAAATGTTGGTCCTAAAACATCTGGAAATTAGTTAGTTAGTCCTAAACTATCTTTGGTTAGTCCTAAATGAGTCCTAAAATGTTAACTTCACCCACCATCCCTTTAATGCAACAGAAACAAATTTTGAATGTGGATCATAAAAACCCCCACTATTTTAATTTAAGATGTATTCATTACATGTCACTGCAAAATACAGAAGAACATCTGAATTGGGAGGAGCAGGAGCGACCAGAAGGAACCAAACTCAAGAGCTCAGTCCCTTCCTGCCCGTTAAAGGGGTTGTACCAGAGGAGCCTTTCTTGCCCAGGCTGTTTTCCGTATAGCTCTGTCACACAGAAGCTTGCAGTTGCGTCCCGACGCACGTTGTTACTGGTGTGGATAAGACGTGGGCACTGCAGTCTTCTGAGCCCGTCCTTCCCTCCGTGTTGACTGAAAAGAGATTTTGCACACTTTAAGGAAATGTGCATATCGCGGGCAATAACTACACACACTGTGGAAAAAAAGTTCTCTTGGGTTAAAAGCAGAATTTTTGGGCAGACTTAAATACCAGTGGACTTAGGAGCAGAGTGTGGTGTTAATGCATTACACCTGCTGAGACGGTGGCATAAAAATGGCGTCGCAACCATCTACTAATAATTATGGAAGATATTAACAGTTTCCAGTGGCTGGTTTAATTGCTTCTTCCCTCAGCAAAAGAAATTTCACAAACCTCAGCCTGTTGCTATTTGTGACTCATTTAAAGAGTTTTCAGTAGTCCCAGCAGTGAGTTACCGTACATGCTTGGAACATGCGGCAGTCAGATGTTCTAATGCCCGTGGTTATCGTTGAATATTTGCACCATTGTTTTTGTTGCCACCGTTTGTTTTCCCACCCGGACATTAAACTCTGAGACTGGCTATAACAATCTTTGAACAATAAAACTAAAGATAATAGCTTTTGAAACAGGCTTTCAGAGTAACAAGATACAGTAACATCATTTCTTTCTTTATTTGTGTCTGTTTACTGAACAGGGCAGAAGCGTGAGGCTGCAGCGAGGCAAACTCACCCCCCCTGCCCAGCGTTTCGGTGCTGCTGTTGTCACCCAGACCATCACCAAACCGATGCTTTTGCTGGCAAAAAACTGAGGGGTCAGAAAGGGGCTGGGATGTACCCGGGATGTCTAGCGGTGCAGTTGGGGAACGGGGAACTTTGCACTCAAAGCATCACTGGGGGAGGCGGGACGTGCGGGGAGACAGCCTGCGGGAGGACGATGGGTCGGGATGCAGAACAGCCAGAACCTCTTTGGTTTAAAGTCACCCAGGGAAAAGCAGACTTTGTATCTAAATTAATTGCATTTAATCCCTGTGGTAGAAAGAGTTTCCCTTTGGCCACCTGTGGTATTCCTCCGTGCCGGCTGTGCGCTCATCACCTCGCGTCTCATTGAGCGCAGGATGTGCCTCAGCACAGTACCACGTCGTGCCGTGCAGACCGACTTCATCCCCAGAGAACGCCTCTGCAATGCCATGAGCATCGCGGCAGGAGGAAGCCAGGTGCTTTAGATGCATGAGAAAAACAGGTACGAAGAAATGAAACTGCTGCACGGCCGCTGGGTGAGGTGTCCTCTCACTGCGTGGCTGTCGGAAGCATTGCCCTTGCTTAACTTCTCTGTCCGCACGTGCCCGTGACTGAATTTTGCTTGCAATGTTCTACTTTTTATGGGTTTTTTGACCACGCACCTGTCAAAGTAGAAACTTCCCCTGCTTGTCGCAGCCTGGCAAACCAGGCCACTGTATAATTGACATAGTTTTTAAAAAGCGACGCTAAAAGGAAGTTTTTTAGATTGTAAAGGCAAGCACTTGAAGGTCAAATTCATATTTGTCCCTGCAGCCTTAGTGCTTCTCCATACATTTCTGTCCTGTGCATCGAACGGAGAAGATATCATGTGAGTATGTAATTACAGACGGTATTATAGCGCAATAATTCCCCAGCAAGACAGCTGAAGACTGACTGAGAGCTAATCTATCCAAAACCAATATACCAGTCCCAGCACAAGCTGGACTCAGGCCAGTGTGCAAGCCAGGAGCAGCTTTCGTGACACTGATTAATGGGATTTAGCTGCTGATGGATGGAGAACAGACATCCCCTTTTATCCTTCTTGACCACTCGGGTGTTCAGTCCTGTACCGCTATCCTGCCTCAAAGTAGGGGCAAAATGTTACAGAACATGTTTACACGATGTGAGGTTGTTTCCCAAGAAGCAATGGCAGAAAATTGCATTTCTGTTGCTAGGGCTGAGCGAGGAGCTTGGCAAGATGAAGCAGATCTTGGCCAGCAGCAGAGCTTGAATCCCCCGCACCTATTCAGTGCTAAAAACGCAAAGATAGCCCTGTCCCGGGAAAGGGTCCGCTCACGGCTCCGCAGAGAGCGGCACCGGGGTCTGCAGGAGGCAGCCGCAGCGGGGAGCTGAGGACGTACTGCAATATTGCATTTTTTTATTATTTATAGAATAGTGAGGTGAGTGCTGAACCCACGCACATTGGCCATGTCCTGTCGTTGGTTTTGACAGCTTGCTGAAGAACACAACCGAGAGGAAGAAAACGGCAATTTTGGGCAATCCGTGGCTCAGAGCTGAAAGGAGCGCGAGGGGAGGAGGGAGTAGACATCTCCAATGGCAAGGCTTTGTTCTCCCTAAATTTGAAAAACCTGCCTGGAAGAATGGCTTTAATAGCTTTTCTTAATCCCCCACTCAGCAGTGATAATTCTCATAATGGGAAATAGGAAGGAGTTTAAGAGAAAGTGCTTATTATGCAATTTCCTGTGTTACTTAAAGTCTCAGCCTATCAAACCAAATTCAAAGCAACTTTGGGAATGTTCAGGTACTTTTAAAATAAGTGGATGTTGCTGCTATATTTTTGTCTCCTGGATCAGCCAAAGTGACAGCTAAACAGAAAATCCATTAGAAAATTTATATCTGCGCCGCTGTTTGGAAGTTGGAAGAAAACATATTTTGATGTTTAGATACAAGAAGTATGATGTTCGGGGACTGGAATAATCCCCACAGGACACAGTTCATTCGCAGTACATCATCTGCGGACAGCCTGCTGCGGGCTCTGCTTTAATTTCCTGGTGAGCTTCCCAGTCATATTTATTGTGCAGACAAAAGAAACTGCATCTAGTGAATATTTATATCAGAAAGGGAAGGATTTTTTAATAACTGATAGTACATAAATCCGGGAATAGGAGGGACTGGAACAAAAATCGAAAGGTCTAAGTAGGCGGATAGTTTGGTTGTAATTTCTAATTAGAAAGGCGTATGGAAGGTGATCATTACAGCTGTGATTCATTTTTATATAGATGGAAGAACAGGAGTTTCGAGCCAATATTTTGCAAGAATTTCCACCCAAGTGTAAATCCACCCACTGCTGTAAATCACATCACCTGCTGCCCATCACCCTGGGCAACCGCCTTAGCGTAGCGCTGTCACCCCGCGTGGGGTGCACCCACCACTCCCACCCCGGCGCAGAGGTGTGGGTCTGCGCACCGTCACCCGGGGTGGAAATCGGGAGGAACGAGAGGGAGCCGGGCTGGTAAGGAGCAGGGCGCAGGGAAACGAGCTCTTCCCTGGAAATGCCTATGCCAAGGGGAAATCATGCCTGGGAGGTATTTATTTTATAAGGATACATAAAATGCAAAGATTTGCAGTTCTTTAGCAAAAACTATAGCACTTTATGTTGTCTGACAGCAACACGCAGCACCTGCTGCCTAGTACGTACACAGTACTCCGGGATACAGTCAAGGTAAAAGGGCCTCTGGTAAAGAAATAATAACAAAAATGCACATTAAGAAGCGCTTTAAATCCCTTCTGAGTATTCAAATGAGTTGAAAACGCAGCAAATGGCAGTATCTATGGTGTCTTAAAAAAAAAAATTACTAAAAACATTTCCAAAAAATTTTACCATTTATTGAGGAAAAAAAGTAATCAGAGAATGATGTGGGTGGAAACAGATCTCCAGAGCTCCTCCAGTCCAGCCCCCTCCTGGGAGTGGACCAATGCGAGGAGGACGGGTAGGGTCCTGCCCTGTTGAGTTGTCAGCATCTCCAAGGATATTAAAAGAAGATTAAAGGCAGAAATCACCGTAGTTCAGACAACGGCTTTGGCATTGAGCGTCGTGTAAACTTCAGGTTGGAAAGCCTTACTCTGAGAGCAAAAGCCACTGCTGAAAGTGTGCAGATCTGCTCTGCCTCTTCCAGTTGGCAGCTGAGATCAGTCAAAATCTCAGTAAGCAAATGCCTTCATTACGTAAGGAGGATGGGGGGGGAGCTGTCTGTATTTCTGAGCAACCATTTAAGAAAAGATAACAGGTGTTAGGAAAAAAAAATAGCAGTTAAGAATTTGCAAATATTTTGACTGTGGTAACAAAATCTAGCTGATGGAGAGATTTGGCAAAGGGAAAATATCCCGTTGGAAGCAACGTTAGAGATGGACGGGAATTTCCCCAGCAGGAAAAACTCCCTGAGCAGCAGAGACAAACGCACCAGAAATTATAGCGGTGGCTTTTCAGTGAGTTCCCGAGCTGGCTTTCCCTTTGTTGTGTCAAACCCAGCTTGTGCATCATCGTCAGGGAGCAGAAAGACAGTGAAAGGCTTTTTAAATTGTTACTTTGCACTCCGACAAGTGCCAGGCCGGGAAGTGAGCAGGAACGCGTTGGGTGCGGATGAATAATGCCATCGCTTGGCCTTGCTGGTAGAGCAGTTGAAATGTGAACGTTAGTGATTGCCAAGAAGGCGCGGTTGGGAGCTCGCTGGTGGAACAGATGTGGAAACGTACGTTATGGCCTCTCGGTGATTCGTTGGCAGCCCTCGGCTGAGGCGCGGTGGCTAAGGAGCTCACCGCCGCTTGTTGCTCTGCGAAGAAAAGCAGATTAATATAAACCCTGTTCAGCAGCAGTTTGAGCTAATCCGATCTGCTTTGCAACAGATGAGGAGGCAAGGTGGGTTCCTGCATCCCGGAGGATGGACAGATGGATGGATGGGAGCGGCTGGAGAGGGGCATCTCCTCACCGCTGCCGCCCCTCCGCCACAAAGGGTTTGGGGAAGATGCTGTGATACCAACACAGTGCCGCACAGATCTTTGGGCTTGCTGGGCGTATCTCCTGTCCCTCCTAAGCCCAACGCCCAAAAGCCAAGGTCAAAGTCTTGCTCTGGGTTCAGAGGCTGGGCTGTGAGGGCTCTGGGGGTGCCTCAGTGCCAGCCCACCTCACCCTTTCAACAGAGCCATGAAGGCAACTTAAAATGAGAAAAGGTAAAGAAACGCATCAGTAAATACTGCCTTTTTCCAACACCTGCAAATTTTTCATAGAAAAAAATGAAGTGATAGTAGGAGAGAATAGTATTTCAAATCAAGCTGTATTTCTATTATAATGGTGAAGGGAGAACATACTTTCTATATGCTAAATATATCCATGGATTTATATTATAGTAACATTCCTTAAATTGATGATATTTATCAGCTGGGGAAAACAAATTGCTATATACAGAAGAAAATAATTAAAAGAAAGGGAAGAGTAATAGCAGCATCGCAGCAGTCAAGTCTAGCAATGTCTTAACAGAAATATTGATGTTCTGGATGCACGTCAGGAGAAATGGAAAGATAGCAGGGCAATTTCTTCTACAGTTATAACTACAAAATATCTTTAAACACTTGCAGTCATACGTATCCAGGACGGAATTCTGTTTCCAGCAGACTGCCTTGTCTTTGCTTTCTCTGATAGGGAAAAGAAAAATGGGTTACAAGGGAATTTTTGTTTATTTGTCTTTCTGAAAACTGTTGAGTGTCATCTATGCTTAACCTAATGTATCACCAGGAAAGGAGGAAAAACCACAACCTGCAAGTACAGGGGTCATTATGGTGAGGCCCAGAGGTGCTGTTACACTTATTTAAGGGGGCTATTGGTGCTTCCATCATTTCCCCTCCTTTTTTTTTCCAGTTGCTAATAATTTGTCTGATATGTATGCCCAGGGTGGAACTTTGTGTGGAAATTTCCAGGTGAGGAGCAGGCTCCTTTCACGCAAGTGCCTTGAACTCAGCTCCGTGTTTGTAAGGCAAGGCCCTGCATTCAAGGTAAGGAGTGCACATCTGGGAGCATCTGGCGTACAAGAGGTAGTGCAGCATCCGTGTCTGGGACTCTGTAGCGATGTGCGAAGCAGGTGGGAAGGGCACGGGTCAGCTCATTATCAGTCTGCCAGAGCCTAATCCAACAGCCGCAGAGCGGTTGTGGCATTACAGGTACGGTCACCTCATGTATACAGGTACCCGAGGGGCTCCATGGGCCTTTTAGTGCAATCCTGGAGTGTAGCACTGTTGCTGAAGCTTTCAGGGCTTGTATCACTAGGAAAATAATTGTCTTCTGTGAACCTGGTTAGTCCTTAGCACAACAGTTTTCTAGGTCATAATACGTGGCGTGACATTGGTGGACTGCTTCCCCACCTCATGATGCCAAATGCCAAAGCTGACGTCCAAGGCCCCACGTTTCTCTGGCTTTGCTAGGAGCTTTCACGCTAAAATCGTAAATATTTGTGCCAAACTCACTTCCAGAGCTCCCCCTTGAAGGAGGCAATATTGATTGTAAATACTCTGGTCCCAGCACACTTGTAGCAATGAAGAAGGTGTGAACATCAGATTTTGCTGCCGCTTTCCCCATCCCCAGCTTGTGGAGGATTCTCTCTTTCTCCACAGGCACCCGATGGGCAGCAACCAGGCAATGTTGTATCCGAATTGCTCTGGAACTGTCTCTTAACTGTGACTTTGCCCAACACCTCCCCTTAGGAGATCTGATAGATTGAGCCTTACGTAGTAAGGAAGAATACGTGGGAAAGGATAGAAAACTTCTCTCAAGTCTTTCTAAACTCTGCTTGCTTATTTTTAACTTCATCTTCCTTTATAGATATTCTTATAAACAGAAAACAGCTTGTTAACAGTAACAAAAAGGAAATTTCCTCTGTGAAAAATAAACTTAACTGATATGGAACAGGTTGCCCAGAGACGTGGTGGATGCCCCATCCCTGGAAACATTCCAGGCCAGGTTGGCCGGGGCTCTGAGCAACTTGATCTGGTTGGAGATGTCCCTGCTCCTGGCAGGGGGTTGGGCTGGGTGGGCTTTAACGGCCCCTTCCCACCCAAACCACTCTGTGTGATTCTATGATATGCATTTATGAATATAAAACACTTGGTGTAAAACTACACTCTTCTTTGCAAAAAAAATGAATGTGCCTCTATGTCATCCATGAAACTAGTAAATTACACTCATTAAGAAATATATAACATTGACATTAAATGAAGAGAAATGAGGGCACGCTTGACTAATAGAACTGAGGGAAAACATGTGAATTGAGTTTTGTAACTGATGGAGCTGCTCTGCAGGAGAATTTCTGGGCGTGCTGTGGCTGTAGTCCATCAACAGCATGGTAAGCAAACGGGATTTTGGTAAAAGCATCTGCCCAGATGTAGATTTTTGTTGTAGCTTCACACGAATGGCTGTGCTCACCTGTTACAGTTGTCACAGAGGAGCAAAACTGAGTTCACAGGTTGGGACCATAACCTCACCCGGTCACGTTCCCCTCCTGGAGACAGAGGAACGAGGTGCCGTGTAGCACTAGGAGCAAATAAATGGTATGTCTTTCTAAATTTTCCCAGTTGTTTGAATGTGCAACTAATATACTTCTTTCAACTATCTGTCTCTTTTTGATGATGATATATTTTTATTGTACCTCTACTGCCCCGTACCATATAATATACAAATCCTCTACTCACCAAAGGAGTACTCGATCTTGTGAAACAGGGCAATCGTTATTGGGACCCCGAAGGGAAGGGAAGCATAATGGGTCAGGAAAGGGGTGTTTATGAACTCTGATGTTTCCAGTGCAACATTTATGTTGTGTTCATACAACCAAAAAATGACCAGCCTGACGCTGACAGAAATCTGGTATCAAGTGAAGGAAGGGTACAATTCTTTGCTAATGGATTGTAACATTTCATTTACATATCTCTTCCCAACAATTTGATGCTTAAAAAAATTATTGCCCTTTTGAATTATATGAGGTTCTTTTTGCTATGAGGCTCCAGCAATTTGCCATCCTCATGTGTGTAATTAGCTTAATTAGCACTACAGCTTTAATGAGAACATCAGTGTCTGCTGTATGCACTCTGTTCTTCACTGGACAAAGTAAAAAATTGTATTTCTTAATCAGCTGCAGCTGAAGTACTCCAGTCCTTACAAGTCTTCATGTAGTGCCTGAACAGAGGTAATGTATTTTGCTTTTTCTTAAAGCATCACACTCTTTGTTTTGGCTAAAATGCCTGCATCCATCTGGGCTGCACTTAGAAAATGTACAGACACGTTGGGTATGCTCAGTGGTTTTCACAGCTTTTAAAATACGTTGCCTTGGCCTTTCAGGTAATCCCTAATTATTAATGGTACACAAAATAAATAGTATTCTTATTGTCTGAACTGTTCCTGCATCACGGGTGGGGTGAACGAGGTGCAATGCATCTTTTTCCTACAGGATAAGGACGTTTCACCAAAGCCAGAGAAAGCTTGACATTGAAAACAACTCTTGGGGAACTGTCGAGACGACAATAGAAAAAACATTAACGATTTATCAACGTGCCATTAGCCCTGCACGTTAGACCTGACAATGTACGAAGTCTGTGAATCATTTTTATGTTCCACAATAGAAAAATTGGAGTGGAAATGGAAGCGTATGACCTCTAGGCTACATTAAATCAGTATTAAGAAAAAGATCATTATCTGAAAGGTATAAAATCATATGAATTCTGCCTTCTTGTCTGTACTCTGAGCCGTTCTGATTTGTTTGCTCTTGTGTCACCTGGGTATCAACGCAGAAGTGCACAATAGAAGTTCTCTAACTCAAGCGCAGCGTTCAGAAAGCGAACAGATTCCCCAGTACCAATGTCATACTTTTTAAAGCAAATGGTGGGGGTTTTTTTTGTACTGCAAACTCCTCTTTCTGGGCTGGTTGTGGCCACATTGGAATTCAAGTATCCCTTAAAAAAAAAAAGAATTTTGTGTTCTCTATATGTTTTAAGAGAAACAATTTTAAGCGATCACAACACGCACACCTACAAAAATCAACATTTTTCTCCTTAAAAGCATAGTTCTTTAAAAAGGAAATTTTCAGGAGGGAAGCTCAGCTGTTTTGGTTCAAAGGACCATGTTTTTGCTCACCACGCAAATTCCACAAGCATAATAATTTCCACGCTTTAGCTGCAATGCCAACCTTTGCGAGGAGTCTGAGATCAGCTACTCTAAAAGTAAAGCTCCATGATGGGCTGCTTTATTGCGAGAGAGAAATGATCACCATCAAAGCACCACAGTGTGTCTTCTTCATTTTACGTCTGAAGGCCAAACTGCTTTGGAAGATTACATTTTACCTGCAGATATTTGTAATAAAGAGTATCCGAGTGTTTCTCTTGTTTATGTGTTGACGGTAGCAAAACTCATATAGCTCTTGGTGTTGTGTTCCTTCTCATTGCAGAGCTGGTGCTGTCGGTCTGGGAGCCCACTGTGATGACATTTCTGGACTCGCTACTGGTCCGGGCACGGCCTAAGCTGACAACAATTTTTGGTTTGTATTGCACACGGAGAAATGGAATAGGATGTCTGCTGGCGGGGGAACTGCTCCCAGGCCCGTACCACTTTGGTTTTAATGTCTGCGCTCACCAGCGTTTTCAATTTGTTTTATTTTGATTTCAGTTGAGTGTATTACTCCATTGCACGTTGATTTCTAAACACCTATTTTTATTGATGCAAGACAATAAAGCTGTCGGAACAACGCGGTAATAATACAATAAAACAACACTAGATTGTCTTTTTGCTTGGCGGCAGAACAGTCTGGAGCACGCAGCGAGTCCTCGATGGAAATGCCCGCCATGGTGCTGCAGTTTGGCACGTAAACACGCGTTTAGACAGCTAACCGCATGGTCGGATTTTCACAGGAATGAGAAAACGTCAACTAACATAAATACCAGCTGTGAGCGTTCACCCCCTCATCAATCAGGCGGCATCTGAAAGAGCAACCGAAGGGAAACTGGTAGGAAAGCTTATAACTGGGGCTGCTCTCGGGCGTGTTGTGTAAACCAGGAAAACTTCACAGATGCTGCTGGATTAAGCTGGTCTAAAACCCTCAAGGAGAGGAAACCCATTGGAAGTTTTGCTTTTGCCCAGCCAGCACAGAAACTCACAGTGAGTGTTTGTCCTCATTTTAACACGGTTTCCACCATTGTGTATTCCAAACCCTGTTCATTTAGGGTTTTTTTTAATTCCTAATTTTAAGGTTGGAGGCTTTAACTGCTATTTCTTCTCCTAGCTCAATCCAAGGGTTGTAGTATTTTTGTTTGAAAGAGGAACGAGTCTGGTTTAGAAGCTGTTATAACCCACAACGACACTAACCCGTTGTAGACTGCTGTATAAGCTGTCGGGGGAAATTAAATTAGCAACAGGTTTTTGAATCAGAGCAATAGGAGACTTTGTGCGGCTCTGCCCCAGGCTGCAGCAGGGACTGGGGAGGATGGGCCAGGGGTGGGACTTGTGGAGGCAGCTCTGCAGGAGGAGCTGGAGGGATGCTCAGCCCCCTGAGCCTGGGTCAATGAAAAGCAACATCAAATCTCACTTTTTCTTTAACAGAAAGGTGCGCAGAGTTGGTACTGGCAAGAATTATGGAACTGGAAATAATCCTATCATTATATACAATTATGATGACTTTAATTTTTTCCTTGCCTTATATTATTTTGGCTAAAGGTTTCTTACGTGCTCTCTGGCAGCTGGGAAGGGTTTACTCCAGAAGAAAGCAGCTCTTTTTTTCAAGTGCTGTGGGGCACCAGTGCTTTGATTTTAGTTCCAGCACTAACCAGTCCAGTGTTGAAGGACCAGTGTCCCGCTGTGCCAGTGGCGTTAAAGGTGCATTTCATGTGGCTCCATTTCACATAAACACTCTTTAAAATACAATATTAATAGCTAAGTAGCCACATATATATATGTGTGTGTGTGTGTATATGTATGTATCTCAAATGCTATGGGGAAAAACATAGTACTTTGTGCCTAAAGGGTCAGGAGAAGAATTATCGCATTATTTTGTTAAATTTTTTTTTTTTTTCCTTTCTTACCAGGGAAGGCAAGAAAAAGTGGGAAAGATTCAGTTGCAGAAATGCTGTGACACGTGTTTGGGCTTGACAAGGGCCCTTGCTTCCCTTCCTGAGATTTTTCTTAGGCATCTGTGCTGGGGACATACACGTTTGGTGCTCTGGGGCACAGAGACAGGGGAGTGGGATCCCTAAAACTGGCTTAATAAAAACCTCACATCTGTATATGGATAAATTAAGATTAGATTCTGGCCAATGAAATATTTAAATAAATTTTGATTGATGTGTTGCAAATAAGATCCACATCACTCAATGAGTACAGCAGGCTTGCTGTCAGTGGCTTCTTCCAACAAAAGGTGACAACTTAAATACCTGTCAGGTGTTATAGAAACATGAATTAGAGACATAACCGGCATTTTTCCCTACACTGGAGAAGAGGAGGCTCCGGGGACACCTTATAGCAGTCTTCCAGTACCTCAAGGGGGCCTACAAGAAAGATGGGGAGAGGCTGTTCAGTAGGGCCTGTTGCAACAGGACGAGGGGTAATGGTTTTAAAATAGAGGGAGGTAGATTTAGATTAGATATAAGGAAGAAAGTTTTTACAATGAGGGTGGTAGAACACTGGAACAGGTTGCCCAGAGAGGTGGTGGAGGCCCCATCCCTGGAAACGTTCAAGGCCAGGTTGGACGGGGCTCTGAGCAACCTGATCTGGTTGGAGATGTCCCTGCTTCTTGCAGGGGGGTTGGACTGGGTGGCCTTTGACGGTCCCTTCCAACCCAAACCAGTCTGTGATTCTGTAAGTGGGTCACATCTGGAATCACAGCCCAAGCCAGGACGAAGCAGGAGCCATGAGGATGCTCAGCGCACCCAAGAAGCCAAGAGTGGGACAGCTTGGCAGAGAACGTCAGTACTGCTGTCCCCTGTCACTGTGGGGTTGTAGTCGCATCCCGAGCAGTGGTAGGTTGGAATGGATCGCCCTGCTTCTGGGTTTGGGGTGGGGGGTTTTTTGAGGATGCGACCACTGCTTTGTTGCCAGATAGCTACGCTCCTCACGAGGCTGGGAACCTTCAGACGAGCCAGGGGCTGCAGAGGCTGTGTTTCGTGCTTCATGACCCCAGATGCATTTGTCCAATTTCTTGCCTACAGGTCTGCTCATTTCTCTAAAATAAGCATTTAATTAGTATGCAAGAAATCAGCCATTCAGGAGTGTCCATACTGAATAAAACAAAAGGAAAATATTTAGGTTTTTTTTTTTATTTTACAGGATTAATAGCTTTGTTGCACAAGTATTATCTTAATTATCTTAATCCAGTAACTGTCCTTCAACAAGTTATAAATGGGAGCAATGTCTTTCTGTCAATGGATTTTATTTATCCGCCTCAGATTATTTATGAGATGTTTGCAATTCTGAGTCCCTAAGAGTAATAACTTGTCCAAATAATTAACATGAAAATTCCCTTGATACCCCCCAAATAATCAAATTCTTTTGTCAACAACATCCCCAAACCGTTTGCATTGACTTTAGCAAAAGTTTGTTTGAATTACAGACGACTTATGAGGGATGACTCTTCCTCTGCAGTTGGAGGGCTGTTAATTTCCAGGTTAAATAATTGCTCTGTTTTGCAAAGATGTCTCATCAAGCTCTTTGTACAGCAAAAATGGATCACCAGAAATGAAAACTAAGGTTGTACAGTGAGATACATCAAACGGAACGCAACCTGACTCCCACCCTCCTTGGCTTCACAGCTTCGGTGAGTAACGTCTTAAACCTTCCAGCAGCAAAAACTGCAGAACTGCATTTTCTCACGAAGGCTCTCCTGAATTGCTGGGCGCTAGAAATATTGTGATGCATGGAGAAGTATCGCAACAGCAAGGAGCTGTGCTGGATTAAACCGTCTAGCGGGGCTCGTTTGCTGCGGCTTCATATGTTGCTCAAAACAGAACCAGATGTTTTTTTCCCCTCTTTTTCCTTCAGGGATAATTTGGTAGAGCAGTACACATAGGAACAGTAGATATTTTATGCACAGGAAAATAGTACAAAACAATTTTCATAAAATATTTGAAACTCCTCAAGGATCTTTGTGTCAGGAGCTGAGCAGGCTGTAAATAATTGAAGCGTTAATGATAATTTACACCCCTGGGACCAGCTGTAGAGGATTACAACTCATGGAACCATTTACCTTGAGAGAATGACAAAATTTTCAAGGACTGCTGGTTCCTTGAGAGAAGATTTGAAGCGGAGGTTGCACTTGGCTTGAGCCTGTCCGCTATCAATCCCAGTTCATACAAAGACGTTTGCTCTGATTATTATTATGCCCCTGCCCTTTCTTGCCCTTGAAGTATTGGCATTGTGACTCCGAAGACAGATTCAATTAACAAACCGGATAGACGCTGACCTTTCAGAGGCTGTTATTCTGTTTGCTTTAGGGGAGAAATATTTATTTCGTGTATAAATATGAAATAACAGATAACCAACAATTGATTTGTAGTTAAAAAAAAAAAAAGAAAAGAGAGACAGAAAGGAAAGAAATTAACTGGTTGAGTATAGAGACTGGTATTAGCTGCGTGGTCTCATGACTTTGGGCTGGGATCACTCACTGAGCTGGCTGCTGTTTGTCACGATTAAAGAGTTGTCAGAGGATTTCTAGAGTAGTTTTTCCAGGGAATCAGGTACCTTAGCTTAGTGCTTTTCACGTTTTTAGCTTTGTGATTGATTTTCTACCGACCAACAAGGAAATGTTCTTTTTGTTGCTTTTTCTCACGTTACAGCCCACTGTTTCACGCCATGGTGTATAATTGCCAGGCTGGCGGGGCCAGGGCCAGGATGTTGGTCAACAAATGCATCTAGCCAACAACCTGCTTTGTTTATATTCACAGTCCAAAAAATGTTAGTTTTGTGCTTTGAATCAGCATTCTTGCCCTCTCCTCCCCATTTCCCACCATGCACGTACTTGGAAAAGCTCAAAGAGTGCTTTGTTTTTCTTTAACAATGATGTCATTGTTAGACAATAGTAATGGCAAAGAAATGTTGAGATAACCTTGCTCATCATGTAAGAATTTATAGTTGTCATAATTTTAATTATAATTATTCTTTATAATGATCATAATTATTTTAAGCATTTCCATACTATCGTGTTAGAAGTGTTACATTTAAATATTTTTAAATACTTGTCCAGAATCTGTTACTTTTTTGCAACTACCACATTATCCCATCGATTGTGCCACATCAGTGGCACTGTCTTGTTGCTGATTTTTACTATTTCTGCTAAAGTCACTTTAATTCTTGAGCTCAGATTTATCTCCTTTTTTTTTTTTTTTCTCCCATCCTTTGGATTTGCGTTAGTCAGACGGATGTTATCTAGCCTCCTTGTTGCGTCCTTTTTGGGAGAGAGCTTTTGGGAGGAAAGCCAAACCCTATGGATGGTACGTCTTGATCTCCTGCAGGGAAGCTCAAGCTGAACGGCTAGAGTAAAGCAAGGTGGGGATTCTGGCACTGCTAGCCCAGAGTATGGGTTTTTTTTTAAACTTTGTATAATGCTTGTTCGTTTAAGATTGTCTACACCCAGTCAATCTGATTTTATTACAGCAGGGTGCTGGATAAACGTGATGGCACCAGCTGCCATCTCCTAGTGTTCTTATGATATGAGCGTACAATGAGCAAAAGGACTTTTATTCATTCTTCCTCCTTGCTGTTTGAGTCCTGTGAATTCCCATCTTTCCATTTTCTCTCTCACCTCCTCTGTCTGTTTTCCTGTCCGCTTTTATAAATTAATGAAATTCCATACTCAGTTACACAAAGTCTAGCAATTCCCTTCCTCAGAGCCAGACTTTATGGTTGATCTGCCTTTCTGATCGTGGCTTGGAAAGAAGAGGTGAAATCTTCCTGCCTGTTGGAAATAGGAGAAAATGTTTCAGATTATAAATGTCTGTAACTCTACCAAAAAAAAAAAAAAGAGACCAAAAGATTTCTATCTTGGACACCATGGTAGATGAAGGAAAAAGTCAATTTTACTATTAGGTCACAAAAACAGTTCTTTGCAGGTGCTGGAAATTGTAAAGTCTTATTATATCATACAACTAATTTATTTCTCACTGGATTAAGTAGTGTTTATTCTTAAATAAGCCCCCAGGGAACCAAACACCACCATCTCACAAGGTGCAAGGTACTGAGAGTTCAGTGATGGAGCAGCCCAGCAGGGTGGAGTGGGGATGTCAGGACTCCTCTGCTCCCCTCTGATGGGTCCTGGGTTGGAGGAAAAAGGCCTGGTCCACTGAGATTTGGCAAATCTCGGGGTTCCTGCAGCACTAATGGCCTGCCTCAGAAATTGTCCATTAACTCGTCAGGTCCTGGGCACCCACTGCTGCTGAAAAGCAGAGTGGCAGATGTACAGTTACGTCGGTTATACCAATTATCACACCTAGATCATCTTTATTTTGTGTGCTGCTGAAAACCTACTGATCACCTAGTTTTTTAACATGATGTCAACAGCCTTACAGATTTGATTTATAAAAGAGATTTATCTTCTTTTTTGACAGAAACTGCAGAATTTTCTGCATAACTTATTAAAGCACAGATTAAAAATGATGTGTTGATTTGCTACAGACTTTGAGGATTTCTTTCTGTGCTGTTTGCCTCCGGCTTTAGCAGTCCGCTGAACACGTAGCTTGTGTTGAATCCTCCTTTTTTTCAGTCTTGAGACTCATTCTAGCATTCTGCCTGCTGCATTCAGCCAGTGAAAAGGTAAACAGAAAGACTCGGTTTATGCTAGCAAGTCGCAATAAGCTGTGCATTTGTAAAATATTTAATCCTGCTAAAATTGGAAGCTAGACCCTCCCACACGGCTTTATTTTGGCACTGCAAAATGCACATTTTTTTAAAGGTCAACATTTCCAATCTTCATATTCTTCCACTGCCTTTTTTTTCTGATAATTCAGTTCCTTTTGTTAGGCTGTTATCTAATATTTCCCTACCAGGACTTCTGACCTTTTCTGTAATTTTTTTTACCTCTGCAGATGAGCTGTCCTTACTGCATATTAGTCCTGCAGGGACACTCTCATGTACCCGTTTCTGGTTATCCGAACATGAGGGTAAGAGTAGGTGATGGAGGATGCTGGGAGGAGCAGGTGTGCTGCGTACCCGAGTGCATCGGCACTGCGCCGTGGTCTGTAGGACCACCCACATTTAGAAGAGTCTAACTTCAATCATTTAGCTCTTCCACGTTAGGAACAAGACACAACCCAAATCAATCACACGGTCTCGGTTTTGCTCCCTGCTTTACTGGCTGTAAGATACTCAGCAGCAGGGCAGGAACTGGTAAATACCCAGCTCGGTTTCTGACCTGTCTCACACAGGAATATGACTAAAAACCTTGATCTTACACAAATTGTGCATCAGCCTTGTGTAAATAGCAGTACTAGGGCTCTGTAATGTGATCCAACAGCCACAGGCTACCGTGGCATTGAAAACAATTCTCAGAGTTAAAAGCACATTTGTTATTTTCTATTAAATGTTAAAGTAATAGGCAGTTCTAGAAATCTGACTGGATACACAATTTATTTCATTTGAGACCATTGTACCTGGCCATCTCTCACAGTTTTCTCTTCAGTAGGGTGGATGGTATCATTATTTTGTTGTTGTTCGTTTTGGTTTTTTTTTTTTAGCATATCCTCTTATTACTCAGTTTTTTAATCAGCAGTCACACACTTGACAAGTATCATATTGAGCAAAGGTAGTTTGAGAATACTTTCCTTAGTTTGGCTTGCATTTTCTGTTGCTAAAGCATTCCTGAAATTCCTTTTCCTAGCATCAGCCTGAGGCCTCATACAAATGGATCTGCATGGTACAGCTTCTGCCACAAAATGCTCTGACTGTGAGTCATATTGCTGGGCTGCCTGTGTGACGCGGTACACGACGTTGGTTTGGCATGGTTTGACGGGGATGTCAAGCCAAACACTGACGTGAACCTAGATGGAAAGATTTCCCTTCTACTTCACCATTTCCAGTTCAGCCCAACAGAGTAATGACAATGCAGTTGCCGTCTGTTTAATGCGAACAACAAATGAGGAGCCAAAAATCCAACCTGAAGTGATGTTGTCCATGGATGACCTCTATTTTCTTTGTCTAGGAGAAGGAAGCAGATTTACAGCAGGTGCTGCTTAGGTGATCAAGGGTTTTTGCAGCGTCGTGCTTACCAAAGCAGTTATACTTCAGCACAACTGTTTCTTCAGTCCCATCCAGACAGTAAAACCTTCCGTGCCGAAGCTGGGTCCTCTAAGGCTCCTGAAAGTCGATTCTACTCCAGATTGTGGGAATAAATCTGGATGCAAAAGCCCCTTTGTGATTTTGCTCCTCATGATTCCAGTCTCAGGTAGTTGGAAAAGAGAGGTAAAGAGGTGGTGCTGTCTTCTACCTTGTGTTAAGAAAAACTCAATGAGAGTTGCTTTGCTTCAAGAGGTTTGGTTGGGGAAGGTCACCTGGGGGCCTGGGGCACAGCATGGAACTCATCCCCCACATCGCCAGCTAATGCCATTGTGGCTGTGTCAGTTTTCCTCGTCATTTGTCACCTGCAGAGCATCCTTATAAGCAGTACAGCATAACAGGAGATGATGTTATCATTTTCTTTCTTTTTCTTCCCATCTTCCCCCCAAATTGGGGAGTTGTTCACATCTGTCTCCTTGGGATTTTTGCAGATCTCTAAAGTAGTGAATTAGGTATTGGTGGAAATTAGAGATAGAAATAACATGTATTTATAGATCATATAATCTTTTCTCTAGAAAACAGAAAATAAATTACTTTTAAGTAATTTTCCATTTCTCAGATGTAAAAAAAAATAAGATTATAACCCTTATAGGTAGTAAGACGACCATTCTCAGGTCAAAACGCCTGACACTGCGGTACTTTCACAAACATTATGTGCTTTCTGATGGATGAATATGAACAGAAAGGAAAATCAGAAGCTTGACAATCTAACCCCAGCAGTGTTAATTTTTTACAGTTTTGTCATTTACTTGCAAGAAACATAATATATTTCTGCTATAGCTTTATCACTCCTTCTATCAAAGGTCTGTAGTCTGTAATATTGTGCTCAGTGAGCTGAGATATCTGCCAGTATAAAAGCATCTGCTCGTAAAAGCGCTGGGAACCGTTATGGAATATTGTTATGTACACTAGTATTACCTAAGGAAACATTTAAAGGCTTGAAGAATAGATGTTTTTCAGAGAGAATGGAAAACAAAACTTCTAAATTAAAAATACAATTTTTTTTTCTTGATTTAATTCAACAAGTTATTTTATCCATCTAAGAAAAATAATCCTTTAATGAGAAACAAAGAAAACAAACCAGTTTTTTGGTGTCTGGAGTGATATGCTGTGGTTGGCTCCCTGTCTGTAAAAATGAAGCCTCATCTCCTCTCCTTTGCCTGATGTTTCCACTCAGGGAGCCCGCACACCCCACCAGCGTCGCAGAGACACGGCTGTACTGCTTCACCCTCCAAAAAACAGGCTCTGGGGCTTGGGACAGCAAACAAGGTGGGGGTTTTTGGTCTTTGGAAACCTTAATTTTCATTACTTTGCCGAAATGAACCTTATTTATCAGTAAAACGACACACAGACTGCTGTGCTGGGGTCAAAGGGGATGCGAGCTGGCCAAGGAATGGAAATATGTCACCTTCCCAGCCCTGACCCTCGTCCCAAACACGGATCGGGAGGCTGGGGGGGGAAAAGCAAGTCAGATTAAATAAGAAAACACAAGGCTCTATATCGTAATTTTTTTCCCCAAGACCACAGTTTCTTGCTTGAACGCTGGGGTCAAACGTAACCACCTCCTCCGTGACATTTGCACCGTGTGGTCGTTGGCTCCTTGCAAGGTGGGTCCCTGAGGCAGCTGCATCTCCAGGAAAGTCATCAGGCAAAGAGCAGCCAGTGCCAGGAGACCTCGCTGTGCAAAGCAAGCCTGTCGAGCCGCAGTGCTGGGATTGCCTTCGCCGCAACCTTAAAGAGGAGGAAACGGTAGGAAAAGGTTATGAACGATGTGAATAGAAAATGGAGCATTTTGGGGAAAAGTTTGGTGGAGTCAGGGGCACGTTGACATTCATTTCAGTAGAAATTGGGTTACTGCTTGTATTTTTGTTCTGCTGCCTATGATAACAGGGTACACACTACTTCCATCCTCATTTTATTCCATTTCATACATTTTCCAGTTTTTTGGGTCATTGAGTTTCTTCATGAGTTTAACATCAGACAGTACTGTGCACACTGTAAATATTAGAACTTTACTGAGCAGATAGCTGCGATGAAAGGCTGCTGATATAATGCAAATATGCTTATTACTTTTAGAACTTCAGCCAGGGAAAAGTCCAGACATCATCGTTTTGAGAAATGGTTATTTTTTCCATCTTATTTACAATGCACGGTTCACCGGTAAAGACTGTTAGGGCTGAAATTGCTAAAGGAACTCAGCCTCAAATGTGTTTGAAGACATTCCCTGAGTGAAGCAGGGACTCGGAATGACGGCAATAAGTAGCTCATCACAAGGCATTTTCTGGAAAACTTGACAGGACTGCGGGAATTATGTGCAGAAAATGCCAACGCTCGCACTCGCCTTTGGTTTAATATCAGCATTTTGTACTTTCTGTCATATTTACCCAAAGGATTGTGACTACAGGCGTGTGTCTGTCTGTCCAGCCAGGATTTTCCGCAGGGACTTGGGCAGGGGGAGATTCTGGGGAAACTCCTGAGTGTTGCCTTGATGTGGGCTGGGGGTCCTGTGCCTCCGTCGGCTTTGGCATCTGGAAAACACCAAAACCAGGCATTTCCACTCTGAACGGCCACCTGACACTGGTCTTGGCTACAGCTATTGCCAAGCAGTTTAACTGACTGCTGCCTCAGTTTGTCCTCTCTGTCAAACACCCAGAATCACCCCTGCACGTTACCGCGACTCAGCTCAGGGATGCGCTGGGAACCAACTAAAACGTCTGGAAAGTGATTTTCATTGGGAAGCTCTGAAAATAATGTCTTGTCTGTAGAGGGAGTGACAGTTATAAACATATGATATTTTTAAGGTAAACTTGAAAAAATGCATATATCTTAATGAACTGGGAATTAATTTTATTTTATTGTATGTAGTGCTGTAGATGTATTTGCAGCAGTACATTAACAGACCCTTGAAGTAATTTAAGTGGACATGACTAAACACTCAGGTTGGTGACCTGAAGTGTTTTCATTTTTAACGCAGCTTAAACCATTGAAGAGTGCTTGAAACAAGGACATTTATTAGTCCTTTGCTTTCACAATAAATTACTTAGCACCAAGCCATCTAATCATGGAAAGAGACAGAAATAGTTGATTAGAAACCAAAGACAGCTGAAATAAAGAGTTTACCAACAAACTGGGCTACGAAACCTCACGCAGAACCTAGTGCAGACCAGCATCATTCTTGCTGGTGGACTGAGAGTGCTGGGAGGGGCTCTTGCCTAACGCCACACGTAGCTGGTGGTTTAAATCCCTCTTCTACCATCAGCACAGGGTGTGGGATAAAGCCTTCAGCCTGGCCACTCTGCCACGTGCAGAGGATCCGGGCAGGGGCAACCTGCCTGAGCAGGAGATGGAGCGTTTGGCAGTGATGCTGGGGTTTGGGGATACCCGATGTGTACAAGTGAATACCAATAACTTTACCGTGTTTGTTCTTTCCAGCTTCTCCAGGAGCCCTGACAAATCCTTGCACTGAGGATTAACCCTGATAAGCAGAGGGCATGGAAGAAGAGGTAAGCAAAGCCAGTGATTATGAATATTTTTACAGGACCACCATGATCACACCTGGCTCAGTCTGTGTCTATTTCCCTGATATGACTGGCCTTCAGGAAAAAAAAAAAACAACAGGAAAATGCCAGGAAGATGGAGTTGTTACATACAAAAGGCTGTTTGAGTCATTGATGCACAGGAGGAAGCAGTAGCGGTCCTTGTAAAAAACCTGATGGTTTTTATTGAAAAATGAGCAGATGTGACAAACGAGGAGGTGTGTCCCCAGGCCTCTGCTGGACTCCCGTGTGCTTGCTGTGGGGCTGTCCCAGCACATGAAATTACGCCTGCTGTTTCCTAAAGCTGAGATGTAAATGTCAAACCCACTGCCTGGGACAGCACGTGCACTGGTGGCAGAAGACGCGGACTGGATCCTCCCTTCATTGTCCCAGCGGGGTACGGCCGGGCAGTATTCGTGAACCCAACCTGTGCATCAGCACTATCGTGTATGGACTGCCTTGTGCAACGCGATGTGCTTGCAACAATTAGCTTTTGTTATTATCTCTCCTTTTCTGTTGCCTACATATTACTGAGTTTAATCAATTAAATAAATTTGCTAATGAACTTGTTAATAAGCTTTCCACAGCTAATATTGGGGATTTTTTTTCTGTTCCCTCTTTTTTTGGCTGTTATTGTTTCCATATATATATATATAAATGTATATAAATAAATATATACAGCTGTTGCAACTCTTCAGCAGCTTGGTTTGGTTTTTTTTTTTTTTGCTTTAGGCAAATGACAAGAACAAGTTCAGTTACAACCGCTTTGATGCAAAGGAAAGTTAATAGAAATTTTAGTAGCAACACCAGCTTAAGAGAATTTGAGCTCGTGACCTTTGCAGTGTAATGAAGCCAGTTTATCTGCCAGGCTGGCAGCCTCACGTTCCCGTACGAGGGGATATTTGGTAACCGGCACCAGGAGAACAGTTTTGAAAGAATTCTGGTAGGTTTGTTCCACGTGCTTGCACGCAGTTCTGTGCGCTCGTTAGGCACACAGGGGTTATGTGGCATGTCCTGAGCATCAGCCACAATACTGAGGTGTAGGTATGGAAAGACGCAGGTTTAATACATGGGATTAATTCTGAAATATGTGTTTTGAAGTGAGCCCTCTCCTTGGCAGCAGAGGGGGGAGCCGGGTGTCGCAGCAGAGTTTCAGTCCCCAGGATGCGTTGGGCCAGCGTCTTCGTTCCCTTCTCGCACCACGCAGTAAGCCAGCACGGCAGGCCGGTCCTGCCGCAGCCCGGGTGTGAGGTCCCAGCAGCGATACGGTTTGCACAGTGCCTACTCTGTGCGTGGATTGGGCATACCAGCCAGAACTCCCGCAGCCCCCACACACCTTCACGAGCCCCCCGCCCCGGGCTTGCTGCAGGTCCCACAGAGCTCGCACCCCTTCTGCTGCTCTGGGCACACCAGCCCATGCTCAGGGCTGTCCTGGCTGGCATTCAGCAGCACGTTCCTGGTGCCACCAGTTCATCCCAGAGCACAAAAGCCTTGCCCGCACCGAAAAACAAGGCACAACAATGAAGTGGCGCAAGGAGATTTCTTTGACTGCGGCCCGCATCACGGCGACAGCGGCAGCAGTTTTTCACCTTGAAACCCCATCAATTTTCTATCGAAGAACTGGAAAACAGGAAGCTCACTGCAAAAGCGTCCACGCCATTAGCGCAGCATCCCCAGCAGCTCAGGGAGAGAGGCAAGGCTGCCAAACACCTCTGTGCGCCAAAATCCTGCTGTCAGGGTGCTGCGCAGGGCACCTTTCCCTCACTCTCAGTAAATATTATGAAACTCTCGGTAAATATTATGAAACTGTTGGTGAATATTATGAAACTCCCAGTAAATATTATGAAACACCTTTTGCTTGGCAGAAACATGAAATTCACTCGTGAAGTAGAGAATTGTTATAGTAGATGCAGTAAATAGAATTTCATACTCTCTTTTTGTTCCATGAGTGTGCACAAAGGTTTCATTAGTGTTTCAACAATGACAAAGGAGTTTTGGACGTGATTATCAAAATGCAATGAACTGGAGGTGGCTTACAAAAGAGGCTGGATGTCTGGAAGAAAAGCACCTACAATGGAAATTCAGGTAAGCACTGGGAAGGAGCGGTGGGTAGGGCTGGGACTGGCATGGAACAGCTGCCGATGGGTTTTTAACAACTGATTGGGCACATGCCTGCTAGGAACGGCACAGGGAACATTTGGTCCTGCTTTGGGGTCTGGGGTGGGCTGGAGGATCCGTGGAGATCAGTCCCTGCCTGCTCTCCCTGTCTGTCATCAGGCATTTAGCACCGGCAAATGGGGTTAGAAGAGGCAATAGAACATACAAATATCAATGTGACGTAGGGATAAGACAAATAACTTAGATGCTCTTAAATCCGTTTAATCATTTGAGAAAAAATTACTCTTTGGTCAGATGTTCATCCTTGCCCCATGTACCTCTTAACCCGATCGGGCACCCCGCCCCATCCCAGGACCCCTGGGCTTGCTTGCTTTCTGATGACACTTGTGTTAACACCTAACATTGTGTTAGGTGTCCTGATGGTCTATCAGCTTGGGTTTTCTCATTTTCAGGAGGTTTCAGCTTCTCATCCCTTTCTAGAACTGTATTATAACAGAGTCAGTGTACAACAGGACAGAGCCCCGACACGAAGCGCTATGGGATGGCCTTGTGCTACAGGACATCTCGGTGCAGGAGCGTGGGCTGCTGCAGAAACCTTCCCTCTGTTCCTGGAGCAAGAGTTAAGAGCACACCCATGCCCAGCCTGCAATACCAGAGGTCAAAATTGTCTCCCACTGAGACCAGAGCAGTGCAATGACCCAATTTCCACTTTGGTCCTTGGAAAATGTAACTTGCACTGTACCTTACCCTTACTGTGCTGAGGGTGTTGATAGGCACTTCCTACTCTACTGTCGTTGTAATCAATACATTTTACAAAAGAAAGGCATGCTCTTTAGGAGGAATATGGGTTTTTTGGAGGGGAATCCCCACAAAACTGTTAAATAAAGTATTTTTTAATAACTCACAGTTGCCTAGTAGAAATGGGACAACTGAGCAGTTTAATGTCCACTCTGCCAGTGGATCAGCAATGGACAATTTCCAGCCAGCACAAGCTAGCAATTTCCGTTTATGTGCCGACCCATAGTCTGGGTTGGGTTTGGTTGGATGCAGTGCCACAGGTTATAGACAACACCTTTTGGGGCCAAATCAGCCAAGACAATTTCAGACAAAATACCATGGCCAAAATATTTCTCCTTTTTCCATATCTACACAGTCTTCAGAGACAAGCTGGTTCCTGGCCACCAGCATGAGTACGTCTGGGTCGAGGGCTCGAACTCGGTAACAAAGTTTGCTTTGGAAATGCGATGGGAGAGCCTGACAAACTTTGTGTTTGTTCACCTTCAGCTGTCCCAAGAGGACTGCACAAATTGCTATGGGCTTTTCATACCCACCAGACAGCTTGCTTTATTTACAACACCCTTTTTTAACATTATGAGGCTTCAACCTCACACATCATAAAGCTCAAATTAAAATGCGTCCCTCTGAGCTTTCACATGGTGTGTGCAAGTGCCATGAAGTGAAGTGGGAGATAAGCAATGACAACATACTGTGTCCTGCATCACAGCTGATGCTAACCCAGAGCGTACCCTGACAGGCTTTGTCTCCCACCGTACGTATAACATTTTGAAGAGCATCCTTTAATGTTCCTTTACACTAGCTTAGTTTAGATTAGAATCTACAGAAACGTTAAAAACGGTTGATGTCTCTATGCTCTGACACAACAGAAAAATACTTCCTGCTTGTGGTGGTAGAGTTTGGGATAACTCATCTCCAATGAGACAGCTGGCTTCATATCTCAAAGCCCACAGCTCCACTTCTCTCTCTTTCTCCTGCTTTCACTGCTGAGAATGGAGCACAGACACAAAAGTGCTGAAACCTCATTTGTCTTGGGCTAATTTTGGGATGAAGGAATAGATGCTGCAGGTTGTAAGGTTTCAAACTAGTGTATTCCTGGAGAACATCTTGCTCAGCACCTCATTTTTCTTATCTAGGCTTCACCACGAGGAGTGGAGACGTTGGAGGTAGCAGGACAGTAAAAGAAGTGTCTTTGAAGAGAGGCAGCTCCTAACTCACACAAAGTTTTAAGGACAAAAAATGAATCCCACCAGCATTCCCGTGGGAAGGTATCAGCCTGCCCTCCTAGAGATGAAAAACACTCAACTTCATAGTGCACCCGTGCACGTGAGCACTGCGCCGTGCGCTCAGCGCTGCCGCTGCTCCGTGGTGTGATATCGGTTACTGTGAGCCGGTGAGGAAGAGGATGTCCCTGTTGTGTGCATTTCCCCAGCACATGGACAATCCCACCGCTAAGCCGCTCTCTTACTTTAAGTGAACGTCTTCAGTTTATAAATACAGGAAAAATTGAGATGTTTATGAAAGAAATAAAGAACCGAGAGCTGGGGGACAAAAGACTTCTCACCTTGAAGAAAGGGATGAATACTGAAGGAGAAGAGGAGATGGATTGGGAGCTAATTGCTGAAGGTTAGGATGGTTTTCCCTTTCCTTTTGTTTCTCCCCCATTCATTCCAATGAGAATTGCACAGAATAATAATCTACTTGTTTTGTCTGTGTGATAATTGCATTGATAATTTAGTATGATTTAAATAATCAAATTCAGCGTTTTGTATGTCAGAGTTGGAGAAAGGGTTTTCTTTAATCTCCAAAGATGCATATTCATGATGCCATTATAGATATAGCTAAAGAATTACAGTACCATTGTCTGCTTCAAACAAGTCACCCAGTGCCTGCTTTTAAAAAAAAAAAGATGAAACAGTGAAAACACAAGATGACTGATTTGTACTTTCAAAGTTCACCCTCTCTCGCTTTGTTCAGGGATTTCTTTATCAAGAGCTATCCTTGTCATTTAGTGTTTGTCCAGCGCAACCTATACTCAGGTTTATCTGCCGTACCAAGCCCAATTCCTGTTTTCCTGCCATCTCCAACTTTTTTTTGCTCTTGCCACCACAGCGGAACGGGCCCTCGGTGTGCCAACTGTGTGTCATGCTGGCCGTGCTGGGAGACGCCCTAGATGCCGAGCTAGGGACAACCAGGGGCTGCTTCTGCCTCCCGGGACGTGAGCCGTGGGACATCGGACACCTTGGTTGTTCCTCCATTTGTCACCACTGCTGAGCTCCAGCTGGCACATCAGGAGTCTCATCTTGTGTGCCAGCCTTCCTTTCCTAAGCATAGTATATCCCTGTTTTCTAGATTATTGTATGTGTGCTTGGATCTATGGATAGTATTAAATGAGGAAAAATAAAGGTTGTAGAAAACAAGGTAAGAATGGCCCCACTGAAGACTGTGGGAGCTTTGGTCAGGGTACGCGTACACAAAGAGGCTCAGGAGAGACCTCGCTGCTCTGCACAACGTAATGAACCCATGATAAGAAGCAACTCAGATTTTTATGACAGTCTGTTTTTCTATCAGATGTGAAAATTTGCTGGATGAAGGTTTAACTAATTTATTGTACAAGGTAATGAAAATACCCTGAGAAGCATCTTTATGGAATAGTATTTGCCTTTGGGGGGGGGGGGGAAGCTATTCTAGAAACATGAATATTAACATACCACAGGTCAAATACCTGTAATTTTGTTGAGTTTAAAATTTAATCTTTTCTATATTAGCATGCATTAATACTAAAATGCATTTATTAAGGAAGGTAGCCACAGGATAGCAATCAGCATACATCGGTCAGACAGAATTTAATAGCAGTAAAGCCTGATTTTGTGTGCTTTGGGACACTGCTGTGGCGTTGCTGCTTTGAAATCCACAGCATAGGGTGAAGAAAACTTCAAGATATGTGGAAAAATGAAATTATTTTCCTCAAAAATTGGCTGAAATTTGAGTATGAAAATATTATATTGAACTCAATTGAACCAGGCACAGACTAAGGTGTTGTGTTTGAGAAGAGACAGAAGAATCTAGCTGGGAAAAAGAGATGTGTTAGAGATGGGTGAACCATTTGATTCAATTTCCTTAGTTATTTTTGAATCTTTCATTCACAAATTGTCCTGAAATAGCTCATGAACTTTCTCAATTGTATGTGCTTCAGTCACAGTGCCGGTTTTGTAGACAGCTTGTTATACGCGCTACGAGAGGTGTTTGGTGTCGCACGGATCTGCCGTGCCCTTTGGTGGCTGCTTCCCTTCCATCCATGGGAAGGATGCGAAATTTAGGCTTCCTGCATGAACAGTTTCACATACACTTTCTAAATGTATTCCCTATGTTTGCATATACCAACACTCAACAGGAATCGGGTTAGAATTCAGATAAAAGAAACAGAATTAAAACAGGTTTTTGCAAGAATGGGTCATTTGTGCACAGAAACCCGTGCAGTGTAACTGAAATAATAGTAGGCAGGGAGTGGATAAATTATTTATTCTCCATGTACATATTGATATTTTTTTAATGTGTTATTCAGCTCAGCATGGAAAAGCTTTTGCTGAAATACAGCCAATCTCACCTGTGCCTTTCTTCCTTTCTTTTTTTTATTCCTTTCATTTTTCTTCCTTTCTTTTATTTTTTTCTTCCTTTCTGGCAAAGCCTCAGTAGAAAAGGAGAACATAAAATTTATTGCATAGAGCAAAACCTTATTTGTCCCTCTGGCCAGGCGCTCTATTGTCACTGTAGTAGATTCAGAGTTAAAGTGATGTTTAATCCCTGGAGAACTCACTCTGTTTGCTGTGAAGCCTGAGCTCATGGAGCGCAATTCCTAAGTGTGCAATTTGGGGAGTTTATTTAACTTTGTCTTTTGTTCTTCATGGAGAAGTATTTCTGAAAGTTGGTGGTGGTTAAAATGAAAATAATTAGATTTTTTCTTCCATTTTATCTGAGGCAATTAGTTACTAAATTACTGAACAGAGCTTTTACCAGTGGCTGTGATGAGTACAATGCTTCCATTTCTTCAGACTTGGTCATGAAAGATTTTCAGTTCATGCTTCTAATGGGGAAAAAGATTCCTCCAATGATAAATACCTTGCAGTGTTTAATTAAATTATTGTGTATATTTAAAAGTACTGAGGCTTTATTTACATTTTTTTAAAGTAAAAATTTTTAAAGGTGCAGTTAGTCAAGCTACCGCATCCACTAATATGACTAAAACAGTCTGAAAAAAAAAACCTACCGTGATTTATAATAATACGCCTCTCTAGTAATGTTATGTATCCTGAGATGTGTTGGTTTCTCCACCAGCTCTGTCTCAGGAGCTAAATTTTGCCTGGTTCAGGAGAAGCGCAGAGGTAGATGGACTAGGTAACCTTTAAAGGTCCCTTCCAACCCAAACTGTTCCAAATCGGAATGAATAAATACATTTTTAACATTTTAGCTATGTTTAAGAAGCTGAGTGCGTGAGGGAGGCAAACCTCCTACATTTAACCCCCGCTTTGAAACAGTGCAAGAACCCGTCCGCGGGAGCGAGGAGCCCGTTCGTGGGGAGAAAAAAAACCCCGGGAGATGCACCCAGGGCAGTCAGTGCCTTTCGAGGCACCAGATGCCATCGCCTGAACCGTAGAAATGCCTGTCCACGGTCATTTTCTTCTTTGTATTTTAAATGCAAAGTTTGGCTGACAAACACCTGGCTGTCCTGAGCAGCTCCTGACTTTATCAGCAATACAAAGGATTGTTCCGTATCAGCAGATCTTTATCAAGATCTCTCTTCCCGTTTTTTCTCGCCATTCCTCACAACATCTTTTAATTTTCATTTCGTATGTAAAAAATGTGAACAGCCATACGGGTGTGTGGGTTCGAGTCCTGCCCTTGCCATGGGCATCAGCCGCGTTTCACCGCCGGCCAGGCTCCTGCTGCCCTCTGATTTCCCAGGCAATGTAGCTCGTCTGGGAGCAGCTCGTAATTCATTTTTAACGTGTAAAAGTCAACAGCCCTCTTAGCACAGCGCGGAGGGGAGAGCACAGGGGGACTCGGCAAAGGAGCGGCTGATGCACAGAAAGGCAGGGAAAACTCCTCCAATGAGACGTGCAGTGCCCTCGGAAAGGGAAAATCCACTTTTTGGAAAAGGAAGCATCAGCATTAGTTTACCTGTGTATTTTATAGCCAGTTCTCATCATTTACGATTATGCAAGCAGTAGTGCTTTATGTTTGAAAAGATAAATATTCCATGAGAGTAGTGAATGTTTTTACTGCATTTTCAAATTTATAGCGTTGACTAGAATAAGATGTGAGTAACGAAGTCCAGTTTTATGAAATTTTGAGGTGGCTCACTCAGTTCCCACCCATCGTGTGTTAATCCTCCACATCCCAAAGCCGAAGGAGCGGCACTGTTTCTGCCTTGCACCTGTCACCATTTTCCCTTCACACCAACGTGCGCGGTGGTGACAGGGGTCGACACACGATCTACTTTTTGTCTATTGCTCTGTGCATGAATTACTTCTCCATGAAACTCTGCCTCCAGACAGAACAATCCCTTAGGATAATATTTTGAGGCTTGGAAGTAAGTCACCACAACCCTGACTGAAGAGATGAGATTCATTATTTGTTTATTTTAATTTGCGAGCAGATTGAAGTGCTTCACTTTTTGTGAAATCGCTAACAATTTTTTTTTTCCCTGCACATGAAAAGAGTAAAAATCTAGTCAAAGAAACTGGAGTACATGTTGCTTGAGAAGCCACCAGCCCCTTCCAGTGGGGAACGAGAAACTGCAGAAAGGGTAAACGTGGACAGACCATCACACAGTGTACAGGGGGTAAAGCTGAGAACTTTCTTTTAAGTAGATTTCCTAACCTAAAGAACAAAATAAATAAAGTCAAGAGCATGCCAAATTTGCATTTTTCATAGAAATGTTACTCTCTTGTAATTCAACTATTGCTTGAGATACGGCATTAAGGGGACATTCCCAGAGCACAGACATGAACAGAGATGGAGATAGGAATTGGTAGGGTTTATTTGGGAAAAATACGTGTTCTGAAGTTGTGTTCCAAGGCAGAAATCTGTGTCATCAGGAGCAGGCACTCTGCTACCTCCCTGCCAGGATGGTGGGGTGGGAAGGGTCTTCCGGGATTGTTCCCCAGAGCACTCCAGCTCCCCAGCCCTGCCGGGGTTGCTTTTGGGAAGACCCTGCTCAGGAAGGGATTTTTTAAAAATTTTCTTATCATAGCCGTTGAGTCTTATTCTCTAACCAAGTTCACTGAAGCTCAAAATAACTCTGCTTCATCCTTTGCTTTAAAATGATCTGGTAAAAGGGGAGATTGTAAAGGAAAATCCTGAAAGCTGTCAATAATACCAACAATTGCTATTTTTTTTCCTATTGTCTTGATGTCAAAGTAAATATTAATTCCCTTTAATTAAGTAGGTATGGATTCCAGACTGAATGCCTTCCTACAAGAAAGCAGCATCGAGTTAGGATCTATTTTTCTGACATGGCACTGCTTGACGAGGCTCCGACGGCAGGCGGCACAGCGGAGGGCACCGGGACAGGGTGTCATTTCTCATCAGGTATATTTGCGTCACCCAGCCCTCGTTTACCTGCGCTCCTCTGGTGATTGATTGTGGCGGTGGCTGCAGGCGAAGGAAACGGCTAGAGCTGACACTGTCCGTCATCAGATATTAAACGGCACTGCCTGGAAACGGCGTGAGTCAGAACTTCAGTTTTTTAAGCACGAAAATTAATGATTCTTCTTCTTGGCTGATGAGAGCTCTGAGTCTAATTAATTTCCTGTCACAGCAAGCAGTTCTTGCAGAGGAGGAAATAGTGGGGAAGAGCAGATGAAGCTCAGGTAAAAGATGCATTAATTAAAAGCTCAATTTGCTGTGGCCATACTTCTCTCTTCAGATCTCCTGTTTACCTCAGTTACAGCGAGTAAAGCCCGAGTCCGCTGCTGTATTAACTTAGAATAGAACGCTGTAAAATCAAAGAAAATACCCATTTTCAAGGTAATACCAGGACAGTGCACATCTTTAACCTATCATAATTGTAAACTGAACAGCTGAGAACAGTTCATTAAGCAACTAATTACCTGAAATAGTCTTTGGAGTGATGACTGCTTTCCCGATAGTGCTGCGAGACTCTTCTGGTTTTAAGACAACGAGTGTACTGGGCAGGTATGAGAAATTACAGCATATTGGGCTTCATTAGGCATTGAAGCTTCACTGTTCGTCCCGGTTAGCTGTGCTGCAGCCCCGACGTGGGGTCGACCAGGTGCCGTGTCTTTCTGAAAGCCACTGGGCATTGCCTTGGGTGGAGCGGGCACTGAGCCGCACCACCGCTTTTCACAGGAGCCATACAATTAGGACTGACTCTGTGGTTTAAACTCTTCTTCATGACATCTGCCACACCCAGTAACTCTGACAGAAATATTTGGGCTGTTAAGACAGCTAACGCCTGTGGTTCACCCGGTATGCACACTGAAATGGGGGGAAGGGAAGAAGATTAATATTTTAGGCAACTAAAGACAGATATTTGGAGAGAAAAGTAGCAGTGTGCTTGGCTGGGACTCAGTTAGCTGCCTGTGCATTTGTACAATGTGAAAAACTCAAATGGTAGATAAATTCCTCATTTGGAGATGTTTGTGACTCCCTAGCAGTGCACCTTGCCCCAAATACCCCAGAAGGCTTAAAACACGATACGTCGTCTCAAGCTGCTACAGGAGAAAGTCTCTCCCTGGGAATATTAGTGACTCTACAACTGGAAAAAATAAATTATACGTTCCCTAAGTAATGCAGCTTATAGTGCGAGTCTAATTTTAGATTCCCTCTATTGCCTCTAAATCTTTGCTCGGTGTCTTTCCCAACTCGATGGAAGGGCGTATTGAATTATCAGGAGTCCCATTTGTACAGATAGATCTTTCATCAACAAAGCATATGTCTTTCAGTTTTGTAATTGTTGAAATCCCATTACTTCTCGTCTTCGAGTAACCGAACATATAAACTACATCCGCGGCATGCGTTTGAAGCTGGTGATATAAAGCTGGCAGGAGGAGGTAGCTGCCTTTGAAGGAGGGGTGTGGGTGTCTGCAGAGATAGATGTTCCTTCCAACTTTCATTTCCAGCTCCTAAAATATTATGCAAACCCGTGCCCCCATCAGACCTGTGAATTACGAATCTTCATTAATATTTGTACAGTTCCCACCCCGCCCTGCAAATCTGTGGGTTCTGCTGCTCTCCATCTCAAGTGCTTGCTGGGGTGTGTTCCTCACCCACACGGCGCAAGGCTCTCGTTGTCTCTTCCAGGGACACCCCAATTTTTTTTCATTTTAGAGGGTTCAAAGCACAGACCCTGTTGTGCTGCAGCTCTCATTTTCATCAGGAGGGAACGTGCCGTAAACGTGCAGCAAACTGTTCCCTGTTCGTGCAGCTGGTGCCCAGCCCGTACACCGATGCTGTAAAACTGCACCCCTCGTAAGCACGCATCGATGAAGCTTTCTGTTGGGCTCTCCCCTGAACAAAGTCTGAATCAGTCTCTCCAAGAAAAATGAGATGTGAGCGAGAATTCGTTCTTTGTCAGGTTTCTTCAGCCATCAGACTTCAGATGTGAACTGCTCCCCTTCTTTTTTTTTTTCCATTTGTGATTTGTAATAGACAAAATACTTTGTAAATACAATTTTTCTTTTCAAGTACTAAAAATGAGACATTTTCCAAAGACCACAGCATGGCTTTTGCAGCAGCAGATGACTCCTGCCTAATCTAGCGACTGCTTCACACTGTGTGAAGAAATAGTGAGTAAACAAGGCACAAAGTGCTCCATACAGCCATTGAGATGGCCAAACGCCTCCCACAAAACATTGCTGGTAAGGAATTATGCAGTAGCAGGGCAAGAGGTGCCGGACTTTGATTCTCGCCAAGGCAGGGAGCAGAGGGAAGAGCAGACAGCCGCCTCCCGCGATGCTGGGATGGGAACCGGGATCAGTTATGCAACGCGTCCTTCATTACGAGGGGCAGGCACAAAGAGGAAGGTGGCTGAGTGTGCCTGTAGCAAGGAATCTCAGGTGGAGTGGGAAGACTGAGGGAAACTTCCAAAGGATTTAGTAGAGGGGGGACAGCAGCACGGCAGTTGAAATGCTATGCTGACAAATGCAAAACAATGCACACTAGGAGGAAAATATGAACCGCTGCTCCTGGCGAGTTCTAAATTGGCTTTAAAAGTAGTGAAAAAAGGTTGGGTATCAACATGGAGAGTTAATAAAAACATCTGCTGAGTGGGTATCAGCTTGTGAACAAAGACAAGCGAAATATTTGGATGTTTAAAGACTTGGAACAGAAAATGCAACTGAGATATGATGATGCCACCATACGCACAAGTGGTATCACCTCGATTAAAGACAGTAGTCCTGCTCTGGAATGCAACGTGGTGAGAAAGGAAAAACCTGTTAAAGAGCTAAAGCCACAGAAAGAGCTGCCTGAACCTCCGCTGAAATGGCTGTGAGAAGCCGTGGGGGGGGGTCTTTCTAATCTTTCCATGGAAAGTTTTTGCACTTATTGCTTGTTTCCAAAGTGCTAATTTGTTTTTAAAATTATTCAGATATTATGAATATCAATTTAAAAGAACCATAAAGTCAGAGGTTGGATGGCACCTCTGGACATTCAGTCCAAAGTCCTGCGAGCTGCAGGGCCGATGCCGGGTCATTCCGCCCAGTGCCTTGCTCAGCCGAGTTCTGATTACCCTGCAAACACGGTGTGCCAAGAATTTCAGCCTCAGATTCATTACTGTTCCATTAAAAAGCTGGTCTTCAGTCCATAAATTTATTTTATTCTGACTGGTACATGAAAAGTCATAAACCAATTTATGGGCTGAAAAACGCTCATCTTGCTGCCACAGCAATTTGACATGTGCCGATTTTAATTCTGGCTTTCCCGAAGCTTCCGCGCGGTTTTGTGGAGGAAGGCGAGTCGCGATAGGTCTTCAGCGGCTGCGCTGAGGAATGCCTCTCCATCACAGATAGCAAAGGTTGTCTGATCTATTAATTGAATTATAATGTTGCAGACGAGTATTTAAAAGGCTGCTCTGCTGTCAGCACACATACTTCAGTAGTATCTGCTCGGAGGGAGGTTGGTGTGGGTGGTACAAAGGAGATTTTTTAAGCACAGGTCCTTTCATCACACCTGTAGCGTGGGGCTGCGCCTGCCATGCCCTCATCTTTGCATCCCCTTGGATTAGAGGAGCAGCAAGGGTTTTGATCTGCTAGTGATCTTGGGGGAAATTATCAGAGGATGAAGGAGTTTCTGCTAGCTGCTCACTGGGCCGGCTCAAAGTCTGCATTTGGGTGATCTCCCTGTAGCCGTTCTGTCTTTCCCTCTAATGACTGCGGTCTTGTTAGGACGCTGGCATCCTCCCAGCAGTGCAGGCCCTTCTGTGTCTCACACTGTGCCACAACCAGTTTAATGTCCTGTTCAACAGCTAACCAGCACTGTGTGCCTCATGAGGAGCAAAAACCCAAAAAAAAGGCTTTGGATGTGAGATCACCTGCTCCCAGTTATGGTCTCCTTTTAACCAGGGAATGGTTTCTGCTCAGTTTGTACCTTCTGCAAGGGCTTGGGCTGCTGCAGCACCAGACCTTAGCCTGCAGTGTGGTCCAGTCCATCTCCAAACTCTGCTCCAGCCTCAGCCTCTGCCACACATGGTTCCTTCTCTCTGAAAACCTTTAGGGATTTCCAGCTGCAGGACTGAAACCTCCTTCACCCCCAGAACTCCCCTCCCAGACCCCTGCGCACCCCCAGCCCCCGTGCCACAGTGCAGGCTTCGAGTCCCCAGGATCTCCATCCCTTGCTCCTTTTCTTGACGCTTTTCAACCCTGCCAGTCACTCTGATCCCTTCTCCTCCTTAAACAGCCTGCGCCTAGCATTCAGCCCAACGTCCATCCCAGGGCTTTGCCCTCAGGTCATTAGGATTTCATTCTGTTTCTGCTATTTTGGCCCTGTCCAGTCCCTCTGTGCACAAACTTTAAGAAAGCTCAGGCAGGGTCATCACCTTTGAGCGCTGTATGGTAATGCTGATGACCTGCTCGGCACTAACAGGGAGTCCGCCGTGCTTCCCATCACACCTGAAGTCCTCTTCTGCATATCTCTGCTCCATTTCCATCGTTGCACTAAATAAAACATAAAACCATAAGCCAGGAACACAGAAAAGACAGACTTTGGGAGACCGTTTATCGAAGGAAGGTGGAGCAGAGCTTCAAAAGCCACCTCGTGAGTTGAAACCCTTACTGAACATTTCGATGGGGACTGCATCAGTCCAGGGGCTGCTGCAGCATCCTCATCGTGGCCTCTGGTTTCTGGTCTTTGCAGCTGAAAATCTGTAGACTGGTTTAAAAAGTCTTTATCTGTGGGCAAAGTCCGGTTAATCAGTGCTTGCGAATATCAGACTGCGCGTGTCCACCACAACGCAAAGGGATTATTTTTCCTTACTCTGTCACCTCCTCCTGATTGAAATCTCAGTGCAGAGCTGGAGGAACTCTCCTTCACTTTGATCTGAGCAAAGCAAGGTCCTCTGCTGTTGGAATATAATTTTCTCATCATTTTTGCTGTAAAAAACGAAAGAAACCACCATACCTCATACTATAATTTTCTGTCTATGCTATTCTATCATTTCCGTAGTTGCTCATTGCATACATCTAATTTGTCTTTACTACCATCAGCAAAGCAAGGCTAATAGTTAGACTTCTAGCAATGCATATAAGAGACAAAAAATAATTGCATTTGTGTGACTCATAAATAAGCCTTTTTTGTAGTCGGTGCAACAAAGCCATCAGCACCCTTATCGGTAACAGGCACATTGGAGCCTGTTAATAACATTGCCAATCATCAATAGCAGCTCCGTAGCATAGCATCTTGAAAAATATGCTGGGGAAAAAATGAACAAATTAAATTACTTGCAATCCACAGTTAGTGCTGCGGGGTGCATGAGCACTCTCCTTTGTTTATGTCACATCCTATCTTGGGGAATAAATATGGGGGTTTTTTAAAGGTACTTCAGCACTTGGTCCTGATTATTTCAGCTGGAATCAGGAGCCTAAACTCCTTAAGGGCTTAAGCTTACTTTCTTATTTACTGTTATCAAATGTAATTCAGTAATCTGTGAAAAGCTCATAAAATTCTCACAGTTAATTTCAGGATGTTTTTGGGGGAGTCTTTCTTCTTCAGGGCAGAGCTATGTTTTGCTGCATTTCACTGTAAATTTTACCGCAGTGTGGGGAACGGTTTGTAGTATACAACTGTGATTCGAGTATTTTACACTGATCTTTCAACAAATTTCACTCTAAGAGCCCAAATTACTGCCAGGTTGTTTTGCTAGATGGCTGGTTGTAAATGCTCAGGCGACAGAGCACGGCCATGGCCCCAGAGCCAGCTCCCACCTCGGTTCTGAGTTTATAGTGCACGGAGAGGAGAGGCACAGAATTCTCATGGACTTATGGGTTATCTCCTAAAATTAATGGATGTGTTTATGGCGATTGTGCCAGCCCGTGGGAGGAGTGCACACAGTATCTACATCACCTGCTGGATAATTCATGAAGCAACACCAGAAGACAGGCAGTTGTGCCAGCCTAGGTGGGACAAGCGGTTCTTTGGCTGGTGGTGGGTCACTGCTCCACGTCCCGGCACGGCTGATGGCACTGTTCTCTCTGCCAGTCAGGACACACTCTCCCTCCTACCTACAACCCTTCTGAGACCCATGCAGAAGAGAGAAGCATGACATAATGTGCAGTTGAGTGACATGACAAAACAAATGTCAGCTAAGAGAGACACCATACAAACTGGTTTGAAGTAGGTCCCTAGGATGGTGCCTTCCAGGACATCCACCAACAGAAGGTTTGCAACTCACCTCAAGGCACTGGAGATGATTGAGAAGTTTGTTTTGAGTAGTGACAGGTAATATCTGCAATAAGCTGAGCTGTGGTGAGGTTACAAAGAAGAAATGTCCTTACAGGTCTTTCTCTGCTCCAGAGAAGAGGATCCAGGATCTTCTAAGGGTCCTGCTCCACACCGCTTCCAACTTTACTTCTCCCATTACAAAATACTTGTCTAGCACTAGAAAAACAACTGAAAACACCTAAATACATTAGTCCTTTGCTCTTCAGCCTAATCAAGCCTGGCACATTACCAGAGGAAAATATTGGTTAAGTCTAGCAATAACGGTGATAAAATATTTTAGCTATATAGTCTTAAGCTGGGATTTATCTCCATTTCGTCAGGCAGCAGTGACTATTTGTATGGGAAATTACCACGGAGAGCCAGTTGCATCTCTGAAATACTGCTGGATGGCTTCCTTCCCTCTGACTCTGCGCAGAAGCGTGCTGCACAGGCATGGGCAGTAAGGAATGAGGGAGATCTTGGTTATCTGATATCACTAAACAACCTCATTTTTAATTTTCTTTTTAAAAGAGATTAGGTTGTTAGCTGATTTAAGTGACCCTGCAACACTTGGAGAAGTGATTTCTGAGTGCAGCACTTGCTCGTGCCCCTTTGAAATCACTGGACCATGTCCTGATCTAGAATAAAAGCCTGTCCAGGATGAGGATTATCACAGACCTGAAATGTAGAGCTGCGGTTGTGTTTCATAGAACATGCGAGGGTGTGACAGGCTGTGTCCTGCCCTACCAGTGTAACTGTCTCCTACATGTCACATTTAAACTGAAGTGCGCCTTTCTTCCTCCTTGTACCCAATGCTTTCATACTGGCGAGATGTCTAAAGGGGAAAATGTCAATTTGCACTATATTTAAAATTCTCTCAAATATGCATTTTAATAATTTTGCCTTCTCTCTCCTTTTATTACACCGCAAAGAAAAGGAGACATCTGCTATACAGTTTATATATTTTAATGACCTATGAAAACTTCAATTAGTGTACAACTAATAAGACTTGACAGTTTTACTAACACTAGAAGATGGGATTGAAGCAATGTAACGCAGGAACCATCAACAGACATATTCTGTAGCTCTTTGAAACACGTACGTGAAATATGTTCTTGAAAATATGACCAGAGTTTTAAAACTATGCCCATCATTTTCTTGATAAGACACATAAAGGTATCATTTTCTCGTCAGCAATTAGTCAGTCACCTCAAATAACTAGCTGTATGAGATACTGAAATATGAATTCAGAGCATGCAGATGACACACGGAAGCTACAAAACATACACTGTTGTGCAAAGTTCGAGAGTGAACCATTTATTACTGAAAACCTTATTACTGTGCCACTGGGAGGTGGAGCACATAAGAGCGTGTGGGGACTCTGCAGTTGTGACACAGCACATCACCAGAGCTTGCTGTTAACAAGAGAGTTCCTCTCTGCCACTGCTAGCAGGAGACGCTGGGGTGTTCATCTACAGCAAAGAATGTGGGTTATTAAAAGCCACCATGAAACTTCAGAAATGTACTTTTATTATTATTTTGGCAATAGCAGTTTAATGCCCATAAAAGCGCAGTGCCGTATTACACGCAAACGGTATTTTCGCACCCTGAGACGTCTCGGCACGGCATTCCCATGCCGTTGTCTCCGGCGGAGGGGAAGCCTGCCAGCTTCTCCGCAGAGCGGCAAAGTGTGGGTTAGAGAAGTTGCGTTAGACTCCATTTGCCATAATTGCAGGGGTCATTGAGAATAAAGACTAACCAGATAGGTCACAGCTCCTGTCTCAAGTGACTATGTGTGATTCATATGGAGGATGTAATAGCGTACAAGTGTATATAAAGCTTGGAAGTGATTTCCTAGAGAAAATGATTATAAGGTTAACAGTAGCTTAGCATGATAAAATTAGAAATTATTTTTAAACTCAACGTATTCAGGGAATAATCTATCACATAGGAAAATATAACCATCTCGTTAGAAGCAATTTAGGAAGCAGAAAGCTTTTCTGATTACTGTAAATGGCTCTAAAAGAAAAGCATCTTACAGCTTGATGTGCACGACGGCTGTGTATGCACGGCTTAACGCACAGCCCGCTTTGGCAGAGCAGCAAGTCGGAGTCAGCACTTCCCGCTCCTCACCGGAGCAGCCGGCTCCACTCCTGAATTAAAACATTTTTAAGGAGCCAGCGAGTCGGGGGACCTTCAGGCCGTCCACTCACACTTCACCATCTCAGCACTGGAGTCCCCTGTGCACAGCGAAATTCCTGCCGCATGCGAAACGAGGCGTTTTTACCCTTAAGCCACCACAACTCCTGCTCATTGGTATTCTCCTCGCACCACGCTGGACTAAAGAAACCCTTTGCCAGAATCACACAAGACAATGCAGAAAATATTACGGGAGCACCTGATAGCTGCTGGTAGGTGTGTGGGATGGCCAAGGGGATTTTTTCAGCCATGTCCCTTCCCAGTCCTGCGCACAGGGCTTGGCCAAACATCAGAGTGTAGTTGGTGCCCCTCAACCCCCTCAGTTTTTTGGCAGGACTGGGCTCACAATTCGGGCAAACGACAACTGCTGGCAGAGCTGGGAAAGAGCGCGTGGCCCCGTGCCATGTCCTGGGACAGCGGATGGATGGGATGGAGAGTCTGGCTAAAAGTAGACTTGTGTGCCATACAGCAGGAGCTTTTCACAGTTGTAGCCATCAGTAAAAACTGAGAAAGTTCAAGAAGATTTGCAGAAGCTTTTAATTCCCCTAAAGATGGCTGGGTCAAGGGATGTTACTGAAATACTGCATCCAACTCTGTAAATTGGGAGGGGTAGAGAGAGTCAAAAAATGTTGGCTGTGAATGGTAAGCTTTGTTTTGCCTTAAAGAAAGATCAATGAGAACAAAATAAAGCCCTCAAAGTATGTTCTGCTCTCCTAGGAGCGGGTTTGTGTGAGTAATTCTCTTGTATCAAACCACAATATCCTCTGAGCGATGTGTGCACGGAGATGCTGAGACGTGCCGTAAGCCAGAGAAGTGAGGAGTACGAAAGCTCTTCTCACACTTCCAGTGTGTTTCCCCCTCCATGTCTGCAAGAAATTCCTCAGTGCTTTGTTAAGTTGGTTTCATCATCACATCTGCAGGCGAGTCCAGCCTCTACAGGGGACCCCGTTACTTAAAGGGGGCCAGGACAACGTATGGTGCTGCGACCGCTTTCTCAAAGGAAAGGCAGGCAACGTGACCATGAAGGAGAAGGTTGCCGTGCCCTTGGGTCGCGGGGCACGAGTCTGTGAAGAAGAAGAAAAAGCTCTTGTAGAAAGCTCTGTCTGATACCCGTGAGCTGCAGCTGCTGGGGGGAGGGCTATGGAAACTGCCAGGCTTGTACAGATAAATTCCAGTTCTTTGGTCTTTGGAGGGAAGGCTCTGATGTCCACTGTCAGCATCAGATCAAATAAAACCTCTGCTCCAGCTCTCCCCATCAAGGGGCTCCTCGCTGCCAGCCCCACCTCGGGGGTCCCAAGGCCCTTTCGCTGATCTGGCGATCCTAACGAGGCGACCTTAACAAAGTGTGGGAGGGAGGGGAGAGGATCTGAGGAGGGGGTGAGTGTGACACAGTGAGAGGATGCTCTGGTGCGTGTTAGGCCAATGTCTCACAAGCCGAACCTGCCCCACTCATTTCTGCTAATCAGCCCTGGTATTAACAGTCCATGGGCAGCAGTGATGCAAGAAATAGAGAAATTCTTCCTTTTCTTTTTCCTTTTTTTTTTTCTTCTTCTTCTTTCATAAGTGTGTCTTTATGGGCTGGTTAGCTTCCTATTACTTTTGACAGCTGAAGAGTATTGTGTTCTGTGCGATAGGCTCTGATTTATTGTTCAGTTCTCCGACAGGACTTGAGTTTTAAAATCCAGTTTCTATTTCAAATACAGTTTGTTGATCAATGCACCACAGAGGTCTTCCCTGGGCTTTGTATGGATGCAGCTGGATCAACGGTCCTCCAGTACCTCCCCAACACGACAACCACGTGGCCCTTCGTACCTGCCTGCTCAGTGATGGTGGCTCAGGAAACATATTTTGGAAGAGGAGCTGTCAGAAATGTCTGTGGCATACCCTTGAAAATGATGATGTTCTGCAGGCAGTTGTGCTTGTTGCCTTTCTGTATTTTTCTAGGAGAGACGTGGTCCAAGATCTCCATAACAGAAGGCGATACAACAACAAAACAACAACCACAAAAAAAAAAAAAAAAAAAAAAATATATATATATATCTGTCTGAAATAGCACAGCAGATATCCTTTCTTGGGAAAGCAAATCCTGGCCGTAGCCCTTGGGCATCCTTCACAAGGAGCTGCTTTCCCATGAGTCCCACCACATCCATCACAGCACCGGGCCAGCAAAGAGCAAAGCTCAGGTTATATCTGCTCAGCCTAGATTTGGTGCTAAAGAAACTTTTAAAACACCTTAGATTCAAACTCTAGCAAGTAATGCAGATGTATTATTTCAATGTTGATCAGACATTTTTCAATTTATAACGCAAAAAGGAAAATTGTGTTTCCATAAACACACACAAAGAATACATCAATGTGAACCCGTTGTTAACGATGTCCTGCCACAGATACCTTGACCTTCTCCCATGAAATCTGTCTTGTGACACAAAAGAAAAATAAAGGTGCAAGAGACATACTAGTGCTCCCTGGCAGAAGCAGGATGGAGGGATGCTCGGAAGGGGGAAGAGGCAGCAGGGGGGAATGGTGAGGTGTGTAGGAAAAGATGTACATTGCTCGAGATGGAGTTCACATACCAAGTGGCTTTGCCAGACCTTCAAGAAATGAACTTCTAGGTTTAGAACTTGTAATTACCCTACTTACTGTAAAAAGGAAATATTAATTCTGCTATGTATTTCAAGCTGCATGTCCTGTTACATGGCGTTTGATTTGAAATTGGCTTTTTCTTCTTTCCCTGCTTCCATTTTCTTCTTATCTGACTGCAGAGACACACAAACCCGCACAAGCTCGGTTGGTGTGTGCACATCTCTCTGATGTCAGCTGGGTGTCTGCCATGGCATCAAACACCAGCACGAGACCTTACATCATGTCCCTGTTCCTACTGTGGTATCACAGGAATAGAAACAGGTCAAGTCATCCATTCTTTTAATCTTTTCACGTTATTTTAACCAGACTAATTTTATCTCCATTTAAGACCTAAGTTGTTGATGGATTCTGACTGAACAAAAATACTTATGATATGCTGAATAGATTTGCCCACCTGTTTAGAGTTAGAGAAACTGGTTTTTATATTTTAGATTAAAAACTTTAATCTCTCAGTGCCAGTGTTAAGAAAGATCTTCATGCCTTTCCCCGTGGAAGTTTATTTTTCTGCCTGTATGTCTCAATAGTATCCATAGAAGTTGTGTCATGTTCCTCACACCATGTGTCTGTGGGGATCGTATTGCTTGATCCACAGAGTTCTGCCTCTGAGACGTCAAATACGTGCTTTGTTGTCCCCTGGAATTATTTTAAATCTGTCTTCAGTGTTTAAGTGAAAATAGCTGAGGGTCTTGGGCTCGACCTCGCTCAGAGAAGGGTTGGACTCAGACTTTGCCCCTCACTCCTGACTCCTCATGACGACGTGATGTTGATGTTGACTGAACATCAGGCTCAGAAGAGGGTCTCCTATGTGCTCTGTAAGGAACTGTGAGTAAATTCAAACAGATAACTGACAACTAAGTTTGCCAATTGACTTCGCCTCTGTGTATTTTAGTAGCCTCATTTGTAAAATATTGCCTGTGTCATCATTTTACATCAGTGGACTGCAGTGGTTTTATGAGAGCTAAATATAAGGCTGCTTACTCTCTTTAGACAAAATGCTTTGATTTGGCATAGGTTAAGTTTTTATTGTTATTGAATTCCTATGTTTCAGAATGCTTAGCTCCAAGATTGTTTTATTAAACTCATCTGTCAGAGTAAGAATACTTTCTGGAGCACACTGGATTGTAAAGGACGTATTCAATGAATGTGTGCATATTACGGCCATAAATGTTTGTTAGAAAAATTATTCCCAACTGATATGACAAAGATATGAAGAATCAGACCACAAATCTCATTAACGATACCGACACTGAAAGAGAAATGAAGCCAATTAATGTTGATAGCACTTGTCAGAAGAATGTCATGGTTCTCCTGTTAATGCCAGTCACAAGCCCTGAGCTGAACGACTCCACAAATGATGACTTTCCTCTCACTTGAGCAAGCTTGGGTGGATAACGAAGGAAAGTTCTGGTTTTCTTTATGTACATGAAATTTCCTCAGTTTACCTGGTACATGCTACAAAAGGGAGTGGAGGCAGCAGGGACAGGGCTCTTTGACCCCAGAGAGCCCCTTCACTCTTATCTTCTGTGGGGCTTAAGTGGAATTAAATACCAGGCTGCTCTGTTACCATGGCAACTTCACTTTTCATGAAAAAAAAGCAGTATATGGTTTGTGATTTGAGCACTCTGTAAGTGTAGCTATTAAGCGTCATCAACTTTGTCACTGGGAAAAGCAAAAAAAAAAAAAACTAAACAACTACTTTTAAGTTTGGATATAAAAGGAACTTTTCCACCTAAGGACCAAAATAGAAAACTGGTAGAGAGAGATAAAATTAGCAGACTTGAAGTTTTGTTATGTGTGCAGTTACAGATGAGACTTTTTACATGTCCACACAAATTACATCTCTACATCACGTGGTAGGACTACTCTCTAAATTATAAGCACACCGATTTGTCTGGTGAACTAAAGCGTATAACTGAACGTTCAAACCAGAGATATGAAAGGCATTGGCTCATTTTTTAACTTTTACAAAAAAATCTTACTTCATACTGGTGTATATATGTAAAATTATTATTATCTTAATGGTCCTGTCTAAAGTAGCACTAAGACAATCTCACAGGTGATGGCTTTCTGGGACCCACGGTGACAAACGCCCATGTCCGAGGAGGTACTTCATGCGACCCTTGGTGCCCCACCGTCTTGCACCGCTGTGGGCACAAGCAACCTACCTGGGACCAGTGCTTCTTTGACACTGATTGGAGGAAATGTCATTTTCCAGGATAACAAACTGCAGGGACTAATTATGCAGAGCTGAAGATGCACAGATGAACCAGCTAACCCCCTGTAGATGCAGTCACAGCCGACCCATCTCCCACGTCAGCCCCACTGATGGCCACCTAAGGTGCCGTCCATCACACGGCAGTAACATCTGGGCCTTCCCCCCACATCATCAGGGAAAATGTGTGAGAAAAACGAGCAGCCTGACCCCAGCTGGGGCACCATGTGGTGCATTTTGTACTTCCAGAAGGAGAAGAGGCTGGGTCATTGTACAGCAAGGACTTTTTGGAGAGGGCACGGTGGCTCTGACTCTGGCTGGAGGTCAAGTGTCTTCCCCATGGACATTCTGTGAATTTAGGTAGCATGTGGAAGACTTTATTTTCCCCTCCTTCGATCTCAGTTTTGCTTTAGTTTGTGCATCAGCAGCTTTAGGAGCTACAATTCCCTGCTCAAAGCAGTAGGGACTTGGGCAAGGGATGGGATGCCAGAGGCCAGGAGACCCCCAGCCCATAGGAAAGGACCACAAGCAAAGCAGGGTCCCAGCAGCACTCGGCTGAGAATGCAGAGACCTCTAGGAAGGAGGACGTGAGCGTTTTGGCCATTGCTGGCCAACTCACTCGAGTTAAAAGCCAAATAAAGGGCAGGGAGAATTTAGTTTCTGTGGTTTTGTCAGTAGCTATGCCAAGGAAAGACAAAAAAAAAAAAAAAAACCAAAACAAAACAACCCAGTTTTGAAAGGGAATGTCTAAATTGCACAGTGAAATGAATGTATTTAATATTGCTTTCTCAGACTCCTAATCCCAAGATAATTCTTGTTTAATTAAGCGAATTGTTGAAGAAAAACAACAAAGTTTACAAAAGGGGGTGGAGAGCAAAGTGCAAGAGCAGGATGTGCCCAAGACGCTTCAGTGAGAATGGGCAAGAGCTGATCCCCGACCGCAGATAACCAAATCCTGACAGCTTTACGAGAGCAAGGGCCGTGCACGACACCCAGCACAGGAACGCTTGCCCTTGGCGGGTCATCAAATCCTCGACGCCTGACTACAGGGTGCCAGCGTTTGCTAAAGCCTCATTTATTCATTACTTTGATGTTAGAACCTGGATCTTACCAATTGTAGGGCTGAAATGATGCTTGGTGATTATTCACATCATTGTGGGAGCTGTCTCCAAACAGATCGTTATTTCCTGAAGTTTGTTTATTATCCAATTTAACTTACCTGAGCAAGTCACGTTACAAGTGAGAACTGCACTGTTTTTGTTACTTGATATCAAAAGGAAGTCAGGGGTTTTCTGATACCTGCTGCTCCTCAATTCAATAACCTGCTGAAACGGCCAAGTGAAACATTTCATTTTAGCAAATACCACCTCATATTATTTCAGTGTTCATTACATTGCCTTTCCAGGAGCCTGATTTTCTGGAATATCTACAACGCTAACACTTACATAAGCATATGAAGGCCCAGACATGGATGGATATCGACCTGTGGAACGGTATCTAACAAGCCTGGACGTGGCATTGTCATTGAAGGAAGCCCCTGGGTTTTCCCCAAGGAAAGAAGCCCCCAGGAAGAACCCCAAAGTTCTTCATTTGCCATGACACAAGGGCAACAGGGAAATGCCAGTGCTTGCGTTTGTTACTTAAGGCAGATAGAGCATAATTGATTATTTTAAATAGTAAAATCAAGTCTTCAATGCCTGCAGAAACGAATTTGATTCTTCTTTTCTAATTTTTCTCTCTTTACCTTCATGAGAGCGTGCCACAAATGTGCCCCAAGCTGTTGGCGTGCGATTAACCCATTCCTGCTGTACCCACTTGGTTCCTGTCTTCACCGGGAAAAACCAGGACGTTTCACAGGGTCTCTGGGCATTGAAATGGAAATAAAATTCTCTAACTTCAGTACCAATCCAGATATTAATGTAGGTGCTCTAGTTCAAGTATTTTTATATTGGCATTACGTTGGTTGTTTTCCCTACGTATTTTACAAGAGCCTGGATGAAAATAGGGAAGGAAATGAATGATAACCTTGTAGAGCAGCTGTGGGGCAGGTAGGGTATCAGCTCAGGGACACAATTTGGTTCAGGTCCTTCATGTGGAATTAGGGTCATTACTGTGATTTAGTAGGAAACATATGTGCAAGTATACACAGAAATGAGAGAAAATATAATTTTCAGAGCTTATTCAGCAGTGGCTTGCAGAATACAGATGTTGAGTATAATATACTTCCACTAAATTGGATTGTGGTTGAATAAAGAAGTTGATCTTAAATTCAGCGGTGGAGTCCTGCTCTGCTTTCACTTGGAAATACACACTCTTCTTTTGTTTCATTTTTGCAACTTATTCCATAAATATTTTGGCATGCCTGTCTGTTACGCTGCCGTAGTCTTCTCTCCTGCTGAACAGAAATTAGCATTTGTAATTTATTCACCAGGGGAAACAAAAAAGGCTCTGCACTGTTCTGAAATTTAATGTCTAACAGATAACTGGAACGCTGAGTCAGCACAAAGTGCATTTAGCAAACAAACACATTGCCTGCATGTGATTTAACAGAAGATACAGCAAACAGTGGGGACAAAAAAAAAGCTTTTATCTGCACTGCATTAAAAAGGATGTAAGCCTTCAACGGGCCTTCAGAAACTCATTTCTGCCCTAAACCCCAGCATTTTCTGAAGGCAGCGGCAGAAACCGGCGTGTACGGGGAAATCCTGGGGTACCCGCGGGCTACCGGAATGGTTTGCTTGTTTGTTGTTGTCTTCATTCGGGCAGGATAGGATCTGTTGCGTGCTGGAATAACACTCAAGCTGACAAAATTTACTTTGCCGCAATTCCCTCTCCAGGTACCAATTCCCCCACCTCTTAACTTGTGCAAACTCAGCCCTGGATCTCAGCCAGGGTTGCTCTCATTCTTAAACTGAGTAGCTTACAAATACCGTCGTAGCGACTCAGTGCCATTCAGGCTGAGCTCAGGAGATGCTCCGCTTTCCCTCATCCACGTCTTCCTCGTTTAACTTTGGGGATTTAATTGATCTGTCGTCTCTGTGGCCTGTGAGACCGGTGCTTTGTGCCTCAAGCGCACCCAGCACCCACCTCTGGTCCCAGCATCACCTGGGGGCTGAGCACAGCCCCCCCGGCACCTTTCATGGGGTCACACCAGCAGGAAATATTTGGGTACTTTTTTCCTCTAACTAAAACATATTAGAGATAAAGAGATGATGTGCCAGCGTTCATCTGAAGTAGAGCAACCCACAGTGAAATAGCTGCAGAGTTTCTGGATTTTTTTCCCTTTGGTTTAGAAATTAGTAAAAAAATTTTGCTGAAAGTAAAAAAAAAATTAAAATTGCAGCTTGAAATATGTATCTAGTATGGAAAAAAATAGTAAAGGGTTAAATGCTTAAAAATAGCAAAGTTACAACAGGAAAAAAAAGGCGTGCTGTCATTGGAAACAGCAAACAAGCTCCAGCTGAAGTGAAATGATCACACCTGGCCAAAGGAGCCACGGCTACACGGGTGACAAAAGCGTGATGTCCTTAGTGCCACAGCGCCCATCTCCATGGCGAGAGGTCTGGAACAAGGACCGGGGAGCGGCGTGTGCTGGGTGGGCGAACCCCCCCGCTACCTGAGCATCTCGCGGTCCCTGCCCCTCGGCCGGTGGCAGGGGGAGCAGAGCATCGCCTTTCCGAGAGCCAGTCCACGCCCAACGGTTCGCAGCCTAGCTAGGCTGGACATGACGCATGCGGCACAGCCCTACCAGGGTGAAAGCTGTCTCATCTCTAGGACAGCGACTGCAGTGGTAAATTGGTTGCAATTTCCCCAATTCTAAATGGGTTTTAATAGCAGAACAATTTTATTCTTTGGAGTCTCTGCTGGGGCCATTACTGGCATAGCGACCTTGGAGGGGGAAGGTCATACCCTGACTGACAGAGATATGCCACTGGAATCAACTCTCTTTACTTTTTAATTAGGAAAAAAAAAAAGCCTATTTTTTTTTTCTAAATGGCAGATAGATGAGTTTTTCAAACAGTCATAATGCTGAGAAACTTAATGACAGTCTCTAATTAAATTAATCTTTCCTCTAATCCAACCCCATGCAGGCTTAAACAAATTACCTCTAAAAAAAAACCCAGCTAAAATATCCACTCAACAGATCTCTATGATTAAACAGCAGTTTCACTTGCTTGCTCTTCATTTTTCACTCTTGAGAAGAGTTACGTATCTTTTTATTATCTTGAGATCTAAAGATGCTTTACCACCTCTTGAGCCTAACCAGTTACAACAAAGTTGCCTAACGCCGTCCGTAAATAGCGTGCTCTTCTGCAGAGACACGCCGGGATGTCTGTCGGGCACGGCCAACATCAAAGGACCAAATCCTGGGAGACATCAGGGCACCTGGCTCCCACCCTGTCCCTCCGCGTTGCCTCCAAATGATGAATACCATACAGCACTAATATTGACCACCAGTCACGACTGGCATGAATTTTTCTTTTCGGGGAAAGCTTGCAAACTTTAGAAAATGAGATTTAAAAATTTTCCATTAAAAAAAAAAATCTCACTTTCTAAAAGATGACTGTTTTAAAATGGATTGCTGGTTTGGGGGATATTTGCACCCATTTCTGCTTTTTATTCTCTACTAATCATATTTTTTATTTATTACAACGCGGCCTGTAAGACAGACACAGCCAATTAAGGCCGTTCTGAGAAGCAGGCACAACGGCTGTGGTTAGCGAGTGGTTTGTACGATCGATTTTTTACTTTTCAACCGAGATAATGGGCACTTTGCATAGAGAATTTATACCCCAGAACTCTCTTTCATATTGGCACACGAAACGGGCACGGCTCTTATTGCAGCAGCGCCTCATTGATTTTGCAATCCACCATTCCGTTCCGGGAGCACCGGCTCTCGTTTTGCCCTCCCTGGAAGACGGAGGTTTCCTATGACTATAGATTCCTGGTTTAACTTCCCAGCACCATTCTGCAGGCTTGCTTACGTGTGACTTTCGGAGCGGTTTTATGCCCGTCTGGCTGTTAACACAGCAGAAAAACACAAAATGAGTGCAGAACCTGACATCAAGGGCTTACAATGTCTATTTGTCTGCACGTTGGCAAAAGGGAGCGGGAAGGATGCTCAGAGCTGGAAGCTGTTCAATACTTCTTTTCAGAGATAACAACGGTGTTCCTGCACAAGAAAATTAAGGAAGGAGAACAAGGAAGGCAAAGCCACCACAGATGAACGGTCTGCTGGGGGCGGGGGGAGATGAGCCGTTACTCTTTCCAGTACAAATCAGTACTTTTTTTCCTTCCTTTTCAGTTTTTTATAACCATAACTTTATTAAAGTGTAGCTTTTCTTTCCAGTGTGACTGCAATAATTTCTTCGAGAACGTATTTTAATGGCTTGACTATATGCTCGAGATTTCTGTTTGTTTCTATAATTGCTTCTTAATTATTTTCCAATTGCTGAAACAACAGTTTTCACAGTTTATTAAAAAGCCTTTTTGAAAGCATTACCCTAAGGCATTGTCAACATTTTGTTACAATCACTAACAGCCAGCACAGATGAATAATCATCAGCACTGGTAGCTTGTGTCAAACAGATGAAACTGTGTGAGGCTTATATAGAAATTACAATAAAATTTCATGTCAGGCTGGAGCCGCTTTCGCCCAGGAACACAGGCAACCTTAGCTACCCAATGGCTGGACCAGCTCCATCTCCCAGAGCTGAGCTGGAGAGGAACCCTGGGGACGCCTGGGTCTGCCATCTCACGGGCAGCAGCCCGGCCAGGCTGCTCCCACAGGCCTTTCCTCTTTTACTGTTAGCATCGACTGAAATTCTTTTTGACTCTAAAATAATCAGTTTTGCCTAGATCCTCCTTCTTGCTGGCTGGCTGGCTCATTGCCGTCCTCCAGATCACAGATTCCACACGTGAAAAACTCTGGTGTTGGGATGCTCAGAAATATATTCTGTAATTCCCCAGTCCAACTGGGCGAAGCCCATTGCCAAAGGCACAGCAGCGTGCCCCATCCCTCCAGGACTGCCAGTTACCACAGCAAAGCTTGCTGGGCTTTATCACAGCCAACACCGTATCTTCATCACGTTTTGTATTTTCATCACCTTTCCCACCTTCATCACCTTTCCCACCTTTCTGTCGCCAGGCGGCGATGCCAGCCCTACTGATATCTCTTTGTGCAGCTGACAGGGACAGACACAAAGGAGATGATACTCCTGGGTGAAGAACCTTGTGTCTCTTGCTGAAGGGCTGTTTTGTGACAAACGGGAGCAGGGTGACGGACCTCCTGCTGGTTTCTTTAAGGGTTGTACATTAACAAATCCTCAGTGCGGCTATGGATGCGGCGCCTGATGTGTCTGTCCGCGGAGAAAGCCACCACGAGCCATGAAGGGTCCCAGCACCATTCAGGGAGAGGGTGCCTCAGCGCCCACCCAGTCACCTCCTAATTTCCCCTCCCTTTGGCCACAGGGTAGCTTGAGACATACCAAGTTCCATTTTTAGCATAGTTACCTCTAAACCAGTTAGCACTTCTTTTCCCAGTGTAACTTTACTAATGGGGATTGCATCATTGCATTGGAAAGGAAAATTATATTTTCAAACCTTTAAAAAAAATTAAGGCAACTCTTATCTACATTTTTTTTTCCCCACTCTTTCTTATTTTAGGAAAAAATTGGCCTGATCCACTCAGCTGTAACAAGCTGGAACGCTCTGTATCATTAAAACCCGAGAATATTTAGTGTAGGGAAGGTATCACTTTAACGTATTTCTATGCATGGCCCTGATTACACGTCTCTCCAAAGTGGCGGTTTAAGAGACATCAGCAGAGCTTGCACAGCCCTATTCTCACCTACATGATGTTTCACACCAAGCCCTGTGTAATTAAGACTTAGTAATCAGCACTCCAGCAGCAGCCTGGTCTCTGAGCTATTTGCAGGTGCCTTTCCAGCAGATATTTGCAAAATTTCGTACCTACAGACGTTGCCAAAAACGCTGAAGTCCTGCTGGTCCTGTGTCCTGTCCCAGCTGCAGCATATCAGGGTCTCTCCTTTGCCCATTGCAATATGGAACCTTGGAAAGGCGATAAATAAAGAGATTCCTCATGACACCTCTTGCTTACGGTTAAATCTTCATTTACAATTCCAGCAACAATTGCTGCTACACAGTTTACTTGCTTTCTAACAAAGCAAACCAGCGCGGTCGTTCTCCCCAGCATCATCCATGCCAGTGGCGTGTGGCACAAACCAGTGCAAGTTCCCAGTGCTCAGGTTTGAACAGCTCCATCCTCGCCAGCGGGATGTTCGTGTTCGAACCACCAAGGGCGAGCTTCTGCAGAGCCCAGGAGATGGGATTTCGCCATTCCTTCAGGGGACTCCTCAGGATCTATTCCCTTTCTTACTCCTTACACTCCGCATGCAAATAGAGCACGATATCCTTTCAAGGAAGCCATCACACGCAGTGATATTCTGATTTACAGATATGCAAACCGAAACCACTCTCTGTGCCTGTACTCCATAAGATTTTCAAAACCACATCTCACTCTAAGCAATTTTAAAGAGAAGAACAGAAAGATTGTTCTTCTTTTACAGGTTGCCCAGAGAGGTGGTGGATGCCCCATCCCTGGAAACGTTCAAGGCCAGGTTGGACAGGGCTGTGAGCAACCTGATCTGGTTGGGGACGTCCCTGCTCCTTGCAGGGGGGTTGGACTGGATGACCTTTGAAGGTCCCTTCCAACCCTAACCATACTATGATTCTATGACCCCTGAACTTCAAGTCTATAAATAATTAACAGGCTTTTTTCCATGTATTGCCTTGGAAGTCAGAAATCTACACAACACTTCAGTTCTGACTTCTTCTAAAACCCAAACACTAAAAATAATTATCTACAAATTAGTTGGGAATTTTGTGACAAATTACTCGTGTTTTACATCAGACCTGAAACTTTATAGGAAAAGATCAATTTTGGCAAAACTCCCAATGTAAAAAAAAAAAAAAAAACACAAACAAAAAAAAAATGTGGAAAATTTCAAAATTTGCCTCTAGCATGAAATATTTCTTTCAAAAAGAGTAGGGCAAATTAAGATAAAAACAAAAAAAATGTTATGGATTATCAGTTCACTGTTTTCGAGCACCCAATTTTTCATCACTGCTTGATACAGATAATGTTTTACTTTTGAAAACGCCCACCCTCCTGCACCCAAATGCTGCTGGGGAACACGTCCAGCCATAACTGCACCTTATGCCCCTGTACAGCTCTTCCCTATCAACGTCCTTCAGAGTCCCACCGGCACCTGCAGATTCCTGCCTGTGGGGGCAAACGGGTGGAAGAGGAAAACGTCTGGGGAGATGAGCTGGGGTCTGAAGCACCGTTAAGATAAAAGCCTTAGGTCCCTCTCCCTCTTCTCCCATAACACTGACGTTTTTAAAGTACAGTATATTAAAAGCAGCAATTGCATATTTACACAACTGGGAAATAAAAGTTTTGTTTATATTCTCTTCCTGTGCTCTTCTCATAAACTAAATCATATAAATTATTCCTGATTTTCCTTCATCAGCCATGAGCAGTGTATTGCCTGGATATAAAACTCTACCTTCAATACTTTGATTACAAAATACAAAGAGAAGAACCGACACCTCGAAGGCATGATTAGCTTTAGTGAAAGAGAAGTTTTCCTCCTTAATGTGGAGCCAGGAAGGCATCCCCACCTCTGGAGGAGGACACAGAGGCTTTGTTATTCAGTACCAGGATAACAAACTCGGGGCCGTGGCTGCCGGGAGCATGACAGGCCAAAACACACGCATGAGGCCGCTTAGATACGGCCTTTTAGGGAGCAAGCTGCACTAACTTTAAAATGTGCAATAGGTATTTAGAAAGCAAAGTTACGGTTTCACCAGCACTGCGCAGGTCGGTGGAACCAACAGTACAATCCCATGCATTTATGTTGGCATGACAAGGATCTCATATAATTTACTGATGAATATATAAATTAGCTGGCCTGGAGATTTCAGGAGGGATTTACTAACAGTTCATCAGGGCTGTGCCCAAAGATGATGCTTTGCTGCGTGCTCATCACCTCTGCTAGGCCATGGTGGTAAGAAAGCGTTTGAATGCTCCATCATTCTACCGACCTCATTTAGCAACAGAGCCAACAATGTAACCATATATTTGTTTGTTTCTTTTGTGGAATTCTGAACAACTTGGCACTATTTAAAGCAATGAAGCTGAAAGAAATACAAGGTTCTCCAGAAATAGCTGTAAATGAAAACTTTGCGTGTGCCCAAGCCAAGCCCTGGCTGTGATGCAACGCAGACTGGGGTTGGCTGGGAAGGAAGACCATCTTCCAGGCCCGTTGTGTTACGTGAAACCACAATTATTGATTGGAGACCATTTAAACACTTAAAACAGTTTCCAAAAAGTGGCCATGAAAATCTGCTTTTAAAAGTTTTGTCTTTAAATTAGATATGAAAACTCTCATCAATGGTACTGGACAGAGCCATTTTTTTTTTTACGATTAGGAGAAGCACTCTTACAATGACAACATTATTTGATCAGCTCAGATTGAAATGTTTGGCAGAACACCTGCTCTCTGTAATTAAGACATCTTTCTCTTTCTAGACTTTATTATTAAGCACACATGCAAGTTACACAGTTATATTATTGTCATGGTTTAGCCCTACTCGGCGGCTAAAATACCACACAGTCGCTCGCTTGCTCACTCCTCCCTTCACTGCCTCCCCCCCGCCCCCACTGGGATGGGGAAGAGAATCAGGAAAGAAAGCAAGGCAAAACTCATGAATTGGGATAAAAACAGCTTAAAAAAACAGCAAAGGAAAAGAAAACAGAGACAGGAAGTAAACAATAACAAAAAAAACCCAACCCAATAACAGAACATGTTGACGCGGAAGTAACGGACACTGCTGACGACCAATATGATCAAGCAAATGCCAATTTATTGTTGATACATCCCGGTTAATATAGCCCTTCTAATTCCGTATCATGCGCAAGCTCTCTACTAATTGGTTAACTATATCATGCACGCGCTCCTAGCTAAAATATGATTCGTTAAGTCTCTATGTTCACGCGCACGGCTCTCTCCACCTGCACCCTGCTTCACGTTCAGCCCCCAGTCACGTATGCCAGCTGTTTTCCTTCTTCTCAAGGTTGCTTCGTTTACTTTCTCACAGGAAGCTTCATTACTTTCTCACAGGCGGCCTCATTATTTTCTCACAGGTGGCTTCAGTACTTTCTTACAGGCAGCTTCAGTACTTTCTCACAAGCGGCTTCAGTGATGTCCTTGAGGCCTGCTGCTCACAAACATAACAATTCCATTCGGTCTGGATTGTTCACTAAGTGCCCCTGGTACTCCAGGTATCCAACAAATCCCCCTTTTTGTTTTGAACAATCCAGACCCACTTTCATCATACGTTCCATAGCTTTCACAAAGCATTTTTAAATATACCCCAAAATCATCAGTGTCAACAGCAAACCCGTCAATAATACCAACCCATAAACTATCAAATCTTTTAGCCAGCCTGTGACCCCCAAGGATTTCAACCAGTCTGTTAACCTGCTTTCCACTTGTATTGCATGCATGTTGCATCATAACTCTGCCAACTGATAGCGTATCGACTTAGAGTGATCAGAAACATTCATGCAACACATACCTTCAAAATCTTCATGTCCATGCGCTAATAACAAAAAATCAATGGCTGCTAGATTCTGCAAAAATATCATGACGCATGCTATCCATGTCTTCTAATAATCCTGATAACATGCTAGAGGTTAAATTCATTTGCTTTTGTGCCCACCAAGCTAATTTATTTAAGTTAGCTAAAGTTTTGGCAGTTGCTGCCCAAGGAACAAATAAAGATAATGCTATCTGCTCAGCTGTACCCAACAGGGTTAAATTGCTGTCACAATGGGGAGTCAATACTTTTAGCGATCTTCTTGCTCGCGTATGATACCGTAATGTTCTCATAGGTGGAGCAAACACTATCAATTTTCCAAAATAACATGGTCCTCCTATGGCCCTTTTTGGTACTCCTGACCTTATTTTACTACAATATCAACTAGGTTCATGTAGGCCTCTACTGAATCTCCCCTTTTTTTTTTTTTTTTTTTTTTTTTTTTTTTTTTTTTTTTTTTTTTTTTATTAGCCAGATTGTCTGTATTGAGTTGTTAATCATTTTTTGCAAGCATGGTATGTTAATGATTATGCCTAGTATGATGCCTAGTATCACAATTCCGATTTTAACCAAGGACAGCAACCACCCAATTATGCCACACACAAGCTTAGTTAATAAAATTACTGATCACACGTTATACATATTCATGATTATGAAGCAAAGCTAAGTTTCACTACCTTCTAGTAATTTTCTACTATAACATTCTTCTACTATTATAGATATAACAACTCCAGTAACTTATCTATAAGAGCAATGACTAGTTTTCTGCAGGCCTCTGTTGAAACAAGCCATAAATTCTGCTAACAATGTTTTGTATCTTAAAGCTTCCCTTCTCATTCCATGGCTTTCTTCCTGAGAGCATGATTGCATTCCTCCCTCAAGGTCGGTGTGCTTTCACTGATACCATACTGGCTCAGCAAAATACCACATCTCCCCCTTCTTTTTTTATGAGAAGAGGCTTGTTTCAACGCTTTATCTGTTAAAGTCTGCACACATTTTAAGACACAGAATATAGATCAAAATACATATATAAAAGGAATGAATAAGCATCCTACAGCTATTAGTAACAAGCTTATATCAAGTCACCAAAAGATTTCTGAATATCAAAACCATCACTTTGTGGCTGTTTTTGTACTCCTTTTTGCAAGTTTTGAATACTTTTGTGAATAGATTCCGAATGATCAGACAGATTCATGCAGCAAAGCCCATCAAAATCCTGACAATCATGATTTTGTGCTAATAATAATAAAAAAATCTATTGCTGATCTATTCTGTTACTAACCCAACTATGCGAAAGACACCGCTGAGCAAGAGGCTGTTTATCAGCCGGGTCAGAGCAGAGAAGGGAGGCAGGCGCAGCACCTTCAGGGCGTCCCCTGTTGTAAATAAAGTGTGCTCTGGGTCCGTCCTCTCCCCTTCGCTCCGAGCCACCTCTGTTTATACCCTCAGCAGATTCAGTGAAAGAGTACTGACCAGGTGTTGCTGCATGCATGGCCAGTGCTTACAACAAGGCCTGTCAAATATGTGCTCTGCAGGCTAACAGCGGTTCTGTTTTGTAAAGTAGCATAGTATATAGAATCTACATCAGTTAACAGCATTGATAGTGCCAATGAAGTTATATTTATTTGCTTAGCAAGCCAACAGTCCAATTTATTTAGCATAGTTAATGCCTAGGCACTTGCCACACCAGGTGTAAAGACTGAAGCAGCAATAATTTTACTTAGTTTCCAAATCTCTGTATTGTCTTGGCAATCAGATTCAATGCTATGTATGCTTCGTTTAGGTCTTTTATGCTGTCTGGATTTTGATATGTGCTCGCATGATTACGTCAAGCTGTGTCGTTGCAATGTATAGATCTCAAAGCATTTACAATCATTACCCCTCTAGAAACATTAGTTCTTGAATAGTTAAAAAATAGACAGAAGTCCATCTTTACTGATCCCAAAAAGTTCCATCTTTTGTAGTTTTAGCACTCAGCACTCGTGGTTGCTGCTGTTTTACACAGAGTTGCTGTCCGACCGGTATCTGGCAGGTCAATCAAACATGTTCTGAAATACCCGCAGATGAGACAGACAGGGATCCACTTGTTTACTGCTCCTGTAAAGACATGAGCGTATCCCTTCCCCCATGTTATAAGAAGGAACGGTCCTTCCACTTATACAAAGCTCAACTCAGACAGGAGTATCTGTTAACCATGTCAGGGGCGGGGGGGTGGGGGCGCCTGGCGGCGGCTGTGGCCCCAGGCATAGAGGAGGAAAGAAAACTAAAACCTGAGGTTTAAGACAAGAATAGGGAGGGATCCTTAAAGCCACCGCTACAGGCAAAAAACAGACCATCACTAAAACCAAAGCAGGACAATGAAAAAAGGAACAAGACAACCTCCCCCCACCCCTCCCTCTTCCCGGGCTTAACACCATCTCTACCTCCCTCCCCTGCGCCCTGAGCGGGACAGGGATGGGGGGCGGGAAGAGGGAATGGGGGTTACAGACAGTTAATCACGCACTGCTTTATTGATATCAACGGTTTAACGGCTGCACCTACAGCAGCAACCATGACCGGAGCCTTTTCTTGTTCTAACATTCGCTCGACAGCTTCCAGCAGTTGCCCTGTACTAGATCCTTTTGGCAGCACACTAAGGGCTCTTTTAGTTTTTTGGGTTTGTTTTTTTTTTTTTTTTTTTTTTTTTTTTTTTTATCATTAGCATTATTAAAGGCAAGCATATCTAAGAACTTTGCTTTCATGTCATCATCCAAATCAGGGTGAGCCATAATTGCGGTGTGCAACCGATCAATAAATTTCCCATATGGTTCTGTGGGACCTTGCCTTACTGACGTAACGACAGGTCCGGACTTTTCATCATACACCCTAGCAAGCGCTCTATAAGCCAAATCTTGGCCCAGTTGTAACACTTTGGTAGCAAATTGCGCTTGCCAATCAGATCGTGTGTAGGGTCCCACTCCCATCAGCATTTGAGTTTGCACCCCGAATAATGGATCACCCTGTTGTCGAGGCGTTGCAGGTGCCCTATCACAAGCAGCCTGCCAGTACTGAAAGAACTGCAGCTGCTGTGACAGTAGCAAAAGCATCTGGACAATCATTCTAATATCATAAGGAGTTAAAAACTGTGACAAAAAAAATATGCTGCAACACAGATTGAGTATATGATGATTTTAGCCCATACTGAGTAACTGCACTTTTAGCTTCCTTCAATATTTTCCAGTCTAATGCTTGCCACACACTTCTCCCAGTATTATTGGTCACAACTGGAAATGCCATGGGCAAAGGCTCTCCTTCTATCAAAGCACCTCGAATCACCTCTTTCCACTGCACTATCGGATTCAAAACCCCGGCCCCTCCCGCCGGCGTCCCTTGCAAAGGTGCAAAAAGACTGATCTCACCCGATGCTCCGTTCGGAACGAATAGGTTGGATGCTGACAGGTCTCGATGTGGCACAGGCGAAGGAGTTGACAAGTTTCCCAGCGACGCTTCTAGGCGAACCTCTAGGGCTTCTAGCCTTTTTAGTGTCTCTTGCAGCTGTGCATCCTTCAAGCCGGATGAATGTTCATCCCCCTCCTCCTCACGCCGTGGTGGCAGGGAAGAAGGTGGTAACGGGGGATAAACCGGAGCTGCTGGCGCCGGCGAAAAGGCTCGTGACTCTGAGCCTGCACTGGCGCAGTGTGGCGGGGTGCCTGGCGGTGGTACATCTGATGGTGGTGAAAAGCCTGTGGCAGTTTTTCCCTCTGGTGCCCGCATATCTATAGTTATGGGGGCTGTGGCTGCATTTCCTGGAGTCCTTGCTGGGGCTCGAACCCCCCCACCCTCAGCACGAGCCGGGGCGGCGGCAGGGCTCGTTAAACCCGAGAACGGCATGCTAGTAGCGGAGGTGGACCTGCCGGCTGGAGTTAAGGCCGCAAAAGCAGATGTGGCAACTGAATGCTTGGCTTTCATGCTTATCAATGTTTCGTTAATTAGCCTCCACACGGTGGAGAGTTTGCTCGCCTCCTTTGATCCTTTACTTATTTCATCCCACAGCTTTTTTCCTATCTTTTCCCATGTCAGGAGTTCAAAAGCAGCATCAACTGTGGAGATTAATTCCCTTTTCTTTGCCCACTGCAGCAAAGCTTCTAGGATGGCCGAGTCATAAATCAGTCCTCTCATAGAGAGCATATGTTGGAGGAGCTTAACCACTGCTGACTCCTCTTTGGTCAGTGTGGACCCCATCTCCTCCCCGGCCGCTCGCCTGGCCAAGACGAGATTCCCTCCGTACCTTTTGTACCTTTTTGCGCTATAGCGACTTCCCGAGTGCCGGGGCAGCACTCGCCTTCGACCGGCTTCCGCCCCCTCTTCTTTTCCTATTTCGGTTCCGTCGGGATGTCCAACGCCGATCTGAGGGTCCCTGTTCGGGCGCCACCTGTTGACGCGGAAGTAACGGACACTGCTGACGACCAATATGATCAAGCAAATGCCAATTTATTGTTGATACATCCCGGTTAATATAGCCCTTCTAATTCCGTATCATGCGCAAGCTCTCTACTAATTGGTTAACTATATCATGCACGCGCTCCTAGCTAAAATATGATTCGTTAAGTCTCTATGTTCACGCGCACGGCTCTCTCCACCTGCACCCTGCTTCACGTTCAGCCCCCAGTCACGTATGCCAGCTGTTTTCCTTCTTCTCAAGGTTGCTTCGTTTACTTTCTCACAGGAAGCTTCATTACTTTCTCACAGGCGGCCTCATTATTTTCTCACAGGTGGCTTCAGTACTTTCTTACAGGCAGCTTCAGTACTTTCTCACAAGCGGCTTCAGTGATGTCCTTGAGGCCTGCTGCTCACAAACATAACAATTCCATTCGGTCTGGATTGTTCACTAAGTGCCCCTGGTACTCCAGGTATCCAACAAGAACACACATAAGCATGTAACTTACAGTGCAATACTCACAGCGGATCCTGATGCCCAGCTCCCTCCCCAGCAGCCAAACTGACCCCCAGCCCCGTCCCCACTTTATCCCCTGAGCAGGAGTCCCATGGGGTGGACCAGCCCTGGGCTCATTGGGGTAACCTGTCCCAGCTGTGGGGTAACTGGTAACCATCCCAGCTGTGTCCCCAGCCCCAGGGGCCGCCAGCTCCAGTGAAAATTAACTCCATCCTAGCCAGAACCAGGACAATTATACATAATTGTATCATAATAATAATACTGGACATGGTGTAGTGTTATTTTATATATTATGCATATGTGTAATTTCAGGTTCAGACACGTTTTCTAGTTTGTGCACACAAAGTGCATGGAATTCACAGCTCAGAATTTCAGTCTAAGACACTTTGTACTCTGAACTTTTCTTCGTACAACTGTACTTGCCAGCTAACAAGGAAAGTCTTGACAGCATTATTTACGTGCGCAATCTCCCCAAACTGCTCTGCAGAATTGTAATTCCTTATTGATTTAAGTGAAGTACGTGGATAATTACAACATTCTTTTCTGAGGTCAACTGAATGTACAAAACCCATTCACTGAGGCTAGGATTTTCAAAACAGTCCAATATTCCTGAAAAAAAAAAAAATAGGGAAAAGATGAGGGAGGTGGAGGGTGTAGTGCTCACGGATCCATATGAAATTCCTGAGGGTACAATCCCAAGTCACGTGCACTACCGGCCTCGCTGCAGCCAGGGGTACCACACAGTGCCGCTGGCAGAATTACTAGAGAAACCCGAGCTATTTACTAAAACTAAATGGAATCGTGTTGTTAGTTGATATAATTTTCTATTCATTCCTCCTATGATGAAAGGCATTTGCAAGGTCACTTGAAGCACGTGGCCACTTTCAAGCAGTGCTTTAGGATCCAAGCTGCCTTTCCACCTTCCTGACAAACAGCAAATAATCCCAAAGTCAGCCATTTAAGAACAGAGATGAGGATTTAAGACGACAGGAAATGTCAGAAGCAGAAAGGCTCAAGAAGTCCTCCAAAGACTGAAGAGTTATCTCCAGCAGCGCAGAAGGAGATCGGCTGGAGAAAGGTGATGTACGTGAAGCCTGCAAAAAATTCTGAGAAACAAGCAACGGCACAAAAACGGTCCCGAGGAAATCCTCGGCTGTCACTGCCAGCCACTGCACTGCTGCTGCCAGCGGCATCACTGTCCAGCTCCTACCAAAACACCTCCTTGCTCCTCGGCAAAAGCAGAATATGCACACATTTATAGTGACACAGACCAAGCTTTGTACATTCAGCACTTCGTTATTCCCTCCGTTGTAACTTTACACAGAATGGTATCGGTTTTTTTTTTTTGCTTTTCCCTTTTATTTGTACTAGGACAACTACCGTCATTTCTTCTGCATCCCCGGGAAACCGCTCTGCGCCTCGCTGGGTTGTTGGCTTATTGATGTATCAGCTGTATCTGCAAACAATACTATGAGTGAAAGTGCTCTCAGTGTATCACCATCCTTGTCAAAGCAACAAATGCCTTATTTACCCAAGAAACGCTCTGTGGAAGAGCAGGGATTTCACACAGGGATTCGCTTCTGACATTGATGCCAGTTAAAGGTTATCACACAAAACATTGAATTATCTGCTAGGGCTGCGGAACCGCAGAAAGATAACAGGGAATTCTGAATAATAATTGAGAACTCCTTGCTGAAATCAATGCTTTTAGACCATATTGGTGTAGATATTTCTTTTATCTGTAAAAAACTATTAAAAATTGAACTGAGTGCAGATCTTAAATGTCTGTATCACGACCAGGTTCGTGGTTGTCAACGCCTGAATGGAAAATCGTGAATATGCAAGCAAAAGTACCCCCCGCAAAAACGCTCCGGAGTTCACTTGCAACGTCTATTTTCTGCGAGATAAAAAAACTCACTAGGTGTATTAAATCATATGCCTCTGTCTCCAAGAAGGCTTTCATCAAGCCAAGGGATGCTCAGGATGGGGAGACTCATCTGTGGGGCACAGATAAAGAAGCGATGCCAGTTTCCTACACTCCATTCAACCAGAATGGGCTAACCCTTGCTAGGTGCCATAGAATTTTCCAAGAATTTCCCCCAGGATTGTGAATCTCTGTCACTCTCTCTCTGCGCTACATTAAACTGGAGCTGAGCAAATGGATATTTGGGGCAAGAAGGAGCACAGTGAGATGACTCAGTTGTGCTGGTATCTGTTTCAGATCTCAAATGGAAGCTTTGCTGTTACTCGATGTACAGGGTGTCGGTGTCTTCATTAAACTTACCCACCCATCAAAAACGTATGAGTATTTAAGAATATTTTGAAATGAAATTTCATAGCCCACTTTTGGTACCAAATAACAACATAAAGCCTTACATTAGTCTGAAAGCAATATTCACACTTTTAAAATAAGTTTATATAGATAAATAATGTGGCTTGGGAGCTTCTCCCATTCCACATAAAAAAAATGGCGAATCAAAGAGATTACGTATTTTCACCACACTCCAGCTATCGCAGGGAGGGCCAGCATATTTTCCAGGAGCCGTGCTTTTTGGGAACATAATGGAAAATACTATTGTAGTGTTCACAATCCTGCTTTTTGTTAGAATATTTATAGATATTGTCAAAGCTGAATTTCTAGCCACAGTGATCAAGGTGCAAACATAAAGCACATCTTGTTTGCTTCGTGGCCTCTCCTTCACAAAGTACAGTGAAGATCCTTGGGCTTGGGGTTGTTTTGTTACAAGATGCCATTTTCTTTAAAGAAAATGTAGGCTTCTAACTGTCACCTGGGAAGCCAGCACTCCCGGTTTGGGTATATTTTGTGATCTGCTCTGGGTTTGCAGGGCGTCAGGACTGGCAGAGCTGCAGGTGACGTTAAGGATGGAGGAAATGCCATGGCAGCGGGGCTCGCCCTCAGCCTTGGGAGTGGGAAGATGTTTGCAGCCTCCTTCACCCAAACCAGTTCCCTACCACTCCGTAGCTTTGTGCATGTTTTTCTCGTTCTTGCCTTAGAATGAAGAGAGCTCTTGAACGAGCCTCATTACAGCACTTATTCTCAAAGCATTTAAGCACACGCCTCAGATCTGCGAAGTCTGACTATTCACAAGTTCAGTAGAACATTTAAGCCCAAGTACCTTGTTCAACTGCAGTTTCTATTCTTCTGTCAGTAATAACTAGTCTTTCAAACACAATAGAAACTCCTTGATAAAAAGTAATTAAAGTATTGAAGTGTTATCGCATTTTTCAAAATATTGTTCTATTGAGGCTCTTATTGTTGCCTCAGCAGGGGCAGAGAAGAGCAGCAGACCTGGTCATGAACAAAGAGTGGGCACCACTCCAAGGGCTCGCTTCTGTATGGTATTCTTTGAACTCGAGATGAGGCAGAAGTGGCATCCCTCTGCTGGAATGGGGAGAGGGAGAAAAAAAACAGTTAAAAAAAAAAATATTTCCCTGAACCAACTGAGGAAGGCGATTTCCATCTACTTGAGTTACATCTCAGTTCTCATTTCTTAATTACTTAGGTGTTGAGAAGCACAATGTTGATGGCTGGAGAGAGGACCTGGGAAAGCCCTACACCCACATCACCCATGCACCAACTTGCATCCGTCAGACACGCTGTGGCAGCACACGCTATCAACACCGGGAAAAAATGCTGCTTCCCAATTAGTAGAGTCAGAGGCTGATGACCCTCCATCCTGGCAAACTGCTGGAAACGTCAGTGTTAACCAAATAACAACAGAACAAACGGCAGAGCCTGGTTGTCAAAACTGCAACTCCAGGAAGACGACGGCAAGACGACCGCAGCTTTGATGAATTCAGAGTTTTCCTCGCCAGCCAATCAATGTACGGCTGTCTCCAAGCACTTCCCAAGACTTGGAATTAATTTTAAAGTTTTGAACTGAAGACAATGAATTGACTTCAGACTCAAATACAAAGTACAGCCATCAGAAATGGGACTTCTGCCCAAATTTGGATCTAATGAAGACCGAATACCAGTCACTTGAATGGATACCAGTTACTTAAGAGAGTGTTATTTGGCCTGCCTAAAGGTGACAGAAAGGAAGGGTAACAGGAAACGTCAACGTGCTGTGAGCTGGGTGATCAATTGTAAACCCACACTGGTTTTATTTGAACAAATGTTACAACCAACCCCGGTAATTTGATTGTATCTCTGCATTTTGTGCGTGTCCTACAACTCAGTATTACTTCCCGTCATGCTAGAGATGGGCGATCATTTATTGTAGTAAATAAAATAATTTCCTATTCCTCTATGTTATGAAAATACTATTTCTTTTAATTTGACAAAGTGACTACTGTTTAGCATCTTCATAAAACAGAAAGTTTGATGTATTTACTCTGTGCTTTCTTACTTTTTGCATGCCTAGCGATACTTATTAAATGTCCATAGACCTATTTTTTCAGAATATTTTTCAGAATATTACTGTTTTGAGGAGAGTGGCACACCATACTGAAGTATCCCAGCTGATTAACTCTCACAAGAGTTCTGCAAAGGGATGAGAGAGTATCTCCCTGCACAGCTACTTCTTTAAAGGATTTCTCTAAGAGAGTGTACATGTGGGTACACGGCCATGCATATGGCTAAAATAAACTCTCAGGAAAAAAAAAATATCTTTATTATTCAGTACTTTACAACAAATGCTAGCTGGAACTCCACGGAATGAAATTGCAGAAATTTGCAGAAGGGGAAGATCAGCTGTGCTTGAATAATTACGATGTTTTGAAAGTTTCAAAGAAAGCGAACATTAAAATGTGACAAAACTTCTTCGGAAAAATAACGCAAACGGCTAGCATCAAGGACTTGGCAATTCACATTACCAGCTTTCAGGCCCGAACGTTCCCATGACAAAACTCTGCTTGCATTAACACGTCCTCCCTCCTCCTCAACTTGCCTGTATGAAACCGAAAACAGGTCCCACAGCATTTTACCCTTCCCAGACAGTTCTAGGAGAATTTACCAGGCCTTAGGGAAGGCTTTTGGGAAGGGCAATGGGATTGTGCACGCAGCGAGAGACAGCGGGCAAGGAGGACGGCCCCGCGCCGCTGCCGCAGGATCTCACGGTGGAGTAGATGATAACCAGGGAGAACACAGATGTACGGCATTATGTCTAGCAGCCATTTGCAGTACAGGCTGACTCATTAAAAGGGATAATTAAAGACAGCTGCCTAGATAGTTAATTACTGTCAACAATTAAACCTAGAAGTACATTGCAATAGACAACGGAAGAAAACTGAACAGGGAAACGGCCTCACCTGGGTTGTTTCTCTTCCCTGCCCTCATCCGATCCCAATGTACTCTTCTCCATGACATCCAAAAGGCTGTGTTTCTTTTCTAGAGCACTATTTTCATCTTTTTCTGGCTATAGGCTGCTCAGGAAGGCATTTTCTGCCACGATGCTGATCTGCCTGCAGTCAAAGGGCCAGGCTACTCCTTTAACGGTGAAGTATGGGATGGGATGGGATTCCTCGCTCTCCCTGCGGATCAGCCTCAAACCTCCCCTTCTGAGCAGGGGACTGCAGTCACCTGGACCCTGTTCCATGAGGGGAATAAACCATATGACGGCAAAGAAATCTTTGTGCAGATGGTGACAAGACAGAAGATCACGTGGCTGTGGGATGAAATGCATCCATCACACAGGTTAGAAGTATTTCAGTTTGCAGTTTTTCGCATAGGAGGAAAACAAGTAGTGCATTCTCACTCACTCATGAAAGAGAGGAAGCAAAATAAGTATAATAGTTTCCGTATTAACTAATTTTAATATTATTTGTTGCCCATAATAGCTTGCAAAACGCAGAGACCTCAGTTGGGCTTAAATGAACTGTTTGATGAATCTGTATCCAGGGTATAGCTTATGAAAACTTAAAACTACACCACTAAGTTTTTCTGATAAAAAAAAAAAACCCTTAAAATCTCATCACAATCAGCGGCTGAAAAGTCAACTGAGAATATTTGTCATCTTTAAAATGTCTTAGATTGTGTTTCTTCTAGTCACCTCACCATCCTTGAGGTTCCCCTGAGAAAGGCAGAGCAGTCACAGCTTGCTCAGAAGAGCTCCCGCATCCCAAATCCCTGCCCAGCCAGCTTCTCGCAACGATTCCTTCACCAAACCCAACACATCAGACCCATCTAGCATGGATATTAAACACCTCTCTCTGCACAGCCGGTGATGCTGGGGCAAAGAACAACTGCTTTTTCAGTACTTCCAGAAGATTAAGAAAATTGTCATTGTCACCTAAGATACAAAAAATACCTTTGTATTACAGCTCTGGAATCTGCAGTACTTCTGGCGCCATGTGTTGGCATCTACTGATGGTTCAAGACAACACAGAATAACAGATTTTGAATTGTTTCCAGAAATCCTAATGTGCACAAAAATTCCTACCTATTTGACTCCAAATGGTACTTGCCTTCTTGTCATTACTCATTACTGAACTTTTCCATATGGAACCATTTTTGCCTGCTCCGTCCGACTGGTGCACCACGGCCGGGATACCCCCGTTCACGTCGGCCACACGTCAGCACACCTGGTCTAGAGGCACCATCACAGGAGTTTTAGCTGACAACCTGGAGTTTCTAAGAACATTTCCAGTACTGATTTTGCTCCGTTCCTTGTTCTGCAACACAGATTCTGAGACTAGAGAGCTGCAAATGCTGTGTCTCCCAAGAGTAACAATTTTTACTCCTATAAATCCTTAATTTCCAAATAAAAAATAAAGGATGCAAATGGGATTTTATTTAAAGGCATCTTATAAGTTTATTACGAATTATTATTTTATATGCTTGTTCTAATAACATGTTATGATCCCTGAACTATTCCTGCAGTCACATTCACTGGAACAGACCCTGTTGCCCGTGCCGAAATCCACTGACACCCCAAAAGGTCAACCGGATAGATAGGAGCACCTGCAGCCTGTACAGTTGCTTTTCAACATAACTTTAAACCAGATTTTCCACGTCGTGGAGGAGCTTTGCATTTTTTAATTTTGTATTTTGGTACATGGTCACTCTGGATTTTGACTTAATGAAGTCAGACTTGTATCGCCACAAAATAAAAAATAAGAAAAACTTAAAAGAAGGACAAGAGGCAACAGTCAAAGTAAATTCCAAGTTGACATAAGGGAAAAAAAAAATGCTCTTGACAATCACAGCAAATAAATATCGGAAGCGGTTACCCAGAAAGACAGGGCAAGTAGCATTTTTGGACGTTTTCAAAGGGCAATTGGGCAGGGTCCTGAAAAAAATTCATCTATCCTTGAAGTTTGCTTTCTGTTGAGCAGAGGATTACAGGAGATTACCTGCAGATTCCTCCCCCCCCGCCCTAATTTCACAGTCCTTTCAAAAAAAAAAGAAAAGAAGCGTCTGTGACCCAGGAGCAGGTTGCCCAAGGCAGGCTGGCCTGCCAAGGACGGGACCAGATGAGTCAGCAGGAAACAGGCAGGTTCCCTTCAGAGCCCTGGTTTCTTTTAGGGGGAACTTGGCCAAAATGGGAGAGCCTCCCCAAAGCACCTTGCTTTTGTCAAGATGTCCGGATTCGATAAAATGCTGCTCCAGAACACTCACTCTTTTTTTTTTCTTAACTGTTAACTACATTGGGTTTGTGCAGTAGTTAGATGAGTTTCTAGGTTATTTAGGGACCTGGATATGGGAGTGAAAAATTAGTTTACTCGTTTAGAGATTGCCCAAGACAGACTTATAGGAAGAGATGATATATTGCTGTGCTGCCGAGAAGCCCCACGGAGGAAGAATTTGCAGCTACCGGAGCCCCAAATCCCCCACCACTTCTATTGCTTTGGAAATGGGACTTCTCCTGGCACGCTGCTCTCTCTATTAGTCAGCTGAAGCTTGCATTTTTAAAATAGCAAAAAACCCTAAAAAATTAAACAATGATTTATCTAGATTTTTTTTTTTGTTCACCTTGCTGTGCTATATCTAGACCTAACACAGTCATTATCAGCACATTGGGGATATCAATATTATGTGACACTTGTGGTTCTTTAGTTCTTGGACCTTTAGAAGAAGTGTTCATCCCCAATACAAAGTTTGAAGAAAATTACTCGTTTTGTCACCCACTTTTGGCTTCTCCAAGAAGTATTTTTTCTTCTTAACTCTCTATAGATTAATTTTGTACCGAGAGAGACATTGAAATACAAAACATTTCCTACAGTATCTTGTTATCTGTAAAAAACAGTAACATAATGGCACTTGCAAACACACAAAAAAAAAAATTGGTCCAGATAAGTAACACTAATTCTTTCCTGTCATGAAATTTTTCTTTTGTATTTCACAGTCTACTTTCTAAATATTTTATAAGTATAGAGACATGTCATGGTATACATTTGAAACTGAACTGCTGGGTTTTAAGGCAACTCCATGAGATTTAGGACTCAAGCAAGTAAGTCACCAAAATCAAAGTTCAAACCAACATCTACAAAACCGAAAACTCTTAAATCAATGTACCTTTAGAGACAACTCATGCAGCAACCAAAACACTTCTGCTAGACGTTTCATAGCTGGGATTCTGTCATGTTGTTGTACTCCTCGCAAGAAAAACCCACGGAAAAGTAGGTATTTATTATCTCAGAGGACACCCTGCAGGAAGGAAAACATGCATTTTAATGCACCATTCAGCTTCTCCTCCAGTGAAAGCAATCTTCATTCCAGCAGCTTAAAGTACACCTCCAGGCATATCATACACCTCCTATGGCAGTACCACCTTCAGAGAAGCTCCTGGTTTTTAAAAAGGAGGCTATAGATAACTTCAGAAAGCAACTTCAACCTCAGAGCTACCTGGATTACTGCTGTGGCTCTGTCCAGAGCACCCAACATCTCTAGGAAGACCATCCTGGGGGTCCACCCAAGATGGTCCAAGACCATCCAACGGCATTGCTCTGGTGCTACAGCTGACTCAAGGGAGAACAGACACACAGCTGCTGTGTGCCTGGTGCTTCCTGGAACCTGGCAGCTCCTGAGACACCTGTCCATCCCCTGCCTGGTGGTTATCAATGTCAAAAATAACCCAGACATACAGTTATCAGAGCATCTTCCAGGTGTTATCTTTATGGAGCTAAAGTCAGGCATGGTGGTGCTGGGTTGATGGTTGGACTTGATGATCCTGGAGGTCTCTTCCAACTTTAAGATTCTATGATTCAGTAAGAATTACTACATTCAGCACAGTCTAAGAAATTGCATATACTGAACTAATTAATCCAGTGATGAAGAGCAAATCATGGGGCAGGAAGGGGGAGGACAGTGGAGCAAAGTCCTTGACTGTTGGCTTGGTTGTCCCATGAGGTGTTCCTATTGCCCAGCCCAGAAAACCTCTCTCATCTTCATCCAACAAGAGCAGCTGGCAAGAGTGACTGCCTGATGGCCTCTTGGCATAATCTGTGCTAGAAGTAAGATGAAGATTTAGAGGGTGGAAACGGGAAATAAATTGGTGATGTGCAGAAAGGGTTAATTATAGACACACACCATACATATGCAATTTCTACGCTTCTATTCTCCACATTCTCTGGTTCTCTTGAATAGCAAAATAAATCTTTTTAGCCAGATCAGAGACCATTTCTTTGCTTCAGAAACCAGCCATACATCCCATGTATACAACACCACAAGCCGTGAGAGGCGTGCAGTGAGACATGACAGAAATCAGCAAACTCTCCAACTCACACGGGGCTGGAATTTAAGCTCGGTCAGCGCTGGGACACGAAGCGTTTCTTTGCTTACTTTCTGAACCATTTCTGCAATGCAAAAGTAATGGGAACTGTAGGGCATAAAAGTCACAAACATCAAGTGAAATGAGGAACATTATCAACGAAAAAACTTGATGCCAGACATTTACTTCTCCCAGTGTAAACATAAGCTGGTTTTTTTTTGGTTTTTTTTTTGTTTTTTTTTTAAAAAAAAGGAGAGACAGAGAAACCCAGTTGCAACTCTCCACTAAGGTCTGGCATCCTTACTCTGTGAAGGAAGAAAAATGACACTATTTTATATAGCCAGCATGCTTAAACCGCTTATTAGTAGTCCAGATAAAATTGAAATATGGTCCTCAAAGTGGACAGAATACAAACCATTTGAAATAACACCAGAATCAATACCTGTGGTGGAGTTCGGAAGGTGCCCACAAGGCACCAGTCCTGCTCTCACATCTCCTGGCATCAGCACTGCCCAGCCCGGCGGCAGGGAAAGACACAGCAAAGGGTTAAGTGGGGGAAGAGGCTTGCGATGCTCTCCACCACGTGCTGGGCCACCGAACCCCAGGGACCCGCAGCCTTGTAACAGTCCCGCACGTAGGGGCTCGGCGCCAGATCTCAACAGAAGCGCTCCTGAGGGGAAAAGAGAAAAAAACCCAACCCTTCCGCTGTTCGTGTCTTTCCTCATGTCTCTGCAGCGGTGGGAAGTTTTGGAGGAAAAGCTCCAGCACCTGAGGAATGAATGTTTACCTACAAACTCTGATGTTCTGTCCTGGTAATAAACTAAGTGTATAGGAGCTCCTGGTTTGTCTTTTCAGCATACGTTTTCACCAGGATACTCTCTTAAAATATACATCTGTATATGTAGAAACATATATATGTACCTAGGAAAAATCTTGCCCCACTTCACATCTACTCCTATGACTGACGCCAGGTTTTATTCCCTTTAACACGTCAGGCAATCAGCCAAGGAGGTGCTTATGTGCACACATAATATAAAAATGCCAGACCAAAAATAAATTATCCTACTTATCACATTTGTGATATCATTTTCCCTTCTGCATTGCTTTATCTGCTCAAGAAAAAAAAAAAATGCTTTAACCATGTGACACTAATATCAAGTGGATTGCAGTTTATTTCAGACTGCATTACCGATAATTACAGGGTTTATATTCCAGCTTGATCTTTTCCTGACCGAGGATGGATTTGTTATGAAAGCAGGCGGTAGCTCTAGTTTCCCGTTGCGCGGTGCCGGCAGAGCAGCGCACAGACACGCCGTCGTTGGGCGGAACGTGCTCAGAATCACAACAGAAGCCAGCGAGTCACGCCCCCGCGGTGCAAGGAGTAGCTGCAGTTCAGATGAATTATCCTTGGCCGTTGAAGATGCAGATTGACAGACAAAAACACGAGCTGGGGTGAGGCTGCAGTTACAATAAGGGAAAATAAGGTATTTTACCGAGGGGAGAATCAAACGGACAATAGGCAAGTACTGCAGTCTTTTACGTCCTGTCTGCAGGCATCACTTACACCTTCCAAAACTTAATTTCCCACAGTTCTATGCCAAACCAAGCAGCATTATTGCCACCTTAAGAAAACTGAAAGCGGAAAATATCGAAGGTTTCCGTACCTGCAGGCTTGCCTGCTTTCTCCCATCAATGTGTGTTATTCTAACATTGGACGTACCTCCAGCACGTCTTTATGTCCTTAGACCATTGCAGCTCTAAACACCACTGCTAAAAATATTAAACTATACAAGTTCTAAAAGAAAAAAAAAATTAAAAAAAAAAGAGTTAATTTACCCAAACCTTCCAAAATACAGGTTAAGTTGCAGGTCATGAAGAATACCTTCCAAAACCAGGGCATGGCATACTATGGGGGGAAAAGCACGCAAGACAGACCCAGAAAAACAACTTAATTGTTATCTTATAGTCGCGGTGATTAGGCTGACAATTAAAAAGCAGAAATAGTGGAAAATTCTAGAAATACATCAGAGACCACTGCAGAGAGGGAGGAGACGACCTGCTCTCCATGTTCCCGGCGGCTGGCACCAAAAATAACAGCCCGAAACTGCAGCAAGAGAGATCAAGCTGGGTACTACAAATCCAAATACATCGTTTGGGGAGTTTCTAGGATTGCCATCTTTGGTGGTCTTCAGGAGTAACTGGGACGGCAACAACTCTCGTTTGTGCAGGCAGGCCGATCAGATGCTCAACTTGCGTTTCACATCCCGTGGCTTCGTGGTATTCTCCAGGAGCCCAAATTCCCACGGCTCTTGGTGAGAAACTAGTGCCTAAAGAGAGACTGGATGAATCCCAAAACTTCTGGATCTGGCCCAGAAAAGCTGATTAAATTCCCCCGTGGGCTCACTGGGTGACAAGACCAAAGCCAAGGGCGAGACGGCTAAAAAGGCCGTTGTGATTTTTTCCTAAATAACACATACCCAAGTGAGCTAACCCACCTGCAGTTTTTCTCAGCTCGTACAACCCAGACACAACCTGATGCATAAACCCGTTTGCTGCTGGACGAAACGCAATTGCTGGAGAAGCAGATTCAGAGAAGCACTCGCAGAAGGTGCCTAAGTCAGAGCAGTGTCTCCATCCTGCCTATCCCTTGCTCTCAGGTTATGCTGGACTCCTCCTCAACACGGCTTGTTCATAGACCCCACAATGTCACCTGGCAATTAAAACTCAAAAAGAGAGGTAGTGACAACAAGAAAGTTGTGAAGACTTGTTATACATTCCAAAAAATATTGCCCAAGAGAAACGAAAGACGTGTTTTGGCAGTGTGATAAAAATAGACATAGTGAGGCTGAGAAGGTGCATCACCAGTGCGTTTCATTGTGTCCTTCAATATTAAATTCACTTTGCTATTATATAATTACTAGAAGATATGACAACCAGGTAGGGGATTGTGTATATAGGTAATAAATTTTGGTTTTATTGGGGATAACTAAGCAGGGAGCAGACCTTTTCACAGTTACCTGTTGACAGCCAGGAGCCATTTGCCACAACCTGAGCAATTCCAGTCCTGAGAAACCAAGCGATCCCAGTACGCCCTGGGACAGCAGCGCACACCCAGGATAACCACAGTGTTTCACTACTGTACTACTTTACCAGGGCTGTATGTACCAAAGCCATATGAGAATGTTTGGGGTTTTTCTTCCTCTGTCTCATTTTAAAAGTTTCTACAATGTTCGCCTTAAAAGCCAGTGCTGGGAAATTAAACACAGAAGCATGCAACAGCCATGTGAGTTACGCAATGTATCAGCTAAGTCATTTTAAACTTTATTGCAACTTCTCCATCCTCTGAGATTAACCACTGGCTTCAGATTTTAGCTGCTCCTCCCTGGAGGACTTGAGAAAACACTCATCCCACCAGTTAAGAATTTAGTTTGAATTTTTATGGACTCCAAGTGAAACCAAGGATGCACAGGCCTGAAATAGCAATCCACCGGCCATCTCACAGAGTAACTACGCCTCTCAAGTGCCTTTGCTTTCCTGGAGAGAAATGCAGGCTCCTGTGGGAATCAGGATGCCCAGAGAGCCCCTTCTCCTCCTGCGTGCCCTCACACGTCCCCTCCTGGGGCTGCCCACGCTGTCTGCCAGGGACCCTCTACAGCCAGCCTTGTGCAGACCCCAGGGAGAGAAATGCTTTTCCTGAAGGAAAGTTTGAGATCATTTTGGTGTTTCTTCCCCCATATCTAGCAAAGGTGTATTCCCTTCTAGCACCCCCTGAAATTCCAGAATCCACCATAGGTCGTTAGCGCATTTCCTAGGTGCACCCTGTAATCGGGGCATTGATTTGGTTCCAAACACCTCCCCAAAACACCAGCCCCCAGAGGGGGAGCCTGGCAGAGGCTCCCGTTGCAGGGCACATGCCGTGCTCCGGCGGTACCGTCCCATTTTCTCCTTGACCAGTGAATTATCCGCAAGCGGAGGTCATGGCAAGCAGCGACCTTACCTCACCGTGCACAGCCTGGAGCTCTCCTGTTGCATGCAGAGGTCTCGTGAAGAGGCAGGCGAGCCCGGCAGAGACCATCCACAGCACACGCAGACGTTACTGGACGACCACTGGTTGCCATAATGCCACCATCATCTCTCCATGCTGTCAGGCTTGGGGTTTTTTTTAAATAAAAGACAAAGCTACTTAAAGAGCAAGATTTTTTTCCCTAACTAATATGCTCTGCCTTCAAAACAAGCGTTTTTCATAGCACCTGTAAATATAAACAAATTTTTAATGTTGGCTACATGCTAAGCTCAGTCAACAGAGACAACCTGAAGCACAAGTAAATAGTTTATTTTTGCCTTTTCCTTAACTATAGATCTCTTCCCTCTGCCCCACCAAACACATTGCCAGCACACTTCCTTGCCAAACGTCCCACAAATCTACCTGCGACACTCCTCAAATGCAAACTTCTCCTCCAAGTTCAAGGAAAATGACTGCTGGAATAAGGGCTGCCCACCCACCTTCACCACATGCAGTACCACATGAGTACCTCTTCACTATCTCCCAGTCTTTTCATATAAATGAGACTAATTAAAACTCCACCTATAGTCCAGAAGCCCCAGCCCCGCCTGATGTTCAGCGTTGGCCCTGGCAGCATGTAGGAAGTGTTTAGCTTGTCGAAGACTGAAGGGTTGGCTGATGGGAAAACGCTAATAGCATTAACGGAGTTAATTGGATGATGAAAGGGTGGCGGGGAGGATGCAGAACACTTGCTCTCCTCCCTCCCTGCACACATGCACCCAACACCAACTCACAGCAGAAGGAAAACGACCCTTGAGCAGCAGGGAACAGACCTACAAGATACCACAGCAGAAAGTGAGATGGGAGAACTTGCTCAGAGTCGTTCCAGGCACCGCAAAACCTGGCTGTGACAGCCGCTGGCTCCGCTTCAGCAACGTGCGAGCTGACAGTGACTGATGCAAGATGAATCAATAAAGATACCACATTCATCGTAAATAAATGGGATTCATTAGGCTAAAAGGCATAATTCATGCCAGGTAATTTAGATTGCGCAGGTAATTTAGGTAATTACCTAAACAACTAGGTAATTTATATTACCCAGCAAACTTCCTAAACTCCTGCCCTTATGGATTTACTATTGTTATCCTTTGTTAAACGACATTGAACCTTCTCATAAAAGCCAGTACAGAGTGGTTTATGTGCTTTATGAATTTGCACATGGAGAACAACTCTTGGGCAGAAATCATAAGCGATGCACCAGTATTCTACTGGGTTATATTATTTTCAGGATAGGATTTATGGGACCATTTGTAGCAGATTAAAGCTACTAGGGTAGAAACATATTCTAGGTTCACTGTAAGAAAAATCAACATTTTCTGCATTGTACGCAGCTTTCTGATTAGAGATCTCAAGTCTTTTCTCCAAAGGTTAACTGCTCAAAAGTTTGGGGCTTGGTTAAGGGTAACCTTGGCCAGTGGCAGAACCAGGGACAGGCACCTTCTCCCATCCCCAAAATCACCACTTCTCCTGGATGACTCGTTTCAACAAGATGCAATGCTTTAGGTGACCGGTGCTGTGTTCTCAAGACTGATGTTGATTGTGTGTGGGTAGGAAACCTTTGGGGTGTGGTGGCTGAGAAACGGCTCCACAAAACCTACTGGCAACAAAACGTTGCCAAACATTGCCAAACGAAACAGCAGCTGAAGGAAGAGGCTGTATGTCCTGCGAACAATGCTTACATGCAGACTTTGTGAAATAAAAAAGGGTCTTCGACTGTCAGGCTAGCCCCATCCCTTAGCCCTTTGAACAGCACGTATATCTCCTGTTGGCCATCAGGAGTGAATAACCCAGCCCACAGACCGCTGCTGTCCCTCAGCCGTGAAAGTCATCCCACACCAGCAGAATCGCACGAGCAGAGCTGCAGCTCTTCATGTACGTCACTCACACAGCATCCAGCCAACACCAATGACAGCCAACATTCAGAGGTTTTACTGCTGCAGTAAACGTACAGTGTCATTGCTGTGAAGGTGCAATGGTATAGTAGATCATTAAAATGCCATTACTGGGCTGAAAGCAACAAATACACATAGTTTTGGCACCCCAGCAAGAAACCTGAGGGTTGCAAGGAGACTGTGCCCATCCCACCCCCCTGTTATGGGAAATAAGCACAGGCTTTTCAAGTGCAATGGCTGCTCAATGGGGTTAAAAATTAGCACTGACAGAATATTTATTAGCGTCTACAAGTTTCACGGAAAGTAATCTGTCACAACAGTTTTCCCATTAACACTTCTGATTCTTGTTGCAGCTGAAGTGTTTGGGTATCTGTCAAACCTTCCCTGCCTGACAAAACAAAGCCAAAAAATCCTCCCAGGCCCAGTTAACAGGTTCAGAAGATGAGCAAAAGAGATGGGAAGAAGGGGAAGCCAAAATATAAATAGATTTCACTCCTTCTGAAGGAAGTGTTTCCAAGCCACGGAGCTGGGTTTTGGCCAGTGCCCAGGATGTGCCACCAGAACGCCCCAGGGTGAGGGGCACCTCAGCTGCCTTCACCCCCACGTCTTTGTCCACAGAACCACTCGGATCAGGGTGAGCCCAGACCTCGAGGTGCTTTGGATTTGCTGTTCGTTTAAACTCTTTCCCTGCATTCAAACCCCACCCAGGAAAGCAGTTGTGTCCCTGCACAGATCAACATGAAAACATCTGTCCGGACCCAGGATTGCGCTTAGGTGGCACTTGTGCCGTGGAGTCTGCAACTTCGCAACCAAAAAAGTTAAGTTAAAAAGAAATCTGTACCTTCTGACAAGTTGCCAGCTTGCGTGTCTGATGAACACTGAAAAATTGAGCCATAGTCCCTGACAGCTCCCAAATTAAACTTCAGGCTATTTAGGAGCTTGTCAGTCAATAAATCCAAGTGTTTAAGAGGTCCAAGGCTGCTTCTCCCGCCTGTTAGACAGGATATACGATTTGGACTGTGCGAATCTGGAAGCAAACAACCCTTCTCTTTCACCATTTTCTGAATCACATTTGCGTGGCTATTAAGGGAGATTTTAATCTTTTAGAAAGAACTAAAAAAATAAATATTTTATTGGGCTGAAACAATTCTATTTTCTCCCCACATCCATTGACTAGAACTGTGCTTGAATTCATAGGCAAGCTACCTGCTTACATGCACATGAGCAATACCACAAAGTCTGAAACACAACAAATTTGGAAACGCCAGAGTCACCACACTGAACATCTCATAGAGCAGCATTAGCTTAATGTCCATCAGGGAAAAACACACTAGTAATTTTGATTATAAATGTCTTATTTTTAACATAAAAATCTCTCCCTTCCCCAGGTTTTACCCTGTAAGAATGACATTTATAAGCAGAGAGTTAAATGTAGCATCAGAAGAGCAAAAACCTGCATGCAGCTATGAAAATAACTGTACGAGACCCATCACTTGAGTGTGCATGGGGACCTTCCATCCTCCTCGGGAATCTCCATGAAATTCAGCACATTTCTAGGGCAGAGCTTCAGTCTCTAGAAATAACTCCCTTGACCAAAAAAAAAAAAACCAAAGCAACAAGACATTTTGCACAGAAACACTTCTGGACAGCTCGATTAAATTTCTCAGGTTGAAGCACAGAGCGGATGATACCGGCGCGCAAGGCAGCTCCTCGGCTGGCGCGCGCTGGCACAGCTCCACGCTCATCTGTCTCATGCATATTTATCTGCCAGAGACGGCATCCTAAAACTAAAACTGTCTCAGCAGATGCTGAACTCAAACAGGCAACTTGGCTTCTGCAGTTAGGGGGAGTGAATAGCCCCCAAATAAATCACAGTGTCCCAAGTGGTTTTTCAAAATGAGGTGTACGCTCCTAAATCACCAGTGAGTTCATCCCAAATGGATAGAGACACCAAAGCCGAGACAAAACAAAACTTAAGCACATTAGGAAACTACTGCCCAGACGTCCCTGGGGATTTAGTTCTTAAGTGCTTTTGAAAATGTTATTTTTCATTTCCATACAATTTAAAAGCATGGAATTATTTTTTAATTCTCCAGCACACTTGTATTTCATGTACGCTAGCCCACGTGCAGTATTAGGTTAGCTCCATAATATGGTCATTTTGCATTATTTGCAGGACAGAGAGAATCTGCAAAATATCCTGTATTCAGACTCAAACTGCAGCCTATTATAAATTCATACATTTTGGATGGGACAGACTTCCCACATCAAGAACTGGTCATCTCCTGCTCCTTTCCCCAGGGGTCTGACTGGCATAGCTTCGGCTGCATTACCTACAGCAGTATTTTCCTGTATGTTTATAGAAAAACAGCTAATCTGCCTCACGGATGGAAACCGTGGCTGATATGTTTCACAACGGCTGAAATCATAATCCTCTCTCCTATTAGTAGGTACCTACGACTTAGTGGATTTACTCAGTCTAAAGCCATGGTTCATTATCTGGGAAGGGAGATCCCATTTCAGGAAGGATCTTTCACAACATACGGACAATTCTTACTACAGCAGATTAGTAAAGATTTTATATAAGACAATCTTGAGACAAACGACACAGAAAAGTCCAAAAATTAGACTAATAAAAAAAGTCTGAGCCTTAACATTTGGGGATTACATGTGCCAATTTCATAGCTGTTTCCAATAAAAATTATTTTATCAGCCATTTACACCTAGGTATCTAAAGCTTTTTCTCACTCGAGTTAAGATACCCTTGATTGGAAATGACCTGCGGTTACAATTTGAATAAGGCAATTTAATAAAGCAAGTTCAGCGCAGCCTTAATAAGAGATGGAGCAATAAGTCTGAGATTTTTTTTTTTAATCAGACAAAATGGCAACAAAGCACAAGATGAAGGAAAAACCTAAGTTCCCATACAAAATAATAAATGTCTGGCAAAGAGCTCTAACACATTCCTGACAGTTCTGATGACATTATAGCTCCCCCCTTCCCAAAATAGCGCTGACTGTATATACATTCATACCTCAGCTCTGCAACCTAGTTCTGAAACTCTGAAATGGAATAACGATGGCATATTTTTCAAGAAGTTAGGGGAAAATTCAAGCTATGATAAAATGGTGCCGTATTTCATATGGCTAATGGAAGTTTAAGGGATGGACCTAACTAATACTGATATTAATGCTTTGGGAAATGTTAGAAAACATTTAAAAAGTAATTAAAAAAAAAATCAGTGATGTTCAAAAAGCTCCACAGCAAACTGTGGTGTTTGACCCCATTATTTTATACAATGCATGTATGAAACCTGTGGAATGCTATTTTGGAAACTGATTTCCCTGTTTTCTTCCAGTCCCTCATGTGTCAGACAAAATATTCTTTTACTGTAACAGCATGGCCAGAAACAAGGCGGAATGAGCTCCGGTGATTACAGATTAAAGAGACCTGGAGGGGAGATGTAAAATATCTATTGCTTTATCCCTACATTTGTTTTATGGAATTGTCAGATCTTTTCCTCATCTCCCAAAAGTCTTAGGGGTAAACCCAGCCACACGCAACAGGCAGTGGCTTTTGCTCTGTGACCATGGCTGGCAGCGGTCGCCAGGCAGAAACCTCCACATCTGCGTTTGCTCTAGCATTTCCTGAGCACAGTTCATGCGTTTTGTGAGGGAGTCCCGCTGCCTCTCCTCTCTTTCGTAGGAGGTTATAGTGTCTTTAAGAGTCTTTAGTGAAACACGCAGAGAAAAGCTTGGGAAAGAATTGCTGAAAGTATTGGCTGTCATCTCAGTCAAAAAAAGGGTTCATGATGACACCACACCACCTCCACCAACACCGAGTCTGCTATTTAACAGATACACAGTATTCCAAATAATCAGCATGGCTAATCATGTTTTTTTTTTTTTTTTTCTTACAAACAATGGATTTTATATTGCAGTGTTTCTTCTTCCCTCTACACCTCATTCTCTCAAGCTTCACCCTGGTGGGTGGCCCCGTCTTATCGCCCACGTCCCGATTCAAAGCCTGTTGAGATCCTTGGAAAACTCCACAGACATCTGTGGACGAATTTTGAGGAGTACAAAGGCAGAGCTTACCTTTGTATGGCTGTTCCCAGACTGAAACTTATTTTAGTAAATATCTTCCTGATTCTAATGTATGTGTCAAAAGTTTTTATACCGGAGGAGACCGGCTTAATGAGTAGGGAAAAGAGTAAACACAATGAACAGCCCTAGAAGTTCTTTTTCATCTATAGATAAATAGTACTTTTTAGAGTCTTACAAGAGAGGAAGCAGTCACTTGAGTTTTTCAATACTTCAGCAACACTGCCTTTTGCAAACAGAGCATGTCTTTCAGAAAGCAAAATTTCTCTCTCTTTCAAGAACCTGACTTCTATAGAACGCTTCTGGAGCACCACATCAAAAGGAAATCTAAAGAGCTGGGGATGAGATGGAAAAAAAACACAGCTGAGAAGGAACAAAGTCATCAAGTAACAAGAAAAAAAAAAAAAAAAAAAAAAGGCGGCAACGTCTGGAAAAAGAAATTATTAACATTTGATTCCAGGACAGGAGGCATGTCCTGGAATATCACATTTCTTGTGATGTCAGCTACCAAAATGCACATCAGATAAATAAGGATCTTTTTTTCCTTTTGCTGTGTTTAGACTTCCTTATAGCTTTACAGTTTCACAATATTAGCATAAAGGATTTTAAATAAATACGCAGACAAACCATATTCTTCCTCATACACCAGGACTCTATTTGAAGCACCTTTATTTCTTGCAGGGTGATAAAATTTGTTTCTAAGCCTGAGGGGAAACTGCCTTTCACAGTGTGATTTTGAAACCGTGCCTCATGCTTAGATGAAATTAGTGCTAATAAGGAACCGAGCTAATAGTTGAAGAATAGCAAGACGAGCTCTGGAAAAGCGGGGATCATCCCCATGACCTGTGGTCACGCTGCAGCCAGCGCCGGGCTGAGCGTGAGGGCGGCTGGAAACCCTCCCAAAGGAGAATCCCGCAATGCCGTGCACATCTCTCCTCTCCAGGCGCGTGTATCTCCTGCTCTGCCAGAGCCAGACAAGCAATGTGGCGGCTTGCTTTCCTCATCACTCCATTATTTATCTGGTTTTAGTAAATAAGGCCCTTTGATTCTCTAATTTTGTATTCCAACACCAAAGTAAGTCTGTAGTGCACTGCGTTTTTATTTCTGAAGATTAAAATGAGACTGTGTACTGAGAAGGTTCATCTTTCTGAATTTCCAGATCCAGTTAGCGTTCATCTGCTCTGATCTGCGGCACCCTCCTGAGGAATATCTTCTTTAATATGCAAACCCAGTATACGGCAGCATAACTGCCAGGTGCGAGATATTCTCAGAAAAATATCAATGTACACAGCCACCAGCCTGCACCCGACCATGTATTTCAGTATAAAGTTCAGAAAAAGTATAGTTCAAGGAAAACTGTGCTCAAAATTATTACATAATAAAGAAATAATTTTAAATACATTTTCTGGATTTTGCAAGTTGCAGTCAAGATAAGGAACACACATTCAGCCTTGTTTGGTGCAACTGCTCTTTCTAAGGCATGTAGCAAAGCCATTTTGCTGCCCTGGGAACCACAACTCCTCTGCACCAAAGGGAGTCAAGAAGGGCCCTCTCCTTTCTGGTTTTGCCCCAGATAACAGAGAAAGGACTTACTCTAAATCCTACCAAAGCACACAGAAAACACCCAATGGTTTCACAGGCTTCCAATGCTTTTAATCCTGTCAAATGCTGAGGAGACGGTTGGAAAAAAAAAAAAAAAACAAAAACAAAAAAACCAAAACCAACTTTCCAGAACCCCAAGGAGTTCTTCATCTCCTTAAGAACTTGCATGGGATCACATTGAACTACCAACTGAAGGGGAAAAAAGGCTCAACTGTGAAAGGCACCAGTCAGAATAGAAACTGGCCTCCTGCGCCCGTGGAGCAGAGCCGCCCTCACCCCGGGCTTGCAGCAGCCCTGCCACAGGGTTTTGGACCAGGGTGGTACGGGACAGCTGCAAGGCGGGGATGGAGTCAGCTGCAAAACATTGATCTCAGCCTACGGAGGCTGAGGTTCAGGCAGTTCCCAGGTTATTCACCTGACCAAGACACAAACATAAGCTAGCTCTTAGCCAGAAGACGAGCACAGCTCAGCCGTTCAAGCCCTGCCTCCCAAGGAATCCCGCACATCCCAGCTTCCATGCCTAGGTGATGCTTTACACCAAATGCCTTTCTGTGCTCTCCTCCCTCCCCCTTTTTTAAATAAGGGCTCTATGTTCAAGGAGTTGGAATGGTTTGGATGTTTGAGCTTCAGAGAACATCAGAAGCTTTTATCTCTGCACACAGACACTTTCTTGTTTACCTACATTAAACAAAACACAAGTAGAAAATTTAGAAATGGTAATACAGTTCTTCTGGGTTTAGTGCTACGGACATCTCCATTAAAGACGACCACGGTTGTTTTCCTGCTGTTCCTTATTCTGCAGTTTGTTACACCAGAACACGCCCCACATTGAATTTACCGCAGCCGTGTGTGGGAAACAGCCCTCGCAGAACCCGACTGCAGCACACCTCCGTCTTTACCTTCCCATGGACACTTCATAAAAGACTTTACACACAAAAAGACTTTGTAGGCAGAAAGATGCAGCTGCTCATCTTTTGTGAGGGTGTATCAACCAGCATTCAAAGAGAATTTGGAGATCCTCAAATTCATAACATGGTATACTATCAAACTGATTAATTACCAGCCATGCAGTTTGTACTAGGTCTGATTTCAAAGGCAGCATATCAAAAGTCAATTTTTAACAATATATATTTTATTTCTTTTAGAAAGCCATCCGGACTGAGCCTTGATACACGACAAAGCAGAGCTGCATGCTGCTTGTGTGGGGAACAAATGGAGTAACGGGAGTAATTCCCACAAAGGGATAAGAATGTCAAACGGCGTTATTTCAGGCTTAGAACAGAAACAACAAAGATACTGTGGCACTAGTTACAAAAAAAAAAAAATATGGACATCACGCAGGAGCAACGCCAAGCAGGTACGTGGTGGTATTCCCTGCATGTGCCATCAGATTCCCTCCAAGAAGGGCTGGGCTGACAGAGACGCTCGGAGCCTGATTTTGGGTGCCAAAGTATTGCTCTAATCTCACCATGCTCCCGTGCTGTCTAGAAAAGGTACTTGCACACAAGAGAGAGGAACATAAAACTTCCCACATGTTCAGAAAGCACCTCCTGCTACGTCCATGCCTGAGCACTCATCTGCTCCGAGAGACCAAAAGCCTTGGCCGAGATTGAGCAAAACTGGGCTCATCTACAATTTCTGTCCAGCAGGAGAGCTGTTCTTTCCTCCGCCGGCGCAAATGCGATGAGTAGCAAATATCCTTCCTCCCGACACGTGGGAGGTATCTGCAATGTATTCAGTTATCAAAGCACAATTTAGCGGGGGGGAGGGAGGGTGGGGGTGTTTTCTAAGGCTAACAAAACAGTATCAGAGAGCTTTTTATGATGAATATAAACATGAATTGAAAGTGCTTTTGTAAAGTTCGAATCAAGTTCTCCCGAACAAAAAGGAAAAGGCAAATTGTCACCCGTTGCTTAGTAACCACTCAGAGTTCATTTCTCTTCAAGGGAAACCAATTAGGCCTTTTAACCTCTTTTAACTGGGGGGAATGATCTATAAAAATTAAACTTTCTGGCTGTCTTTCTAGTCCTGAGGGTACTCTTTTCTACGGGAACCTGTACAGTGAATTTCAGGTGCGTGCTCCTAAGACGATGTTCTCAGACTCTTCTCAAGTTGACTTCTCCAAGGTCTGCCCACCTTCCCCTTCAGGGCACGAGACAACTCTCTTGAAATACTCCTCTACAAAATATTGAAATACTACAGGGAACCACTCTACATAAAAGGCAGCTATTGTCAGGTACGGATACACTAGGAATCAATGAAATCCTTGCAAATAGGTCTCTGAAGTACCTGGGGACTAGAGCTATGGATATGGCAAGATATACAAACACGTTTTTGAGGTTTTGGGGCTGTTCCTTCTGGGTTTGGGTGTGTTTCTACTTGTCTGCCATGTCCCGACTTCCTGGAAACTAAGTAAGATCACTGTATGTTTATGGGTTAAATTCCTGAACTAAACTTCTTAGGTCAAGTTTGACGTATCTAAGATTATATTTGATGATTTAGGAGGTCCTGCCCTGCTCTAGCTCAATATAGTGACAAATCTGCAACTCATCTTAATTGTCCCAAAAGCAACTATGCACAACGGTAACAGGAGACAGTGCTTTAACTGAGTCCTAAAGGATGAGAATTAATGTTTACCAGGTTGTCAGAAGCCAGTACCTAACTTTGTGAGGTTTTCCTGCTCCCCCACCAAATTCAACTGAACTTGGGCAGTTTATTTACACAGAATATGTATAGATTTTGATTTCTATTTATTTTCTTGGAGAATGGTGGCTAGTAATCAGATAATCAGTTCTCAGAGTATCTTGTACATGCTCGTGGTACCCGCAGCTGTGAGGATCTCGCAGCTCCGAGAGCTGACTGCACCGTTATCGACAATCCTCAGCAGGGAGAAGAGCGGAAAAGCAAATTCTTTGATACCAAATTGCAATACTAGGAAGTCTCAGATATTTTCCACACAACACTAACCTACCCTAAAACACAGATCGGAGGATTTCATTGCAAAAGGATTCTTGCTTATAAATCTCTAGATTTTGTATAATTAAATGTATGGTTATTAAAACATGTTTCAAAGTTACAGAAGTACATTATTTTGTGCTCTGTTTGCTGGTCCTACAGCAGAAGATAAGAGAGAAACGCTCTGCCGCCTGCCCTGACAATGACATTAACCATCCGTGTTGGGGTGCACACACCCCGCGCTAAACCCTTTCCCACGCAGGTAGACCAGCAACGGCGTGTGGAAAGGAAACGACGACCGACGCAATTAATCGTGTTCATGAGCAGACTAATGCATGCCGCTCTCTTTGTTAGAAGACAAAGCAACGGGCCTGTGATGATTAGTAGCTGTTATTATTCATCCCGTTGTCACAGATCTGATCAGTATTGCTCAACAGCAGCTGCAATATGAATATTTATGACTAACAACTCTGAAAATTCTTATTTTGGCTGTGCTTTATAATCGGCTTCAAGATGACAACAAGTTATAGCACAGCCAGCTAAAACCCACACGTAGTGCAGGAATTATTTAAAATCATGTCTTCAGCAAATACTGGCCGTGATTTTGAACTGAAATCCTGACCTTGGAAGCTTTTTCAAGCACAGAGAAGATGCCCAGGAAGAACAGCTGACATGTGTGGTCATGAAGAAGCAGCTGGAGAAAAATCCTTCCCCGCAAGTTGCCACACACATCTCCAGACTTCTGCCCCAGGGACTACTTGACCTCTAAGCAGAGACTAAATTAATAGCGAGGGTCAAACACCAGTGATCACTGTCCAAGGAGCAGAGCAGTATTTTTCATGAGCAAACCCTAAATCGAGACTGAATAGCTTCCTTACAGAGAGTTAGAAACAAATATAAAATGCCCTAGCCAGAAACCATGAACACTATGCAAGAATACGGCATGACGTTCTGATGGTGGTTTGCTGGAAGATGCTAGCCTGGGTAACTGTAAGGACCTATTCTTACCTTAAATTTCTATTCATAAACTGCACCTAGGCAAGAATTTTTTAAAATAATTTTTAATATCGTCTCCCTCCTCTGCCATGTACAGAGTCCATTTTCATATTCGTCTCTAAATACTTACACTCTCTCTACTGCCATTTTAAATCCGTTTCACCCATCTGAATTTCATGCTACATTCTGAATACACCCTACGACATTTACCTTTCAGTTCCTGGTCTGTACTGATGCTCTCTTTATTTATTCTATCTGATACTCTGAAATAAAGCAGTGGATCTTCAAAAGAAATCTTCAGAGTGCATTTGGAACCAAATCGTGGTTCTGGTCAAGTTAACCACGCGACTTGCCGTCTCTAATGGAAAGATGATGGTGGAATATTTCACTACTGGCTTCTAAAGGAAGTTCTGGTGATTGGTAGTTTGCTATTCCATTCCTGTTCCCTCTCATCCTCTCGGACTAAAATGTAACATTCGTCTTTTTAATAAAGCATATTTTAATGTTCCTGGGAACTTTGGGTTCAGCCAATTCTGAAATATTTTTCCTGTTATCATTGGCTCAGATATACCTATTTCTTCAGCTCTGAAATAATCGGGTGCTAATTCTGTTCCAGGATGGGACATTTTGAGGGGCTGGAAGGAAAACAGTCCTAGTTTCAAAAGGCAGTGTGACTGGGCAACGTGGCCATCTCTACCACGCCTTTCTCATAAACTTTGGGTTGGCAGACACAGAGATTTAGGGGAATTTTAGGAAAATTGGTAGCCAGTCAGAGATCACTGTAAGAAGGACAGGGTCCTTGCGTGACCCCAGAGCGCCCCATGTATGCAGGCACCTTTCTTCGTTGTCATACCCCAAAACCCAAATAATTATTTGTTCTCAGAGATATTATCACTGGGAGAGGTGTAACCTACCATCTTGCACTACTGGAGCATGTTTAACTTGCCATCATTCACGGTGTAGAAAAAAAAAAAAAAGAAGCTACCAGCTTTCTTCACCCTGAACATTGCTCTGAGCTGGAACATCACTCTGAGACAAACAGAGATGGGATGAAAACCTACCATCCAGATTTTTCCAGCAGAGGATATTAAAAAATGGATGCAGCGGTCAGATAAGAGGTGGTGCTGAAAGAATCGCTGGGTGATGGGCACTACTTGAGAGGAGAAAGCCAAGGAGAGGAGAGTTGCGGAAATTATCATCTCCATAGGATGTTCCTACCTGCAGTTTTCCTTCTGGCTTTAGCATGGATAAGAGTGTATCTTCCACTGCCACCTGTGAGATGAGTGTTACCATTACTCCACTACCTCAGGAGGTGCTGATAAGATAATCCTGTTACATTTCTGAACTGCTAAAATATGAGTTTCCTAGTCGAACGGTCATGAGTTTTCTAGTCAAAACAGACACCGATAAGAAGATTAAAATTGGAGTAAGCCAGTACATCTGGTTCTGATATATAGACCTTTACTGAACTCTCCATATTTCTACCTGCTAAACGTGAAGAATTTATTTCCTGAGTTTTTAGGGCATAGAGAATTCTTATTGATTTTTTATTTTGAGTAATTTGTATGATATAGTGATAGCCTAATAGATGTAAGTGTAAATGGAATACCGTCAACCATTCCTCCCCTGACATTCAAAAAGAGTCCAAAGACATCAATAGGGAAGATTTTTAAAGGATCAAGTCTGAAGGCAGTCAAATTACAGAGAAGTTAGCACGTCCCAGTCTCCCCGTGACAGGGGCTTGGGCAGGAATGCCACTGGGCACGCACAGATGGTTCCTAGGGAGACCACCCCCACAGGGCGTGGGTCCATCTCCAGTACATATCGAGTCAGAGCCTTGGTAACTGGTTAAGAAGGGAGAGATCTTTTCACATGTTTTTCTTGAAGGTCTCCTTTGAAGTGCTGATCCAGCCAGGGTCTGACCTCCCTAAGTCGTACAAGTACAAATTTACTTCCTTCACTTCAATGAAGTCAACTCACTCTTCCACTATTTATCAGATTTACTAAGACTTTTTAACTTAGCACGGCTATTCAACCTGAATAAAAACTCTTCAAAGGACTGGTGCCAGTTATCATTCCCTCCTCACTGCAATTACCGTGTTCGGGCGAGTTCAGTTCATACATCCTCCTCCGCACGTGCAGCTCTCGTGGAGTTATTGATCCTCTCTGCTTCCAGCGCTGTCAATCGACAAGGCAGGACAACTGCATTCAAATGAGAGCGCACGGCAAGATTTTATAAGATAGAGAAACCTGTGCTGGTTTAAGTCAGAAGAGGCTTTGCCTTCATGGCTGTTTCAATAAAAGCTTGGACGTTCTCGCAGGAGACTCTGGAGCTACATCTGCTCCTCCCACAGCATCTTGGCGCAGAGGCAGAGCGTGGTCCCTCCTGCTCTGCCCAGGGGCACCCCACAGGTGGGTCTGACCCTGGACAGATGAGAGGTGCTCACACTGTTGCTCTGCAATCCTCTGCTCTCACCAAAATTTTTTTTCAAGGTATTTAATTTATAATTCAGATCATTTGCAGAGATGCTGTAAGGCTGAAGGAAAACCAAGAGCTTAAATTTACATCCAGCTGTTTGTTTTGCTCTGCATCTCAGCACAGGTTTTGACCCTCATAGTATAAACTTCGACTTCCATCGGCAGGTTTTAGTCATTCGAGGATTTTGGTGGAGCTACTGATGTGCACGAATGCTTGCAAGCCTGAGGCTTGAGCCTAAAGTCTCTTCAGTGCAGTTCAGAAGGTCAAGACACTAAAGTACTCAGATTGGAAAATGTTAATATTCTAAGTACTCACATTAACATCGAAGACCTTTGCACTTATCTGATTTTTGAAATGGATTTCAATAGTGATTTTGCCAATAGTATTTTCCAAAGCATAGACCTCCTGAAAATTGCCCAGCAAAATTTCCACGAGCTTTTCTTCTTCATCCATTTTTATTGCCGTCTTTGCTGTTACAGACTGTGCTTCTTTTAACGTGTTTTAACTAATTCATTGGTGACTCGGAAAAAAAAAAAACAACCACATAAAATAGAAGATACAGGTTAATAATAGAACTAAAGTATGAAAGAGAAAGGTTCAACCAAATACTAAACATTGCTTGAAAACATCAAATCTGTTATTCAGAGGATCCATTGTTCTAAAGGAAAACTGGAAAAACACACAATACGTATCCTGCCAGTTGATGGTTAGAGAACCTGCATGATATGTTGCCATATCAAAAAGGGTAAAAATACTGCTTTTCCCTATTTTTTAACAGAGCTTGTCTCCTTTCCACCTGTTTCACGTTCTTCTGCTCGTAAGCATCCTTTGCAAAGACTGCTCTCATGTTATGTTGAGAGAAAAGTCGCTTTAAAATACCATATTTTTATGGTTGATGATCGCAATACCTCAAAAGACGCTACCATGTGCATTTGCACAAAAAAAATCATTGAAAGTTGAGGAACAATCGGGATGACATCAAAGAAGAATTGGAAACATTTTAGAGAAATTACTTATGCAGAGCCAGTAAAGCATCTCTGCACTTTATAGGTGAAGAATCAAAATATTTTATCTCAACTTTGGTTAGCCTATGGAAAAGTCATTTCCTAGATAAAACAAAATAAAACTGAAAGTGTATTTCAGTGAGCAGTATTCGCTGGTTAGTTTAAAAGAAGGGCATCAAACAATTAAAAAAAATGCAACTTTTTCCTTAAGTAAGGAGGGATTTGTCTCTAGTTTGTATCCAGCATCACTCCACAGATGTTGCTGAAGTCCAAGCCAGATTCAGAGCGTGCTCCCAGTTTTGCAGATGCCTGTTGTACGCAGAGCATTTCAGGAACACCTCTCACCTGAGGTATGCTTCTGCGAGCCTTGGAAACAGGAGGCATCTCAGCCAGGGAAATTTGAATATTCACAAGGAAAGGAAGAACAGGGTTTGCAAACACCCTGAAGCGGATGACCATATTTCCTTCTAAGCTTCTCCAAAAGCTTGTTTGGCTTTAGTCGCACATCTTGAAAAAACAGCTGACAACACTGTCAACTAAAAACTGTATAAAAGTTTAACAGCTACTTACACAGAGTTAGGACAATTTCTCCACGTTTTTTTAAGTGTGCTGCTATCCTCTTTTGCAGTAGTTTCCTACAGCATGTAGGTCGCTTTCTTGTGAGGCTCTCAGCAACATCACGATAGGATTTTCTTTATTTCTAAGGCATATAAATTGCTCTCCTAGAAATTAGCCTGAGACCAACGTGCATCTCACACATACACCTCATCATCTCTATGCCCCTTACATTACCAGAACTGCTCTCATCGTTAAGAACACAAGCCTTCAGTTATTTCAATTATTAAAAAAAAAAAAAAAAAAAAAAAAAAATCACTTGTCTGTATGCAGCACCCATTTCCCAGCCTTTCAGCAGCAGATGGCTTTTACAACGGGCAGGCAATGGACAGACGTCTGATCTATTGATGACAATGGCAGTTTATTCACCTCTGGCTGTTTGTACTTTATTTTTCAGCCTGGGACATCAATGGGCTGGTAGGCAGTGATCCAGTTTTGATGAACAAGCCTTTCTACATTTATGATTTTGTGGTATTGACCTGCTCGGCTCAATGCAGTAAGATTAAAATCTCCGCTACCTGTTTTTGTCTAAGGCAAGATTTCTGCAAGGACAGACTGTGTTTGTACCCAGACATATGAAATACAAGAATTTCCATAAGGAATAGAAGGAATTCTCCAAAATTCTTATCAAATAGACAGCTTCAGAGAGCTTTGAGGGGAAAATAAACAGTTTATATACCAAGTATATCTTGAGAGCCCTTAAGTATTTGAAAACCAACTGATGACTGTCACAGGCAGCCTGACTACACAAGGGCATTTGCAGAGAATGATCACAAGTTTTCCCTCAAACTATGTGAGGTGAGATGATGACAGGTGATGGGACTATCATGTGTTATCCATGGAAAAGAGAGGCTTTTGCCTTCTGAATTAAAAAAACAAAAAACAACAAAAAAAAACAAACCCAAAAAACAAACAACAACAAAAAAAAAAAACCCCAAAAAAACAAAGCCTTAGGGAGCTGTTTTTCAATAATCTTATCTTCCAGCATCCACCCAGGAGCAACTCGCCAGCAAACGCACAAGCCAATTAATTCTGGACACATTGCACAAAAGAAATACCAGCTAACAACTTTTCCTGGTGACAGATTTCTGCCATTTCAGTGGTACATGGAAAGGAGAGCACTGCACATCTTTGTTTCTCCAAAGCAATAGAAGGAGCCAACTCATTATACATCATCTCCATCTTCATCCGAAGAGCAGCTGCTTGTCCTGCCCACCCTGTCTCCAGTGATGGCTAGCCCGTAAGCTGGAGCCAATTTGGAATAAACTCTGCTATTTAGTGCCCAAAGGCACATGTGAAACTTGGACTGCTCTTGCAGCAAAAGAGTCTCTTGCAATGGAAAGGATAGAGAGGAAAAAAGCAGCATTTATCTCTTTTCTCTGTTGTACGGAGGGATTCTGAAAACTTATGAGCAACACAGATTAGTCTTCGGAACTTTAAAGTTCAGGTCATTATTCATGTTCTTTTATACATTTTGTTGAGGCTCATACAATTTTTGGCAAAGCAGATGAATCTCTGCTCAAGGTTTACCCAGAGGCACAATGATCTCCACCAGCCAGACACAGGCGAGCGCTCTGAGCATCAATAACACTTACCGTGTCAGTTATGACTACAGAAGACAAAGCACTTATTCTAATAAGGATCACAATAAAAAAGCATAGATCATAAAACTTGGTCAAGAAATTTGATCGCTGAATAAGGCAATAGCTTTGAAATATATCTGCTCCATACACAATCTTAAAATCACTCCCAAGACAATTCAGGTTGCTAAATTGAAAGTCTCTGGCGAGTCCATAAAGATTAACGTGGTAGGCTTAAACACCATTACACGCCAGCGTGATTGAGTTAAGCGGTGCAGCTAAAATTTGGTTATCACAGCGAAGGAAAACTACACCATGATAAAGAAGTATGACAATTTTAATTTCAAATTTTGAAAAATAAATTTAAACTAATTTGCTAAAGACCACTTAATGACACGAGAAATTAGTTTCCGTGAATTAACTTATTATTGAATCCTTTTGTTTATGAACATCAGAAGCCAAAAAAGCACAGGAGCTCATTGCCTGAGCTTTTTGCTACCTTTGTACTGCAAATTTACTGCAAATTTACTGCAAATTACACATTACTATACCAACCAGAGAGAACATAAAAGACTGCGTATAAACTGGCCTGCCACAGCTACTCTTTGGCCATCAAAACTGCCCCAAATAGTGGTACGGGGGTCTGTGGGTTGGGGTGTGCTCCCCCATGAGACCTCCCTGGCACCAGGCAGGGATCTCCCAGCAAGGACAGGTCGAGGTCAGGGCTTGTGGGGAGCAAGCAGGGTTCAGGCTGGGAACAAGCCCATCAGTAGGATGCTGTTGGTACCTTCTTCGTAGGCAAAAACATGAGATTGCTTATCTTTTGTTTAGAATTTTCTTGATAAAAAAAAAAAATCAGGACTTCCAGCCTGTCTTTTCACATCTCCAGTCCTTCCACCAGTTGCATCATAGTCAGAGCAGAGTTTAGCATCCCACACCAACATGACAAGAGTGCAAACTCTTTGAATGACACCAAACTCAACGAGATGACTGAGTGTGTGTGTCAGGTACATGACTCTGAAACCCACAGAGATCAGCGCAGAGCCCTCGTTTCAATCACAGGAGTCATTTCAGAAAAGCCAGTAAGAGCCTGGATGGAACTGGGGGCCCAATAGCACTCTGAAACGCCACTGTGGGAAATGCCAGGGACCCCTCGGTCAGTCAGGCAGTCTCTTGACATTGGGCAGCGCGAGAGCCATCCTTCACTTACACATTTCTAAAAACCCAAATGCAACAACGAGGCTTAAGTGGCAGAAAGGAGTTGAAATGGTGGCAACAATCTGCTCTGAGCATCCGCACACATCATGGCCCTGACCTGAGATACAGGTGGAGAACCTCACATGCGAAAGCTGGCCTCGGTGAGAGACACAGAGAGAGCAGCGGAGCAGAGGGAGAAGCAGGCAAGAGACACCAGCAAAGCAACGGGGGCATCGGTAGCATCACCTACACACAGAAACAGCAAAATAAAAAGGCAGGAAAAGATAGTGACAAGTGGCGGATGAAAAGGGGTTTGAACGACGAGCAAAGCAACTCCAGCCACTTGAGCCTGGCTACACGGAGGGAACTGGCGCCTTGTGCAGCCTGTATCACCAGACCTGCATCACAAAGTCCGACTCCAGCTCCAAACTTCTCTTCCTCAGAAACCTAACTTTGCCTAAGTGCTAGAGTGACAAGTGTAATAAAAACAACACTAGGAAACGTATGAAGAATTTCCCTGCCTTAATATCAGATCTTAAAAAGCAAAATAAACATTAATTCTCCACTGTCCCACCGGTGACACTGATGTGATTCATGGCCATTCATCCGCACAAGGCTATGTTCTTTTCTTTGAGAAAAAGAATATAAATCTTCAGATGAGCTATCAAATGGCTTTATGATTAATTCTGTGTTATCCTTGAATGTAATGCCAACGGGTGGGAGGAGAAGAAGAATATCCCACAGAAGGGGAACGGAGCATCAGAGAGACTCGGAAGCTCCCCAAGGTTAATCTGAGTGAGTTTCCCTCTCACAAATCACAACACTTCGGGGCTGGTGCTGGTGGTTCCTCCCCAAGCCCCGCAGAGGATCTGCCGCGGGCTCTGGAAAGCACAGGGAAAATCCTGCTCCCTTTCTGCCTGCTGTGCCCAAACGCTTTCGGCGCAGCTCCCCTTCGAAAGCCAAAGCCCTGCTGCTGCCGCGTCCCGCAGCAAGGGTTGTTTTGCAAAAGCTGAGCAAGCTCAGGCTGCGTCTGCCTGGCTCCCCAGAACACACAGATGTCTTAGAAAAGGCTGCACAATTCCCTCTTTCCTCATCTGTGCAAATCTAGTAGAACTGTCCTAATTTCAATTGGTGTGGAAAAATTATTTTTATTTGAGGTTAGTTAATTAAAAAAAAAAAACAAAAACTAAGACATTCCTACATGCCTGATACAAGCAAGGAATTTCACTGAAAGTGGTAAAAGATTTTATATCAGCTTTGGCTTGTATAGACCACAAATTAGCTGCTGTCTGCTTTGGTCTCAGGAGGCTCACCTTGTTCTGATCGCCAGGTTGGACCGTGCTAAGAAGCACCGTGTCAAGTAAGATGGATCAATGGCACTGGTGCTATGTGACTCTTGGTAAAATTCACCAATAATTTTATTTTTGAAGTTCTTGTTCTTGTAGAAAGGCACTCACCAGTGTGGAAAGTTGTGTTTAGTGGAACAACAGGGCAAAGTGCAGCCCTGTCCCCCGTCCTGCGCCCAAGGGATCCCAGGGTAGGGACCCCCAAGCCCCCAGCCATGCGTGGGAGATGTCTCTCCATTGAGTGAGCCAGTGTGGGTTACATTTACCATGAGGATGGGGATTTTTTTTTTTTTTTTTTTCATTCTGTCACCTGTGTGCTATCAGCTAGGTAGAGGCTGCCAGCTCCTCCACCGAGCCAAGAAGCTGTCGGCTCACGTTAAGGAGCACTGAATGCTACTGACAGGTTGTGAATGAATATTCATGGCCATTATTCTGCAATCTGGACCCTATGTAGGTATTACCTGTAAAAAAAAAAAAAAAAAAAAAAAAAAAAAAAAAAAATCTGAACTGATCTCTCAAGCTCGAGTCACAAAATTTTGTCAAAATAAAATGTGGTTAAAAATAATCGAGGTGGCAGACTGTGTTGTCCCTGGCACAGATTGCTGCTTCCTTGGGCATCTCTGGTCTCCAGCAGTGTAAAACACCCAAGTTCCCTAGGGAAAAGCTACAGATGGGTGTTGCAGACATAGCCATTGTACTAAAAGAAGTAGTTCCACATGGCTGGGTATTTAGAGAAAAGAGTAGCAGCACTCAGGGCCTTCTCTGCTTGGTTTTATAGAAGGAGGAATGGCCACTCCCTCAGGAGGTACCACCACAGCTTCCAGACCTATGACCCCAGCAAGCTTTTAAGAAACTTCTGGGAATTTTCTCAGAAAGTTCAGGCTTTTTATTTGTCATGACTCAGAAAAAACAGAAATGAAGGTCAAAGCATGAATGGCCAAGACTTACTAGAGTTTAAATTAAATCTGGAAAAGAGACTGAGAAATACAATGTGAAAATTGTTGATGCCATAAATTACTAGAAACCAGTCAAAGGTCAAAAAAAAAAAACCAAACCAAATAGACTGCGAGGACAGTTAGTGGGTACCAAATGAGCCCAGGTCAGTTGGTAGGATGATGGTGGAGGAATCCATATCTTGTCAAAGACACATTAGTACAAATTTTGGAAGATTTCTTGCAGTTATGTTGGGATCAGAGCTGGGAATCATTTGTAAGAGTAAGCTCATTTGCCCACTGCGTGGTATTGCTCACTGTGAGTAAAGTGCTTGGTAGCATAAAAACAGAGTAGGAATCAAACACCACGAAGGATACCTTAGTATCCTACATAAATTTATATTCTTCTAAACAAGAGTGGCCTTACTTGGAAAATACCCTCAGCGTTTCTTACTACCTCAGAAGAGTTGGGCAGACATAGAAAGTCATCTGAGTTAATAATCTGGGTGAAAAATCAAAAAGATGGGATAGTTGAATTCCAGATGAAATAAGAGGACATAGTTAGATGTAGATATTTAAGGAATTGCAAAAAGAACATACATTAAACTTGACACCTGATCTATCTTGTTATACATAAAATACCACCACTTTCTAACGCAAAATTACTTTTACTTTTGACTTATTTTATTTTGCTGAAGGAAAAGTCTTCCACAGAGTAAAGCATCCCATCCTACAATGACAACATTTCAGACAGTCATGGAGAAGGACCTGACAGAAGTCACCCCTGCGAGTTCATGGGTGACGGTGCCAGGGCTTGTGCCTCCTACGGGTACCACTGAGGTCATGGGCCCCACAGGATTAAGTAAAAAAAAAAAAAAAAAAAAAACAAAAAAAAAAACCACTCCTCCTATCAATTAAAATATCCAAACATGTTATGTTAGGTCAAAACAAATAAGGAAGATAAACTCCCATTCACCATGGTAAAATTCAATTACGAACTATCTGGGTTTGCAAGAACTAATCCTAAGAGGTGCTTCTCCACAACACCCAAGCTGATGATCAGAAGAGACAGACAGAATAACTTACAAACATGGCCATCACCCAGAAGAGCAGTGCCTGTGCTCGAGGGGTGGCAGGAACTGAAAACCAAGAGTGGGTTTGGCCCTAGCAGCCAGAGAAAGCAACGGCTACTCTTCACGTTGATTAACTTGCTACAGTACAAAGCAGTAACGATATGGACACTTCTCTGCGAGCTGGAAACACATCTTACAAGGGTGGGGTCTATGTACTGGAGCATGAGTATGTCGTGCATGCATAAAAACAAAGGAGCAGGAGGCGGCTTTAAAACAGGCCAGAACTGAGCCAAATACACCGTGCAATTCCATGCAGGAGTCAAGAAAACGTGCATGGTCTTTGAACGGAAAAGCGAGAATAAACGAGAGAGCAAAACCGTCTTGTTTTTCCAAAAGGAGCTTGTACCGGCTGCTGTACCACCTAAAAGATGTAGAAACTCAATGTTTAGGAAAGTCTCAAGAGCATCAGAGGACAAAAAAAGTAACTGAAATATTCTGCTTTCATCAGTTTTCAGCTAGGAGGTGTCAGCAACGCATCTGCCCTATCTCCCCCATCCACCACAGGGAAAGGAAGCTTTAGGTCTACAGAAGAACTGGCTTTTTAAATTCTAGTTGTGCTTTTGCAAATCTCTGCAAAAGTTTAAATAAAAAACAAAAGGAGAGAACACACAGCTGGTATCCTCAGGAATGATGCACATGAAGAGCAATGAGAGCCGCACATAAATAATAACTAAAGTCTACCATGGAGGCGGTCACATCCAACGGTTAAAGTACCCGTGGCTGCTCACTTTCACTCAACAGTGGAGATCAAACTCACCAGGACGCCAAGGCTCACTGGAGAAGGCACACGTAGGTACGTGGTCCTTCAGGGTTCCAGGCAAAACCCTGCCACACGCTTCTCTATCCATTCTTTTGAAAATTATTCTCTTTTTGACAAAAGAATGTGGGATAGAAATTAGTGACCTCGCTACAAATCACTAACACATGAATTAGAATTACTTAAAGCATCATTAAATTATCTTGTAATGTTTATTCCATTTTGCTTATACTGTAGGTTTTTTTTATTATTTATTACAGAAATAAACGATTTCATTTCTCCAGCCTGCGCTCCAGATAAGGCACGGCACTTGGGAGCTATGGAATATATATGTTAATCAGCTCCGCCGCTGCCCCTGCCATTACCAGCCCCGTTCATTTGTTCCCTGTTGTCATTCCCGATTACACATTTTTGGAACAGATTACTGCAATAACAGGGGGCGGGCAGGCAGCTCCCCTGCTATAGGTGTCCTCAGATCAATCTTCCGATGGCAGGTGAAACAGATTTTTTCTAATAAATTGCTGGTCTGCTTTATGTTGCCTGTAACTTTTCCGTTTCGGAAATCAATTAATATTAGCGACCCCGAGGAAAGGTGGCTACAGCTTTGAAAACAACGTAACGAATCACTATCAAAAGAGTAAGTGAAATACAGTACTGGTGTTATTTGGAACAGCAGATTGAAGACTTGAATTATTTTTCTGGGCCTCCTAATTCAGCACCCTTTGAAAAGAAAATCGGCTCAGCCTCAGAGCCAGACATCTCAAGCAACGTGCTCGTAACGCCAGCTTTTTCCTGCTGCTTTGTTCTGGGACTGTCTGCTTGGGTTGGCTGCTCAGTTTGCTATTGATTTCTTTGTGTTTTAAAACTATCCTGAGCAAATTGTCCTCCCGAGCGGGTCTCTCAGCACAGAGTTCGGCTGCGCTCCACGTTCAGATTCCGTACAGATGCACGAGCGAGTCATCGTTGCCGCCAAGATGGCTGCTCCTTTCTGCATTTCTTCTCAGCAAAACTAAAAACGGCACAAGATATTGAACGTAGTACCGATGAATTACAGATATACGCTCATGTACTATGCACAGCACAGCATACGTAGCTGCTGCCTTTGAAACCCAGTAACTGGGGGCTTTTGATCATGTAGACCCTGTCAAAACACCACAAAAGTCTGCACCTCACAAGAAAAGTCAAATAGAAACCCTCCCCGTCTGCCGTTTTGAGTGAGTAGGTGCTCCTCAAACTGTTGAATTTTATCAGAAAGCCATCGATTAATAACAAAACCCAAGACCAATGCACCTCTACCCAAAAGGCATTGTTGACACAACTTCCCTGTTCCTCTTGACCAGCCTTCAAAGGCCTCCTTTTTCCGTCTCTGCCACTGAGCAAATATCCAACTGCTTCCCAGGCGAGCAAAGGCCTTAGACCCAAACCGCACAAGACGCATCCCTGGAGCCGCAGGGAGCCCAGCTGCAGCCAGACGCCACTCTGCGCAGAGCTCATCTCGGCTTCAGATGCATCTCAGCCTTTCCAGCCGTTGAGGCTGGAGCAATGACTTAATAGACACAGGCATGGCCTGGCACGTTCCATCAGCTGAAACAAAATGGGATTGGAGCCACATGGAACTGATAATTAGAGTATAAACTCATACTCAATAACAAAGACCAGCAGCGGAAAACCCCAGATAGATAAAGCTGGAGTAAGAGAATATGTTGTTTCATCGTCTCATTTCTTTTATTCATGTAGTAGAAAATTACTGTCTGTCTCAAAACGCTCCCTCATACCTCTGTTTTCAGAGGGGTGGGTCATGGGGAGAACAGACCTCTTACATCCTTCTGAGGTCTAGCAACCACCAGGTTACATTGAGACCTTCTCACCACAAGCCACCACACGGACATGGGTGGCTGCTGCGGATGGGACCACGGTTGCCCACCTGCTCTTGGTGAGCAGAGCGAGGCGCAGCCTGGGCTCGCCCAGCACTGGAAGGGCGTCCTGAGGCACCAGGGCAAACACTGGGCCTCTGCATGCCGAGGTGAGAGCTTATCATCCACCCAACAGACAGCCGGCTGTATTTCTGGCATTAAGGTGCCCTTCAGACATGATGCAAGGAGATATTTGCAGTCAACTCTAACAGCAGAACACTTCTGTATAAAATATTTTCTACTCAAATGTAAGAAGTGCATCCCAATTTCAACCTGCTGGAAAAACCCTGTGCCGGGAGGAGAGCAGGGGGGATGCAGCAGCGGAGCAGCATCCCACCAAGCAGCGCCAAGACCAAGCTGCACCTCCCGCAGCTCCACACCGCCCCGTCTCCCTCAAGCCCACATGCCTCGTGGGGTGGGGACCGCTCCGTTCCCATGGCTGACTCTTTCCAGCAACCTCAGGGTGATTTCCCTCATTCCAAACACAATGCAATAAACCCCAGAATGACTCAGTCGCATATTCAATAAAGAGCTTTACTTCAATTAATGACTTTCTTTCAATAATTACTTCATTTGTTTCGAATTAGGAACTGTGAATCCACTGATAAATTGACTGATTCGAAAGATTTATTCCCACTGTAGCTTCTGCTAGTTGGTTTTTGCGCAGCAACACATCGCGGTGATTTACGCCCGGCACTCAGCTCCCCCAGCAGCGCCGGGACGGGGCAGGGCAAGGGCTGCCAGCCCCCCACGAGGCTTGCCCACCGCAGCCCCCCTTGTGCTCCCTTTGCTTTTTCCTCTCTGTCCCCACAAGCACGGCGCGGGGCACAGGCCAGCACTTCACCCACATGTGCCTCAGTACCCAGTGCTGCACATGGCTGAAACACAGTCATGCTCCAAAAATAGCCCCTAAGTGGCCGTGGTCAAAGCCTCTCACATTTTCCAAAGACAAGGGTTAATTACTGATATCTAATTACTTCAGATATTAATCTAAACACTGTCCCAGGTTGCCCAGAGAGGCGGTGGATGCCCCATCCCTGGAAACATTCCAGGCCAGGTTGGCCGGGGCTCTGAGCAACCTGATGTGGTTGGAGATGCCCCTGCTCCTGGCAGGGGGGTTGGACTGGGTGGGCTTTGAAGGCCCCTTCCAACCCAAACCATTCTATGATTCTATGTGTGCATGCAAAAGAGCCTCTTAAAAACAAACAAACAAACAAAAAAACCAAAAACACCCTTATTTTCAAACTTTTCCCAGTTCTTAAGTCAACCCAACCTGTCTGATCTGCCTCTTTGCATTTTCCGTTTCCTCCCCACTCCCAGTATTCGCAGGTGATGTTATTACACGCCAGCTTCCATGACAGGAGAAGTAAAACCCTGACACAGAACATTTTCCAGAGCTTTTTTCAGGTTAAACGTAAGTAGATTTGGTCTGGAGGAGCTAATCCTTTCCAGACACATTTAGCTGTCTCCCCAAGGAGCGGATCAAACTGTGCGTATTTCAGAGCTCACCAATCACATTAAAAACCACTTCATTCCACTGCAGATATCCCTAACGCCTCCCCGCACAAAATGGGAGCCTACGCATGAATTCCGGGCGCTTTCCCCCTCCTCCCCAGTGCCACAGGCGAGCCAAGCCCACAGGAGCTGCTGGATGGGGCAGGGCAGAGCCCCGTGCCTGAACCCGCCCTCTGCCCGCCGAGAAATGGGAAAGAAAGGCACAACCCTGCCTTGCCCGTTTGGGTCCACTGTTCCTGTGATCAGTTAAACAATTTGCTGAACTGCTGAGAGGAAACACCTTGCAGTCACTCACTCACTACTCTGCTACACCGGTCTAGTGCCAAACTGCTTGCAGGCTGACACAACCATAGCAGCAAAGTATTTTTGTTAGTTTAAGTATTTAGTACGGATTAGTTATTGGACACACATAAAGGTTTATTATCTCCATTTGTCCCTTTTCTGCTGGATTGCTGAAGGCACAGGATGAGCTGCTAGCCACGAGTGTTAAATCCTCACGATGGGCTCCTCTGGGATGGAGCCTGGAGCCTGGCCCTGGGGAATATTTCATTTCCCACAGGAATTGCAAGGTGATTGAGGGCTTTTTCATGGAAGTTCACCTTCATTGAGAAAAAACACCCCACACCACACTGAAACAGGGGAATCTGTGCCCATTCACAGGGTCCCGCTGCTGCCCGTGCCACTGCTGCCTGGCCTCGAGCTTCCCTTCTCCTATGGGAGCTGGAAACCAGGCTGAAGATGGAGCCCTCCAGCACTGCTGGGAACCAAAACTGGGGTTTGTTTTAATTATTAAATGTCCTGAAAAAGTGATGAGGCTCCGTGAGTGGTAAGAAGCAGAGCAAGGAACTCATAGGCATCTGTCTGCACTCAGAAGATGCTCTAGATGAGTTCGCTGAGCAGTAAATGGAAAGAGCAGCCAAACTATTCCCAAACACCAGTGCTCTGATACAAAGAGAGCCCAGTCTTGTTCCCTTTTTTCATTCAACCACATTAGAAGGCTAATGAGGAAGGTGTGATCTACAGGAAGAGGGCATACAGGATTTCTATTAAGAAGTCTATAAGCCTAACCAGATCCGCAATACCAGCGGTAACAAAATACCATTCTGTGATCCTCACAACTGAGATTAAAGCCTTCAAGCATCCCACAAGATTAAGTAAATTACTCCCATCAAGCATAATCTGCTGCCCTTTCAGGACTTGGCTTAGCCACACAGTCAACCAGGGAAGAATATTTTATCCTTCTAAGCAAAAAAAATATTTTTTACAATGACACTTCTTTGTAAAAACCAGAATTTTTAGAGATAACCAAATCCAATTTTCTTTGGCCTGGCTTCTGCAGGACAGCAATGACCAGCTGGATGTTGTAAACCACTCCTCAAAGCTCCCAGGGCCGGGTTTAGCCCAATCCCTGCCTGCTGGTCGCTGTGGCAGAGCGGAGGAGCGAGCCCCTCTCCTGGCATCAGGGTACCGACGTCCCGCGTGTTCCACTCGCACCATGCTGAGCGTGGGTTGGGTCACAAACCCTACCATTTCTAACTGGCTGCAGAGAAAAAACGCTTACCTAGCATGAAACAAACTCCATTGTGATTCGACTGAAAAAGCAAGAAATCTACCCAGAGATGCTTTCAGGTGACCTCACACCAGACCGTGCTTTCCACCTTCAGCCATGTGTGTCCAAGGCATCAGGGTGTTCTCCACGTCACCGCTTTTCGACCAGACCTGCCCCTGGGTGCCAGCCACCGCCGCCCCCACACTTCGGCTTTTGCAGGGCAAGAGCCAGAACCAGAGCAGGAGGGAAAACAAACCAGGAGAGTCCATTACAATCGCAGTTTAAATATTTATTCTGAGGGTTATTACCAAGATTAATGCCTGTGCACAAACTTGTTGAATTAGTACCCAGGTTAATTGAGGACAGGATAATTGTACAATTTCTATATGCATAGTTCAGTATATATATCAGGTAAATGAATAATAATAGAATAATATTATTTCTATTCCTCATTGTTAATGAAGTTTTAATGTAAAACTCCATCAGGTCTGCTATCAGGTTTCGATGTTTTTAAATTATCGCAGCAAAGTAGGCCAAGAAAAAAGCGGGAGGTCGGGCACGGATGAGAAGCCTGAACCTGCAGAGCTGAGCGGGAGGGAGCGGCGGCAGCGCTGGCCCTGTCCAGCACAGGGCACGCCTCCACTCGAGACATGGCCAGCGTTAAGGGCAAATTAAAAGCACGTTAGGAGGAATCTCAAGATGTTCAACAAAATGTTATGGAGGAGTGATGTGGGGCAAATGGCTTCACCTGACACTTACGAGCGTCACAAAGGGATGCAAGCATCAATTTGACAAAATTATCGCAGGAGTAAAAGACTCCAGGGAGCCAGCTCAGCTGGGAAGGAGCACATTCGATCAGAGCAATGCAGATGGTAATGGAGTTTTCGCTTTAAGTGACGCGATAGGGCATTACAGGAGAGTGATGCAAATTTTAACAACCAAAGTGTTGGAAAACCCCTGCCTGGCCCATGGGGAGGCTGCTTCTGCCTGGCACTGTGGGAGTTCGTGGTACCAACCCCCATGGCAAGACAGGGGAGGCCAAGAGATGAACCTGCACCAAGGAGGCTTTCCATTTACCCCAGGACAGAAAAAAGAAAAAGTAATAATTAAAGTTGATGAGAGGATAACAGGCAATGGCTGCGTGCACAGAGAGCAAGGTCTTAGCTCAACCCTTTGCTGTGACAGGAACAAGGAAACTGAAATTTCCAACCAGAAACCACAGTCCAACCGAAATGAGAAAGCAGCATCTTAAAACCAGGGAGGGTTTTTCTGGGAAGCGGGCACTTTCCCACCCTGAGCGAGTGCAGAGAGGAGCACGAGCAGCAGCTGCAGGAAGCGGCACGTCTCCATCCCTCCCCACTTCACCTCCCTGGTTAATTGGCCGTAACGGCAGTTATTCCTTGTCTGGAATAAATGAGGTGTCACTTTTCTGGGACAGCACCATGGAAGCAGCTGTGTGCTCACCCTCCCAGCATCAGGCAGAAAAATACAGCTCTGAAAGTGCTAGGGGAAAGGAGTCTAAAGGCAAAATTTAATTTGCCTTGTACCTCCAATGTCCTCCTCGAACAGCTATAAACTTCTCCCAGAGCACCCTTCAGTTTGGCATTTAACTCTTTCCAAGGCAGGCAGCCCAAAAGCCCATTGAAGTCGGATGCCCTCATGCCGTGCTTAGTCCATGCCTTCTGAACAACAGTTCTCCCTTGCTTCCCAGAGATGTGAAATCTAAGCAAGTTATGTTTGCAAATGTAATTAATTGTTGTCAGCACACCTATCTCTGAAGGCATTCAAAGAACGTGTGGACGTGGCACTCCAGGACATGGTGGTGTTGGGTTGACGGTTGGACCTGATGATCTTGGAGGTCTCTTCCAACCTTAAGATTCTGTGATTCTATGATTTCCAAGGCTCTTCAAGCGTGTGTTAAGTACAGCAATGTGAGGGAGGTGCTCAGACAATAGCACAGGAGACGGTGGATCCCTCCTCTACACAGCAGATTGTGGTAAAATAGCCACCACATCGCAGCTCTCCCAGGGCATCAGCACGTTGCCCAGGGGAAATGGAATGGGGCTGGGGGGCCAAAACTGTGTGGATGGGAAATGCAGACTTCCCCAGTTAACACAGCAGCAAGCAGCTTTCTGGCTGGCACTCTCTTTCGTTCAAAGAACAAAAGCAGGTTAAATGGCAAGCAGAGAAAGACCCTGCTCATTAATGGGGTTCATTATTTCCTGAGCTCTGCTTAATCACCCTTTTAAAGCTGCTGTTTGCTAATTGAACACTTCCCCTTTTTATCAGGAGATAAAAGGAACGAGGAGCTGTTGGAAATGGTTGATTATACACACGTACACTGGGCTGCTTAAAGATTCTGGTAGAGAAGAAATTTGTGTTTACCCTAAACTAACCAGCTGCTTTGCTCTCCCTGTTTTCTGGGGACTTCTCCCAGCTCCCTTTGCAAATGGCCTCACACATGAAACGCACTGCTCATGACCGCCAGTCACTCATGTCGGCTGCGGATCAAGGTTGGCTGGCACCACCCAAACTTGGGGCAGGTCCCAGCACGTGTGCATCCATGCAGGTGACAGACAGTGTGATGGAGACAACGGCGGCAAGCCGCAAGCATGGGGCAGCAGCGGGATGTCCTGCGCTAACGTGGCTGGGGCGTTTCCTATGGGCTCAAACCTAACAGTCAGAGATGTGACCCAGCACTCACATCTGTATAATTGTCTGCAAAAAACCTAACTCTAAAAGTTGTGTGTCTGTAAGAGTTGCTAGAAAAGAGATTTTAAGGTCATTTACACCAGCACTGCCATCAGAATCATGGTCTCCTCTCCAAACAGCAGCGGCTCCGTAGCTTGTGACAACTACTCAGCTTGTGACCAAGAGAGGGAAATCAAACCCAAAGTCTACTTGATCACAGCTTGGAGAGTGGCTGAAGATGTTCACACGGCCGTCATGAAACGCCCTATGAGATGCAAGCTGAGCTGGGGTAGCGCGTGTGCAGAGGGGACAACACAGGCACAACAGGCGGGCAAATCCCCAGCGCACAAGCACCCTGCCCTGCCGCAGCCTCCTCGAGCAGATCTTGCCTTGGCCCACCGAAGGAAGATATTTTTCCGGTGCATCACGGAAGACAGATTAACCGAAAGCACATCTCACTCGGGATGGGCAGAGCATGGTGCTGCAGATACCAACCCAGCTGAGGGAGGTTGGCAGGACTCGTGTGGGATTTACCCACAGTAGAGAGCTGGCTTTGCTCAATAGCTAGGCAGTTTTGAACAGAGTATCCCCTTTTTTTATCCCCCAAGCATAAATTATCAGGCATAACACATAATTGCAGTGAGAGAGAGGAAAACAAAAGTTAAATGAGCTAAACTGTAAACAGAGACACTATTTTGAACAAGATAAGTGTGAAGTAAGTGAACCAAGACTGGCTTAAACACAGGGGAGAGAGGATAATCGAGTTCAGGAATTAAAGTGAAAAAACAGGAGATGGAGTTTAGAAGGACATCTATCGAGCAGCATACCAAAAGATCGGGAAAGTCAAGCCAAGGATAATCCCATCCCAGCAGGATTCATACAAAGTGCTGTTCTCTGACTACAAACACTCTGCCCAGGCCTGTTTATGACCCTCACTGTTGTTTTTGGTTTATCGATAAATGCTGTGCCACTTTCCCATGTGGTGACGGGCTTTGGATGAGCTGTGGAAGGACAGGAACTGGCGACGGACTATGCTGGCCCCACGAGCCGCTTCTGCGCAGTGAGACCCTGCCCCAAGAGCGTGCGGGTGCCCAGCACCCTCCAGCTGCCCACCAACACCCATACAAATCCCAGTGCCACCGCTCTCATTTCCCTGTGCTGTTTCTGTATTTTCAATGTGCTGCTGCAGCTAGGCCAGGAGCATCACGAGCGGAGAAGGAAGCAGAGGAGATGGTAGCGGCAATAATTTTTTTCTGGTAGTCTCCATAAAGCAGTACGATTTCCCATTTCCTAGCGTTCATTTCCCAGTGTATTGCTTTGCCAAGAGGAGTTGCCCCAGTTACTTGGTATTTTCCTCCCTTTTCAAGCCCGGCCAATGCCGTGCTGCTGAGGCCACACTGTTTGCAGTACCTCTGCCCATCCTTCAAGCTTCACACGCGTTGAAGCACGCCCTCTCTCTCCTGGTCCCCAACCATCTGATTTTCTGTGGGTAGATAGAAGAGAAGAGCATCTTCTCTTTAATTAAAACCTGGGAGCATCTCCCCGAATGGATGGGAAGATGCAGGGATTCAGTGTGAAGGTATATTGTATATTTCCTTATGAAAAGCACCATGTCAGAAGTACAAGGAAGAACTAGAGCTATCGCATATTTCTTATCAGAGTGCCCTTAGCAGCATGCAAGGTAGCCACGAAGATTGCTTTAGAAATTATTCTGGCTGTGGAACATCAACTAAAGTTGGCTCAATTTATTTACTTTTTTTTTAAGCTTTGAAGTTATGTCCCTACATTGACATATATATATATATATAATCTATAGATCATATATTCATTTGCTGTGAAGTAGGTATCAAACTCCAGCCACAAACCCAACACATGGGTTGGGTAATTACCGTTACTCACAACAGCAGCTAAGACCATTTAATGAAGTATATATATTTAGCATAGCAGCCAGAATTAACGTTTGTTTATAGAAATACAAATAAAACCCATGTGCAAAACCATCTGCCCCTGTCATCACTGTCAGAAGCAGCTGAGCTACCACCAGCCGCCGAGCCACCAGCTTTACCATCGCTTTGCACGGGCGCGACTGAAGCTACCAAGCCCATCAGCCGCAACAGGTTCTCCAGTTTGTTTTGCTTGGCTTGGCTTTTTTTCATTTATTTGGGAATCAGACTGGAGCTGGCTGGACTGAAAAACAGCGTTTCTGTTTCACTTGGATCACAATCAGCTTTTTGCTGGGCTTCCTGCAGCGGGTTCCCCCGGCAGCGCCTGGGGATGCTCGTACAGGAGCGGGGACCTTGGTGCCCGGCCGTCTGCCTGCCTGCTCCGGGGCCGATGCCACAACACGCCACAGCAAAGCAATGCTCTGGTTTTTGCCTCTTCCTTACGGCACAGGTCCCCTCACTGGGAAACAGTCTGCTAAACACGCAAAGAGCCACCGTGAGAAATTAAGAGAGATCTGAAATACGTCTTGTCTTCCCGACCATCACGGCCGGACCGGTGGAACAAAACATCTTGTCCGTTGTTTTGAAACGAATACATTAAATAAAGTATCAAAACCCCCACCTCCACCTTATCCTGTCCAACACCACCAAATACCAGTTGGAAACACAATGGTTTTATCACCATGAAGGGTTTACCATGGAACAATAATCACAAGCTATTTACACAACCCAAGAAACAGCTGCCAGCTCCACCAAAGGAAACAAAACCCTTTCCTCTTGTGGTTAAAGCCTACCAGCCAAGACTAAAGACATCCAGAAACATGGACGGAAATCCAGAAACGTGTTTTTTATGCGGTGAGAACTCCTGTCTGAAGCCCTGAGGAGCAGCTGTGTGACTGGCTTCAGGAGCAGCGGTGGGATCCCGCCTCAGCACAGCCATCCGGATTCGTGGCGACTGGCGGTGGCGGCAGCTGCTGGCACTGGGATGAATAAATCAGTGCTGGGATGAAAACCTGCAATCCCTTCTCCTAAACGTGTTTCAGCTTACTTTTGGCATTCTGCATAATTTGTGTTATCATTCCCAGCATATAAAGTAAACAATCGTATGTCTTTTTTTGTTTTGTTTTTCCCTAGTATCTCTCCTGCCACAAAACTTTCCTCCTAACAGACGACACGTGCAGAATACTGAAAAAGAGCAGCAGAACAGAGGGGAAGAAGCTGCCTTTTCCCTTCCCAGTCTCCACTTTGGAGAACAACAAATGCAAAACTCCATGCTTACGGCGCTGGCGGCCCCCATGACGAGTGCAGTGGGGCAGGGCCGAGGCTGCAGACCCTTGCTGGAAAGAGCAACCCTTTCTTTTAATGGAAATATTCTGTACCGGACAGCCTCGGCGCAGGTTCTGAGATTCTCTCCGAGCAATAGGTATTTTTGGAAAAAGCAGAGGCTGTGCTCTTGGATAACGCGGGTCCCCAGAATAGTTGCCCTTTCACCGCAGGGCTCTGGCATCATGGTGTGAAATCCATGAACTCAGCATGGCGCAGGTGCACATCATTCCTTCTAGCATTTTCCTACCCACAATTAAATAAAAGTCCTTGCCCAAATTTTATTTATTTGTGCAGGGAGCCCCTGCACATTGACTCTTGGGAGGTGTCGAAACCACCGAAGCCTTGAGCAGATCTCAAGGAAAATGTGGCCACGCTGACCCTTTTAGCAGAGGTGAACGTGCCAGCATCAACCCCAGCGGGGTCGGGAACCAGCGGGAGCAGCCGGGGAGCTGGGCTGGGGCCAAGGGCTTGGCACAGAGAGCAGATTATGCTCTGCCGGGGGTTGGGTGTGGGGAAGAGGCTCGGTATCCTGGGGACCTGACCAGCAGAAAGTCATAGAAACAGAGGATTCACCAAATCATAGAATCATGGAATGGTTTGGGTGGGAAGGGGCTGTTAAACCCCACCCAGACCAACCCCCCCTGCAAGGAGCAGGGACATCTCCAACCAGATCAGGTTGCTCAGCTGATGGTATTTCCAAAGTGAAATTTCAAAATCGCCACAGAAAAGTGTAAGTTCTGATTTTTAATTTTTTTTACACTGACACAGAAATTCCTCACGCAAGCCACCCTTGTTAGCCAACTGCCCAGTACCGTGTGCCTCTCCTTCCGCCACCATTTTACCTCCTTCCCACGCAGCCACTGCAATGTTGGTAACAACTCTCCACCACGACGCATGAGGAAGACCCTTTGGCAGGTTATAATTCTGTCACTTTGTGTTTTATTTATTGCACTGCGTTTTGTGGGTTTTACTTAAATATTTTTGAAAAAAAAATTGACAGAAAAAACTTATTCATGCAATTAATGGAAACACAGAGCAGAATATTCATCCTCAATTTCAGTATTGAAATTTGTAGTTTGCATTTAAAAAAAAAAAGTCAAAATAGTTGGGTTTTTTTTCTTAAATTGCCTAAAGCAAATACTTTTATTTTACAGCAGTACCCTGATCTCCTTTTACCAAAGCAACCTAGGGCTGCACAGATTTTGGTGTAGCAGTCTCAAAAGCTGCCATGCTAAAACTGCAGAGACTTTAGCAACATAAAGTGATGGCAGAGATGTGAAAGACTTAATAACTTTTAATTAGCCAATATTTGTACAAATTGGCACTGACAAAAGCATGGAGTGCATTTGTCACCCACAATTCTCCCCTGCCAAAAGCCGAAGGCCCTGTTAGTGCTTCAGCCGTGCTTCTTGGCTTCCGGTGTCAGAAGCAGAGACGATCAGTTCTGCTTTACTGAGACGTTTCCCTGCTCACCAGCCACGGCACGGTGTTACTCGCCCAACCAACACCTGCTGAAGTGATTCCAATACAGAGAAATTAACGTGGGAGAGGGCTGGACTGCATTTCCCTTTGCAAGGCAACATGGATGCTCCCACATCTGAACCACCACCATTCCCGGAGGTTATTGGGACAGCTCCAGGGATGGAAAGACACCTCGGTGGAAAGAGTCAGAGCAACCCCTCAAAGCGACTGATTTGGGGCCAGAATAACACATGGAGATTGGCAGGGCCAAGAACAACGTCTGCTCAGAATCACAAAATCATTTAGGTTGGAAAAGACCTTTAAGAACATCAAGTCCAACCATTAACTCATGTCCCTAAGCACATCTACGCGTCTTTTAAATCCCTCCAGCAACGGTGACTCCACCACCTCCATGGGCAGCCTGTTCCAGTGCTTGACAACCCTTTTGGTAAAGACATTTTTCCCAATATCCAATCTAGCCCTCCCCCTTGAAAAGCAGCAAAGAGTGAGGGTTCTCTTTGTCCCATTTTAGCAGACACGCCACACAGATCCTCAGTGACCCAAAGATGCCAACGCATTGGTCCCACCATCGTGGCAGGCAGTGAGGTTGCCCACATGTCAGATAAAGGCTGGCGAGGCGACTTTTGAGCCATTCCCCAGCCCAGCATGAAGCACACAGACTGACTGGGGGGTACGTTCTCCAAAAAAAAGTCTCCAGGATAAATATGGACCAAGTACCTCATCTGTCTTATCCGTGCTGTATCCAGCTGTGCATTTTGGAGTTACCAGCTGAATGTTCTTTGTCTTGAGAGAAGTGAGGACATTTCAGAGCTGGAAATTATTTCATCTTTCCTGTAAGGAGCCCAAATACTCATGAAACCTGTGGCTTTTCTGATAGAAAAGAGAGGCATTTATAACTTGCAAGAATTAAACGCCATCAGGATCTCTCACGAGACAGGATCCCGCCCCAGGAGACTGGAGCTGCAGGTGACAAGCAATGACCGCCCCACTGCTCTCCAGTGGTCTGTAAATAATACACGTTAATTAAGGCCTGAAGTTCACCTTAGGCCACAGACAAAAACTTAGGAATGAATTAAACGCCTTTAATCTCCTTTAGGATTATAAGTACTCAATAGCAACACAGTGGAAAGAAAAAGCATTGCACTTTGTGCTGCCAAAACCAGCTCGTCAGCATTGCTCGAGTTCTTCAGATTTTCTAGTTTTTGCTATTTTATGACCTTCCTAGACAAAGCATCCAAACACATTTCCATCAACCATGGACAGGTTTTCGTGCAGTCCCCTGGGCCTCTTTGCACCTAGCACCCCGCGCCAAGAGCTCTTGGCTCTGAGCAGCACCATCGGTGCTGCAGGGAAGGGGATTCCCCCACCGCGAGACACCACAGCTACGCTGAATAGTCCTGAGAAAATACTAGCAGGTTTTGCTAAAAAATAAGAACATACTGTAGCAATTTGTAAGATTTATGCAGGTTAGACACAGCAACTTCCAGCTGACTACGTTTAAATCATTAAATCAATATTTTATTATTTTAGGAAGAAAAAATATCACATCTTATGGAAAATTATGTTTAATACAAACAAAACACAGGCCTTGGAAGTCTCAGCCTACCGTGCTTACAACCACGGCCTCTTTAGATGTGGAAGGTCTTTATTAAGAACACTCTTTGAAGTTAAACATACTCTTGTTTTCCATGCAGTGCTTGTTCCAAGCAGGAACACTGCTCTCCTGTGATGCCAGAGAAAATGTTCTCTCTTCAAAGCAGGAAAAGGAGAAATATTAAAAAAAAAAGAAAAAAAAAGACATTTTTCTTCACCAGATAAGGCCTGGTCTCAGAACACGGCAACGTAACGCTGCCGCTTGCCCTCCAGCCCACGGCATCGCGGCACAGTGCTGGGCTGCCTGGGATGTCCCAGCACCCTGCTCTCCTCCTCCCTCTCTCGTGAGGTCATTCAGCTCTTTTGGGGCAGTTCAGCCTTGATTTGGCACCAGCAGCAGCAAGTTACGCTGCTCAAAAAGTTGGGGGAAGGTGGTGAAGAACACAGCCTCTAACAAGTGCCCCGTGAAGTTGCGTTGCTTTGTGGTTTGTATTTGAGGAGGTGGCACCGCAGGAGTTTGTGGAAGGGTCGGTGGGGGTTCTTGTATCAGGAAGGACAACGTTGGAATTTAAATCTCACCTCAACTGCGCTCTGCCGTGAGGGCAACGACTGAGCATCGAACAGGAGAGCGGCTCTAGCTGAATTCATAACATAAAAATTACAAACACAAGACGATGTTGGTTTGATAAACACTGGGAGTTGTGTAAGAGAGCTATATATACGGGGGAAAAAAAACCTGAATGATTAGGCTTGGTTAATCCTGACGTGGTTTGGTTCAAAATCAATGATGGTGAAAGAAAAATAGGTCTCCACAGGCAAATGTGGAAAACTTAACTTTGAAAGGTACAGACTGGTCCTTACAGCACAGCAACACGTATGTAGAGTACAAATGGAGATTCTCCAGTGCAACTGAAAAGACCAAAATGTGCATCTCAAGCTGGAATAAGAACTCACAAGGACAGGCTTTTTTCCTTCCTAGATAAATAACAAGCTCACAAAGACAGGTAGATGTTCAGAGCATGTAAATAAAAAAGGCTAAATCACCAAAGAAATACATTTTTTTTTAAATCAGATGCTAACTGAAAAAAAAAAATGAACTACAGAAAATATCGTGATAAATATCTTGAAAATCTTTTTTTTCCAGTTAAATACTGAAAAGTTATTCAGTTTTATAAACAGAAAGAGAAGAAAAGAGGGATGTGTTGTGATCTTTAGTGAGGACAGGAACAGCTGTCTAACTGTAGCTTAAGAAAGAAATCCTTCATTTTTCTCCCCAAAGACAAACCCTGCTGAGCACCTGAGTATGGAAATACCATAGATCGGAAACGAGCTGCGAGCAAACTCAAACACTTTTGATGTGATCACAATCCCAACACCTTTAATGGGCAGGAAGAGCAGGAGGCACAGCAGGGACAAGAAGGGTGGAGAACAAACCCAGCGGAGCAGCTCATGGCTCCATGACTGGAGCAGAGCACTGGATTTTTTTTTTTTTTAAGGCAATTTATAGGCAAACCCCATCCATGTGATGCACCTGGGCTTCAGAGAAGGATGCCACACCACGAGGTGCTGCAGGAGAAACCCGGGGGCTACGCAGCATCAGCTTCAAGGCTTGGCACGGTCTCCACCACGTGCTGACCGCTAACGAACCTGACTCAAACTTAGGAGGCTTAAACAGCAGAAAGCTGGCAGGTGGGATGAACAGCAATGGGAAATGTTTAACAGTGAGAACTGTGAGGTCAGGTACCTGGGGATTAATTTGTGCTAAACCAAAGGCAATCATCGAGAAGAAACACAAAAGACTTAAATTTACCTGATACCTGTACGGCAATTGCACCTAATTATCAAGTTTGGCTGTAATCACTGAAAAAATTCTCCATAGATAAGAATGGTAGTCAGTGGAAATAAAAACTTAGAGACAACTGCAAAACTGAGTGTCTAACCAGAGAGGCTGGAAGAAATCTGCCAAATGGTGAGGGGTGGTGGGGGAGGGCACTTCCTACCACCACACTAAGCACTCTAAAGGAGGGGAAGAACAAGTGTTACAGGTTTTCTATGGTTTCATTTCAACTGGAAATTAGAAAAAAAAAAATATTGTCAGCAAAAAAGGGCTACAGTCTGGGAAAGCATCACACAACTCGGCCGGAGACGGGATGCAGGAGAACAGGGAACAGCTGAGCAGCACAGACCAAGTCCCTGCTTCCTTTGCCGTTTTCCAAATTTAAGCAGTTACAAACCAAGAGGTGAAGCCTGACCCTGCGGATGTCAGCAGGAAATTCAACAAAGCCCTGTATCTACACATTAATTTAAGGTTACCAGGTATTAGGAGCTTTGGACGCTTAGAAAAATGTAAACGCACTGTTCTCAGTGTCAGGTACACGCAGCGTGCCAGCGACTGCCGTGGCCTGCGCACCAACGCTCAGGAGTTGGGTTCCCAACAGATTTTCACACGTCCACCCATTTCATTTACACAGCTACGTATTTCACCTTCTGTCCTAAAAAAACAGGTTAACGCTCACTAAAACTACATACATCTGCAGGGTTTCCATTATCATCTCCCCTCTTGCCTGTAGGGTGCTCAAGGAAAAAAAGTCCAATTTATAGGAATTTTGATAAACCATAAAGCATTCAGTCAGGGTAGGCCAAGTAGCCAATTTACTATCTCAAGGTAACTTTTCACAAACTCATCAAAAGCCAAATACTCTTCATCATTCTTAGGTCCCTCTCTGCAGAAAGGTGCCAAACTCGGCCCCGTTTGCGAGAGGAAGCACGTTTTCCACATTTCCAGCTGCTGCCCTGCTTTCCTTCCCAATACGAAGACATTATTAAATACAACAACCTCAGAACAAGTTGGAAGAAAACCACAAAAACCTGTCTGGATACAAAGCAGCTCCGGTACAAGCAAACGTGCCAGAAGTGTACTCGTTATGAAAAGCATGCGGAGAGGCAACAACCCTGGATGTCACAGCCACTGCTGAAGAAATACAACAGATAGATATTTCATTGATGGCTGGAAGGATAAATAAAGTTAAATTGCTCACAGAAGCCAACCCAATGCCTCTTGCTGTGAATCTAGAGAAGTAAATTTGGAGTCTCTTGGGAATGTTGCCATCATTTGTTTTCATTTCTTTGACTTCTCTTCATTTATGCGAGAGATTAGCTCTCCCAACAATGATCACAGCAATATAGAAACGTGCTCCCAGAGGAACAGGATGAAAGTAATATTTACCAAAGTAAACCCAAGTGAAGAAATCAAACCAGAAACAACTAAGTTTAAAAAGGAACAAAAAAAAAAAAGAACAAAAAAAAGAGCCACAAACTACTCAGGAAAGGAAAAAAAATGACTAACTATCACTGAACCACCAAACTGCTACCCCACAATGTGTAGCCTTGTTAGGAGGCCAAAAAGCAGAGAAAAACCCAGGTCAAAACTCACGAAAACCCACCACCAGCAGTCCTTGGTATACTTTCACATTGCCCATGTTGTCCAGAATTCATTCACTAAGTATTTTTCATTTCCTAAAGAAAAACCCCATAAGATTATCACCTTAGTTTTGCCTCCTATTGACCTCCTTTGTGGCCAAATATAACCTGCTAAGGATACAAACACACTCCTCCTGAGCATTACTCAAGCCAAGTGACTATCAGTGTTTTATCAGCAGGTAAAGCCAACGTGCACCAAGCTCCAGCCCTTGGCAGTCCATTTCACCTCTACTTAGTTTTAAACTACACCTTCCTTAATTCTAGGTTTTGTTTGTAGGGGAGGCAAAGCCAGAGCTCCCTCGGGATACGCACCCTGTGCTCAGCCCAAATCCATTCCTCTTCCTCAAGTGGTTTCCCAGTGACCCAACCAATGTACAAACACATCTGCTGTACTTATCCTGTTCTGGGTATTTTTTGAGGTTTCAGGGCTGTCGTCTCTACACTGTTGATTGAACTGGGAACCATTGCACACTTTGTACTGTTGTGTTTTTTTTTTTTCCCCCCAGCTTGAAAACTGAGAAAGAGCAGATATCCAAAAACCCCAATGCACTTACCTGAGCAAAATAACACCAATTCAGGCATGGACAAGAAATCGTGGAGCAACTGAAGGAAGACACAGAGCAACCGGAGGCTCCAACAAGATCAACAAAACCAGTAGGCAAGCATCATCGTGTGAGCAGACAGCAAGTACTGCCCCAAGCACCGAGGTGGAACCTAGCCCGTTTCCTTCTCCCAGGCATTGCTCAGACAAGAGCCAGCTGTTTCAGATATATGGAGTTTCCACACCACAGGTAAATTGCTGCCTGTGCCCACATGGAGCCAACCAAACATCATGGGCTTCAGCTGGAGCGAGAGGTCCCACTGGAAGGGGAAACCCTCCCTGCTCAGAGCAGGCAGGGAGCAGTGCGTTGGGGTCTCTGAAATATCTTTTTTTCAGCAGGTTCAGAGAACCAGAACAGCCGAACGCCTGTCAGGAGGGGTTGTGCATAGTTAGGCTCCGGGGCATGGGGAACGGTCTAGAGGAACAGGGTGTTTTTGGGGTTTTTCCCCCCAACATTATTCCAAGTTTAATTTCCATGCATTTTTTTTTTCTTGCTACTTTAAAACACAGCAAAGGCTTTCTTCATAGAATCATAGAATCATAGAATGGTTAGGGTTGGAAGGGACCTTCAAAGGTCATCTAGTCCAACCCCCCTGCAAGGAAGATTCAGTTTTAGTTCTTATTCCCTTTTTTCCCCTGTAGAAATAGCAAATTCAGGGCCATTACGTGGTTTATTGGCTCCTTTAGGAGCACCTAGGGTCCTTCTAGAATTTTCTTCTAACTCTAACCAAAACCTGAAAGCCTCCCTCACATACACACTTCTTTTTCTTTCTCATTTTCAGAAATCCAGCACAATTTGACCTTTTTTCTCCTTTCAATAGCCAGAGCGTCACTGCTTGTCTCAGACTCAGGAGAAAGGGGCCCAGCAGCCCTGCACCAGCAGCCCCATGCTCCCCCTCTGCCCAGCCCTGGTCCCGGGGTTAAAAAATGGCATTGGGCTGGGGAGGGTGGGAGTGTGACCCCCCAGCAGCCTCCCAGCCCTGCACCAGGGCAGCGGCCTGGGATAAAGGAATCCCCCTCAGCAACCCGCCCGCCCCAGAGCATCCCAGGACTTAACGGATGGATTGCACTCATTTTGATGTGGCAGGGATTAGGAAGCACAGGATTCCTGGAGAGATGGACAAAATTAGTAAGAACAACCTGAACAATCTAGTGACGATCCACCCACAGTGCGACTCTTGAAATCACTCTAGAGAAAAATTCAGTGGGTTACTCAAGTCAGGAGTAATTAGGTTTTCCTCTTGGTTACCCAGATAACAGGGAGATGCCCTCAGTTCAGAAGGTAAAAAGAGTCCTGAAAATTGACTCCTAACTGATGAACATCAGTTTTCTCTGATCTGTTCCTGTGGAGCGGTTCAGGCCTGGTGAACGCCATCTCCCGTGCGCTGCCCACCGCTAGCGTGGCCGTGCAGAATAATGATCTCCCTTTCTAGACTCAACTGCACTGGCCAAGTCCGAGGCTTTCAGGGTTTTATTTTTGAACCCCCAGAAGAGCAGTACCCCATTTTATTCATATTTGGCAGAGGAGATGGCAGTACAGGCTGGAGATCCGCACACACATTTCAAACCACACCAGGGGTACCAGCCACAAGCGTCCAGTCATAACAGCGAGATCTCATCGGTTTTCTGCATCTTACTTTTTCTTTTTAACAGGAAAATGTGCAAAACCTTGTGAAAACCCCTGTGCAGTCTGTCTTCAAGTCTACAGAAAGCCCTGCATCTCTTTGCTGGGTGGCTGCTGCCCAGTCCCACCACACGCACATGTGAACAGCGTTGGGCTCTACTGAACTCAGATGGGATTCCCAGGCCACACACGGCTGGGAGCCAGCCAGGCTCTTCCAGTGATGTAAAAATAATTGTTCAATGAGGTGATGAGTGGCTATCAAGTCTTGCAAGCCATGTAAAATCAAATGGCAACTGACCAGCTCGCTGGGTCCTGACACACAACCCTCACTGGCAGAGACAAAGCAGGCAGTGTCTCCGTTGAACCTGGTGAATCCCACCCAGCAGCACCATTCCTCGCTCACCCCAGCAGCCACTTTGGGTCAGGTCTTCCTCTCATAGGAAGCACCAACAATTTTTTCTCACATGGAAGTTTGAAACTCTACGTACTTTCCAAACCACAACTTAGGTTAAGTACTCCTCTTTGAATTATTCTGAGTTGTCTCTTCCAAAGCTTTAGAAAATACCCTTTGTTTCCTTGATTATAAAAAATAACCAGCACACATCTAAAGAAAAATCACCAGTAGTTGGGGAAAATATCAAAATCCCCCCTACCAAATAGATATCTATAAATCTAATGAGTAATAACTTAAAAATTAGGTCAACTGAGAAAATGATTCTGATCACACACAGAGGAGAGTGTGTCTTTCCTGCAGCATAAAGGAAGGGATACATCGCTGATCAGCGGAGCTGTGCTGATGTTCTCTGGCCACGATGTCCGACCTTGGTAGCCAGAGTGATTATTTTGCTCTCAACATGCTCAGAACTCCAGTTATCTTAGTGGAATCTGCACACCAATCATGAGCATCAGGAGTTCTCCCTGGTTTTCTACCTCTCAAGCAAAAACCAGGATACCTGCACTACTTTACCTGGTATTTGAAAAAGTTTAGAAACTTAAAACCCCCTGAAAATTGGCTTAAAATATTTATTAATTAAAAAAGTTAAATATTTATTTATACAAATATGATGAGAAAAATCTCATGCAGACTTTTCACATACAGCAACATAACCGGAATCACACCGTGATGGCTGCACAAGAGAACTTCTTCCCGGGAACCCTGATGGAGATGAGCTGCGATGGCCTGCGCGCCCGAAGGCACCACTCATGGTAAGTGGAGAGCAATTTTTGGAACTTAAGAGTTTTCCTGTGGAACATATGCCAAGATTTTCACACTCTTCACTAAGATCAACAATTAATATCTGATCACTACTACTCAGAGGACTGGACAGAGACGCGTGAACACTGGTGACGAGTTCCTGCAGAGCACCGCACCTCAAACACTTCATGGTAATGACCAAAGTTGCCCAAAGATTGCTTTAGACGATCCCCCTAAATGACGAAAGTGTCTTGAGATTGTTATGGATGTCATCTGCTTCTGCGTAATTACAAATCTGCACTGGATTCATAATTTGTGTATATTACAAGTAATTTGCATAATTAAAACAATTAAGGGATTGACATATCATGGCAATTAGAAATGCATCAAACTCTGGATGTTGTACAAAAGAGAGCTTCAATATGAAACATTAATTCTTTGAGAACAAAATATCCTTCTGATTCCTGCAGAACAACTTTCACAGATCCAACGTTCAGCCAACTCCGGGGAGAGAAAGTTTTCCTCAGGGCGCTCGCATCCTCCTCACGCTGCGGCGAGGTCGGCCCCCAACGCTCACCCGCCACTGGAGCTCCCTCCGGCACCAGCACTGACCTGCGTGTTTATTGCCAGTTTCTGGAGTTTTTATCTCATTTTCCGTAGCCTTATCCTGTTTTCTTTGTCCCTCTTTTTAAGAATAAGTATGAACTGGTTGAAAAAATGCTCTTGGTCCTTCTTCTTCTGAACAAGGCGAAACCGCTGATCTCTCCCATATTTCTCTGCAAATTCCTTGAACGTTGTTCTGCAGAAAAGAGAGGCACGTTAAAGCTGCCCTTCGGCCTGGATCTCCCTTCACTTTTCCCACAGACACTAAAAATGGGCATTGCAGGGAATATTTGCCCAGACACAATGGTAAACCCCAGGAGGAGGGCTGTACCAGAACGGCCCAGGCTTGGGCTGAGGGATCAGCCTGCAATGGCCAACTTCCAGTTTTGGATTTAGAAAAGCCAGGGTGATAGCTGGCGGGACAATTTGGAATCATGAAGGCAGCGTTTGCTGCGGCCCAGGTCACTGAAGTTTAATCGACGGCCCGTATGTCAGTAATCAGCCTCTAACAGAGCGGAAAGCCGCAACGTGTGTAACCGCGCACAAACGCCCGGTGACGGCCAGCCATCCCGACACCTGATGAGACAGCACGCAGGTCTGATCCCTCCTAAGAAGAGCAAGAAATTAACTGTGACTCTGAGCGACAGGCACAGTGCAACCGGAACCCATAGGCAGCTCTGCTGGGGATGTCACCGTGGGGTCCAGCGTCTGACTGCCCATCAAACCAAGCCAGAGACCACTGCTGGGTTCTTCGATGCCATGGTCTCAAAAAAACCATTAACGGGTAAAACACTCTCTGTCCTGCAGGCCAGCACAATTTTGCCCTTGCAGACTGAGAACATCATTGCTGGAACCAGCGTTTAGCGGCTGCGTTAGCCCAGAATATTCCCAGTTTCGTTGTAAAAAACGTCTTATAATCACTGCTCCCACAGAGCCTGAGGTGTTCCTGTATCTGTGTGTCTGGGTACGCAGTGCTGTACAATTACCTGCACGTTTTAGCAGAGAAAACTGTAATTTCTTTGAATTTCATTAAATTGTTCCAACTATTTAACCAGATTATAATATATAAATCTCTCTATTTTCATACACCACACAAATGAGCAGGTGCTACCCTAAGCACTGCACTCGCCATTGCACAGTTTTGGGTCCGTTACTCAAAAATCAATGTAGAAAAATAAATCGCTGCATCGCATGCTTTATTTTAATTTAGTGATGTGGCATTAATACTGACTTCGTTAAATGATGTTTCTCTTCCATAAACAAACAAACCTAAATACAGCTTTTTCACTCCTTACACCTGTGTGCCTAACAGAAACGAGATTTACCACTCAGGTACCGACTTTATGCAGCTAATATAGATGTGTCTGGGTTCTATAATTCTACCCCATACATGCACAGACAATAAATGTGTTATGCAAAATATCACCCTTGAGCACGCTTCTCTGAACAGATCTTCCTAAGCAATGCCGTACCTTGGCGATAGCTTCGACTCTTCTAGGAGCTTTTTAAATTCTTCTTTGGCTAACAACAATTTATTTTTCTTCTCTTTGTACTCTTCTCTGATCCTGGTCTTGACAAACTGTTCAAATATCTTTCAGGAGAGGGAAACAAGATAGGGCGATTATTAACAGAGCTGTTATGGTATTTGCTCCTGATCAAAGGGCTGTCAATCTCCTGACGTACAGTTCTTATCGGGCTCGCACGCAGCTCAATCTGCGTCACACAGCACCGATCATGTTCTCACAAAGTAGCTGGAAGAAGGTGCTGGATAGACAGCATCGCCATTCCAACATCGACTGCAACGTAAATAAAAACTCCCTGGCTCCAGCGTCTTGCTCATGTTTTCACTCCTACAGCATTATTTTTGTGCATCCCTACAACTGGCTGCATTTCTTCAGCTGGGATCTTGCATCCTTCCCAGCTTGCTGAAACTCCTAGAACGCTAAATGTCAATATTCTGCAGGGTACCCCCAAGACAGCCTGGAGACCTTGCAAATCTGCTGTCAAAACTCACGAGCTTACACATGATCCTCATGCACACACAGGGTGGACAACCTTCCTCTAACAGCATCTGGCAGCAGGGCGCTCAGCAGCAGGATTTCCGGCATCGTGAAAAGGAGTTAAGGAGTTCACCACGTCACAAAGTTCTGCCAACTGCTTCAATCACATTTTTAGTACCCAAAATCTGGCCCTGCGGGTTTCACGCCCTAAAAAAGCACGGCGCACTAAGCCGTTGAACAAAAGGAGCTGCTCCTCCAAGCGCAATTAGCTTTCCATCCTCCCCACCCTTTCCAGCACAGATTACAGACATTAAATGTGATTGCCACGGTCGCTGCCGCGGGTGTTTTCTCAGCAGGTGCAGGTGCAAGCCTACACGTCCGGAAAGCTGGAGTAACCAAGCTACAACTGGTGTTTAGTATGGCATGTGGGAAAGGGAAGATTTAGCACTGGAAGAGTAAACACAAAAACGGCCATGATAGAAGCGCTATGAAAAACCTGGGAAATCTGGATATATTACACTGTATGCCATCGCATAGGGTGAGCGTGAGACGGAAAAACGGAACAAAAGGAACAGGGGACATTGTTATTACTCGCCTTTCTGGCGGCAGTGAGTCTATTATGAAGGTAATAAATCAAAATTAACAGATAGCTCGTTACTGTAATACAGCTGCTCCTTTACCCTTCACTGTTCCTTGCTTCAACACCTTTCATCTGTTAATAACCCTTGGACAGTATCGGTGAGCAAGCAGAGTGACTGCCGATGTTCAGTACAGATCGTTACGTTCCTTGGGCACTGAGGACACCCCCACACCAGCCTGTGCTCCTGGAAGTCCAACGCGCCTCAACAGACATTCAAGCCAAGAGCAAGCTCCCTCAGAGGCCTGCGGGTCACAGCCAGAACACCTTCCCTGTCCTCTCCAACCTCCCTGCCCGACCATGGTGAGAAGAAACCTGCCGTACAGCCCACCATGCACACATTCCTCCATTCCTTTGTTCCTCCATTCCTTCATTCCTCCATTCCCTCCTCCATTCCTCACTTGCACTGTGAGCCACTTCTCACCTCCAACCCCCTCCAACATAAATCCACGTGCGTAATTTAGAAAGCACTCAGACGCTCGCTGTTCAGGACGCAGCCAGCACGCGTGAAGGTAAATGTTTCCATAAACCTAAATAATGTCTGCTACTCATTTCAGCTGCACTTCAAGGAGTACGTTCATTACACCAGGCATCTACTCTCGTCTGGGTCTAGCTTGTCCCCCAGCAGTGCTCTAAGTACATTACATTATCTGTACCCAGGATGTATTTTTATTTTATCATCTCCAAGGCTGATCAAATGAAGATGTAACACATCCCGATTGACTCGTCAAGGCCTAGGCTCTGTCGTTGCCGATTCCCTGAAACGAACACAAACCTCCCCGCCTCGTCTCTTGTCCAGCAGTATTTCCCATTCTAGCAGTTCCTCTTACATTTTCATTCCCATCTTTCATTAGTATTTTATCTCACTTTTTTTCTTAGGAAAGAAAACATTGGAAAGGTACTGAATGAAGATGTATGTGCCCAGGCCCCCGGTGAACACCTATGAGCAGCTCTCTGGAGAATCACAAGACAATACAGGCCCCAGCAGGAATAAGTACATTTTTCATTGAGTTTATTTAAAAAATGGACAATTCCGTATTCAAAATTCTTCCTTCTCCAGGGTGACAAAAGACTGGTAAGGAAGAGAAATAGCTACAGAACAGAAGCATTCACCTTCTCCACAACATCCCTGCATCTCTCCTAAATTTTTTAGGCTAATCTGCAGCCCCCAGGCCCTTTCAGATCCCCAGCAGTAATTAACACCCAAACAAACAAGGCAGCAGAGTCCACTTCCCTATGCAGCCTGCCAGAAAAACTAAATCCTTCCCATCAGATGCCAGCGCAGCCACCGCGCTCCATCCATTTCTGTCTAGCAAGCTTAGTTATTGCAGAATACAGCAGTAAATACTGCCAAACCCCTAGAAAATATTCTAAGCAATAAACATGAAGTAGTCTCTCTACAGTATTTAAATAATTCAGAGTGGAAATGTTACCCGATGGCCATTCCCCGTTCCACAGACTCCGCAGGAGCTGTTCCTGCCACCCAGGAGAGCGTAGCTGCAAACCCGCTGCTCACCGCTTGCTTTTCAGAGGCAGCCCTTGCGTACGAGCAGAGCCTACATTACAAGACCCACTGAAAAAAATATAACTTTACGCAATTATTTTATCCAACCCAGACAATTACTCTGTCACTTCGCTGAATCTGGGAGACGTTTGCTGGCAATCAGAAGCCACGCTGGAGGTAACGCTCACCTGCTTGCGCTCTTCCGAATTCAGCAGAAGGTAGCGGGGATCAAACACTATCTTGTGTAACTCTTTTTCCCACGTAGAAAACGCCGAAACCTGTGAAGTACACAAACAGAGCTGCATGAAGGCATTTTAATAAGGATGGGAAGGAAGGAAATGTTCCAAGGTGAAGCAGAAGCGTAGTTCAGCAAGCTAATGAACCCTCCGACAGATGCCTCGGAGTGGCTGGGAGCTGAATTTTAATCTGGTTTTGGAAACGCTCTGGCCGCCCCCACACCACTAGCATTGATTTGCTCTAGGACATCTCAGCCAGTGTCTGGGAGACGTTCATGACACATTTTTGTGAAGGAAAGAATCTGTAGCAGAAAGGAAAACGCCATTTTATTATCCCCTTTGTACAACAGGAGCATCAATTGCCATTTCAGCAATCATCTCAGCTTTAACTGCCCTCCTCTCCAGAACTTCAATTATGGCCCAAACGAGGCGTCAGTGCATGCACACACCAAAAACCTGCAAAGCGCCGCGCGTCTGGAGGAAACACGCCGCTTCCCTCCCACAGCGCGGTTGCTGCATCTCCTCCATTTCCAGGCTTCTGCCTTTTCCCGCTGAATCCAGCTCTCCGGAGCGGGACCCCGGGCGCCCACCCGATGCCAGGCATCGCTCGCATTCCCACAGCGCATCGGAGGGAAATGTCACACTCCTGCAGAGGTTCTTCCATCTTCTCCAAAGCCCTTCTGGAGAGCCATCACACCACCGTCCCAGCCGGTCCCCCCCTTGCCCGGTCCCCGTGGCCCGGGGCCTCCTCCACACGCCGTCCCTCGCAGCCTGCAGCTCACCTCCACGCCCATGCAGGTGCAGAGTCCTGAGCTCTGGGTTTTTCCCCTTCAGAAGGATGAGCAGCGGAAATGCTCTTCTTCAGGATGTCTCTTGTGCTCTCTCCTGGACATCAGCTTTGTTTCCAGTACACAGGCCAGTCTGAACTCAGCGCTGGCTAAGCTCAGGCCGATTTATCATGTCATTATTCCTGCTTATGATTTCTTCTTTATTCATTATCAAATGTCACATGCTGCAGACACACATCTAAAATAAACGGTGGCTACTGATTTTCGTAACTTAACTCCAGCCACACGTCATATGCTGTTCAGGACACTCGTTCTGGAGCTCTGCACACACATACAAAACATGACTATTCTGACTCATCTCCCAGCACGTATTGTATCCTGGTCTCGTTCCCCACGACGGGGCTTCAACCAAGGAGCACATGCGTGGGACGGCGGGGTGGCACCTCCTCCCAGAATAAATAATGGCTCCTGAAGCCTAGCACCACCACGGAAGAACAGGAAAGGGATCCCAACTCGCCACGAGTTCCCAGTTACAAGCACAGGGACAAAACAGAGATGGGAAGGTGGGGGTTAGGAACCCCACTCCCCCTTTTTTCTCCCTAAGAAGATAAAATCTTGAGAGAAAATACCATTTTGAATCCTTAAAAAGGCATTGTTTCACTGACACCATCCCAGCAAGGAGCAGAAGTTCCTAGAAATGCAGACTGGAGAGCTTGGGTATTCTGATGCCATGGCTGTGAGGGAGCCAGGAAGAGGCTTTGATGTTCTCAAGATTTTGTGAAAGTTTTTAAACTTCCACAATCGGGTGACATTTTTACATCGGAAAACTTGCCGCAGAGTTAAGAATTCTGCTATTGTCTTGGAGCTACACCAAAATCACATTTTATTTTATTACCACAAATATTCTCCTGTTGATACAATTCATGTAGGAAGTCTCAGAAGTCCACTGAAGAACCCGATCCAGTCCAAGCTCTCTGTAATGCCATCAAGTAACCTCTTGAGAAATAATGCTACAGGGAAACGGCACGAGTCGTTCGTTCAAATAATCAGTTTAAGATAACACTAACGGCCTCACTGCATTTCAAGCAATGCCAACCAGCTGGTGCTAACCAGCGGCTTCTCTGGACACTTAAAAAATCCTCAGGGCAAAAGCAAAGTAACCTATTACCTACACATTTATAAATAATACCAGAACCAAACAGTTAACACCCTGAATTTCTTATTTCCATGAGCAAGTCTGAATCTTACACCGGAAACACTTGAGGAATCCTGCTATAGAATATCCACAATACTTCGAGATTTTGACTTAAAATACGCCAGAAGCCTTCAGCCAGTGCTCATTCATGGCGCTTCTGCATGTTTTAAGCATAAATAACAAAATGTATTAATAAGGCAGGTCTGGCGTGGAGATAATTTCCACTGGACTTCTGAAGGTCTAATTATCTGCCTTGAAAGTCTGCTGATTACTCGTGATAAATTTTACAGGCTTTACTGTCTAACAACGGCCACCTTGGATGTTTTTTCTGTACAGAAATCACATGAACGTCTACAGCACACCTATTTGCAGTGCTGGAAGGAGGCACAAACTCTGCACACGCTGCTCCAGCACACACCCATCTACATCTGCAAGGCGAGCCCCCAAACCTGGCATGCTGCTTACTCCACCCACGCTCAAAACCAGCAGTTCTCTGGAGGAAGGGACACTGCGAGAGGAGCTTTTGTGGAGGGGATTTTACGTACATGAATAACGGCATCTGCAATTCCTCACATTGATGGGAATCTTTATGCGGTCAGTTCAGCATCAGTTTAGAATAGCTGCCACAAAAAGCAGAAGTCAGGCCGAAGCTCTTTACAAAGCCAGTTGCGCTCTGTAATTCGTATTTCACCGACGGTCACGAGGCTCGCAGCACTGATGGGTTCCATCTGCAAACTGAATTTCTGCTCCATCTATCGACTCATAATCTTGCTTAGGTGATGGCAAACCGGCTGCAGTAACTCCGAGCCCTCCCGTAACCCGTACCAGCTCCAGGGCCACCAGGTCTGCAGGAGGGAACGACGCTCCGGCTGCTCTCGCCTGGCTGCCCGTGGGGGGGCCACCTCTTCTTGTCCCCGTTCAGCCCAAAGCCCTCAGCATCCCGTGCTCCTGCACCTCAGCCGCAGCTGGAACCCCCAGCTCTTCCCAGGGAAGTCCAAGGACAGCCAGGCAGGCGCTGTTCGCCCTCCTGAGATTCCATTACACCCTTTCCTAACAGACTGGGGGGATCTGGATGGCCAGCAAGTGAATTTGACTTCCCACTGCTGGGATCGCTGGAGTTTGGGTGATGAAACCTCTCCCAGGACAAAAAAAAAGCAAAGGGCTGGGCAGAACTGTTCCTGAGGCAGGCGCTGTCTCTCAGGTGACGTACGTGACAAGTCTTGGTCTCTGTTCATCATTTCTGGGGTTCACACAGGACCCCTGGGATAGTGTGTGGCTATGGTCCCCATGCCCCACCAAGCCACTGGTCTGTGCTGGTGGAGCTACCACCTCAGTTTCCTTTGGAATTTCTCTGGAACTGCACCTGCCAAGGGCTTTTGGTTCTGCACGGCCATGTTTCACTGGATGGCGTCGGAAGAAAAGTCCCAGTAAAGCAACACAAACCCGAGACGGTTACCAGACAGAAAAACCCCCTCTCAATAATTCTTCCTTGGACTGCCAAGTCATGGTTATGAGATGGTTCCTGCAGCGGTCCCAGATGACACCCTGCTTTCAAAAATGTGACATGTCAAGGAAAGGACGCGCGTTTCTTACCCCCCTCTCCAGAAGCATGTCTCGGAAACGGGTGATGCGCTCTTCCAGGGGAGGCGTCACCTGCGGCGCTGGTGTCTCCTCATTTTTCTCCTCTGTTTCAGCCTTCCCCTGGCCAGCAGCCTGGGAATCTTCTGTTCTTTAACAAGGTAAGACAGAAAACAGTTCAGTGATTGTCAACTTGGAGGGGATTTCTATCCCTCTCTGGAGAACCCTCCGGGACAGCAGGGCCGCTGGCGGGCAGGGCGTGGGCGCTGGCAGCTGAGAAGCGACCCCAACCTGAGTTCATTATTAAACTGCAGGGCCCCGCCAAGGGCCCTCCGACAGCTCGTTACGGGGAAGGATGGCCTATCGGCGTGATCAGAGAGGAGCTCGGCAGTGAAACACTGCGCTATATTTCAAGCTGCAGAAAAGTGACAGCTTTATATAAAATTTGTCAAGGAGTGGAGACTTTAAAGGAGCGACTGAAGAGACTCATCTTGTTTTATTTCTCTTTCCTCTGCTTTTGTGCCCCAAAACCTGAAAGCCAACACTAATCTCTAGTTTGTGTTCCCATGCACCCCACGAGCTCGCTTCTACGGGAAGCAATTGGGCAATGCATCGCACGGCCAAACCTGCGATAACGCATCGGCGAAGAACCTGCCCGTCGCCAGCGCCAGGGAGGTCTACGTTTATCCGGACAGCCAAGATTGCCTCTGATTAGTGGGTGGGTCTGATTGCTCTGAGCAGTGGGTGGGTCCAGTACAAACTACGTCTCTCTCTGGAAAGGTCAGGAGCCTTCAAGCGCTCCCATGGTTCAAGTGAGGATAATGACCATAAGGCTGTTTGATTTTCAGCCTCCTACAAGGCATGGCTGCATCTTCTACTGATGCAATTTTTCCCACTGTGGGATAATACTTAATCTGAAATTTCAACAGGAAAACAATTTTTTATTCCTAAGCAAATGAATTAGATCAGTACGTAATGTGAGCCCTGGCGTATTCTCTTCCTTCTACAAATAATTACATTGCTCTGACATTTATCCTAAAACGACGCTGCATTACCAGTGATTTGAGAGACACCAGATTGGTGTTCTTCACAGAACGACAGTGACTTTTATATCATAACAGCAAATTCTGTACTGTGACATGATCCATGAGAGGCCCAATCCAATTTCCAGTACGCACAAAGAGCTTTTTCAGGCTGAAATGGAGAGAAATACAGTGCACGGCTCCACCAGCCAAGCACCAAAGAGCCCTCGCGCCTTCCGTCGCCTTACGCAATGGAAAATGATGCTGCAAATCGCACGGACTCTTTTCTCATGCCAAAAAATGGCAATAAAGAATACCATTTTCTTTAGCAAATTATACAATAATCTGCACAAGCAGCTCTGTGACTTCCTACTCGGAAGGACACACGGGAAGTGCGATGTTGGAAGCCCGCAGATCTCCAAATGGAGTGGGCGGGGAGATGTTTTTGCGTAACTCCGGCACCCACGGAACAGAGCAGAAATGCTGGGAACTCCATCTAAGCAGAGGAAAAAGCATTTTTACTGTGCGGGTGGTGGGAGCGCGGGGCAGGCTGCCCAGGGAGGCTGCGGGGCTCCAGCCCTGGGGATGCTCAGAGCCCTGAGCGGGACCCCGAATCTGTGTCGCCTGTGACTCAAGCGACCTTTTTGAGGCCCAAAGGATGCAAACCCAGCCCACGGATGCTCTTGTCCGTGTGTGATGCCACTGCAGCATCGGCAGACAAATAAAATTATATCAGAATGGATTTCTACAATTAATAAAAAAATTAAAAGAAAATAATAAAAGATAAATTCTGCAAATATATTAAAAGGTGGTCCATATTTGGGTCTCAACTATTTTGACCATGTCCTTTTGAGTGTAAAGAAAATAAGAGCCTGAAAAACCCAGAGTTAGTCTTTAAGAGTAAGTCACGGAACTCCCGTGAAGACAAGACAATATTCCTTCTCCTCAAGCAGAGGGTGAGAGGCACTGCCCGACCTTCCGACACACGGCACAGACAAGTGCCTTTTTCTGGAATTTATGAACAAGCTTCTGGACTTTCTGAATTCCATTTATGTACAGTAATGGAACAGCATTTTCACATTTTCTCCGCCAGCCACTGACAGGAATCACATTAACAGTACACGGAAAATACCCGCTTCTGCACACAGGTCGTAACACCAGCTCGCTGTCGTCAGACGCGCTGACGCCAATAAAAGCATTCTTAAATAGTTTCACACTAAACATAAACTTTTATACTGTTTATAAATACTAAATACTATGTAAATAGCAAAAGTACATATTTAGTATATATGAAGGATAAATCTACTCTTTCATACAAAGGCATTAAATGCTTAAGTAGTCTGAGCATTCAGCTCAGGAGCATCTGACCCTTCCTTCACAGCAATACAAATGCCCCAACGAGGTCAAAGAGCCACCCAACGCAGCAGGGTAAGGACAGCAATTTAAGAGAGAACAGAATTATTTCCACTTTACCTCATTTTCTTGCTATTTTGGCAAAAGGTGAGGGAGTTGCTTATTTGCCACAGGATTTTTTTTTGCCTGTTACTTGACGGGAATTTGAAACACACATGGTGATAAAGGTGAAAGAGGAGCACACCTCCAGATATCTCTGACATCACAATTTACCGGGGCAGTTATCCACACAGAATTGCATTTCTCTTTGCAGTTATTTGTCCCAGACGTTAGCTTCCCCACATTACATACAGATAAGTAAACTTTAGAACTTACTTATTTCTCTTAGTTTTGGTGCTAAGATCATCATTTTCATCCCCCGGACAAGAACTAACACATTTGTCTGCTAAAAAGAAATAAACAGGTTTTAGGTTTGAAGTAGATAAAAGGGAACACAAATTCCTCAGATTAACCTTTCGTTTCTTGCCTTTGGCCGCTGCTCAGGCGTGTACCACCTTCCGCTCTCCACACAGAGCTTTAAAATACCAGGTATTTCACCAGACCCTCAGAAACACCGTCATCCCAACGAGAGACAGCAACAAACCCAACCAGTTTCGTTCTGAAAAACCACTCGTTGGTCATCTTGTGACTAAAACTGTTCATTGCTCATTTTCGACACGAAACGCGGAACAGACGTTTATTTCTGGAACCTAAACTTCTTTTTTGTGTACACAACCTGCAGCTTTCCCCAGCACCCCCACAGCCAGGCCAGCAGAAGCCGTGTCCACCCAGTGCCTGGTCTGTGCTGGGGACTCCTCCGAGGCTCACCAATGGGTTGGCTGAGAAACACCAACACCAAACTGGACGTGGTTAGCTTGGGAACACCAGAAACATCGCGCCTCAGCGGTTTGGTACGGGACTGGCACTGGAGAAATGTCTGGCTATTTAGGAAAGTATGAAAAAATAAGTTAAAAATAAACATAAAATTGAACTTAGATGATGGAGATAAAAGGTCTGAATAACTTGATATGGTGAGATGTGATCTCACTGCAACCAGATGAAACTCCAAGAGACCTGCTAGAACGCAGGGTCCATCTCTGTATCACTGAAGCCAACAGAAATTGGCCATTTATTTCAAGTCTCTATTTAAGAACCTTGTTCCTTAGCTCATTTTGTTTCCCTGTTTTAGGGAAATTGCATGTTTATTAGTCTGCTTGCAGCAAAAGTTACCTTCTATTTACATTCAGTGCTTGGACACAGCACACACTGAATCACCGCGAAAAGAACAGTAAAAATCAAATGCCAGCTGTAAGGTTGCGGTGTGCGAGGCCCGGGAACAGAGACCACGTGAGGAGGAAGGGCACAGCAGGGGCAAACGGATGCAGTGCCAACAATAACATGAAATGATAAATAAGGAGAAATGAATGGCATTGCAAAACGAGGAGCGTTTGATCTCAATTCCTGACAATACACGAGCATTATGAACAACACGCAGACGCTGCGCTACACTCAGACAGTATGAACCCCGACGGGATCATAGAATCATAGTATGGTTAGGGTTGGAAGGGACCTTCAAAGGTCATCTAGTCTAACCCCCCTGCAAGGAGCAGGGACATCTCCAACCAGATCAGGTTGCTCAGAGCCTCATCCAGCCTGGCCTGGAACGTTTCCAGGGATGGGGCATCCACCACCTTTCTGGGCAACCTGTTCCAGTGTTCTATGACTCGCATCGTAAAAAATTTTTTCCCAATATCTAATCTAAATCTACCCCCCTCTATTTTAAAACCATTACCTCTCGTCCTATTGCAACAGGCCCTACTAAACAGCCTTTCCCCATCTTTCTTGTAGGCCCCCTTGAGGTACTGGAAGACCGCTGTCAGGTCTCCCTGCTCGGCGAAGCCCAGCCCTGCAGCGAGCCTTCCCTGTGCGACCCTTCCACAGGACAAGAGCCAGCTCACTGGTGATGACCAATGCTTACGTGAAGCCCTCCAGCGACCTGAAGGTGAACTTGAATTTGAAGTCATCTTATGACAAGATCTTTCATAGATTTCTGAAAAGGATATATAATTTTTAAATTTCGTTGTGAAAAATATGTGAACTGGGCATTCATAAAACCAAATCTTTGATTATCGTATCGCTTTCAGGTAAAAGAACTCTGGTAGAATACAGCCTTATTCAGAGACGACATCCATCAGCTGGCTCCTACCGCTCCTCGCGTTCCAGCAAACCCTGCTTTGCTGTGGGCATATGGTCTGGCATAAACGGGATGAGAGTCAGCCTCATCACCTCATCCCTTAAAATGGCAGTGCAAACTCTGTACGACGTGGCAAGCGGTCTGTACGCTCTCACTCAGGAGAATCACATCGCACCACTGGATCCCAGTGAGATCGCAAACTGCCTGTGAAAGGGAAGAGAGCAGCCGAGCACAAACTCTAGTAATTGATTCAAAGCCCTGAGGAACAATATCGCCTGACAGTAACCTTTCCATGAAATCAGGAGGCAGAGCACTGTCCCTGTCTGACCATCTATCCAGCTTAGCGCTGGTTAATTGAATCACTCAGCTAATCCTAGCCATGCCGTGAATCCTGGTTCATTCCCAGCATTTCCAGGTGAGTTCAAGCGCTGTCAATCCACTGGCCACAGGCAAAAATCTGACTGGCAATTGTGCAAAGAGCCCTGGCACCCATGTGCCACAGGTAAGCCCAGGAACTTCCCGACGCTGCTCCCAGGGAAGGTGCTTCATGTCTTTGTCTGAATGCTGACGGCTCCAAAATCTTTGTGGGGATGGAGTAAACTAAATCATAACTTGTTTTGAACAGGGATCACACCAGCTATGAATCAATACGCTGCCAGACAGCCCTGACCGGGGACCAGGGAAGACCAAGGCACACGAGTCCTGGCACCGCCGTCCGTCCTGCAGCAGTGGGACCCCCACCCAGGCGACGTCCGCGCTGGAGGGCCTGGGTGCTGCCGGCCCAGAGCGGCTCCAGCACGGCTGCGCCTCCGCCCCAGTCCCACGGGACAGCCTGACGGGAACCCATCAGCGAAAAGCCCTGACGCCCTCATAAATCTCCCTGAGAACTAACGCTTTGTGGAGGCAGAGTAATTGATAAATGAGTAATTTTTCATTGATGCCTGAATTATGAGTGCACTTGATCTGAGCGATGTGCAGATAACCCGCAACACCCCGTGAATAACTACGCTTGCCAACTTCTTTTTGTGCCTTTGATTTAAAAACTCTAATTAAAACTCAGCAGCAGCAACTCAGCTAAATAAATTTGGCAACCATTGTTGCAAGCACACAGCTCATTTGCGTTATTTATTTACTCCAGATTACCAGCTATGAGAAATGGCCACAAATAATGCCTTTCAGCTCAGTAGCTAATATGTACTAATTATAACCTGGCTGTCTCAAACACCGAGGAACCGCGGGTCCCAGCGGATCAAGGAAGATGAAGACCATTAGCAGCCATGAAAACCACGGTCGTAAAGACAGCGGTGCCTGGAAATCTTGGTGGTACTTACAGGTAATAAATAAAAGGGATGGAGCAGACAGCAAAACCCAGATTTTTGAAGTGGCACATGTCAAGAATGACTTTAGGCTCTTCTCATTAATTAATAACAGACCACGCAGAGTGACCCTCAGTTTTGTCTTTGGCCATCGTTCCCCTTGTCAGTAATTAATCAATCTTTCACTGTATCCTGTAATAAAAACCGTATGTTACACTGTTCTCCTGGAGAATGAACTTCAGCAGATACGATACACTTTGGAATTATTAGATATATGGCTAAAGTTATTCAAGCTAAAGTTATTCCAGCCATAAACAAAAATTATATCTATATGAACATCTGACGATTGAAATTTATACTGAAAAGTATAAAGACATTTTATGTCGATAAGGACTACACTTAGAGAAAACCCCTCTCTGTGGCTTTTCCTCAGTAACCACCTGCTAATAACAAAAGTCCTGACCTTCGCTCCCTTTTATCTCCCTGCAGACGGGCGTCTCCTGGCCTCACGCAGCCTCACGGCCCCACTGCCGCAGCGGTTCACTGGGAGCCATGCCGGTGGATCACAGCGTGCGTTGCAGCCCCGGGACTGACAGAGCTACCTTCTTGTCAGTTATAAACTACTACACATTAAAAGAATGACAAAAGTGTCTTTTTTTTTTTCCCCCTTCCATTTTTCTAGACCTCACCGCTGAAGAGCGGGCACTGGCTGAGGGAGGCTCTCCACTGAAACTGCTGTAGAGCAGAATATTCAAGAACTACAAGGAGCTGACCAAGACAAGCAGCACTTCAAACAACTGCCGTGCACCTAGACATCCTCCCGGTAACAGGAAAGCCAACGTAAAGCGTCAGGAAATAAAAGCAGCAATGAGACAGCATGGAGCAGCTCCCAGCAACAGAGCAGAGAGAGCCAGCATCAATGGGTGAAGGAAAATCTGAGAGAAATGTGGTGGAACAAACTACGGAGCCACCACCGCAGATGTTGGGACACTGGGCTGCTCCCAGACAAGACCTGGACTGAACAGGCGATGGACAGCAGACCAAAAAGACAGCATGGTGAGGAGATGGGATGGGAGAGTCAGGCTGGGAAAACCGCCTCTGCGAACGGGCCATCTTGGGGAGGAGCAGACAGCAAACACCTTGGATCACTGGCAAGCCAAGGGGAGTCTTCCCAACTGTACTTTGAACCACTGCAGAACACACGCTATTCTTCAGCCACAGTTGTCCCCTCAAAACCAATTCTACAGCAGAACCACCTGCCACAGCACGTAGAGGGTGACTGTGGAGTCATGTTTAGCCAGAAGCACTCATGTTTCCACCAAACCTTTACCACTCATTAGAGATTTACTGCTGGGGCTTTCCCCCTCTACAACTTGGTTAGCTACGGACTATCTGCTTTGTGTAACAGCTGAACAACACATGGGTGATGCACTCCTAACACACATCTTGGAAAAAGTGTAATAAAACATAAAGACAGCGTCCGCTGAGGTGTATTTTATACATCAAAGGTTCATCCAACGTGAGAAGCCACCTGTTTCCTCACTGCCAATAACGAGAATGGTCCATCCTTCAGCTCAGCACTTCACTGAAAACAAGGATTTTGCAGTAAACATCAATTTTAACACAATACCTTATACGGAATTTCTAAAGGAAAACCCTTCTAATTACGGGTATCAAACTTTCACTGAACGTACTTAGCAGCCAAGTTTCACTCGACACTGGAGTTTAAAAAGAGGCAAATAATCACAGGGCTTTAGTTACTTGCTGCAGCTTCCAGCTTGCGCTTGTGAGGCGGATCCTCGATGATGCGGTTGATGTCGCCGCGGTGCCGCAGGTCCACGGGCTTCTCCCAGACCGACAGCTGCATTGTAGGGTTGAAGAAGAAGACCCGGTCATCTCCAGTCCAGACTACACACCTAGTCCAAGCGACAAACCGTGCTTAGAGAACGCCAGGTACGCCCACGAACGAGAAATTAAACCGCGCCTGGCTTGCTGCGTCCCGTGCGCAGCGCGTGGGCGAGGCTCCGCTCCGACCGACAGCCTGCCCCAGCCAGGGCCTCGCAGAGAACCTCTCCATAGCAATGAGATGCCACAGAAACGGTCTAAACACCCCCAAAACACCCAGGAGGTGAAATATTCTATTGCAGAAGGGAACCAGCCCCCGCAGAAGCCCGCCACAAAGGTTCGGGTTGATTGTTACCATCGGTTCGAATTTGAAAAATGCAACCAAGCTCTGCTGGGCAAACTGTGGTTTCTTGACTTGGTCAGGCAAAATATGCACGGCAGCAGCTCAGCCTTTTGTCCTGACATTCATTCTAAATCAGCTAAAATAATAAGAAAATAAGTATCGCGCCATCCTTAATAGACATTTGAATCCCTCATGTTGTACTTCACTAAATCTGTATGTAAATAAACAAACAGAGTACCAGTCTGGAGCCTGCACCTTCTGAATCCTAATGAAAACTAACAACCACCACACACACTCTTATAACGGGAAAACGTGGGTCTCTCTGAAGCACAAACACCTGGAAGGAACAAATCTTAGCAGCAGCAGCTCTGCTGCTTAACTGTTATTAAAAGCAGGGAACAAACCTGGTTTAAAAAGAATGCTGGTCTGGGTAAAAGACTGCAAGTACGAAAAAGGCTGCATCACTGCTGAGCACTGCAACGAGACATCCAACGCACCCGCGTACCAGGGGTGAGACATCACCACCCAAGCACAGAATGAAAAACGCACGACCTCTGGTTCGCATCACCCGCAGGAAGGAAGCCCTGATCCTCCCATCGGCAATGATCAGGTATCGCTACGACTTCTCACTCTGCGCCTCCGAGCTGCAGGAGCCCCAGTGCTCCCAGGAACACCAGCCCAGCAGCCCAAGCCTCTGCGGTGAACGGCTCAAAGCAAGTTCCCCGCTCCCGAGTACCACAGCCGTCCCAGAGGGAAGGGAAAAAGCTTGGTGTTTAGGTGAAGAGGACAGACGCAGCTGATTAATTCAAATGGGTTATTGTTATCTTTTTATTAATTACAGTCAGGGCAATCCTGGCCAGCAGTAAATGTCTGCTTTGAAGCGCTCCTTGCTGTACTTTGTTCGGTTGGCAAGTACGCACACATGGACGCAGAACATGGACCGCTTCGGGAATTAGTTACGTATGATGGTAAACGTGACACCTGCGTGGGATCTGCGGTGCTGCCACACGCATGTGGGACTGCGGAAGCCGTTACCCGACAGAGATCATAGCCAGTGGGTGTGGAAATGCGCTGCTCTGCCGGCCACGCGCACAGATGCTGATGGTGCTCACCGACCACTGAGCATCACCGCTCTCACGTGCCGTCACCCCAGGTTCGAAATGCCGGGGTCCCTTGTGACACCTCTTTGCTTTTCCGTGACTAATAGAATTTGACGTTTAATTTAAAATTAACGTCCCGTTCCCCATGTCGCACGTCACCTGTTCCTCTCTGGTACAATAACGGGTTCAATTATCCCCAGGGGACGTGTGGTATTTCGTTTGTCACAGAGCACAAACTGGAAATGCAGATGCTGTTATGTTCACGTTTCCCTTTAGCAAATCATAATTTCAGAATGAGTAAGGGCACAAGATGATTATATTGGTACTTTTTAAATTTCATAAGGTGGTAAACACTCCTGAAAATTTTCCTGCCATTAAAAATGATGGTCTAGCTACTTCTGACAGGTGCGTGGTGAAAACATCAACCGTGGGTTCTGCAGAAGCAGGGAGTCAACCGGCAGGCAGGGAGCGGTTGATGTAAATGCAATTTCGATGGATGTAAATTCAGAATTTGTTGAATTTTTCTTGCATATCTAGTTTCAGCCTATCAAAAAAATGGTAAACTGTGACTGAAGCACCCTCAGGCACAATCCATGCTCCACCATGAGCCACAGGACAGATGAGACGCTGTCACCCCAGAACAGGGGACAGCTGTCACCATGAGGATTGTGTCCCCTCCCTCTGGTCCCACAGACTAGGTTTTTTGCCTTTTCTTGCACCCAGAGTACTCGCTGGGTCACTAAACAGTTCTCCGGGAACCCAGAAATGGAAGGTTTCTTCTCAGAGATTAAAATATTACGTTACCCAACACATAGTTACCTGAACAGGAACGTGGTCAGGAAACCTGGGCCATGAGACACAACCATTTTCACTGATACAACCTGAAATTAACCCCACTCTTGCAAGACAGCAAGAGTTGTCCACCCCCAATAAAATAAGTAGGAGAGAAAGAGGATCGAGCAGAAGCAGGAACAGGAAGCCAGCATTGCTACTTAACACCCAGGGTCGCGTATTTTCCCTGGTACCAGACCACTAACGTATGCTTGGTGAGGGAAACAGCACTGATGAAGGACTGCTAGTAGGTCTGATTGCATCTGCTTACCATGGTGATCCCGGCACCGGGGTGGAGGCCACGGGCTTGTTGCCGTTGGACGTGCTGCCATCCTCATTTACGAGTTTAAAAGAATGATCCTGGAAAGAGAGAGAGAGATCAGCCAAGAAATAAAGCTGGTTCAGAAGTCTGTCACTGTTACACAAACCATTCTCTTTAACGTGAAGTGGATTACCCTTATCGCCATTATTCCACGAGCGGCTTCATGAACTACCAGCTATCTCGAGAACAGCCCAGATAAATGGGAAATAATCAAAATGTCACCTCACACCAGCTCCAGCACCGGAGGCGGCGTGCAGCCGAATGGAACCGCTTGCATGGGCGCGGTGGGAGCAGCCGAGCGAGCCCGGGGAGCCCACCCTGCTCCGCACTGCTCAGTGCCCCGGCTGCCAGCGCTGCCGGATGGCTTCCGAGCGGTTTTTCTGGTACTTCCCAAAGATGCAACGACACTGGCAACCCTCCCTGGCTTCAGCAGTGCTTCACCGCTGCAGAACAGCAATTCCTTGTGGGAGCTCACGGAAACGAACTGCGCAGGGCAGGCGTGGGAGGAAGGCAGGGATCCTGCTCAGCGCCGTATCAAAACATGAGAAGCGCGTACTTAATTAAAAAATAATAAAGCATATGCCCAGAGATCTTCAACTTGAAAGTCTTTCCCAATTTAAAGCCCTGAGGAACGTGCCCGAGCGCCAGCGCAGCCGCCAGCGTGGGGAACACCCGCGGTGCCGGGCGAGCAGGGAAGCTCTGCTCACACAGAGCCTAACGGCAGTGCGTGACAGGAATGAGCCAAACGAAAACAAACTGCATGGAAGCGCAGTCCACGGGTCCTCCTCCTGCGGGACAGAGCTCCTGCTGCCAAAGGCAGGCGTGCAGGGAGTGGGAGCGCGGGGGAACAGACCACATCCGCTCCCGGGCTGCAGGGCGGCTGCGAGCATCCTCTGCCTGCTGAGCCCAAGGTGCTCCTCCACACGCCCCCACTCCGACAAAGGCTTCCCTCTTTCAGCTTTAGCCGTTCTCAGCTTGTCTGCACGAGCTGTGCAGAAAGCAAGTATTCCCATTTATTTCACAGAAGCTGGGAGTAGGTTTAGGTCCTGTTCCTTTATAATCTAGGCTTTTTCACGGAAAGCCAATGAGTTACACACACACAGCAGTACCCACCTGTAAGCTGCACGTGCTATCCGCTATCCGTTTACCTTTACCTGACAGTTTTATTTAAGCAACCATCCATGCTAAAGGAGCGCACAGAATTCTAAATTAGAAATGCCAAAAAGGTGGGGGGGCCATGAAAAACTTCTTCCTTGCCGCTGGGGGTGATGCTGCGGTAAGCAGCGCGACGCCCCACGAGGGGCTCCTGCTCCAAGGGGGAGCCCAGCTCCACCGCGGCGAGACAGTCACAGACACCCTGGTTCTGCCCTTCGGCTTCGCGGTCCATGAGCCTTTTCCTGGGCTACGTCCCACCTCCGCATCTGCACGCATGCCCCACGCACCGGCTTCTCCTCCAGCACGGGGAGAAATCCAGCCGTGAGCATCCCTCCTGTGACACTGACACCGCAGTGACAGAGCTCCTGTAAGCACCGCAATAAATTAAACAGAGAGCTCTTTAAAACGGACTGCAGGAAACAATCCCCCATCACAGCTCCAGCCAGAGGACGGTGCTTCAGCCTGACTGATTTGTGCCGTTCAACACTTTAAAGAGGTTTTTATAAGAAGGAATTCCCTCGCAGACCTTATCGCCGTGGCTGTCCACAGGAGCACTCTTCCTCTCCGCGTGTAAAATCAAGGTCGGCGGGCAGGAGGATCTACTGGACTCTTTGCCGTTACCTGTGGGAGGAAAGGACTTCATTTAACGTGCAACACGTTCCCAGCAACCCTAAACTGGCGAAGAAAAACCAAAACCACTCTCTGCGGCTCCAAGTCTCCTCACCTCTTCCTCCGCGCTCCGTCCTTTACCACACGCGTATCCGTGTGAGGACTGTATCACCTTCCCAAACATCACGCTGTGTGTTAACCGGACACGTCCACGCGCTTTAGGCTTTCATTGCACTCAGCTTTTTGTCCTGCTATCCCTGAGCTCTGAACTTCTTTCCATGCTCCCTGGGGGCACGGAGATCCTGCTGTGCTCTGGGTTAACCTCCGTGGGAACCCCCAACGAGCGTGGAATTGCATCTCCACTGGAAGCAGCTGTGAGAACAGGTTCCTCTCCCTTACACGCAGCTGGCTCCATCCCAAAGTGTTCCCACACTACAAAACGTGTACGTCCTGCTAACACAGAACCCATGAGACAGTACGGAACGGTTAAAACAGCAGTGGGTACGAGACACAGGGCTAACATTGAGTAAAAAGTCATTTTCGCAGTAAATATTTTAAAAGATATTACTTTTTCAATTTCTTTTTCTCATCGTCTCATCCTTCCCTTACTCTAAGAGCACACATTTGGGGGTCTGAGCCAGGGCAGTCCCCAGTCACCCGGCCCACGCCGCCCGCGGCAGGGAGCACAAGGAACACGTGTTCTCCGAGAGTTAAGCGGCGCCAGAGAAAGCGTACGCAGCCGCTCCCGCTGCTCCTCCCCAGCTCGACATTGCCTTCGCCCCGGCGACCGGAGCAGCGACGGCCCCCTCGGGGAGCACGGCTGCTGGCGCGCAGCCACCCAGGGCTCTGCACCGCAGCCCCCGCCCAGGCTTCGCGGGGGAACAGCCTCCCTGCAGCCAGCCCCCGCTGGTTAATTATTCCAGAATTAACAGCCGACTGGTTAATTATTCCAGAATTGAGCGCCGTAATGAGGACGAGCCATGACGCACCTCGCCTCTCATCCATCTCCAGCGCTGCAGAGCTCCATCCATCTGCCAAACCAACCACGGCTTTGGTACAGCACCTTCGAGAAACTGTTTGCAAGCACTGCATATTAAACATCAGGTCCATGTGTCAAAATACTATTCAATGAATTTTAAAATTACGCAGACTACAGAATAGGAACCGCACTGAGGAAAAGGCTCTGCCATTTGACTCTGCTTCACCATGCAGTAGATCACAATAATAAAAATTTAAATATACACCATTTTTCTCAGAAGATGACTTACTCCATTTTTACAAAGACGTACAAACCGCATCCATTAAGTTCTGTATTACAGGAGCTAGGAGGGAGCAGATAACACATCTCAACTTCTCTTTCTTCACAAGGCACAAGGCTGGGCTCCTGGGAAGGGGAAGGAGATCCCGGCAGAGCGCTGGGGAGGGCCAGGGACATCGCAGGGACAACGCGGGGACCCGGCTGGGAGCGGCCGGGCGAGCAGCGGTGCCAGGCACCAGCACCCGGAAAGGCAGGAGGCGAAGGGTGGCACCTGCCACCGTAACTGCTCTGGGAGGTCTGAGGCACAATTAGGGCACCCTGCTTAAATTAAACCCTGCCCATATATTTTCCAGTTCTAAAACACAGCAGAAGACACACAGCGTGCAGTTCCTTAACTGTTTTGTGGAGGCATTTCATCATCTTGCCCCATCTCTTCCCATCGCCCTCCAAGGACAGCATGGCTGAGAGGGGCGGTGCAGCTCGGCATTCCCAGCTCCTGACTCTTCTGCTCTTGCCATGAAATAATCCCTGAAGCGACAGCTCCGGAAGGGCAATCAGCTGCGGATGAAACTGCCACAAACAAACTGCCGTTCGGATTCTGCCACTTGAACGTGGAGCAGCCGGACATGGAGCAGCATGCTTGGGAAGGGATGCTTAACGGACACGTGACAGGGGAATTGCATCAACTCCTCTTCCAGCTTTGTTTCTTTCTCTTCTTTTTATTATTATTAGAATTTTGATTTTTTTTTTTTTTATAGTCTTCATTATCCTGTTGGGTTAGGAAGTAGCCAAGACCTTTCACTCACGTATATGCATACGCACATGTCCATGAGGAACAAGAGAACTGGTTTACTTAGCTTCACAAGCATTAACGCAAATCTATAAATGTCAGCTGGCCAAGTTAAACAAACGGTTGCCCAAGTGAAATTCTGCAGGAGCTCCCCACCGCCGGGTGCTGCAGAAGTGAAATAGGAGAGGGAGCCTGAATTGCGCCCCGGGAGCCGTGGCGCGACGCAAAGGGAGGTACAACGCACGGCGTAATGGCTTTTGTCATGGCTGCTCCTACGCTGCTCTTCAATACCTGCAGCTCGGCGTGAAGTACGGAGCGCAGACGTCCCAGGGCAGACCAGGCACGGGCTCCCGCGCACGGGCAGCCCTCCTCACGCCCGTTTGCACCTGATGCACCTTTTTGCGCTCCCAACACCCCAGGCAACCTCTCTTTTTTCCCTTCCAACAAGCTCCCTCACGGCACCCGAACAGGAAAGCTGAAGGCCCAGGGTGGGACTTGGTGCTGCAGCTTTTGTCGAAACAGAGCATCCCCAGCGCAGCGCATGTCAGCAAATTTCTGCAGCACGCAGCTCATGAGCCATCCATATGTGAAATACACTTCCACCAAATTTTGGACAGTCAGCACATATAAAACAAGATGGAAATAAAAAAAAATTAAAATAAAGGAAAAAAGAAAGCCCTGAATATCACTGTGCACGCCAGGAGTCATTTATTTTTATAGCTATAGTTGAACATTGCAACCATTTTCTCCCAGTATAATGTCAAGAGAAAAGTAATTCAACTTCTGTTTCCCCTGGAGCTCTGGAGTCGGGCGCTGGCCCCGGGTCGCTGTGCCCAGGGGACGCCAGCTCCCGCGCAGCCAGGTGACGAAGAGCCCGAGCCGCTGACCCCCCAGCCGCTCCGCTTCCCGAGGAGGACATCCAGCAGACCGCTGTCGGACTCCTGAGATCACTCCAGCTTGCTCCTCCACACACGCAGGAGAAGGACAGCCAGCAAGACGCGTGGTTCACCCGCCACGTCCGCGCTCAGGTTCACTCTTTTCTCATTAATTAACCTTTTTCCCCCGCTCTTTAACTCAAGTGCATAAAATAAATCGCAGCCTGACAATTAAGCTACCACAACATATTGCTAACATAATCACGCACCTTTTTTTCTCGTCCCTAAACTTAGCAGCGTAATTACCGACGATGCGTTCCCGCGGCTGCCGTAACGCTGCCGAAGGACGCGCCGGAGACGGGAGGATAAAGATGTCTGATTGAAGAGCCTTCGTGGAGGCTCTGCGGCAGGCAGAGACATGAATAATTCAGTGTGAAAAGTAAAGGGGAAGCAGCAAAACTACCTTGGGTGTAGCACAGAGGATGGAGGTGTACGATCAGAAACATCTTATTAAATCAGAATTAGAGAGGGAGAGGGAAGACTGGTTCATGTCACAAGAAACTATGGCCAAGAGATAACAAAAACTTGTTTTGCAAAGGTATTTGGAGGCCAAATCTCCGTTAATCTCAAAAGAAGTTTAAAATTTTGATCCTAAATGCTTCCAAGAATTGGATTTATTGAAGTGCACAGATCTAAGCACTCAGGTTTTTACTGTCCCACCAGCATCTCCGCAGGCCAGTTCCATCTCTCCCCACAACCTACTGCTTCAGGGTTTTGAGATCAGCCTAAAAATTGTACCTGGCCAACTCAACTCCTCTTCTGCCGGCTCTTGCTCGAGCCACGCACGGGGTTTCAGCACTGGCAACGTCAGCTGGGCCCACGCCGTGCTCCCGCAGGCGGGGAGCCCCCTCGGCCCATGACCACCGCCCCAGGGAAGTGGCTCCTGCTCCAGCTCACCCTCTCATGAGCACCTGTCTCCTCTCTCAGAGCACGTCTCCTTGAGCGGCGCTTTTTCTCCTTCGGCTGCAGTCTCAGCCCTTTATTTTTTTTTGGAGATTTGTGATGGAAACAGCAGAATAACGAGCACAAATCCTTTGTTTGGTGTGCCGGACCGCGGGCTGCTCGCCTGCTGCAGAGTTCTAGCACAAACTCATTGCACTGCTGGACTTCTCAGGCACGCTGCCAGCACTGCCCAAGAGATGCTGGTCACCACTAGCCTGAAAAGAGTTTGTTAAGACCTGCACGGATTCTTGCCGACCTTCCTTCCTCTGCTCCCTCTGTGTGATTCTTTCTAAATACCAAGTTCAGGATCTCAGCTCGGATATTCAAGGCACTTCACAGTCTGAGCTCTGCACGCCTGTGAAATGCCACCGAGCTCTGTGAAGGTGGCAGTTACAGCCCCACCTCTCCTGTACCCACTGCAAAGCAAAAGAAGTTGGATTTGTAGTTGAGACTGGACTTTTTCCAGCTTCCAACACAAGAACAAATCCTTACTAGAAGCCAGGTTCATTGCAAAATTTACTCCTGCTCCAGAAATATAGAAAATGTTATTAATTTTGTCTTCAGAGAAAGACAGACTTTGCGCTGTCACGAGGAAACTCCAACTCCGCCAAGACTCACTGAGCACCCGATTTTCTCTCTCGAAACAAAGCCAAGGAAAGGCTTATCTATACTGCGAAACGAAAGCATGCCTGAAACGTCATGTAGAGTCTGTATGCTGGCTCAGTACTGCCACCACAGTTACCGGCAGCGGAACACGGTGGCACAGGCCTACACACGACCATCAAAGCGCCCTACGTACCAGGTGTAAGGCTCACAGCTTAACATGGAGGTACTGCACTTGTCTGTCCTCGTCCTCTCTTAGAAACCACCAAAAAAACGCAGCACTTCGAGGCTGATGCGTGAAAACACTTTCACTACTATCATTTGCTCTTAATTATCATTCCTGCTTTGATTGGTTTTCCACTGGAGATAACGACAGTTGGTAGTAACCTATAGAGAGGAGTGTGACCTCCCCAAAAACATTACAGAAAAATCCATACCACCCTTGAGTGAAATTACCATTTTTCTCTTAAACGTAGCTGGCAGCAAATCAAAGACGACAAAAGGAGGAAGAAGGTGGTATTTTGTATTTCAATAGAAAGCTGGAAACAAAAATATAATGTTAATCTGATTTACATTACTTGTGTGCATACAAAAATGTGACGATTACTCTTCCAAAGTGGTGGCCTCCCACCAGTAAACCCACTGGATTTAGGCAACCAACTGACCAAACATCACGCTGGCCTCGTCACCAGAAGCCATCTAGTCATCAAAAGGCTCCATATAGTCAAATCCTCATTCAGCACAAGGGATAAAAATCAGGAGTGTTCGTGTTTTCCAGCCTGCCAAGAAGATTACGAAATACATTTGACACGATATGTGTTAGAAGCCACGATGGCAGATTTCAACAAGCTGCAGATCAGCACAACCCTTGTACAAATCTTCGTCTTTCTGTCCCCGCGTTCTCTGAACAGCTTTAATATTTCCTCCGTCTCACCTGCTTCTGACAAAGTAAGTCACCACAGTTCCAGTGGCTCTAAGGAGGAGCACGCAGGCCTTCAAGCACAGTAACTGTACAGACGACAAAAGAAGTAGGCGTTTACCAAAAGCAAACCAGATCAGAAACTTCAAACTGAGGTATGTCACAAGAGACGTGTACGAACTCTCCTTCAGTTTAAGGTGTCTATGTCCTAAAGATTTCAGCAATCTGCAGACAGAGCTGGAACACCCAGCAGCATAGCTGCAGCCGCAGCGCCTTGCAGACAGGCACAGCAGGCAGACCCGCTCCGAAGGGAGCCTCCCGCTCCACTGACCGACTTACCCGGCACAGCTGCCCACAAAGTGGTTGATGAAACTTCTCTTTTGGCCGTGGGCAGAGCCGGTGAGCCAGAGGTACCCAGCAAGGAAACAGCCCAGCTGGACAACTGACAGCTTCCAGACCAAAACTCCGTACAGGAACCAGCACTGAACCAGTACATTCATCTCTGACTCTGCAACACCTCTACCACCGCGCTAATCCCTAGGTGTGGAGGATCAGATGAATCACACCTGAACTAAGTAAGTCCTGGTAAATCCCAGGTTTTTCCATGAAACACAGCTGGGAAGGTGCATCCGGGCTGACTGGCATCCCCTCTCCAAGGCTGCGAGCATCCAGGTCTGGGAGAAGAACAACCTGTACAGCCCCATCACAGCATCCCACCTCCATTGACAGAGCTCAGACATCATCCTAGGAGGAATTTTACGTTATTAGGAAAGATGTTCCCAATTTCCTGTCAAAACCTGATCGCTTTTTGATCATGGTTTGCAACATGCATATGTGAATCTAAACAAAGCCGCAAGAATTCCTCCAGCCTTTGAGGCAGCACTGCCCCTCCTCTCACGACAACACACGCACATTTACAGGACAGTGAATAAACCGGTTTTATTGCACAGCACAAAGCGTCCGTGGAGGCTCTGGCTAACAAGGCCTCACAGAGCAGCTCTCCAAAAGATAACCACGTTATCGCTGCACCGCTCGTGAATACCACCAGCATGGGAAACGGAAAGCCCAGGGACGTCTTGGAAACTCGCCTTTTGCGTCCTCAAACACAAAGCCACTGCCAAACGCCAGAGCGAGTAAACAGGATCCCAAACACTGAACACGCTTGTAATTAGCTAAAGCAAATATCGTAAAATTTGAGTTGATTTTTTAGGAGTCTCCCATCTCCATGGGGTATGGAAAGGATGGTTTGGTTGGAAGTACATAAATACACAGCGTATGCTTCAGGAGTACCCCCAGTGCAGAGGAACATCCACACACCTGTTAACGGCTGCTCCATCAGATTGGCCGCCATGATCGTCACCGCCGGCGCAGAGACGGCAGCCACCCGGGCGACCTGCGTCGGCATCAGGGGACCCAGGCGAGCGTCCGCTCTGGAGGCAGAACCTGCATTCAGACCATAAGGAAACCTTTTATTTTCCCCAGTAAACAAAAACGCCTTTTAAAACCTCACTTTTTCCCAGCTGTATTTCACAGAATGCTCTTTTAACCCCTGCTAAACATCTCTCCCTGCACCCATTTGATTGTTAAAACAACAGGCTTGACGGTTTGTTGAATCACTGGCCTAGTCCGGCCACGTCGCCCATCGATTCTCATCCAACAAGCATTGGTGGAAATTTTAAATCACTAGAAACGCGACCCTCAAAACGAGAATCTGCAAGGATATATGAATGCTTTCAGAACAGATTACAGCAAGATCAGTTTTTTATTTAAGATTAAATAGCACACCTCCGGTTTTTCCCGTCACTAATCAGGAGCTGCATCCACCAGAAATTACTTTGCCAATAATTTAAACCGGCAGCTTCGTTCAAGGCAATCACAGTCTGCTCAGACAATTTACAAAATGGGAAAAAAATACTGAATTGCTCATATACGGTATTCATGATAAAGCAGTAATCAAGTCTGCTCCAGAACTGTGCTAATTAAACCAGGCTACTTAACCCTCGAGAATTGCCAAGTTTGAGGTCAAACCTTGAACACCAGTTTCGCAAATCCTTTTTTCAGGAACTGAGAGCCCCCACCACACCCCCCCACCCCGGTGTCCCACCCGCCATCCCCACAGCCGGCCCAGAAGCCACCATTTTGAAGCCAAAGGGGTAGCGGGGCCGCGTCCCCGGGCCGAGGCAGGCGCCGGGAACATCCCCTGACCACCCGCGCGCAGGCCAAGCTGCACAACGGCTTTTTAATGCAACTATAACAGCATTTAATCATTAAATGGTCACTTTTTCTTCCTTAAAACCAGAGCCCAGGGTACCGTCTGGGCAAGGGGGTGTCTCCTGGTTGCTCCAAGGGTCAGCAGAGCCGGCTCTGCAGGGGCACAGGAGCCTTCCCACCCTGGCCACGGGTCCTTCAGCAGGCACCACGCCTTCAAAGGAGAGTGTTTTAGCAACAACAATACTGACGGTGCTAATTACGCTAATGAAGCTGTTGTCAGGCAGACATACATTCCATTGAATGCAATCCGAATGACCTGAATGAGTAAAACAAAACACACATCGCAAAATTCAGAGATTTTTCCTCCCATCCCAACGACCAGGAGACTGCAGTGGAAGGCAGAAACTCCCCAAGAGAAGACAAATCTGAGTATTTTTTGGCCACTAAGTCAGGATAAGAGAAATTCCCGCAAGACACGATCAGTAGCATGATACAGAAATTACCCTGCAAGATGCTCTGATAAATGTAATCCAGAGTTGTCTGGAAGAAAGGAAGATAAATCAAGCATTTACGGCAGAGGAACAGGGCAGTGTGATGGTGGTTGTGCCACCTACACACAACAACGCTACTGCAGGCGCTCATAACTCGGCCGTCTCTAACAAGACAGTGAACTACCTTTCAGCTCGAGACAACGGTCAGACCTCAGGCAACGACGGTTTCTTTTTTCTGCTTCTGTCAAAGCCCCTGGCAACACTATTACCTTGGATGCGCGCTCCAGATATAAAGAAATGCAAAGGAACCATCAATTCCAACACCAAGTTCAAGGCACCTTCCATTATGCCGAGCAACACATCGCAGGCTCACGACAGCTCCCCCCATTTTTATGGAGATGCCCAACAGGACACACCACGTGAATGGCCTGAAGTTCTGGTTTCCATACCCTTAGAGACCCTTTCTCAAGGCAGGATGTCCATCTGTAACTTAGCTCTACATTACTGTACAGTTAATTCCATGAATAATATCTTACACAACAAGAGTTTGGCTTTCCTTGGCGAAAACAAAAAGGTCACTTCCAGAGTCATCCCTGACCATCTTTGAAAATAACAAATAAAAAAATACTGGAGATGAGCATGGCTGGGAATCTCTGCCTTGTCCTTTTCCACCTCCTGCTGCAGAAGGTCTCCAGGAAACAGGCTTGTCACAGGCAGCTCCAGACTTTCCAGACAAGCTCTTTGAGGAACACTGAGCTGATCCAAAATGGGCCCACCAGCATGGCCGGGCACCGCGGCTCACATCACTGTGTTACCTTGCCAGGGAGAACATCACATCTCCACCGGTCCCTGCCGCAGCGGGATGCTGGTCACATGGCGCAGGAACTCCGCGTGGGCTACATGTGCAGCCACGTGAAGGTTCACACCCGAATTTGGAGGTTTATAGGGACACTGGGTAGATGTAAGCTCCCATTAAGGCAGTTACACCTGACACGCACCAAATACGCTGGAATGATGTGAGGCCATCATAACCTTTAAGGATAAATATTTATGTTTTCTAGCTCTTCGTGCCCACAAAAATCAGGCTTTGCAACGGAAATAAACTCTGCGGATTGAGTGTGACATCATAATCCACACAACCTTCCAGTCTGAACCCAACACAACCTGGGCTGGAACAAGACCCCAGCACGAACTGTCAAGAACCTGACACCCACCAACCTTTGTGCATTTTATGATGAAATTGAGGCAAGTTTTACAACAAAGCAGCACTGAGGAGGGGAGGGTAAAAGTGATCTTTCCTAGGAAGTTTCCGATTCTCACCAGAGCAGGGAGCCCCGACGGGCAAGCGGTGCGTGCTGAGCACATCTGGGCCAGATTATTTCAGCGCAGATGCATTTTGCTGTCGCTCACAAACTCCAGCAACCTGCGTCTCCATTTGACCGCAGCGAGGACGTGGCAAGGACAAAGCAGAGGAGCGGGAGGTTGGGAAACCTGAAGATCCTCTCGCAAGCGATGCGCTGCCCTGATTTGCATCCCTGATGAGCAGACGCTGATTTGCATCCCTGATGATGGAGCCTGGAGCGAAGAGCCCTTGGGAACGGCTCCTCTCTCCTCTGCTCCCAGGCAAGGGCAGCCCAGCGAGGCCAAGTCCCGGAGTCGCTCTGGCCAAACTGGGAACAGCTACAGCTGCACTGACTGAACATGGGAACAGGAGTCAAATTAAATTAGACAGAATATTTTTCCTGGAACAGACAACTAACTTTTCCACCACTGTTGTTCCTAGCAAACAGTATTTACTGGCCGTTTCTTTCTTCAGGCCGTACCTTACAGACAGGTCACTGTTGCTAGCTCCCTCTCCTCCTCGCTCGCGGCCAGAGCAGACCTCAGGAGGGGCAGCAGATGCATTACCGACACTTGTGACCCGGTTGAAAGGGACAGGACATGTTTTCAGGGCACAACTGTTCTTTAGGAATGTTTACTCCGTGCCGCAGCAGCCCCACCAGCTCTCATCGCTCCGTTACACAGCGCGCGGACGTCAACCGCCACCTTACCAGGAGTCACACTGCCCGCGGCAAAACAGAGCGACGCAGCGGACACGTCCTGCTTCTGTCGCCACGTTTCACTTCTCACATTTTCCAATTAAACCATGGCACTTCCAACCTTATTTTAAAGCTAACCTTGTTCAGGTTTGCAGTTTGGCAAGGGTTTAAGCCTGATTCTCCTCAGTGGGATTCAAGAAGCCTTTAACAGCACTGCTCCCAAAACAAGAGGGGCCAGGTAATTTATTTTAACGTATTCACATTGAAAATATCTGCAGCGTGGGCCTAACCTTACCCGTGGTGAAGTCAGCACAAATCTCTGCTGAGCTTTACAGGCGCTGAATCACGCTCCCGAAACCACAGCTTCTCCTCCTGCAACACATTTGCCTCTTGCAAAGCGGCTCTTCACGCCATGGGATAAAGGCTCTGAATGCATTATTGAACAGCACAGTTTGTCATTCGTACTTATTCTAGCTAAATATATCCCAGAGCTTGTTTTTATCAATGGCTCTGTAAGACCACCTCACAAACAGCATCAACCAGACGCGCACAACATGACCAGGTGACCGCAGCGGCGCTGGGCACATCACACGCCGAGCCAACACAGCGAGGTGCTCAGCCTATGCGAGGATCAATCAGGATAATATTTCTGAGAACCTCTAAAATTCAGCTACACAACCCAAACCCTCCTTTGGCATGCGAAGGTCTCCGGCTGCCCTGGCGCAACCAGCTCCCCCAACGTCAGGCTCCACGGCACAGGGCAGGTGATGCTCTGCCCACCACGATGCTGGGCACCAAAGATGGGTACTCCTGCCCTCCCCTACGCGGAAGGTTGTTATTTAAAAGGATATCTTTAAATCAGGTAGGTTATTTTTTGCGCTGTAGACTACTGTCCAAACAGCACCCAGTAGGAAGTTCACTGACTTAAAGATAAACCAAAAAAAACCGCTGTGCCTTCGCTGCTGGGAGACTGAGACTGCACGTGGGTGTTGTAACCGGAAAGCTCTCATCAGAGCCCACTGGAGTCAACGGGAGGACACCAAGAGCCTTCCAAAGTGGACAGAAATATTTAAATGCTGATTCAAGCCTTAAACAGTTCAGCAGCAGGACCACAAATGGCAAATGCCTTCACCACAGCCTGTGCCGCCAGCCCAGATGTGCACCCGACGGTTAGCGGACACCGGCCGCGCGCAGCGCAAGCACCTGGGACGCCTCTGCCCCATGGGCCCGTTCCGACGGAGGGGTTGTCCCGTTTCGTCTGCACGGCTTGGGAGCTCAGCATCTTCAACTCCCGTGAATGCTCCGAGGTCTCCACTCCTGCCGTTTCCCAGCTTCATCTTCTGACAGCCCAGATTTTCATTGCATGAGCAGCCTCCTGCCAGCGCAGCTAGTCTCAGGCATGGGAAAATGGGAAATTTGCTTCCTTTCCTGGAATATTTTCATCCATTCTAGCACTTTGTTTTGTGGCTGGCACACTAGTGTTCCAATTCCTCTGCTTTGGCAGAGATTTTCTTCTCGTTTTTTTGTTCAAGGATCACCTTTGGTTTCTAAAGGCAGCAAAAAATTTCAGTGGTATGAAGCCCAAGAATGGAATTTTTAAAAGTGTGCCAGTCACCAAGGAGCAGAAAACCCATTAACAGTGTAATTCTGTTGACTTTCAAGTCACTGACGCAACGCTGCAAATCCCACGCTCAATAAGCAGCCCAGCAGGTACTCCAAGATATGCTTATTTCTAAGTCAAAAGTGAGCCACAAAGATTCTTTTTTACACCCAAGTTGAAATGTAATGAGAATGTATTAACAAAGAGCATTAAATATCCAGTGGCCCGGCTCTGCGTGGAATGGCTCTGCCCCCCCCAGCCAGCGTGACCCGCAGAGCAACGCGGACGCAAGGCGGGCTCCGCGCTTCGCCCTTTCGATGCCATTTACAGGAATCCCGCTTCTGCATGGAAAAATCACGCAAAACCCAACTAACCGAGCCCAGGAAAACCTAAAGCAGGAGACAACCAGGAAACATGAAATAAAACTCTAATACTGAATCTAGACACCCAAAAGTGCTTTCCAGATTGAGCTGCTGTGTCCTTGCGTGGGAAGCGCCCACAGAGAGCAACCGTCTCGGCAGCAGAGCACACCACTCACAAACTTGCCATCAGTTCCTTACTTCTCACTGACAGTAATCCGGAATGCATACAGGCCCGTGGAGAGGATGAACGCAGCTCAGTAAAACCCATTCCAGAGCGCAGAGGATACAGCCGGCACGGAGTACATCACCCCCCTCCTTGTTGTCCACGGGTCAGAGTTTTACTCCACATTTTCCTGGGTTCTGTGGATTTTTCAGCCTAAAATCTGTGCTCAGTGAACAATGGAGCAGCTATTAATAAACTAATTGGATATAACATTAAATTAAGAGAAAATATAACAAAACAAAGGAACAACCCTTGCACATATCTGAAAAACAGCCACCAGTGCACCCGGGGTGCTGCAAACGGAGAGCTCCTGTTGACTGCAGGGAGACCCTGGTTTGAAAGGTGGCCTTAATTCCCAAACACACACAAAAAAAAAACCAAAAACGTGTAGCAGTACCATATCCACACGGACATTAAGTGTAAGCTGAACACACTGCATCGGAGCAAAGGCCCTTCCCGAGCAGCACCTACTCCGGCCACAGAACATTGCAAATGCTGCGGGGAGAGAGGAGGAACGGAATGAGGATGGAGTGAGAGACAGGGAAAAAGTGTAAGGAAAAAAAAAACGCAGCGACAGCATGGTATTTCAACAGGATGCTCTTCCAACCCTTCAAACACCCAAGAGCTGAACAAGCCTTAATGGGCGTTCTTTGCCCACAAATGTCTCTGCTAACTCTTCTGAACCCACCAGGATAAAACCACAGAGGCTTTTGCACTGACAGAACTCTTCAGGAAGGACCTCCAAGTACTCTGTCGTTGGCTTCACACCTGAGAACTCTGGGTCTCTGCAAGAGGCTGATGCTCGCCTGCACTTCCCACATCTCCCAGGACCTTACAGACCTCTGTCCCATCCTCTCCCACCCTAGCCTTCCTCCCTGCTCCAGTCAAAGGGCGCAGGGTTGCTCATCTGTTCTGGCACCGCCCTGACACTGTGCAGCCAGAGGGTCACCAGGAAACAGGAATCGAGACTTGTATTTAGATAGAGACACACATACATACACATATATATGTCTCATTCAAAAAGAATCAAACTATTGCCACACTGCCAAGGTACAAAACTGGTTTAAAGCAAAGCACTGAACTGTGAAGCAATCTCACCCAAATTCTTGGAAACTGCTGGAAGGAACAGAAAATTGAAGAGCTGATGAGCGAAGCCCTGCAGTAATCCATTCCGCAGCAGCAGCTAACGAGCAGGTCCCCGGGGAGAGCAGGCACATCCCAGCCTCCTCCCGTACCTGGAAGACACTGCCCTCCCACGCGGATGCAGCTGCCGCGACACGGACACCGTGCCAGGCAAGGGGGAAGGGTGCCTGTGCCCAACACAGCGTCCACATCGCCTTCTCGCTGCGTGGGCTGGCCAGTTGCACAAAAACGCTCCTCGTCGGCTGAGGCACTGAGCCTGAGAGGGACCGGGCACCGGGCACTACGCACAGCCCCGGTCTGGGTTGAGGAATGCAGGCAACGCCCGGCTGCTCCCGCGCAGCTGGGTAACTTGGAGCTAACTACTGCGAATGAAAACCCAACGCAGGGAAACCACGGCTTGCTTATAAAAATCATCGACAACATTCCACGTGTAACTCATTTCTGTGGTCTCTCTAACGTCTCCTGTGGGATCTGGACGTGAATTGAGAGAAAGAAACAGGGGTAAAGTTAAAAAATCTTGAAAAAGAAGATAATGACCTGAAGAACTGTGTAACTAGGATTGAGCAGGGCAGGCAAGAAGCTGCAGAAGGAACCTGCCACCCACTACAAACCAAGCCCAGCGGAGAAATGCAGTCCTGCTGGTGAGGAAAGGGACCGGCAGAAGAGCCCACCGCAGGATGATCGGCAATACGGGAACAGGGCAAACCCACCTCTGCTCCAGCTCTTCACTACTGAGCTGTTACCTGGGAGGAATCTGCCTGTTCCCAGCCCCGCTCACCCCATCACCACCGCTGCACCAGGACAAGGCCACGCGGACACTTGGCACCCCCCAGTCCCCAGCAGCACCCCCCTTGCTCACCTTGGCCCAGCCAAGCTGTCGCCAGCACCGGGGAGGATTCCTTTGTAAAAATTCCTGAAACACCAACACACACTTACTACTGAGAAGAGGAGAGCAACGAAATTAATAATTTTGATCGCTGTGGCTAATAGCCAGGAACAGAGTCAGACACAAAACCACACCAATTTGTCACCGCTGTTATAATTTTGTGACCCCAGAAGCGAAGATCAGGGCGCAGGGACTGTCCTTTAGAAGCAGCATCTGTCAGGATCAGGTGATTTGGGGCAATACTGTTTATTTGCACAGGACGAGAGAAGTCTCTTTGCTTGAACAAAGCAGAAACCAAACAGTAACAACAAAAAATAATTGTTTGGTGTTTTTTTTAAAAATCAATTTTTACAAACCATGCAGGCTCCTCCAGCTACACGCAGCCCCTCAGCTCTGCTTCCATCCTCTCCTCAAGGCCACACCACGTTTCTCCTCACAGCCACAGCTGGCTAAACCCGAGGCTGCCCAAAGCCACCTTTGCTGAATTCTCCCTCCTTACTCCATTCCTTTGAAAGGCCCAGATACGACCTGCAAGTAGTTTTGCTTGTTCCCGTGAACGGGACTGACCTGGACGCCAAAGCAAAGCCAAGCATCCACGGGTTCATCACCAGCCCAGAAAGGGAGAGCTGGTGAGGAGGGACAGCTGGGAAGCTGGTGAGCACAGCACCGCTTGTGTCAGCAGGCAGCAAAAAGGAGATGGATTTTGTGAATCCAGACTTTCCTTGTTTCCCATCTCAACAGGAACAACACTTTGAATGTTGGCAGCATCATCGCTTTTGGCAGAATTACCCCGATTGCTTTGCAGCTCTTTGTCCAAGTTTCCCGTGGTTTTATTTTTGTTTGAGTATTTCCATTTTTAAATTATAAAAAAGGAAATTGCTAGTGAAGATCTATTTTGCTACTGTACTGGAAAGTAGCAAAAATAAAATATAATGACCCGGGACGGAAAACAGAACAGCAGTGAGACGGAAGGGTGACGGGTGACACCAAGATGAACGTTTCCGGGAAGGAAGAGCTCTCGGCAGGTTCTGGTACCGCCTGGCGCAGACACGAGGGACGCGGGGCCATCACAGCAGGCTGGGAAAAGCATGAGCTGGCTTATGAATTCTGACACCAAATTAGATATTTTTCTTAGTTAAAAATGGGTAGTGTAGAAGCTTAGTCACCTCACTGCCATTCCATCAGATTAATAAATTGCCCTATAAGGGGGCCAGAAAATTAGCGTAGGGCTTTCACTCTTTGGTTAAATGAAAAACAGTAGCAGGGGTAAAAGGTACCTTTTAAAAAGCAGGCGCAGAAATATGACAGCCACGCTGAGGACACGGCTGCCATCAGCATCAGCCCAAAGCCCTTCGTCCCTTGTTCATCACAAAACTTTTGGGAGGTCAGCCACAAGCGGTTTAGTGAGGAGCTTCCATCCCCCCAGCACAGCTCCCAGCTCCTCAGCCTAGCTCCCACAGAAGCAAAGTTTTTTCTTCATACCTTCTTTTTTAGGGGATATTGGCCCAAACACACCCGTGCTCCTCCACAAATACATCTGGAACCACGAGTAGCTTTTGTACAAACATGAAAAGAAAGGTTGATCTTTCAAAGACAGGATGAACACCTCCGTACTGACGAGCAGCAGGGCAGCGAGGAGCAGAGAGGTGCTGCAAGCGCGTGGACCGAAAGAAGGTGATGGCAACACCTCAGCTTTTCTGAAGTGCCCGAGCATCCAGGAGAAGGGGAAGCACTCTGAATGCCAAAAAAGCTTCAGCTGAAGTTTGTACTTATTTAAATACCAGGAGGCATACATCCAGGGGAAACCAGCCCTCATTAGGTCAGAGAATCACTTAAGGAGGTAATTACCTGTCTCCTCACACACGTACTGGCCAGCAGACACGGCTGGCACAGCAATCAAGTGCAAGTCATCTCCTCCAGCTGCCACTGAGCTACCCTGCTTTGGGAAAGCCTTGTCCCATCGTCCCTCAGCACCGAGGAGTTAGGGCTGGCTGGTGTCAGCTGCAAGGACTCCGCCCAGATTTCAATCCCAGGGGCCTGTGTTTGGCAAATATTTACATTTCATTACAACCATCCTCCGTTACACTGTGAACGCCAGGCTGGCAAGTGAATCCTGCATAAAAAACAGAATATTGGAGAATGTTTTCCTCGACATTACTGGCAGTCTCGCATGTCATGAGACGATCTGAGGGATGGCGCGCGCGGCAGCGGGGCCCCGAGCAGCGGGAGAGGCACCCGCAGAGGAGGGGAGAGCGGCAGCACGGCCGGCTCCTTCTGCTTAACGCTCCCACGGGGAATTTTTGTGATAATCTACACGGGAAAGGGCTGTGCTGCCTGGAAAAGGCGCTCGAGAAGATGGATTCAGCTCTCAAAGCACAGTTGAAGCAGAGCAAATAAATATCAGTTTGTTTTAACAAGACTAGCCTTACTTAGGATGAGTACAAATGTGTGTATTTACTGCAGCGGCTCGCAAAACAAACAGCGTTTCTCTTTGTTTGGTTCCTACAACTCAGCCATCTGACTGGCAGCGTTTCAACTCCGGAGCCTGCACAAGTCCTCCGCCGCTTTCCTGCCACCAGACACCAGCTCTGACACACGCTGCGATTCCTCCCTGCATCCCACAAGGAAGGTCAAGAATATTTGTCACATTTGGATTTTCAAGGGAAGCGGTCTGGGGGTCTTCGGGAGGTCCCAGAGGTGACCCGATGGACAGCTAGGCATCTGTACGGCAGATTCAGGTCCACCGACGGGACGGTGACTTTGCAGGGTCTCTGGGTAAGTCTTCAGGCTTCCTAAGATCAGAAAATGATCTCACACCAGTTAGTGACTTGGTATTTCCACAGAGACGAAGAACTTCAGGAGGATAAAAAAAGCAACCCACCCTTGTCTCACCTCGGCAAAGAGAACTGAGCTCTGTGGCTTCGCTGTGGTCACAAGTAAGGCCGACTCCCCAACTCTTACATCCCCCTACACACTAATTCAGATTGCATTAAAAACTTCATTCCTCGTGGGATTTTGAGACAGGACTGTTGTTTCCCATTTCACCTCACTTGTGGAGCAGCTCCTCACAGCACAATCTTGCTCAGACATAAATCTACTACATGGCTCCCGTGGTATTTTCAAGTACACCCAGCAAAGAAACAAAGTCTTTGGTCTTCCCTTTCCTCTAGCTCTCTCCTTCACGAAAGGGATGCGGGGGGCTGGGGAAAGAGAGGAAAACGCTGGCTCACAATATGGCTGGACACAAGTTTCTGTGCGAGGGGCAGTGATTTTTGGGGCCAGGGTAGGGCTGGAGGCAGTAACGCTGCGCAGGCTGAAGCACAAAGGTGCTGCTGTCGGGCAGCTCTCAAACCACCGACCAGAAGTCAGACCAACACCAACCGGAGCGAGCACTCCAGGAATACCCGGAGATCCAGCATCAGTGTCACCAGAGCATGGCAGGGACATCGGGCCGGATTCAGCGGCTGCCTCCCATTTCCCACGTGTCCCTCAGGACGGACGCCGCCCCTAACGCGTGCGAGACGGCAGGCGGGCGAGCTCCGCCAAGGCCACCCGGCAGCTCACCCATCTGCTCGGCGAGTCCTTCCCCAGGGTCAATCCATGGAAATCCCTGCAGGAATTCTCACTGAATTACCTTGACCTCAGCTTTGGCGCGCTCTCAAGATATTTCTGTCTGTTTCCCGTATTTGGAAATATTTTGTTTCTTTGGGACGGATCGATAAATTTGCAACGCCTACGGGAACGTGCTGGCTCCCTCGCGGATGCACAGCAGCCGCTCTCCTCAGACTGAAGTCAGAGCTGCCTGAAGAAATGAATCAGCAACAGATAACAAACGAAACAAGGCATCTTCGAGGTGCCAAAAAATTATTTATTTTTTTTTAAAAAGGGATCCTTCTTGAGCCAAACCAATGCCTAGTAACGCACACCTTCTCAGTGCTACGCTTCTGTTCCTGCCAGCTACACAAACAGTGGCTGTTCTGGGCTGGAGACATTTTTTACCGTGAAATTTTGAAGGAACTAGAACACTGCACCAGATCCAGATCAGCTGGGAGCTCTGGGAAACAGCTACAGCGTTCTTCTGCAAAAAGGCGTTTTTAAAATATGCAAAACTTGTGCTTAAAATTATGCAGGATATTATAGTTTGTTAAAGAGAAATCAGGGATCCTAAGAAAACAAATTTGGCACCTTTCTTTTCTCACCAGCCTCCATTGCTCTCAGGGAGTCTCAGGTCTGATTAAGCACAGCAATCAGGACACGGGCTAATTACAACTGCAAAGAGAAATTACAACAACGGGTACTGCACCAGGGATCAAAGTGGAAACAAAGCGTGAGACCACCGTGATGAACATCCTCCCCCAAGAGCAGGGAGGCCAAACATCTCCCTTTCCCTCCTTCAAAGGGCACAACCCGGGGTTCTCACTCATGCCACTCTCCCAGGTCACAGTTTTATGGCACGAGGTGTCCTTCCTCTGGACATCTTCTGCAGCGAACGTCAGCCTGCTCTGCAGAAGCGCTCAGGGTCAATAACCGACCTGGTAACGGAGCCAGCAGCGCACAGCGCGACCGGCTCGCACCTACAGACCTGGGAACCTGGACAGTGAATTGCCACCAACTCCAGAACTTCAAGGCCAAAACTGGAAGCAACACGGGTTTGCTGGGTTTTTTTTTGCACCAGAAATGAACAGAACTGAAACTGAATAAGGCACTGCCTGGATGGCCGCACTCACTAAAACAGAAGGAAGCAGATTCAGATTGGACATCAGGAAGAAATTTTTTACCCTGAGGGTGGTGGGGCACTGGCCCAGGCTGCCCAGAGAGCTGGTGGATGCCCCATCCCTGGAAACATCCAAGGCCACCCACCCGCAGCTGGCTCCACCGTACAGGTCAGCAACAAATTCTCACCAGGAAGCAACTCAGCGCTTTGACTATTCTAGCTGTTCGAAGGGAACTCCTGGGCACATTTTAATATTTTAACTGCCTAGGAAGCGCCTGGTTACAGTGAATCTGGACCAGCGCAGGTTTCGTCAGGAAAGGCACACAGAAAATGTAACAGAAAAACAGTATGATGAGGCCCTAAGAGAAACTGATATCATTTTTTAAAAAAACATTTCTGAGTATAGGTATTTGATATTTTTATGTGCAATGATCCTTGTTTCCTTAAGGATAAAATAAAGAATAAATTACCGTGTCAAATAACAGGCAAGCTGCGGGTCACCATCCATTTCAGACAATCAGGTGAGCTGTATTCCCAAGCAGAGCCAAACCCCAGTAACACAACAATTACTTCCACAGAGCCCAGTCAAGATCACACAGCGTGCTCCTCCTGCATCTTCGTTACTGCCTTGTCTTAAACTCGGGTCTTCAACCATCTAAAGAGCTTCTGGAAAACCAAAACCACCGCTTTCACATGGCTGCTTAGTAACAGCAGGCTCGGTGCCATCCTTCTCCAGCCCTGTAGAGCACTGGAGGCCTGGCTGGAGGGCAAGATGCCAGTGCGGACTGAGCCACGGTGGCCTGTGGACGGGTATGGACCAACGGCCCTTCCTGTGCGGGAGGCTCCCAGGCAGAGCCTTCCACCCCGGGATGCTCTAAGCGTCACGCGACGACGCACAGATGGGTTTGGTACCATTTATTCCTCCTACACCTCCTCTTTTTAAAAGGTCTGCTAGTTCTGCAGATGCCAGGTCGGGATTCAGGAGACTAGGAGAACTTCAACAATCCCATTTCCAACTTCCTGGCTTTGCCTTTCTTCCCAACTGCAATGGCAGGTTCTCCGCTGCCGGTGTTGTACAAACTGCCGTTCCACAAACAAGTGCCAGAACAGCGCTTTGAGTAGCAGAAAACTCAAGATTTGTCTCTGAAGATGGAGCTTGGCTCTGCCATGTGCTATGGAAAACACGTAGAATATAGAATCATAGAACGATTAGGGTTGGAATGGACCTTCAAAGGTCATCCAGTCCAACCCCCCCTACAAAGAGCAGGGACATCTCCAACCAGATCAGGTTGCTCCCAGCCCCGTCCAACCTGGCCTGGAATGTTTCCAGGGATGGGGCATCCACCACCTTTCTGGGCAATCTGTTCATATGAGATTTTGGAGCTGGGTCCCAGCTCACCCACAGGTGGCTGGAGACGCGTGATGCTGGGGAGCGTGTCCCCCAGACCCACCGTGGTACCCAGTGTGGTACCCACCACTGCCCTTAACCCCATCCTGCAGCCCTCGCCCCTTACGCAGGGAGGAAGGAGATGACTGTCTTCACATCCACGAAGCGACCAGAAATAAACAGTCCGGCTGCCCTACATGATCGCAAATTATGATACTGCTCTGCAACGGGTAATTTTCATTCACTGTGATTTTAACAGGACAATTGGTTTTTAAGGACGAAGAGAAAATACGATTTCATCTCATTTCATGCAAGCGGATATTTACAAGACACAAATCATCAGGATGACACGGCCACAAATATTAGATTACAATCTGTGCTGGACTGGCATGCTTTTAAATCACTTCGCTTCCACTAAGGCTTACCCCAGAAAAATCCTTCCTCCAAAATTATCTGTGTGGATACCAAGTATACACAGGCACACATACAAATAATAACTTGAGGGAAGGAGAGCAAAATCAACCAACCCCAAACTCCTAACCAGGACTCGCTGTTGCATCTTCACCCACGTCCCTCGCACCCACCTAGTGCCGCCGCAGCAACCGCAAAGCCAAGCCCAACGCCACAGCTCCCACAGAGATCCCTACGCGGTAACTGGACAGCTACGGCAGCATCCAGCTCGCCAGGAAAGCTCTGCGGAAAATGCAATGCCCCAGCACAGGCAGAAGCTGAGCTTTTGTTTCTGCAGGAGGTTTTTCAGGTTTCGTTTCAATATTCGTTGCCACAGCCGCTTCAGGAACGAGGAAACGCTGAAGTAAATTGCTCACTGGAGTGGGAACTGAAAGTGTGCAGAGAAAGTCAGCACATATTTCTGTGAATGTGCAGAGTCAGTACTGAGCGTCCGGGCGCATCTCCTGCCGAGGGGCGAGCCGGGGTAAGATTCTCCTGTTCACTTTCTCTCCTTTAACAACCTGGGTTCTTGCAATTTCCAATAAACAGAGACACAAGTAAAGTGAAAGTGGCTTCAAAACCAAAGTGAAGTCAAAACCCCTTAAAAGTCAGCTGAGGTGCCATGTTTAGGCTTTCTAAAAACCTGGTACTGTACTATTGATGCTTGATACCACCAGTTAAAAACCAACCAACCTCTCCTTGACCTGAGCGAGGGGAAAGCCACGGCACAAGGCACCGCAGGGCACACCTCCACCCCACCAACAGCTGGTTTTAGTGGTTAAAAAAAAAAGAACAACCCTGTACAAATCTCCCCACTTCAGTATGGTTTTGCCATTCAACTGGCGTCGACTGTAGGCAGTCACAACTCTGCTTGCTTCTCAAAAGCTTTGTTGCCAGGTTTGGGAAAGCTGAAGCTGCTCAGTTTCAAAGATTTCTCAGAGGAATTACTTTTAGATGGGTTCTTAGCATCCTCATTTCTTGCCTTTTGGGGAGAAACAGTTCTCCAGCTCCATACACCCACCCCGAGACAACCCTGCCCAGACCCGACCACCCCACCTCTGGTGCTGCCTTCGCCCACCTGCGCTCTCCAACAGGAATTAATCCCCTTTGCGCACGACATCAGCCACCTCCCGTTGCCAGCGTTTAATTGAAAAAGAAATCCAAATTTAAACGAGAGCTCTGTGACCAGCAAAAGTTAACACAAAGCATTTCCCAACTTTTAATGAGATTTCTCATCACAACAGCCGTGAAAGCAAGACTCATCATAACGGCATTAAAAACGACACCTTCAATAACAAAAATAGCAGGACTATTAAACTGCACTTTAAGCCCCAGAGTTAGAACAGCAAATGACGCAAATCCCCGACTCCTCATCTCGTGGTTCCGTGTCGCTGCTCAGCTGTCCGGACTGCGGCTAACCCAGTGCTCCAGATACCTTGCTCGGGGTCAGGTTCCACAGCTTCAGAAGACGGAAAACACAAATCCTCCCCGAAAATTTTCTCTCACCTTTTTTTATTTTTAAAGATGAACAGTACAACCCAGAAGATACCCAGCTTCTGAGCCATCAAAGGCTGCTTCCCTACCCGGAGTCACGAAGGCGGAATTCCCCATCTCTAGTATTTCAGGTTTCCCTGCGGTTTTACGAGCTGGGCAGCCACAGAAGGGCACCAGGAGACACCCCTAAGGTTTCAGCCCTGGGAAAGATCTTGGTATACTGAGAACTGACATCCTCAGCACCACTTACTGTGCTTCCTAACAGCTGCATACATCAAGTGTGAAATTAGATTCCCTGCTTTTGCTCTCGTTAATTAACTCCTGGAATCCGTCTCAGTAATTACAGACTGTACGGCACCCGGGGCTGGAGCTGCAGCTCTCCCCCTTCCCAAGGGGCTGCTCCTCCTCCTCCTCCCGGCGAGGAGCCCGTCTTGACCGACAAACCCCTCCAAACCCCCCTGCCCACCGCCCAGGCTACCCTGGAGCTGACTTTTCCGTATTAATTACGGAATCACAGACAGGTTTGGGTGGGAAGGGAGCGTTCAAGCCCACCCAGTCCAACCCCCTGCCAGGAGCAGGGACATCTCCAACCAGATCAGGTTGCTCAGAGCCCCGGCCAACCTGGCCTGGAATGTTTCCAGGGATGGGGCATCCACCGCCTCTCTGGGCAACCTGGGCCAATGCTTCATCACCCTTAGCAAAAAAAAACTTTCTTCCTGATTTCTAGAAACCAAAGGGCTGTTCCTTCTTTCAAAAGCAGCAGCATTAGAAGCAACTACACTTTCCCTCCTGCCTCTGTCTGCTTGGATAAGAGAGGGAAGGCAGTTCCGCAGAAAAGCGGTGGAAAAAAAAAAAATGGGGGGGAGCAAGTATCAGACTAGAGAAATCTCATGTGAGGATAGCAACAGACACCAAAATATCTACTGGAAACCACAAACAACTCCACAAAGCATACTCCTCAAGATTATTCTCAATTATGACAAGTTTCTCCGAGCTACTGAACTGTTTGGGCAACATGGGAAACGGCACTCCTTCAATGGACATGCCGTGTCCCACACGTCCCGGGATAAACTCATGCCGTTTATCACCATTTATCATCACAGAAACCCTGTCTCAGATCTGCTCTCCTTCTCACATGGATACCTTTCCGGTTGGATAGTCGCCTGATTTTCAAAACACTACACTGAGAAAAGACTATCAAGGTGATATTACTGCTGAAGAGGAAATCTTGCCAGAATTGTGCCAAAAAAATGAGGCACCCAAGAGCTGGATCCCGTTATCAGATGGTAACGGTGGGATGTCTGAGGCAGTATGATTCAGCAGGAAAACAAAAATTCCTGAAAACTCCTCTAGCTGCTCTGGGCTGCGAGGCAGGACGGGGGAAAGGCACAAGAAAAGACAGAAGGGAAGGGGGAAAGTAAAAAAGGGGAACAGTCTACTCGCCAGGGACAAAACCTGCTCAGGAGGACACACACACAACGGTACCGAGTCCTCCAGCGCGCAGCGAAAGGTCAGTTATCATTCTCCTTCCCAAAGCCACCACAGCCTGCCAAACCCAAGCAGCCCGGTGAATGAGATCCTCCGGAAAGCAAACAATATGCTAATTCTGAAAAAAAATTTCAAACACCACCATTCCCCCAGCAAAATCATCCTTGCCTACAGCAAACAGGGCACACCTGCCAGGCACGCCAGCAGCCAGGGCTGGATTTGTGCGACGCTGCCCAGAAGGTCAGGCTGCTCGTTCGTTAGAGGCAAACGAAATCCGTACGCTCAGCTTGTGTGATTTACACAGCCCGCGGAACGGACTAATCCTCTGGATTTGCCGTCAAAATAAGCAATGTGTGAAGTGAAACCAAGCTCTTCCGCTCACTTTTAAAATAAAAAGGTAAGCAATTCTATTCTTTTTTTTTTTTTTTCCTTCAGACTGTTTCTCTTCTGTGCTTCATTTTCACAGCCAGTAAAACCAAGGCCACCCGACAAGAGATGGCACCGCGTGTAGGTTATTGCTTACCAAACACACAAACAAGCACCAGCAGCGCTGGGGGCCGCCGTCCCGCTCCAGCCCAAGCTCCGCAGCCCATGAGGACGGATGGCGGCCGCCCCCTCAGTGCCCCTGCAGCCAGGAGCCCCTCTCGAGCGTCGCCGCTCCCGAGCGACGCGCTGCCAGCTGCTCCCAGCCCGCCTTCCCGGGAGAGCCGGCCACGGGCAGCACCATGTCCTCGCCTTTAGTCTGCCACCCCATCTTACAGATCCAGACCTACCCCAGCACGCTCTCAACACGTGAATTGTTCATCTATATTTCCAATACTGTAACTAGTAACACTGGTATTAAAGAAGCAATAATTTAAATTTTTCTGGATTGTCGTTCTAAAGATTACCTCCTCTTAACACCCTTCCATAAAGGGCACGATCGCGGCATTACCATTTTCCTCTTCAGTAAAGCACAAACGAGCTGTAACCGACGCCGCAGCCACCGTGTTTTTCCAGCAGCGGTCTGTATGTGTTTCCAGGGACACATGCCTGGAACTCCACCGAGATCACTTTCGGTACCGCTCACTCCTCTTGCATTTCAGAGCATGACGCAGTCCCCTCGAACGGACAGAAAAGTTAATATTTGGTTTTTGGCAAGTTTCTCAGCGCAGCAGCTCCTAAGCCTGGTGACCTCCCCAGCCCAGGAACACGACAGCCGGTGCCAGACGAAAGGCTCCATCCGAATTATTCATCTCGTCCATCATATAAATTGGAAAATAAGGGCGTGGGTCCCCAAACCCAAAAGCAGTGATTTACGTTGAGCGTGGCTCGGCACACTTGGCAGGTAACAGCCTCCAAGCGCGGCGGGTCCCCGAGCGGAGGGTGTGCCCCTGCGGCGTGCCCGTCCCGCGCCCGTGGGAGCCGCCTGCCCGTGCCGGGGACGGGAAGGGGACAGTGACCGCCCCACACCTTCCACGCCCCGTAACACCTCTCCCTGGCCCTTGATATGGCCCCATTTGCAAAACTTCTGCAATTTTTTTCCAGCCTTATGAAAACTAACTCCAGCGTACAACCTCAACCTCTTATTTAATAGGATGTAATTCAGGGAGAATACATGAAATCACACAGCATCAAACCTGCAGAACTTCCACTTTCTCTCCGTCCTATCAGCCTATTATTTCTGCATGAACTAATCCTTTGTATTGCAGAGTAAAATTTTCAGATACTCATTTCTAGGAGGATATGAGTTGTAAGTTAGGTTTGGAATTTTGAAACTAGTAAAGTAGAAACCAGAAACGCAATTCTCTCTTTTTTCATTTTTTTTGCACAATTCTTAGGATGGCATAAGAGTCGAGATTTAAAAAAAAATAACTGGTTCTTGAGATCATGACGGGAAATCGACACGGCATCTTCTGCCTTCACCCGACAGCACGGCTGTGGTGCCTCCTCCGCACGGGCGTTGGGTCGCGGTTCAGAGCAGGTCCTCCATCCAGAGCGCCCGTGTCCGCCTCCCGCCGCGGGTGAGGGTCAGCGCCGCCCCGGGGGCTGCCCGACCCCCTGCCTCAGCTGCGGGAACGTCACCATCGCGCTTTGCATGCGGGGAACAGAACCAAATTTGCAGTAAAATCAATGAAATTCTATTTAGCTACTCTAGGGAAGCAGCTATGGCCCACTTAAAACTGTAGAATTTAATTAATTGTCCTTATTTATATTCTGGCCAACGAATCAAGATTCATTTTACCTCGTTAAATTTATTTACACTTCTATAGCGGGGCCTGATTGAGAAACTCACAAAGTCAGCCAGGAAACCTCCGCTGACTCCTGACTCTAACTGGTGAAAGATGACTGAAACCGGGTGCAAATCCGCTTCCCGCCACCGCAGAGGCTGAGCGGGCACAGCTGTACATAACAGCAACCCCGCAGCACCATCCGTGTCCTCACAAATGAAAATAATTAATTAACTGAGGAAAAAACACGCGTGTCTCTTCTCACTGGTAACATACGTAAAATTTTCTCTGGTGCAAGAGAAACCCACACAAAGTAAGGGCACTCCTGTTGCGTCTCTCCATCTTCCACACGGACCTTGGCCAAATTTGCTCCTTTGTACCACTAAACATCACCACAACACTTCTGGTAACAGTAATTCTTGTCCATCCATCTTCTCCTGGAGGTGGGCAATCCAACGACTCTCTTCTTGAAACGATTACGTTACCCTCACAAGACCTACTTCTTCATTCCAGTCAACTTCTTTATTTTCTTCCAAGACTTCTGCTCCACTTACAGTACATGGAGCTTAGCTAAGACTCTGCTTTAAGCTACAGAAATCTCAACTAACTTTTAGTCTTCACTAGAAAAAAACACGAAGCAGGAGAACCCCTTATCGAGAAGTCTTCCATGTGGAAAATGTTGTCTCCTGCAGCTAACGAGGAGGAGCTGAACTGATGTGAAATTAAATATGTGAGCAAGGGTAGGAAACGCACACCCGCCCCACGAATCTGCCCCCAGCCTAGGCGTCACGCTGAGGGCGGTGGGCAGGTTTGGCACATGGAAAAGGAGACCTCATCCCTATGGATCCCCAGCCCTTAGAGCAGCGAGGAAGACCTGCAGCCATCCCAGCAGTCCCCAGCACAACCCCTCCTCTGAGGGGGGAGATCACGAGAGCTATGGCACTCCCGTCCCCCTCTCTACAGCAGTGCACTGGCATTTTTCGAAGGAAAAACCTGCTACTTGCTTTAACCAGCAGTTAAACACACAGTAAACTAAGTCTGACTTTCACGCCGTTTATACCAAGCAAACCGTTGGGCGTGAATGAAAGGATTTGAGCTGTTTGTCTTGTCTAATGACTACATGAAATATTTATTAAGTTTTTGCTATTGTCAATATCTTGATATTACATTCGAGACACTGACCCAGTTTCCTCTGGTTCCCACTAGAGACAACAGCTGTTCACCCCCGAACCCAGCGGGACTGATTTGTAACCGGTCCCAGCTTGGCCGCAGGATTCCTGCAAGAGAAGATGAAGTACCCCAGCAGAACGTTCTCTCTGCAAGTGTATTTTTATCCCACCGCACATCCCTGCCTTCTTCGCACGTGCCAACACAGATAGGAAACCGGAAAGTCATTTTGTGCCAAATATTAGCTGGAGTAGGAAGCTATCACTTTAATAACTATAAACATTCATTTGCTTGCTTCGTTACACCGCATTAAAGCCAGGCGGATCATTTACAACCAGCTTGTTAGAACTACTCGGCATTCAAGGTCCAGCCCGTTGTACTGCCAGACACGCAGGACATCCAGGAAGGGGAACAAAAACCTTCCCCAGCAGATGAACATCGCGTTTCGGGGTGGAATACTTGGATTTGCTCATTTGCTCTTCCATAAACGCTATTTCTTGCTCACCTAAAATCCAGGAATTCCAGCGTACATAACAGCTAGACTATCTGAGATGACAAACGCACAAGCAAAATTACCACTGAGTGAATCATCCTAACGATGGGAAGGAGCACCCGGGGAATCAGCCCTGCGGAGCGCACCCGGAGCGGCAGAGCAGGCAGAAACGACCCCAACGCCCAGAACCGCACAGGCTCTGCAAGTATTTACTCACCAAATTGCATTTTTTAATTAATCTTTTTGAGAAAGGAAAGAGAAACGTTTGTAGTTTCCATTGGACAAATGCAGCTTGGTGTTAAACACTGATTCCACTCCTGTCACTGAATCACAGAACGGTTTGGGTGGGAAGGGACCATTCAAGCCCACCCAGTCCAACCCCCTGCCAGGAGCAGGGACATCTCCAACCAGATCAGGTTGCTCAGAGCCCCGGCCAACCTGGCCTGGAATGTTTCCAGGGATGGGGCATCCTCCGCCTCTCTGGGCAACCTGGGCCAGGGTTCCACCACCCTCAGTGTAAGACATTTCTTCCTGAATTTCCTGCCAAAACCCCAGCCAGCGTTCCTCAGCCCTGCAGCCCGCTGGCCCATCCCAACCCCACCAGCGAGAGGAGCAGAACAAACCTCCAGGTAACTGCAAGGAGCTGGAGATGTCCAACCTCACCCCTTAATTTCTTATATTCCTTTCCCCAGAAAAAATATTTCTCATGGACAAATTTCATCTCACCTCACCCAATCTCACCTACGAGAGCAGTGAGCAACGGGGGAGGGAAGACGTCAGGCTGAGCTTAAGGGTTTCATTCACAGGAGTAACTCCGCCGCCACGTGAGCTTTCCCCAGCGTGTGCTGTGCCCACTCCGAAACAGCATTCCTTCCGTCTGCTGGGGAAGAGAAGCTGATTCTTCCAAAAAACACCATAAAAATAACCAATTGCTGTTACGAAAATGCGGTTTGTATGAGCAGAATTTGCTAAAGAAGCAAGCTGAGAGGGACAGGAAGGAGCACGTAGAGAAACACGGGCATTAAGCGCCGGTTTTAACACAGAACGTTACTGGGCCGTTACGGTACTGATAGGAAAAATACTTAGTCACTTCCCAGCTGCTCTGTGGCAGCCTAAGACATTACATTTAAACCATTAAATAATCCTGAAAGCAAGGGAACAGGTGGCAAATGGTTGATATGGCAGATGGTGCCTTTTTTAATATTTGCACTCACTGCTAATTTAGAGTCCATCACCACAGACTCGTCCCTTACCTTTCTCGCTCCAATAATTAAGAAACTGTCTGTGAGGGTACGAGAACAACCACCTCAATTCTTAACTCAGCCGCCATAAAAGCGGTATTAGAGCCTACTAGATAACCCGTACCTCAGCTACTCCACACAACTCTTTATGTTCCCTAAGTTTATTGCATTTGTTTTTTTTTTTTTTTTTAATAGAGAGTCCTCTTGAAAGCCTTGGCTGGATAGTGCTGGAAAATTAAGTGTTCTCCTCACCAGCAGAGCAAATCAGCATGAAGATGCAGCCCAGATCACCGAGTAGCTGCATCTCCACAAGCTCCCATTTAGTTTTTATGTTAAATCTGGCACGAAAACTAAGTTAACAGCATGGCTGACATTAAATATTTACGGGAACATTTTGCCTGGTACATGTATGAGCAGAACCACCAGTGGATGAAAAAGAAGAAAGGGAAAATGGAACAAATAACCCAAAATGGAGCTCCAACAGCATTGCTGGAACCTTCTCCATGTCTCCGAACGGTTGTCCTCATGCACTGCAGATCGCATAGAAACACTGCGCTAAGACATCTCTCACCATACGGTGTCTCTGAACGGCTCCATCTCCTCGGCATGTGAATTTTCTCCTGGTGAACATTCCCAGGCACAGTGCCCGAGGCAAGGCTGTCCCCAGCAGGGACCATCTCTGTGTGGATCAAAACCCATTTGGAGGGAGAACTGGACAGCAAGAGACGATTCCCCGGGCTGGGGGAGAGACGGAGGCGACGGTCCAGGCCTGACCACAGCCAGGCCCATCTCTGCGTCACCAGTAACCCCAAGGCTCCACTTTGAACCCTTCCTTACAAGCTTTTACACCCTCTCTTAATCCCACTTGATGGAGACAAGTTATTCAAAGCAACCTGAACTTTTTTCAAGAAGCATTGGTTACAACACACTTGGCGCTTGCAAACAATTTAACTTAAATCATAAGGTTCTCTAAACAAACCTTAAAAATTATCCTTAAAAAGGATCATTTAACAGAAGAGCCAGAGAAGGCCCCACACCTTTTTGGGATGCAAACCTTCAGAACGCAGAAGCTACATCCCAAAGGTCAGGGTGCCACGTGCCAAGCATGCATCTCAGGTTCACCCAGCTGCCTGCCCTCTGCTTAAGGATGGTCTCCAGCTTGGTTGAGGCTTATCTCATACTGCATGGAAGACCCCACACAGTTTTTATTTCTTACCAGCTTAAAACTCCAAAACCTGCTCCAGCCAAGTTCTGCGAAGGGCTGCCACCAGCACTCCGTGTTTTAGTGCGTTAGAAGTGGAGCTCACCATAAGGGAACGATAACAGACACCACATTAAACCCAAGGAAACCTCAACGAAAGAGAAAGAGCCCATCAAAGGCCCTGTCCATGAAAGAAAATTGAAATGTTTAATGTTGTTAAAAGTATCAGGGAAAAAAGGACTTGTGTAAACAAACATGGCATCAACACAGCATGCTCCCAGCTTCTTGGCAAAGTCCGGAATTAATTAAGACAGAACTCCACACTCTGGTGGATGGAAAAGAGAATAATGTATCTGGGAATTGTACAAATACCTAGCAATGATATTACAGAACTGATCACCACGGGACTTGTCTTGAAGGGTCTGAGGTCAGCAATTTTTAGATGAGATTGGCTGAAGAGGAGAAAGTCTGGAAATCCAGTCTGAGGGACACCAGCTTCCATCTGCACAAGTGTCAGTGTCAGACTCCTCCAGAAACTAATCAAGCTGCTCTCTAGGAAAGAATTCTGGGATTTTCCCCACATATTTCCACACAATTTTCTCTCTTTTTTTTTTTTTTTTTAAAAAGCCAAATGAGAGGTGACTAACCAACCCAAACCAGCCCGGCGGATCCTAAAGTGGAGAGCAGAAGAACACTTTCTCCCAGCTGTGGGGACCAGAAGCCCAGGCCCCCCCATCGCATCTCCCAGAGCACAGCTGGAGGAGCCCAACCACAGACGTGGCTCCTGAAGGGCTGGGAGGGATAACATGCCTTCCAGGTGGCTACCAAACACAGATTTGCTCCATCTGAAATCATTACCAAATAAAGATAATAATAATTTTTGAAAAGGAACTTCAACACAGACGTTCTCCATGCACATTATAGAATCATAGAATGGTTAGGGTTGGACATTCATCAAAGCTGGGATTTTTTTCAAGTGTGGGTAAGGCTTGGGAAGGAGAGACAACACTGCTCCCTTGTCTTCTGCTTAAAATATCGCTGACTCCTCACCTTCAGAAAGTCAACAGCACCTTAACTCCTAAACTCCACGACGCGTTTACACAGCTCCTGATGAGGTCAATGGCAGAAACCATCTCTTACAGGTTGGGAACAGCCATGTCCAGTTGTGTGAGCAGTGCATGAGCCCCAGCACAAAACCAGAACGGCGCTGGTATGCCATTTCACCCCCCGCACTGAGACACGGAGCAGTAACATCAACTTATTCAAACAAAAACTGAAGTGTAGGGTATTTTATGTTTCTTCTCTGCCATAAATTTATTCCATCGTTAAAAGTTTCTAAGATCAGCGTGATGCCAAAACCACAAAAATGATGAGAGAAGCTTCTCCCATCGCAGAGCCAAGGGAGCGGCGCATCCTCCTCCCATCAGCTTGTCCCCAGGGCGAGAGCCGGCAGGATCCTCCCCAGCATCCCGCGCACGGGACGGCTGCAAAACCTCCTGAGCTCCCCCGGTGTCCTGTAGTCCATTACAGCTCTACTTCTGATGTTCTTTTACAAGATGTAGAATAAAATGTATTAAAATGAACTTGGAAAAGTTACCACTGCATTCTGCATACTTGGAGTTCTCCTTAATTCATAGTATCCAAAATTCATGGAAGCTCCAAAAAACTCGCTCTGCGAGGCCAGAAAATCGCGTCGGCCAGCATGCACCACTATATCTCCCCGACAGCCCACCCTGTTCCACTAACTCGCTATTTCTTACTAGCTCAACGAGTTCGCTAATTAGGCTGAGAGAAAGGAACCCAGTTGCACCGTAAGGCTGCCAAACTAATCATACTAAAAGACCTCCTTTGAAGTAAATATTCAATTATGAGATTATTGATTAACAAACCGCTGTGATTAGAAGCACAGTGCTGCACAAGGTGGGATTATAACACCCATCTCCAGCATAACCAATTAACAGTGTGTAACTAACTACACAACCTTCAGCCGTACAGGGACCAAGATATATGGAGATTTAGGTTGGAAATAATTTAATGTTTCGTTTCCTAAGTTCATTCCTACCATCTGAACACTGCCTCGCATAAACTTCGGACAAGGCGAATGCGAGAAGCTCATTAATTACCACGTTACGTTACAAGTCACACACAGACCAAGGAAGACGCAGCTGCCCCGGGGCCCGCAGATCACACTCCCTCCCAGCCGCGTTTCTCTGAGAACGATAAGCCGTCTTTAACGAACCCGACACCCAGACGTGTTTAATGGAGGGGACAGCTGCCTTTGGCCAACTGGCCATTTTTTTCTTGTAAGTGAAGTTAAACCCAGCGGCAGCACCTCACCCGCCGCGTTTCAGCAGCAGATGTGGGGGCAGCCCCAGCCTGCGCAGAGTCCACGCCGCGTTTACAGCTCCCGCAGGTCCTTCTCCCCACTTTTCACTCACACCTATGGAAAGCCTGGCTCCTTCGCTGGCACCACAGGAACCCTCGCCCCTCTCCCATCAGCTGGCTGTGGCTATGCTGCCCTGGAGCCAGGCGGAGGATGCCGGCCCCAAGGCCACCCAAACGCTCCTTCCCTCCCACCAGCCCAGCACCGACTGAGGAAGCTCTTCATCAAGCTGCTGTTGACAAAGATTATTTAAACCCAGCACCTTCGAGTCCTCTTCTCCACCGGCACAATAAAAGGAATTTCATTAAAATGCTTCATGTAAGCCTTTGCGAAGGCGGTGGCCTTCCCTCCAGAGATGGTGATTAATAGAGAGAATGGCTAGCTGAATCTCAGGTTCCTTGTACATGGACCAGGCATCTTCAAGATTTCTTCTCAGAAAAGCTACTATATATTCTGCAGGAGCAAACACCCAGAAGTGTGTGGTTTACTGTGAGTGACGGATAATAGGATGATTGCTCAGGCACTCAAAGCGTGACACCCATCATACACAAGGAAAGCAACAATTACCATGGCCTCACACGTTTATCACCGCAGAGCCGAGCCGGTTACCACAGTGGCAGAGCTTCCCGGCATTACAACGTTCGATCACGCGTTAGGCAGAGCTCACCTCCGCAGCTGTACATCAAAAGTCCAGCGACAGCTCCTTCCCACTTCACCCCAGCATCTCCGTTCAGGGAAGAACACATCTAGCAGGTGATTCTGCTTTTCAGCACAGACAAAGAATGATTCCTTTCCCCTTTGGATTCTCCTCTAAGATGCTCACTTACAAACAGCCAAAACGGTTCCTGTGGGACAAATACTCTGCGGGCAGCGTCGCCAACTCCCTGCCCTACAGCAAAGACTGAAGGACCTGTACCTGCACTCCGGGGCAGTTTGCTCTCCAGGCTCCCCAAACACAAGCACAGTCCGTACGCCCTTGGCAGGCGTTTATCCGGGCGATCCTAACGGCTGCTCAACAGGAACAATAATTACGGAGATACGTTTCTCACAAAGATTTCACCTGAACACTGAAAATCCTAACTGCACACCTTCTGCAGAATTCAATCTCGCTGTGTCTTGCTGTGTTACACTTCAAGAACTAAAAAGATGAAAAATGCACCCTCATTTACGTTTTTAAGTTAATTGCTATGTAACATTTCTAAATATAGCCTTAAGCATTCCAGGTACGAACAGTTTCAAGAATTACCCTAAAGACTTTGAACCAGACTTCCGCAGCGAGTCAGGGATGCCGCTGTGCCTCCCTGGCTGCCGTGTTCAGAAAGCTGCTGCACAAAGTCGTACCAAGAAAATAGCATTCCTTCCAGTATGCAGCCGCATCTAAACCTATTGCAAAAAAATACAAAACCATGGCTATGTTCTTCCAGCATATTTTATAATTATAGACATCCAAACAATCTACTTAGGTCTCAACCAAATATTACTGTATGTCGAGCAGACACCTTCCGGCTGTCAACACCGCAAACCGAGGATTTGGTGATCTCCAAATAGGTTGGAAAAAGCTTTCCAAAAGCTTTTGAAAAGCTACGGCCATGCTTTCTCACACAAGTCCCTAATACAAGAGAGGATGCAACCCAGTTCGTACAGTGTCCGTAAATGTCCCGGCGACACAAATATTGCAAATGCATGTGGAGTTTTGAACCCAACTTTTAACACACAATTTCAGAGAACGCCTCTAAACTGCACCAGAAAAAAATAACGTCACTTCCAGATGACAGTAACACCACCGCATCCCCGAGCATCTACCAACACGCACCCAAACTCACACCCAGAACCCTCTCTGCTGCAAAGCCAAGATAAAAACCTGCTTATTAGTGCCACCCGCGCGACCTTACCTGGAAACGGCGAAGCCAAGACTGGAATTCTGATAGGGGAGAAGGTCAGCACGCGGCAGGGCTGGACGCCGGGCGCCGAAGGTCCCTGAGGGGCTTCAGGCTCCACCGCCACCATGGCCGCGGTGGCCGCCAGCGCCAGGGTCTGGTTGCCACCAACTGGTTTAAGGCTATTCTGGCAACCACCTGCGGAAGGGTGAGATAAAGCAGGTTTTATTTTTAATTGGAAACCAGTGGATTTACCTAAAATTATGTTTTCAGCATTCTGAATTTCAACGCAAGACGGAACAAAAGCTGGCAACATTTCCCACGTGGCCTCCGCTGTTTGCCTGTCCCCTTTAGTGAGACACTAAATTTTGAATATATGATATAATGTATTTTCTAAGGACTCTCAAAGCCTCTTTCCTAACATTCTTAAAGCCCTAGCTTGTGGCTGGTGCATTTTCAGCCATTAAACCCCACATATGTGAACATACCATTATAATCCAGAGGGACAGGACAGGACTGAGTCACACACAAACCGTGCAGAGTTATTTAATTTAAATTACGAAGCCAAATATTTGAACACATTGGTCGGCATTTTCTTCAGCTCCTAGAGCTTCATAACGATGCACGATCACGCTTATTCTGAATTTTCCTGAATATAAGTTGCCCCATTTCAAATCCGAGTGGTTTTGTTACTTGCTGTATTAACCATCCACTGTTACCGCGACCTGCCCGGCTGTTCTCCTGCATTAGGCACACAAGTTTTACAAGTTTCAGGTACCCGCATCCTTCATCTCGGAAACACGCCATGCAGGGACCTTCCGATGGTTTTACACGGGAACTCAGACATCCCACAAATCAAGGCCCAAACGCGTGTCAGACTGTGTAACATTCACCTAACAAGCTGTGGGGAGAGACCTTCAGAGCTCAATCTTGGCTAAATATGTTAAACAAACAAGAAAACAAGTCGTAAAAAATCTTAAGGAGAAAATCTAATTTGACAAACACCAGCTGTTGCTCCCTCTACACTGAGCTATGTATTCAAAAATTAAGCAATCATTAGCTTATTATGTCATTTAGCAAATGTTTTCAGTGCATGTGGAAATCCTTCAGGCAGTAAGAGCCAACTGTAGCGCTGCGAAAAAAAAAAATCACTGTTTGATCAGACTCCTTGCTTCAGACACACCATGAGCTTGCAGGGTTTCTTCTTCCACGTACGTATCTGCGAGGAAAACAGGAGACCACGGGAAGCGGGACCCTCGGAGCTGCGTCGCTCCGAGCAGACACCTACAGCTGAGCAAGCCCAGCGGAGATCGCATTTCCCTACGCAGCCCGGACGCCTCATCCAGGCTTCTCCATCCTCCCCTGGCTTCAGGCACCTAAAAAGATTTGACTTTCAAACGCCAACCGCTGTTTTGTTCTGAGCTGGGGTTGGGGAAAGAGCGGCTCCGTGGCTTTTGGACAGGAACCTGCTCTGCTGCAGCCCTGGGGCTCCTGAGGCCATCTATTATATCAACTTTGGGGAGCTTTGCTCCTTTATAAACAATTATCTGCCCAAAAAAAAAATACGCTTTCTGCATGTAGAAAAACAGAAGTCAAATAGTTTCAGTAAGCATCACAAAAACAACCTTCTATTACTTCTACTGCATTTGTCAATTCCAAGAAGAACTCATTTAACACACCTGCATACACACTAATTAACAGGCACACAGGCAAAAAACCCACAGATATTGCAGTTTTGACAATGCAGTCATGGAGAGATGAAAAGCAGATTATTCTGCCAGAGATACAATGGAAATTTTAAAAATAAATTAAAAAAAAAAGAAATTAACGTCAACTAATCCAGCTGTTTAATGCAAGTTTAGTGCTCATTCACCTGAGGACTGGACCAGACCATCATGTCAAACACCTGGCCTCCAAGAACCCACCCACATCCCTAATTCCAGCTGTCTGCAGTTGGGAAAAATCCGCAAAACATCTGAAAACTACCCTTGTCTAGAAAAATCACTTTTCCACTGGTTTCCTACCGGGTACACGAGCAGAAAGGTTGTTTACTCCTCATTTGATTCTTCTATTTTGGAGAAAGAGAGGCGAGTTCCCCAAAGAGCCCAGGAAAGCAGCAGAATACGACAAGCCTCCGTTGCTTGGGTAGCCGAAGTCTTCCACCAGCACGGATGAGCAACGCTCCTGAAGCGGGGCTTCCTTATGAAAGTTTCATCAGTTCCCTTATTAAAGTTTCATCAGCCAGTTGAAAGGGAAGTTTGGGCGATTTCCCTGCCTTTGATGAAGCTCTCTCTCCCTCTCTCCCACTAAATAATTCCGTGAAGAAAGGACTACCCCGTAATTGTTAATACTGGAGAGGAGAGCGCGGGGAGGGTGCCCGGGGGGTCACCAAGCCCACTCTCCGGCTTTGCATTCAACTAAGCAATCACCCGAGCAATTTATCGACCTCTAACATAGCACGTGGTTTGCCAAAGCGACTGGACGCTGGCCCAGGACGTGACTTGTTGAGAGCAGGGACTTCCACCTGCACTCGGGATTGCCGGAGAGAAGTTCTTCTCTGAAACAAACCAGATTGTGTAAGTATTTCCAAAAACTTCTTGAAAGGGTTTTTTAGAATCATCGTTTATCAACTCACATTTACATGAGGTTCCAAGAGCGAAACGCCTTGAAAATAGCAGTAAAATACCATCATTGGTACACTCTTGAGGGGAAAACCCCACAATTTTTTTCTAGCAATGGTGGATCCCCCAAATCTGTTTTCACCAAGTCACGCTACGTCCTAGGCAGTAAGGTAGCCTTTTGTCTGCCAAAATAACAAAACCCATCTCAATGTCCTTCCCTGCCTTCCAGCTCTGCTCTCACGCAAGCAAATCAGAGGGAAATATCTGAGATGAGCAGCACATTTTGATGGGAAGCAACTGACGAGCAGAGAGCAGCTGAAGAAGCAACGAGTGGCTTCAGTACATCCAAGGAGTTGCTGGTTGGATTTGGACTCTCCTCACTTCGAGCAGCGGCACATGTTCCCTGAATTTAAAAGCCAAATTCCCAGCTTTCTCAACAAACTGTCCCTTAGGCTGGTTGAAGATCAAACGCAACATGCTGAGTGGAAAGAAAAAAGCAGGAGGTCCAAGTTTAGTGGGCCAGGGGCAAACTTCATATCTGTAGACATTTTGTGAAAATCAGGATTTTATTTTTTTTATTATTAGAGAATTCTTCATGAATGGGTAGAAGCTAGAAAGGTGAGTTACTTTTTTATTGTTTTATTCATCAGCAGGATGAGAAGGCTGTTTACCACAAGCCCTTGGATCAAGCACTAGCTCTTCTCCTTGCTCCGCTCCACTCTCTACCATTTCAGAGCTATTTTCTGGTGCCATGAAGTCAAGAGGACCTACACCCCTCATCTGACTGAGACACCATTCCTTGGCGCCTTGGAAGAACACGAATTTATAGCCCAGCATCGATACTTGCAGAAGGCGGCAGACGACTGAGAACCCACTGGCCCCGCTACCAAAATTGCATATGGTCTGAAACGTCAAGTGCTGAGCGGCTGCAGTGGCATTTATCAATCAATACGACGAAGCCACGGATTGACCTAAACAGCTTATTTATCCAACGCAAAGGAAAAGATATTGATATCCCTATCTTCTGCAGCCCAGAGGGAGGAAAAATAGCTTATTGTCTTCTCCATTTGTAAACTCCAGCTGCTGCACAAGCCTGCCAGTAACAGCAGCACTCACTGCTCATTTTCCTGCTCATATGCAATAAATAAAAATACCTGGCTCCTCCCAAAGAAGAGCAGCCTCTGCAGATCACTGAAAGATCTGGATGTCTCCACATCGAGCTCTTGGGGCCAGATGGGACAGTACTAGGAGAGTCAGAGCTACAAGCCTTCCCCATAAACACATCACGTGGAGGTTTGTTTCTATACTTTAAGTGAAAAAAATGTTAACTGGGCTGAGGTTTGCACTGGACTTTGGCAGATAACAGAAAAAGCACAAACTGAATAAGGAAAATAAGAACTCAGTAAAGGCTGTGATTGAAGTCAGAGACTTAATCAAATGTTTGTCTCTGCAGTGCCTGAATGCTCCACAAATAAAGAGGGTTTTCATGGCATTTTGGGGATATTCAGGTTCCTGCAGTGCTATTCTTGTTTTACAACCAGGGACCCCTAGCACGTGCACATTAAATACAAGAGAATCCAACTGGAGAGCCCCAGAAACCGACTACCTGTATAGACACACGTGCTTCAAATAGGAAGCTTCCCACCTACAGAAGGTGGGAGGTCCTGTGGCATGAGTTTCAAAACTGGTAAAAAACCTAAGAAAACTGAACCCAAACTTACCACAAAGCAACCACGTTTCTTCCTAGATTTGTAATGTCTGAAATCCAAACTGAAATGACCTAGAAATCTGTATTTGCACATATATGCAGATACAGCCAAAAACTTGTTGTGAACGATATCAGATCAGTTCTGTGAGGGTTAGTGGGACTGAAAGAAAGAAAAGGATACTGGCAGGAAGGATCAAAATTTCAATCTACATAGGACCAGCAGTGCTAAAGCAATCTAGTGAAAGGATAGACATGAACTGATTTCTGATTTCAGCATCAATGTATGGAAGAGCAGGAAGATTGCTTTTGAGCAAAGAGGCACTGTGGAAACGTAGAGGCAGCAGCGAAGCTCTGACTTAGCAGAAAATACTGTCTATTGAAAAATCATTCCACAAAAAAAAAAAAAAAACCAAAAGAAAACACAACAACAAAAATGTGATTTCAGACAACTGTTTTCCTTCAAGGAAGCCAACACTGAAAAACATGGAAAGCCTTCCTCCTGTTCCAAATGAAAAAAAAATACTCTGAGCATTTTGCTGAAGATGAAAACCATTCAAACGCTTTCACCTCCCAGCCTCTCCTCCCGGCTCTCACAAGGCTCCGGAAGGAGGCCCCCGGGAATGCTCCATGTTTGCCATAACACGTTCCTCTGCGTACACCTGAAGACGTCCATAGCACCAGGGCCAGTCCAACGCTCAAGATCAGTAAGAAAATGCAATTTATGTTGAAATACAGAAAAAAAAAAAATTAAAAAAAACACTTGAGGATTGTCAAGCGTTTCAAAATGAAACCAGATGTTCAAATGCTAGACTTGTGTAAGTGCAAGAAGACAGCATCCAGGCTCCATGATTCACCCCAAACCTCGCCAAAGCTCCTGTACCACAAACACTCTGTTTTCAAGGTTATGCAGGTCTCCAAATTGCTACCGAGCAACTGACCATGACTTGAACCCCTAGAAACTCTTAAGGGCATTTATTCAAGAAGCCATTGGCAAGATTTACAGAAGCAACCTTCATTTGTTTGGGGGTGCTGCTGGACGAGAAGCTCAACATGAGCTGGCAATGCATGCTTGCGGCCCAGAAGGCCAACCGCATCCTGGGCTGCATCAAGAGGAGCGTGGCCAGCAGGTCAAGGGAGGGGATTCTGCCCCTCTGCTCCGCTCTGGGGAGACCCCACCTGGAGTACTGCGTCCAGTTCTGGAGCCCCCAACATCAGAAGGCCGTGGAGCTGCTGGAGAGGGTCCAGAGGAGGCCACGCAGATGCTGAGAGGGCTGGAGCAGCTCTGCTGTGAGGCCAGGCTGGGAGAGCTGGGGCTGTTCAGCCTGGAGAAGAGGAGGCTCCGGGGAGACCTGAGAGCGGCCTTCCAGCACCTCAAGGGGGCTGATAGGAAAGCTGGAGAGGGACGTTTGACAAGGGCCTGTAGTGGCAGGAGGAGGGGTGGTGGCTTTAAGCTGGCAGAGGGCAGGTTTAGATCAGACGTGAGGAAGAAATCCGTCCCTGCGCGGGCGGGGAGGCGCTGGGGCCGGTGGCCCAGAGGAGCTGTGGGTGCCCCGTCCCTGGCAGTGGCCAAGGCCGGGCTGGCCGGGGCTGTGAGCGCCCTGGGCTGGTGGGAGGTGTCCCTGCCCAGGGCAGGGGGGGGAACTGGGTGGGCTTTAAGGTCCCTTCCAGCCCAAACCTCTCCATGATTCTATGATTTCTATGTGCTTGCAGCACTGGTTGTGGCCAGGATTTGGTTCAGGCATGGAGGGGAATTCCATATCGCAGGCTAAGGGTCTCCCTACAGAATTCCCAAGTCTGAATGCAGACAATCTGCTCAACAGCACGACACCCTGAAATGAGCTGCAGGTATTAGGGCCTTCGGTAAAGAGCCCAGTAAAGACATTATATTACTGGTTCTACTGGAGCGCCCACACAGTGTCAGGTTTAGCATCACACTGGTGTTTCCTGGAGAGCCAGCAAGCTTTCATCCCTGCAAATGCTGGAGCCTGTGCAATGAGAGAGACAATTCCAGGAGACACTGGCTCACTACGCCTGCATTTCATTGTCTCCTGCTTGCTGAAGGGTGACTAACAAATTCCAAGCGCTGTAAGCCATCATCTCAACAAAATCACTGAGTTTTTGACCTCCATGGGGACGCTTGAAGAGATGACAACACACTTCACCTGTACCTCCTGCTCCCTCCCTCACAGGAGGCTGGATGACAGGCTTGCTCTCCAAGGTTTCCTGGGAAAACCGGCTCGAACACACCAGTAAGAACTCATCCTTTGCAAGGAACCACTGTTGGCAATGCTCCTGAGAACCAGGAAGGCCAAACTGCAAAAACATACCTTGAAACATTTCAAACCGCTTTAATAGCATTGGTAATAGCTAAAGCCCTGAACATGACGTGCCAAAGGGCCACAGCTTCCATCTAACGGGTGCCACCAAGGGGCCCTGCATGTGTTTCTTCATCCAGTGGCCACCGACCGCACGGGGACGTGCCCAACACGCAGATGCCACGGGGGCACACCTGACTGGGATCAAACCAGCCCCGACTGCACCCACCCCGCAGGAAACAAAAGTATGAATCCTTTCTCTGCAAAAGTATCTAGATGCTGCCTTCCTGACAAACCACGCAGTATCCAGCAGACATAAAACAAGCTATCATTCCTAGGTGGGAGAACAGAACGTCGCTATTAGCTTTAGATACACCAAGCGGTAAGCACATAAATTCACGGTTTGCAATACGCGCGAGAATAATAGCCGCTTCCTTTTCTTACAGAAAACAACACCTCCCGGTAGCTGCAGCTCGCAGCTGTTAAATTTGTGCATTACCATTTGCCAGACTCCAATACCTCACTCCGTTATCTTTGTAACGTTGCTGATACATTGAGGAAACAATTATATCATTACCCACAACCGCACAACGCAAACCTGCCGTACGACCGACACCCAAAACGAATACAGCCGCACAGCCTGCAAAAAGCTTATTAACTTCTCCGTTTGAGCCACTTAACGAAGCAATCTGCTCCGTGTGTTTTTATTGCTCTTCATATTAAGTGTAAAGATTATATAGGAACTGCTTCCAGCGCTACCGAAACACCTCCTAGCAGCGGCTTCCGACTGCGGCGGCGGGGCGCCGGTACTGCCCTCCTGCAGTAACGCCACCGCCGCGCGCACCTCTCCGCATGAGCCCCGGGGCTCCCGCACGGCCGGGGATGCTATTGGATTAGCATTGATTGCGTCAATCAGAAATGACATTTAAAGAGGGACGGGAAGATTTCGGAAGATGGTTGGGGGGGGTCACAGTGCTCCTCCCTCACCTCTGGCACCCAAACGGGAGCTCAGTGCGTTTCTGAAGAAGTGGCAGCCAACACTGAGCACGCTGCCGGAGGAAGAGTTGGACCCGCCTGAAGATCTCCTGCGAAAACAGGCTTGAGTGCGCCCGACTCTTCTTTTCTCTGTCCTCCTCACAGCCCACAAACGCGGCATCAGACTGGGAATGCCCCTGCTCTGCCCAGCACGCTTCCCTAACCGGCTGCCAGGTACGCTCTTGCCTTACATCTGAAATGTATGTATCACACCTGTATGTGATAAAATACGCTTACACGTGTCTAAAATACTGAAATGTTTTAAACATGCATTAACAAACAACGAGCTGTCACTCCCCTGCACAGAACACCTCCCTCACCATCACGCCTGTCCTTAAAACCACGCTTTGAACAGCACATCCTGCCTGGGAACACAGCTCCACCATTCCCCACAGCATCCCGGGAGGAACGCATCAGCGTAGCGGGGTTTCGCCGGCGGCGGTCTCAGCTCCAGTTGAGCATCGGGCGATGCTGGCAGGAGGAGGAGGCAGCGTACTGCAACGGATTGCTAAAACATCAAAACATGGAACCGATTCGAGCGGCTCAACGTGTTTCAACACAGAACAATATTCACTGCTAATTAATCTGGCAAATGAACCCAAACAGTGAGGATCTCTTCCAGCACGCTCTCACTGAATCGCTGCGTTACTGGCAAAAGACAGGAAACTTCCCGCGTGCCACGCGGCTGCAAACACGAAACGCTGCACAGGGCTGAGACCCAGGGCAGGGGGCTCTGCCGCCAGCCGAACGGACGTTACCTTCCATCTAAGGCAGGAGCAACGCCAGCAAGCCATTAAGAATATCCCAATTCTGAATTTAAGAATATACATTAAGGGTTTAAACATCACGAGCATTTTACTTCTTAACCTTTCCTATGAGACAACCGCTATTTCAAACGAATACTGTAACTCCGAAACAGGGAGATTCAGCTTTGCTGCAAGGTATTTTCTGCTCTTTTCCAAGCATAAAGCTTCGCTCATCCGTCAGCAGCTGCGGCATACCTCAGTTATACAGATTAATGGAATTTATTCCACAAAAATCATTGTGCACGGCTGAGCCTTAATGAGATGATGGATCAATTACTCTTCCCTACTGATAGCTGTCTACACAGACCACACCAAGTTCTTAAAATCAGCCGCCAACAGGAGAATTACACATTAACCCCGCAATTTCTTGTTTGACAATAAACCAAATGTGTTGGGAGTGGCTGGCCCCTTCAGTCTGGAAGCTGACAACCAATTACAGAATAATCTGTTATGATCTTCTACAATGACACATTGTCTTTTCTTCCTTTAAAAGTAATTTAGAGGATGAAACTCACTTTGCCAGCAAGGTTCAGATCAAGTGAGAGATTTTCAGCTGAACAGAATGAAACCCCTACTTCAGAAAATGGCTTATGCATCTTTGGGAAGATGCATTTAAAGAAAAAAAAGAAAGTACATGCTTAAATTATTGAAGCCCTACTGACCTGGTATGAGCTGAGGTGCCAGCACCACGGTGGGAAGAGGCCTGGAGGCAGCAGCTGGCCTGGCTATAGCCATAGCGACTTGATTTGCCATTAACAGGGGCTTCTCACTTCCCGGGAAGAGTCTTGATTCCTCAGGATGTATCCACGCTGAATCCAGAGCAAACGCATTATTCAGGTAAATCTGTCCAGCACAAATAAATAAATGAATGTTAAGGTCTGAGATACAAAACTCAGAAATGAAAGTGAGAATAAAGTATCTCCAACTCAATGTTACAGCACAGACAGGATCTCAGTTCAGGGACAAACTTGCAAAAATAGATTGATTTCCGCTCCATAAATGTTGCAGACTGCATTTAGCTGACCATTTAAAAATTAACCAGCTTTTAACACGACTAAACAGCTGAGGCAGCATCACAAAAAGAGAAGAATAGCTGAAAGCAATTGTGTGCCAGACAGAGCTACTCCGGTGCAAGCCCATCTGCAGTCCAGAGGCTTTGGTCGCCTTCCGAACCGCAGAGATGGGGGGCAGGGAGGGAAATAGGATAAAGTCCCCAAGCCAGGTTTTAATTATTCAGGTAGGTAACGTACAGATGGAGGTAACTGTGGGTGGGACGAGGGTGCAGGACTGAGTGACACCCTGGCACCGGGGACGCAGCAGTGCTCGCAGTGATGCCACCGCTGCCAGTGCTGTACCATGGCATCCCTTCTGGGGAAAAGCCCAAGAGTACTCTTCTGGAAGTACCCAGAAAAAAGGGAAAATGGGAAACTCCCACAACCACATCCCATAGTAAAATGAAAACATTCTACTCAACATAATAAAGATTAATACTAAAAATACTTTATTCTTTCTATAGCTTCACAAAAGTGAAGATGTGTAAGTGCTGAGGTAGCCTCCTCCCCTAACCGTCCCTTACAACATTCCTCCTCCACGGGTTTTGCCTGACAAACTACTGACCTCTCGCACGCCTTCACAGTTCCCAAAACCTACAGCGTTTTTCACCTGATCTACTTCAGCCTTAAAAACACTTCAGCGCACCAAGAGCAGACTTACTTTGCAGTTCGGTAGCCTTTTATCAATCCAGTTTTTCCCAGCGTGAGGCGGAACCGTAGACGCATACACAGGTGGGAAAACAGGAACGAATTCCACGCCCGAAGAAGGTGAAAATCCTATGACCGGAGAATGAGCTCCAAATATCCACTTAGGGTGACAAAAACAGGAAGAAAAGTTAAGAAAAAGGGTTTACCCTGAGTAAAGCAATGCTTTTCACTATTTGCTAATTACACAAAAGCTGAGTACAGAAAATTTCAAGCATGTTCTTCAGCCCAGCAACTAGTTGTGTTTCTTAGGCGTTATATCGTGAGCAACACGTGGCGCTGACATTATAAACCGCTTAGAACGCCGTAAATCAGCAGCCTGGCAGTAAGGCAGTCCTTGGCTAATGGCTGCTAGTTGCCAGGGAAGCTTGGTTTTTCTCTCCTCAAACAGAATCTCACACACAAAATACAAACACCCCTAGAAAGTGTTTTTAAAATTCGTCTCGAGGCACAGGAGAACCAAAGGAGATGTCGGAAACGTATTTTCTCTGAACTTAAATCTGTCTGGCAAATGGGTTCGCACAGCAAAACCAGCTCTGCAGTTTATTTAAGTGGTCTCGCACTGGGAATAATCGCTGTTGGGGTTTCATTAGAGCCAGCTCTGCCTGCGTTCTCCCTCCCACTCGCTCCGCTCCCGAACCACCAGAGACGCTCGCGCTCGAAAAGGCTGGAAATCTTCACACGAAATCCGGCCGACACCACAGCACTCGCACCTCTGCTTTATTTTTACTTCTTTCTTGTAAAAAAAAAAAAATAAAATAAAAAAATAAAATAAAATAAAATAAAGACAAGGCAGAACTGTGAGCGCAGATCTCCGCTGCTACAGGACGGACGCTCCAGCCCAGACGCTTTCCTATTTGCGGCGGCCTGCCGGCAGCGATTAATAATTGAAATATCCATCGGGGGAACGCACTGACGAGACAGATCGGCTCAACCGACGTGACTCCAAACTTTAGTCGCTATGAATATTCAAAGAAAAAAAAAAATATATCCGGAGCACTTGACGTTCTGGTCAGAGCAGCGGGGCGTTTCGGGGCTCTGCCGGCAGAGAACGCGCCCTGCGGCCGCCGGGACCGGCTGAGGGCGAGCGGCCTCGCCGCGGGGACCGGCTGCCGCTCCCCCCCGGGAAAGCCCCGCCGCAGGGCTCCGAGTCCCGCCGCTGTCACCTGTCCCCCATCTGCGCTCCTCACGCCCACTCCCACGGGCGGGCGGCTGCCGGTGCCGCGGTGGCTCCGCTCCCCGGGGCTGGCGATGGGCTCCGGACAGCGGCGGAGGCGACAAACTTCAGCCCCTCAACCACCCCTCCCCCCGCCCCCGGTCCGGTTTGGCCCGGTCCGGCCCGCGCCCCCCTCACCTGCCCGTGGTGGTCGGCGGCGGCGAGCAGCGGCAGGAGCGGCTGGCAGGGGACGCGCCAGCCCGGGGCGGCCCGCAGCAGGGCGGCGGGAGGGGGCGCGGGCGGCGGCGGCAGCAGCAGCGGCGGAGGCGGCGGCGGCGGGGCGGGGGGAGCCCCGGCGGAGCCGCAGCCGCCGACCCTCAGCAGCCCCGCGGCGGCCGGGACCACCCACGCCCAGGGGGGCGGCGGCGGGGGGGGCGGCTCGGCGGCGGGAGCCCAGAGCAGGGGCGGCGGCCGCTTGGCTGCGGGAGCCGGCAGCATCCTACATGGCACGGGGCGCGGCGGAGCCGGAGCCAAAGCCGGGCCGACCCACGCTCCGCTCCGCTCCGCTCCCCGCCGCCGCTGCCGAGTGAAACTCCACTTCGCGGCGGGGCGCCGCCGGTAGAGCTCCGCCCGGCGCGGGGCGGGGGGCGTGGGGAGGGACGGGGCGGGGGGCTGGGGCTGGGGCTGGGGCCGCCCCGGGGGAGGGGGGAACCGGTAACCGGCCTGGCCGGCCTCGCCCCCGCCCCCCCTCCCCCCGTCGTTCCCCCACACCCCGCCGGAGGAGTGCTGCTTCTGCTGTGTGGGGAAAAAAACAAAAAAAAAAAAAACAAAAAAAAAAGGCTTTTCGGCATCGTATCGCGTGAAGGGTTTTCAGCAGCGCCTGGCGTCTCGGGTCTGCGGGGAAGCGTCTCCACCGGTTTCGGTGAACTGGGGGTTCGGGAGGTGGGACGGGGCGGCGCCGGGCGGCCAGGCCTGGGCTGGCGGGGAAGGCACCGGACACGGGACGGGGAGAGCGGCCCCCGGGGCCCAAGCGCCCCCGGACACCCCCCCAGCGAGGCCTTTCTGTCTTCTGTAGAAATAAAATCCTCGTAACGCCTGTTTGCTCGCCTGCAGAAGGAGACAAACCCGTCCCCGGCGCTGCTGCCGGAGAAAGGCGTTGGGATGGCGGTGCCCGGCACGGCGCTGAGCTCTGCGGGTGCTGCTGAGAACGGGGGGAAGAGACCCGCTGCCTGGGACACCACCGCTGTCACCTCTGCCATCGGCACCTCCATCGCCACCACCAGCTGGCACCATCCAGGCCTGCCCTCCGCCTCTGCGGGGCCGTGGAAGAAGCCGTTGGTAGCTCCTCATTAAAAATTAAGCCTTTAACACTTGGTCACGGGTACCCTCTAGCAGCGAGGAGTGAGTCGTGACGCTTCGTGCAATGGTTTGAGGAAAAACCTCTACGAATGCCCAAGAGCTCCCTTCTCTGGCCCAGTTCAGGCAGTCCCCAAGGGGAGCAACTTGTTTCCTTGCAACTTGTGGGCTCGTTTCTCCTGCCTTCTCCTCCCCGTTTTCCATGGCTCTGAGGAGAGAGGAGCTAAGCAAGCCTCTTCTAGCTGCTGGCAGCATCACGGCTTCCAGCCTCTCCAGCAAACATTGAAAGGAATGAATAACAGTAAAATGGGCTGAGCCTGGGTTCACAGAACGTACAAACGCTTCAACTTCATGGTTTAAAGTCGTTGCTGACATTTCCCTGCCGAGCCACCAGCACCGCTCCAGCTCTCCATCATAGCAGCGTGGCACGGGCTGCACAGTGAGAAAAGGCAAATATCCCGCTGCACCGGTCCTGTCTGTACATCACCACGGTCCCAGACCGTCAGAGTGTAGTGGAAAACCTGTTACACTGGGGTGACAGAGCTGCACGTAGCAAAGCAGGGGCTTTGTCAAACTGCACGGAAGAAAGTCAAAGGTCTGGGAAATTAATCTCTTCTCCTCAGCCTCTCTAATTCTATTTGGTCTGCAAGGGAATTGATCTCTCATGGCAGTGAATAACCTTAGTAAAGGTAATCCCCAAGAAGTCTTGAAATCAAGTTATGATGATCTGTGGATAAACATGGGAGCAGGGAAATACGTTGCTTACCATTATCCTCAGAGAGATACTGGGAAATACAGAGTTGAGTCATGTACAGAGTGACAGAAATCAGATAAAGAGACAATCACTTCTAAATGTTTTAGTCCTTGGCTATTTGTTAAACTCAAAAATCGCTTCCTCGTAATTATAAGTGAACAGAGAAACTGACATAATAATGACAACAACAAGAAACCCCCCCAAAAAGGTTGTTTCCTCTGAAATGCAATGGTCCTTGAGCAGTCTGTTTTAAATGCAACATACAAAGTATAAAATACTAAACAGCAAAATAGAACATTTTATTTTTATTCGTGGCTAAATATTTCTTTTTGGGAGGAAAAAGGATGGAAAAGAATTTGAAGTTCAGCAGCTGTTTGTGTTCACCCACCTTTGCGTTCAGCGGCGTACCCCTCCCGTGGCTGTGCCCCCTTCCCAGTTGGTGGCAGCTATGCACGGCCTGGCCGAAGGATGCGCACACAGGCATCAGCTGCTTTTTTGCTCAGGCTTCCTTTTCCTCCACTTTAAAAACAGTAATAGAAGCATTGTTGCCCCCGTCCCTGCAGCTGGGGCAGCGTTTGGGGGTTCCCCGGGCTGTTCGTGCGGCTGGCCGATGACAAGCCCCTGCACGAGAGGCTCATCGTGGTCCCCTCTCCATCACCCACCCCAGGCCGGCGCTGCCGGGGCTCTGCTTTTCCCGGCCAGCCCAGCGAGCGGCAGTGATGCCGAGCCCAGCGCTGGCGCGGAGATGAAACCAAGCCCGCAGCGAGCGTTGGGCAGCGATTGCCATCGCTGGGAACAAGCCCCCGCCCGCGGTGCCTGGGGGCACAGGACAGACCACCCCCCTCACCCCATGGAGCCCTGGGTGACAGCTGGGCGCTCGCTGGCTCTGGAGACGCGCTTTACAAAGTGAAAAGGTCCAGATAAAGTTTTCCTTCCCAGTCACCCCAGCTGCAGGGTTAACTGACTCCAGGAGGCTCTCCCCTGCGCTGAGCACTGCTGAAATTCATGACAGTGATGCCAACGGGCTGGAGACACTGACGGTCTGCTGGAGCTAAAGAACGGGAAGGAGAGGTGGGAGCAGAGACGTGGTAATAACTATAAATATCTAAGCATCCCTACCAGCCTCTGGGTGTAGCCAAACTGGGAAAACTTCACATGTCAGCAGAGGCGGGTATTTTTCACCTTTTGTGACAAAAGGGAGAGTTAATAGAAGGGCCATGGTGCAAGAAGAGAAGTGTTTGGGGCATAACTTTTTTTCAAGTATTGCAACTTCAACTTGGAAGTGCTTTGGGAGAAAGGCACCTGAGACAGTTAATCGGTCTCCATCGGGGCACACATTAGCCCTCAAACGTCACAAAGGGTATTTTAGGTAGCCAAAAAGCCAATTTAGCACTGGAATAAAAAGTTTAGATGCATCATCTTTGTTTTTAAGTCTGAAAAACTGATCTAAACAATCAAAAAGTGGTCCCTTTCGTTAATATCTAAATCACAGGCTTTTCTCACTGAGGACATTATTAACCACTTCCCTTCCTGCTGAGGTTGTCTTGTGGGACAGTACCAGGTAAGGCCAAAGAGTTTTCCAGAACAAGTGATGTTGCTCTCCGTTGCAGCACGGCGGCCATCCGTAGGGATAAATTTCATTTGGCACGGCACACACGAGCAGAACAGGATCCCATGCCACGGCCCAGAAGGCGTTGTGCAGGACCCCTAGTACAGATGTATTTGTAGCCACATGTGTTTGAACGTGCTGAAGTTGCCTGCAGATGACAGCGCTGACCAGAATCTCAGCAGAATTACACGCTTCCGCAAATCCCCAATAAATAAATTCCTCCCCGTTTCTCTGCGCTATCTAAGCTGCGCCCCAGGAACGAGGGCTGGGGCTGTCTCTGCCAGCTCTGCCTCCCGGGTTAAACCGCTCGTTTGATACCACAGAGGGGCCGGGACGAGGAGAGGGAATCTCCTCTGCCACCTCTGGGCATCTCGTACCGTGCGTCCCTCCACACCTGGATAGAGGGGTCAGACCCCGATGCCTCGACCAGTCCGGTTCTCACGGGGTTTAGCTGCCAAGGCCTGGCCAAGGAGGAGCTGCGCTGTACACGTGAGCGGTGGATGGTGGAGCAGAGAGTTAAAAACCCAACAGCCGAGATGAGTGGTGAAACAGGGGAGAGACCTCAGGAGACTACAAACAGAGCATCGCAATGGAGGGACCTCCCTCCGGTGGTTTCTACGGCTGCTCTGCCACTGACGCTTTTCCTTTTCCGAGTTAGCCATTTGTTCCTTCTTCAACCTTGCCAGCCATCAGGTTTCTTGGTGATCCCACCGGGAGATCATCTTCACCTTGCTGGGTGCTCAGTTCACCCCGCGGCAGTTTGAGGACCTGTCGGAAGAGGAGGTGATTGCACAAAGGTGATTAACCGGCAAGTTAAGCTGTAAAATATTAATTTCCTTTCCATTCTACTTCAATCAATTTGTTTTCTGATTTCTTGTAGAGGTTTTTTTATACAAAGATGGAGCTATTGATACCAAAATTTCAAACTCTGCTTATCTAGGAAAGGAAAACAGATGAGAGACCGCTGCCCTTCAGTTGCACGGTCAGCTGAAAGCCGGAGCATGGAGGGGACGGACAAACATCTACTGCCAGGACTGCTGGAGCAGCTAAAGCATTCACTAAAATCCTACATTTATTCTGACTGGGCTGCATGCAGAAGTCAAACACGTCTTTTTTTTTCTTTAAAAATAGAACAACTAAAACATAGACCGGAGTAAAGCTCTGCAGGGTTTTGGATATAGGAAGATCAATTCAGGTAGCTGAGAAAAGGAACAAAGGTGTTCAAACCAGGAGAAATATGAAAAATGGGATGTTTTGTATGTGCACGCTAGAGACCAAGTTGCTGGAAACATTTTCTTTTCGACTTGAAGAATAAAGAGCACAATGATTTCAGGCAAGATTTGGTTTTCAACTAGGCAGATGGGATACAGCTCTGGTCTGATTATTACCCTCTTTGGTGGCCGTTCCCAGTTCCACCTCATGGCAGCAGAAGGATTGAAAACCTCTGGGATAAAGATACCTACCTCTGACCCCGCTTTGTCCCGGAGCACTCCTGAGAATGCACACAGCTCACTTTGCTCTGGGCCTTCCTTTAAAAGACTCCAAAAAAGTTTCCAGGCTAGATTTGGGACTGACCCACCTGCAGGTGCATCAGCCCGCCTCCCCTCTACATCCACGTATGGCATCCTCCCAGCCAGGTACGGTACCAGCATTGCCAAGACAAGTGTGTTGGCCCAGCGCTGCTCCGCACACTCAGCAAGGGCTATCCACAGGAGACACTCCTGGTAGGCGTTGCTGGCCACAAGCAGAAAGAGACAAATTTCCTTACTCCTTCCTGTCTTTCAGAGCCTACAGATTGTCTGGAAGGAATCTGTGGATCTTGGAGGAGACATACTGGAGGAAGTTAGTCTCCTCAGAACCAGACTGGACCTCCTTAGTCCTCCAAAATGCTGAGGCGCTTGCTTAGCACGGAGGGTTTGAGGAGAAGACCTTGGATTGCAGCTGGTACACCCCAGAAGAGAATCAGTAGGGGCAGTTTATTTTTAACTTTTAGAAAGAGGGCTGCTTTCCTGATTTACGTTCTTCAGCCGTCACTGAAAGCCTGGAGATCTGGTTCTCACATTTCATCTGACACGTGTTTCGGGTACCTCAGGTAGCTAGGAAGAAATTTTGAGCATTCTAGGTTCTCAGTGAAGTCAGATCCATGAATTCACTCACAATAACTTGCTTAGAAATTAACTGTTTCATGAAATTCAGCAAAATAGGTATGTAATAAGTTCAAAACATCTAGCTAGTTCCAAAACAACAAACAACAGATGGTGCCATCTCAGATCTACCTACTACTCCAGAGAGACACTTGATGGCCAGTCACATGAACTCCCTTGTAGCAGAACTAACGGTAGGGTTTGTAGCATAGAGATTCGCATTTTTTTGATGCCTATTGGTAGCTAGTTTGTCGATGAAAGGTGCAGAGCAGTAACAATCTGCAGCACTGGCAGGGCAGGCAGAAGACACTGCAGTCCAAGCAAACAGCTTGTTTATTTGCTCTCAAAAAGAAGTCACATTTCATCCTGGGGAGATAAAATTTGTCCTCTTCCTACTCCTGTAGGCCACTCAGGATTTTAGTACTGTGGTTTGCATGGAAGCTGGAAGGAGAAGAGTCTCCATATCCGTTCTTACACATACATTTGTCATTGCTTAATCTCTCAGTTTTCCAGAAAAGACACGGGAGCAACACCGCGTTAACGGATAAGCTGTGTCTGATGTTCTGCAGTTTGCAGCAGGCACAGCGACCATTGGTCCTTGAAGGACGGTCACGCCGTCCACCAGCCAAGGAGGACACTCCCGGGTGCGGACACCACGCCCCGCAGCAGCGTTCGGGTGCCGAACGGGGGCGTTTGAAAGGCGCTGCGCCCACCCACCGCACTCCTGTGGTACCCTCTCCAGCGTGCACCAGCTCGGGCGGGGAGGAGACAGCAACGCTTCATGCCAAGGACAGACTTTTCCTGCGGCACCTAATTATCATCAGCCCACGCGCTATTCTCACCAATGGCTCAGAAGGCTCCGTGCAAAGGCGGCGTTGGGAGGCGGCTGGCTACACCGCGCTCAGGTTATTTAAAACCCACGCGGGGCGGGAGAGGAGGGGAGCCGCGGGCACTCTGGGCTCTGCAGAAGGTGGAAACTCATCACTACCTCTGCTTTGTAGACATTATTCCACGGTACAAATACATGTTTTTAGCTTCTTAATGAGGTGTTCTACCTCCCCGTGTTAACAGGGTTGTGTCAAAGCTCATTGCAAGTTTAAAACTTCACTTCATCAGCTGAGTAATTTCATCTTTAAGAGCTTTATCCTCTTTGCAGTAACTTTAATACACTTTCATTACCTAATTATTTCTCTTCCAGATTATGCTCTTAAATAACACCACTATTATTCTGCATTCAGTGGTGGAGACAGCATAGCAGATCACACACTTATCTCCAAAACCATTTTGGGAACCAAATGTGGAAGTGTCAGCATCAAGTTACACAAAAAAATGTACCGAGAACTAATTATTCCATCTGGAAACCTTCAGCTTTAATTTCTCCGCCACTAAATCCCCCGGTATCGCCCTTCAGTCACGTGGCTGTAATGGGTTCTGCTCCGCTCCCGGAGCGGCGTTTCCCAGCGCTTTGGAACAGAGCTCTCCCCGTCTCTCCTCATTGCAGCTCCTCTTGCTCACTGCCCCGTTACCCGTCTCAGGGGTGATTTTACTTTGCAGTGGCCTCTTAGCTCAGGCCGTTTATTCCACCCCCAGTCCCTTCTCCTGTGGTTCGGGACGGCGGCAAGCCTACAAGCAGGGCTGGGTTCTGCGTTTCCCCTCCGCCCGTGCTGTGCGCTTTCCCCCCACAGCGCCAAGGCAGGGACCCCCTTCATCCTATCTTGGATCCAGTTCCCAGCCCTGGTGCAGGAACGGGCGAGGAGGCAATGGCGCACGCCGCTGGGCACCCGTACACCGAGAGCGAAGGGCAGCTCCTGCATCCAGCCCCATCCCTCCACTGGCCCCGGTCCTGCATCCATCCACAGACACAGGGCTTGGTCCCGCAGCCGCGGGGCTCGGGAGCTGCAGTGCCTCCCTCCTTTCCACGGGGACCCCGACGTGCGCGGCTCCGTCTGCTGGCTCAGGGTGCAGCCGCCACGTCAGACCCAGCACAAAGCAGGCGGGCGCAACGAAGGCGGGTGGCTGGTCGGGCTGGCGAGGGATGGAGAGGAGCTGCTCGTTAGGGCATGCCGGCAGCTTCCTACATTTCCCAGGGAGAGGGAGAATTATTGATCACCCCGTTCCGCACAGGTTGAGTAACATCAAGATGTGGCTTTCAGCCTTGAAAATCAGTGCAGGAAACACTGTAAAAGGTGATTTTCTTATTTTGTGAGAGGAAACTTGTTCCTCAGAAGGAACTTAGGCTAAAAACCACACAAATTATTAAATCATCTCATAAAACAGCCAAAGATGGATTTCCAGCCTGAGGATGCCGCTGGTGTCCCCACCAGCTTGCCAAGCCCCACGTGCAGGTGGGCACAGCTTCACGGCCCCAAGGTGGGAGAGAATGGGCTCAACAGCATCCAGAGGGAGAGACTGGGGAAGGTTGTGGACAGTGCTGGAGTTGGTCTGTTGTTCCTTTCTACTAGTTTTCTTTAAACAGACAAATTAGCACCAAAATACAAACAGATTAATTTCACGTACACTTTCACTTGCAGTTTCCAGCAGTGTGTTGTCCCACTACGTGACAATGCCTTGAGTAGCAAGTACAAAACGATTGCTCCATCATTCCAGGCCAGCCTGCAGACCACCCCGCGTCCCAGCGCTGCCCCATTTCTCTGGGCCCCTGCCAGGCAGCCTCCCCTCTCCTTCCCCGCCTCAAAGCTTGGCTCGGGCTGGTTTTAACGTTGAGTTTCAGCTCCGGTTTTCCTCCTCTGAGATGGTCAGGCTCATTCCACTGATTTCAAAATCGTAAAATACATTTTTGGGTGGGTCTGTGGCTGTTGTTTTTCAGCTAGCCTTTGGAGTTCTTCTTCCCTCTTTATTTCCCTGACACTTTGGTCAATAAAAACACTTTAAAAACCAAGCCAAAACCCCTCCAAGTGCAGATTTTGTCTCTGTCTGCAGCAGGTAAACACGTGCTGTCTTCTCTCCAGAGATCTCCCCGTGCTGCGCATTCCTGTCTTTGGGCTGAGCATCACCAGCATCGTAACTTAGTTATGTTTTGCTCGGCTGAAGAGGACAACACCTCCAGCGTTAAAAGGAAGTACCGGGGGGCAGAAGTGAGCATTATTTTCTCTCTTCCCTTCGTTCTTCCATTTCAGCCAGAGACTCTCCTGATCCCCCTTTCTCCTCTCCGTGCAGCGCTCTGGGGAAGGAGGGCTCCACAAAGCACAGGCCCCCATGCCGGGGCAGACGCCTTTGCTGTTTTACGGCGATATTCCCAACTGACGCTTCCTCACAACGCGTCATTCCCCTCACAAGCCCCATTTGTATTTTGTTTGCTGCTTGGAGAAATCATTTTGTTGAGTAATAATCTTCCTTGTGTGAGAACTTCTATTTTCAAAGTGATCCGTGGAGCGGCTCGCCTCTTAACGAGTTTTCCTACGGGCTATGAGCTGACATCAAGAACCTTCTCCACTTGGCTTCTTTTGCAGACGGATTCATTGCAGATGTCAGAGTCAGCTGTCGGGTGCAGAAAGAGCAAAAACTGCTCTAGAGGCGTAGGGTTGTAAGATGAACCGAACACAAGTATGTTTCCGAGATCACCCCGGAGACACCTCCTCTCCAAGAACCAGCTCCCGCTTTGGAAGATCTCCCAACATTATATTTTAACACAGCTTCTGCCACGGCTCGCCGAGCTCACGGTGGCTGACATTCAGCCACATGAAAGAACAAAGCTCGGGTACCGTCTAACCCGAGATTGCAAGGCTGAGCCAGGCAAGGGACACGGCACTTTGGGCTGGCGGCTGCCCCCAGGAGAACCGGAATCCTGACCACGTGCCCCGGGAGCCCCGTGAATCCCTGCGGTATTGACTGCAACAGCCAGGTAACTCCTGCCGTGGCCCCCTGCTCGGTTTCGCTTACTCTCTATTCATTTTTCCTTATCTTAGCATGTTTGGAGACAAAAGGACCCATTACACCGCTGTGAAAGTAACACTGTAGGTCCTCGTCTCAAAACCACACAACTGCAATGAGTTTGCACTAGTTATGGTTGCAAGCAGATATCTTTGTTCATTAATACAATTAGACAAGATATTTGGCTGTTTCATCTTTCATAAAATCACCTGCATTTTTCCCCCTCTGGTTGATAGACCTGATCAGAGTTCTTAAAAAAAAAACCCAAAGCCCAACAACAACAAAAACCAGGAGCTGCTGTAACATCCTTTCTCCCACCCTGGAGCACAAGTACTTTTTTTTTTTCCTGACATCTTGGTCACAAATTCCCAGAAGTCTCTTACTTTGCTTCCGAACGCTCACTTCTCCTGTGCCAGGTACACTGTAGAAATTATAAATAAGCATCCAGCTTACCTAAAAAACCAAAATATGTTGGCCCAAAGTCTTTCTAGCTAATGGTTATCAATAAACTAATAGTTGCTGCATCCAAACTAGTTCCTTTCATTCAAGTAATAATATTCTTTGTTATTTCATCCATCCATAACGACACTTTCCGAACTTTATAAGATCAGCGCTCAGAAAACATTCAAATACGTTTTAAAGAAATACAAACTAAAAAGTCATTGAAACAGAATCCTAAATTATTGCTTTCTTCTCCTGAAGGAAAGGGAATGGTTATTTTTAATGTACAAATGGATATGATCTTAAATTTTCATAAGAAGATGGAAAGACACAGAGAGAGAGACAGGAACAGAGAGAAGAATTTCTAAGTAGCTTAAAAAAAATAATCAGTTAATGCAGGTTTTTGGAAGGAATACACTTCTAGCCGTCTTGGTATTCTCATTAGAGAAAAAAAAAAATCACTATTCCTGCTCAGTAAGGGCTTGTGGTCTACCTTGTGAAGCAGTTCAATTCTCCAGACTCCTTGAGGACTGCAAACACAAGACCCAAGCCTTACATCAGAGACCAAACCCCAGCAGCACCCCAGCCTGGCGCGGCGGCAGAGCCCAGGGGCCTTTCCGCTCCGGGACAGCCAGAGCGGGGAACGCGCCTGCCACGGGCGCCAAGGGGGACTTGTAAGGGCTGAAACCCGCTCTTTTTGTCAGAAAATTCCTCCGCTCTTTAATTTAAAATAGCCCAGCGACTGCTGCTGGGGCTGTTCTACTAGGGAGGGAAAAAACTCCTAAGGGTCTTTTTAGGATATTTTTGAGCAGGAGAAAATGGAAAGAAAAAGAAGAACTGTAATGAAAGCAAAGCTCAACTGACGAGCAAGCTCCTAAAGGGAAAAAGCAATCAATTCAGGGGTCCTGCCAGTAGACGGCAATTACATCTGCGGCAGCATTCCTCCTCGGTGATGGAGTTCTGCCTGGCTCTTGGGGTGACCCCGCGGAAAAGGCGGGGAAGGTCTGCTCATCGCAGTCTTTGGTGTCCTTGCTTGGAGTTTGGTTGCTGGGGTCTTTTTAAGTCCTTCCCCAGTTCTTCATGGGGTCTTTCAGAGAAAGCGATGTATAAAAACTGTAAATACGCTAACAGCCCTGTGTGCGCACGCTGGGGTCGGGGCAGAATGGATTCCCCAGTAACTTCCTAAAGAAAAAAAGTCCGAGTACAGATGTTCCTAAGCAACGTTGCCAACCTTTTTAATACTACAGCCAGCAGACCCTGAGAGTTTAATGCCATTCCTGAGGAATTATTTATCTGCTCGGGTAATTACATGATTAACTTTGCAGCCTTCCCTCTCCTAAGATCTCCCGTTAAAATCCTTCCGTATTTATGGGAGCGAGCCAGCAGAACTCAGTTTCTGATCAGGTGGGGAAAGTATAACGTCTCCAGTATGGGCTGCCACGTGCCATAGGTGAAGGCTTTCTCTCCGCTAAACGGAGCGGCTCTTTTGCTAACAAGTTGAAAATAAATAGAAGCGCTCCCTCCCCACCCAGCCGTGAGCACCATCCCTCAGCCGTGCCTGACACGGCCAGCGTCGCCCGTGAGCCGGAGCCCTCCCTGCCCAGAGACCTCCCGCTGCCTGGGTCCGCACGCAAAAACTCGGCTTTCGGAAGCCTCACTGGGGTTCCTGGTGAGGAGCCAGGCAGTGGCACTGAGCCCATCCATGTGGGACAGCACTGGCCTGTCAGTCCCGCATCACTTTAACTCTGTCAATTATTTTTCCTCTGGTCCGAGTAGGAGAGATGCCCCTGCCTGCGATCTCTTCGCTTCCAGACTCTCCTCTTGAATTTCGGCAGCCCAGTCCAGATCCCAGCCCAGCTCACACCGCACCCCTGAGGCCTTGTTTTATTTTCACCTCCCCTCACTCCACATTTTATACCTTAAAAAAAAAAGACAGAAAGTCTTGTATTTATCAGTTTGGTCCAATAAATGATCAAAGTCTTTAAACTGGCTCTTTTTCATTCTCTAGGAGTTGTACAGACACCCAGACATTAATCACGGTTGGGTTTTGCTCCCCCAAATCTCCCCTCCGGGAGAGTTTCTCCGGCTCCCCCGCCCAGGTCAGCGGGCGACGCGGCACTGCGGGGAGCGCGCAGGGCTTTATGGAAGAGCTGAGCACGGCCATGCAGAAGTGGAGGAGAAAATCCTCAGCGCCCCAACATGAACGAAAATCCCCACCGATCCTGCAGCAGGAAAATGCAGCATTTCACACAGCTCCCCTGAAAACCAGTAATGTTAATGCATTATCAAACTCTGCAGTTTGTTCGTTTTCTGTAGCAAAAACTGTCAGAAGCACAGAACACTTCATGCTTTCATCTCCCAGAAATAATTTGACAGTACTTGAAGATTTGATCACTTTGATTATGTTATTATTGGTTGTTGAATCCCGATAATAGCAGACTTAAAAAAGAATAAAATTCTCTTTTCACTACTTGCTTTGTAGCAGCAAGGTGTGCTGTGACAGGCCGTCACGCGGGAGATGTGCCATTTCTCACGACTCCCCAAGGCGGGTGTTGGAGACCGCAAATCCACGGGACGGAGGTGAGCAGGAGGCTTTCCCTGGGAGCTCCCCTGAGCCACCCATACTGCACTACCAGGCCGGCTGGGCACCATCAACCCCTTTCTCTGAATTTATCTCAAATAGATGCCAGAGGACGCAGTTCACCATCACAAAAGAATTCAGCGGCTGGAGGAAGAAGTTGAAAAACTGCAGCAGAAGCTCAAGACAGTGCAACAGTAATGCTGGCTCCAGGAAAGACAAATTGAAAAATTGAGAGAGGTTGATTGCTTTCAGAAAGAAAAAGACATATTCCCAAGAAAAGGCTATGTGATTCTGCCCAATGACTGTTTTGAAGTTGCAGAAGCACCTGCCTAGAAGTCATGAACATCAGCTTCCACTTTGCTAGACCAAGAAATTTAGTTCAGTAGAGCAAGGGCTGATGGCTCCTGTGATGGAGCATCCTGCAGCATCAGCGTTGTGCTTTACACTAGTTAGAATCTTAGAATTACAGACTGGTTTGGGTGGGAAGGGACCGTTAAAGCCCATCCAGTCCAACCCCCCTGTAAGGAGCAAGGACATCTCCAGCCAGATCAGGTCGCTCAGAGCCTCATCCAACCTTTGTCAAAAGTCTCTCCCCACCTTTCGTGCAGCCCCCTTTGGGCACTGGGAGCCGCTCTCAGCTCTCCCCGGAGCCTCCTCTTCTCCGGGCTGAACAGCCCCAGCTCTCCCAGCCTGGCCTCACAGCAGAGCTGCTCCAGCCCTCTCAGCATCTGCGTGGCCTCCTCTGGACCCTCTCCAACAGCTCCACGTCCTTCTGATGTTGGGGGCTCCAGAGCTAAGTGCAGTCGACTCTCTGCACCTCCAAACTTGCCTCCAAGCACTTTAAACACAGAGCAAATATGCCAAGGTTCAGCTTTTGGGTGGGTTGGTTTTTGGTTTTTTTTTTTTTTTTTTTTTAAATCTCCTGGAAAGTCTTCCAAGCCATTAACTTTAAAGAAACTGGCTGTTTCCTACAGAAAAGGCGATGTGCCTGATTAATCTCTGGATGCCTCGTATCAGGGCTTTGTCATTAGGCAGCTTTCTTTCGCATGCACCGCTTACTCCCGTAATCAGATAAAGTTGCCGAGCCGTGGCGTCAAGGCAGAGCACTGCTCTTCGGCTGCAGAGCTGATGCCCAAACGAAGGGCGCTGATGAGTGTAATGGCACTTGGAGTGCCGGCAGCAACATTTATGTAGCCCCGCAAACGCAGGGTTCCTTCTGGGGCTCTGCAAACAGAGGGATGGCTGGGAAATCATCTTGGCCATCTCTCCTTTTAGTAGCAAGGCTTTTATCTACGTTCCTCAAGTGACAAACTAGGCTGCTGCCAAGCCCAGAGCTCAAGATATGTTGGAGAGTTCAAAGGGACAGAGGGAGTTTGGGACTTGACCTAGCGTGACAGCAAGGGTGAACATGAGAGAGCACGTGTGAGAACACGCAAAGTTCTCCAGGAGCTCGATGTTCCTCCTAATCAGGAGTGAACTACTGCCTTTGAATAAATAGACGTCCGCCCTCTCTTCCCAAGCTCTTTACCCATCATCTGTGCTGCAACTTCATTAGCGGTAACGTTGGCATTGCCCTGCCTGCTGCGGGTGAGAATTTCAGCTCTCAACTCACAGGCGTAGTCCGAAATAAAGTAGATCTTCTGATGCAGTTAGAGATCTAGTTTTTGGTTTACTCGCGTAATTGCTGCAGTCCTGTGGATTGCCTGAACCCCGTCTGAAGATTCTCAGCAAGCGCTGAGGGGCAATTCACCGAGACAAGATACCCGTCTCAGGCTGCCCAACGGGACACCCCACAGCCACCTGAGAGCACCCGGCACCGGAACACTGAGCGGCATCACCCGTGTGTCCCCGCCGTGCCAGAGCCCTGGTATTTGTTGTCCCTCTGCCTCCATGGCCACAAAGCCTCACCAGTCCCCAAGCCAACCAGCCCCTGAGGGGGGATTTTTTTTTTTTTCCCCCTCAAAATGTCTCAGTTCCTATGGGAAATGTTTGTGCTTCCTAAAGACAGAAGAAACAGAACAGAGCACTTCAAAAGAGGCAGGAGATAACTGGTTAGTACAACTGCCACGCAACTGTCTGTCTGGACGGGGCTTTGCGTGGTGATTTGGCATGAGGTCCCTAGAAATACAGTTCTTAAAAATGCTTCTCAGGGGCTAGAACTCGGGATTTTGCTCCCTGACAAACAGGTCTGGGTCGCTCCATCTCCTTTTCTTGGCCAAGTACACACAACCTTGCACTTGCCCTGGCTCACGTACCAGCATGGCAGGTCTCAGGTTTGTCTCTGGCGTCCCAGGAATGGTCACACAGACAGAAACTGGCCTTGGAGGACCTTCTTCCCGGTCACTGCTGCACATCAGGATGTCTCAGCTGCGAGGGACTGACCAGGAGAGCTCAACTCACCGGCGCAACAAGGTCAGTGGGTGGAAAACAAAACCCTGACTTCAGAGACAACCCTGCTTCAGAAGACAGCTTTCCAAACACGGGTCACTAGGTTTGCACAGGGCTGTAACAGGCTGACAAATTTGGTTTGGAAGTGAAGAAGCGATCTTCCCAGGAAAGAATTGCCAAACCATCAGATCCGACCACACTGCTAGCGATAACGGATGGCAGCCAGGCTGGGGGGGAGGCTGCTCCAGGCTGAGTGGGAGCTGTTGATCCCGGGAAGCCGCTCAAGCCTCTGATGACAGCCCAGCGAGCCCCAGTCACAGGCTGCTCCTTCAGACGCACCCATGTGCACGGCGCACGCGGGTGGGAGCATCCCTCCATGGGGAAGCGTTCTCGGTTAATGTGACGTTTTAATGGTATGGCTCCGTTGTTGAAGCCTCTTAGATTGTCAGGAAAAACTGCTGGCTCTTCACATTGTACCGGTTCTAATACAACAGCTCTGTCCCAGATTGCAGTGAATTCTTCACAAGACAGGGATTGTCTATTAGTCTCATAGACTCGGGACGCAACACTGAGCACTGTGAAAAACTTAATTCTATCTAGTTTGTGGCTAAAAATTATCCAGTATCTATTGTAAAACCTCACTTATCTTTGAAATGCACAGACAGTACTGGAACACAAAAATCATTTGAATCGGATAACTTCTGGAGCATCCTCTGGAAGAGAAGCCGTCCATCCCCAAGCCGTTCGCTCCTGACTAACCTAGAGACACATTCAGTTACCATTTCCTTTTCCCCACTGACACATGACATTCCACAGAAGCCAGAAGTGCCCGTTCCGGCCCGTCCTGCACACTGACAGATAGATTTTGCTCCTGCTGTGAGTCTGGAGTCAGCTGAGCAAGGCGTAGGATCCGTCTCGTTATTTCCTTCCTCATAGCGTTAATTTTCCTCCTTAATCCAAACACGCTTTCTGCAGCCATTAAAGTAGTTTTAATCTAATAAAACACAAGCAGCATGGATCAAAGAACATCCCAGAGGCACAATACGCAGAAAACTGCTCATGTAAAGTTTAGCAACACAAAACGCAAAGCCTATTTACTGCCTGCACAGACAACCCAGAGGTGGGAGAGAACCGCGAGACACGCGTGCCGCTTTATTCCCCGCACGCAATGCTGCCTATCCCATTAAAGTGCATTTCACTGATCACCAGTTAACATATTTCAATTAATTTATATAACATGTAATAGTGTTACATGGTACAAAGATAATACTGTAACTTGTTTTTGGATTAAATTCTAAATTACTGCAGAACGTGTCCATTCCTAAATGAAATAACACAGACTGCTTTTCTCCCCTTTCAAGAACAGGCACAGATGTAATTCTGGAAAACTGAATCATTAGCTGATGTACAGCTTTCATTAAATCCACGGGTGCCAATTCACCCGTTCAATTCAATATGTGCTGCTTCAATTATAAGGGGCAGATGCCAGCGACCAGAATTTGACCTGAGAGCAGTCCCGTCACCCTGGTACGGTGCTCGGCAACCTGTCCCTCCCTGGCTCAAACCACTCAGCCGATCCAACCCAAGTCAAGCCTGGTGGTCCACCAGCTGTCATAAAGGGCACCCAAATTGGTTGGCTGGTGTTTCTGACACCACTTTGGTATTTCAGCCCTTGTTCAGACCCAAAGAGACCATCCAAGGTATTTCAGCCCTTATTTGGACCCAGAGGAGCCCATCTCTCCTCTCCAAGGGCTCCTCTGGAGCCCATCTCTCCTCTCCAAGGGCTCCTCTGGAGCCCATCATCTGGCCTCAACCCCCCAGTTCTTGAAGGAAACTGGGAACCGCTTCCCAGGTCTCAGTGAGATACCTCCAGCAGCACGGCAGCATGGCCCGGGGGACGGCCCGCTGCAGCCCATGGCTTGCATTTCTCACCACTCTTTTTAAGATTCTGCTTTGGTCTACTAGAAAGCACAAAAAAAAGAAACAAAGATCACTTTCGAAAGAGCAATCTTGATAAAAGGGTAAGTAATGGCCCATAGTGCTCTGAAAGATGTTTGCTTGTCAGCCTTGTTTTCTGCGTGAGCGTGATGGTAAGAGATTGGCATAGCACAGGTCAGGTCCAGTGGAAAGGCTCAGGGAAAATCGAGTCAGGAAATGCAGGGATGGGAGAGGAGAGAAAAGCGATGGAGCGAGGGGGTCGGCAGCAGGAGGAGGTTGGGATAACCTTGTTTTGTGTAGTTCCTCTGGAGTTTGCCCGGTTTTCTTTATTCTTTACTCTGGGTGTCTCTGTCCATGTCGCAGCAAGGCTCCTTCTGACCCAGAGCACCTTCCAGGTGATGAGCTCTCCGTCCCCTCTCCAAGCCTTCCCTCTGACCATGCTTCTGTGCTCTGCCACGCAGATGCCACCACCCAGGATTCTGCTGGGAGAGCTTTAATCACAGTCGGAGCACCTCCAGGCATCGGCTGGGCTCCCCAGCTCTGGAGCGGCTCTCCGCCGTTCACTGATCACGTGCAAGGCTTTGCACTCCCTGTACCAAAAGCAGAATTTGCACTCAAAGCCTTCCCTAACCCATTAATAGTTTGTGTGGCCCAGGGACGAGACTCCCTGGCAAGCCTCTGGAGCAAACAGGGCGTTTGCTATCTCAACGCAGCCAAGAGGTGAAGATGACCACCGGCAATGGCACCCACGGGCTCCTGAGGATTTTGCCCCCATGCAGAGTTTCCCACCTATCTCACCAGAAATTCTGATTAGACCCAATAACCCATGTGAGAAACTCCTGCGGGGCACTGGGGAACGTGCCTGTCCTTCACTGGCACACGGTCGTGTTGCTGAAGGATGAAACCATGTCAGTGTGCGATATATCTCTTGAAAAATAGTGAAACACAATCTAATACAAGCTTTGTGAATGCAAAGGAAAGTACACCTTATCCATCCTGAATAGATCCCATGCCTTCTAAATTTAAAAAGTTAAAGAGAAATTCCAACTCAGTCAAACAAAATGTGCTTCCCTTTGCATTCCCATTCTGATCTATATATCGTAGTATTTCTGCTGAAGGTTGCCTAATCAGAGGTTACGCGGCACCAACTGGAAAGCAATCCCCATAAAAATCATGTCAGAATTTTTCTTAGAATTCCAGTTAATGAAAGGACAAATAAAATACCAGCATTATTTCCAACCTTTGAAAGTTTCCTTTCTGAAGAGTTCTTTTAAGAGCTAATTAATCAAATCAGTGATATTTTTCCAGGGTCAGTGACTCATTACTGCTGTTCTAGTTGAAACTGAAGAAGTCTGAAATACGAAACTGAATAGATCATATTTCTTCCACAGATGGTCAAGCTGCAGTTGTGGGAAGGATAGACATTATCTTGAGGCAAAAAAAACATTCTGAATCACTTTTTTCCCTCTCTCTTCTTTTGATAGCAGTACAGATTCAATGAGATGAGATTACCAGAGAGCTTTCCATCAACATCCAACCAGCACTTGGCTGGTGGAGATGTGCACCACCAGGTTCACACTCTCCCCCTGTAACTAACCCAACAAGAGCCTGAATGGGCTGATATTCATAAATATATTAATTCAGTTGTCTTCTTCATGCAGGACGACCAAAATCTGGTGTTGACTGCAAGGATGGGGAAGGTGTTTCTGAATTCAAGACTAGCAACAGAAGTCAGGCAGAACTGCCTCCCTCCACCTTGGCAGCACGCCCGTCAGGGCTTCTTAAAGTGTGCATGCAGAAAGCAATGCTAAGAAAATTGTGTTGAAAGGAAATGCAAAGAAATTAATGGTAAGAACAGGCAGAGAGAGAAGATTGATGAAAGGCCATCAAGAAGAAGGGTAGGAAATGGAAAGAAGGATGAGTAGAACCAAGGGGAGAGAGAGATGGATACTTCAAAATAAGTGAGAACAGTAAGAAAAAGAAAGAAAAAATAATGAAAGGAAAAAGAGAACAAAGAAGCTCAGTTAAAAGAAGAACGAGTTTTAAACCATCTCACAAATGCGTGTTTCTTACACGATGAAGCAGAGGTTAGGCAGAACTTGATTTTTACCAAATGCTTCAGCTGAATGTTGAAAGTTAGCTAAATTGCTGCACAGAAGAAGTGAAAGCCAAGGTAGCCCTAGAAAAGCTGAGAATCCCACAACTGAACCTGGAGTGGGAGGAAAACCAGCAGACGCGATGGCAGCAGGACGTGTAACATAAACTGTTACATACAAGATGTCTTCATGGGCAGATCATTCCTATGTCTTGTCCTGAAACCTCGCCCTGATCAGCTGCACGCCAAACACCAACCAATTGAATTTATCGTCATCTTCCTGAGGACACACACCCAGACATTAACCTAATGCAACTGAGCATTTGAAGAATTTGTCTTCATCAGCAAAGTAAAATACGCAGGCTTTTCAGATCCACAGTTGGAGGAAATCATTTATGTAATCCCAGTGCCAATGTCAATGCCATGGAAACACAATTTCGGAATTGACATTATGAGTTATTACAGGCTATTAGAAGTTTTGTTTATTTTCTTAACTAATGTCTGTCTTTAGAATACAAATTACATGCAGAAACTTCTACCTGCTATTGCACATAGTCTAAAAATTGTCATAAAAGAAAAAAGTTGGCTGAGCAAATGCTGCTCAGGATCTCCAGTTTTAACCATCTTGGTGACATTTAAGGTTTGGCAGAGACTACACAGCATCACAGGTGACATTACAGGTAATAGACGCTGTTCTAACCAGTAATCTGGTGGAGATGGCAGGGAAGGATGATTATTACTTGGTGCTGCTTTCAGCGTATCTGCTCAAAGCCACAGAAAATATTCATGATGCTCTGGGTGTTTCTCCACTTCAAGGCAGAATTAAGGGCTGGATTTTTCTTTGGACACTGCAAGGTCCAAAATCAATGGATGTATTGGTACCACTGCTCCTGTTAGCCACTTTCTGTGGAAAATAGGGGCTGAGTACCTTTGGCTGACTGTGCCCCCTTCTCATCTCACTCAAGTGCCACTTTGTGCAATCAACTTTCCAAAAGTTCAGTCTCAGTTCTCAAATAGAAAGTCACCCCAAGCGCTTACATATCATTATTTGAGGAAAACCAAGAGCTTACCGAGGCAGTGGCACAGCTGTAGGTACCACACGTGAAAGTTTGTTGTTTGTTTGTTTTTTTCATTTTATAGACAAATATATAAATGAGGATTATGGACCAGATGCTGAATTTCTTGTTCAGGAGAAACCCCAACGGGCCTTTGCAGGTCCAAGCTGCTGATGAGCGTACTGCTCCATCCTGGGCGGTGGCAGCTCCCAATGCGGATAGGAACTCTGACAAGGAAGGGGTTTTTAAGTGACAGATGAGGAATGTCACACAGCTCATGCATGGATGAGGTGGTTTTTGTTCTTAAGCAGCAAATCTTTAAAATGTTTATAAGAAACCAGATTAGCCAAGTGAAAACAGGAAGGGTTTTTTTCCAGAAGGGAATGCATGAAAGGACACTTTTAGTGGAGGAAAAAAAAAATATTGGCAGCGCTAAAGGCCCTCTGAAACCCTCTTGGTGGTAGCCGGATTTTATAAGATTGTTCAAATTAAAAACATAACGTACATATCCCTACTGCTGTTGTGATGTTGATTCAAACCCATGGAATTGTTCCTTCCAATTTTATTTCTGCCAGAGACTGTTTGGAGCAGGTTTTCCTCCAGGCACCTAGCTGGAAATGTTCCCCACAGCCTCCCATCCGGATAGTATTAATATTTTCCTCCAAAGGCACGCATCTCCACAAGGCTCTGCTACACTCATGACTAGTAATTAAAAGATTCTGAAAACCTTCAGGACTACACCCACACACACGAGAATCACATGGCAACCTGCTGCTGCTGAGCCCCTGATAATAGCCTAATTAATTTGCTATAAAAGAACAAAGTTGGATAATCACCTCGAGGAGCCGGCTCCAGTTTCGCCCTTCCTCGACCTCCCCAGCCACCTGCGCATGGCCACGCTCCGGGAGGATGGGTGTACGCTCCCAGTACGGCAAAAATGGCCAGAGCTTTGCTGAAAGAGCTTGTCTGGTACGGATTTTATTGGAGTTGCAACCTTTCATGAAATGCCCGTCCCCAGCATAGGACTTCTCTGGCAAAGCATGGCTGATATACCTGCAAGTACCTCAATGGAGAAGAGCCACCCAGAACATCACCACCTCAAGGTGACGGACCACCACGCTTCTCTCAAACAGGGGCAGCGAGATCCTGCAGTATTTTATTGAGAATTGACTTTTGGATGACTTCCATCCAAATTAAGATGGAAACAGGACTATGGGGTAAGGTCATATCCATGACACCCAAGAGCACAAACAGATGCAGTTTCAGCCGACCTGCACCCGCACGGCAGCCAGGGCTCCTTGCAGCACCGCGAAACGAGCTCTGTACCGCGAGATGGGCTGGAAGGGTGAAGGAAAAGTCTCGGGTCCAAATTAGCCCAAAGTGGAAAGAGAGAATCAAACTGAAATGTTAGAATAGTTTGTATAACAATATTTTTGTTTAATTTACAAACGGCTCTGTTATCTGCTTTGCAATCTTTGTAGCAACAGCAGAGAAAGGAGCGTAAGATGAGAATTATCGGGTAATAGTATTCATAAGCAAGCCTTATCTGTCTCTGTACAGCTGGCATATTTTTATAAATAGCTAAATTCTTTAACCATTCAAAGTTGGGAAGCTGAGAGATTCACTCCTCACCTCATTTCTGAGAGGAAATGGATTGGTGTCTGCTGTACAGCCGACTTCTAATTAGTCTGAGCTTTTCAGCTTGGCAAGCCCGATGAAGCCCCCACGGTATCGAATGGCCGGCGGTGTGGATGCCAGAGCCCAGCCGCGACGCGCTGTGGAAGTCACGGTGGCGTTTGAAAAGGGAGAGGGAACTTGCTGACAAAGCACTGTTCCTGATCGCCATTCGCTCAAGGAAAACGTGGTCCCGTCACTGGATTAGACCATATGAACAAAAATCGTTGCGTTTTCTTCCCCATTCACGTCTCCATGTGTAGATTATGTTCAACAACAACAACGGATGAATTCCAGCAATTATGAAGATATTCCTATAGTCAGGCATAACAGCTTTAAAAGCTTGAAGTACAAAGAGCCTGTTTTTTTTTAATATGCTTTAAATTCCAGATTCAAGTAGGCCACTGTCATTATGACTTTATTGTCTACTTTAAATTTTTATATAGTTTAAGGTAGTAATTTATTTTTTCCTTTACTGAGAGCTTCCAAAAGGTCAAGCTGAGAGTGGTTTCTAGGGAATAGATCATATAACTGCTATAAACGTTTTCTTTAAAATGGCTTTTTTTGCACACTTTACTAGAGCTTTTATTTTGAAGGAAACAGTTTAAGGAATTTTTCAGTGCCGTTTTAGTGATTAATAATTAAGCTCACGTGGTTTGACTATTTTTGCAATTTCCAGAGGCAAATCTTCCTCTTCCCAATCTGATGCTCACTTACAGAAATGCGTAACTTGCATTTCAAAAAGAAGAGAACAATGGGAAAATAACACGTTATTTAGATAATATTGATTTGTTGAAAATTAGGCAATTGCTTTGGAAACATCAGGGACTGATTTCCTGCGTCGCTTTGGAGGCGCGCAGCTTTCTCAGCAGGGCTGCGGAGACGGGAGCCGCGGGCGGGCGCCCTGCTGAGCCCTTCGGCGGTTCCCAGCGCCCAAGGTGCAGGAGGCAAACTCCCCGGCCAAGAAGGGGCCGTTGCTCCCCCAGGAGCCCTGCGTGCTTCTCCTTCCGACGGCTCAGGTTTCTGGGAATTCCCGTTCACCCCTGGGTGTGGTTGTATTGGCTCTCTGAGAAAGAGGCACTGCAATAAGTTCATAATCTGAGTTCAGAGGTGAGAAAATGTTCATTTATTTTATTTTTTACTTATCTAGACTGAATTTTGTTAACTTTTGGAAAATTTTTGTTATGAAAAATCAGGTAAGAGAGTATAGTACCCTCAGCTAATCAGCACGCTCACGCAGAAAGGTCCCCAAGTACTCTCAGCAAGAAAAATATTTTTAAACAAAATAGAGAATATCATCCTTATTTTATGATATAGGGAACTGAGGCAGGCTGGAAGTCTTGCCCTGGGTGATGTAGGTAATTTAAGATCCGAAGTCCTAACTCAGGCATCCTTAGCCCTCATTTTATGACGGTACTTTGTCAGCTCCCGTCTTCTGCTCTTCACTGGGTGGTAGCATTTTTCATGCTTAGCGGTGGGCCACACCACTGTAATCTAACGTAAATCCATCTAATGTTGCAATAGAGACAGTAAAGCAATAGGGAAGGACAAAAGGTAAAGATTCTTTGTAATGTGTTCAAAAATCAAGGAATGGAAGCATGCAACAGAAAACTGAAACATCCAATAACTGGCAATATTTACAAGAGATACATCACTAATGGTTCATTTAGCTTTGCCACGTCTTAAATTCCCTCATTTTGTGAAACTGAAATTATTCGTGAGACAGTTTATTATGAGCAGATTAATATTCATTGGACCATTGGCAGAAGATGTACGCTTAAAATCTCTGAATTGTTTTGCAGAAGAGAAAGGCCATCATTTCATGAATTTTGGACAGAGAACTGATTGCAATCAGTATTATCCAGAAGTTCATTAGGCACTGAAATGCTCTGTGCAGAAAGGCATCGTTTAAGTGAATCACTGCCTGGTTGTCAGGCAGGGAACCGCTCACCGAGTTCGGTGTTTTATAGTCTTGGGTTGCATATTATGCCTCTCTGGAAAGCAAGGACTTGGAAATGTGTTCATACTGCTGATAAGATTCAGCTTATTAGAGGTACGAGTTTGAGGTTACATCAACATCGATACAGCCAGTTCACGGAGTATTTGAGAAACAGCTGTTTCCAAACTTAGAGCAACTCACCTTAGATCTACGATAGAGCAGCACAACTCAGATCTACAATCTACTAGGCCCTCAAACACCTCTCCTCGCCATCCTTCAGTGATGACCAGAACATATTCGTTGTTTACTAGCCAAGTGTCAGTTTCAACAGGATTTCTGCAAGTTCAGTCCCTGACCCTGCTTTCTTTCTCCATTCACCTAAGTCATTAGCAAGTCAATAAAGCAAATGCTATCAGGAAACTTCCGCCATGGGATGTCCACCTCTGCCAAACACACTGCAGACACCAGGAAAGCATTTCGTTATTTGACTTGCACCAAGACACCCGAACAAAAATCAGCAGACAAGATGTATGTGTTTAAAAACAGAGCATTGGCATGCCCTCATGCAAAACACGAGCAAGGAAGACACAAAGGAATACGGGATTTGTTTCCTGGGGATTGTAAATGTGAATTGGAGGGCCGGAGAGCTGCCCGCTCTTACTAAGGAATGGTTCTACCAACGCATGGCTCCAAGGGATCATGGTGATAGCATGGAAAATGAGAGAGGTAACGTCTCATTGCTCGCCCCAGACACCCAGCAGCAGCGTCTCTTTTGTACCAGTGTTCACCATCAGGACGAGCAGATATAAAACTGTCAAGCACAAAAAGAAAAAGCAGTAACGCTGTCATCATGAGGCAGCAGGGAATAAGGAAAACATGTCTTGGATCAATGAAAAAAGCATTTGCACTTCTAGGACTCGTCTAATTCAGAAATCTCCAAAATTACAAATGTTGCCTCATGCACGCCAGTGACTACAGCTATCTGTCATTACAAATGGGTCCTTTTCTCAAGTTTTCCACTTATTCACGCACTTTTTTTTTGCCCATGTCAACAGCACCATGACATTCCTAAATGAGTATTTTCTTTCGTTTGGTTTTGCCCCCAATGAAGACAGAACGTTACCTACTAAATAAAGCGGGCGCGCAGCACGTACGCCTTTGTTACCACCCGTAAAAGGAGATTTCACCATGAAATCCACTGTTCCTCTAACTGCGATTCTCAAAGCCCACTCCTAGGCATTCTTCTCAGTAATGCGTTTAATGCAGTGTTTCACAGTTGGCTACATAAATCACACTGTGTAAAATTACCTGATAACCTGCAATTAATGATGACAGCTGCAAATGGATGCATTCCGCATCATCACATAAGGCTTCACTCAGGAAAAATCAAATCTGATTGTGGCTTCATTAGAAAAGAAGTGTTCTGTAAGACACCAGCCCTGGCTGCACTTCATCAGTAGCGTATCCCGAGCAAGACAAGGGGTCTGCTCACGAGGAAAAAATTGTAGTGTCTAAAATTACATACTTAAAACTGTGTCTCGTTCCAGCATTCAGGCATCGTAAGCTGGTCTGTAATTCAATATCCAATTTGCTGTTACCTTCCCTCCCCCAGGCTCAGGAAAGGATCCAGCCAGCCTCACACAGAGCACGCGCTCTCTCCAGGTGGTCAGGGGAAGGACCGTGCTCCCGTAGCAAAGGATTTGGCAGAAAATCCAAAATGCAAATCAAGTGACCTTACTCCTCCCTTCCCAGTCCTTTGCTTGGAGGCCGTGCGACACGGGTGGGTCAGGGACTCCAGCCGTTGACCCTACTGCAACGTCCCGATGCTCATAGGGGCACTCGGATGGTTCGGGTCATCTCCTGTGTCTTTGCTCCATGAGCACAGACACCCAGCCTAACCTTTTGCTCTGTTTTGCTCCTTCTCGCTTCCATCCCAAGGTGCAGGGTCCAAGCTGTGCACAGCTGTCGTGGTTTAGCTCCAGTCAGGAATCCAGTACCACACAGCTGCTCAGTCAGCCCTCCCCTCCCCTCCCTAGATAAAGGGGGAGAGAATCAGGAAGAAAAGACAACTCATGGGTTGAGATAAACACAGCTTACTAGGATAGCAAAAGAAAAGATGATTTTATATATATAATGATAATAACACTAATAGGGGAAAAAAAAAGAAGAAGAATTTTTACAATCCCACAAACAAGAACAACAAATGATGCACAATTTCTCACCACCCAATGCCTGCCATGAGCAGCAATCACAGAATGAAAAAAAAAAAAAAAGTCAAACTGTAAACAATTACAATTGCTTCCCAACACAACGTCATTCTTACAGGCCAACAGGAAGGCCAAGGACCACCACAGCTTAAGCTGTCCTTCCCGCATGTCCCCTCCCAGCCTTGCTCTTCCCCGCCCACGCAGCCGTATTTCGCCGTGTCTGTTTGCTTTGTTTACCATAAAATTATCTGTGTCAGGGTCAGTGCTTCACCTTGAGCGGTGGAAAAGTGATTCTCAGGCATTTTGAATTTCTTTTTTCTTTGAGCCTGAACACGCACCCTGAGAAAGGACGCTCCCTCACCTCTCCCCGTCTTTTAAAAACAGAGGGATCTGGGGAGTTGGGAGAAGGGAACTGCAACAGAAAGTCTGATCAAAATAAAATGAAAAACTCATTGCACAGTCAAACTGCTATCTAATATCTTACAATACTAACAACATTGAAGTAATGTAATACGTGAGCTTTGGGATTTTTTTTTTCCCCACCACCACCACTTGTGACCCCATAGTCTCACCCACACATGATGCTATTCCATGGGAACCCTTGAAACCAGATAACTTCATGTATTTATGTGCAAAATCAACGTACATTTGCATTTCCTAATGAGAGCAGAGCTTTGTAATAAGCCTATTTTTGGTCTAGGTATTTATAACTGTCCCATACTAAATTGAAAAGAAGCAACAGTTTATAAATTCATCCAGTATTCGCATAAAATGCGTGGTTAGAGCCAACGTTAATGAGTTCGTAATAATCGTTGCACCTACAAAACCGATTCCCGAGCTAAGGAACGGCAAAGAGCAGTCAGTGGCCAAAATTCACACGCATCCCCACAAGTTTGAGGAATTATTCTTTTCACCATTTTCACCTAAAAGCCTCTCATCGAGGGGAGATGCAGAAGCGCTGTGAGCCACACCACAGTCACAACTCTTCGGCAGCTTGGAGGGGCTGCAGATGAAGAGTCCGGCGTTTGGAAGGTAAAGATAACACCGCGCTCTGACCAAGCGCGGGGAGAGCCCCCGCCGATGGTGAGGAAGATCTGATGCCTCCCGATATGATGCATAAACCAGGTGATTTTTTAGTCGGGTTACTGTTATAGCCCACATGCGACACAGCAGCGAGGGGCGGGGAGGCCACAGGAGGAGACAGACCGCAGCAGGGCTATGATAACCCCCAAGCCCAGCAAACCCCAAACAGTGATGAAGTGCCCTATCAACCCCCCGCCCCCCCATCCCCAGAGCCACTCACCGGGACCACAGAGCCGACCTCCTGCCCATCACCTCACAAACAGCCCCACTGCCCTCCCCAGCCCTCTTATCCCCTCTCCCTGCAGCTGCCCCCCCATCAGGGTGGGATTGCCCCCAGGTGGGTGCTGAGGGCAGCCGCCCACCCTGCCCCTTCCCTCCCACCCCTATGGCTGGCAGCCCCTCACCACCAACACGCCTCTGCTCTGCGCATCGCACCTTCTCTCCTCCCAGGGCGAAGCTGCTGAAAAAGGGCTTTTTTTTTTTTTCTAACATGTTTAAAGCTGTTTGGGAGAGACCTTGAGATTATAGACGTGACCTTAACATTTCCCACTTAAGGAGCAACATCATTTTCTGTGCTCCCCGTCTGAGCTGGAAACACAGCGAGGATGAAAGGGGCTGACTTGCTGGGGAGCACCAGAAAGAGAAGGGAGGAAAATCAGCTTCTTGCACTTGTTCACTGCGATGCTGGTCCACGCAGGAGCAGTGGGGCTGGGCACAGATGTCGTTACTCTTGGCTAAGTTGAAGAAAAGCTGAATTTACCTGTCAGGTGTTTCACACCCCCAAAACCTGCCGAGTTGGAGAAGCTCAGCCAGCTGAAAGGCTCTCAGAGGAAACCTTCAAAATAACGGCGTTCCCGGTTCTCTACGTACGAGCAGACTTTCCCTCACCAGTCCCATGTACGGCTTGCGCGTGGCTTTGAAGCAGACGTAACACTGCGTGCTCTTTCCCATTACAATATGTTTTTAATATTTGCCGTTTCATCTACTTTGCTTTGATTTTTATCTGTTTGTTTTAAAGCCGCAGTGAGAATTGGATTTCTCCCCCCTCAGCCCCAATCAGCTCTGAGTTGTTTGCGTTCCTGTTTCTTATCTTCCACTTTCCTCTTTCCCAACCCTTACAATCACGCCAACTTTAAATCTATGAAACTCCCTGAATTGCCCTGCACAGAAATTGGCTCAGGTTTCTGCCGGAGCACAGCGAGCTTAACTACGTTGCCGTTATTAACTTTAATAGATGCCATGTCTCAATCCCTTAAGCTTTCTGCTTTGTCTTAATTATCCGGAGCCTCCGTTAGCACCGAGAAGCTGAGCTTAGCGGTGAAACGCTGCACGTAAACACGTTCCCCTCCTGACCGGGTGGTGCCAGCATCCTTCATCCCAGGCTGCTGGGGGACCCCTCCTCTCCATCCCGGCCACGACAGGGGGTGTGCGGGTGAAGCCCAGCCTTGGACCAACACAAAACCCACCTTGTTTTTCCGTGGGTACAGCACATAGCAAAGATCCTGTCTGTCAGGAGAACTTGGGCTTTCCCGTTCAACTCAAAAAGAGGTGGTGGCACGAGCGCAAAGCCGACAGCAGCAGTAGGTAATTTGGTCAGAGTTTCCTACCAAGGAAATTCTCACACCCCAGGGCATAATATTGTCTGCTCTGTGGTCAAAAATATCTGTCCTCTTGCTGCTAAACCCCGTGCGTCTGGCTAGCTACACGTACAATTCTGAAAGCGTTATGCTGACAGCTAGGTTGAAATGCAGTAAAATGGTCCGGAAAAAAAAAAAAAAACAACTAAAATCCTGCAATTGTGAACTTCCCAAAGTATTCTTCCATTGGTATCTCAGCGCCAGGGAGACCTGGCTGGAAACAGCAGAGGCAGAGGGGGGAGAGGGAGGGTCCGCACCAAGAGAATGTCCACCACCGCTTATTTGCTAGCACACGAGGAGTGATTTTTTTCGCATCCTTGGAAGGTGTGGTCCTCCCACCACTCATGGGTTCAGCGTACGAGGAGGCTGCCCGGGTTGGGAGAAGGTCACTTGGAGCAGCCCACCCATGGAAAGTGCCCATGGAGACGGCTCTTTTCCAGGGCAGGGCACTGCTCTGTAATTCCAGAGCGGTGACATGCAGCGACGGTGGGAAATGAGAAGGTTACTTGGACGTTTGGGTGCCACTGCAGCTGGCCCATGGCGGTGGAAGGTGGAGAAGGGTTTTCCTCATGGAAATGGCTTGGCTCCTGGAGCGAGGAGAGGATCTTAATGGCTTGAGCTCAGGAACTGACAGAGGGAAAAAAACCAAACCCAACTCATGTTCTGTTCAGAACAGATTTTTTTTTAGTGGCAAAGTAATTGTTCCTTAATTTGTGTTTCTTTTATGCAGTCAGATAGCTGTCGGCATCCAGGAGGGTGTGAAATGCTGCAAGGACGAGGTGTGAAGCGTGGCTTGTAGCAGCGCTGGTCACCATGGCTGCAGGGCACAGCGTGACACCAGCGTTGATCAGATGTGCTGGATTTCATCCTTTTTTTTAAATTATTTTTTTTTATTATTTTAAAAGTTACTTGGATAACAAGAGGGTGAACAAGAGCCTGATAGAGCTGAGAGCATCCAAAGAGAGAGGACAACCGAGAGCAACATTTGGAATGAGATGTTTGCAGAAACCTGCCTCTCTGCTCAGATGTTTTACAAATGAGAACGGTGCCATTTAGAAGAAAGGTTTCCTTTGGAGAAAGGTGAAGTTAGGCAAGAAAAAAAGCAAGTTTGGGAGGGCTGGTGGGAAACTGCTGAGGTTTCCCAGGGAAAGAGATCACCTCTGTAACTGCCATCGGTTGGATGCGCCTATTGCGCGGGAAAGCCAGACCCTGAAATGCGCCACTCCGGTGGCATTCACACTCCCGCCTTCAACTCTGTCTTCCGCCCACGTGAAATGCATGAGCAAAGATGCGGAAGAGGGGGAAACGCAAAGCCTGAGATGCCGCAGAGCCCATCAACACCGCTGCAGGGGCAGAGAAGTAACCAGGCAATCTTCGGCTCGCAGGCGTGCACTGGGGAAAGCCACCTCCGAGGTGGGAGGAGCCGCTGAACCACCCGCCCTCATTCTTCACTCTTTCCCATCGCCAACAAGTCAGAAGATAATTTTTACAGTTTTTTCCTCTCTTTTACAAAATCAGTAGCTTTCATCTGAGTTTTGCACACAAGTAGTAAATCCAATTACTCCCATTGTTGCCAGCAGAGCCGACACCTTCCAGGTGATCTTCTTTCCTGCCCTCCCCTCGTTTAGTAGCCCTGCCTACTTCTGCAAAATGAGTAATTTGTGCAGAAACACATTGCCTCTAGCAAATACTTTGGCTTTATGTTTTCTGATTTTGTAATGCAAGGAATATCCTTACTGCAGATCTATTGTTTCCTTTTTAATTCTTAAAAGGGAGAAAAACCGTTCAGTATTTCTGAAGTCTTTTCCTGTACTTTCAGAAGCAGCAGATAAATTAAGTGAGTTTCATTTCAGGAAGGTTTTTTTCAGATATTCCCTGGGGCAAAATTTTGAAGTAGCAGCCACGACATCAGGTTGTATCAAGCATGAACAGTATCATACATATATATAAAAATATGTATATATCTCTATCTATCTTACATCTTGACATTTGAAACCACCCCAGCAAAAGTCCTCTTCATTTTATATGTTGCAACAATTTCAAGCCAAGTGCATGCGTTATAGTAGGAGTCTGCTGAGTCAGCAGTATGTATGTACATTTTCCTACTTTTATCATTATTCCTTTATGGTTTCACAAAAATTGAGTCTCGTTATAATTTAACCACCCTGACTGATACTGTGCAATTTGGCACGGAGTCCTTCTTTACAGTTGTCTCCAAATTCACCTCTTCCCACAAGTGGGTGTCTGTCATTACAGCTGGCATTAATACTGAATGAACTAACAGCTGCTTCTTGCTAATGAGCCGGAGCAAAGCGAAATCTCTCTCGGTGGCTGCAGTTTCAGGCTTGGCAGCTTGCCTGCAAAAACCTCTTCGAAGGAATCTGGCTGGCTGGAAGCATGGGTCTCAAATGTTTTTAGCTTTCTATCAATCTGCGGCGACATTTCACACACTGATGGTACGTTTCAGAGGGGGAAAAGCAGGGCTACGTGTCTGTTCCATGTACACTACCTACAATAAAAGTTAACGGGACTACTACAGGCCTGTGTGATCATGGCATAAGCATCCCAGTGCCTGAAAGTCTCTTAATATTCTCCCCATAGAATCTTTAATGTTGGAAGAGACCTCCAAGGTCATCAAGTCCAACAGTCAACCCAACACCACCATGCCTACTAAACTATGTCCATGGCCATACTCCTATGTGCAATGTTGTAACACAATAAAGCACCAGATGAAGTAAAAATGTAATTTATTTATTAAAGATAACCCATACTGTACGAACCTGAGCAGAAGGACCAGCTAGCCAGCACTGCCAATGGCATCCACGTGCCCTCTGAGCAAGGAATTCCACAAGGTTTATTTTAAGTTTCTGTTAAGTCCCACTGAGATTGGTATCAATAGCCCGTTGCCCTCAGTTAAGCGCATATTTCATTTACCCTGACGTTGGCTGGGTATTTAAGTGCTCTGTGGCAAAACCCCATTTGTTCTCCTTGAAACATCATTTTCACAAAGGTGAGGGGACACTGAATGTGGCAGTAACCCCAGGAGGCCACAGGTAGATCAAAGACATGGAATTATTAACCAGCTCAGGATAATCTGCCATATATGATGGTAGGCATCAGCATAATTAATTAACATAAAAATAGCTAGCAATTACAATTGTGTGTGTTTATGTATATATACATAGATGCATACACACAAGGTTTTACTGTGAGTGAATTTTTTTTTTGTTTTGGGTTTTTGTTTCCCCAAACAATACATTTGGAGGAGCCCTTCATTTGCCAAGCTTTTATTACAGCCAAGCCACCAAAGTGCAGATTTCCCCACCCAAATGAAGCATGTTCACCCACTTTCTGCCTTTGTTGGGTCCTTCGCTTCATCTCACCCAAAGTTTTGCCAGCTTTTTCAGAAATGACATATGGAATGGGTATTTCGGGGTAGGAGAGCCACAAGAAGTGAGCCGCCATGCCACGGGCAGAACGCGACCACGCAGCCTCTTCCGTGGGACGCGGGGCGATGCCGGGTAGGCTCACGGCGGAAGGCACTGCAGCTCCCGGGAGCTTTGCCCTTACTCTGCCATTCTGAGGAAGCATTCTTGACTAGAGATGAGCAGGTTTTTAACAGCCTCATTAAGAACTGCATGAGTAGGAAGGTCTCTCCAATCGAGATTCAAGAGACTTCCCTTCGGAACCCCGATTACCAGCAGCAGCGCACTACAGTGTTATTTTTCATTAGAGGACAGGTTCCAGGTTAAGGTTATAGTTAACCAGGCTCATGTGGACAACAGAAACTAAACCCAGATGAAACACTGACCTGATTATTTGAAATAAATGTGCGCTTCAAAAGAGATCCCCGTAGCTGACAGCATTCGGCTGAGCCGTAGCAACGCCGTACGTAGCTCATCCGAAATAAAAGCACAGGGCTGAAGAACCTGGGCCCTGGGGGGACCGGGGCAGAAAGCAGTTGCCAGGCAGGCTCACCACCATGAAATAGTCCTTTCTGACACTCATCTGAAAAACACGATAAAAACCCAGTCAACGCTTTCTTTTCAAGCACGTAACTGCAAAGTTTCTGACAAGTTCAGTGTTTTTCACAGCATTACAATTTTCCTTTAACTAGAGAAACATTTCCCCAGGAACATTTTCCTGTCTAAAGCAAACTGAAGATGTCAAGTGAAGCCTAGAATATTTCTTCTGGAGCACAGGAGTTTAATTTCTGACTCATTTTCACCATTTATGTTGACTATTCTCCAACTCAGGCCTTGCATTTACTTTCTCTTTGCTTTGAATCTGTTTGACGATGTTTCTTAAGAGATTGAGGTGAGGATGGGTGCGGGGGCAGGAGAAGAGCTTGGTGAAATGAATTTTTTGACAATAAATGGAATTACAAATTAGGATACTATGCCTCTAAAGATCTTTGAAACATAGTCTCTTTTTTTAAATTCAGAAGTTTATGAATTTTTTTTTATAACTTTGAAATGCAAAGTGCAGCAGGTTTTATTTCTCCATTTTGGGGAGATAAAGCATCATGGAACCAGTTTTTCATACCGAAACACCGTGGGGCAATGCGAGCTGGTGCACTCTGAATGCAAAGCAGGGAAACACAGATTAGAACAATTAGTGCAAAAACATCTGCATCTCTTGTTAACCATAGGAACTGCCTGGCAAAAGTTTTTGGGTTTGGTTTTTTTTTTTTTACTGATAATTGGAACTCATTAGAATAACTTTTCTTCGAAGTCAACATTAACGACATTTCAGAGCTTTTTATTTTCATATTTACCTAGTTAGATTCCATCTGGCTTAGGCTATTTGAAAAATAGCTGTTTGGAGTGAGAGACTGGACTTTCAAAGAAATAGCTGCTGCTAGCAGCTTAAAGCTGAACCTTGCCTGCTCCTCAGTCATCATGATGACCTGAGGTTGCACAGTTATGTCACATGAGGACCTCTCCATCCTGGGACCACATGAAGACATTTGGTCGGAGAAAGAACTTTGGTGTTCCTCCAGATCAGTTACACATCAGAAATGATTTATACCAGGAGGATGAACGGTGTTTGAGACTGCTGATAACACAGAAACTGTCTGACTGAAACACCGGAATAATTTCAAAGTTCTTTAGGTTGGAGATACTTTTGGTATGTTAATTGTAAATGGAGCTGTAAGGAGACAACAGGCAGAAAAGGCCCTTGCGGTGGATCGCACTGTGTAATGTATTTTTAGGAAACCCCTTCCAGCTTACTCCAGTGATACGCTGGCAGTGCTGGCAGCCCCTGGTGATTTCTCACCGGGACTGGAATTAGTCAGCAGCGTGGAGAACTGGATGAAATCATACATGGTACTGCTCCACGATCACAGTTATAAGGACTACTAAGGAGGTACCACCTGCAACTAGGAAATACAAACATTAATGCGCTTCCTGCAGAGATGCAAGATGGAGAGGTGCCTTCTCCTGCATGGCATTTCAGGATCACACCTTCGTGGTGGGGGCTGCCTTGCCCCCTCCAGGCTTTGGACAGCTTGGAGAACCACACACACGGGAGCATTGGGCTAGAGGAACAGCTAGCGAAATGACTAGGGATCTGCACTCGATGCCCTTGCACAAGGTATTGCTAGTGAGGTTCCCCCACAACGTCCCTGTCAGGAAGCTGTGCTGGGACAGCTGGAGCGGTGTGGACGCAGTCCCTGACGCACAGCGGTTCACCCGTCACACATCAGGGCTGCATCGGGCCGGTCCATCAGATGATGGACCCCACGTTTGCTGCTGCTCCAAGCAAGCTGCCCCACATCACCTTGCGCACCCTTCAGAAATCCCAGCCGGGTCCCCGCCAAAGCACAAACACTGCAGGTGGGATTTCAGCGGCGTTGCAGAAAGCCGCTCCCCATCCCAGCGAGCGCTGGTGAACAAGACGTCCGAGCCCGCTGTTCCTCTGCATCCAAACGCCAGGACAGAATTAGCTCACGAGGTCTGCTTTGTGAGGCCAGCCCGCAGCATGTATAGCAAATGCGGAGCCTTCTATTTTTAATCCCTGGAGTACAATGTGCTTTTCAAAATCATGCCCGTACGATAATTCTGAATCCCACGCCTGAAGGAAAACAGAGCAAGGGGAAGATCAAAGAAAGCGTTAAAGTGACATTCTGCATCCTCGGTAAAGCGTTGTGCCCTCGCGCCCTGAAGAATATCTTCAATGGTGTCACTTAATCCTCTTCACATCTTCAGAAAAGTTAAAAAAAAAGTGTAACAACAAAGAAAAACAATTACAGTTTAATGTCAGCATAGCACTGCCTACAGTTTACCCATGTTTGCAATAATATCTAAACTGCTTCCCCAGGTAATGTCCCGCGGGAGCTGCATGGAAATGACCTCTTCCATCAAGTCATGCAGCAGCTCTCATTTTGGCGGGGGCTTTCCACCAGCCCAGCCCAAACCAGCCACCGGAGCATCCTCCCAGCACACTCTGCTCCGGCTCTGCCTCCCTTCACCTTGCAAAACGCCTCTCACCCTCCGCTTACAAGCGCCTCGTTTTCCCACCTCGCGGACAATGAAGATGCACTTTCGGTAATCGTTTCCCATTATTGCTGCTAGAATGCAAGCCTGCAATGCTCCTTGGACTGCAAACTCTAAAATAGTCAGAATATGACATCCACGGCTCTCCATCAAAGAGCACAAAACATTTCTACATAGCAGCATTCACCAAAAGCACTGAAAAGTGACAAAATATTAGTTCTAACTCCTTTCAGAATGACACATTACTACAGGGGTATTAGCTGAGGTCTCCACTTTTTCTAGTTCCTCTGATTTAGGAAACCAATGTAAGGTTTTCTAGACGCTGCATATGAATAATTTAGTAATCGCTCCATTCATCGCTGAACGACTTCCCTATTTCACCGGGATCAAGCAAATGCCGACACTGCCTCGACACATCACATCACAAAAGGAAATGGGCAAATTTGTAGTTAAAAGACAGAGTAATGCCCAATAAATCTCCAAAGAGGGATTGGTATGTCTTAGAGCTGCAACCCCAGGTACGTACGATACACAAACTCCTCACGACTGGTAGGGTGAAAGACTCTATTGCACGGCTGGGAGGCACCCTATTGCTGCTGATTTGGGCCGACAAGCCAACAGAAGCCACTTAACACCAGGTACATCAACAATCAGAAGCTGTCATTATGAGTTTAAATAAAGACTTAGAGCCCACATTTACTTATCTCTGCAAGCACTGACATTTATGAATAAGGATTTTAAAATGAAAGTGTATCGTTTGGAAGAGGGCAAATCAAAGGAGGACCTTGGAGGCAAGGAGAAGCCATAAAGTCAAGACCAAGACTAGGGCGAGCAGGACATTCACTCATACAGGGGCATTTTAAGAGACACTTTCTCATGAGAAATGAGGATGGGAAGGGCATTCAGACGCAAGCCGGCTGGCGGGGTTCATTTTGAGCCATACACACTGGTAGCAACGGGGTTACTGACATTCAGAGAGGCAAATCTGAGCCTGCAAATCACTTTTGTCGTTCCCACAAAACTTCCCTGGTGTGATGATTCAACACATCCCAGTGCAACTCCGCTCACTGGAAGCCTTTGGAATAGATTTATTATTACATCACTAGAGGGCTCTAATTCAGTGGAAGCAGGTACATTCAAAACATCACCTTGGATTTGCACCTGGCTGTTTGAGGTGGCCAAGGTTCCCAGAAAATCTGCCTCGGCAGAGGTCGGGAATGCAGCTGTGTCGGTAAACAAGCAAACCCGGATGCCTCCCCAGCGCAGCCGGCATAACAGCCCTTTAAATTCACCGATGCGTCTCACCTGTTATTAATTTTACAATAGGAGGAAATGTAGAAGTAAAACCCTTGCTTTAAGATTAATGCTTGTGAGCTCGGTGCTAAGCATTATTTACTCATAAATAAAATTATACCGTAGTCATTGAGTCTACAATGGCTGCACATTACCGCTTTCCCTGCGGCCGAAATGTGACTCTGCAGAAGCACTCCCACAAGTGGGACAGCTGTCTGCTCCTACCAAATGCTCCCTGGGAAGCAACTAGAGATATTTCACTGGAAGAACTCTGCAGAATTAGTTTTGGCTTGTTGTTTCAAAGAAAAACACAGAAACTTTTTTTTTTTTGAAAAAGGAGCATCCTGTTCATTCTGCTCCCATCCCCAGGTGAAAGCTGGACCTCTTGACCTGCCCAGCCTTTATGCATTGGCACAACAACAGTGGTTGTTCCCATGCATCCTCTCTGTGTGCCCCTTCTCCTCCCCCCGTCCTTTGAATGCTTATCCTGCACATTGTCCCTTGTGTGAACCGGAGCTCCAGTTCCAACTAAGGAACCTGAAACGTTGCCTCCAGCCCTGGAGCAAAGCTGGTGGGCAGCCGCTGCATCCATGTACCCCGTACAGGCTCCCTGTCTGAAGAGTGAAGCTCCGTACATAGAGATGTGTCCAGAGACCAAGCACCACCATTGACCCAACAACCTCTCTTCCAACTGAAAATGCATTTCTTTGGTGTTGCCAACTTTGCTTTTAGTACCCAGCCACATGCTTTTTTTTTTTTTAATTTTCAAATCTTCAAATTTAGCGCAGACCTCAGGCTCACTTCTGCCAGGAAAGGCCATGGGACAACTATTTGTTCTTATTTTCTTACTTATAAAGGAAAAAGCTGGGGGAAGGGGGCATGGGTTTTTTTACTCACTGTTACCCACAGTTACACCAGCAAGAACCAGCTCTGGTCTGGCTTCCCCTGTTGGGAGAAATGAAACCATGGATTCTTTGAATTTAAGCACATATTCCTTTATCCTTCGATCTCTCTCAGCCACTTACCCAAGGCTTCTTGGGGACAAGTAGGGGCTGAGTCTTCTCTGTCCAGTGCGGCATTGACATCCACCTTTGGTTTTAATGGGAGAAGTGGGGTTTCTGATGCATCCAAGCATCTTCAGGAAAGGCAAGGGCAGACACCGAGGCAGCCTCAGCGAGCCGCATCTTCCAGCCAGCCACTCCTGAACAATGGGCAGCAGCACTGCTGGTCCCTCCTGCCCTGAAACATGGGATTTCAACTGCTGCGGTGTTTGGTGTGAGCCTTGCACAAAAGGGATTTATCAAGAAAAACGCTCTTTTCCCTGGGAATTGGAGGATGCGCACAGGGGCCTGACACCAGCTCCCTAAATGAAATACCTGTAATTTTTACTTTGTACTTAAACTGCTGTAATTGAGTCTTTTTACAAGTCTGAAATGTGTTTTTAAATATAAAGTTCGATACATCTGCAGCTGAGAATATTTGGCAATGCTTACACACAGACTCTTGAAGGAAGTTTTTTAAAATAACAGCTTTTTCAGATTCCAACAGCGCAAGCAAACATATGCTTTTCATAGCGCTCACCTGCAGCGGCACCTGCGTGCGGCAGATTAAAACTCTCAACCAGATATTTGAAATAAAATCCAAGCTAGCAAAGAGAATCACCTCTCCTGCTGAAGCCAAGCACCATAGAACTGGTTTTACACCGGAGGAGAGCTCTGGGGCTGGGAATGGTGGGAGCAGAGCCAGCAGGCACCGAAGGAAACTCCACCCGAGCCATCATCAAGGACATCGATCGGTGACCGAATTTGGGGCACGGCTGTGGCGCTTCCCCCGCAGGACCCCTGCGTGGTTCTCTCAGTGAAGGCACACATGAGATGGAAGGGGCTGCGAGAGAACCGCCTGCCTGCTACTGCAGTTTGGTTGTACGACGACCCAGCAATGAGAGAAAAAAATCCTCCCACCGTGTTACAATAGTTCAGAGCGGAGCCACAGCAACAAGGATAAACAGATACTCGGGAAGAAAAAACAGAACATCATTTTCCTTATCATTTAAAAAGCGCCAGCTGAAATGAAAACATGCCCTTTCCAGGAAGCACAGACCTTTCCATCTTTTTTAACTGAGCAAGCATCTGCTTTGACAACGAAGGGAGAACAACAGACCCAGAAACAACAACATGTTTATTTTTCTCATTTGGAAAAAGAAAACAGGTGGATGAAGAATTCCCTTCCCAGCCTGTTTGGAAGCCCTGCTCACCCTCTCCGCAGTTAGTGCGGCTATCAGTAACGCTCCTTTATGTCCCAGTGAAGGGAAAGGCTCCTCCCTCTTCACAGGCCTGGAACATTAAGAATATGTATTTTACAGGATTTTGTAGAAAATATCTTTTTTTTTTTTTTCTTTCCTCTGAAAAGTTCAACGTTTTCTGCCAACTTCTGCTGTGTTTTTGTTGGCGGTAACGTTCACACTTTCATACTGACAGCAACAGAGACCAAAGACATTGACAAACCCCCTTCTTCATTACTTTGTACAATTGCCTTCACATAACATGAGGCATTTTAAAATCTGCTTATAGGAAAATACTGAGAAAGCCATTGCTTTGTCATGAACCTCTAATTGCAGGTATCCTTCCCTTCCAGATGGATCTTGAGTACCTCGAGCTTTGCATTACATTTAATCTGTTGACCTCTTGGACCTGCTTCTTTGGAAGACACAACGTAGCGTATTCAAAGATAACATTTAAGATTTTTTTCAAGACTGCCTCTTCATGGTCAGGAGCTCCCATAATGCACCCATGCCATCTGGAGCTGTTATTAGTTCGTTAGTAACAGTGTCATGGTAATGATGTATTATTCGGCAATGAGAGCCCAGCTGGCTGCGACAATTCCAGCTCTGTAAAACTGTACTGAGAAATTGTACGTACAGATAGTAGGATGGCGTGAGATGGATTCCCACAGGGGACTGAGGTGGTCATCAGATCTTTTTGGTTCTTGGGACCAGTTCTACTTTAGCACCTCCATTCAAGTCAAGAGAGCAGCTGGGCTGGACCCCAGGGGACACTCAGCGCTCTCCAGTCGCTCGCGGGGTCCGATCCACAGGACCAGGCTAGAGCTAGGCTGAAGCATCTTCGCTCCCCTCTTAAAAAACCTCCTATGTCTGTTCTTCTGAAAATCTGTTAGAAAATCTGTATTCTCAAAGCCTCCCCTCACAAAATCTTGCACCAGAGAGGATTCATTTTTGATGCGGAAGCCACAGACAACGCTTTGGACAGTGAAGGGACTGTAAAAAGGCTGCTCTTGGTGCAGACCAACAAGGCACAGAAGACCCAACAAGGCTTTTTCTGTCTCAGCCAGACATCCTGGCATTTAACTCCAACAGTTTGCACCAAGATCTCAAACGTTAGGATTGAAAATGGACAACATTTAGGAGGAAGGACAAGGGACGCTATTTGGCACTGCAGCTCTACACCCCGCAGACCCAACCTGCTTTGCATGCACTTCCCTGCCCCTCCTCATCTGTTAAGGATTTTATTCCTCACAGCACTTGTTTTCATTTTTTGTCTGGAAGTTCTGCTTGGCCCATAAGCAAAACTCAGATGCATGAGACAGATCTGCCCCCAAGCCACGCTGGAACAAGTGGTGACTCTCTCAGGTTTGCATCTGCTTGCCCTACTGCTCCTGTGATGCTCGTGTAGAGAGCAGTAAATCTACAGTGACTACACAGTCACACAGTGACTTGCTGTAGCTGTGAAGTCTGTAAATCACCAAAGGAACAGCCCTGCCCTGCATTAGAAAAGACACGTTATTATCCTGTATTTCTGAGCCACTGGCAAATTCTCAGATGTAGCTACAAGCTGAGGGCCTTGTTTGTCCAATATCAGAGTTTCTGGTAAGCAAAACAAAAATGGTATTAAAATATTCTCTTGAGAAATGTTTTGTAATATGATGGAGTAGCAGATAACACAACTGACTATTAAATGCTTTCTCAATATGACCTTTGAAAGTAACAGATAAAGTCACTGGTGGATGAATCCCACCGTCCCCCCCCTTTGCCATTTTGCCCTTTCCAGTCACGGGAGAGGTTCATGGAGGAGGCTGCAAACTGCAGAGCAATCCCCCAAAGGCATCATTCAGCACTGCAAAGCATCTTCAGCAGAAATCCTCCAAGCTTATTGATGCTGTATTGCTGTAAAATTTAATTTAATAGAAGTCAGAGGGGAAAAAAAATAAATCCATATCTCTTCAAGCATGCTGGTCCTTAGAGCAGTATGAAGGGTCATCTTCAGGAGCCAAGGGCTGAGATGCGTCAGGTTACTCCCTTGGTATTTAGGAAGCAAAAGAGACCCATCAAAAGGCTGCCACTCAGCTACATCACATAGAAGGACGAGCTTCCAGCCCAGGAGGAACCATAAGGATCTGCTGCAGTGGGATTCACCTTGCCTTGCCCATCTGTAGCATCGATGCTCATGTCCGCGCTGGCCGGGTGATGCCTTGTGCGCTTGCTGGGCAGTGCAATGGGACCTCCTGGCCTCTGTCCTGTGGTGGGATGAGTCACTCCTGGCAGATCTCTCAGCTCCACAGACAGCCCAGGTGAGGAGCCAGCATGCCAAGGCTGTCGTACAGACCTCCGGTTGGTAATCCAGTGAGTGTCCTGTCCCCATTCGCTGCTGATGACACGCGTCTGAACAGAGGTTTCTATTTGTTTTGCAAACACCAGCTCTCTCTATCATGATGAGAACTGGAGAGGAGAGGAGGAAAAAGCTAAAAAAAAAAAAATCTGTTCCTACTGTGTGCTTTCAATATCATTTTGTGTAGCATCATGTTTTCTCTCTGTACTCGTTCTCTTCATTTCCCTCATGCGGGTGATGCAGGGGAACACTCAGCTGCCAGCATGTGGTTATAAAGCCGCAAACGTTGGCAGTGGGACAAAGGGCCAGGCTGAACGCTTTGAATTATCATCAGCTCATTTCGGAAGCATGGAAGGAATGGTGGGCACCCGGCCAGCCTTCTCTTGGAAACGGGCTTCACCGCGGGCACGCGTGCGGCTGCCCTGCCTGCCCCCAGCTCTGGCGGCTGGAAACACCCTGTCACCATGAGCCACAGCAACGAACTTGCAACCAGAAGAGAAAAAAAACCCACTTAATTCCTAGATTTCCAATGGCTCTGTGAGAAACACTTTGTTAGAAAATTTGAGAATTTACTGTTTTCTCCTGTTATCGTGTATAACGAATCCCAAGCAATAGGATTTGCTCAGACTCAGAATCAATGCTTGGATTTAAAATATGTTGTGCGGCACACAATTTAAAGTCATTACTTCATTTATTCTGTGTTACTTCAAGGCTTTGTCACTGCTGGCTCATGTTTCATCCCATCCCTCAATTGCCGTGACAGCAGACAGAATCGTTAAATCCGCAATATGCACGGGTGGCTCCAGCGGCAGCACTTAGCAGCTCTCTCTTTGCCCATATGCCCAAAGACTTGTTCCAAACCAGAATTTTTGAGTAATTTATGACTGTTCTTATCAGGATACAGATAGATTATTGATTCGTTTAATCTAAGGACCTGTGGTTTTGCAGAAGAAAACACTATCCGTTTTTGTGCTGCTCCTTTACGTACTCTTTTTCTACAACAAGAATGTGCTGCCTGTTACCTGAACTGACTGGTTTGTTTTTTTTAACTAGTTTTGGCCTAGCTAAAACAAAGCTAATTTCAGAAAGCTTGATCAGCATGAAGTTTGCTCATCCTCCTCATCTCAGGACATCTATTGAGCGTCACCCATTCTTCCCTGCCTCGCCTAAGGGTGAGCTGGAAAGCCCACCCAGAAGGCCATCTCCTGTGGCATCCAGCTACTTGAATTTCAGGCAAAAAATGAAAATCCAACACTTGTATGACACACCCTCTACTCTGCTCCTAGCAAAAGTCACAATATTTAGGTATAAGTTGCCGGTCTTTTTATCTCAGAGAACTTTTTTCTCCTACCACTGGAGCCAGAAGAGATGCTACTGCTGCTAGAGAGAGCAAAATGCAATGAAGACAGTCATATGTCTTTTAATCTTCATCTTTTTTTTTTCTAATTATGATGAATCAAAATGAACCCAAACCTTTGCTGCCCCACGAAGGAGTGCCCAGTGTGCATTCTCAAAAAAAGCTCTTTCTCTGTAACGAGGAGCAGTGAATAACCAACCATTTCTATGAACAGAATCAAACCGCATTAAAATCTAAAAGAAGAAGTGAAGACTGTGAGCTCTTTCTTAAGAATAATATACCTTTCACCCATAAAGCGTCATGACTGGTGTATCAAGATAGTCAGGCACTGACAGCCAGAAGAAATCAAAAGTTACACAGGAATCTGCTCAGATAGCCAACTCCATTAGATCCAACACCACCCTGCAGATGTCCCTCAGAGCCTTTGGGATTGAAGTTAACATATGCTACAGGTACCACGGAGTCTCTACAACCTTGGTAATGCTCAAGACCTCCTGGGAGACATTCTTGGTGCAGTGTTTATTTTACATCATGTCCTCATGACTCGTGTCCCTCTTCTCCCAAAGCTTGTCCCGGCCAGACAATGGGAGGTCATTCCCCACAGGTTCCTGCATTCCCCAGATTCGTGGGGTTTGGGAGCCCCATGGTGACTGAGCCCTGGGGGTACACCAGCTTTTTTTTCCTGAAGCCAGAGCTCATGGGCTATGTTCACAGTAACAGACTTCAGAGGCAGGAAAGAAGAAATCTTCAGTCATTTCTTTTAGAAAACAGCAGCAAAACCTGGCATTGAAAAACCAACAAAAGCTGTCGTTTCCCACTTGACGAGAACATTATTCTGCAGCTGCAGAAAGAAGAAACTGGTGCCATTCCTACTTTAATCTCCCTTTTCCCACGTCTGCAATTATTCTGCTTTGGTTTTATATTCCAAGGTGTGCATTTTTACTTTCACACCTCTCCCTGGCTCGTTCCCAGACAAAGCTGTGGGTGCACCTTGCCCCACACCTCCCGGGGCAAAGGGTGCAGCCCCTGCTCCTGCCTGACCCCATCGCTCCCTTTTTTGGGGATGGTGAGGAACGTGCACCCTCAAGGGCACAGAGACCTGCACAGGGCCAGACAGAAAATGGTTTTACACCTCCTCCCTATCCTTTTGTGGAGCAGCCGGCCCATCTGGCTGAGGATGTTTTAGATCCTTGTTTTCATCTTTGTGGTGAAACCAGTACATTTCCCGGTGAGCAGCACTGAGTTTCCTGTAAATCACTCGGGAACATCATCCTCAGCAGCTCCCAAGAGCGGGCCAGACTTTCCTTGATTTGCTCCTGATTATGCCAGCACCAGGAAAGAACCACACCTGGAACTTTTACATCAGAAGATTTTTTTTTTTTTACCAAATGAGCATACTTCCAGGAAAGCTTTATCTACTCTCAGGATCTGACTTTCCTTTGTCAAAGGTCTCAAAAATAGCAGTATTGGCATCATCCTTGGCACATAAAGAAGTGAGAGCAAATCCTCATGGAAAGAGAGAAATGCAACAATGGGGAAAGAGCACTTCCGAGATATATTGCTGTTGTGGCTTAGCCCCACTCGGCAGCTAAAGTACCACACAGCTGCTCACTCACTCCCCCTCCAGTGGGATGGGGAGGAGAATCAGGAAAGAAAGAAAAGCAAAACTCATGAATTTGGATAGAAACAATTTGACAGAACAGCAGAAGAAAAGAAAACAGGGATGGAAAATAAAACACCAATGACAGAACATACCAAAGCCCGTAATTTCCAGTGCAATACTCACAGCGGATCCTGATGCCCAGCTCCCTCCCCAGCAGCCAAACTGACCCCCAGCCCCGTCCCCACTTTATCCCCTGAGCAGGAGTCCCATGGGGTGGACCAGCCCTGGGGCTCATTGGGGTAACCTGTCCCAGCTGTGGGGTAACTGGTAACCATCCCAGCTGTGTCCCCAGCCCCAGGGGCCACCGGCTCCAGCTCCTCTCCCAGCTCTGGTGAGGATTAACTCTGTCCTAGCCAGAACCAGGATATTGCATTTTTTTTTCCTTAGCAAAATCTTGATCAACTCACTTGGCGGTTTGTTACAGACACAGACTTAAACGTCGTTATTTCAGAATCGAAGGCCAAACAAGCCAGCCCCTAAACAGCTTTCCTGTATACAGAAAATCATCCAAAGTGGCTACATACAAAGTGAGACTAATTTATTTTTCCTTAATTAGTCATCTTCATTTCCTCCCTCTTTACCCTTAGCCAATGAGGTGTAAATTGCAGGGGCAGATGCATTTTCTGGGCTAAATTCCAAACTTAATGCTCTTCAAAAAGTGAGGAAGCACTTAGCATAGTGTTTTCAAGTTTCACTGTCATTAGGCACATTAAACTCACCTCGTTCTGAAGGCTTTGGCGACGTTGTTTTACCCATATCCTTCCTGGTCTAATTATGGCAGATTATGGACCCTGAGAGCAAAGACCTGAGCTCAGCAAAGAGCAAACGTTGTTCCGGCAAAGCCTTAGTGGTTCAGGGAAATGAGCTGGGGTAGCCTGGAGCATCTCTGGGTCTTCTGCTACAAACCTTTCGGAAGGGGTTTTCTCTGAGGTTCCTTCGTGCCCCAGACTTCTCTACCTCCAGGACGTCCATGAAGGTCCAGTTACTTGTGGGTTCCTCCACGGTGAGGAGCACAGCAAGGGCCTCAGATAGACACCAGGCTTGGTTCCTATCCAAAATACCACCAGTCTCATGTTGAGATCTTACTTTTGGTGTTTGCCAGATTATGGCAGTGATTAATGTACTACCAACCCATTGAAGTATTGCCAGTACAATAAGTGAAAGAAAATGATACACAATTTTTTTTTATTCCTAACATCACAACAAAAGCTCAATTTGGATCTTTTCATTTTCTATTTGCCAGTGCGCTTTCCTGCACTACAGGGATAACTCGCAATGGGTTGGGGTTTTTTTTCCATTCCGTTCCATTCCATTCCATTCGAACAAGCCAGAGCCCTTGTTTACAGAACTGAGCTCTGGGCTCTGATTTCTGAGACTTGCAACCACGACTGCTGGGCATGTGAATGAGGAGTCTGCGCGTTTTCCCACATCATTGCTACGGCAGTTCAATCGTACAGAGAAACTCCAGGCACATAAAAGCATAGGCGCAAGACTGCAAACAGAATCTCGAAGGGAACCTTTCTTGGTGTGCAACAGTTTCATCACAGACGTTGGTTTCCAATTAGCGAACCTCGCACTGAAGAAAGTTCATCTATTTTCATGAATTGCAAAAAACATACTTACTGTAAAAGGTGCAGAGATGGGAAAATATTTGGAGTCTGAGGATTTAAGAGCGGCCTGCCTTGCTGGAAACACCGTTACATTCAGCACTACCAGAATCAATACCATATATTTGAATTAAGCACAAATTAATCCACCTATAAAGGACTGGAGCGATCCAGTCAATTTTCTGATTGTAAACATAGCTTTTGTTAATATAGTAAAAATAAACCATTTCTCTTTCAGCCATAACTCCGATGATTAAACCTGTTACAAGCACAGCTTTTTAGGAGCTACCATACTGTAATTATTCATCAAACTGACAGAATAAAGATCCTTTTTATCCATCTTGTATTTCATCTACAAACATTCAGGCGTTTTGCAAGCAACAGCCTCACACACAGTCTCGGGGCTTTGCTGATAATATTGGCAATAAATAAATACTGGCAGTTCTGGCTGGAGGTGAAGACAGCGTCTTCTGCTCGTGCTGTACGTTATCCACTATCTCTGTTTAGGGGGAGGGTGTTAATATTAACTAATTCATCTTTTAAATGTATTCCCCAGCCTTACAAATTACATGGGCAAGATCCTCAAACGCTGCGATATTTGAGTTTTCCAAAGCTCTCTCTAAATGAGCATTTTTCTCTCTCTAAGTGAGTTTCAGTGTTACCGACCTTGGTGTGATGGGGAGGTGGAGGTTGCCCATGGGTGCAAGACCCAACAGGCACTGGGTCAAGCCAAAAAAAGGGCTATAGCTGCATGAAGGGGAATATCACAGCACAGAAGTAAGGAATTGTATTTACATGCACATCCTTTGGGTTGCTTGCGACTTAGGAAAATAAATTGTTCAGTGGAGGTCTTATTTCTGCTGGGCTGTGCCTTTCCTTTGGGTGAGGGCAGGAGCCTGGCCTTGGTTCCTTGCTCTACTAAAAATCAGCAACGTGTTGAAGGATGTAGTTGTAACGTATCACCTGAGAAAGTCTGGGGTCAAACAGGCTAATCATTACGGAATGGTCACACACAATCACCATGGGCTCCAAATCAAAACATTTTATTTCACATGTAACAGGGCTGCATGACAATGAGACCTTCTGCTTCTGAGTTGCATGGACCAACAAGGCACAAACCATCTTTGGGAAGCATAGGGAAGCTGAGCTCAATTCGGCGAGACGGAGCTCTTTGGCTCCCTGTCGCTCTGCCACCCGAAGGAATGACGAGCCAAGAGCTGTTGCAGGGAGTGAGCCTGGCGGCTGATGCAGTAAGAGAACAGCAGGCTGGGTCATCCAGCATCTATCCGCGGCATTTATTTCATGGGCCGTTAGATCCGCCCTCCTGATATAAAATCATCCGTCTCGGTAGCTGTAAAATCCATTACAAACAAGTAGAGGCTGCCACTTAACACAGCGTTATTTTCATTTACATCATATTATACAGGCCATTTCAATCTACATTCGTTTGGATTTTAATGGCGTTGACTTGGATGGCCTGCAGACAGACGGCAGGCGTTGTGTGGATATGTTATAATCACTGTAATTTGCGTTCATGAAAAGGGTGATGAACTTTAAGCGTTTGGAAGCAAGGAGGCTGGAGCGGACGCTCCGTAACTGGCCATCTTCGCCTCATTTGTTTTGTACGATCCCCATTAGCCAGCCTCACTCCCACTGTGCAATTAGCACAGAACCATTGCTTGATGGTGTTTTCCTTCGACTACAACTGGGTTGTGTGTTTCCTGAGATAGCTGTAGTTTTCACAAACAGCTGCACATCCCCTCTGTGTGGCAGCATTTCTGCCCTGGGATTTACCAACTCCTGAACAAACTTTTACTAACACTATTCAGCTTACACACACTATTAAAACTGTAACACATAGGCTTGCTATAACATCTAATCTTTATTTCCACAAACTTGATGTGTTTTAAGTGACACACCGGGGATAAGTTTTCCTTGCCGTGAGTTGGCCATGGTAGCAGTAAACGATGTTCACCTAAAATTGGTGCCAAGAATCTCCTAAAGGCACTCTGAGTTATTCCACAGAATAAAATAATGGAAAAGTGTTTTTAGAATTCCTACAGTAAGGTTTTAATATTTTAGCAGAAATCTGGAAATATCGCTATTAGACCAGCTTTAAATGTCAGTCCTAAAACAAGCCAAAAATTCTGTAAGGCCACCCAGGAAAGATGTTTGATCTCTCTTAGAGCTGTGAGTTTCACGGCGGCTTTCTGTTGGATTGCCTGGGGTGGCAATGGTCTAGAAAGCAGGACCTCCTTCCCTTGAATGGCTTTTACAGGGTTAAAGGCCAACAAAGTGCCATTTCTTGAATTTATCTCTGTGCAGAATTGAATATCTCCTTTATAAAATTTAGAGCAAGGGAAAACAAATTCCATATTTTGAACAAAAGCAGAGGACTCTTTTCTGTTTAAACATTGTAACCCAGTCTCAAAAGTAACCGTTCATCTTAGCATAATTATTTATGTGGCAGAGAATTTAGGTTTTGGAGTTGTTTCTGGAGCATCCCTGGATCAGCTCATTCCGTGCATTGAAGTGGCTGGTCTGTCCTTGTGGTTCCCCAGCCCGAAATTCCATCGCTTGGACAGGGAGCAGTGCGGGAGGAAGGGTTATGGCATCCCTCCTCGGAGAACCTCTCCTGGGCATGCGCCCTGTATCCCGCTGCGTGACGGCGGGTTTGGTTTCATACTACAAGGAGTTCAACTCAAGGCTCTGGGGTTTCCAGTACACATTGATCCTTGGACCACAGATAAGAGAAATAATCAATATCAAGCTAAAAGTGATGCTCTAGAGAGCTGTGCTTCTGAACATGGGGTGTAGCACAACCCTAGAACGAATCCCTGTGCAAAACTACGCTGCTGGTTTGCAGATGAGTGTGTCACACGTCTGCACCTTTCTGTGGGGAAATGTTAAAATGTCCCTGTGTAGAGATATTGCCAATATCGATCAGTGCAGCCAGAAGTGGGTGGATATAAAATCAAAGCCACCCAGATTATTGAGCTCAGTCTTTATGAGGTGCATAAAGAAGCCAAGGAAGAGTTATCTCTCCATCAAATCACTCTTCCCGCAGCAGCTCCGAGCAGTTACGGAGCTCCTGGAAATCCCCAGTTAAAAGGCTGACACGGACCAGCGTGTCCACTGCCGTGCTGGGTGATGTACTGGGGTCTGCAGGTCTGCTGGGAGGGGGACGGGAGGCTGGCCGGCATCCCGCTCGCTGCCAAAACCACGCCATGAAAGAAAACTCAGCCGTGCTCCTGCAGGCGCTCCCCTGTGACTTACATGGTGGATGATGTGCTTCTCGGTGGCCACGCTGCAAGGGGAACGGTGCCAGCAGCAGTGGCAGGGCCAGGGGGTCCAGCTGGGCATGGACACAATTGTGAGCACAATTGCCGCTCCTTTGCTTCATCCCAGGTATGAAGTTGGTTGAATTCGATGTTTCCAATCGTAACCACAGTATATAATTTTACATTTCACTTTAAAAAAATAAAATAAAAAAAATATCTACACACCTGTTGCACCTGAATTTGTCCCGACCTGACAGGTTCAGGGATCAAAGCAATCACCGCTCTGCTGAGGCTTTGCAGCAAGAGCTGACGGAGAACGAAGCGGGCCCAGCCGGAGGGATGGGTGTTTTACAGCCTGTCATCGCTTCCCACGCTCCCTGCTCCTCACCGGCGCGCTGAAAAGGAAAACAGCGAGGAGAGAGGAGTCGTCTGAGCCCAAGTCCTGTGGAAAGACCTTTCTCACACCACCGCTTGAAAATAGCAGTTTTCACATCATCGAGTGTATGGCCAGAATGAGCGTTTCTTAACTCTGCGTACAGATACATTTTACAGTGTTACACGTGCAGTAAGTAGGCAGATGCACTTGAGACAATACCCTTAAAGATAATTTGGAAAGCGGATCTATGCAGATGCTTTCCAGATTGTGAGCAGCCAGTCCAGAGGTGCTGAGCAGGCGGCCCCGGGGAGAAACCCGCCGTTCAGAGGGAACGCAGCGCGGGCCAGCCCGTCTGATCCCCGCGGCACCGGGCCAGCCCTGCCTCTCGGGCACTCGTCAGGGCCAGGAAAGTGAGGGCTTGGGCCAGAAATGTAACAGGAACAAAATCCAACAGAAGGTGTTCATGGTCACCAAGGTGCCATAAAATATGCAGATACAAATATATTTCACGTCAGTGAGGAGGAATAAGTGTGGGGAGAGTGCAGGACGCCAGCTGCCCAGGCACTGTATTTAATCTCTGCTCTGCCACTCTCCACACCAACACTGGACCCTTTCTTCATTGTTAAAGAGCTAATTTTGTGTTAATCACATTTCTGTCTTAAGAAGCAGCTTTTCTGGATCCCTGCTCTGCTTGCAATGCCTGGTGTGTAGGTTTTACAGAAGTCCATCAGATGAACCCTGTTTCCTGGAGTGACAGCTCTGCCCACGCGCGGTCCCCAGGGTCACAACCCGCACACAGCCACAGCCGCCAGCACCCCGGGAAATCCTGCGCTGAGCATCCTTCACCCGCGCTGCGACTCATCCTTCACCTGCACTGCGACTCTGCCACCGCAGGCCAGCGCCGTCGGCTGCCTTTCGTCCAGACTCCACTAGCGACATCTGCACCAGACAGCTGGAGAATTAAAGCATAGTTACCTCAGCACGCATCCTGCTGCCTTTGTTATTAAGGTATTGATTAATTGTGTTTAAAGTATACCAAATGACATTGAAAACTTGAATGGCTTTGCTACCAACCCAACCCAAAAATCAATTATAGCCCCCACTAAATCATATATATGTGTGTTCTTAGCATGCATAGTAGAGTTTAGGCTGAAAAAAAAATTGCCTTTTTTTTTTTTTAAAAAAAGGTGTTGTTTTAAGGTTATTTTGTGATACTGAGTTAGAGATGCTGGAATGAGTTTCATTTTCTGAATTGCAGCACTCCCAAGGCATGCAGTTTCTCTATAAAAGATGCACTCGCTGAGGCTTTGGTTTCTCCTGCAGCATGCAGAACGTGGAGCTGAGCCAGCTGACGCTGAGCGAGAAAACTGCTGCCCCAGCACAGAGCGAATCCCTTACTGGTGTGAGCAGGAGGGTCCCCAGACCCTCACAGAGGCGGCCCCTCCGCTGCAGGCACATCCCGGGACACAGCCTCAGGTTTGGCATCACTGCGTTTCCCAGCGACACTCCAAACTGCCATTTCCCACAAACCTGCAATTTTTCACTCCTGTCTTGTTATTCCCGTTACCAGCCCTCTCGTCCTTTCGGGGCTTTCACTCCCTGCTTGCTCGCGGGCAGGATGCGCCAGCAGTGTTGAAATGTGTTTGAAATGAGTTGCGGTTGCTGTCTCACACCCGTTGGGCTCTCCCTCTCTCCTGTCGCCGGCGGCCAAGAGCTGGAGGAGAAAGCCAAGCTGCCTCTCGCCCACCTGGGCTCGCAGCTTTCCAGACCTGAGCTCGGCCCAGCGGGAGAACGACCGTAACAAAACATCGAACTTCCAAGGCTTTTTGAAGTATTGTGGTTTTTAAAGTATTACCGTGCCCATGCTGAGCAACGGTTTTTAAAAAAAAAATCAGCTGTTCAGGGAAACTCCTCTGGTGCGTTCTTTCAGGAATTACATTGAGTCTGAGACTCAAAACTGGTGGTTTAGCTACGGTTGCTTAAGGCATGAGAGTTTAAAGATGCTGGTGGGTGTTTTGCTTGACAGCCCATTGGATGCCACCTGAGTCCATCCCATTCATAAACCCACTGCCTGATCTAGGTACCTCCGTCTTAAACCTTCTCAGGGCGAGCTGGTTGACAATTCTTCCAAAAAGCCAGGATGAGCAAAGGCTTCGGCTTCATCTTGGGTGGAAGTTGCCTGCAAAACATGCTGGGTCATTCCTCTCCTTCCTCTGCTGAGGTTTGGCAAGGGTAGCAGAGGTCCCAACACCATGCCGTCCAGCATACACACCCACTTGTCTTTGCTGGTGAAGCTCAGCGCTGTCACCAGTGATAACAACGCTCTCTTTTCACCCGAGGTGCGACCCAATGCTACAGCGCACCTCTCCAGCACCCGCTCAGCACCCAGAGGAAGGTCTCACAACGCTACCTGCTAAAGCAGCATCACATCAGAGATACACGGCTCCAATACGGGTTAGAATATCCGCTTTTCTGGTTTGCTTTATTTCCCCGCCCTCCCCTTTACCGTTTCATGTTGCTATTAGTACACCAGCAGGAACAACTCATTATAAATGCAGGGCCTTGGGGACTGTTATGAATTTAAAATGTCTAAAACCAAATGAATGAGTCCTTCAGAGCTCGTCTTCAAATCGGCATAACACCATTAATAATCAAACTGCACCATGACCTAAATAAATCGTGAGATCATACTTCATTTAAATACTCCTTGTCACCTATCAAGCTTGTCTGATGCTCTGTAGGGTTTGAGCGCTCAGCCAGACACGAGCCGTCATTTGGGCGTAATTAAATCCGTCTGTACATCATTAAACAAGAAACATCCTCAAGCAACCAGTGCAGCACCATCGCTCGGACCGGGGTAGTTCACACCGTCACTAGACACCTAGTAAGACCTGGGGTTATTTGGCCTGGAGATGAACACTAAGTGCTTTTCAATAGATGTTTTCTGCTTATTAGAAGACAGTCGGCCCATGGTGTGCTCAGCGCGTTAGCAGAGCTGCTCTCAGGCATGGCCAAGCACCAAGTGCACTTGAGCGTTACACCTTGGAGGATCTTTTTTCGGCAATCATAGGCAGAACCGCAGTGAAGCGCATCTTTGCTGACACAAGCTGGGCATTGCTTGTCTTGTGTCAGAGTTGGAAAACATATATAGTAATGACTTGAATCGCGTGAGCCCCAGGGGCAGAGGAGGAGGAGGAGGTGGGCAGAGCCGGCCCTGTGCTGTGGCTGGGTGGCTCCGGCGCCCGGCCGCGCGTGCACAGACAGGCAGGCAGCGTGAAAGGCAGCGCACGTGGGAGAAAGAAGAAAGCAATTGCACAGCCTGGCACCCTTGGCTTGAAACAAATGGTTTGGGATTCAAAACCATCCCAGCTCCCTTTTCTCCACAGCGCCCAGTACTCGGCCTTGTGCATGGAGCGCCAAATGCCACACAGAGCGGCAACAGAAATAAGGCAAGTTCCTGAAATCAACAAAAGAGGCTGTTCTCACAGCAATTTGCCATCAGGAGAGAAAGCATGAGATAGCAGAAAATCATGAGGCAGACTGTTCTCATGAAATTTTCAGCTCAAGAGGCTCAGAGCATGTGGATAGCTACGTGAGCTTTTTGGGTCCTGTACGAAAAACAAACCAAAGCTTTGCGAAGGAGCGGGCTGAAGTATTATGGCAAAGCCGTTCCTCATTGAAACGTGTCTGTTCCCAGGTTCCTGACCCAGACTCAAAGGCAGCAGGCATGGGCTGCGCTGAGCCCCGAGCGGAGGCTCACCCCGCTCCACAGCTCCTACCAGCTGCCCCGACGCCCACCAGCCGCTCTGCCGACACGCAGCTTATCCTACACGAGGGTCAGCCTTGGAGATGTCATCACTCTGAGAGACTGAGGAGGAATGCCTCATTTCACACAGGAGCTTAATTTCAGAGAATTAGAAAGGAACTTTCATTGATTAAGAAGAAAAGGGAAGGAAGGTGAAGTGGAATTAATATTGCAGCTGAAAGCTGGCAACGTCTCATTCCAGCCTGGAGAGGCAAGGCTGGGAGCAATGAAGAAAGAGAAGGTGTTTCAGAGCTTTCTGAGTGAAGCCAGGGGTTGGTACTTTTGCATCTTGAAAACACAAATCTTATAAACCTTATTGGCTCTGAAGACCGGTCACCCTCGCAGTCACCGACAGCACGGGGAGCACCCGGTGTCTTCTCCATCGGCGCTGGCCATATCTGCAGCGCGGGTGGGCACAATGTTTAAAGGCAAGAGAGAAATAGACACAAAAGTAGATAAAGTTAAAAAAAGTAAAATTCAGATTTCATACACTCTGGCAAGGTTTTGGTTGAGCACACCTTAGATCCTCAGCTCTTAGAGATTAGTTCTCCAAGGCAGAACACTTTTCTCTCCCAGGCAGAATAATCCATATGGAATGATCAGTAACTGAATTGTTTTTAATTTCTCACATTTTCCAGGGTAAAAAACAATATTTTCTTCCACATTCTTATAGTCTTTCTATGGGATTGCTGAAAACTGGAATTTACTAGGAATATAATCAGGATCTGTCAAGGCATGTATGCACCTGACACTTCTTTAATTAATTGGATTTAAGCACAGAGAGGTCTAACCTCACGGTTGTGTCAAGTGACTTGTTTATTAGCAAAGAAAAAATAATCCTGTTATTCTTGTGCCTTCTCCCAAGTGTAGTTCCAGCACTCTGCACACAGAGATTTGAGGTGTGTCGTATTTAGGTAAGCTTCTAAATGTAAGTTATTGCCCTTACCAGAACTGGAGCAATGTTTCAAAATTTAACAGAAGTGTTTGTTTGCATAAAAACCTGCTCTGACGTTAACGAAGTTCTGTGCTCTGTGTATCCACTGTCTGTGGGTGCTGTAGTCAGTGAGATTCCTGATGGATATCTGAAGCAACAAATCCCTGTGGCATATTTTTAGGAATATGTTTCAGAACGTATACTAAACCAGAAGAGTCTTTGCAACGAAATGTCATTGTAAGAACAATAATACAACTATTAACCAGAAGCCTGGAACAACCCAGCCCGTGCCATAAAATAATTCAACAAATAGTTTAATCAAAGACACAGTCGGGGGAAACCCCGACATATTCACAAGAAAGAAGAAGCAGAAGAAATCCCTTTCATTTGATCAATCTGCACGAACCAGAGGGTTACCTCTGCGACTGAGCCCTCCTCCTCCCCCACATACAGGCAGTAGAGCCAAAAAAGGCAGAAATTCTCCTTTAAACCAAGAATATCTCTTCCTTATCTCACCAGGAATGTGACACAGTGTGCTAGAAAGAAATCCCAGTGTTTCCGAAGTGCCTAGTCTGACTCACCTAAGTTCATTTTCCTTTCAGGTGTAACTCATTTTTAGGAGAATTACTCAATTGAAGCACTGGTGGTATGCATGAAAGTGATAAGTCTTTTAAGTTCAGAACAAAGCATTTTAGAATGCTTGTCATAAATATTACATTTTACTACTTTGAAGATTATAGTCTGAAAGTAATGCACACGTGCTTAAAACCTTTAACCAAAATTGATGATTAGAAGAATTAAAAGCTAACATTACAAAGCAACGTTAGTAAAATCTGCTAACATGAAGCACAGGTTCCTATGTCATTTCCAGGCTCTCGTAAATGTGGCTCAAGAGACCAGTTTTAGGGTCTCCAGTAGATGTGTCCCCCCAACAAACAGCCCTCGCTTTAGTTTGTTCGTTGGTTTAGCACCTTGTGCTGGGTGTGGGATCCGTGCCGGGATCTTGGGGATGTGCCGGGGAGCAGGCCCCTCTCCCGTGCGCTCCTTCCCGGCGGTGGTGGCGGAAGCCCGAGCCCGCGGTGGCTGGAGAATGCATTCCCAGAGCCTGGCCACAAGTGAAAGCCTGGGATCTAATGAGTTAAAATCAATGACATAGAACATTTTTAAACATGTTATCAGTAATAGCACCGGGAGGAGTTAGCAAACAACCACTGGTGGGGGTTGGCTGAGGAGAAGGCAAACGCAGCTGAGGACAGGCCCTCGCCACAGAGCAGCCTGGCTCATCTCCTCAAACCACGCACATCTTCTCAAACCGCGCACCGCACGTCTTGCGTCACGCCTTTTAGTGATGGGTTAGCAACGATTAAAGGCAGCCCTGACAGGCTGGAAAGCCTCTAACGGAGAAAACAAGGCCCAAGCCTGGACCAGTTCCTGGTACAGGGCTGCAGAAGGATGGGAGGGCTGGGACTGAAAAAGAAAAGAAACCGTGGGGTAAATCAGGACTTCGGCTGCACAGTGCTGTCCTGAGCGCGGCTCGTGCAGCTGACTCGGTCAACGTGCTAAGAAGAAAAAGCCTCCATCCGTCCCCCACCTTCATTGCGCTTGCTGTTAGCAGTATCTGAGGCTATGCATCGATTTTCAAACATTTCAGACACAAACAATGGAAAATTTCCAATTAAAAAGGATAATCTCCTGTCAGAAAGAGAATAGCAAGCACAGTGAATAATTTAAAAGCTTTGGGGATATAAAGATGCATTATATTTCCTAACAAGCCAGAGGCTTTGATTAATGGTTAAAAATAGAAAATAAAGACAGAATTAAGTTGTAAAAGATCCTCCAAATAATATTTTTGTGCTGTTAATATAGTTTGAAATGTTTTCATTGTATGAAACAAGCTGCCTGTCTCATTTTTCCAATTAAAACAGATTGATCGTTATGCGTTTTTGAATACACTCATTTGGAATTAATTTCCAAATTCAGGACAAAAATTGCAAAACCAGCAGGGTTTTGTGATACTAAATACTGCATTTTAAAATCTTAAAAATTAGGAATGGAAGTTTTCCAGTCATAAAAATCTCTCCTTGTGGATACGGCCATACAAAATCTCCCACCGCAGCGGTGGATGCCCCGCCCAGCAGAAGTGCGCCAGCGCGGAGGGCGGTGTGCGCGCGCTCGCAGAGCTGCGACCCACAGCACGAGGAATACATCCATGGAGGGCGACTGTGCTGCTTGGCTTGTAAATAAAAGCAAAATCGGCAAAACCAAGATCACTGCCTTTATTTTAACTTATTACGTGGCCAAAGACCTCTTGGAAATCGTCGCTCCCTTTGTTGGAGTTCTCACACTGCGGTTCTCATCTGCAGCGTTTTTCCAAACAGAGATCACCCAGAGCGCTCCGCTGCATATTCTCCTCAGCAGGGCTCTGTTTATATCCAGTATCACTATTCCGTAACGCCCTTTGCCAAATACGAACGCTTTATAGGACGCAACTAACTTCCCAGTGCTACGTATTCGTTAGGACCGTTGGATCCTATATCAACAGTGCTGCTTAGCAGCATATAGCAGTATATAGAATACACCAGTATACACCGGTATATAGCAGTATATAGTATATAGGAATATATAGTATACAGCAGTATGGCTCACAGTATACAAGCAGTATAGCAGTGCAATTTCACCTCAGCGTGCCCCGCATATGTTAGGACATGCATATGGTCCCCCTGGGTGGGGGTACAGCTTGTACCCAAGCTGTCACAGCTGGTCGGCGCGGCGGCACTCGGACCGTGTTCCTGCAAAAAGCCCTTCCTGGCCGGGTCAGGAGACACAACAGCTCAGCGGTGCTGAATCAAAAATAAGCCTTTCCCACCTCGGGCGTGTTTCTCACTTCTAACACATCCTGAAAGATGCTATGACAGCAAATACAAAAATACTTAATTTTTTTTCAAAGGTAATTTTACACTTGTTGCTATTTGTGTGATTTGATTAGGAACCAGATCTGAGGGTACTTGGAAAAAACCCCTCTTGACAAGTAACCTCAGTTTTTGTTAGCAAGTTAGAAAACGGCCAAACCGCAAAATCCCAGCGAGAGCTGCCGAAAGCCAGCAGGAGAATTAAATATGGCAGAAAAGGTGAGGGCAGCAAGAGACCAACAGCCACCTGTGAAAAACGATGCTCAAGAAAGCAGTGGGAGGAAGCATCCCTCCTCCTCCTCCTCCCCACCCTGCGTGTGCCAGCAGCCAGCACCGAGCCCTGCATCCCGCTGGCCAGTTCCGTCTGCATGGCTGTTATACATTGAGCATCCAATCACAATTTACTGTGATTTCTTTTCCAACATAGTTTATTGCCTCCCAGGTAATTTAGTGTAATTTTCAACACAGTTAATTGTCCTTACTTTGCTTCCATTCACATAACGGTCATCTTAAAAATTCCTTTAATTAGCGACGAAGGAGAGCCCTCTGCCTTGCCACAGGTGAAATGAATGGGTGTTTAACGAACTGCTGTCCCTGGCACAAGGGTGATGGAGAGACGGATCGCTGGAGAGAAGTCTGCTGTGTAGGGGAGCAAAGTCCACGCTTGGGTGTCATTTAATTATGGCAGCCAAGGGACAAAGAGCATACCTGAGAGAAGGCACAGGCAGCTCTTCCAGTGTGGGGAGCGACGTCACAAGCACTGCACTTCCATTTTTACAGTATTTTCTGTGCACGTTTTTCATTAGCGTTGGCCAGGCACCAGTTCCCAAGGATTTGCAGTTCTGCAATAATTGGGTGTGCGATTCTGGAAGTGATAGGACTTAAAAGTCATAGGCCTTGCCTAAACACACACGTACGCAGATTGTGCTGTCTATCTGGGTTTAGTCAAATGAGATAATGCTGCTATTCACTAGGAAAATTGTGTGTGTTATCTTCCTGTAGCATGTAGTTTTGTTGCAATGCTGTACTTAAACAACAATGTTAAAGAAACGGAGAAAACAATAGAGCTGAACTGGCACAGCGGAAAATAGAATGGCTGTCTTCGTTAGAGTCCCAGAAGGCATCACACTTTCTGCTAGCCAGGCTCCCTTCCCCCTCTGCTCGCTGCTGGTTTTTCTCTATGCTCAATTACTCCATTTTTAATTCGCTGAGCATGCCCGCACCATGCAGACACCCTAGCAGCCCGGCTGCTGTGGGGAACGCGATTGCAGGACGAAGGGCCCATGGTGCCGCCACCGCAGAGCCGCGTGCTTCACCTGCCCTGCACGCGGCTCTCGGGACGCGGAGGAGCGCTGCCGACGCGCTGACCTCCTACGGCTGTGCCAGGCAGGATGAGTCAGGCGGGTGTGAAAGAGCATCCCCGCTCTGTGACCGTTAGCTGAAGCTCCAAGTCTGCTGAGATTCGTCCAGCGTTAGTCATCTCTTATTCATAAAAATGAAAAATGCATTGCGCTGTCACCAAAGCGTCTCTGCCCTCTCCCCTGGGTCCCTGTGAAGGCAGCGCAGGGCACTGCCGCACCTTCCTGCACCACCTGTGGTGTAGCCCACGGACCCTCCCGTTTTGGGTTTATTTTTATTTGGGTTTTTATTCATTCCACTGCTGGCCGATGCGTTGAAGCAGAACATTCAGCCCCAGGGCTCCCTCGGGGTGGCAGGAGCAACCCCAGAGAGCATCACTGCTCTGCGCTCCGGAACCAGCCCATGGCTTGGCAAACAGCACGTGCCCAGGGTGCAAATCCGCCTTCCTCAGCGCTAACGGCCAAAAGGCTGCAGGCTTGCCCCTCGTTACGGCAAGCGTCTGATCAGAACTAAGCGGTGCAAAGCATAACCGACTGCCTACGGGAAAAGGTTATTGCGGAGTCCTGCTTTGTTCAGCTGGTAGCGCCTTGTTCTTTTGGGTGCATGGCCAGGTTTAAGGCTCGCGCTGCGTTTCCCTTCCCTCTCTATCTCTGCAAGCGGGATGACAAGTGACACAGAGCCACCCCGAGCTGGGAGACTCACTTGTTTTCTGCTTTTCAAGAGCTTTGTTTTCATGAATCCACACTTGCAGGAAGATTCTGGTTTCAGCATTCAGAACACACTCGTAAGAGCTCAGAGTATTATTGGTGATTAATCTTTGTACACGCTAATAGATGAATTTTGCTCTGTCACGCCTCTCTCTTCGATGTCCCCTGTTACCCCCTGCATTGCTGTGGTGCTTCTGGTGGTGCACAAAGCACAGAGTCCAGTCCTTGAGCAAAGATCTGGAGGTCACACGGAAAACAGCTTCGCACTTTGTGATACGTTTGTTTTTCCAGCCGCAGCAGTGGGCTGGAAAGAATATTCAGGATGCGTTTTGCACATGAAGGTCCCCATAAAGGTGGCCTCAAGCTGTGTCAGGGGAGGTTTAGGTTGGATATCAGGAAACATTTCTTTACTGACAGAGTGGTCAGGCACGGGGAACAGGGTACCAAGGAAGTGGTGGAGCCACCATCCCTGGAGGTGTTCAAAGAATGTGTAGACCTGGCACTTCAGGACGTGGTTTAGTGGACATGGCAGTGTTGGGTTGACAGTTGGACTTTATGATCTTAGAGGTCTTTTCCAACCGTAAAGATTCTATGATTCTATTCAGCAGCAGAGCCTTTACCGGTGAGGCCATCAGGAGAGGATGGAGCCAGATTCCGCATGTCCTTGCACTGGCATTGCAGCCGTTGGGGAATCTGCCTGCCCTGCCTTTTCTGAAGGTTTGGGGGACTTCAGCAGATACTCAAAATCTTCACCATCGTGTGCGTGCTCATATCACTACCTGTAATCCAAGCGATCACTGAATAAACAGGGAGCAGCTCTGCAGACAGCCTCTCTGGGCAGCGTCAGACAGGGAAGCCGGTGATGCATCCAGGGGCTGCATGGATGACCATACGTCCATCTGCTATCAGAGAGCAGTGCTCAGAAAAGCTGCTAACACAGCCTGTTTTCTGCTCAAGTGAGCAAAATATCCTCATAGGAGAAGTTTGTTAGCTTGAAAACAGCAAATTTTTATGCATGGTGTAATTCACTTGAAGCTTCACGGAGCTGAAATTGCCTGACCTTTTGGTCTTTTTGCAAACAAATGGACAGCCCCAAGGAAGTCTGAAAGTGCTGCCCCCTCAGGGGAGGAGGACAGGGTGCCTGAAGGATCTGAGGAATTAAAGAACTTTGTTTTCCTTTTTTTTTTTATTTTAAGCAATCAAGACTTGGGAAAAATAGAGGTAGTATTATGTATTTTAAATGTTGATTAAAAAACCCAAAATGTGTTTGTACAAAGGCTCAAAGAGGTGTTATCTTTGCAAATTTTGCCTACCATGGCGCTGCCATTAGGGCTTGCTCCGCGGGCTCCCCAGGCCTGCAGCACTGCCACCCCGAACGCTGCTTCTGCAAAACGTTGGGGAAGTGTTGAAAGCCCCAAGAGGGAGCCAGGCCTTGACGGATAGGCTTTGAAAAGTCATTAAGGCAAGACGTAGAAAGATGGAGCTACTTTGAACCAAGTAGATGAGTGGCATGGTCACTAAGCAGACTGTCAGTGACGTGATGGAGAGCCCAGCGGGTTTTTAGATGGAGTAACTGCAGCAGCACATGCTGAACGATTGTCTGCATCGGCCGTAATTGGTTGGATGTGTCCCAGATGGCAACTCTCCTCCGTTCTGCAAGGTAGGCAATTCGTGCGAACTTTGTGTAGCTATTAATCAGGACGTGAGGCTGGGATTATTTATTTTTTTTCTAGCCTTCACATCCACTTTCATAAGCCATCTAACAAAACGTAATTCTGTTTCCAGAGTGATGATGTGCGAGGATCTCTTTTTCCCAGGGGATTTCTTTGATAAAGTAGTTGTGCAAGTGCTCCCGCCTTTCCTCCAGACCTACCGGGGTGGAGGAGAGTTTTGTAGGCTTCTTGAGAATAAACTCATAGTGCCTTTTCATCAAGTTTCTCATTTATCACCAAAAGGTGCTAAAATTTGGATAGCGCAAAGATTCTTGCCAGCTCAAAATAGGGGATATGATTTTCAGTCATTAGCAGGGGTCAAGCTGTTTGAAACCCAGTGGTTTCCACCTTCTACTATGAATTTCAGAAAATTTCAGAGTTGTGAAAAAAAATATTAACCTAATTATTTAAAAGGTAAATTAGAGAATGATAGCTATGCATAAAACCATGACAAGAGGAAACCAGACCTCCAGCTCCCAGTAAGCCAAGCAAGAAGATAATGAAGCGAGACGAAGACGAGCTTTTTGCCTTTGGCTGAAGGTGAAAGCAGACGGGGCTGCCCCCGCAAAAATCCCCAGCGCTGCAGTTACCAGGAGTGCGTAGAGGAACAATCTTGCAATGGAGATGACTTCCCACCTGAGAAACATACTCATGTATTCAAACCAGGGATGGCTTTTACCTCTAAGGCAGTGGTCCATCCCCACTAGAACATTACAGCTCTCGGAAAAACCACACACCAGCCAAATGTATCCCATGGAGCTCTGGTGGGATCCCACATTGGAGCTCCCGATACGCAGATGCTTTGAGATCCTTCGTGATTCAGGCATCACCACGATATTTCTCCCACCCACTGGAAGCATCGGCTGCTTTGCTCTGCGTGGCTAGGACCTGCACATCTGCGGACGCCTGCTCTGGGACCAGACAAGCCCTGCCACAGCCCCAGGGCGAGACACCAAGCCCTAGAGCCACAGGCACAAGCCACCATCACCGCTTAGTCCCTGGCAAAAGCGGTTCTGCTCTCAGCAGCCCAGAGTAGCACAGCACGACAGACACCGGCCCACAGAGCTCCCCAATCCCCATGCCTCCCACGCCTGTGTCGGGACACGCTCGGCACTCACCCACAGCCACCTGGCCCTGCACCCCAGCCAGCGCTCAGCGCATCAGGGGACGTCAGGGAGGAGGAAGGTTTAAGCTGCTTACATATATACATGCCTACCATATATATACATATATCAGGACCTGGCCCTGCCCACTGACTTCAGTGAAAATTCAGGACTGTTAAACAGAGGGGCTTGTCACTAATTCAGCATACACCAGCTTTTAAAATTACAGCATACCTACACAGTGACAGTGCTTTTACAGCCAGCCACCCAGGCTAATTTGAGAAATCACGGAGAACTGCTCTGGGATACCCACGAGACGTAAGGAGCTTTGAAGTGGGACTGGGAAGCCATGAGATGTTTCTATTTTTATCCTTCAAACCATTCTCACCCTTCTCCGGCATTCACAAACAGCTGAGAAAGGCAGAAAAGCAGCTGGCCTACATAGCTGCATCGAGGCGATGGAGATCACGCGTGCTTGCTCCTGAAAGCCTATTTCAAGTTTATCTGGCATCTAATCCTTATCAGTTCCTTTTTCCTTCTTATACCTTTGAATTTATTCCAGTTATAAAAGGAAAGGGAAATGAAATTGAAAAAAATATGTTTTTGTCTAGTAGTCAGAACTAGGAAGTACTTGCAGTGCAATTCTGGTTGTTTCTGAAAGATTTAGTTTCCTATTTTGAACTAGTAAGTATTGGGAAAGCGAGTTATTAACCTGAACCCACATTCCAGCCATTGCCATTATCCAGTATTTTTTTTAAATTGAAACTGGCAAACAGAGTAAAACTTAGAACACATAAAAGCAATTAATGACTTTCAAAAAAAAAAAACAACCTTTCAAAATCAGCCCGTGCTCAAAGCTGAGAAATAGATGTAGGCTGCTACCACCTGAGATTTTGGGGCTTCATACCAAAAGTTCACACTAATCATAAGAAGTGGGGTACTAACTAAGGCTTTGTGGATTGAAACCACTCAAGAACACGTGAAATAGCCCCAATCTGTCATGGCACAATGCACGGCACGACGTACAACAGCTCCTCCAGATACAAACGGGTCCAACACCTTTTCTGGAGAACATTGGGCAATCCCAGCAGGGCTGGTCCATCCCAGAGTGCCAGTCGCTCAAAGAAAACCCAGATAATCTGAATACAGAGCTGCTTTACCACAACATACTCTCTTAGAAAGGAAAAGCAAAATAGGTATATTACCTCAGTACGGTTGGCTCTGGCATGTCAAACCTGTAGAAAAAATTTCTTCCATCTACATGAATGGACCAAGAAGGAGGAGAGATGGAGAGAGAGAGAGAGAGTGTGAGAGAGAGAGAGAGAGAGACAAACTGGTCTGAAGCCGTAAGAGAAAAAAAATCATAGGGAAAGGAAACACAAAGATGAATTTTTCCATCCTTCTCACAATCACTTTCTTTTTCCCTCACCATGTACACAGAGCTTTTAAAAATTAACCAAGACACTTTGGTGCTTATTACTGGATTCTCCTTACAGTCACTCAACTTAATAACAGTGCTATCGATGCTAAACCTGAAGTACTAAAATTATTACAAGTAATGCGTACCCAGCACTGAAACTCTGAAGTTAATTTAAAACATCACTTTTAGACACAGGATGCCTTGTGGTAGTCAATCTATGTTGACCATATTGTGAAGAGAGTTATCAATATTTTTACAAATTTTACATTAACTAAAGTTATTATCATTATATCAATTCAGTAACAATTAGTCTAAATGACCAATAAATTGAGAAGTCTACACAAGAGAGTGGGAGAAACACAACAAATGAAAATTTGGATGTTGTCTCCCATTGTCTTATTTTAACTTGCTAAACTGCTTTTTAAACAGGAGGAATCAGCAGCGCGTTTATTTTCCAGTCACCAGAGCACTGAGCAACATATTGCCAGCCCTGCTTTGGCGACCGGCCGCGGGGCCGTGGCATCACAGCCTCCTGCGGGGCTTTGGCCTTGGCGCAGTGTCAAGGCTCGCTCTTCCATCCCAGCAAGTGCTCTGCTGGGCTTCACCCTGCCCGCTGCTAGTGTTTCCCTCCAGCAGCTCCAGGACTGTTTTCCCCTCAAGTACCTGGACAAGGAAGCGGTTCTGTTCTGATCTATAAATATTTAATGTTTTATTTCAGAGCTGGGCCCTCTCCAAAGCATCTGCTGTCTTTGGGGGTTTGCAGCTTGTGCATATGCGTGTGTGGGGATGTCAACCTTCACATTTCCACAGAACTGAAGGTAAAGAGAAAAACAAGTGCTCACGGATTTTTATATCTGTCAGAGCAGCGTTTCTCTGAGCTTTAAACTCTGCGCAGTTTAATGAATGTCAGAGCTGAAAGTTACCCAAAGTCTCTCTTCTGGGCTGCTCTTCATGCACGCAGTTCAGTGTTTTAATTGTGCTTCCATCGTGTACAGATCTATTACAACAGTCTCTTTTTTCTCCCATAAGGCAGAAATAGGTGTTGGTCTTTGACTTGGTACCAGGTCTCACGCCGCAGGTCCAGCGGGACCCGAGCAAGGTTTGCAGGGCACGGCAGCAGGTGTTGTCCTCCAGGGTGGAGGAGAGGTCTACGCTCATTTCCACCGCCAGTGATGTGGCAAGGGTGACATTTCCCAGGGCTACAAGGCTGCTGGAACAAATGGTGTGGCTCAGCAGAATCAATCACACACATTAACCCAACCACTAGCAAACAGGGTACGTAGCCTGGAGAACAAAAGTGATCCTACCTCAGGTTCGTCCAGGAGAGTTTCAGTCTAGATGTTCAGCTCCCAGCAACCATCACAGAAAGGCTGTACAAGAGATCTCCTGTTAGATCAAAAAGTTCACTTTTGTCTTAAAAAAAGAAAAAGATCTTATTCAGTTTAGTGTTCCCCGGTTCACATATTCCTGTCAGCACTTGAGCAGCTGCTCAGCGTACCAGTCCGATGTACACAGCAGGGACGAAGTGAGAGCATGGTACTTCAGATACTATTTTTAAAAATAATTATCTGATTCTTCAGTAGAATTCATCTCAGTTTGGGTTCTGTGTCAGGCAAGAGACATTTCTAACCCATATAAACATTGTTAGAACACCAAACCAGGTGCATAACACATCGGGTGATGCTGGAAAGCTGAGACAGCCAACCTAGAGGACTTTGATTTGTGTTAATTTACACACTACAGTCTTTCTAAAGATTAAATTAAAACTTACCTTTATCCAACAAATCTAACCATGCTAATATCTTTAAGATGTCCCTGGTTACGTGAAATCTGAGCCACCTGGGAAAACAGACACAACTGCTGCAACCTGCAGAAAGTTGACTCATTCATGCTCCTGCATCACCCATTTGCCAGCCTTGTTTCCAATTAACCCAAGAGTTATCTAGAAATAGGAAGAGAAGCAGTTGAATTTACAGATATTAAGGAATTCTTTGCTATCCTGCTTTTTGCCTCAAAACCATATTCAGATGAGGAAAAAGTAAATAAGTAGATTTTTTTTTTTTAATTCTAGACATACCACACTGTCAACTGCAATTACATTACTTCAAATTGCATTCATTTTCTGCTTTTAAATCTTCTCTGGCAATGATTTTGTTGAAATAGGTTGATTTTACTATATTATGTCAATATTACACTGGCAGAAATGTCAATCTTATGTAGAAAGAAGTGCAAAAATACATTAACAACGAACATACAGAAATTTAAACTCTCAATGCCTCTAGTTTATGCTATTCTTCTACATTTTTTTAAAACATCCATCTTCTAACAGCTTGATGCTGCCTCCTTAATGCACCGTTTGTATTTTACAAGGACAATAGCTGAATGTTTAGAGAGAAGAGGGGAATACCAGAGCAAGCAGCCCGTAAGTGCTTCCCTGCCGTGCCATATGCAGCAACTGCGGCACCTGTGACCGGGCACAGGAGATGCTGGGCGAGCAGCCGCTGTGTCAGTGGCTGGATGGACCCAGGGCTGCTGCTCACTGGGCTCCTGACAGGCTTTTGGGTGGCCTTGCCCACCCCAACGCCTTTTTCCCTTGTTGACCTGTCCCTCCTCCTGCAGGGCTCAGCACGTTCCCTCCCAGCTGGCTGCTGGAGGGATGGATGCGCGCGGCGGGGAAAGCCACTCGCCACAGCGCCCAGAGCGCCGCTCCCTGAGCCCAGCCTGAGGATGCACGGGAACCCAAAGATTCGTGGCACACAGCATCACTGCGACTTGGCAGATTTGTCCGCTCAGCCACTCCTCCAAAGATAAGGGAGAAAAAAAAACTCAATACAACTTGAGTTGAGCTAATTCCGTGTTGCAGTACAAACAAAATCTGGAACAGCATAATCCTCTTACAGTAGGGAAGAGGCTCCTAGAGTAGTTAATAAGATTAAATACTGCAGGTCATAAAAGTTAATTTATACAACTGTCATGGTTTAATAAACTATGTATATACAGAAGGGGCCAAATTTCTTCTGTGGAAGAGGCAAAGCCAAGTACGAGCTGTGCAGTGTTTGCGTGGCACGAGCCCTGATCTCGACCCAGGAAAGCCCTGCGTGCAAGTACCTGTGCAAATCAAATCTAAACGGCTCACGCCGGACAATTTGCCAGACACTGGAACTTCCCAGATTTCAATGAGAGCAGCAGCATTTGCTCCTGCAGTGTTTGTCCATTCCCTCCTTCAGGGCAGCAGAGAAACTCCGCACGGGAATCTCACCGGGAGGCAACCCCCTGCTCAGACAGCACAGCTCTGCTTATTCTGCATGAGAAAGGTGATCAGCTCCCTGATTTTATGTGCAAAACAGGAGTGTACCCTCCCTGACATCCCTGCTATAACGGATCCTGGAGGGAGCTGCCACTGGCACCTGCAGTTACAGACTCAAGCAGGGGCTATAAATGCCTCTTTCCCTCCGTGCCGCACTAGGATAAAGTAGAGGAAAAGAGCTTTAGTCTGGAAAAATGCATGGCACAGAAGGTCAAGGCCTGCTAGAAACTAGGGGGAAAAAAAAAGAAAATCACATTTTTGTTCATGTGATATGCAGAGGTATTAAGAATAAAAACATTTATGTAAAAAGTGCTGAGAAAGGGCAAAGCAGCGCATTAAGGGCTGGAATACGGTTAGGGAGGAAGAAACAGTAGGAAGTTGAGAAGGAAAACATGGCCAGTAGTGGGGAAAGCAAGGCAGAAATAAGCTGTGGAGAGGCTGGGCTCAGCACGCTGGGTTTCCTCTCCTAGGGAATTAAGATTTAAAAAAAAAATCAAATCTATCAGAAGTCAGAGAGAAATCAAGACTTGCAGAAGTGTTTCAGGAAAGCAAAACTTTTAAAAATCAGAACAAAATCTGCACTGGGTCACAGAAGTCAGTAATTTAATAATTTAATAAACTCAGCTAGAACAGGGAAGATCCAGTTTCACATCTGAAGCAAGAGGAGCCACAGCTGGCATGCTTCCCTCTGTCAGTAATCACAGGTAATAATTTTGATCAGCAACTGTATTCTGAAATCTGAATATTCCAATGTAGTCAGTGCTGCGCCGCAACCAGCGCGCTCCCATGAAAAGCCGCAGCGTAGATGCGGCTGAGTATTTTCTGAGTATTTTGACCACGTGCGCGCGCAGCAGAACACAACCTGTTCCAGGAAAGCTCCACGCCAGGTTTCGTACCGAGAAAGGAAAAAAAAAGCACAAAGAAGCCGTCTGTGCTTGCCGTCTGCCACACGGCCGAGCAGGGCGGGCTGCGAAACGTGCTGTGGAGATATTGCGGCACGAAGCCTTTTGAGTCACTGCAGCTAAACGACCCCGAGGGGCTGGGGCGAGAGCAGCTGAGGGCACGGGGCAGCAGCGATTGCTGCCTGGTGTGCGCAGGGCACTGGGACTGCCGCGGGTGCTTGCCCAGCAGCGAGGAGGAGGCCTTCAGGTCCTCTGGGATGGGCACACAGGTCCTCCCATCTGCCTGGTGGGATCCCAGCAGCCCCAGTGCGCCCACATCAATCATTGGGAAGGTATTCTGGGTTCGCAGGAGAGGACACAGCACCAAGACCTCTCCTTTGAACAACAACATTCACTTAAAAATAAAAAATAAAATTAAAAAAATCACTTCAGGCTTACAGCTCCTGAACTCGTTCATAATCATTTCACCAGAAAGAGGATATGGTCTTGGACTTCATGAGGCTTTGGCTTTTGGTCATAGACTTCATGAGGCTTTTTATGGTCTTTTTCCAAGCCCTGCTGAAACTTGTCACCTTTCCTCAACTTACCAAATTGTGCTCCTGAAATCTGAGGAGAGAGATAGGTTCCAGGGAGGAAAGGATAAGGACACACTTCAGTGCTCTTCTGGCTGGTGAAAGCTTCAGATACTTCATTGAATTCTCTGAATTCAGAAAGAACAAAGCTGTTTCTTACATTTAAAAAAGGAAGAAACATTAAAAAGCCCCGCACATTAAAAATAAAAGCCCTGCCTAGAAGCCTGCTGTTTGTGTTTGGAGACGCAGGGATTTTTCCAAGAAGTTCTCCCCACCCGCGGTTGCGGCGCAGGCCAGCACTGCCGAGTGCCATTGGCGGGGGAACCGGCAGGCACAGAACCAGCAGTTCTCTGGGTGCTGTTCTGTTCCATTCCTTACCAGCGACATTTTTTTTAAAGCAATATTTCAACAAAAGAAAAATACTTATATCACCTCAGGGAAAAGCCAGCCTGCGGTGAAATAAATATCTCCTTTGTATCAAAGCAATTCACAATTCCTTTGATAAATCTTATCGCTGTGGAGTTTTTCTGCACTGAAACAACCCCATGAAGGGCTGAGAGAATCATCTAAATGCGTCGGAACAATTCTGTTTATTTTGTATTCAGCAGTGCATCACGCAAGCCACTGTAGCATTTCCATTAGTCTTTAAAAATAGTATTAAAGGACTTTTCCGTCTATTTAAATTATGTCTATTTTCATTTAAATTAGTTGCTAAATAACAAGTTCTATACCATCATCATGCTGTACTATGTGACTGCTAGAAAAACCCTTGAAACAAAACATATTAGGGACCCTGGAAATTGCTACGGCAGAGCAAGGGCATATTTTTAGGTAACAGTAAACAATGACAGGTCATCAAAAATATGAAAATAAACCAGCCTGTAGTTAGTGTGCAAAAGGAACAGTACATATGGAATACCTCATTTTACTCCAATGAGGTGTTTTTTTTTTTAAAACAATGCGTAAAACTTGCAGTTTCCTTACTTAACTGGAAAAGGACTAATTACCTTTTCGGTGGCTGTTCCCAGCAGACCCCCGGGCTTCCCCGCGGGCTCCAGGCCCCCACCTGCCAGACCAGGAGAGAAGGAACAGGGTGGCAGGGCTCATCCAAAGTGCCGATGGCAGGGCCAAGGGAAAGGATGGACAGCACAGGGAGGTACAAACACAAAAGAACATTCACATCGAGCATGGCTCACACGGAGTTTTCCTCCTGTGCTGTCGTCATACGCTTTTCCCCAGCATAGAAAAAAAAATGAGATTGACCTGCATAGGAGTAAACTCTCAGAGGAACAAAATCTGACCCCATTCACTTATTAAAAAGTAAGGAAACAAAGAAGAAAAATTGGTTTTGGAGTCATGCTCGGTAAGATCTGATGTATGCTCCCAATAAAATTAAATGTACAATGCAAACCTCCCCAAAAATAAAGGCAGTGTAATTTCAGATGTATACCAGCACAGCAGGTCTAGGAAAAAGAGGCAGAAAATTCCTGTGGGCTGAAGAAAAAAAAATACATAAAAGATTTTTAAAATCTGAAATCATGTAAAACCTCAAAATTAATACTCAGGTACCTTCCATTACATTTATGTAATTGCAAGACAGAAACAAAAAAAAACCTAGACAATTCAATTCTTTGGATTCGCTTTCACTTAACATTAAGAATTGACAAAAGTGCTCAGAAATCCCGCAGCCATCCTGGGCTCACCATGGAGGGAAAAGCGTTTTGCTGCTCAGTGGAACCAGCGGGTACATGCCAGTGCTTCTGAGGAGCGAGGAATGTGTTTTGTCATATGGGTTCCTTTAAAATATAAAGGAATCTTGTTTATCTTTCTCTTTCTGAAAAGACAGCCCAGCTCTAAGCTTTCGAAATAGCGGGCTCATTAGAAAAGAATTAACTCAGGACAACAGGAAAATTGATAAAATGGAAAGACGAACCACATGACACAGTATTGCAGGGGACTCCAAAAATCTACTTGTGACTCAACATTAGTCAATATGCAGGGTGACCAAAGACTAATTAGCGCAATTCTTTAGCTGCAGCAGTCACCAATATGATGTTGGCTCAAACCGCATGTGATGAAGAGGAAGAAAATGTAATATCCAGAACTTAAACTCCTAAAAACCAGACTTTTGAATCTACACTTAGAAAATTAGTTTGTCTGATCTTCAGAAGTCCCAAATGGTGAATAATTTCTGTCAACTTACATGCATCTTTTATAGAAGGGGAGAACTAAAACAGTCATGTATATTTGTAAAATGAAATACAGATTTACTTCAAAAGATTTGAAGTGGTTGCATGGTTTGAGGTGGGCACTTTGAGATAATTATTGCATTTGCTTCTACAATTTCACAGCAAGCTCGGGGACCTTGTGTATTTAAAGCCTGAGCCAGTATGTTTAATTTATAGAAACCATCCTGCAATGGGGGTTCCACAGCTTCTGGACCCTTCTCCAGCAAACCCGGAGGGTCAGCAGCAGGGCCTGGCTCTGAGCATCCCCCTACCCCTGCCTGGTGCCTGGGACCGGAGCCCAGCACTGCGGGAAGTGCAACCGGGCAGGAGGGCAAAAAGCAGCGTCAGGAATCATACCGACATCGTCTTCCCGTGAGGCTTTGTCAACAAGCTTCGCACGCAATTAATGGCAGGTCCTACAATGTCAAGACCTTTTTAAAAAGATGGCAAAAACCACTTAATTTAAAAAAATAGGATCTGTATTCGGTTCAGGAGCACGGTTCTGTTTAGTTGTGCATTAACAGCCTCGGGGGGCTCCAAGAGGGTCGTTTGCATCAGAAAGCTCTCACAAAAAGGTCACACACATTACTGGTTTCCAGCATCGCAGGTGCTCTCCAAGCATGAACATTGACCCCACCAGGGCAAATAAATAAGCTAATAACACAGCTAGGTGTCGTTAGGCCAAACCGCAGCACTGCCTTTTCCCTCCTCCATCATCACCACCCCAACATACTGTGACCAGGCGAACTTACAGACAGAAAGTGTAGAGGCATTGTAGAATAACGCGGTAAACATGAAAACCCACAGAGGAGCACTTGGTGAGAGGCAGAGCCGGGGCCGGGCCACGTCATCGAGACGGAGTGACAGCCCCGGTCACCGCCATAGGTGTCAGGGATGCCTCTACGCCTCGCCCCGCTGCTCGCGCCCACATTTGCAGAAGGGCTTTGCTGGCGACCAGGCAAACACAGCGGATGCCACCCAGGTGCTGACCAGCATTTTCATCACAGTTCCTTGCGTTTCACCATTTATACACATGTGTTGTCACTTTTATTCTTTTAAACAGGCCAGTGAGGGTTTCTTGTTTTTCTCCTAGTACCTAGGAACCTGGAATCTTGATCTATCACAGAGCTGTTAGGGGCTTTGACACAAATAAATAGTGCTTTGGGCTCTGAGTACTTTAAGATATCCCATTTTCGAGAAACCAGAATGAGCTGAGTGAATTATACTGAGTTTGGAAATCGGATCTGAAAGTTAAAGTTTGAGACATTGATTGTTGACATGGCTGTGAAATAATAATTACTGCAAAAATACAGACAATAACCAGCTACTTATGTTAGCATTAAAACCTAAATTATATACATAGATGCAAAGATAGACTCTAAAAGAAAAAACACAACAGAGGAAGAAATGCAATCTCTCACTTTTCACATTTCCAAGCCAAAAGGTGTCAAAAAAACCCAAAATGTGATTCTGCTGCCCGCAGTTAGGTATTTAGTACTCTGTGCCCTCACAAACCCACAGCCAGGACTGGTTGGGGAGCAGATCTTCTCCCACTTTTTTCACTTTCCATCATTTTATCTACCTGATCTCACTTCTCCTCCTGATTCCCCAGATGCTGATGGTCCTCCTGATTACTTGAGGAGTTCTACGTCTTCACCAGAACTATGAAAACAACATTTGCCACATGCAGATGTGATTCAAATCATAGTATTCTTTAAACATAGAGGACCTGCAATTTGTTAAAATTCACACAGATATAAACTTTGGTGTGCGAACCCAATATCCTTGTTTAGATCCTTGTCTCCTCTTAACTTATGAAGTCTCGTGCCTTTAAATGAAGAAATCATGCAATTCAACACGTGTTTTAACAATTCTGTGCCACGTTTAGCTGTACTTTGCAATACTTAAGCAAACAATGAAAGATGTATGAGAAGCAATAAAATCCATATGATATCTGTCAGGAATTCTACTGCTTAAACAAAGATGATCATTCTATGCCTAAGGCGTAATTTCAATTACAAGATAACAAAGTGAGTAGAAAAACAAAACCCCACAGTATTACTGTGCTTATTTGTGTACCAACCCGCATAAAAAAGGCTGCCCACTTCCGCACAGCTCCAGAAAAGAGTCAGCATCCAAGCCCTGACCTACTGACCCTGTCAATTCAATGGATAAATTGAATCTCCAAAAGCATTAACATTATGGCACAAAAACCAGGAAATTTAAAGTCCGTGCTCGCTGAGCTACTAGCTTACTGTTTTACACATTATTTCATGGGAAAGAAAACCAATGTCTCATCTTACCTAAACAATGCTGTAAAGTCAGTCATGCCTTGATTAAGTCAAATATTTGAGCATATGCTTGTTCACTCCGGGGAACAAAACCTTCTTACCTTTTTTTAGTGAATCAGATCCAGTATGTCTGCTTGGAACTGGGCTGATTATGATAAGAATCTTCCTTATCTTTGCAGCAAATATTTTGCAAGGCTCTGCGAGGAGTATCACAGGGAATACACTAAGGCTGAAAATTAAATCATTACAAGAAAGATTGTTTTTAACAGGTCATCCGTAAGCAAGAACATGAGCAGAAAAGCCTTGGGGTTTCATTTTTAGTATTGCTGTTGGTCTGACTGGATTTTCTACCTCATCAGCTTTCTTGTGTACCCATGTAAAATTCAAGACCAATCCATTCTCTTTAAATGCTTGGATGTAGACGCAAACTTATTTGCATAAAAATCCCTAATTCTATTTATTCTTTATAATTTCTCTTACACATTAAAGAGAATATGTCCATATGGAAGCTGAGGATGAAGCAGCAGAACAAGCATGCTGCGCCAGTGCAGTATGTACACTTTCCAGAACACCACATTTACCTTTTTTTCACCTTCTTTCTAGTTGCTTTCTTCAATATCATCTGATTTTTGTGTGGAGAGAATGAGGTCCCCTTCCTCCAAGCCAAAGCAATAGCCTCCATGGCAGGAAAGACGAGCAGAGCTGGTCTGGTGGTGGTAACTCCAGCAGTCCCAAGCCATCAGTGACCCTTAAAACGCTGATCTTTTCACTCACCTCGAGCAGAAATTCCTTAAAAAAACCAAACAGTTTTGCATCAGCCATAGTCTGAATAAAGACAGAGCCTACAGCGCCAGTGTGCCCACGTGCACGCCAAACGTACATACTTTACACCTTCTAGTGACTGGTTAAAGAAAACCTCTGCAAAATAAGGAAAGTGCAAAAGCTGGAAGACTTCCTGAGTATAAAATTAAGTCAATGTGGTGAGATAAGTAGTTTGTAAGACAGCAGATAGTTCTCAGCATTACTAGAACACTTCACAGGGCAACCTCAGCATAACTCAGGATACGAGCACTGCTATGCGGTAATAAACTATACGCTATTCTTCAGAGGCTTGCAAAGTGCCAACTAAAAGAGGAAAACTGCGATTAATTCTTTCCTTAAGCAGTTCAACCCGTAAGAAAACCAAAACTGAAAGCCTAGATAAAGAATGGAAATGCACAGCAGAAATAAGGAAAATAAACCCAAAACCTCATCGGTTTGTTGTTAATAATCACAGAAAACAAGCAAACTGCTTTGGAAATTCCATTTGCCATTTAGTTTCTGTATGTACACACCGGAATAGCAGGCAGAAAGCAAACATTTTGGCATGTATTGAGACAAGCAGGATTTCCTAGCGCTGCGAACACGTTCCCAGAAGCACGTTGCCACTTGTCATGATGTTATTAAGCAGTGGAAGAGCCACCACTGCCGGTTAGGCTCACACCACGCTATTTCACAGCGCAGCGTGCCAGTCTGGAGAGGACGTTAGGGATGAAGTCTCCATCCACCTGAACAATTAAAAGAAACGCAGTCTTTGCCTTTATTCCTTACTGCACTTGAATAGCCTTGCCTCCTAGGGCAAACCCAGCACATAAACTGCATCTCAATTTTTTTTTAAACAAGAAAAGCCTTTACAGAGACAAATAGTAGAGGAAAAAACACTAAGATAGGGGTCAAATCTCCATCTATGTGACTGTTTTGATTTCATCTGATCCACATGAATTTGGGCCAGCTGAGGATCTGACCTTTCAACCAACCACCAATGACTTCCTACACGAAATGTCACTCAATTGTGGCATCTCCACAGATGGCAGTCAGCACAGGCCTCCTGAGCCCCAGGCTTCCTCGGGGGCTGAAGGAGCTCCATGTAAATCAACTGTGTGGGTAAGGAGGAAGAGTTGGGATTTAAGCTTTGGAAGCCAGAGGCAGGATCCAGTACCAGTTACATCAGGGTCACGCATCAGAGTAATCTGAGAAGACCATAGCCGTGGTATATTGGGTATACTGGAAACACAGGAGAGGTTGATTGCTCAAGGTCTTCATAGGCAGTTTAACCACTGACTAGATTGTGTTTTCAGTCCTACTGCACTCTGGCTACAGCCAAGTTGATAAATATCTCATTAAATAGATATAGATTTAGATTTAAATTATTTCTTTGAGTCAACGAGCACATCAGGCATGCTCTGGTAAAAGCTGCAGGTGTTTCTAAACAAAGTTTTAAAGAAACAAAGTTTTCTCAAAGACAAGAACTTAAGACCTAAGGAATTGAGAAATCAGGGCTCTGCACTAGAGGCAAAAGACAAAATATCCTCTAATATTAGATATAGTCTGAATTTCCTTTGATGTCAGTATTAAGTCACTACACAGTGACTTAATTGACTGAGTAAAGCACTTGCAAATTATTCTTATTCTGAGCCAGTCCAGTTTACATTGACACATGCTAAAAGGCTTAAACTGGAATGGTCTATAGAATGACAAAGAAATCATTTTTTAAAAAAGTCCTAATCTGGTATTTGCATCTCCACTTTGAGGTACTTCTCTTCTGTCAAGCCTTTTAATTTCTCAGCCTTTCAAGTTTTATTTCTACAAATTTCTAAATCTTGAAATGCAACACTTAAAATTCCCTCATTAAAAGAAACATTAACTATGAAAACAAATGGAGAAGGTCAGGGACAAGGAATTTGTGCAGACTGTCCAGAAAGCAGATGAGGAGATGTCTTGATAGGAGACTTCATTTAACTAGATAACGTGTTCAGTTCTTGAGAACGGTATAAATGGAACTGTGCTGAACTCAAAGCCTGGAGGTGGGTGGTTTGAGGGCTGTTTTTATTAAGTAGTCATCCCTTTATGCAATACTTACTGTTTCTTTGCCATTAAAAGACAGATTTCAGCTGGTTTGCTGCCATGCCAACATTGCTTCTGAGAAGCATGGAGCATGGCTGAACAGAAAACCAGAAAGAAAAACCCAGAAAAAGTCTGCAGTAAAGCCAGCACTGACCTCACATGTTGGTGGTCATTTTCAGTCCATTCTCCCTGGGCATCACTTTGGGATGAAATTCCTTCAGAGCCAAGGAGCACACAGCCAGTCTTCTCTTCAGATCTGGTGCTGGACCATCACCTTCGTCACCATGGACATCACACCACAGCGTTGGTGCCCAGGCGGCGCTGACGGGGCAAAGGCCCATGGCAGGCAGATGCATAGCCTCCTGTTAACACGCTCCAGAAGTGAGACCAGAAAGAGCCCACGCATCCAGGTGTGAAAGGTGAAAAATGGACCTGAGCCTTCGGCATGAGACAGAAACCAGCAGCAGCAGCCTTTTGCCTATGAAGCACCATTCCCTTGATATTTTCTAGTTAAAAATGGGATGTAGCGGATCATGATTACAAGCCATTCCTGGCCTAACCTATTTTCTTTGCCAGTGCCAAACTCACTCCTGAGCAGAGCGAAGCCAAGGAACCGGTCTCAGTGGAGCGCTCAGCCCCACGGCTCGCCACCGCACCGGCTGCTGCAAGGACCGGCCTGTAAGCAGCCAAGGGTTAAGCATCCTCTGCCCTTCCTGAAGGATCCTGAAATAAATGCACACGTTAACACCAAAATAAGTGGTGTTGTCTTCACAGTTACACTTCCCGGAGAGGCATCATATGTAATATTTTGCCACAGCTATTGTGACCCAGAAAATAAAACATAAATCACAGCGTCGGCAATCCGCACTCAAAAACAGCAGCTTAGCAGACAGGTATATGGCAAATCTCCTTCTTCGAGCAAGGTTAAAATAAACCCAGCATTTTCCAGTGATGCAATACATTATACTGACAAGATAGCTGGAAATACCATAAATAAAATGGATTTTATCATCTCCAATGAGTCTCTTGTGGTTAATATTGTTTATTCCAAGAATACCTCCCCCAGCATCAAATATAACTCAGCAGTAAAATGGACTTTGGTTCTCAAACCAAATGGCAGAGCAGGGAGATGCTGCCCTGCGCTTGCACTAATGGATTAACCGACCCGTACACGGTCTGCGCTCGAAGGAACGGCAGCGCGCACCCCGGTCTCGGTTCACATTAACAGGGACAGCAGAACAATAGATGCTATTTCTTTAATGCATGTAGCCTTTCATTTCCAAAGATAAGTAAAAAGAACTCATCTTGTTTGTCTTTTCAACAGAAATTGCTCATTTCCTAAACTCCAGAAGTCTGAATATTCATGGCTATTGTTTGCATAGGCAGTTGTCCTCAGCTACATCCCAATTTACAAAATAAAATTTAAACTCCTGCTTAATTGCAGACTCAAATGGATACTTTGCTTTTAATTACTTCCAAGCCTGTTAAATATCTGACAATACAGGATGCATTCTTCGGCTGTGCGATACATTTATTTACTCCACTGTGCTTTTGGAACTCGCTGAATGTTTATAATTAGGTTGTGTAACCATGCGAACCTTCAGCTGGTGTTTGCTGGTTTTAAAGCAGTTTTGTTCTGCATTTTTTAAGGAAGGAAAAGTTACAATGCACCATGAAAATTACACATTAGTCTTTAATCTATACTTCCAGTCTAGGAAAAAGAAAAAGCCTACTTAAAAATTATAATAGTGATATTTTAAATGCTGCTTAGGTGCAGAGTGACGTTCCTGTGGCAATACAAATGCAGGCAGTGGCATTCAGTCGGTTCCAAAGCCATCAGCGGAGGTTTCCTGTCCCAGTCCCACACCCACCACATCCGAGTGGGAAGTTCTGCTCCCAAACGCAAGCTGCTGGAGCTGCCCTCAGACACCGTGGGCTTTAGGGGACACCTTACGTGTAGATGTGTAATGGGAAAGTCCTGGACGCATCTCTCCAAGACCTTCGGCAATAGCTCTGTTGTGTTAGATAATTATGCTCACGCATGCCTCCTCCAAAAGCTCCCAAGGCATGCGGGCGTCCAACAGCTTGCAGGCCTTCTGGCACAGCTACAAGAGCAAGTGGTGGGGGAAAGTCTTCCCCTGGGGACATGAGCAGGACCCAAAAATCACATGAAGCATCTTTCCAAGTCGTCATCCCCTGAGGCTGAGCCTGGATAATGGCAGCAGTGACTGATGGCAAGCAGGCTGGCCCCAAGCCCTGCACCACAGCTTGGGGACCAGGGCACCTCCGATCCCACCTGCCAAGGTCCACCCGTCACAGCACATCACAGCCACTTTGTAAAGCTCTGCCGCTTCTCGAGCCCTGAAGGACACAGCGATTTCCAACACCAAGGCAGCTCTTGGCTGGTGCCATGCCAGGCAGGGGCATTGATGCTTGCCACAGAGACAGCCCTCGGGGATCAACCTAGCGCTAGCTTTTGTGGAGTTCCTGAAGTCAAGCATTTTTCAATAGACAATTTCTTTTCAGTGAGGTAATTTAAAATCCAGAAATAAGGATTCTTTTCATTATTTCAGGAAAAGACAATTTTTAGATTGTCCTTGGTACTTTCTGCAGTAAACAGCAAAAGAAATTAACATTTGGTGTCAGGTCTAACGATCTGTTAACACACATGTGATTTCAAAATTCTCCCTCATGCCACCCATAAACAGCGTCTCCACCCCATACGTGATTAAGTTCTCCACCACACAAGTGTTCATATGCAGCTTTCTAACTCAGCAACTCTCCATATAGATTTTCTGGTAAGCACTGAGGAACTGGAGAAGTTTCCCTTAGAACAATGAAAAAAATTTAACATAAGCCATGCAACACGTAAATGTTGAAGCTTTGCCATCTCCTCATGCTTCTGTTGCAGTTATAGCTAAAGAGTTACACAAACGTGAGTTTTCTGTTCAGGAGCTCAAGAAAATAATAATGGAATATCAGCTTCACTATGAATCAATATCTCCTAGGATTTTTCTTCCCAAAAATAACCACAAACTTGCATTTTCTTTCCCTTTAGAAGTTTTCAGTCAAAACCAAATAGACATAAAATGCAGAGGATGCAATGGTATCATTCACAAAAAGGGAGCAGGAAATGAGCAGCAATGCGGGTCCCTCCAACCCCACCAACATCAACCCTCCGTCGTCAGGAATAACCTTTATTTTGCCTGAGGAAGCAGATTTGCACCTCTTGCTTCTTGTGATGGAGTTGTTGCATTTAACATCACCATCTGAATGTCATGGCCAAATAACAGCCAAAACACAAGCTGAGGAACTCACCAGCACTTACCCATGACCCACCTGGCAGCAGATGGAGGAGAGCCTGCAGAGCCCAACTGACTTGTAGAACATCTCTTCCCAGAGAGGTTTGGCTCCACAGAGCAGCCTGCGGCAGGGAAACTGTGGAGTTCTGATGTGGGGTGGGAAGTCTGCTACCATGTGACAGCCCAAGGTGGCCTGGTGCTGCGAAGACTTGTAGGAGCAGCTGAAGTCAGGAGCAAGTTTTCCAAGTCTGCATGTCTCTCAGTGTTAGAAGAGCACACACTGTAATGCAGATCCTCTTTATTCCTTTGAGATTTAAATAGGCCAGGTCCCTCACTCAGTGTCATGCAGGAAATTGAACATTCCCACAACTGCATTTCAGAATGTATGATCAGCCCATTTAAGTATTATCATTAGAGAAACAACAGCAAAATACAGATTGGTAAGCACCCCAGCTTACCCACATGCACTTGTCCTTTAATGCCAGTAAGTTATTCCAGGGTTCAGCTCTTTGCTTTCTATCGCTCATTTCAAACATACAGAATAAAAATTGGATTAAATAACGTGCTGAAGGGAATGCTTCACCACTGCGTAGCATGCACTATGCTTGGCAGCACGCGGGATCCACGTGAATTACTGAGGCTCAGGAGCTGGAGTGTTCAGGCACGATGGGAGAAAATACGACACGCTGATGGCTTTCCAATGCCCCTCATAAAAACACAGCTATTCTGGCAAAGCACAAAGTAGCAGTCTATTCCCTTAACAAAATAATGAGTTAGAGAAGTGAAAGAAATAGATGATAGAAAAGAAGGCAAAATATATCCACAAGTCACTTGGTTGAGGACAATAACACGCTTCTTACATTTTGCATCTGCACCATCCACCCCAAGAAGTTGCTAATACACAAGTCAGTCACAGACTAAGTCTGGTAGAAAAGATTGGAAAATTATGTTAATGCGACTCGAGCTGAGAATATTAAACCAAAACAAACAAAGAGACAGAACTTTGTCACCACAGAGGCCGTTGTGCATAGAAATAGCAGTATACTGTCAAATAAAAGGAACAACACATTCACTTCTGAAGTGCATGGGAAATGACTCGTGGTGATGCGAAGGTGGGAAGTGGTCCTCTTGGGCTGCTCGGGAGCAGCACCCCGGGAAAGCTCGCAATGGGTAAAAATGGATTTAGTATGTGTCTCTCTGCTTACATGAACTGGCACTGGCAAAAAGCCATTACAAAGTGAAAAAAGTGTTCAGGTGAAGGTACACATCAGAGTCAGGTTTCACAGTGTCATACAGGATATCAACTACAAAGTCAAAAATGACACTTGCGTTTTAGACTGCCTTTAACATCCACCTGATTCAGGGCAACACGTTGTACACACGTAGCTCTACAGAATAAGTTTGCTTTCTTTTGAGAAATTTCATAAAGAAACTTTAAAACCAACAAAAAACAACAAACAAGCAAGCAGCCCCAGTAACAACCCTCCATCCCCAGAAAACCATTGAATAATGTCCTCACCCAACCCAAGCGCCCCAGACTCCCTGCACCAAATGGCGCCTAAAGCTCCAGTTCCCTGTTTGGGGAATGTAGGAAGTTTGGGTATTGCCCTTCAGGAGGCTGGGCTGTCTGTAACCCCCCCTCGCAGGGGCCAGGAGCACCACCCCATACCAATGTCCTTCCCCAGCCCCCCGGGCACAGCACAGGCTGTGAGCACCCACTCCCATGAGCACAGGCCAGCTTGAGGCATTTTACTGGAAGTCAACCAACACACACCTTATTTTCACTTTAAAAGTTCATCTTTAAGAGAAGCTGAAGAGAATAAGCATGGTAAAAAAAAAAAATCTACATTTTGATCTGCTCTCATGGACCCAAGAGCGATACCTAGATAAAGCATCCATCCCAAAAGGACCAAGGTCCAGAGATGTGCAGCCCCATGGCAAACAAACAAAAAACGGATCAGGAGAGAGCTGAGCTCGGAGCCTGCCACACCCTCACCAAGCAGGAAGATGCAAAAGGGCCTCAGGAATGTTTCAGCATGATTTTCCTTTGGGTAGTTCAACCAAATCCAGCGGGCTGGAGTAACTGTGCTGCCAAACCTCGGCTCTTCCCAATTGCCATGGGAGCCAGAGGAAGCCACAAGGAATTTTGACAGGACAGGGCTGGCTGGGCTGGGTTCAGCCACCCCAGCAGCGGCGTCTACATGCCCAGTTCCCATTCTCAGAGCCTCATCTCCTGCTACAGCCGGGACATCTGGAGGAAAGGACATTGCCTGCATGGGTTGGCTTGGGTGTTCGAGTTCAGCAGCATCCATCAGTAACAGCACTACTGAAGTACATCTTCTTGTAAATATTTTTCTCCCTGCGTTTGCAGTAAGTTCACAGTTTGCGCTGTGCTCTGCAGCTCCGCGAGTGCTGTCCTCCTCTTCCACTTTTGCCTCCTTGGCGCTTAACAGATGTACATGAAATTTCAGCAAACTGTGAAATGAACTGTCATTCAACAAAGCTAAGCTTCAAATAATATCTGCCTACTAATACATATTGCCATCAGCTTCTGAAAAAAACAAAATCCTCGTCAAAATCAGTAGGTCTTTCTGAAAACATAATGGCAGAACAGATTTTTAAGCCTACAGATTTGACTTCGCCACTCCTTACCAGAGAGGGGTATCCAGAAGTCAAATCCTTTCCATTGATCCTAGTGGCAAATGCTAAGAAGAAGAAAATGAGAACCTTAAACTCTGCTAAAAGGATCCAGATGACTTACCATGCTACAGCTTTTATTATTAAATGATATTTTTCCCAACTGAATAAAATTAGGATGCTTAAATGCTGCATACCAGTGATCCTGATTAGTTGTACATCTTGAGGGATGTCTGAAGGATTCAGATAACCAGTGCCTGGGATTACATTTAATTTCTATAGGAATTTTGGATTCAGGGGAAGCATACGAATTTGAGATCATCCAAAACTTGGATAACAAGGTTTCACCCGTTCAAGGCTTGGCTACATTAAGGAGTTGCCCAAGAGCTACTCTGCGTTTTATGTGTAATACATCAACAATTGAAAGAAAGATTTAGAAATAAGTTAATAACATTGGAAAGTAAGCAAAGGAGCACCTATAATGAAGTATAATTGGCACATAATTCAGAAATAAGAGAAGTGCATTAACCTGTTGGGCGAAAGTGCTTCGCACTTCCAGAAGGACCTAAGTGGCTGTAAAGGCTCAGCCTTGTTCAGTGCTTTTGAGAACACGGCTGTTGATAAACATGCATGGCCAGTGCAGCCTCGTAACGGGGTTTCATGAGGAAATGTCCCGAAATCTATGGCAAGTGCTACTGCTGCATGGGGAACTCCAGAGAGCAGCCAGTGAAAGCAGGTTTTTTTCTGACTCCTGAAATATTGGCATTGTACTAAAAATAACATTAGACAGCAGATCACAGAACGTAGAACCATAAACCAGTGGAGTTAGAGCCGTAAGACAAACACTAGGTCTGCAGACAGATTCACACAAACATTGCAGTTCTACCCAAAAAGTCAATACTGGCACGGCTGCCCATGGCACGTACCAGGCAGAGGGGAACGCACGACCCACCCAGGGCCCCCAGCCCATCAGCAGGGGCCGAGCTGCTTGGGAGGGACCAAAATTTCATGGGATAGCCTTCAGAACAGGCCGTTTGGCCTGAGACAAAACCAGTCCAGACACACATGAAGGCAGCTGTCATCTGAGCTGGCCAAATGCCCCTTGAGCTGCATTGTCTTTTATTTTTGGAGAATGAAAATAAAAGTTCCAAGAAAGCAAGCCGGCTCTGACTTCAGACCAATATTGGTAAAAAGCATTGGCTTTCAATAAACTTGGAAATTTACCCACTCCCATCCAAAGTTCGTAAATTTTAGATACAGTTCCCAAAGTGTATTAAGAGTATGCCCTTCCACGCCTTTGAAATACCATCTTCCAGAGGTTAAAAATAATATTTTACCAGCATTTAGTTACTCCAAATGGTCCCAGTTTCTGATCTTGTCGTCTCTATTGGATGTTCTTGCCATCAAGCACACGTGGCATCTTCAGCACAGTCATTTCTTCTCTCTCCATCACAATAGCAAAGATCCCATGGGCCAAATAAAATATTGCTTCACGTGGCAGAAATGCCTTGGTGCCCAGGCAGCGACACAGACCTGATTCTCTGTGCCCATGCCAGAGAGCCTGCAGTGCCCGTACTGCCTTACCCAGGAGAGAAAGGAAACTGATTTTAAATAGGACGAAATTAATTTCTCATTAGGAAAATAGATGGGGTGTTAAAAACTGGAGTAATTGCAGTTACACAGGACGGAGGGCTGAGCTCGGCTAGCTGAAAAATTGACCATCAGCAAGCACCGAAGCCAAAGTACCTGTTTGCTCTGCTGCCAGCTGTGCTGCCCAAGGATCAGCGAGCCCGGCGGGAAAAGACAGATGCCGAAAAGCCAACGTAACCTCGCAAGTAGGCAACGGGGAAAACACAGAGGAAGAAAAGGCTGTCAATATTAATGGAACATCAAAACTTCCAGGAACATCAGCGCCAGGTGATCAAAACAAAACAACCCAACAAAATCCCCTGCCAGTGAGGAAGCCGCAATAAACGTGAGACAGCAGGAGCTATGGATTCCAGCCCCGGCGCCAGGCGGGAAGGGCCATATTCGAAGCTGCAGAAGTAACTCACCACATGTTCTTACGAGACCCAGCGAGCCACTGAAGTACCCATGCATGGTCGCTCTCCGGCATCACGTCTCAATAACGGTCACCTCGCCATTTCGTCAGAAGACAGATAGGGCTTGCTGCATTGGTTTTATGACCTCAGTGCTTTTTTTTAAATGCTTTGCCATGTATTTACTCTTATTTCCATTTGTTTCAAAGAAATGGAGACAATATAAGCACACAAGAAGAATCAGACATGAAAGTTATTATCTGAGTTTTATCAGTTTGTTACTGCTGGAAGGTGGCAAGTTTATGGGAAAAATATAGTGAGTGGGTTTTTATTTCTTCCTGAGCTAAAGAACAAATAAAACCCCAAAGTTCTATCCCAAGGGAAAAAAAACAAACTGTTTTTAAGTTGTAGCAACAAGTTGAATTCAGTCAGGTGGGTGGACAACACAGGGCATCTGCGTACCACAGCCTTGGCTCCGCACCCCAGGAGCAGGGGATGGGACATGGTCATGCAAGCCCCAGCCCGCCACCCCTCCCTGCAGCCCCAAACACATCTCCTCTATAAAAATGTTTGTTCTGGACTGGATGATGTGAGGCATGACTTCTCTGGCGAGTCCAGTTTGAGATATTTTAACAAAATTTTATTTTATCTTTATCCCCTGTAAATCCAAACTGCTGCTATTCCGACAACTACAATGTCAACAGCATCTCATTGATGAACCAAAGCCAACACCAGCCCAAATACTTCAGTCCAGGGGGACTACATTACAGCAGGATTTGTCCCAAGGAGGAAAGGGGCCTCTTCTTTGCCTCTCCAGTCTCACTTGGAGCAGATGCGGGGCAACGCTCAATGGAGCACAGGAGCTGGTGAAAAAGAGCATATGAGAGTAGTCTGCCACCCCGTAGGGCAAACACAATCCAGGGAAAATGGCAAAGGGATTTTATTCCAAGGAGAAAAAAAAAAATAAGTTTCTGGGGTTCTTATTTAACAACTGAAATTGAAGATTGCCTAAGTAAGCATTGTTGAAATCATTAGGAATGACCACACCATTCCAACATCACCATAACGTCATTAGCTGTGTCATGACAGCAGAGCCCCAGGTGCCACAGGGAGATTTTACACTTCTTTTGGTTCTGTCTCATTTTAATAGATCAAGTCTTTTTAATTCATTCAAGATAAAAATTAAGGTAAAAGCAGACAGACTTACAAACATAGGACGTGAGAAAAAAAAGTCAAATTTATGTAACATCAGCTCTGCATCTCCCTGAAATAAGGGCCGGTTACTGCTTATGCCAAACGTGCTCCTGACAAAGGAAACAAAAGCCAATGCCTGCAAGGGGCCATTAAACCCCATCCTGCAGAGCCACAGGACTGCAAGCTGTTATTACCCACCGAGCTAGTCAACACTGCAAAAAAATAACGCAGCCAAAAGAAATACTGCCGTGAAACAAAGGACACGGAAAGAAAAAGGTTTGGAAGAAGCTGCCTTGAGATGCATTGACCACACTTTGAATTGCTAACCCTTGTTTTTAAATCCTTTCTTCCTCTGGAGTCTCACAATGGGAACCCCCATCGCCCTGTTGTCTCCAGCCACCCCACAGCCTAGAGAAGACTCAAAGGCACTGCTATACAGCAGCACTGGTGACCCTGCCAGGTCTGTACTGGTCCAGAGCAGGCTCAGCACTGCCTGTGCACCCAGCTGAGGTTTGGGATAGGGACTGCTGTGCTGCAGACAATACAAAAAACCAGTCCAGAGCTGTCCTGGTGATCTCTAGCACCTAAGATGCATCACAAAGAAGAAAAAAAATCAACTCCCACTAGATTAATTTGAAAACAAACAAGTAAGGATTCTATATAGCTCCCTTGATATGAACTATGGAAAATAGCATGTCCTGTCAAAAGCAGTCAGTGTCTCCTTCGTGGAACCCCTACGCACTGCACATCGCTGTTTCCCAGGCCTGTCCCTCAGACCACCTCCAGGCTCAAGGGAGAAGTGGGATACAGCCTCCACTTCCTTGGGCTGCACAATGCTGGAACATGGACTGGAGCCCAGAAACCCTCCCCACATCCATCACAAGTTTCCGGAGTCTCGGACAAAGAAAGTCTCCACAAGAAAAGGTAATTTGGACCAGTCAGATGAACGTATATTAAAAACACAGGGATAGGTTCCAGAAGTCAGGATTCAAGAGCCAAACTATAAATGAAATGCTTGAGGAAATATTTACACATTGTGTTTTCAGAAAGCAGCCAAACATTGTTCTAAAATGATGTTTCTAACCCCTTTTGATAAACTGTGTATACAAAGAATAAATTTAAAGTTAGATCCGTGAAGGCTGTCAAGAGCTACAGCATTTATTTACAGGAAAGAGGAACAATATTTTGACTTCTCTTGAGCAACCTTTCAGGAAGGGGACCTTTTTGTGACTTAAAAGCACAAAGAAATGCCACATTAGTCAAAGGTCCATTTCCCGGCTACAACAGGAGCATTACTTTGTAGTGACCTGCAGAAGGCCTCCATTTCTCAGCACGGGTTGGAGCGAGCGTGAAGTGAAAGGCACTGCCAGCCTTAGCCAGTCATATCTAAGCAGCATTTCTAAAGGTGGTTTTTTGTTTCAAAAGCTTTATGAACCACCGTCTGGTATCCTGCAATTACAGATCTACCTGCTTTAGGACGGCTTAGGAGGCTTTCACCTCCTGTGAAATGCAATGATTTTCTTTCAGGAAAATTGGTCAGGGAGATAGTAAAGAAACCAAGAAAGGTGCATCTGCTGTAGCCAATGGCATCATTAGATTAATGATTTAAAGAACAAAGTCTTTGAAGACACAAGAGTCACTCCCATTGAAAGGGACAAACGGACAAACCCACACTTCAGAGAGCACCTGCTCTCCAAAATTAATAGAGGCACTTTCACTTCCTTAATGTCTAAGGCTTCCTTAGTCAGACTAAAGCTTCACCAAGGGTCTTGCTCCAGAATCGTGTGCTAGTAGGAGGAAAAAAAGCAGTGCACGCCTTCCTGGGGAGGGGCACATCATTCAGACCCCAGGACTGGTCCGTTCGAGTCCAGTGCTCCCCAGACACGGCACAGACCCACACAGCCGGGGCAGCTCCCATTCCCTCTCCCGAGGCAGAGGGCAGCAGCCACAGACCCGAAACCTGTCACACTGCCCAAAGCCAACCCACCCACGCCCCGTAGCTCGTCGCGGGGGCACAGCGCAGCGGGAGCGGCACAATTTTGAAGGACTCCTGCAGCTATTGTGGCTGGTTTTCTGTTTCTTTCCTTTCCAGAGATACTGACGTATTTGTTATACTAAAGCTGAATTTTTTTTTACAGCTCCTGAGGGGTTAATTCAGTGGGATGCTGTTATTTTGTTTGTTAGACTTGATTTTTTTTAGACGAAACCTGAGATATACCTCAGTTGTATCTTGTGCCTCTCCTGTGCTGAATAGGCTTCACAGGGATGTGCAGCAGGACTACAAACAGCATTTATTTCCGTCCTCGCTCCATCACTGCCAGATTCTTTCAAGGCCTTTCCTCCACCTCCCTTTTATGACTGTAATTGTGTGATAACTATATGGTGCATTGCTGCTGCATTTCACCGAGAGGTTGTAGACCTATTTTTTGCTTGAAGCACACATCCACGCACAGGCATAACTCACTTGGTTTTCTCTTCCAGAAGAATAAATCTTATCTTACCCAAAAAGCACAAACCTTTTTCTTACCTTCTTTTTTCATTTTTCACTTAAACAATTACCTGAAGTCATCCAGCTGAAGTTAATGTAGTTCAAACAGGGGTGACCATGCTGCAAAACCGCTGTCTCAGGGTGACATGACGGGTAGCGAGCGGTTGAATTAGCATTTGATGAGCTGCGCTAATGTGAATTACCACACGTACCTGTATCTCCATGCGTTCCCATTCCAGGCTCGGCAGGGCTCCAGCATCCCTCTCCGCTCGCCAGCAGGTTGACTCAACTCTCAAGCACCGCTCAGCTCGAGGTCCTACTCTGTAGGCAGGAGTTCTGCAGCAGCCACACCGAGATTACGTTTTGAACAAAGGCTTCTATGAAAACAGGCTTCCACTCTTCCTTCTCACCCCAGATTTAATACGTATTTATTTTGTAGGCAGATACACTTTAACCACAACTACTTGAAGCCTACTGCCCAGAAGTTGAATCTAATTTTAAATTCACAATTCCAGCACACAGAAATACTGTAACTGCTGAAGAGCTAATTTGGGTCTGTTCCTGCAATCAATTCTAAAAATGTTAATTTAGAAAAAAATCTTCAGAATTATATTATTTATAATGTAAAAGTTTTAAGTTTGGTTCAAATTTGAAAAGACTTCACCTTTCAAATGTTTATGAGAATATACCCTTGTGATCTGAGAGCCTCTGCACTTACCAGCGCAGCTTGATAATTTATCTTCAGTAACATCCACCCCACCGTTCTAGGTTCTGCTCAGGTAATACGTTCATTGCGGCTTGCGGAGTGCTGTCATTTTATGTTATGACCCCAGTACTAATAGATACGAGTAAACGGAAACCAGAGCACCACACTGATGCGATGCTCTGAACAGCGCTGTCTGCAGCCACCCCTCACACTCAGGTGCTGTGGAGAGTTCTGCTGCCGCAATGCCAGTATTTTGAAAAGAATGCGCCTGAGCATTTCTGTCCCCTGGAATTCACTATAAAGTGAATTTGTAATCCACTCCTGCAGACTCAGACTTCTAACAACCCCTTCTGGAGCGCTGGTGGTGAAGACACCACATCCCTGAAGGAATACCGACAGACGTGACATCTTTGGAAGATCCAGGTGTGAAGGGAGCCTGTGCTAGTTTCTCCTCCAATATTTGTCAGAATTCAGAAAATCTGTTGGGTGATAAATTCATGCTGTTAGAGTTGCTCTTCTCCCCATCCTCAGCAAAAGCAAGAGGAAAAGATTGTAATCAAATATCTACAGAAAGAAGGAAAGATACTGAGGAGACGACGCTTTGGTGTGCGAAAGCTTCTCTAATGTGTTTAACGGAGAGAATAAGTTTTACCAGGAGCATTCAGAATACCGGCTATTTACGGCACTCGGGGTGGGAAGGAGGCAGGCACATGCCCCCGCTACACCTGAACCCCACTTTGCCTGCTGGAGAAGTAAGGCTCAGACCTAGATTTCAGACACAGGAGCTGTGTGCCCAGCTTCCAGTCTGTTTTACAGCCTCACTTTTATTCCTTCCACCTCTCTGATTTCACAAATACATGCTTGAAATTTTGTTTTCATTCCAAACAAGAAGCCCCTCCCCAAAAATATCTCAAACACTATTTTTTATTCTGCAGACAGGAACTGTTGCTGCAGAGACCAGAACAACATGCGTGTTGCTGGCCATGGCCAGCACATAGTCAGCTAGCAGAAACCCAATAAATGGTCTGCACCTTCCAGGATGGAGCCGTACAGGATCATTCACAATAATTTTGGGGAGTGGCACTTGCAAGTCAATGGCTTCCCCACTGCAGCAATCCCATATCCGCCTGCAAAAAAAAAGTTACAACACCAGAACGGTGCCACAAGATGCCAGCAACCATCCTGGAACTGGGGATGGTTTAGCAGGAGAACTTGGTAGTGCTACAGCTCTGCTCAGGAAACCCTCTTTGATTCTTGGCTGCTAAAGTATGACTAATTGATAGGGAAGGAAACTTTAACCACACTGACTCCACCAAGTGATTGTACAAAATAATTCAGGCTCTATTCCTTTGTCTCCTGACATTTGATTTTGTACTACACGGCACACTCTGCTCTTCACATGCAGTCTCTCGACACTGGCAAAAATGAAATATGAGCGATGTAGAACATAAATCAATATAAACTAATCCTAGACAAGTGTTCAGAATAGGAATATTTGCCATCTCTTTACGTTGTGATTTATAAGTTTTACTGCCGTTGCCACTCATTATACAATATACTCAAGCTTAAAAACTGCTACAAGGGCTCTGCGCTCTCCAGTGCAAGGACAGTAAGTGATGAACTTGAAATTATCCACAGACTTGCAGCATCTAAACTCGTGGGGGTTATACAAAGCCACAAAACATTTGGATCCACTTCAGTGAAGGCTTATTTTATAGCCCTTAGTAGTAAAACTCACGAGTGAGAAATAAGCTCAATTCCCACCCCAGTTAAATATTCAGGAAATCTGAGAAGCGGCTCGAGCCTGCAGCCCAGAGGACATCCCAGTGAAGCTTCATGGAGCTGCCGCGCGCCCCGGTTCAGGAGCAGACAGGGCACTGGGTCTGCCGCTCCCCCAGGCGTGCAAGTTTACCATTTTTAGAGAACGTAAAGCCCGGGGTAGAAGCTAAGAGAGAAGTACAAGGAACAAGGTCATTCTTTGTACAGGGAACACAGAGGTTTTCCTCCTCTCTTCCCACATCAGTCGGAATATTTTATTTCAGAAGGTTCAGGGAGATCACTTTTAGGCAGGAAAGGGCAGACTAACCTTTTGGGGCCAAGTTTCTTAAACATACTTAGATGCCAGACAGCAGAATTCTCATCTGTTCGGAGCTGGCTTTAAACGTACTCCACAAGACTGAGCGAAGCAGTCGACAACCTTTTGTTCAGGGCTGTTAATATGGAATCACAGAATGGTTTAGGTTGGAAGAAACCTTTAAAGGTTATCCAGCCCAACCCCCCTGTGAGGAGCAGGGACAATATATTTCAGATGTAAATGGACCAGAACGCCCAAACTCCCTATGCTGCTCTGCGTTGCAGTAATATTTCCTCCTGCTGCTTCTCCTTAGCCCAAGGGACTCCAAAGCCCTCCTGACAACAGGATGGGTCGGGAGTCCCTTTCCCAGCAACCAGCAAATAAGGCAGCTCCCTAGAGAGGTGTCTAGCTGAAACTATACAAAGAGAAGAGATATAAAGTCTGTTCTTCCATATTCCATCTCAGCAATTTGCCACCAGACTATTTTGCAATGAGAAGGATGAATTGAAGGAAAATAAGCAACATATCCTCCAGAGGAGTCATGTTTTCTGGGTCTGATCTTGCAGGTTTTGGTGGAATAGGTTTTGAGGATACCCGATGGTCAAGGCTGTTGGGTAAGGGCCTCATTGCTGAATCTCTCTTCAAAGCATGGCTTCAGGAGCTCGGAGAAGAAAGCAAAAGCAGACACATCTCTGCAGTTCAGTGCAGCTGGTTCTACATCCCAGCTACGCTGGTGTTTCCAAAATATATACATGTATGTGCTCAGCCATACATATTGAAGTTTGAGCTTGGTCACACAGTCATACCATTACCCTTAACCTTACAAACGTACTGATTCCCCTTGGAATGTAGTCTGGGATGCAGGTACTTGTAGAATCACTGAAGGGTTTGGGTGGGAAGGGACCTTTCAAGGCCACCCAATGCAACCCCCCTGCAAGGAGCAGGGACATCTCCAACCAGATCAGGTTGCTCAGAGCCCTGACCAACCTGGCCTGGAATGTTTCCAGTACTTGCCTGCTAAGCCCTGGACCCCAGGAACATGCACGAGCAGTTTAGCTGTACAAATCAAATTATAGTCAGTATAGACTGTAATTGCTTGAAAGTTAGAAGAAATTAGTCTTTTCCTGGGCTGCCATTTCAGCCAGCCACAGAAAGGCTCTTGCCAGTTATCAAGCCTTGCAGCAGCCTCTTGGACCTTCCCCCAGGTGGGTCCCTACCATGGTCTCCATGTAGCTGTGATGATAGGCCCTCAATACAACTTTGCCTTGAAAGAATAAGATAGAGCACAGTGCAAAACCATCCATCACAGGCAAAAGAGAAGATAGTTTTTCTGTAGGTGCTATCAAAGATTCTAAGAACTGACCATCGTTTTTTTTGTTGGCAGCTCTACTTTCTACACTTACCATCGACCTCTTTCCACTACCTCCTTGTGATACGGGGCTGTTTGTCAGTAACTAGCATATTAATAACGTTCGGCTGATGAAGCACTGCAGGAGCCATCATTAGACAAATCCTATGTACCTGAGGCAGCGCGAGATGAAACACAAGCTTTGAACTTCAAGCACAAGCAGACGATCCACAGCCAGCAGTGCTGCCGGGGCAGGGAGAGACACAACCAGGGAGAGCACAGGTAAACGGATCCACGTGACACGGAACATCACAAAATTCAGAGTTACATATTATTACCTCTTTCTTCTCTTTACATCTTCCACTGCAGCAGCAGCCAGGCCGGTTCTCGGTGAGGCAGCTCAGGTGCCAAAGCCAAGCAGGCTGCACCATCAGCTCTGCACCGGAACAGCGGCTGTGGGGTGCAGCCCAGAGTGCTCTGCTCCCAGAGCGACCAATCCAACAGCACACAGTACCATCTCACTGCAAAGAAACACCAAGACAAGAGATGAGAGGCTGGGAAGTGACATCTTTCAGGAAAAAAAAAAAAAATAGGTGGACAAGGCAAGGCAGGCATTCCTCCTCAATAGATACTTTAACAGCACCTTTTGCTTCCATCACCTCATGAGTTGCTGGTTTTCCTGATCCTGACAGGACCCCTCATGAGGATCAGCTGTCTCTTTAAAAGAATGATGTATTTTTAATAGCAAAATCCCTGTTCTTACTCCTTTCAGGACCTCTAATAAGCTTTCTTGTCCTCTGTATTGCAGTAAAATTAGAAGGCAAGCCTCTATTTTCTTCCTTAAATGTCTTTTTGTTCAATGCTGTGACAGGTACACTAGATATTTTCCACATTCATCATTAGGTGCCGTGAGGTCTGCCAACGCTGGGAAAAGTATAACACCTCACCACTTACACTTCTTTCGGTTGTAAATTTTGTTACTGGATTGGTTTTGTGTTTTGGGGTTTGTTTTTTTTATTTGGCTAGTTGGTTTGGGGTTTTTTTAGTGCATTATTTCACACCTTTGTCTTTTCTGCTATCGCAGTAGTTTAGCAGTGTACCCTCTGTCAGGGCCGAGGGCACTAATGAGCCCTAACGTCCCTGGTCACCCTCCCCCGCCCTGCCCATGGCCCAGGACCCTGTTCCAGCCCAGCCCAGGGCCCACCACTGCCCCGGTTCCTCTCCATTCCCTCACCAGGCCATACCCAACCTCTGAAATCCAGCACACAGAGCCAGACACACTTAGCAAACCTGATTCACAATTCAAAAAAACATGGAGAAATGTACCAGACAGACTTCATGAGAGCTGGCTACCAGCGGCACACACAGCAAAGTCTGGTTGATCAGAGTAATAAAAGGAGAATAAAATGCTGCTGTAAGAATATGTGCAATCAGATGTTTGATAGAAATTTTAGAAAAGGTTTTGTGTTGAAGACTTAAAGAGGAATAGCAGCAGCAGGACCCCACACATCCCGGCTGTCCTGGGACAAGCAGAGACTTGTGGAAGGGTCTTTCCAGAGTAGCCGTGCTGGACAGCAGTGGTTCATCCATCCAGTGCGCTAACGAGTTACTGCTCCTTCAGCAGAGATGAAGACTTTTGTCAAGCCTACAGCTCTAGAAAAGTCACATTTTAATGTTTTCCCAGCCACCACAAGCCGCTTCACACAGCTGATGGGAGAGGCCTTAGAGCCGCCCGTGGGGTTTGTCTCTCCATTTGCAGACACAGGGCTATTTCCTCAGCTCCTGGTGCAAGCTCGTTACCAGCATAAGGAGATTCACATCCGCTGCCACATCTGACAAACCATGCATGCACTTCATATTGAGCAATAATTGGGTAAATAAGAAATAACCCCAGCAGCAGAGGCCTCATTCTTCTCTGCCCCTGCAGACAGGTCCTCCAGACCCAGCAGAAGATCATGCTGGAGTCCCAGAGGCTGCAGGAGCTGCTCTGTCTGGATGAGAACAGCTTGTCTTGGAATTTAGGGTTTATACCCGAGCAGCTGGGCATTTAGGCAGAAAGGATTACAGGCTCAGGGGGAGTTTTCCATCTAAAAGGATGATCAGCAAGTTTCAGTTGCTGCCAGCGTTAGGCAGGACCTGAGAAGGGAGCTGTCAAACTGAGCTCACACAGCAACTGCATACTTACACCTACATCTTCCCTGGCTGCGGTCTGGAACCGTCCCACCCTTTCCTTCTGAAAATCTGCAGCTCTCCAGGAACGGGCATCAGAAAACTGAAGCAGAGTAATAAGTGGGCAGAGGGAAGCATACCATATGTACATATTTGCCGTATTATTTAACTTAATTAGTGCTTTACCTTTGTTACTATTCCCATTTTTTCTACCATCTCTAGGTACTTTAATAATCTTTTCACAGAAAAATTAGTCTCCTCATACACCAGTTAATGTCAAAACAAGGTGCTTGCAAGCCCAGGCCCGCTGCCTGTTGAAAGCCACAGCAGATGTCTGTTCTGATCATTATTTGTTGCACATATGAACCAGCCACTGAGAGGTTCTCTCTCACAGATGCATTTGTTTGATGCTTCCATTTCATTTGGAAATGCTGCAGTTGGCCAACTGCAGCAAGAATGGATTCTGCAAAAACAGATGGAGATTATCCTGCCGATTGCTGGTTCTTAGTCATAGTTCAGAATATTCTCTGTGCTATTCCTCTAAAGTATATTCATGCAAAACAACCACATCAAAAGTCCTCCTACATCAAAATGTAGTAACATTTTGAGGTTAACCCTTAAGAGCACCCAAGGAAATTACGGACAAAGCTGATTTTCAGTCTTACTACTCCAGTTTTGTGTTGTTGAAGCAACATGGAGAGGTGCGTACTTACTGGAAGATAAATGCCTGCAGGAGATAGAAGGCGTAGCCCACACAGGGCATTGGGCAGGAGTTCACCCACGCTCCTTCATCAGCTGTGAGGCAGGAGAGAGTCCCATGGCAGGAACGCGTGCGCTCAACACAGAACAGATGCTATGTCAAGTACCTGCCTCTTGCTGTGCCCCCAGGTCCTGCTCTACGATCATCCCCTTAATAACCAAATTCCTTGTGAGGGCTAGAGCCACCTGAGCACACAGAAAAAAAAACCTGAAGTTTTGCCCTGAAAAGCTGACATAGGAATAACCAGCATAGAAAACAGAAGTGGAGGAAACGCCAGAATCAATAGGCAAGAGACTGCAATGTTACATAGGCCTACCGTCTGCAAAATGCAGCTCTAGCAAATCCACATTATGTTTGGTTTTTTTTTTAAAAAAAAAAAACAACCAACATTTGTATGCAACATGGTGGTACCTCAGGAACAAGCTGCTGACTTGTAGGAAGAAATAAGTGACTAATAGGAAAAAATGTGATTACTGTTGATAATTGTACCTTTGCATTTTACAGCAGGATCTGAGGCACAAAAAGCACAGCTGTTGCCCAGACAAATATGAAATGCATAAACAGGTACCAGCAAGAGACTCTCAGAGTAGCTAGAGAAGACAGTTCCTGTGCACAGTAATGTTTTTTTGGAAGAGTAGCTGGAATGTGTTTTGATTCATAAATGTGTCATTTTGGGAGGGAGGCTGGAAAATGTGATAGCAAGGATGGTGCTGGGATGAGTACTGGGAGTGTGGGAGACAGGAGCACAAAGAGCAAAGGGAAAAATAGCCAAGAGTTCAGAGGAAGAGGATCCAGCCCTGAGGAACAGAAGTCTCCTTGTATTGGCCCTCTAGTCTTTTGATACTTGAATACAAATTAAGCCATCTGCATGGAGAAAACAAACTCCACTCTAATCCAGCAGAAGCTCCCACATGTCTACAAAGTTGGTATCTCACCAAAAAAATAGATGTTGCCCAAGTAACTGAATTTTCCTGATGGTCCAGGCTGAAATATGTAGTCCAAGGTCTGTCAGTCTCCTAGAAAGAGGAGGAGCATGATGAGCCTCTTGGAAGAAGAGCAGGACATGACACAAACAACAGATAGACAAGGCACAGCCGCTGAACTGCGCTCCTAACTCAGACCGCAGGCACAGCAAGGGTCCCTGCCCAGGGGCTGCGGAAGCTCATCCTCGGCTCCCTGAGCACGGGTGCTAAAACAAGGTCTGCAAGCTCTCCTGCTCTACCTATGGTTAGTTTCTGACAAACTTATAATAAAAGAACAATAAACCAGACCAGGAGCAACTCTCAAAGTTCTGTCAGTGTGAAAGAGAATTAAAATGTGGCAAAGTTTATTTGCGCAGTAGATCCCCAATTTATCTAAGCACTGCAAAGAAAACCCCAGCTATTCCTTTGTAACCAGCTTTCCAACAGAAGAGCCTGCCATAAAGCCTACAGAGCACAGCCTGATAGTATTAGACTTCAAATAATTTTGGGCACTTCAGAAGAAGTCTTTTTACGCCAGCTTATTGTCAGTTTCCCTAGAAACGGCAATCTGCACCCACTAGCAAAGGAGTTGGAACTCTTGTTAATTTTAGCTGCCGCTGTTTGTTCTAACTTCATTTCCATTTTCAAAGAACCAGACACGGAAGTACTGTAGCATTTCACACGGCCGTTCCGCAGGGCAGAGGCAAACCCTGGACCCATGCCGTTTCACTCGTTAAGCTCTGGGTTTGTATCAAGCCACTGTAATCACAAAGTGGTCCAGATTTGCTCCTCACTGAGCCCAAGCTCATCCAACCCTCAAAGTCTTGGCTGGAGTTTCGAGCCAACAATGAAATCCAGGAGATGTGGGCTGGGATTTTATCAGCATGAAGTTTTGCAGGGTTTTGCATTGGAAGAATTAGGGGAAACCACACACTCCAGACACATGCAAATGGAAAGCATTGTACACCATCTCCTCCGCAGAGTCCAGCAGTTAGTTTTCAAAGCCAGAAAGGGCAGAGTCTGAGCAAGACCTGGCTGGTTTTTCATATTCTCTGCAGTTTTAAGAAAACTATGGAGATACTCCCCCAGGACTGGACCTGAATGCAACTCACGGCTTTTAATCAAGCTTTTTGAAGGCTGGCAATGAGCTGCCTCACAAAGCTCTATAAGCAACACCTCAAAGTCAGTTGACCTAAAATCACATCTCCCCAGTACCTTTGCAACTGTTCTCCTGGGGAAGCAGCAGCGTTCTCAGGGAACTGCATTTAACTAAGTGTGCAAAATTTCATTATTTTGACTCTAACCAGCTTTCACGCAGATGATGTTTTGTACTACTTACAAGCCACCTAGCTCAGCATATCCCCATCAATGGTGCTTCAAACATCACATCCTTGCTCATTTTACCTTTATGCCTTTCTGTTTGTTCCGTGTCAGTTTTAAGCTTATTGTCACTGCTACATTACTGAGCAGGCATAGCTTGAGCCTTCAAGCTCCATCATGCTACATCTCCTTAATTTCCTTATCACCGTATATTTCGGGCTGTGCTAAATGTTTTGATTTTTGCAGGCTTACCCCTTTTCTTTTGCTTTACTGCTATCCACGTTAGTTCCTGCTTCTTGTTGCTTCTGCTGTGTGAGCTGAAAATAAAACAGGATCGATCTCAGGTCAGAGGAACACAGCCTGACCAGAGACCTCTTCCAGAGATCTTCAATCAGTGGTATGTATCTTCACCTTGATTCAGCTGATGAAGAGCCCTTCATTCCTGAAAACAGCATCTTCTAATCAACTTTGCTTGCTTACCACCTCATCTTAGGTGTTGGTTCTGTAGGGCATGAGTGTTTCACAGTGCTCTCACCAGAGAGCAGGAACAATCCCACAATTAGGACAGCATAAGAAATCTCAGACCAATCATGTGGGATGTATTACACAATAAATAGCAAGCTGAAGTACCCAGGAGCTGCAGACTCCACTCAACCCCAAACACAGTTATGTTGCATTACTCACCACCATAGTCTGCTCCATAAGCAGCAGTTTGGGGGCTTCAGAAGTCAGGTCCTGGGCTGAACCCTCCAGATTGCCAATAGATCTGCTTTCAAACTCCTGAGTGTCTGTCCAGTGATGCAACTAAAGAATTTCAACTTAATTTCTAGCTTGCAAAATAACCATTTTGCTAAAATTTGTTTCCTCTGGTATTTTTCTAGCTCACTTTAGACAGTAGACTAAAATTTCATCTAAATGTCTTTATGTTCTGGCAGAATGAAAAATTTTAACCAAGATTTTGTACCTATCACAGGCTCACAGCTCAGGCTGGGAGGGACCTTTGGAGACCTCTAGTCTGACATTCCTCTCAAAGTGGCATCAAAGCTGAGTTCAGACAAGGTCGGTCCCAGCTCTGTCAACATGGGTCAGGAAAACATCCAAAAATATGGCTACGTTTTAAAGTGTTTCTTTGTGTTCTTAAATGCTGACCTTACATTATTGGGGGAAAAGCCTTTCTAAAATGGAGGCATGGCTATTTGTACTGGAGTTTTCTGACAAAGAATTGCTATCAAGAGCAGAATTTCTTTGGCGTGCACAGATCCTGTAAAACATCCAGCCAATGCTTCCCTGCAGTGTAGACATAAGGCTGAAAAACAACAAGATACTGAAAAGAACACAAGACAGGGGCAATGATTACAACAGAAGGTAGAGTGAAGATGTAGGCTTAACCTCAGGGAAATAAAACTTTTAAATAGCTGAGGAATTTGGAAATACTCTGGCTTGAAATTCAAAAGGTCAAGAGATATTGAAATGACTGCATTATATTATGAAGCGCACCATCACATCAGATACCAAGTTTTCTTGTGTAGAAGTTCAAGAACTGGAAGTGCACTCACGCTATTAGCATTTCATCGTGCTCTGTCTTTTCTATCTCACCATGGATTGCTTTTCTGGTTGTCCTCAAGATACTTTGGCATCTATTTTTACTTTTTATGTTTTTCCCCTCTATACTCAAAATCTAACAGAAAGCAAATACTACTGAGATGCCACTTCTAACCCCACTCCTACAAAAACAACAAAAAAAAAAGCCTGTTTATGGTAGTTTTACAAATTTTCTCACACAGATCAGAAAGGATGAGCAAGCAGACTGGAGCGACTGTTCCACAACAGACCAAGTGTTATTTAGCCATCAGTTATGTAAGATCAACCCGACCAGGCTACAGGGGAGGGGGGAAAAAAAAAACCCAAACCAGAAAGGTACAAAAGGTAGGTGTGAGCTTGGTAAGACTGGCAAGAAAAGGGGATATAGCTCACTAATGTAAAATCCATAAACCCTGTTTGCAGGGCACCAATGTGATCTTGGACAAGCCTGCACGAGAGTCAGCAGCACATAATTTAATGTACAAATCCTGGAAACATTAGTTTCTAATAACAGTTGAGTGAGGAGAGAGAGTAAAGCAGAGCGGACGTACCTGCTGGTTTTATGCAGTACTAACACTGTATTTTTACAGGGAACTGCAGCGCTAAAAAGAACTCGTAAAAATCAAGCCTCATACGTACAAGATTGTTACAGGGTCTTTTTTTTGCATGCCTTGGAGACTCAGCCACTTTGTAAGAAAGGGAAAATTGAGTTGACTTGCCGTTAAATAGGAATGGATTGTTGAGCCTATCGAGTCAGTTTAAATTTACAGAAATGTAAGCAAGAAAAACATGGACCCAAGAAGCCTGCCTGACAGAAGTGAACCGCATAATAAGTGCGATGCTCTTAACTAGAAAGGGTACAGCGACCTACTTGGCTGGTCAGGAAGGAAGGACGTTTTTGCCAGGCTGGAGCACCAAGCACTTGCTAGAGCACTTCCAGGGAGAGTGCAAGGGGTGGGTGACGACACAAACGCAGTCATAAGCTAAAAAACGGGCCAAGAGGCTGCCGCAAGGCTTGGTGACTGACAAGAGCCTTTCTGTGGCTGGTTGAAATGGCAGCCCAGGAAAAGATTAATTTCTACCTTTTAAGCAGTTACACGGTCTCCACTGCTCATAAGTTGGTTTGTAAAGCTGAACTGATCATGCATGTTCCTGAGATCTGGGGCTTAGGAAGCAAGTATTAGAAACATCCCAGGCCAGGTTGGCCGGGGCTCTGAGCAACCTGATCTGGTTGGGGACGTCCCTGCTCCTTGCAGGGGGTTGGACTGGGTGGGCTTGAACGCTCCCTTCCCACCCAAACCATCCTGGGATTCTATGAAATACAATGTACAGTGGCTAGAATAAGTTACAGAAATCAGCTATAGGGGGAGGCGGAACTCTGAAGCTTTCCCCAGCACAGATTTTGCAGAACCCCAGTTTGCTCATGAGAAGCCACATTAATGTAAATAAGAAAAAATTGGTTGATTTTAAAATTAAAAAAAAGAACATTCTTAATTGTGGATTTTTCTTTTATTATGCAGCTTAGCAGCATAATTTTGGAGTGTCTGGTCAAATGCCAATTAACAGTAGAATAAAGAGCTGTTAATTTGGCCATTGTCTCATTTTAGCTTAGGCAGATAATCAACAAGAAAATTACTCCACTCAGGGGTAAAAGGAGGTCTGGTAATAAACCAAAGGAGAAGGAAAAAGCTATAAAAAAAAGAATGAATACAGACTAACAGAGATGACTCCAGCAGTCAGGGCATGTGCTGAGGATAGCAGGAGACCACCAACACAAGTGGTCCATGGCAGACCACTCTCCAGCTGACTCATTCATGTGGTTAAATAACTCCCACGGTTTGGCCAGGCTACAATAAAATAACCACGGACAAATGGCACGAACAGGTAGGATACCAACCACGTGTGCAGCACGGGAATACCAGTTATGAAATGCCGGTACCATTACAGGTAGAAAGTGCCAGCCATCATCTCTGGCCACACGCGCATACGTGTCCCCTCAGCACAGCACAGATGGCCTGTGACAGCACTCAATGTCCTCCCCACCCTCTGCCGTTCTGAAAGAGGCTCCTGTTACAGCACAGACCGAGTCAAGAGCTGCTGCCTCACTCGCTTTACAGCTTTCAGATCCAGCCATCTCAGGTTTTTTTTCCTCATTCAGCCCAGTTTTCCACCTCACATGCCACTCTCCCAAGCCTCAGAAGTGCTGCAAACAGCCCCCGTGCGCGTGAAGCGCGGTTCCAGCCAATATTCACAGGCACGCTCACAGCAAGGTCATTTCTCCCGCAGCTGTAGCCTCTTTGCTACCCTGCTCATCTGAGTCACAGAGTTGCTTTTTAAAAGGTTTTTGAGGCTTTTGTACAAAAAAAAAAAAAAAAAAAAAAAGCTCTTAGTTTCTCAAACTATATTATTTTAGATTATCAGGCAGATTTTTTTAATGCATAGAGACCTACCTATCTCTTGAAGCTGCACCTTGGACTATCCAGCACACCAGCTCACAGGCCAGGTCTCCTCCTTCAGCACGTTCTCCACTCAGCAGATCCACAAGCTCAGGAGAAACAAGAACGCCTCCTGCGACACCAACACTCCACACCGCAGGGCTGGGAGAGGGCTCACCCGAGGCAGCATCCCCACAGAGCTCACATCCCTGGTGCTGGGGTGGTGGAAGAAGAAGACTAAGCTTGCTCCACTCCTTTTAAATAATGACCTTAATTCTGCATTGACTCCAGCTGGGTGTTCCTTGGCCCACCCCGTATTCCCAGCTGTAGTTAACAAGCTAGTGCAGGCACCGGGTCTCCAGTTATTTTGCTGCAAGGGTCCATGAAAGAAACGGTGAGGGCAGAACTTGGTTACCAAAGCAGGGTCTCTACCATCAAACAAAAGCACAGGGAAAAAAATATGGAAGGATTTTGTCCCGTAAATTAAATGTGTAAATGCAAACCATGCTGCTGTGTGCTACATCCTTCTGCCACTTGTAGCATGAAAAAGAAAATCAAGGACTACTGACAATAAACACGCTCTGCTGCCTAAAGCGTTCCCCTTGCAGTGACTTTGGTGTGAGGAGGCTTTTGTAGGAACTATGCTTTGGGATGAAATCTCTGCGTTTTACCTGCAATACAGGAAACATTCACATGCTGATTCAAACACAGTTAGAATGAGATTTTAAAACCAAAATCTGTTAAAACAAATCCTCATCAGTTGTATTTAACACTTGGATTTACAGTTTATAGTGTTGACACATAATGGTGCATTGATTAAAAAAAAAGTCATGTTTAAATAAAAAATATAAAAAATGAAGATAGTTTAGAAATAATTTTCACTCAGAGTTCCCTCTAACATCCAAAGTGTACACGCTAACTTCAAAACCTCTGTAGCCGAGGGAACCTTGAACCACTGACACCATAGGCACAGAGACATCTGCTCAGTTTATTAGCAACTTCAAAAAATACAAAAGGATAAAATCATACCATTTTGAGGCTTTACAATGCAAATATACATTTTTCTATAAATTTTCCAAGTTTTCTAAAAGGTATCAAAATATTTTGTTCTTAGGAAATTGACAAATTACTTCCTAGAATTTTTTAATATTGACTTTGGTAAAGATAAAATCAATTTGAAAAATATTTTTTATTTACTGCATCTACATCTTTGCTGAAAAGCTTTTTCCTTCTAAATTCATAGAAACTGGAACTTCGTGATGGCCATGAAGGAACATGGATAAACAAGACAAGAATTAGAGAGTGATGCAAACTTTATGGCTCCTCCTGGCTTAATAAGTGAAGTCCCCACGTTTCTCAAACATTTGGTGTCTGCTGTAAACACTGATGATTCTTTTAAGTGAAAGGAAAATATAATCTTATTTTACTTTCTTTGGGCTGAGTTATGAAAACATTATGTTGTGCAAGCAAGCAGTTGGTGTTTATCTTCCATCACTTATCACAATGCGATCTGAGCAGCATGGCCGTTATCCAGCTGTTTGCTGGTTTTGGTATTTCATAGAATCACAGAATCATAGAAGGGTTTGGGTGGGAAGGGACCTTTAAAGCCCATCCAGTCCAAGCCCCTGCCAGGAGCAGGGACATCTCCAACCAGATCAGGTTGCTCAGAGCCCCGTCCAGCCTGGCCTGGAATGTTTCCAGGGATGGGGCATCCACCACCTCTCTGGGCAACCTGGGCCGGTGTGCCACCACCCTCAGTGGAAAAAAATTTCACCCATGATGCATTATTACTTGATCTACCACGTGAGAAGCAAGACATCCCGCACCCCAGCGGATCCCCAGGGGCCGCGGCAGCATCCCCCCTCCCAGCACGGAGGCGGGCAGTGACCCGTGGCCATGGTGAGGTGTCCGGAAGATGAGCGCTGCCAGGGCCCTGCCCTCGCGCAGAGATCACCGCAAGCGCTCCTGGCCTGCGCTTGTTTTCAGAGAGAGCCTTAACAAGGAAAAAAAAAGCTCCATCACTATTATTCAGACAATGCCATGCTTTCGAGTGAAGAAATGTGCCTTCCTACAGACCTTGGAAATGTTTTGAAGCGAGGGCCAGCAATTCAATGACTGCAGCCTTCCAAGGGTGCGTTGGCTCCCTCTCCTCTCCAAGGCCCCTCCCCGGGCAGCCATGAGAGCCTTGGTAAGAATGTTAAAACACAGAGGCAGTGAAGAAAATTCCAAATGATCCAAAGAGGAGATTCTTTCCAGTTCCTTTTTTTTTAATCTTGCTTTGGAACCACAAATAGCACAAATACCTGAATACTTTCAAAAGAACTTGTGGGTCCTGTGTTTTACTCTTTCTGCAGCCTTTATCAGGAATACAGGCCAAAACACACCTACTTCACTCGTTAGCTGTCTGGAGTATGGGTTGCATGTAGAGTTAAATGGGATTTCTTTGTAAAATTATCAACTTGGCATCATTTCATCACACTCACTATTTGCATTCAGATTTAATTTCGGTCTGCAGACAGTTCCTCAAACTGAGAGCTTGGCTGTTTCGGACGCCTGCGGCCAGCTCCTGGGTTAGTTCATGCCACGGGACTAACAGGTGAGACAGCCGTGGCACTGCCGCCACGGACGCGACACTGCATCTTCCCCGCACCGCCCTTCCTCCAAGCCCATGGCGCACGGGGAGACATGGGCAATGGGAATGGGACCACCAAAAACTGGAGGGGTCAGGTAAATCATCTCCCCAGGAGCCAGGAAGAAATTCTAGGAGGGACCCACAATGGTGGTACTGAAGAGGGGTGTGAGCAGCTTTAGGAGGTTTCCAAGGCAGAAAGCTTCCCAATTTCTGTGCTACAGCTTGCCACTTCCAGCTTTTACTACCTGGTCTGCGTTAAGCACCATTGGGATTAGAAATAATCACCCGTTAGTTAGTTTAGCACACTATCTTTGATACCCGTCCATGAAGTCGACTCAATTTGTACCACGGGATTTTTACGGGGTGCTACAGTGAGGAAATACAAAAACCCCTCTCTCCTGGTGTTAATTTAAAGCATACCTTTTACTTCGTATGACAACAGCTCTCTCCTATCAGTTTGAATTTACTTTTTAATTATGTATATTGCTTTTTTTTTCATGTGAGGCTCTAGACTAGAAATATGTATCTCATTATATTTTACGTTATTCAATTGACCTAAACACAAAGGCATTTTTCTTGAATACTGAGTGCTGATGTACCTGTTTAATTAAAGCTTAAAAAGCTTTTAATTAAAACTATAAATCACAGGCAGCAGGGTCTATCCGCATTGCCTTTTGGCCTGGGTATATTTTTCCTTTTGCGATCAGCTTGACCCAAAAGGTAACAAACCAGGTGAAAACACCTTTCACAATTAATTGATACAGTAGCAATTACTCTACTATTCCGCATGACAAGCCAAGGAGCACATTTCAAATAGCCCTGCTGTGACCTGCTTGGGACCACTTCACACCATTTGTGTCCTTTTTCCCACGGTCTCCCCAAAATACGCACCCGTGGCAGCAATTAAGCCTCGGCGAGTCGGTAAATCTTCCCACGCTTTGTCTGCCGTTCCCTGCTCCAGTGTAGAGACTAAATTTAATCTCCTGGTGTGCTTTTGTTGTCTCTCCTCTGCAGAGCTGAGGTTTTCCAGAACTGAGTGATCACATCACAGGGATGCTGCTGTTGCCTCCTGGACCACGTCCCCCTGCCCCGCCTGTGCCTACCTAACCACGAGGTGGATGTGGAGCTTCTCACCAGCACCTAACCAACGTGTGTACCCAGAAACAGAAAAAAGGGACCTCTGGGAGCTTGTATTCTGAATTTAGGTGGACCTTCTGCAAATTGATGCCAATTTGGGAAATGGCACTTCTTTGTGAATCTTGTTTTAGTTCAGAAACTCATTAGGAATACATGCAGTTCATCAGAAAGAAAAAAAAAAAGGCATCATACACTGAAGCTGAGTAAGATATTTTTGGCCTCAAGACTATAATTACTTCTCAAATTCCCTAAATTCAATGTGCTCTAAATATCCAGAATTTCTAACAGTCAAGATTTGTACTTGTAGAACAAAGACCTTTTAATTACAATTTTTAAAGCAACAAAATGATCCAATTAATTATTCCCTCGATTGAAGACAAAAGTTCGGTGGATCTTCATCTCCTCTCAAGTATTGTGAAAACTTTTTCCATTTTTTGGACATTGTTTTTTGCACACACTGAGTGTTACAGCCACTGAAACTCCCAATTGCATCTTTACTACTGGAGTGGAAAACACCGTGTTGTACTCCTGCCGGTATGGAACGCTGCGCTCATGTTTGGAGAGAAACCTTTTCAGAAATGTCCAATGCACCTGTAAATGGACTGTTGGGTTTGCAGAGGAAAGTACATTTGCATGTGACAATTTGTTAATGAAACATGCATTCTTCAAGTTCTGTGTGGCAATATTTGTACTACACACAAACTGGGACAGACAGAAGGGAAGGGGCTTCAGAAAGCAGTAAGCAGAGCGGGGAGAAACAAGTTGGTGGGAGGTGGGGTTCCCTTCCTTCCCCCGGTCGCAGTGCTAACAGGCAACAGCAACACGCACGTCTATAAAATGTTCAGCTCTCCCGATTAGGCTGTCCTGCCCTGAAAGCCTCCCAGTTCAGGAAATCTCATTCGATTCAAGGACAAATGAAAAGCAAAACTAAAAAAAAAAAAAAGAAAGAAAGCTGGGTGACTTCAAGGAGAAATAAAACCTCCCAATAAAGCCATCAATAAACTCAAACTACTTGCCAAAAACTATCGAGTAGTAAAGCACGGAACATTTGGCCCATGCTGCCGTGCAATTCTGCTCGCCGGAGGTCCGGTGGATGAAAGCCGGACCCGAGGCGCTGCTGGTGAAACCCTTCTGCGAGCTCCTCGCCTCCTTACCTCCGGCATCACCAACAGCAGCCCGCAGCTGCCAGCACTCCTTCCTTTCCCAAAACACTGTTACTTGGGCCGTAAGGGTGTCCAGCGAGGACCTGTCCCTGACCAACACCACAGCCAGAGCGGGTCCTGCAGGATGCTCCGTGCCGGAGCGGTGCCGCGACATCAGGCCGAGGCGAGCTTACGGCACAGAGCGCCGAGGAGCATCCCAGCAGGCTGGCTGACAGCAGACCGCAGGCTGGGACACATCTGCCTCTCCAGAGATGCAGGAGGATCGAACAGAGCCAGTGTGACTCTGTCCGTGCCTCTGCTTTCTGCACAGCACAGGTCGAGAGGGTTCCAAAATTAGAAAAGGTCCCTTCCCTACGCATCGTCCTGCTTTGAGCCTTTTTTTCCTTGTCTTTTTTGGATCTCAGTCCTTAGCTCATCTCCTTCGGGTTTCTTTATCCATCTCTGTTTATTTTTCTATTAACTCACCGGGAGGAGGGAAAGCTTCACGTTTCTCTTGTCATAGCTGCAAGTTAAACCCCTCGTTAACGGCAAAGGAGGGGGCTTGCAAGACCCGAGCGACGGCGAGGTGGCTGGAGGCTGGAGGGACGCAGGCGCTCCTCAGGAGGGAGTTTCATTAAATTATTATTAACCCAGCTGTCTAGCGGCGGTGCGCTTCCCAGCTCATCTTCTTTCCATGGCGTGGAGAAGCTGGCAGCATATGCTGCGTGCGGTTAGACATTCCCAGAGAGATCGTGGGGTCACACCCCGAAAAGAGGCAGAAACTCTCAAGAACACGATACAGCGCTGTCGAAAAAGAAAAATAAGCCAAACACAATTTCACCTTCTATAGCTGAGGGGACTTTGGGTCTTTATAGTCTTTCTGAAGGAGAGAACAAAGACAATACTTCTAAGTGTTTTCAGTTTGGGGAAAATTGTTTCATCCGAGACCTGAGGGACAGAGAGACTTTGTGAGACCACAGGCTTTAATTAAGTTTGCCACACTCCGCTCATGAGCTTTTCAAGAAAAAAGAGAAAGGAAGACCAAGAGCAGTTGTCAAGAGCAATCTCAAAGTTGCCGCAGCCATGACGGATGTACGGTACAAAGGTGGTGTATGAAACACTGTGATTCCTCACCTGTGGGCATCACCAACCTGATTATGAATTTTAAACAGTTTCAGGCATTGTGGAAGAGATGCACAGTGCCGTGTGCCTTCAGAAACACTGCAAATGCATAAGAGGGGCGTAACCCGCAGGGGTTACCAGGACTGCCCTTTGGGGAGCCCTCTCCTGCTCTGGAAGAGTGTTTTGGTGACAGCTAGGGCGTGTATATTCATCTCAAAGAGGAACATTCCCATTGATTCCTAGGATACAGCTTTGCTCTAGGAACAGTGTGATCTGCACCCAGGAGTTGTCCCCCATCTCCCCGCTGTCCACAGGAGAAGCTGCCCAGGAGCCCAGTAACGTTTTCCAGCAGCCCGAGTCGGGGCGGCTGCCGTGGGGGTTGACGCCCGAGATCCTCATCACTCACCCTGGCAGCCCAGCCCCGACCGCAAGGAAACGAGGTAAGTGCTAAAATGATGCCATGCCTCCACCTCCACCCGGAATAACCTAAAGTGTCCCCCTCCAATAACTGCCCAGCAATAACAGCATATCTGCTGGCAGCACAGCACGCCGAGCTGGGAAATATCATCCCTAGCTCCCCAAAAGTGCTCGGGGGGCACACGGTCACTTCTAGAGGTGAGCCACCAAATCTTCCAATTTCCTCCACTTTTTCTCTTGTGTTTCCTGCCTGAGCTGGGCAAACTGCAAATGCTGTGATAAATGTGCATTTCACAAGCAGCCGCAGCAGCAATCATCCGGATGATGTTCCTCCGTGACATTTTTCATGAGAATAACTGGTAAATGCTGATGATCATTTCTTCTAATTACATATTCACAAGCTATTTGCACTCACTGCCAGCGCTCCTGTTTGTGGCTGGATGAGGCACATTTAAACACAACATCGCCTATAAAACATGAGAAAATTCCTACAGGCTGCCAGTATTTTGCTCTTCATGTGACCAAAGCAAAACTCATCGGACCGTGAATCGTGATTTGCAGAAAAGGGTTTAACGAGCGAAGCTGAACTGGTGCAACCCCCCGGCCCCGTGGGTTTGGGTGGTGATAGAAACCTGCTCGGCAGGAGCAGCGCGAGCAATGCCGTCAGGGTTTTGCTATGATGAATCCGTGTTCGCTCAGCTTTCCTGGCAGTTTGGCTTAACTGCCTTGTTTCAACACAAAAGACGCGCCTAAGGTCTGAGCTCAGACCGACTGCTTCTGTGCCAACTTTTATTTTCCCCTTCTGCAGATGAGACACATCCCCTCACAGAGGACAAACACAGTTTTGCAGGCTGTGCTCCCAGGTACGATTCGTTCTGGAGAAATTGCGCAGGAGTCGCAGGATGCTCAGGAAGACGGCCACAGCGGTTGCTCAGCGTGTTTGAACACAAGGACAAACAGAGCGCGGGGCGGCCCGGGGCAGATGCTCACGCCTCATCCATCCCTCTCCTCCACTTCATCAAAATTCAGGCAGGACAATTTAGAGGACTTCTTAAAAACAATTTGAGTTTTTGGGTTGAACTAACCAGGATTCCTCCGCCCGAGTCAAAACTCACTGGCGTTAATTGGATTATTTCCTCTGACTTCAGTGTTCTACAGGACTAAACCTCGCCTCTGGGGAGCGGCAGCTTCTGCAGGAGCCTTTTGCAGGAAATTCCTAGTGATCTACAGCGCTTCTCACGCAGGAACCAGCTTCCACGGGGCAAACCCTCCAGTTCAGTTCAAAATACGCCTGTGATACTTTTCCAAGAACCCGCTTCCATCTTTAGCGAGAATAACAACCACATTACTATAATTGCACATTTGTTTAAAAAATCAGCGTGCAACCGCTATGCATAGCACCAGAATATTTCTGAAACTAATGAAATACGCCTCGTATCCACTACTAACACAAAAGGCAGCATTTCAATCTCTGTAAAGAAAAAAAAAAAAAAGATTGTACCTCTCAGCTAAGAGGAGAGGTGAATACCTCGGTCAGAGTGCAGTGATGAATCAACGGGAGGTTATTAATGAAATGGTCCTCGTCAGTCCTTATTGACTGTGGAGGAAGGAGGAAGGTTTCCTCTTGCAGAAACAGTGGCAGATGTTTTAGTGACTGAGCGCCACGAGAGGAGAGAGGGTAAGCCAGGTAGTTGGTCGGAAGGAGTTCCACACACAGAGCTATTTTGCTTTTCCAGCCTTTTCCACCCTGTTGCCTGTGCTGCGCCGCAAGACGGGGCAGCGCTGGGGGACAGTGCCCGCAGGGGCTGGGCAGAGCCTCCCCCAACTCTGTCCCTGTCCCAGGACGCGCCTGCGGCCACGCACCCGAGCGCTGCCCGCCGCTTCGCTGTCACCGAGAGGGGTCCCGCTCATACCCATCCCCGGGGTTTGTATATTGTGGCAGGAGTGCGGAGGGAGAGGGAGTAGTGACTGGAAATGTCATCCTACGGTGGCCAACGGAGAGCAAAAAGTGCACTTCACAATGTATTTTGCGATTCATTCTGCTGTTGATACTTCTTACAATTCCAATTTATTCTATACGATCTACAAAACACAGAGCTGAAACCAAAGCCCGCAGATTCCTTCAGAAGCCGCGTCGTTTGTCAGTTATTGGCATTATCCGAATTGCCATCAGCTCTTCTGCTCAGAAAGATCTATCAGGATTCTTTGTCTTAAACCAGCTATTTATTTGCTCTCTTTTTAATGTTTGCAGATGGCTTTTTCCCTTTTGCATACATTTGCTGCATAGTAACAGTTCTTCCTCAGAATAATCTGTGAGAAAAAAAAAAAAAATCTATGTTTAGTTATTTGGTAAAGAATTAAGCAGGCAATATTTTTTTTCAACAAGAGCTATTTCATCTAAAGCACGAAAATCACAAAAGAAAGAAAAGGACTGGATCACATCTAAAAATGTAAATAGCAAGCAAAAGAGGGTTCGTACTGGAAATAAAAAAGTAGTGGTGGATAGCTAATTTTTATTCAGTGTCTTGAACTGAGAAGATGTAAAAGCTTTTAAAGAATTCAGGGACAATTTCTTCGTAGGGATCTGTGATAAATAAGAAGCACAGCCACCTCATGTTGAGACACAAACTTCCATTACCCTAATTCCATTCAAGGCGTTTAGCTCCTGAAGTTAATCTCACCAGGCTGTATTCATCACGCCTGTGGAAGCCTGTCCATTATTTTTGCTTTTAATGTTCAGTAGACTTTTTAATGTATCAAACATATAGAAAATTTATTTCTTCATGAGCATGAGAGACAAATAACATTTCTGCAGCAAATAAATGTCATTCAGCTGCTGTGAGCTGTCTCCGGCTGGAGATGGTAGGAGGCAGGCTCAGACAACGCACATACATTTCGCCCATTTCCTTAAAAAGGATAATGGAAGAAAATCTGCAAAGTGCCAACAGCACAACTAGATGTATTTCTAACTATGCAATTGTCTCTTACAGGGATTTAAACTTCATTCCCACCTGTTACTGAGCTAACGGCTTCCTCCGAGTGAAAGCGAAACGCTCAGAATTTGCTTCTTCCCAAGTTGCCGTGGCAGTAACACATCTTATCACGCTGCCAGTTTCTGGAAAGACTTCCGATCTGCTCCGTTCCATCAACAGGATTTTTGTTGTTCACTTGCGAGGGACGAAGGTGGGATCCATGCCCTCAAAGCCTGTTCACCGTCCAAAAGAAGAACTGCTCCAGGCTACCAGAGCGACCTGCCTTTGTGTGAACCTTCCCACCTGGCTAAATCGCCGGGTGCTGGGAGTCCTGGTGCTTGAAAGGATCCCCCACGTGCCTGAACGCCTACAAAAGTGTGCGTAACACTGAGGGACGGCATAAATACGTGTGAAATTTTAACCTCTTTCATGATACAAAAGGAGACTTCCAGCCATGATTTCCCCCTGCTCACAGTGAGGTGTCGCTCCGCGAGGCCGGGGGTCTGGGTCTCGGTGCAAAGCCTCCTGAACTTTCTCCTTCGCTGTTTCTGGCAGCAAGCTCAGTTCCAGGATGGCTGACTGCATCATGGATTTGTGCAGTTTTTACTCAAAACGCTTTCGGCAAATGGTAACCACAGAAAACAAAGCATGTTCAACCGCTGTGGACGGTTGGAGCTGGCGGCTGCTGCCCGACCGCTCTGCCACGCTAAGAGCTGCTGCTGAGCCTCTAAAGGGTCGTCGTACGATTCACCGCGCTGCAAGGCGTGGTTAAGCAGCAGGTTTAGATGCCTTCCACTCTTAACCTTCCTTTGCTTCCTCGTATTTATGTTTCTGAGAACAATGCAATGTGAACAAGACAAATTCACGGAAGAAACACGTAGCTCTCTATATGCAATGAGTAAACAAGTATTTTAAACTCCCATTTCTCTGCTAAACCGTAAAAGCAGTGCTATCTGCTTCACGTTTGTCTGTTCTCTACTTGGGTGAATTCTTCATCCTGTTCCTAGAAACAGCAGGTTCAGTACAGAGAGAGAGCTGTAAATATTGCAGCTGCACGCATACAGAGAGATTGCTCTAATTGTTTCCAGCACGTTGAGTATCTGCAAAACGCAGGATAGTACAAAGTGCCTGAGCCTCTTCATTCAGAGGGGGCAAACCAGCATTTGCACCCAGACCTTGCATAAACACAAAAATACTGACTTTGCCAGTCTCCTCACAGCTGAATTCCTGCCTCGCTGGCATTCAAACATCCTTGAGCAGCATCTGCTGTGGAAAACTTCAGCAAAAACGGTTCAGCTGTTCACAACCAGAGCTAACATTTAAACATGTACTCACGCGCAAAATTTAACCCGTGCCATGGAAGTGAAAATCTTCTCTTCTAATGTCATGTTCTTTGAAAATACTGTCAATGCAATGAAAATTCAGTTTTAAGTAATAGCAAAATATTCCTCACCTGTAGAAGAAAGGTTATAACTTTTTATTGCCATAATGACAGGCACTAAAATTCCATTGTAAAATCTTTCACTAGCATCACACCACCTCTTTTACAGCATTAAAAATGTATTAAAACAGAATGGTTACTATCTTGTAGTACTTGCTCATGCTGTCAGTCCCGCTCTTTGTGATCACAGGATCAAAGACAGTCATCAGGAAACAGGGTTTAGTATCAGATTCGCAATGCGCGTCTTAAACCATCCTACCCATGCCGGGGGCAGGCAGAAGCTGAGGCCATAAAATACCATGTTTGCCCTGAATGATGGCTTTATTATGAACATATTTTTTAAAATTAGCTTAGACTGAGCAAAAACTGTTAGAATTTTTTTAATCAATATTTTCCACTTAACTGTGTTCTTGGCTTAATTGTGCAATAATTATATTTTTTTTTCCAATGTCCAGATTTCACAGAAATCCTGAAGCAACTTCTGACCGCTTTCCATTTTGCAACTGTTTTGCTTTCTTGTCAACTAGATTCATTTGTCCTACCCATTGAAAACAGTCAGTTTATAAGGAAGCCCTTGTTGACCTGTGTGTTCTCAAAGTTGTGCTCACTATCCAGATTGATCTCTCATCGTTTTTCCATCTTGGATGTTACTATAGATGTCTTTGAGTTAAACAGCAGATTCCTGGTTATTTTAACTTTGTCTTTGTATTCTCAATGTAACCTTGGCATTGTTGCTTTGGTGTTGTTTTAGGCAAAGAGTACTTTAGTATGATAAGCAACGCATCACTAATAACCATGGAAGAACTAAAAACATAAATACAGCACTGAAAATTGCTAAAGATGGACAAAAATTTTGCCACTTACTCTTGATCTCCCACAAACTTTTCATCTGCTCAGGAAATTTGTTATGATTCATCTCAGTTGGATGGATATGTCCAACCTCAGTTCCCTGACTAGGAAATAGAGCCCCATACCACTTTGTTTCAGTCTTAACACAAGAAGGGAATCGAGGAAGACATATCATGTTTATCAGGAGATGACATATAGGGCACTTTATCTAAATAATGTGAGCACTCATCAACTTTAAATTGACATTTAAAAAAACACAAAAATATCAATTTTAAACTGGATATGCTCAATGGCTTATCAGGCGACTGCTTGAGTCAGAAAGAAACGACCCAATGCTTCGTTATTTGGCTGTTGCCCAGAGTGACAACGGTGAACTGTAACTCTAGCATCTGGTTCCTTTCTCTTTCAAAGAGCGTATCTCCTGCCACAGGTGGGTCTCCTCACCCTGCCTTGTAGAACTCCTTTGAAACACCTTCAGTATCACACCCAAATCCATCAGCATCAGCCCTACCTGACACAAATGCCTTTCGTGAACTCAAAGGGGCCTTGGTGAATACCTGTATCCATAAACACCGGCAGCATCTAGCGCTTCATAATGACCTGCCTGATCAGGGGTAGACACTTTAGGTATTTTAATTTACTCTGGTTAGTAATAAAGCTGCAAAAACCCCTATGTGTTTACACTACTGTTTGTAACCGCTAACTTATTGAAACCAAACCCACAAACAAACCATCCTGATGCTATCGTGTGATGCAGTGTCATAACGCAAGGATTTGGCACTCGTTATTCTATGTTTGCATGGTTTTGCATTTGGATCACTTAAGAGTTCAGGAGGATATAAAAGAAAAGGGGGAGATTTCTTCATCTCTTTTAATTCATTTACACCAAGAAAGTCTGCATATAAATGGTAAATCAAATATGAACACGTGTTTTCTGGAGAGATATTATTAAAATATACTTCTTAATGCTAATTGCTACCATTGACACCCATTCATGATTGCCTGTTTCTGAATTAGACCAAGTAAATGATCTACAGCCCCCGTTTCTCTGCAGTGTCACAGGCAGATGCACACAAAACACGGCTTTCTTTAAGAAAATTCATTTCTCTAAACAGCTACGGGTACAGTTGTCATTGTTAAAAAAACTCATTAGCAAGAAGCAAGAAGAAAAGAGTGCCAGTAAAGGACTGCTTCTTTTATGGCTCAGGGCAGGTTCCTGGAAATACGAAATATTAGATCACCAGGCAAAGATCATTTTATATTATGAGTAGATATTTTATTTTTTGTACTTCAGGTTACACAATGCCAATGTGCTCAGCGGTAAGGTACAGAAACCAGGGCCATGGAGCCATTGTTCTTCTGACGATCAGTGCTCCCCAGCAGTTTCTCATTGCCCCGGCTCTTTCAGATGCATCTCACAATTAACAGCCCGCTATGAGGAAAAGCCTTTCAGTCAGTTTGGATGTGCACTTATCACAGCTTCGCAGGCAACACAGATATATATATATATGTTAAAATAATTGAAATAGCATTTATGCCTTTATGCCAGCACAAAAGAGGCAGCAAACGTTTGAGTATTAATCTGCTTTTCCCTTCCCCTAAACAAAGGCTGAGATAAAGTGCGTGGCTCTGCTTCATTTAGTATGCAAAATCTTTCCCTTTCTTACAATAACAATAGTGTGTTTTGTTGTCTCAAACAGACCAGTAAGACTCCTGCAGAACAAAGCGAGCGAGGCGCAATCTCCAGCGCCCCTGCAGAAGGATTTTGGAGGGAAGGGCCCCGCCACGCGGCGGCCAAGCCCCCGCCCCACGCAGCCACAGCCGTTTGCGCCCCGACACTTTCCTCCGGTGCCCTCGCTTTTAGGAAGCAAGTCGTCCCTTCGTTACCATATTTGAGTTTTAAACGTAGACTTCCTTAATCCAGCTGCTCATCGACACACCGCGGCTCATGCTCCACTGGTACGCGGGATCCTGATGTCCTGTACCAGCTTCTCTCCAGCCGTCCATCCCAGCCCTGGTCCAGGACAAAATCCTTGGTGACTGGTAGAATTCAGGAGAGAGTAAAAAAGCTCCGACGGGACTAAAGCACATGGCATAACAACAACCACAAGTCCTGTGGCTGTGGCAACAATTTTCCCACAAATGACAAGAAAAAGGAAGCGACTTTATTTATCCATTAGAATTTATTTTCCTGAAAGAAAAATAGTGTCATAATCATCAGTGAGAATGGTGCTAGAGTATGAAATGTATTTGCATAGAGCATACGTGTCCCTTAGAGTGGATCTTACTTCTTGCATTCCCTTCAGAGAACTTTAAAGGAACCTTTGCAGATGGATGAACTATTCATTAGCTATACAGTCATTGGGCAATTCTGCAATAACTCTGATTTAAGATGCAAAAACCTCAACATCACAAAATTCCACGAAATGCAACTATGAAAAGAGCTTTTAGAAAATATTTTCTAAGTGATGTTTGAAATTAAGACATAACAAAGACTAACTTCTGTTCTAAATTTCAATATCAGAACTTATTTTGTTAAATAAAAAAAAAATCTTGCAGCCCTGTTATCTGCCCAGCGCTGTTCAGTCTTCCCAAACCACACCGACCTGGAAACGGCTGCTGGCGTGGCGCTGCGTCCTGCGGAGGGGCTGAGTCTGGTGGGACGGGACGGGGGGCGAGAGGCGGTTGGAATTGCGGTTGTGTCTGTGAAACAGGCAGAGAGAGCAAACCCAGCCCTCTGCCCGTGGCTGGTGTGTGGCACGGCACCTCCATCACTGTACTGAAAAATTAAAGAAGGCACCAGCCAAAGAAAGGGACATCTCAGTGACATTGGAAGGAAATATTCCAAATATTTCTTAGACCCTTAATAATAACAATTATTCTAATAAAAATACCCGAGTGGTTCCTATAGGTACTGAAACAAATGAAAAAGCCCACAGAATATCTTTATCTATACGTGTAGTGTTTTATTACCTGTTTCTGTGTATGAATTTTATTCACTACATAATTCTGGGTTTGATAACCAATTTTCCAAGAAACTCTGGAAAAGTAGAAGCCCTTCCTCTTCCGCTCCTCTCCTGCAGCTGGCTTCACATCTTTTCCTAAAAAACACCATTCAAAATGGGAACAAACTGCACGGCTTCTTCCACCATGCGCAAGGGATGCCCATGTGAGGATGCAGAAGGGAAATGTTTTTTTCAGCAGTTTGCACTTCTTAAAGCCCAGGTAACTACGCAATTAAGATTTGTGACATCCAAAAAAATGTGTGTTACAAAAGGAAAGCTCTTAAAAAACGAGGCGATGTCAGAACTGAGGTTTCTTGGAGCACGAACCTTATGACACAGTCTTGCCCTTCACCACCAGACGCTCTCCCTCTCTCCCTGCCCCTCGGGCAGCTCCCTCCTGCAGGGAAGCCACTTACACAAATCCGTCTTTTTATCAGCTTGGTGTTTTCTGTTTTCAGATAGCCCGTTTGAGACACTGAGATCCAACTGGCAGCAGTGCGGGGTTGCGACTGGAGTCAATAGTTACTTCCTACAGCGCAGAAACAGCGTGAAAGAAGTAAGGTTCAATTCATCAAGGACACGCACAAAGTGTTGCACCTGCAGAGGTCTAACGAGTTCCATCAAGAGAACTGATTACGTTACAGAGGAATTACTCTTTGAAATGTTATTCTCCGAGAAAAGGTCTGGAAACCACAGCAGATGGCAAAGCGAAGACAAAAACCCAAACATCCACCAGAAAGCTGGGCACAGGGCGTTGCAGGAGGATGTGCCGCACCCAGGGAGCGTCCAAAGGCAGCACCAAAACCAGCCTGCACTGGAGAGGCACTGCCTGCGAGGAAAGACGGAGCAGCTGGCTATCTTACCTAGAGAAAAAAAAATAAGGTCTGATAACAGTCTTCAAATATGCAAAGGGCAGGTGCAAAGAAAATGGAAATAAACTGTTTTTCCTCTTCCCCAGGGAAGGAGCAAAATGTAAGAGGTTTAACAGACATGTTTCCCCAAGCCGGTAAAACTCCACCTGTCCATGGCTCCTGAGGAAACGGCCTGCTCAGGGAATGGCCAGAGAGCTGGTCAAAAGTTCAAAATAAACATTTTCCAGATTAATTTCTGCAGTAGGATTTCAGTTTATATGCTTATACACTGAAATACTTTGCAATGCAAAGGTTGCAGGAGCACAGTCAGGCTGAGCTCTGAAAAGGAGATTATTTAAGACAATATTATTTGAATATTGTCTTAAATCACAGAGCAGCGCAGGGACCAAATTCAGACAAATTCATCAAATCCAGGGGAGCGAGATCACACCCGCGTGCTACGTTTCACAGGGGAGGCATGGCCGGTGAGACTGCTCTTCCCTTGGCCTGGCCTAACCAGTTCTGCCCTCTCCCGCGTGCTACGGAAAGGGAAGGAAAAGCGGAGGAACTGGTGATGGTGGCCAGTGGCCATGGGCAGGACGGGCAGCGTGGCCAGGCACCCCTGCCCGCCGGCCTTCTCCGTCTCCCCCGCCCCGATTGCTCCTCTTTCTGCTGTGCCGACACCCCCATTTCCTCCCCAAACTGCGTATCCTGCTCGTAATGTCACAAGAGAGCAGCTTTCCTGGAAGAAAATCGCTGGAATTGGTCATTCTTCGTAAATCGGGGGGGGTATTGTGGAGGCTCAGACCATCCCTCAGACAAGCGCTAAACTGCCCATGGAGACCTAACGGTGCTAAGAGCAATAGGTGCAGGGAGAAGCCAGCATTATCTTTTATTAAAGCCTGTTGAAAAGTTTATGGGCTGGCTTCTGAATGAGGCTGTTCTCCTCTCTAACTGTGTCTCATTACTTCTCCTGAACACAGCCTGTCACTTACCGACTATCTGCAGACAGAAAGGATGCTTTGCAGGCCGTCTTGCTTGTTGTATCATAAATATAACAAAATAGGGCAAATAACTTAATGCACTCACACAGCTCAACGATACGGAATCCCCAAAGCATCTCTAATAGGAATTTCTTAAGATATTTAAGTGGCGGGGTTGTGTTTATCATTTATTAGAGAAGCTCTTGTCGGAAAGCACGTAATGCCCTAAAATAAAATGTTCCCATATTTCTGGGCACCCTGACGCGGGCCACGAGCCCGAGGCGCTCAAACTGCCGAGAACTGGTGCAGGCAGCGCAGAGGGAAAGCTGTTCACTGCGCTGTGCGGCACGGTAACCAGGAGTATTTTTGGGCCTCCAGCTGGATCCCATACTATCTTTGAGAGTCCAAATTTTCTGTAATCTCAGATTTTCAAAGTTGTTGATGTTTTCCCTAATCCTCTTATCGCCGGCTGGGAAGCTGTCTCTGCTTTTGCAGCCACCGTAGCATTTGCCCCTTTTCACAGCGCTGCGCGTCCCTGGCTGTGTAACCCTGTACGGTATTTCTCCAGTCCTCCGGAGAGCGTCCGTATTTACGTATGAATCCGGTTTCACCTGGATGTGCGTGTATCCTTCAGCTTGTGCACAACTCTTGTGGTAAACAAAGATAGAAAGCCATTAAAATGCAATAACCAACTTTCAAGAGCCGTTTGACTAATTCCACGATTCGGGAACTCTCAGGCAGCAATCTGGGGGAATAAACAGCATGAATGCTAAGCAGTCAGAGCAGCTTCACTTCCCTTCAGAGTGTCGGCTTCGTTTAGAACTTGTTTGTTTTGCTTGTTGGTTCCTTTCATTCTTGAGGTGCAGTACTGCTAGGAAACTGAAAATGCGTACACGGATAAGGTTATCGACAGTGGACTCCGGCGGGAAGGGGAAGCAGAACGAAGCAGCCCTAACACAGAAATAGCTTTGAAACAATAATATTTATGATGGGAACACATCATTATATTTTTTAGTGGATTGCCACAGGCACGAAAAGTAAGGTTTCTGTCGGTATTTGCCCGTTCTGAGTGGAAGCCGCCCACCTGCCACAGGAAAGGCGTTTGCTGCTCCCCTCTTCCACGGTTTTCTCAGCAGAAACGCAGGCCGCCCTCGCTCCGTCCGGCCCCAGCCCCAAGGCGCCTCGTTTAATGGTAATCAAACTTGAAGACCGAGGGTCGGATTTCAGTTGTTTGCCTTTCATGTAAATTAAACACCTCCTCCTTGTACAGTTGTGCCTCAAGTGTACGATTTTATGGCTGGCACGCAGCTCGCAGTAGCACTGGTTGGGTTTTTCCAATCAAAATGTGCAATCATTAAGCAGGATTGGATTTAACGTAAGGACTGCTGTTCTGCTTTCCTCTCCCGGAAGGCGAGCTGGTGATCTTGGTCTCATACCCATCAAAAAACAGGAAGAATTTAAATTGGTTTGCTGAGCCGATGCCACCATGCTGCAGCCCGCGGGGACTGGTTGTTTCTCGGTATTAATACACTCAATGCGCCGGTGGCTTTGCCTCCAGGGCGAGACTTTCGTTGCGGGCTGGCGTGATGTGACAAAGAGGTTAAAAATCCTTAAGCCCCAACTCATGACTAAAAACGAGCTCCAAAGGCAAACAGTTTTTCTCCGTGCGACAGAGATTTGGTTGGAAAACATTCTTTAGTAAAACGGCTCTGTTTCATTAACACTTCCCCCTAGCACACACGCAGATTGTAAGCTGCCACCATCCTCTGCTCCCGCCGGTGCACAGTAGGCTGCATTGCTACGCTCACAACAAAGATTATTTGAAATTTTTCAGTTTTGCTGATATTGCTCCAAAAAACAGAGTGGCCTCAATTTGCCTCTCCTTCAGGAGCCCCTTTGGCCACGGACAGAGCCATTCATTAATCAGACCCAGTCGGCCCCAGGTGACTTGGGACCATGAAATCGCCTCTGCCCCTCCAAATCCACACCCAGAGGAGACGCAGGTGGCTGGGGGCTCCCTTGGCCCCACTCCACACATCTAGCTTTTTTTTTTTTTTTTTTTTTTTTTTTTAAGATACTCAGTTCAATAGCAAGGCCATTAGCAAAGAAAGAGCAAGCACAGACCCTCCTTTGCATACGTCATGACTTTTGCTCAACTCTCAATTAAATTACAAGTGGGTTAAATGTTCTTTTTATCTTTGCAAACGTCGTATACAGTTTCAGAAGAATGGCTGAACACTGACAATGGAGACAGCTAGGAACAGGAGCTCTAAGGAAGGAATTCAATAACACTGCTAAGTACTTCTCATCAAGAATTTTCCCACAACGTGTTTTTTCCATCAGAAACTGTTTACTCATCAAAGTGAAAAATTTTCATAGAAACACATCAGCTCAGTGGAGCTTTTGCTGGAATACTGTTCCCAAACCCAGGGTAGGATTTGTGTCCAAGCTCTTTGCAGAGAGGAGACCAGCTCCGAGTCCATGCTTTGACCTGTCCATCAGCAGCCCCACGGGACCGAGATTTCCCACCAGCTCCCACGCAGTGCCCCACGTGGTACATCCCACTGTCACCGCAGCGTGCGTGTGCCACCGCTCCTCAACATCCATCTCTCCCACCACCCAAACCAAAACTACCCCTTCCTCATTTTCCAGGTGGCATTAAAAGGTCAGGGTTTTAATCCCCACCAGAACAAGATATTTCTTGAAACCTTCAATTTTTGGCACGAGAAGAAAAGTACTTCTAATTGCATTCCAAAAGGAAAGGGAAACAGACCAAGCCGGACAGGGTTTTCACCCAGATGTACCAGTTTCTTTGGCTGAGATCCCTCATTTTTAGAAAGGGCTTCAGTCTCTTGTCACAGCAGTTTTATGTCCCTGCAATTTCATTGACATCAACGAATGCGTGAACTGAGAGTGAACCTATGATCAGTCACAACATGGGCAGTTAGAAATTCCTCAACTTCTGCATTATACTCTTCAAATTCTTTAAATTATTACTTTTCCAGCAAAAACTCAGAGTAATGTAAAGCCAAAAAGTGTGCAATCACCTTGCAGCACACCATCACCTGAGCCTGGCTTTAGAGGAATTTCAATGTGCAGCACAGAGCAGTGCCCATCCTGGGAATTAAACATCACGGCACGAGCCGAAAGCTCTCCGAGACGGCATTCTCGCACGCATCGTAACCCCTCCCCAAGGGGCACACGGACAGCCCCGCAGCAAACTGTGCCAAAACACGCTCTTGCAAACCTCTGGGCTTGTTGATTGCCTTCAACAAATACCATTTGAGGAACAGCGTCTGCCATCTCCTATTCTGAGGGAAGAAATGCCAATGAAATGCAGGTGAGAGCGGGGCAGGCGGGGGAGCACCCCTGCACTCCAGCCTCTCGCTGGGATCTCTTTTGGTGCATTGTGATGACTGCTTGGGGTTTATTTTAGCCCTGATGGAGCTGGGGATGATCTCTTCTCTATAAGCTCTAGGTTTGAGCTAGAGGCACCTGAAGGCATGTATCTGAACCTTCAGACCATGATTTGTTTTCTTTAGGATCAGCATAATCTCCATCACATCCTGCTGACGGCTGCCTCCCTCTGCAAGAGCACGTTTTCCCTCTGTCTGTAGAAAAACTAAGGAATCCTAACGGATCCGACCCGGACCGAGTGTATAACAAAGAAAAATCGCTATAGGCTCGTCTTCCACGGCCAGTTGCGCAGGTGGAACCGAATCAACAATCAGGCTGGAGAGACCCAGATGCTGCAGGCATCCACGTGCCTCTTTCCTGAGCACTCAGGATGAAAAGAAATACTGACCTTGCCGATTCACAAAGATGGGAACAGAAAAATCCCTGGTTTTATTGTAAGGAAAGTTCCACAGAGCACAGGAAAACACGGAGACATCTGCACACATAACCCACCAGCTCCCGGCTCTGCACCACGGAGAGGAAGAGGCAAAGTGCCTTTACCACAGGTGGTAAAGAGAAAATCCAGAAGACCTTTGCTTGATTGCGGCCATTATCTTCAAAGACAGAAACCTGAATGTTTGCTGGGGCAGGAAATGGAGGTCCCATCCCGGCACAAGTGCTGTAACAACTGCCTGCGCTTTCTGTGGCAGCGGGCAAACAAACTCCCCACAAACTCCCGCGTTTCAGCAGACGCACGGAGATGATGCAGAAGAAATGCATTCACCTACCTCAGGCAGAGGAAATGTTTGAACCCAGATATAAAAACCATGTCTTGGTTAAGGGTCAACAATTGATTAACAAATGGATTACTAAGAAACAAGCATGGAAAAGCTGCAGGTGTTAGGGAGATTTTTTAAAATTATTTTTAAGTTTTGAATTTCCCTTTCACTGATTTGCCTCTTTTCTTAAAATGCTGAAAAAAAAAAGAAAAAAAACCCAAAACTACAATAACATTTTTCAGGTTTTTTCTGCAAGAAAAATAAAGACATTTCATTTGGGGCCAGCCTAAACCATGATTGATTTCCATTATTTTTATATTTGGAGAGCAAAGCAGGAACTGCTCTTGCGTCAGTCAGGATGCTTCCAGGTACCCCACGGATCTTTCTTGTCCTGATGGCTGAACTCCATTTCCAGCTGTGCAGAAGGACCCACTCAGAAGGGAAATCAATCACCTTCCAGATTTTATGTAAGTGCTGAACTCAGTACAAACCAAGTACTCGAGTACTAATACGAAACAAAGCACTGCTGACATATTTTGGTCATTTGAGATCCACACCTTGCAATAACAATGAATTATTTGAACTTTTTTGTTACTCAAGTACCAGCTGTATTTATTTTCATTAAATTGATTTACATTTCTAATAAAACATTGATCACTAATTACATAAAATGCCGGATGTCTGTTGGGGACTCACCCTCTTTTCCTTGAAGTCAATAGGCAATGCGTTCCATATCAGCCTGAACCTTTGGGAAGAAATAATCAAGTTTTAAATATCCTGTAAGCCCAGATCTTAAAACACAGTGTCAGCTTTTCAATATGCTTTGCTTTGGAGCGGATTAATTTCTTACTTTTTCCCATCTGAGAGCAAAGAGCTGCTTTCCGATCAAATAGTCGATATCATCAGGGGAAAGCACCAGCCACTGCGATAATTACAGTTTGGATGCCTTGTTCTCCAGAAATACAGGGATGGTTTGCGCGTGTGTGTCTGCACACCTGCACGTGTGTGTCCACGACTCCATCTCCCATCCATCTTTTGCAGACAATGAGCCCCTTCTCACCACACTCTTCCAATTTTACTGCGCTCTTCAGCTGTCAAAACTTGGCTCCTTTACGGTGATGCATTCAGCTGCTTATTAAATCCATTCACCTATTCCAACTTCCAGCAGCATAATATGCAAAGCAGCTATCAAGTATATAGGAGATGTCTCTCTGTCATAAATCTATAATATGAGAATAATGTAGTCTCAAAAAGGGAGAGGACATATACTGAGATGTCAGACAAGAGATTTAAAATTCAGAGTCTAAGTTAGATAACATCCTTCAGATTTGCACATGTAAGATAACTAACGCGTTTAGTCTTATTTAAGATGTATGCTCCTGGCCTCACCTGTAAAATTTTCAGGAAGTGCCTCCATTAGTGATATCCAATAGCCTGTTCCTGAATTAGGACCAAACTCGGACAAAGCTGGTACTCCCCATGCTAAGGCAAACGCAGAGGTTTGGGGGCAGCAGCCCCGCTGGAGAGCCTGGTTTTCACGGGGTTTGACATTCACACGAGATCTCAAAAGCTGCAGCCTGATCTCAGATGGGATTCTCTCCTCCAAGACAGGGGGCAATCCTCCAAGCTTCCAGCCCCTTCCTAACTCTGCCCACGACCAAGGATGGAGAAGACCTGCCCAGTGGGAAGGGGATGTGGTCGGGCTGCTCATACATCCGTCAGCGTGCCACAATTTATGTAAACCTTCTCTTCTTACTGCTGTCTTGTCCTGCTGTCATACCTGACTCTATCTCCTGACATTTCCATACCAAGAAGCATAAGTAGGACTTGACCGTTGACCCTAAAAGCACCACCTTTAAAATTAGAGTTTCTCACAGACAGATTTGTAGTTTTTTATCTCACTGGAATCAACAGGTTGATCCTGGAAAGCAAACCTGATAATGAATGAATGCCAATGAGCCGAAAACAGGCCGTTCATCCAGGCTAAATAAGGGGGAATTAACGCCTGGTTGTATACTGATGGGAAAGCCGACAAAGGTCACAGGTGCAGGGCTCTGACGGGTGCCTCCGCACGCAAACGCCTCCCACGGCGCTTTTGTGCATCTGCTTTACAAAATAAAACTGAAGGAAGAGCACCAACAAGCCGTACAAAAAGGGAGAAACACACAGCTAGATGAAACACCAGCAATGCTACTTGGGAGGCACGACCAGAGCTTTGGGGCAGAGCGTTTTCTGGAAAGGGTCTTGACTTGGAAGGCAAAACCTTTTGGGTTTGATTCCCACTACTAATACAGAAAAGCAAGTGCAGATTTTTTGAAAGCAGTTGCGATGACGTCACAACCTCCTAACACCAGGAAAGCTTTCCTTTCTACTGGCATCAGCCAAGAGAGCCCTGATTTTCATTGCCATTTATTTTTTTCTCAGCTTTTGTACTAGATATGACTTCACAAATTGACATCTGAAGACTGTTCCCGTATTGTCCCAGTGCTAGAAAGCAGCAGAGAAAAACAAACAAAATGATAGTTCAGAGTATGAGATTCCTCCAACTTTTTCACTTGCAAATCTAGGTATTTTAATTCAAGTTTTATTTCTATCCATTACAGACATTCAATAAGTGTTTGATCTATACAACTGAATGTATCATGGTGTAAAACCATCCATTTAATTTACAACCACTTCTGATTTCACTGAGGCATTTTGCGTGCATATGCTCAACCTGGCTGAGGTACAAAAGGTGGAAAAATAACTTTTATAAAGCATCTTTTAAACAAATGAATGCTTCCAGATTTCAGAGGTTTGTTTGTCTCATCATAACAGGTTCCTAATAGCTTTTTGCTTTGGAAAAATAAAAATGGAAATTTGTGTATCTGTCCAGAAAAAAACAAGTGAAAGGTACGGCTCGTTCCTGGGGACCATCCCCACCTTCCCTTTTGACGCGGGCAGAGCAGCTCCTGGGAAGCCCTGCTCAGCCCCGGCAGCCTGCAGGCAGGAGCGGGCCCAGGCGCTGGGACGTCAGCGCGAAGGCTCTCCCACACTCCTGCCCGCTCTGCGCCGGGGGCTCGCGCGTCCCCTGCGGCCACCTGGACCACCAACAGTAACTGCCAGCAGAGGAAAAACAGAGAGAGTTTTCATCCTGCAGCCGGACGTTACTGTACTCTACTCCTGCTTAGGTGAAGCGTTAGAGGACTATCCATCATCCAATAAATAAATAAATAAATAAATAAATAAATAAATCAGTCCTTTTGCATAATCTTAAATTAAGATCCAATATTTATGGATACTTGCTGCAAATACCATCCCAAAATATGTCTGTGCTCAGAAGCCTTTTGTTCACAAAGCCTGACAATTAAAATGTGCTAATGACATGCAGATTATTATAAATTTATCATGCTGATTTTATGTTGATGAAAGTTTAAATATACACTGAATTGTCAACCAGAGACAATGGGGAGAGAGGCTCATCCGTTGTGACACCGCAGTAACTGCGGCTCTTCTGATGTTCTGACGTGCCTCCAGCAGAAGGCAAAGCACCACTGAACACCAAGCGTTCATCCGAAGGAAAGCACAGTGCAAAGTAAAAATGTTTTATTAAAAGACAAGAGGGGGCAAAACCAAAACAAAGACTAATTTCAGAAGATGGCTAAAGTTGCAGAGGGATTCTGCGTTTGCAGTTGTCCTTGCTCCCCATGTCTCTACTAAAGGTTCAAACATATCTTAAAAAATAAGAATAACAGTTGATGCATGAGTTTTCCCAGCACTGGGACTTAGTAGACCACATGTTGCATGCATAACGGGTGGGTTTAGTTATTAGCTCCTTCTGAAGTAACGAGTGTTCAAATACGGTTCTGACTGTAAGGCACCAAAAGGAAATTTCAGGGTAATCCTTGAAAAATAATTCATTACTGGGTCATTGGCAGGCAGTGTTTGATCATTTCAAGTCATACCACTTACCTCTGTAAATCACTAAATTCAATTGAAAAATATCTTTTGTGGCTAACGGAGCGGATTCTGAGTGCACAAACCAAGAATAACCCCGCTGGGAGCTACGGGCACACGGCTGCCTCACAGCTTTTAAAGACAGCACTGAGGATGAGGAGCAGATAACAACAGGGAGAGTGCAAAATCTGGGAACAGCTGGGCAGCCGCTGGTGCTCGCCAGCGGGTCACTGGTCCCTTAGAGGCCGTGCCCTTTCTGATGGGTGTCCAGGGACCAAGAGCATGGTAATCCTGTCCACAGATGATCTGTCAAATCCTGGAATCAACTACTTTGGATAAGAGGCTTGATACCAGAGGAGATCCCTCTGTCATGTCCAACAAACACATGAAAATCTTGTAGGACGTCTGTAAAAACACTGAGAATGCTGCAGAGAAAACAACAAACTTAGCTCAGTGTTATCCTTATCAATATTTTTTCACCTTTATACTTTTTAATGTATAATTTTATTAGATTTTTCACAAATTTGCCTCCTTTCAAAACCTAAGCCAACACTTCCATCGTAAACCTCTGCTTGCCTCAGTAGAGATGGATGAGCTCTAAAGAGAAAGATCTCAAACACTAAGTGCAACTGGAGTATTATAGCACCAACACCGCTTTAATTTTAAGAGGTAGACACAGCAAGATATGGCGTCCGTGGATGAGATCCACACATATTAATGCCCTAAGCGTGTAATTTGTCTTTACTGGATGTAAACCGCGTTTGTCTGGTAGGGCAGAAGCTCAGCCTGGCATAGCTTTCACCGCTAGCAGCTGTGCGTTAGCCAGCTCTGCAAGGAAGGGCACAAAGCAGAACCTCCTCAGTCGTTGCTCCGTGGCACCCCTGGCACCGGGTGCGGGTGAGCCGTCACTGCGCGGCTCACGCTGGAAATTCTCCGGAGACGCGCCGCTTTCCCCAGCAAATACACCGAATCTCCTGGCTGGAATGCGTCTGTGGCTGTTACAAGCACTACACGCTCTTCACACTTGTGATTCTTCAACTTCTGAATTACAGCACTTGTATTCCTGAAGAAATCATCTCATTTGTGCAGCGCTACCCAGCCCGCGTGTACTGCAGTACGATAAACAGCCGAACAGATTACCCCCAGGCAAGGCGGCATGTCTCCTACCGGTGTGCATTTTGTCTCTGTTCTGATCCTTTTTCTAGAAGGAAATTAGATCAACCCTACCAAAAATGGTAATTTTCCTCATGTCATGTTTTACTGCCTAAGAATTTTTTATTTTCTTTTTCCTGTAGGCAAGAGTGGATCAGCAACGCGACAGCCGATTTCAAACACGCTCATACTTAGAGGAATAACTCCGTACACTGAGCAACCAGCTCTCCTCTGACGCCACCCAAACGGCAGGCCACTCCTTCAGATCCCCACCGTGGATTCGGCTTCTTCGCTTCCTCCCTACCGTCAGTTAAAAGCGGCCACTCTGTGCGGCTGAGAGCAACTTGGGACGGAAACGTCAACGGGGAATCCTGCGGAGCGCTTTGCAAGTTGGGGCATCCCCCTCTCTCACACGCGCGCATCTCGCCAATCGCGGGCCAAGCTCCACCTCAGCCTCCTCTCCTGGCCAAAGGACAGACTTCTCCTGCTCATCACCTGCTTGGACTCAATACTTAAAGTCACTCTGTCCTTCTCTGTATGCTTCTCAGTGATAAGACTGCTAATTGCTACGTTCATCTTCACCGCCTCTAAAACAGGCGGCCCACATCCTTCAAAAAGAATGGATAGATCAAAATAAATCCTCAGCAAACCTGCGCAGCGATGAGTCAGAGCGAAGGAGGAGGAACCCGGGGAAGGGCCCGGGGGCTTTGTCCACAACCGGTGTAACAGTAACATATAATTATTCCTCTCTAGGGAGCACCCAGGAAATAGTCTTACACAGGGGGAGGGAAATTGGTAAAAAACTCCCATCCTTCAGGATCTGATGGCAAAAAAAAGAAAGACTTTGAAAAGCCCTTGCAGTTGAACTGATTAAGAAGCAATTTGTTTCCCTAATTATTTGTAAATAATAAATTGCTAAATACCTCATTTTATAATAGAGCAGCTTATGCTCAGAGTTCTTTGCCCGAGTTGTAGATTAACAGATTTTTTTTTATCTAGTGCATCAATGTTTTACTCTCAATAAATAATTTTACACAAACTGTCTCCTTCAAAGGACTGGGCTGCCTTACACTGCATTTCCACACGTTTGTGGGTACAGCCGTCTGAGTCTTGTCCTAAGGAGGAGAATCCAATATCATCAAGAGAAGAAGAAACCGATACAGCCGCAGGAAGCCGCATCTCGAGCACGTGTCGATCGATGCAGTTCACTGAGGATAATGGATTTACATGGGCTGGGACCTGACCCAGTAATGGGACTGACTTCTCTCTCTTTTTTTTTTTATTTTACACCAGACTTCTCATTAGTTGCTACGCTGTCACCAGCCAGATCAAGCAGTTGTTCCACATGGTTCAACAGAGAAAATTGTGCTCAATAGCAAACGCGAGCTCTGCTGCCTCCAGGCGACGCTGGAGGTCCTCATCCCCACAGGGCCTGGGTGAGCTGATACCCCCGGGGTCCTCCCCCACGTCCCCAGGGATCAGGCCAGGGAGAGAGGAGCTGGTGCTCATCCCCAGTGCTGCATCCAAAGAGAAGGTTGGTGTAACACGGTGTGATGGACAGAAGAAGTTGGTTTAGGCAGAAATCTCTGTCGCAATGATACACTGAGATTTTATGGACATAAGAAATTTCCCTCAACTGTGGCCTTACAGTTTACAAGCTCCCCATTAAATCTCCTTGACAGGAGGATTCGGTTATGGGATTTGAAAAAAGGAAAGGAAAGCCATGCCGTGATCTTGGGCTTTCTCAGCCAGATAGGATGGACAGGGGTAAAAATGGTTTTGCAGGGTCTCAGATGCTGGTGAATTCCAAAACTTACGTTCAGTTATTGCTAAAAATACTTATCACTAAGTCTATAACAAAGAGAGAGCAAAAGCACAATAACATTTGATGTTTTTCCAAAGCACTGACCAGAATACATTGCAGGGGTCGGGCGTCACTCTGTGACAACTCGGAGGAGCACGACAGGGAGGAGAGGTCTGAAAAAGTAAGATACGGGATTAAAACTGAGGAAGAACATCCAAATGTGTCTCAGAGAAACCAAATATGAACTGTTTTCTAACTCAGACAGTTCAATTCAGCAATATTGCCTAGAAAAGACTCCGTATTACAAGAAATATATCTGATACATTTCTAGATTTACTCGAAGGTGATCTCTGAAAAGCCTTAATTTTGGTAGATTTGTTCCTTGCTTGCTACAAGTCATCTTGATAGGTGCAAGCCTGCAGTATTGTCATATAAAACTGTCGGAATCAGAAAACAAGAGACTGAGTCATACCTGCAGTCCATAAAGTAATACAAAGTAATACACCCACAGAGACACCGGAACACCTAATGTGAATTTGTGCCCTCAAAGTAAGTAGTTCTCAAATTGCTTTTAAATTGACAGGATTGCAGTTACATTTGAAAACTTGAAATCTTTATTTAAGGGCATATTTTGCTCATTGGGAAAAAAAAAAGTGAAAAAAAAGGCTGTGTCTCCATGCTAGGAACAAGGCACATGATGGGTTAAAAACTGGAGAACAGGTTTTGAAAAGTCGAAGCAAACCAGAAGGTTTAACTGTGAAGGATGAGCCTGATTCATTCATTTTACCCGACACATCAAGCCAACGCTTTATTAGACGCAACGTAATGGCTGCCCACTCACCCCTCTCACCAGCAGAGCCTGCTTCCTGGTTGGCTTCTGTCGTCACTATTACTCATGGCATCTTCCACACTAATTTAAAACTGCATATAAATTTTAACACTTAGGGAGGGAAAAAAAAAATATACTTATGTGGAATTCCTATTCCCTGCCAAAACCTGTTTCAATTGGTAGCATGCAAGTTTAATGAGTTTTTTTGTGATAGTTAGAAGCTTGGCGCTCTAAGCAAGCTTGAATTTTAATTTTCAGTTACTCAACGATAGCGCTAGGCACACGTTAACAAAAAAGCAATTACTCCTGACATCGCAGCACTTACCTCACGTCAACTCGGAACAGAAATGAGAGGTGAGTGGGGACCTTAAGGTACAGAACACAAACGGAGGAAAGTCAAAGTGCTATTTTTCATTCCAAAAAGACAGATTGAAGGATTCAAAGTGCAGGAGATTCAAGAACAGTTCACGTTACACAAAGTTTACACTCCCATCCTTCCAATCAGTAAATTTTGTAGCGCCACAGACATAAGGACAAGGTAGCCGGGACAGACACCTATGGAAACCTCGGCCATGTGAAATGACATATCTTTCCTACTGTGTTTTTGTGCACAGAAAGGAAAAAAAAAAAGGCTTGAGCAGGGAGGGGGAGCTGCAGTGGAGATAGGATGGGGATGACGGAGCAAGGCTGCAGTGCCAGGGAGTGCGTGTTCCCCTCAGGTCTGCTCCAGTGCCCAGCAGCTCTGAAAATGGTCCTCACAAGTCCCATCAAAGGGAGGGATTTGTGGGATTGTGCTCCGGTCTAACGCGGGGAGCTGAACCACTCAATTCCAGGTGTACTCCTGGAAGCTTCAGAGGTCCTACTTTGGAAAGGGGAAGACCTGAGCTTTCCCAGGGCAGATCCTCAGATAAGGAGTAACTGTTTCAGCAGCATCTCACTTTTTGCGAGTTTCCCAAGACAAATCTCCAAAGGAGGGCTTTCTATATTTAGATATTTAGCTATGTATGTATGTATAATTAAGTAGCTTACTATATTATTCCGAGAAATATGCAAACTAGATTTATATGCAGAGCTCTAATTTGAAAAATGTGTTTGGGAAAATTCATGGTGGGCCACAGCTGATCTAGGATGAAAATTAGCCAACCCGTAAAGCTGGAACAAACCATATAAAAATAATTCTTCAGGAATTATTATAGCCTCTGATTTTGTACACAACTTGAACTGAAAGGATACCAAATGCAGAGGCTACAACTAGCATGTTAGTCACAATCTTAGTGTTATTCAAAAGTTTATTCTCTTTCTATTGGTTTGGCTAGGCACAAGAATCACCTAATTGTCTGCTAAGTGCACGCAAAATTACTTTGAGCGGGTATTGTCACATGCAAATTTAGCCTGTTGGTGGCTTTTCAGTGACAGCATTCAAAATAATTACATTTGTTCCTCGTAGAAACATCCACTGAACACTGCTGGACAAAATGGGTTTTTTAATGGAAAAAAAAAAAAAGAAAAAAATGTTTTCTTCCACATTCAACATGCGTAAAAATACCTGCAGGAATATTTTGCTGAAAATCTGAAGTGCAGCCACAAAAAGCACACTTTTATTAACAATTGTGTCATCACCCACCAGTGCAAAACTGGCAGTTTTTCCTTAGGTACTTGCAGAATTGTGTTTTACCTCTCATGACTGGAAAACGCATATTAAAATTTTTTCATCTGTTTTCTATTTACAGCAAGTGAGAAAGCCGTTCTAATTCATTGCAAAGTGTGTTTGCCAGGTTCCTTTTAAATTAACTTTCCCCCCTCGTTTTCCATATTTAATCCGTTTCTGAAAGGTATTGTTTCCTATTAACTCAAAATCTTTCCCTGCCTGTTGGGGAAAGGGACTCATCCTGGTTCCACATGCAGTAAAGCAAACAGCAAAGCTCTCCTAGTCCGATCCCCCTCCATTCTACACGCCATACGGTTCTTTACGTTGGGCCCCCGAGGTGTGGGGACACCAACCCCATCAATCCCAATTGTGTGAGCATGCTCCCCACACTGGGAGCATCACCCAGAGCTGCCGGAGGGCAGGTCCAGCGCACCCAAAACTGCTCGCCCAAAATTGAGTATTTGACACACCGCCATGGAAAAGGCATGAAAGCTACTCCTGTCAAAGCAGATCCTGCTCTCTTTGGGCAGAGGGGGATGCCCGTTTACCGACTCCAGGGACAGGAAAGGTCCCTAACATGAGTGGTTTGGCAAGAGCCGGTGCAACGCACGGTTTGCTGCACAGTGCTGGAGCTGGTCGTTCCTGCCTTTTGGCATGGACCGCGGTGCTTGTCCTGGGTTTGTCTGATAAATGCTATACTGCTACCAGACAGAAAACGTGGGAAAAAAAACCCAAACCCTCAGAAAATGGCCCTTTGATGATGCAGAAGAATATTTTTTTGCCAAAAGTACCGGGCAAAAGAAAAGTGTTCTGCAAGCATCAGCAAAAGCCGGGGTGATTACAAGAGCGAACAGCAGACCAGGATAGCCATAATGTGTGGTAGGGCTGTCCGGACTGTTGTAACTCAGAGAAAATAATGACCCCTGGTTTATTCTGAGCTAGGACCCGGGGAGCAGTTATAAATGTTTTTTATTTACTTCATTTTATCCATATGGAATGTCATTTCTCCTCTGCAGTTACAGAGAAAGTAAGGACTGGGTGAGAGTACCTGTGTTTCCTGGGAAAGCAAAATTACCTCTCGATTTTGTGTTCGGGTATCCAAACTCCTTAAAGCAAATCACAATGTAGCCCACGGTACGGGGAACCCGCGGGGTCTGCAGCAAGCAAGCCCTCCAATGAACCCGAGAGGCAATGGGCATCGCGGTCGGTGCCACCCTCAGCCAGCCGGGAGCTGAGCCCGTGCGGGACGGACACGGCCCCGCAATTCCCACCTCCGCCTACCGCCCCTGCGCTCCGGCAGCCACAGCCACAAACGCAGAAGAGGCCGATGAATTGATGGCTCTTTTGAGGAGAGAGAGAGGAGGATGTGCTAAATGGCTTCCTACCCCACAAACGGGCTAAATTTAAGTGTGGTACTAGAATTTAGAAACAAGTTTCACATAAAATCAAAGTTTCTCCCCTTTTCACCAGCTCTTCATCCATAGAACACGGCTTATCAAGCTAAAATAACAGATTTTTTTTTTTTTAATTACACCAACTCATTTTAACACAGGGTGTGGTTTCTTATTCCTTGGGGAGTCTGTTGGCCAGAATCGCCCTCTCTGAGCAAGGGCTCCTCATGCTTGAAGGTTTCTGACTGCAGAGACATGTCACATATGTACATTGCAGACATCTCAGCAATTATGAAATTTATTTTTTCTAACACCAATAGAAATTGGCATTGCAAATCCCTTCTCTCTATTTGGCTTATGCAGAAAATGTCTAGGTTTCATTTGAGTGTATCCAAAATACTTAGTAGCCTTGAATGGAGACTGTCCTTTGCATGCAGAGCATCATAATTAGCACAAAATCATTTAGCATCTCTGTAGTTTGTTATAGGAAAATAACATCAACAGGAAGCTATAAATATTTTAATTTTTGGTATCTCCTAGCTGCTATCCAATGGCATTTAAAACCCAGGCTTAGCACTAAAGCTGCCTAAAAGCCTAAGTAAAGAGGTCTCTCCATGTGTTAGTATTATTATTTTTAAATAATTCTTATTCCTTCTCTGCATTTCCTTGCCTTTTCCTCATCCACTTCACTGCAGATTAGCCATATTGAGACTTAAACAGGAGAAATTTTGTCTCTCCATGTGTTTGTGTCACATTGCCCGTGAGAGCGATAGAATAACAAACAGTTCTGTCTCTCTCACGTATTCATCCATTGCTCTTTACAGAAGCCACAAGTGGAAGCAGAGAAGTGTTAATATTGGACCACTCAGAAACGCTGGTTGAAACCTGGACCAGGAAATATTTTGTTCGAGTTCTTCCAGGAATTTTTCCCCAAAAAGCTCAGTACAGACCTGTTTATGGAAATTAATTCTAATAGCTTCCTAGAATCTTCTATTCAAGCTGTAATACTTCACATTACACAAATCTTGCCACAAAGGAGATAATAGGCATGGGATATATTGAATTACTAGATAAAGTTCTTATCTGTCCCTCCACGTTACTTCACTGGGTCTGAAATGACAAGTCATGGTTATTAAAACCACGGCAAATTGCCTGTGATTAGCAAGGAAACCAGTGCATTATCCTAATATAATTATCCTGTCTGACGCCCGTGACAATCACTAACAACTGTCCCCAGAAAAAAACCCTTTGCATGGCGGTTATTCATGGGTCTGTGGAGAACATCTCCAGCCATTAATGAAATGATCTTGTAATTACCATGCATCCTGTACAGCACCTCCCTCAGCCTGGCGGGATGCAGGAGGAACTTCCAGGTCTCTCCTGAAGAGAAACGGTTTGTTCACCAGCAAGGGACTAAGTATGAAGTAGCAGTGAATTTTCAGTAAAGGGTGTTATAAATATTGAGAACTCATGGATTTTATAAAACAATGATAAACATTCAGAATAGAAAATTAAGTGTTTTTTTTCTAAGTAGGATATTTTGGAATCACCAAAAGTATATAAGCTGTTTTCCAACACACAAGTGATGTCTGAATATTTCAGGCGTAACCTCTTCTCGTCATGTTTCTGTAGACCAAATGGATGTAAAAGGACCTCAGATGAGCCTCCACAGTCCATTTCAGACTGAGGTTAAAGACAAGGAAGCTGGCCAGCGATGAACCCCATCAAATCAGAAGTTTTGTGGATGTGTTAGATCCAAGCCCAGTGAGGCTGGATATCACAGTTTTTATGGTTTTTGGGTAGAGGCAGGCACACCAGTCTGGCCTGAGCAAGTCAGACATGCCTACAAGTTGCTCCACGGCCATGCCGGTCATTCAGAGCAGCATTTGAGGAACACCAACATGAAATGCTCCTCTGAGGAGCACCCTCCATCCTAGCCAGCAAGAGTGCCCTCCTGGTGAATTAGCACCCAGGTGTTAATGTGCTCAGGTATCAAAATCCATTTAGGAAGTGTCTTTGAAGTGTGGCCATCCTTTATCCTGTTACACCAGGTAGGTTTAAAAACCAACTAAAAAATTCAGATCTTGGTCTTCCATCCTTAGGAAGAAAAGCTCTATCAGGGCAAGGAACCTGAAATGCTCCCCAGCGATGTTCTAAGAAAGGGAACACGGTGATGCCTCAGCACGCGGCTGCTGCAGACGGCAGTTGTTTTAAGCAGATATTGCACAAAGATTGCTTCACCTTAAAAAGCTAAAAACAAAATTGTGTTATTACTTTGAGAGAACAGATACTGTCTACAACCAGGCTTTCTGAGGGATGTTATGAGCAGCAATAAAAGTATTTGTTTTATAAAAGCACTGGAAGTATTTTGAAATGCTTGTCAGGATGGGAACCCTGTTTCACTTGGCACCAAGCAAACATATAGCAAGGAGTATTTTCCTAATAATCTCAGCGAGCGAAGCTAGAAATAGCAACTGCAGAGAGGTGAAAAGCATACAGCCCTCAAACCCCAGCCCAGGCAGCTCAGCGGCCAGAGCCAGCTGGGTCAGGAAGTAGGCAGGGGCCAGAGCCCGCTCACTGTCGGCAGAGGACGCGCAAGGCACTCTGCAGCTTTGCCATTTGGCAATGAAAGTTGGACAGGCGATAGAAAGAGCAAATGAAAGCTTGGGTCAGCTGTTGTTTTGGAGAACATTGGTTCAGGAGGTAGAGCCAGAAGCAATACCTCACCACCCCAAGTCACAGAATCACAGAATCTTTAAGGTTGGAAGAGACCTCCAAGATCCTCAAGTCCAACCACCAACCCAACACCACCATGCCCACTAGACCATGTCCTGAAGTGCCAGGTCCTGCATGTTCTTTGAGTACCTTCAGGGCTAGTGACTCCACCGCTTCCCCGGGCAGCTGTTCCAATGCCTGACCACTCTTTCAGTAAAGAAATTACTGAAATTCACTGCGATCTTAGGGCACCTTTACCCCCCTGCTACATGCCACAAGTGGAACCATTTCCCATTTTGGTGCCGTAATCATTAGTTCAGCTGGTGCACAGGCACTATTTTGGTTTTAAACACTTGGGAAATACAATCAAAGCTCTTTCAGAAAACTTTTATTCTAACAGATTCAGCTTTCCTGAAGTCAAACCACCCTAAAAAACAGCCTCTGCACTTCTTTAATGAGGCTTCCTTTAATATTTAGACCAAAATATTATGACTGCAGTTATTAATCAGGCATTTCCTAAGTACAGCTTATCTTTGTATTTGACTCATTTCCTGAGAGTATCTTCATAAAAGCACCTGACGACACGACTCAAGAAGTGACATGCAAAAACAATCTGCGTTTTCTAGCCACGCATCCTACCTTCTGTTCTGAATAATTACAGCTTAAATCAATCATCAAGAATCCATAGCTTACTCTAGTACACCAACATTCCATTAATATGGAAATCAGTGTTTGCACACGCACATCAATGACTAAGCGTTAGTGACCGTTTGTGTTCAGAACCTGCCGATTTCACCCAACAGCTGTACACTGACACCAGGAGTGAAGGGTTCCGATTCCAGCATTAGTCACTAAAGAGCAAACAAGACAGAAATCTAGTAAAAAAAAAAAAACCAAACGCCTAGACTCACTAATTTATACCCGGTGGGTGCCATCCACCAGCGCATTACTGAGCCAAAGCACCAGGTAACCTTCGTAATCAAAGTAGCGGTTACCAAGAAGAATAAATGATCCAAAGAAGAGATCCAAGATTAATTTTAAAAATTCTAAGCAGATGTTCTTAATCCTTTATTTCTGAGTCTTGATACCACAGCAGCTCTTTACTGGAATGCCTTTTGATTACCTGACACCTACGGTTTAATTGTATGGTTTAAAAACATTCCTCTGATAACAGGAGCGTAAAATTTTAATTTGTTATAATTCTTTGAATCAACCACAAGAGTGGTTATGCTACTGTATCTTATATTATAATTAACCGGTTTTGCCATCCTAGATCATGAGTTGTAGCATGAAGATTTCTAAGGGCTAAGCAGTAGGGTTTGCGATGCACAGCAGAGTCGTACTGGAAGAGAAGGCATAAGACAAGGCGTAAGAAGTAGGGAGGCAGGCATGTACAGGTACATCTATATGTACATAAACACACACAGTTCTCAGATATTCTACGACAGGCGAGAGGGTGAAAAGTTCTGTGAAACCATCAGTTTCCCGGGGGCTGGCTGAGTGGACAGGCAGATGTTTAAGATCTGCTTACAACGCTCGACCCCTCTTTAGCTCTCTGGAAGACTGGGCTTTGGCCGCAGAGTCCCCAGGAGGAGCCGGCAGCGGAGCATGACATGGGATGGGACAAGACATACCCTGGGCACGATTCTCTGGGACAGCGGAGTGGATTACGGGCAGAGCGTAAGGGAGCCATCAGAGGTCTCCACCTCGCCAGGACGTCTTATAGGCAGGAAAAGATGAGACTGTATCAAACCGCAGAAAGAGCACGTAACACGTGCTTAGCTAGGAAAAACGAGGAGGAAAAACAGATTATCTGACATCTAAATTTACAACAACAAATCATTTCTTATACGCTAACTGTGCTCAGAAAGACAGTTTGATTGCACAAACAATTTTGTCTTTTTTCCAGAATTTGGTTCTGTCGGCTTCATTTGTCTGCCTCCATACACCTGACATCTCAGCGCACTTGGAAACTTCAAATGAACTTACAAACTGGTTTAAGACAATTAATTCCATCACATCCTGAGGAGAAGGGGAGTAAAAGTCAGCTGGCCTCTTGGCATAAAGGGAATAGCATGAAAACATCATGCATTACACTAAATACGCCTGGCATAAAAAAATTCCCATAGAATTCAAGGTGATACGTCAAGCTCTATAAAACATTGTGTTTATATTGGAGATGTCAGCCATACGTCTTCCAGTCAACAATTCAGTTACGCGTTTACTGAAATTCATTTGTTCTAGCAAATCCAAACATCACACACACTGCAAAGCTGTTTGTTTGTTCTGCAAGCTTGAGGTCAGTGGTGGCGTTTGCTCTTTCAGCCGTTTCGGAGACTGACTGATGCCGAAGCTCACGCGCTCCAGTAGCACAGGAGGCAGAGAGGTTAATTCACACCGCTGCGTTTTCTCTTTCATTAACCAAAACCACTCGACCTCCACTCCACAGAAATGAGCAGTTGTGAAGTTCACCAGCTGCGCTATCAGGGTCTTTTTATGGCCATAGATTCTGTGAATACGTTTTGAGGAAAAAAAAAATTATCTGTAGTTTTAGAGGAAATTATAACGTGCAAAAGAGGAAAATGGATGTTACTGTAAAGTTATCCATCTCAGGATTTTTTCCATTTTTCAACAGCTTCTAGCAAGGTGAAAAAAGAAGGCTCATGTAACTCAAAGTATTATTTCCGTTCTGTGCATGACTCAGTTTCCACCTAAGCTGTAATCAGATTGGATGTGAACTCTGCCATGGACATCTGACCTGGTGATCCAACTCCTCAATATTTGGGGGGGGGGGGGTATAGAATAAACAATAGTATTTTTAAATTCCACTTCCACTTTGATTTGCAAATCTGGTGGGGAAAAGGACATTTACGTGAAGAGGCTGGGGTACAAGCTGAGACACTACCATTTGAAACGTACAGCAGAAGACCTGTTGGATCAAACGAACATCACCCTTTTGGCAGCATTACGCTTTGCAAGATGACAGCTCTTTTGTTTTTCAAAAACAGGCATTTTCCCAGAGGTCTGACAACGTATTTTCCAACCCTGTTACCACAACACCAAAGACCAAGGATTTTGGAGCTCCTTGATGTCTCAGGCCCGAAGCTGTAGCCCATCACAGCTGAAGGTGAGGTGCTCGGCACAGATGCTTCCCAAGGCAGGACAGGTCCTGATGTCCGTTACCTCTCCCTCCCTCCCTGCTCCCAGCCAGCGGCTCTATGTGGCTAGTGAGGTCCCTCAGAAACAAACAGCACATCAGCAAAAAGAAAGCCAGCGTGGTGAAACAGCGACGGCTGGGACCCTCTCGTAGCCTTGGCCAATCCTCCTGTTTCCATAGAAACAGAACAGAAATGTGGCCAGAAGGAAAGGAGAGAAAGGATCCGTTTTGGTTCAAAGTGTGGTCTCGGTTATTTATCCAATGGTGTAAAATATGTATTCACACAGCCCGTAAGGGAGCGGGGGCAGGGCAAGGGCAGCCGTGATGTCTGCGTCAGGAGGTGGCACAGCAAGGCAGGAGGGGGTCAGCAAGGAGCACCAGCGTCCCACCACATGCTTTTCCAGCTCTGACCAACTCCTGGCGCTGGACACCCATGAGCGCTTGGAGAGCGTCTTCTGGGTGAGCTTCACCCCAAGGGCACCCAGCACAAGCTCTCCAACGCTGCCCTGCAATGAGAACCCTGCTCTGCGAAGGGAACCGCAGGAGGAACAGGGGATTTGCTTCAAATGCACGCTTGTGCACTGTGCCCATGGGTACAACCCATACACCCCAGTGAACACCAGTGAGGATACTGGTGCTACCACCACCATCCTTGCCACAGCAATGGCATGTGCCCTTACATGTACCTAAATTATGGGAGTCCTTTTTCGAAAGTAAAGTGGGATCTGGAGAGGGAAGGGGGAAGATGAAAAGCCTGAGTCAATCTGAACTCAAAATTAGACAAGGTGTTGGGGGAAAAAAAAAGAAAAAAAAAAAATCACAGTACCAATGAAAGGTCAATGGTAAATTTTGTATTCGCTCTTCATTTACGATCAACATTTCTGCCACAGACTAGAGTGTTCTGTGATTTTCCTCTTATTCATGGGGTTACTTTCTATTTGAAGGAATTACTTCCTTTCTGACGTGAGATTAAAAGAAAAAAAAAAAAAATTTTTGGTTTTGAGCATGTAGTCTGATAAAAACCTTATTTTGCATTTGCAGCATGACTATTTTCCTACACATAAGACAACTCAAAAGCACAGAGGTTGTGCAGCAAGCGCGCTTCACCTGCCCTTCAACCAGCCCGGAGGGTTTTCTCCATGGCAGTTCACCCAAGCAAAGCCCTCCGGGTGCAAGTTGAAGGACAACCCTACTTAAATGCTGAACTGCTTTCTGAAGTGTCCTCTCTCTTGCTTTTGATGGCCTTCTAGTGGCAGCTGGCACTGACACCGCAACAGCCACGAATCTTCAGTCCTGCCTGGTCTGGTGCTCCTCTACCCAAGACTGCAAAGTCTGCTCCTGCAGCAAAACACAGTGTGCACTCCTGCTCCAGCAGCAGAAAGGGTCCGAATCCTGCGGGAAAGCAGCCAACAGCAGCTCCTCTAGGGAGGAAACAGCCTCTGCCCCTTCAGCCTCAAGGGCATCTGCAGAGGACATGGGGACACATCACCTCTCCAAGGCACAACGTGCCCTGAAGTCATAGAATCACAGAATCACAGAACGGTTTGGATGGCAGGGACCGTTCAAGCCCACCCAGTCCAACCCCCCTGCCAGGAGCAGGGACATCTCCAACCAGATCAGGTTGCTCAGAGCCCCGGCCAACCTGGCCTGGAATGTTTCCAGGGATGGGGCATCCACCGCCTCTCTGGGCAACCTGGGCCAGTGTCCCACCACCCTCAGCATAAAAAATTTTTTCAAGTCACCCCCACAGTGGAGAGCGGCGCAGCACGTAGTGTTGCAGGGCGAGCTACAGCCGGGTCAGACTAACACTTGGGAACACAAAACCAACTCCTCCCGCTCCTTAATATTGTAACTTAGTTTTCATGAATACCTATCTTCCAATTTATCACACAAATCCCCTTTATTATGGCCTATTACAGTCTTAGCTTCTTATAATTAGAAATTTTTAAGTACAGTTCTATATCTTTTTCCCTCAGCTCAGATAAAGGCTTATCTCCCTCAGGCAAAAGGGAAACGTCACCGGCCAGAAGTACCGGTCCCCATCACCTCGGCATCCGCGCTTGCAGCCCGGCTTTCCCAGCCCACGTAACGCCGGCTAACGCAAGTGCACGGCCTTCAGAACAGACAGCCACACTGCCCGGCCTTTTTTTTTTTTTTTTTTAAGTGGTGTAACAGATTGGTCAGTTCTTGGCTTATTCTTCAGTCTGACTTTTTGTATTTTTAAGGACTCGTATAAACGCTTAAGATTGGATTGTGATTAGATGCAAAGCACACTAGGCATCTATTTTAAAAAAAAAAAATCTGTAAAAGTAGCAGCTCACACAAGTGAAACAATACAGCATGGCTAGGCCAAGGTTAGAACGGGTACTTAAGGCAAACCTAGAAAAACACGAGATTTAGATGGATTTTAAAAGTGCAAAATTTGAAATGGCAGTTAGCATCGCAGAGCGAGGACACTGTTGCTCTCGCTGTGGGCATCACCTTCCAAAGGCAAACAGTGAATTTTTTTTTTTTTTAAAGCAGGAAAATCTTTTCCTCCATTCAGCAGTTCAATGCCAACTATGAAAGCTTAAGAGTCAGGTTTTCTACACGTTGTTACTAAAAACACAGTAACTGGTGTCAGAAAGCGTATTCGCTGTTGTTACCAGACGCAGATACAACATCCAGAGGGCAGAAACACAACCCAACTGGCCACCAGCTCCCTGTGGATGAAGGTCGGCATTGCATCTCCAGCTTCCTCCATGCTCACGCGCGGATTTGTCAGTGGAGCCAAGGAAGCTCGCAGAGGGCTGGGTCCCACACTTCTCCCGGGGCTGCGGCCTGCCGCACGCCTGCGGCTCCATCCCTTGCTTTTTCCCCTGGCTTTGTCCGGTGCGTGAAAGGGGCTGTGCATTCAGACCTCCAACATACGCTCACGTTAGGGCAGCTTAGAGAGAAGGGTGTCAAGAGGAGTAAATACTAGCACTGGGCACCCAGAGGCACCCCACCTCCTAGACAGACGCGTTCAGCGCTCCGTCACCTCAGGATAAGAAAGGGGTTCCCGACCAGCAGACAGGCTGGACTCCAGATCTGGAGCTCTGCCCTTCTGTCTCCTCCAAAAAAAAAAAAAAATATTCCTGAAATTCCTTAAGGATGAATTCTTGAAGGTTACTGGAAATTCCACCGATTCTACCTCTGCCCGGTCCAGCGCTGGTTGTATATTGAATCAATACGCTTTGTTCATGTGTGCAGAACTACATCAGCTGAACTGGCTCTGCATTTTATTCCATAATTGAAATTGTTTGATAGGATCAGCTTTATTGGTTTATCTTTGCTATTTTAAAATTAGATTTGTTTTCCGTATACTTTCTGGTCCTTGGAGTTTGCTCGGAAGTATAATTAAGTTAAACATTTAAAGAGACATTCCTCATGTAACTCTGCTGTTAACTCCTGTTGCTTTGGTCTGTTTGGGGGTTCTTAACCCATAAATGAAGCATCTTAACTCAAGCATTCTAACTTTTTCTTAAATCAGCCGTGTTATCTAGTAAGAAGGGCACAGAGCTTCTACATCACCCTGGAAATCAATGCCCCAGTTGGGCAGAAATCCATCTTAAAGGCTGTAGGAAAATGTTGACGGCTGTCTCCTATTTAATCTCCCATCCTTATCCACAGAGAGCAGCTCCCTCCACAGCCGTCGTCGTACTCCCAGCCACTCTTCCCTCTCATTTTCCACTGTGCAAAGCTGAAATTTCAGTTCTAGGTCTCTTTTAATGATACAAGGATCTTTAGTAATATTTCTCTGCAAGTTATTTTTGCCACAAGTTTAAAGACACCTTCAGGTTTTTAATGTTTCTGCAGCTCTCAATATGTTCGCTGGCATTTAAACTCCAAAAAGCCAGGGGGAAAATCAGACATGCTTTAAATTAGGCAGCACTGCCCATCTGGTTTTGAGGGGTTTTTTTGTTTCTAGACAGCAGCCACACTGGCCCCGGTTGGTTCAGTAGCTGCTCCGAGCCAAGAGGCCCCTCAGCTGTGTTCCCTGCGGTGTTCGGGTCCTGCACACCCTGTAATTACTGATCCTATGGGATTCCTTCCATGACACAAGTAGGCAATCGAAGATAAAAGCAGTTCTAAACAAGCGATGTGACCCTGCTTAGCACAACTGTCACCCAGACTGTGGTCCCCAGGTATTTTCCATTCCCCAGAGCAAGGACGTTTTCTCAATACGCTTGGGCAGGACGGGCTTCGCCAGTGTCCCTCCCTCCTCACACATTATTTCCATCCTACACCTCTGGCTGGGTTTTTTCCAATAAGTGAGTCCCTAACGACCTGAACAAACTGCAGGGCCATCGCCTTATTCAGGTAGGATTCTAAAGTAAGACAGATATTTGCAATTTTTTTTTTGTAAATTAACATCATCCCTTACTTCATTCTTCAGACTGAACTCTCCAAATATTCAGTTCAGCCGCAGCTGATGTGGGTTTTGCACACATGAAGCCATAAAAGATGGATTTTTGAAGAAATGGATGTGAATCAACTCTGCTGACATCTGAAAGAGTTACAGAGTTTGACTGAAACAGGACAGCTACTGGAGCTCTAGAAATGTGCAAATTTGGAAAAATAAAGAAATTAAGGGAGAAAAAGGTTAAGCTGCCCTTAGCAGGTTATTAGCTTGTATCGGTTTTACCTGGAGAGCTACAAATCCAGATCTGCAACAGCACCTGGGATATCAAAGCAGATGAAGTCCTATTATGTGGCAGCACCGAGATGCAAGATTTGTCAGCTCAGTGAACCGCTAGCTCTTAAAATAAACGAGCAGTTTATTGACCTTTTGGTGATTGAGACAAAACTAAAAGCCAGAAATACTCTGGCAGCGAGCAGGCGACGCGGGCGCTGGCTCAGAAGTTCCTCACCGCGATGGGAGCGCAGCCCTGAAGGTCACCGCCGTGCCTCGTGCGGTCTAACAAGGATTGCGTTGATTTGCTGAAAACTTCTGCTAAGGAACCCAAATGTTCTGCCTGTATGCTCACTTAGCTCCTTACTCATTTTTTGTTACGACCACATATATCTGCTCCTTTAGCTTCACTGCGATATGCCGAGACTGCCATAACTTTGGAAAAAGAGTAGGGCCATTATCTTCCCATCCTGAAGGGGTTTTCACACACATGCTGATTTTTTCGCTCAGGCTGTTCCGTCTGTTTCAAGGGGAACATTCACAACATTAAGGGAGCCACAGTCAAGTTCAGAGCTTTAGAAGGTGCCTAAAGCAGAGCGGGGACTGTACCCGGAGACCACGCCTTGGCATTTCCACACCGGTCTTGTGAGGCAACAAAGCAAAGGGAAATAACTGCTTCCCAACAGTCCGTTTCTCTGAAGGACAGCCGGCGTCAGCGTACTGCCTGGGAGATGGGCAGGAGTTGCAGCAGCAGGTACCAGACCTGCCCGAGCCCCGGGGCAGAGCATCCCCCTCCCGGGGAAACGGCCCGGCTCACTCGCACCCTATATAAGGAACCTAAGACAGATTCAGAGAGCTGGACCAAGAAAACCCCTGCTGCTTCTCGGGTTTTCACTGAGGGGAAGAGAAGCAAGCTGGTAGAACATTTGACGGAGATGGGGGGGGATGCTGTCCAATCGCCACATGCAAATGTTCAAATGAACAACAGCCATTTGTATCTGATGAATAAACAGAGAGGTGAATGCTTAATAATCTGTAAATTAAAAATTGAAATAAGGGAGGGAGCTTAAGGAAAAATACTTAAGCATGCTTCATTAAAAGTAGCACAGAAATAAAGTTGTAATGCAAATCCTGATTTGCACTCAGGAATATGTAGCACTAATCCTGTGGTTTGGGTGTATTAAATCCTGTTTTCTTGCTACAGACATGATCCTATGCGCAGTTTGGGACTTTTAACACCCGCCCTTACCCTGTGCTCGGGTAACTCAGGCTTTGCCAGAGGGATGGAAATCTCTATGCTTGCATCCTCCTCCCCACCACGGAGCAACGCAGCGACATGTTACTGGTCCCTCTACAGCCCCGAGCCAGCGCCGTCTTCTCCCCAGCAGCTCCCAGTGCCCAGCTGGAAGAGCGAGGAGTTGGCGAAACCATTCTGCACGGGTTCGAGAGGCCAGCGAGCAGAGGCAGGGCTCTCCCGGCAGAAGAGGCCGTTCCATTTAATGTCTTATGCTGCCACCATCTGAAACCTTACTAGTTAGGAAACTCAACTAATGGCCGTCACACGCTGTCCATCCCTTCCCCACCGCACTGAAGGAATTTAGGCTGAGGCAATAAAAAGGCGAATGCAGAAGGAAATGAAAGCAAAGCAGAAGCAGGGACGTGCTAATCCAGAGCTGCCAAGTGCAGTTTCTGTCTCCTTGACATCACTCACCACACCAGTTATCAGAAACAGAGGCTTATATCCACCTTACTGACGAGTGTATGGTTACAAAGGTAATTCCTGTTAAATACCTGTTAAACACACCAGAGCTCACCCCCAAAATTTCATTCACAGAACTTACAAACCTCTGTGCCAATGGAACATTGAATATGAATAGTCACGCTGGCTGCTACCCAGCCTGGGTGGGTGTTTGTACATCACTGAGCACAGGTTCTCCTACGAACGGGAATTACAGGATAGCATGTGGTAGGGTGTAAAAATCAAACTCTCCACAAAAATTAACCCTGACAAAGATGCTAAGAAACTGCAAAAAAAAAAAAAACAAAAAGGGAAACAATGCAGTCAATGCTCTCTTCAGACTGATAGGAGCTGACTGGGTCTTTTCAGGAGACGAGGATGCTGTTACCTTTGTCTCTCATTGCAGTCCTGGAAAATATTCCACCACCTCATGCACAAGCACAACAAAAGCGTTTCACTTGCGGTTCGAAGCCTGGTGTCAAGGAGCCTGCCTTCTCCCGCGGCAGCCTCAGCCAACCCAATGTGAAACATCAGAGAGCACAGAACCAAGCAAGGACTGAATTTAAAATTGACTCTGCTCAAAGCTACCAGCTAGTGCTAAAAATAACTGATGGCATCAGACAGCAGCACTTGGGAGTTTCCAGTTTTAAGAGGGGCAGAAGCCCATGGGCACTGTGAGAAGCACAGGGCAGCACGGTGCCGGTGGGCTTCGCCCCGGGGCCCCAGAAATGCGCTTGCCTCGCTGGCCCATGGGGACGGGCACTGCTCCTGGCCACGTCGCTGCGGCCACCGCCGAGCCCTGGGGACAGCCAGCCATGCCGAGCACACAGCTCTCCCCGGGGAACGAGAACGGGAGGGTCTGGACCCAAAGGCCACTGGAACTGAGTCTAAATGTCACTGCGTTGAACTGAGCATCGCCTGTCCTGGTGCCGAGGGCAGAGCCGCGACATGAAGGGAAGTGACAACAGAGGAAATTTCTTTTCCAAATTGCTCAAAAAAGCAGATTTTAGATAGGCACCTGCTTTGTGAAACCGCTCACCCCTTTGGTAGTGTTGGAAAAGTCCAGGGGCTACAGATGCGTGGCAAAAGGAGCCCTTAATGTCACCTACGGTAAAGGGGTTTAAGTGAACGCATTGCAAGGGCAAGCAGCTCAGGCCATCGCCCCCACGCTTGCTTTAGTGACATCAGCAGAGCGATGACCTGGAAAGGACCTGCATCTCCGAGCAGCATCGCAACTCAGAAAATCCAGATTTTTACACCAATGCAAATACCTACTTTGATCTTGGAACACGATTTTTGCAAAATAACGGGGGACCAGTTTATAACTCATCACATCTTCTGTTAGGGGTAAACGAACACGAGTGACCCCCCACGCGCAGAGGGAGCGGAGCACGCTCCGCACCAGCAGGACTGATCCGAGCCCAGTGAATCGGTTCCTTCTGGGCGTGTTTTACAGGAACATGGTTGTCTTTGCAACTGTCAGCTTTATGATTGACTTTGACATTTTAATATCCCATTTAAAAGAGTTAATGAAGAGGCTGTCTTCAGGGCTTCGGCAAATTGCATCAAAGAGAGGATTTACAAATGAGATCAGGATGCAGAGGGAATTCGGTACTTCCAACCTCACAGCTCATGAGTCGGAGGTGAGTCACTGTTTGTGCTGGTATAGTAAATAAATTTTACATATTCTCTTTACTGTAGAGTTTTACATCATCCTCTTTTTACTACCTGGAGTCTGGTTTAGTGCCTTTGACAGCAGAACCATCAACATCATTTCATGATAGAGCACTAACAAAAACCAAAACCCCAAAAGTAAACTTCCCCACAATCATTTGTTCTTAGCGATTGGCAAGGGAGGAGGAGTTAAAAGTTTTCCTGGAGGAAAGGTAAAGAGGAATTCTAGAAGTTGCCCATAGTCTGTTGGTTTGGTTTTCTTTTTTCCACTTAAAGAGGAAGGAAATGCAAGAGGGGATAGTTTACTAAAAAAGAAGAAAAAAGTCTTCTCTTACAAAGAGATCTGAGAGCGAACATTTGCTTTCATCCACTTCCTTTGCAGTCTCAATGTTCCAGTGTATTTGTTTCGGAGAGCTGAGGCAGACAGATTACATGATTTGGCAGATGCCTCGCACACCTTTTAGCTAAGACTATTTTCAGCATGACCCAAATCGGCAACACAGGAGTCAGCGGGGAAAGCATTATTCAGAGATCTGTGTCGGCTGCTACAATAATCATCTCATTCAAGGTGCGTTTGACCATCTGTCACTGAGTTTGGGGACTTCTCATTGAAACATTTTAACATAGTCAATTATTGAAGAGTTTCAGCTTAGAAGACCGCATCTGGGAAAGGAGCGTCAGGCAGCCTGGTATTTATTCCTCAGCACCAGGCACACCCTCCTCCCAGCTCCCAGCTGTTCAGCAGAGTGGCTACAAAGGTAGGTTGTAACGAAGCCACATCCTCCCTGGGAAAGCTTCCCCATCCTCCAGCTCTGGGGGTACCCAGCCAGGAACCCAGCTCCGCAAGAAACCCCAACAGCCACACACTAAACCATGTTCTCTTCAGGAGACGGTTTAGTGGGCATGGTGGTGTTGGGTTGATGGTTGGACTTGATGATCTTGGAGGTCTCTTCCAACCTTAAGATTCCATGATTATTGCTGCAGAAGAAATTGTGATGAGAGGACAATGATAAAATATTGTGTTGATCAGTTAAAAAAATACTGGCATGCAAGAAAGAGAAAACCCATGAATGAGAAATACCTCTAAGCTTGAGCTGAACAGCAACTTAGGTTTAGCTAGTTGGGGAAAACACCTCTGCATGAATATCACTGCAAATGAATGACTGGCAGGGTTCTCTCCAGCTGAGATAACTCACATCAACACTAGCATGAATAAAAGCAGAGACCAAAACCCTGTCCCCACAAACGGAGCAGGACACTGAGCAGCCTGTCACTGGTCCCAGCACACTCGCTGTATTTTTTGCACAGAAACACTGTGCCAGTTCTTGGGTTTGCCCCCAGCACTCAACACTTTTCCTAACGAAGTTACTGCTTTGATTACCAATGTCACCTTAATTTCTCTTTTTCACAAACACAAACCTCTCTTGCTTCAGGAAATTTCAAGATTGCCTTCAACAAACATGAATGCAAATTTATTCATGCAGATTCATTATTTGCCATTCACTCTATTACCACTGCTACGGAAGCTAAGGAGACCTTCATCTACCAATTTCTCATAAAGTATTTCTTCACTGAAGACAGCTACTCGATCTCTTGATCTTCCAGTAGACTTTTTTGGCTTTTACAGAAAGATAATGAAAGAAGATATTATTCAGACTTATTTTACGCTTAGTGGGAAGACATCCATACTCTGAGAAGGTATGAGCTACCAATCTGTCTCCTCAGTTTAAAAGAGGAATTAAACCTTCACTCTTGGCAACCCCTTAAAAGTTGCATTTCCGAGTATTGTCAGGTGTTAGAAGCCATAAAGGCCCTTTCCACAACTTGAGGACATCCTCAGAAGGGCCTCCCTTGTCTGACCCTAAAGGCCACCAGGCCTAGAGACTCGCTTTTCCTACTAAATCCCAGCTCACTGCCTTTTAAACCCCACCCCTTCAAACCACGCCATCAGAGGGGGCTCTTAATCCACAGGGGAAGGATGTGCCTTTCCACCAGCCAGGCGAGCTGCCCCTAATTTAACGGATTTTCTCCAACCTAAACACTTCTCAAAGTAGGTCTGTACCCAAACGCAGCCAGGTGGCCGCACTCTTAGGTGGTGTTATGTACTGCATTAAGTCAAAATTCTTCTCAAATACTGGGAAATATCCATTCTTTTGTTATAAACCATAGCAAAATTGTAAAGGAAGCATCCAGGATAATGTTGAAACTCAGGATAATGCTGAGAGGCCAGCATTACATGCTTACATAAAACAGAAGCTTGGAAAATAATCTGCTTTTTCTAAGGGGCTGGAGAAGGTTTCCGTTTCACATGGAGCCAAAGAATGAGGACACTCCAAGAAGAACGGCACACTTCTGCACTAAAACCCTCCTGAATACGAATGAAGCCATCACAAGAGAAGCTACAGCACTAATGACTGGCATGATAAAATACGACTTCAGCTTATGACATGTTCAATCGCTCATTTAATTTTTATAGGAGTTGATTAAGATGCCTTCACTTGAATTTTATACTGTTTACTATAAAACATTACCCTTTTCTTCAGAATCTATCAAGACAGACAAACCACACATCGCCAAGCTGCTAAATCCACACCACCCAGGGTCCCAGAACGCAAGTCATCTCCGTGTACGCTGATTCTATTTCCATCTGCCGCAATAAAAGTTTTGTGTCTAAGGAAAAAAAAACAAAAAACAAAAAAAACCCCACACAGCTATTTTCCCAAACTGTTTTGGTTTTAATTCTTGAAATAAGGTAGTTCTGGATGAACTGACTGAAAATTAAAACTCTTTTTTGAAAGAGTCTCCAGAAACAGAGCACTGAATCCTCAGCTGCGTCACCGACAACCGCAGACCCGTCCGAGAAACGGGCCACCAATGTTTATTTGTGTGCCAAATGCCTCATTTCGGGCATCACCTTCACTATTGTTAATCAACGTTACTGTTCTCACTTCAGTCGGCACTGGCACTCAGCAAACCTCGCACTTTGTGCTGCCGACATCAGCACACGGCTCTCGGCAGGGCAACAAGAGCGTGACGCTGCCCGGCTTCCAGGAGGGACAGGGCCGTCGGCTGGGCGTACCGCCTCCTCGTATGGCCCCAGGTTTTGATGCTGTGAATCACAGCAGCTTATGCAAAAATTGTGGGGTTTCTCCTTTTATTCCACAGCTACAGTGAGTACCGGTGATGGAATTCAGACAAACCTGCCCAGCCCTTCCTCTTCCTCCCAGAAGAAAGCCATACATCAAAAGGTCACAGCCATGGGAATTTCTCCATTGACTTAACTGGGCCTTAACAGAAAGCGGCTCTGTATAACAGTAGAACGGATTTAAACTGCTGGAAGACTCAGCACAGTTTTCAAAGCAAACACTGAACGAAATTCCCCGTCACCTAAAATGTATTATTTGCGAAGGATAACAGTCAACAGCAACGTCTTGCTGAAACCCAGCCTGTTCAAATTAACGTTGTTTGGAGTTCAGTCTCAGATCTGTGGGATAAGAGCGAGCTCAGTGCTCCGCATTTAGCACTTAAGCTGCCGATATTAAAATAACCCATCACAGGGAGAAGGGGAAAGAATCATTCTTCACCAATTTTCCTTTAGATTGCTTCCAGGGGCTCAGGTTTTCATCAGCTGCAGATGTGTTAAATACATGCCAGTCTGCTCAGTTTCTTGGGTTGTGATTTAATCAGGCTTGAAGATTAGATGAAGTGCAAGAACTCAAATACAGCTGAAGGAAGATAAGGCTTCCATTCCTGAGCTTGAAGTCTCCTTGCTGAGCAATTAAACAGGTTCCTCGCCCACCACAGCCCGTGCAGACCTTGTACCGGTCCGTCTGGCAGGGAACAGAGAAGCCGTGACGCACAAAGTCTCTGAGTGTCCATGGGAAAAGAAGTTCCCAGCAGAAATTGGTGCTCAAGCAAACAGGGATCTCCAGTATTTTCTACATTGTGCTTCACCGCTCTTGTCTGATGGCGACATTTCATGCTCAAAATGTTAGCAGCTTGATCCTGGCATAACATATTTGAAGCAGATTTCACAAGAGGCAAGCAAGCGTAATTCAATATGGCAAAAAGCACCAAAGCTGAGAAATAAGAAGGAAAGCACCAGTACCAAAGGGTAAACCGAGCAGCAGGCACCACGGCCGAGGAGCGTGCAGCCTGCGCCGTGCCCACCACTAACCGGAGCAGTGGGTCGAACAGAGTGGGAGGGATTTGCTCATTGGGTAACCAGAGCAGAGAGAAAAAAAAAAAAAAAAAACCAAAAAAAAACCACACATTCAATCACAGTCTTTATATTCTAAGTACAAACAAGTTGTGCAGAGAAGTATTTGTTCTGGGATTTTTCTATCTCCAAGAGCCTAGTTTTTCCAAAAAAAAATAAAAAAATAAAAAAAAGGACAGAAGCAAAATCCCTCCCCTCAGGTTTATACTTTACACAGAACATAATCCCCACTAACTCCACGCCTGGTTGAGGAGGACACGCATTTACCAACTACACTGGAAGCTTTGCTGCTCCCTTACCAGTTTTCAGACACCGCTTTGTGAGAGCATCTCGGGTCCAGCCGGTCACAGAAGCGACAACCCCCACGCCGCTGCCTTCCAAACCCTCTCCAGCTCTGTTTAACAGGAGATCCCAACCCAGCGACACGAAGCAGCCTCCCACACACCTCCGAGTGCCATTTGCCCGGCGCGGGAAGGGCTGCTCTCCAGCACCGCCCCAGCCCCGTGAGCGCTGGCCGTAGCAGGAGGCGAGGCAGAGCCTTTCAGCATTATCTCCGTGTTTACCAGGTACAATCGGCCTGGAGCATCCTGTTCCTGGCCACCACCAGTCTCGCCGCGAGGTAAGAGATGGCAATTTCAGTGCAAGGTTCCCTTTAAATAAGTTAAAGCTCTGTGGTGTTTTCAGACACTCGTGTACCGCTGTGATACATGAATGCTGCAGGACGCTAAAAAGGAAGAGGCTTTTAGAGAAATAAAGCTTGCCTTGTTAAAAATCCACTCCCTGGAGAGACTTCCATATCTCCACATTCATCATCACGTTAATCAAAGGCAGCTTGGAAGCCATCAGTCAGGAAACAAAAGCAAACAGTAGCCCAAGCTCCTTGCTTTCAGAGCAAAAACAGCTCAGATACTCACAGCACCCGGCGAGACTCCAGCGACAAGGACATGCTCAAGGGAAAGGGCGCTTGCTGGGCTTCACCGTCCCCTGGCTCGGTGTCCACGTGCCACCCAAGCAGCCCCTCTCACCAGCTGCTCCAAGCCCCTGTACACCAAGCATCGCTGTAAGGGCCAACCACCTTTGGCTCCACCAGGTTTGAGACGATGAAGGCTGCTTTCCATCAAGCTCATCCACTGTACAGCATCAAACCTAACCCCAACCTGATAGTCCTGACCCAGGGCCAGCCCTCGCTTATTTCTAGGCTGAACCTGAAGCCCAGCTGCACACAATCACATCTCCCTACAGCCCAACCCCATCTCCGCCTCCCTCCTTAGATTCTGCTCCAAACACAATTCAGCTGAAGCAGGACACTTAGCCCGAGGATTTTACGGGCCTCGAATAGATCTCGTACTGGGAGAACAACCAGATTTACAGCGTGTGATTGACAGTGTATCAGCAGCCCAGATGAAGGGTGTATCCAGAATTCTTTAACTTCTTACCAGTTCATAGACCTGTACGAAAAAGTAAGTTAAATCCAAAGAGCGTGCCAGTAATTACATCTAACCGTCCCCAAACCCTCGCTGAATCTGGGTGAGAGAACGCTGCCTCACCTGAGCCTGGCAATGCATCTAGATGCCTCTTCCGTGGCACAGGCAAGCAACTTGCTGATATTTTCCATACCAGCCATTTGTTTTGCACTTGTTTTCACACTACGGCACCGTGTGCTATGATTTCAAATTTCTAGGAACAGCCTGATTTTAAGAGGTGCCAGAAAGTTCCCTGTTTCTCACCGTGTGACAGCGCCTGGATGCTTTACAAGGCTGCTTTCCTGAGCTCCGTTTCACAGATTGTCAAAGGAGGATCTCACAAATCTGAGGTGGAGCAGAAAAGCAGCCTTTGACCAGGCACAAAGGGACAACCCTATGATGCACAGTGCCACCCTCGAGCTGCGTCGCCCGTTTGGGGCGGGCAGGTGTCCGTGTGGGCGAGAAGATGGAAAGGAGGAGAAAACCAAGCTCTGGACAGGCAGCAATTTCATTAATCCTGTACCTGTTAAAGGAACGCCAGCAGTGAGTCATGATTACAACGCTGTCAGCAAGAAAAGGAAAAGCTATGTTTAAAATCCGGGGGAAAAAAAAAGCCTAAGCCAAAAAGCAGAAAAGTCTAAAATAGCAGAAGGTTCACAAGGTGTGAGGCGTAGGACATATCCGCCCCAGACCGTGCGAGGGACGGTGTGTGCCAAGGCTGGGACAGCAAACCCCTGCTCCAAGCCAGGAACGCCCGGCGGGAGCAGCCGGTCTTGTCCCGCTTCCAACGCCGGCCCGAGCGTTCCTACCCTCCCGCTGGCAAAGAGCATCATCAAGCACCCCCGGATGCCCGCGCTTAACTTTCCAAATTGCATTTCCCTGGTCCTTCCTCACCCCAAAGTCAGAGAGTGCCATGGGGCGTACGAGGCGTGAGGGATGAGAGAAACGGCTTTCTCTCCTCTACTTGGAGCAACCAAACTCGTACGCCGCTTTTCAGGAAAAGAACAGCCCAGGGACAACGAGGTTTTAAGTGGGTACCAGGGTTTATTACAAATTGATCTTTAGTCACAGAATGTCCCACTAGTGATACTGCTGTCTGAAGCACAGAATGAAATGGCAAATTAAGATTCAAATACTTCAGTACGACAGCCACTTCAGTAGTCTAACCACTTCAACAAAGTGATCTGGTACAATTAATTCTTATTTTAATAAAACAGAATGAATCTTCCAGTACCATTGGATCATCCCATCGCACACGTTGGCGATGCTAGAGGTGCTGTGACAGGTTATGGTACATAGCACTATTATAATTTAGCTTTTAATACACAAAGTACGTGGATTGATTTCTAGTTTGGCCGATCGGCAAGTCAGGGGAGGCGAGGACGGGGAAACGCAGGTGAATGGTCTGTCCAGGCCTTTTTACCCGGGTGCAGACACAGGAGATTAACCGAACAGAGGTCCCATTACCTCCCATTTATCTCCCGACGCCACATCCCACGTGATACCAAGGTCTCAGTGGGAGCGCAGAGGTAATGCCACTCAACAATGAGTAAACTCCCAGCTTTTACTGGGAGACGAGCCGCGGGCACCATTCCCGAAGGATGGGCTATCGATCGCGTCGGCACCAGGAAAAGTGTGGGACGGGGGCCAGGAAAGGTGTGGCAGGCTGCCCAGCGGGGAGCCACCAGGGCCCCAAAACGCCCAGTCCCCATCTCCAACGCCAAGGGCATTCAGGCTGGGCACGGACAGGACTAACATGGTGTCTCGGGGCAGGGGATCAAAAGAAATCTTGTTTAAGATGTTGATTTGAATTCACTGCACAGGAAAGGATCAGTGTAATTTTCAAAGCCTCTGCAAAAGCACATGGCATAGTTTAGAGTTAAAGCCAGGAGAATGTACACAAAAATAATTCCCGAGAAAGTTAACATTTTATTACTGCTATTGACAGGCTGTTACCATGTCTGAAAAGTTACACAAGTTTTCTGACACACAAAGATGATAGTTAAAAGGACACCCTGCTAACAACAGCAATGCTGCCCTTTTTTCTGGTCGTTTCATTAGTTTTTCCTTTTGCTGTGTTTCACGGGAAATTACCCGTTGCTCCTGTGTGTGCTCAGCCTCATTTACTCCTTTGCTTCAGAGACGAGCTCTGCCCAGATTCCAGGTCACTCCATCACTCCAAAGAGGAGAAAGCCCCCTCTGCCCAGCAAGGGAGCGTTTGGCAGGGCAGCAGCAGCAGGAAAATAGATGTCTGTGGTTGTAGGGAAGGGCAGGGCAGAGGAGCCAGCACCCCTGGGCTGGACGGGAAGCGCAGCCTCTCTGGGCATCGCTGAGCACTTATCTGCCTTCTTTGGTTTCCCCGTCTGTAAAATGGGAATAGTGGCCTCACAGGGCTGTCCTGAATCTTCATGAATTAATACTTACACGACCTAAGGGTCTTTTAATCTCAGGTCACGTTTAACATATAACCAAAATATAGGAGAAATAAAAGTCAGACATTAGCAGGACAAGGACTGGAAGGGCCTCTCAGTCCCGTACATTGCCCCATCCGTTACACAGACCTGGACCGCTCCCCACAGATGTTTTCCAGCCCCTTCTCAGCCCAAGGATGCAGCCCCCCAGCCTCCACAGGCACCCTGCCCAGTGCCAGGTGCCCTTACATACGGCCCAAAACATTTACTAACAACCCAGGAGCCCTCCTTCGCTGTAATTTCAGACTATCCAGTTTTGCTGTGCCCTGAGTGGACACGGATAACGGCTTAATGCTCTGTTCTTTGCAATATGCTTTTACATAATTAAAGACTTCTCACGCCTCTCCCTGGGATTCTGGTCTCTAGCCTGAGCAACGCTGGCGCTGGCTTTTTCTCCTCATTAGCATGTACGAGCATTTTCTTGGGAACTGTCTAGAATAATCCTACTCTTCTGCATCGCTGCCTGGGTTATTAAGGAAAGTGTGAAAAGGAGAATTATTCTCGTAGTGTTCCACAAATTCTTGCAGGGTTAAGCCCTCCCCAGGGTAAACAGTCTTACGAGATGCAGAGTAAATACTGTGAGGATTAGTCTCAAAATGCTTCTCAACTTCGAAAACCAACATTAGTCCAAATCAGTCATAACCATGCTTGGCTCGGTTAAGACGCCGGGTTTAAACAAATACTTTCTCATAGGAAATTATTTCTAGGAATGAGTTCTTGTCCTGGTGTTCCTTGCTTATCAGAGGAATGAGTTTAAAATTTGAATAAACAGACCTGGTCCCTCTTAGGTATAGGATTATCCTGTGGTACTGTCAGGTACCTGAGAGACTGGATGTTACGAAGCAGCGACTCAGCGGGGACCGGCTGAATTGTTTAAGTGAAGGAGGAGGATGAAGGAGGAGTTGTCCTCCCAGGCAGTCATGGTTTAAGTTAGTGCTTACTTTTTTCACAGACATAAACCCCATATGGGTAAATACATAGATTATTACAAAGGTCAAGCTTCCAACAGCGAACCGCAACAACTTTTGCCTGTTTTGTTCAAGACGCCATTTCTCTTCCATGTTCCTGAAACACCTAGGAGCGGGCAGTCCCAAAATCTGAACAAGTGCTCCCGAGGTACAAACAAATATTAATAATAACGGCTTCTAGACGTGGATCATGAAGAGGGAGCACAGCCATCTGCAAAGCTTTCTGGAGACCTGAGTTTTTTTCTCTGTGGTAAATCAGTTGGGTGTCTTTCAAAGCCATGTCCTTCTTCTGACACATGCCTGTGTACATACAGGGGAGACCTAAGAACGAATAATGGGACTTACCTGTTTCCTGATCCTAAATTCCTGACATTGATAAACTCTACTTTGTTTCTCTTTAGTTTTTCAAGTGCATGGGACTTAAATTGATAGCAGCCTAGGGACATGCAATACTGAACAACAAGCAAGCCACAACAAGAGCCCTTGACTTTTAGAGCAGAGGTTAATATACGTTCTCCTTAGCTGGAAATTGCCCTTCTGACAAATTTTCTACGGCTATTTTTTCAGTGCTATATTGTCTTTTTCTGAGGATGTAAGAGTCTTTCCTCATTATTCTAAGAATTCTTATAATATATTGATCTGGAGCCACCAGGAATAAAACCTCACTTGAATGAATGTCTGTTCCCCTGGCACAGCAGGAAAAGGAAGGTTTTGTCATCTAACAAATTGGAGAATAAAGACAATTTTTAAAATTCTGATTTAGCACATCATGCTAGAAGGATGCTCAGTGTTATCTTCTTTCTATAGAGTCTTTGTTTTCTTTCAAAATATTTACTTTTAGAATATGAAAGAAAAGGAAAATTGAACATATGCAAAAGAAAATTACCTTAACTGAAACCTAGGTACTACGCATTTATTTGCATGTTTATTATGTCGTGTAGTAAAATGTCTAATCTAACAAACTCCTCTAAATAAAAGAGCAAAACCACCTCTCCGAACACCACAAAGGAAGAAGGCACTGAACTCAGCTCCACTAGAGAGGCTGTTTTTTCTAATTAGTTGAAATCTAGCACTTCTTCAAGTTTTCTACACACATTTTGAAATCCTTTCATTCTTTTCCTTTTGAGGACGTTGAGGCACCGTGCCGTGGGAGCTGTTACCTACACTTCACAGCAGGCCTAAGAGAGCATCACTGCATAAAATAATTCTTCCAACATGAAACAAACGGCGTGCTATTCTGGATCGCTGTCACTCACAGACCACAGCTGCTCTCCATCCTCTGGGTGTTTTGGCTTCTCTGCTGTAACCACCTGCGCAGGACCTTCCCTTCAGCATCTCAGCGAGACCTCCATGTATGGGAGAACTGAGCACATACCACTACGGAAACCTCTACCTTTCAAATCCTTCTCAAGATTCCAATTTCTTACTTTTTTTCCAAAAGATGTACCTGAAATAGAAAAGTACAAAGGAAGTAACAGTAAAAGAAAGGTGAGTTTTTAACAGACGTCTCCTGAACACCCAGAAAGACGGCTCCAGCAGGTCACCTGGGCTATGGCCATTTGACCCCAATTCAAGAACTACGCTGGCTGTCCACCGGATTGAGATAAAAAGCCTCTGGAGTTCACTCTATTATATCACAAAGACATTTCTTCCAGACCGCAGACCCAGCGGTCAGCTGAACCCATGTGTGCCAGCCCAAAGGCCAAGACACAAAAATTCCACTTCTGCACTGAGACGTAAATGACAGACGAAGCTTTTCTGATCTGATAAAACTACACACTTTCAAAAATTGGATGGCATTTCTTCAAGCCTGTTCATAATGTACACTTTCTAGACTTCCAGTTAAGCCACTTAATTATTTTCGCTAGTCCCTCAGTTGAGACTTGCAGTTTTCCTCAGAACGAGTTGTCTAAGGGACCTGATTATATCATTTAACGGCATCGTTAAAGCTGGGTGTGAAAGTCTGCACTGTAACACCACGCTACCACCAATGCTTCGCAGTCCTGTAACATTCACCCTCACGGGGTACTCACTCATCTTGTCCCGTAAGTGAAAATGAGATCCATTTTTCTCCTCCCCAGGAACCACGAAGACCAAGGATTCCTCTTACACTCCATCAAACGTCGTTAATGGCATTGCAGTTTGCTGTGAGAGAATGACTCATCTGGAGCTGCTGCCTGAACACACGCAGAAGACAAAAGTCTCACACCCACACGAGCAGAAAGGGCACGTCTCCTTCCGTGAAATTTGGGGAAAACTGACCACACTGCTCAGTACCAAGGTGGGAACGTGCCAGGCGAGAGGAAACCAAGGGGGAGGCGTTGCTCTGCCCACGGGATCTGCAACGCACCCGTGCCTCTGCACAGCTAGCACTGCAGATCCAGAAACAGCATTTCTGAGAGGCCGGGAGTCCTTTCTAACCCAGCCTGCCTCCAGCAAGAGCAACACCCCGTGTTTTGGAGGAATATCGGGATACAGATGAAGAAGAGTTTAAGGAGAAAACCTTAAAAATCTTCATTACAATCCTGTTAGCCAGAAATTGGTTTCTCGCCTGAAACACATATTTTTCAATTTATTTTGAAAGTCTGGGACTTTACTTCTTTTCATTACTTTATTAGTAATTTCTCTGTGACTGCATATTTTTATTGTCCACGTAAACGTCCATCCCGCTACTGAAACCTGCTGAGGTCTGACCTGGGATACGCTGAGTCTGCCACTTCGATGAACATGTACGTCCAGCTTCACACAGGTTTGTCCGAGCTCCCAGTGCCACTTTTTACTGTTCACTTTTCATTTTACAAAAAGAACTGCTACTTATTAAGCAAGACATTCCTTCTTTTTTTTTTTGTTTTTGTTTACTTTCAGAAAAAAAAAAGACCTCCCAAAATGCCAGATTGGTCCAGACCTATTAAAAAAAAAAACCAAACCAATGACAGTGCATATGTGTATCCGTCTGAAGTCCACGCCCAGCCGATGCAGTCCCAGGGTGGCCCAGGGCTCTGGGAACTGAGCGGATTTTCAGCCACCTGGGTTCCCACTGAGATGCAACCAGAGCTGGAAGACCATCTGCACTGCAGGATGCTGGAAATGAAAAGTCGAGTTAGCTAGTATGACAGAAAATCGGTAACAGTTTTTACAATGGACCATCAGGTGCTGGCTTATCTCAGGACCAATTTAAGCGAGGGTCTGCAGCCGCTGTGCTGAGCAGGGGGTGTCCTGATCTGGGATCAGACGCAGGGTTTTGGTTTTAATGTCAGTATGGTAACCACGAACAGCTCCTGCTGCCCTGGTCCCCCGGCTCTGTGACTCCGCCAGCAGCGACATTTGGTCTCACACGGCCAGGGCTCCTCGTTTTAAGAGAAATGTGTGTAACACTGCGAGTTCAGCGTTTTGGAAGAAAAGAAACAGGAGCATGGAGGGCTTGAGATGGAGGAAACACTCACATTTTAATTAACCAAAAAACCAGGGCAGGCACACTCCCACTGACGCTCTTTTTTCAGATCTTTTACCAACCAGAGTTAGCCAGCTATTTTTATCATCAGGATGCACACGGAACACCGGAGGTGCGAAGCAGATGGGCAAGGATGTATAATTTACACAAACGAGAAAGGGGAAAGTCAGTGCTCAAACCAAGGAGAAAAACACGCCATGTTCCACTCACAACCCCCTTTTTCATTTCTCCCTCATGTGACAGAGCTCTCTGTATCATCTGTAATAAACAGAAGATGGGGAAAGAGAAAGATGGAGCTGTCATTTCAGTTGCACTGCTGAACTGGGGATTGCAGGGGAGGAGAAGGCTCCGCACCGAGAGAGATAAAGTCAAGATGAAGTACAGCCTGGCATCTAGATGAGACACTTTCTTTGTTTAGCCTGGAAAAAAAAGACCAGGCAGCAAAGGATAAACTGAAAGTCTTGTGATATTTTTTCTGTTAAGTTGATGGAAGAGGTGACAAAAATATTTGTGTGATGTTAAAAACAGGAACCCTGGCAAGCTGCTCTTGACTGACAGCAGATTTGGAGAGATCTCAAAATGATGAAATACGAGAACATTACAGCTTCACAACGGCGCTGTGTTACATTTCTCGTTCCACCTGCGGTATTTCGGCCGCGTGCCGGACAGCTGTTTGTCCACCTCTTTGGCGCTTTGGGACCACTCCGGAGCCCCGGGCTGACGGCGTGCGGTGTTGTGCTCACAACACAAGGAATTGCTGTTTCCGCTCCCCGGACACTTCAGAAGCAGCGTGAGAGCCCCAGCACCGTGCGTGTCGCTCCTACCGCTCAGCGACTGCCTGACGCGTGCTGAGCACGGGCACGGGCACGGGAAGGAAAGGCTCAGCAGCCACGAACCTGGCTCCGACCAGGAACGTGCACCACCCCTGCAGCAACCTAAATCCCCGTATTTCAGCTAAGAAACCTATTTCTGATCCCCTCACCGGCGCTGCGAGGTGATTCACCCCCAGCCCGCACCCATCACGGTGGGACGTCCCGCAAACACTCTGATCAGCTGGGGACGGACTCCCCCGGGGCTGGGCCTCACGGGTGCCGCCCAGCATCACTGCGGACCGGTGCTTACCGGGTTCAGATTACGACTCTTTCAAACTTTTATCCTATTCTGCACTCGCAAAGCTGTTCCTCAAGTTTGCTGAAGCTTTCCCTACGGATCACAGAAAAACTCCACAATCCCTCAGAAAATACGAGTACGGATTGGTCTACCTGTGCCTCGCTTTCAGAGTCTCATACCTGGCACTAAAATACTAAGCATGAAGGACATGTCGCTGAAATTGATTTTTTAAGTTATAAATGACACAAAACATGGCTTTTAATTGGATGTACAAGAAAATGTTTGCAACACCTGAAATAAATAGTGTTTAAAAATAACTTTCCTATACGGAGCAATTCCTTTGAAGCGAATAGTCTGAGTGTAATTACACAAACATTTATATATTTATTTATTTGCTTGTATCGCTTTCTCAAGTGGAAAAAGGTATCATTTTCCTTTGGATCTCACAAAGCACAGGCAGAGGGAGGTTATACGACTGGCTGTGCCTCGCACACAGTTAATGGCAGCCTAGACCTGAGCAGAACTGCCTTCCTCCCCCCTGCAAGGCTCGTCCTCGCCCTGCCGTCGGGCTTTGCCTGTGAAACCGCAGCCCTGCCCTAGCCCACAGAAACCTGTTACCGAGATAATGAGGGCTGCCGCCGGTTTCTGATGAGAACACAAGCCCCAGATTTCGGATACCACTTTGCAGAAGGTCACAGCAAAGCCTAAAAACAGTAATTTGAAAAGTAAAAAAGCAGATGACACTGCGCGAATGTGAGGAGAAAGTATGTTATCATTAACAAGCTGGGAGAAAAGTCAATAGACATCAAAGTACCCAGCAGAGGTGGGAATTCCTGTTATTTGCTGTGAAAATAGCTCTGGAGACATCTGGTCCCTGGTTTTCCCAGAACACGGGTTAAAGCGTCCAGCGGTGCCTGGCCGCACACAGGGCAGTGGGCGAGTGCAGCTGCGGGACCGTGGGCCACACCGAAATACGGCTGGGGCTCAGCGTCATGCTGGGGCACGCAGAGCAGGGGAGGCACGGCTCAGGAATAACACCTGCAAAGGGATAAAAACATCTTTCCACAGCTAGAACGATTAACAATTGTTAATTAACCATTAAAGCCATCAATCCTAACGACCTGTAAGGCTAAGCGCAATCAATACTCATTTGATTACACTGAGAGGGGTCAGGAGTCTCCGTGCAGTGGCGTATTTGAGGAATTATCTTAGGAAGAGGAAATGGGAACCACCACTCGCTCTGAAACCATGTGCTGAAGTGCTGGCTGCACGATGGGGAAGAGAGAGCACCCGAAAGGTGCAGGGAGGATGAGTATAATGATACCTGCAACCAAATGAGGAAGCAAGCAAGAAAAGGAAAGGAAAAAAAAACAAGGAAAAGAAAGAGAGGGGCTCAGAAAAGTTGCCCACTCGTTTATCCAGCACATACAGAGTTCGGTATATAATAATAATACAGAATTATATAGAGAGTGGCCAACAGAGATGGGATTTTCCTCTACATCAAAACAAACAGGAGAAGCCTCGAAAGGACCTGATCCAGCACTCTTTGAAACCAAAAGAAAACTCGCGCTGACTTCAGCGAGGCTGGATCAAGCTCAAAGCGTGCATATTTCTGTTTTTGTGAGTGGTGTAAACGCCATCTGTTCCCCAGTCCCTGTGGGGAAATGCCATCTTTCTGTTTTCATTATTCACTGTGCTCTCTCCAGTTTAGTTTGTACTCAACTCCACCGGCTTTACAAAACACAATATTTTATGGTGCAGCGCTCAGCTGTCTCACAGAGGCCTTGGCTCCTACGGTACGGCTGCCATCAAGAATTTTTTTAATTAAAGAGAAAACATTATTACATCACAACCACCTCTTCTCTCTTTGCTCTGAGGAACAGGATGCTGTTCATGGGAGACAGCACAACACAGAGCTCCCCAAATTTTTATTTTATTTATTGTGCTACCTCCTCGATTTATGCAGGAGAGAAAATGCGCCCAAGATGCTCATCTCACCCATCCTGACCGCAGGCTGAGCTCCAGCACTTGTCCCGATGGAAGCAGCTCCATGCAGGCCTTCAGCGTCCTCCTCCCCCCTCACCCCCACTGATGGAGGTCCTGGGCTGTCTGAAACAGCAACAGAGAGGTTGTGCAATGGGGCATTTCCAACTGCCTAGCAGATAGTTTGCCCACATCTTGACACAGCCAAGGGCAAATTTCCTTCAAAAACACAGAGGCAGAATTCATTACAAATTTTCGCTCATCTTAAGACAGCAGTACCCAGGTAGGCTCGCTGGTTAATTGCCTCAATTAATTGACTATCATTGATTGACCATCATTGACTATGATGGAAGGTTATAAAGCCGACCAGAGCCAGCTGAAAAGTGGTTTCTGTCTTCTGAAGGTGGCTGGCGAGGCCAAAGTCCTTAAGGGACACTCCAGACGATCTAAGGTGAAGCTGTATGTCCCCTATGGCCACTGCAACCACTCCACAGACCCGGGCAAAGAGACTTTCAGCTGATGGCTTCAGCAGTGATGACTTCAGAGCTGTAGTGGTCAACACTTTCTGGCACCAGACTCCGTGGGATGAGTAGCCCCTGACCCCGCAGGCGTTTGGCACTGCCAGCGTTGCCCCATCCTCCCAGCAGTGGCTGCCTGAGGCATTAGCTCCGGGAAGCACAGTCCCTGGCCATGGCCTACCCTTGTCTGGAAGGCACAACTAACTCAAGGAGCCGTGGTTACACTAAGCATATCCACCCCCAGAAACCCATCAGGTTTTTCATTATCAATGGAATAGAATAAGAAAGAGCTTTATAGTAATCCAATTAGCAAATACAGCCCTAGTTCACTAACTCAGTCGGGTATTAACAAGTGAAATCTTGCTTAGATTGTGATTTTGTGATTTGAGAAGGATTATCTTATAATTTTAAAACAAAAAATAAAAATACAGACCTTAGAGGAAATGTATATATACCATTCTCATTTTCAATGACAGTATGTAAATATTCTTTTGCTATCTAGGCAATTTTGAACATTTCAAAATTTTTAATTCAAAATTGGTCTTTCAAAGGTCGAGCAATAATAAGTCATCCTTGTGCGCAGAGAAAATGAGCACATCTGTAAGTACCCTCCGTTCCCTTGCAAAATCTGTTCCTTGTTGTTAAGATGAGAGACTACAGCACACGCCCCTTGCCAAACAATCCTCATATACAGAAAAATTAAATATTGCTGTCCACAGGTGAAGATATTCAAACGGAGACACAGAGACAAGGAAATTGGTTATCTCAGAGGAGAGCCAGTCCCCCAGCAGCAGACGCATTTCCATTTGTTTTTACATCACCCCTCCAACAGTATTTCCGTGCACGGTACTGTTTACACACCGCCGTGTAAGAGAAGATAACACCAAGGTCAGTCACTGGTACGAACGGCAGTAGCACTGGGGGATTCACTAAACAAACCTACTAAATCATGTGGAGGGTGTTGCAAATTGCTTAAACCAGCATATTCTAGCTCTTTATTCCTTTTAGATTACCAAAGTATGCTGAAATAGTGCTTTTATAGTATAATGCTGGTTGTAAAGACACATTAGCATGCTTTGGCTCTAACAAATGCCACAAAATATAAAGATTTTTTTTCCTCTCAAAATATTGGAAGTTTTATCATGGAATGAAAGACTGAAATTTCAAGTGAATGAAATAACGCACATTAGTGAAAAGTAATACAGTAAATAAGACATCAGCAGTCTCCTCCTGTTAGGCTTTTTGAGACATGCTGTCAACTGGTGACCAAACACAAGTGCCTGCTCTCAACGCTCATCAGAATTACAGACCAGGGCCACCACGCAGCATCTCATTCATCACCAGATCTCCTCCACGTTCACGCCCAGGGAAAACCGAGTTAAGTGTCCTCTGCTCCCCTGGGTAAAGCGCAGTGACCAGGCACACCGGCCATGAGTCAGCCCAGGGCAGACAGGCATGGAAAGCCTCCGAAGTCTGAAGAACAGTGAAAAGGAAATAAAATTGGTGGAACGGCACTTACGTGTGTCAGAGCTCCAGACTAAAACCACAAAAAACGCTTGCAAGCAATTGTCTGCATCAGCTGTTGCTGGCAAAGACTGATGACAACGATAACTATGATGAATTGATGCTGCAATTATGAATATATGAAGTTTTATGAGGAGACAACAAGCGTGTCACTATTTATACACAGCTGAAAAAGCAGCACCGTGTTCCTTCTAATTGTCCACAACTTCAGCCATGAGTCATTAATGCTCTGCCTTTTGACGATGTTTTGCCCAATGCAAATGCTTTTGCACCTGAAGACCATCTAGAGGTCCATACTGAAATTACGGCTTAAAGAGCCAAACACGATTGAAAAGCATTTAAATCCTTTCTTTTGTTTGGTAGAAGCCATTTTTTTCAGGGGAAAAAAAAAAAAAAGACACAAAGCATTTTTCTTCTGCAAAACTTTTAAATAGCGTTCTGCAAGACCTACGCGTGCTGGGGCTGCAAAGCTAAACAAAAATACAAATGTGAATAGATTTGCTTTTGACTTACTAAACATGTACGCAATTGAGTAAGAAATTGCAATGTTTGCCGATACGGGAGCTGGAAACACAGCTTACATACAAATACATTCTGGGTACAATCAGACAATACTAATGCAGGCGTTTTGTCAGCCCCAGAACTGGGAACGCGTACAAACGTGAGCCCCACACGGACTGGTGACCATCTGACATTCCTCCCAGCACCCCAAATTCCACTAAATCTCTGAAAACATCAGGCCTGCCGGGAGCCCTCCAGCAGGTCCTCACGCTGTGTAGCGCAGCACAGGACGGTGTCACACCCTCCCCGGTGCGGCCACTGGCACCCAAACATAAGCTCTGAGGGACACCGGAGTGCCCAGCTGGTGCGGGGGACGTGCCGGGCCCCAGGAGGCTTAAATATCAAAACGAAATCCACTGACACTTAATATATTGGGAGTGCTGGTGGACGAGAAGCTCAACATGAGCCGGCAATGCGCCCTTGCAGCCCAGAAGGCCAACAGCATCAAGAGGAGCGTGGCCAGCAGGTCGAGGGAGGTGATTCTGCCCCTCTACTCTGCCCTGGTGAGACCCCACCTGGAGTACTGTGTCCAGTTCTGGAGCCCCCAACACAAGAAGGACATGGACCAGTTGGAAAGGGTCCAGAGGAGGGCCACAAAGATGATAAGAGGACTGGAGCACCATTCCTATGAGGGCAGGCTGGGAGAGCTGGGGCTGTTCAGCCTGGAGAAGAGGAGGCTCTGGGGAGACCTGAGAGCGGCCTTCCAGCACCTCAAGGGGGCCTACAGGAAAGACAGGGAGAGAATCTTCAGTAGGGCCTGTTGCAATAGGATGAGGGGTAATGGTTTTAAAATAGAGCGAGGTAGATTCAGACTGGATATAAGGAAGAAATTTTTTACAATGCGAGTTGTAGAACACTGGCCCAGGTTGCCCAGTGAGGCGGTGGAGGCCCCATCCCTGGAAACATTCCAGGCCAGGCTGGACGGGGCTCTGAGCAACCTGATCTGGTTGGAGATGTCCCTGCTCCTGGCTGGGGGGTTGGACTGGGTGGGCTTTGAAGGTCCCTTCCAACTCTGACCATTCTATGATTCTATGATTCTATATGCTGGCCTGCAGGAGATTCATCAGGTTGACAGTGGCCAGACTACTCTGTGAACACAAGGCTACCTGATTTTCCTGTTAAAATGTCAACATTACGGAAAGCCGTTGCTGCCCAGACATGTCCATGAAACATGGCTGCATCCTACATGTGATGGAGGAGCCAGACCTTCCGGACACGTGCCAGCCGTACCTGCGGCGCTGACATACACCAGACTCCTACCTTTTTAAAGCAATATTAGTATTCATGTGGCTATAATCTTTTTTTACTTCCTACCTTATTCCTAAAAGAGAATTTAATGTACTATTTATGCATAGTTTTTTACAGAAAGAAAGCACAAATATCACAATTTCTTGCTTGAAAGTAACAAAAAAAAATCAATGTATATGTATAATACCCCAAACTAACAATACATATTAGTAAAATCCAGAAATCCAGTGCAACCCAGAACATACGTATCCTTCACAACTTACTGTAATCTCTTTGCTGCCTTACCATGGCGTTATCACTTCAACTTCGGCTGCCTTCTAGGGAACAGCTTAGGAACCAACATTTTACACTGGTTTTCCTTCGTGTTACCCAGTCCTCCGGTGTTTAAAATCAGACCCACCCTCTTCTCCCCAGTTAGAGGAACGAGCATCAGTTTAGAAGCACAGCACTTCTTGGTCCCCTCCTGGGAAAACAGACTGGCACGTCACCCAACACAACACCAAACGGGCTGCCCGTCGACGTGTACAGGGCTTAACCCCAGCTCTGGTAAATGGTTTTATTTCGCTGTTTCCTACCTGGTCCACAGCCACAGCTCGCACCACCATCCATCAACAGGTCAGTGGCGGCAAGAAAATACCCATAAGCAGGACTCTCCCCGTATTCCTCTGGCGATGGGCAAATAAAAGCCATCAATAAAAGCCGTGTTCCTGGGGGAGGGTTCACACAAACGTGCGCTGGCAGGCAGGGCAGAGCAGCGTGCAGGGACGCAACACCGAGAGTCTCCAAGAAGTCAAATAAACTTGGGTTCTTCAATTAGGAGGATGCCAGCAATGCCTGGGTCCAGTATGGACTCTCAAAGTTAAGAGAGAGATGCGTTTTCTTCCATTTATCAAAAGGACTAATGTATTTCTGCATGATAAAGCGGCTCCTGGAAAGCGCTACTGTTTGCCTCACCATTTATCAGGAGAGAACAGTTTAATGTTGTGGTAGAAGGCACAAGTGAGCATCTCTTCAGCGATGAAGGAAAATAAGCTTAGTGCTACGGCAAATAGAAAATATTGATCCATCTTCAGGTACTGCAGCCGAAAATCTTTTGTAAAATGTATCTTCCCTACCCTTACTGATCAGCGTCCTTTGTCTTTTACCAACTAATTCTCTGTAGTGGGAGGTTTAACCTTGAACACAGAGAAGAAAAAAAAAATCATCAAAAAAACCCATACATGCACACCAACAACACTGGCGCTATGAGGTGTTCAGGTCCCGCGAAGACGCAGCGGGAGTGGGAATGCTCTGTCCCTGCGGCTGCGGTACCCTCAGCCCCGCAGCGCTGGAGGCTCCGGGCAGCGCAGGCACCCAGGACGGCGGAGCCATAGGGTCCCCTCCTGGTGGGCTTCAGCTGGGTTTCAAGGAAGGGGTCACAAAGCCGGCTGCACAAAGCCTCGGATCGCATGGATCCTCCCGTATTACCAGACTAGAGATTTCCCAGACATGCTGGCTGCGCAGGCGGGAGAACCCAGCTGAGATCACGTTAGACCCTGTTTGGTTCTCCTGCATTTGCTGCCAGTTGAGGAAGTGCCTAAGTAATACAAACATTTAACGGCATTTCCTTCTTTTCCTCATCACGTACATTCACTGTTACAGGTCAGAAAAATCAATTCCTCGGGTACTTCCCATTCCTGGGACACTATTTGTTCCCTACTTCCATTTACTTCGGGAAATCACATTTTGAGATTCACTTCTTGGTAAGACCTACGAGGCAGCATAGAAATAAAGAGAGAAAAATTACCAATTAGGTGAAATCAGCAGCTTCATAAATCTGAATCTCTGGGCTCCAGCTTCCCGTTAGTTCGTGTCCCCATCAGAGCTCTGTCCCTGTCCTTTACCACTGGTCAGCCAGCAGTATTACCCCATCAATTTTACATAAAACCCTCAGAGGCTTGGCATATCGGCACAGCGCAGAACATTCCTCAGGCGGTGTTTCCGTCCACTTCGTGTCCCCTCTTTGCAGGCTCACAGGACGCCACGGCACGGCAGTGCTGCCCGAAGGCAGCCCGCACGGCGCGGCAGCCCAGCTGGGCTTGCTGCCCCCATCCTCGCGCCCCAGCCTCGCCCAGGGCCCGGCACGAGCTGACACTGCCAGAGTGGGCATCAACAGCCAAGCAGACCCTTTGGTGTTTGCTGCTGCCCACCGCACGCCTTCCTCTCCATCATCTGGGACGGATGTCCCATCTTGGCTAGCCAGGCCGCCAGCGGCCTCATGTCCCGGGAGGAGCAAGTGGGAAGTGAGCCTGTCTCTGGGCACACGTGGTTAATTATTAAAATCAGCAGAAAACGTCATTAATACATACAACAGCTGAAAGAGGCATTGCTCCTATCCGTATATATCTAGAAATAACAGTAGCTCCGGCACGGGGACCTGGAAGGTAAAACCCCGCAGGGCTGGTGAAGGAGGCTGGGAAACAGCACCTGCCTCCTGGAGGCAACAACATAGGCCTCCCACTCATCCAAAATGAAGCCAAGACTAAAATCAAAGGAAAATGAAAGAATTTGAATGGACCGCCTGCATGGGCAGCAGCTCTCCAGCCGGCACCAGCGGCTCGCGCTGCGCAGGACGGACGTGGCCGGCGATGCGCAGAGCTGTGGGCGATGCACGTGGGGCAGCCACCAAAACAAACCCAGAGCGGCACAAACGCAGCCTGAGCAAATTCCACTCTTATTTAAGCAAATGTTCAATCCGTGCCCGGAGCAGGCAATCAGCTCCAATTTAAACCATCATTGAAAAGCTTCCTGTTTATCACAGAACCCACGAGCTGGGATGGGATTCTCCAGGCCAGCTTGTTTGTACCCCCTCTCTGCTTTTATTAAGAGCAGGCCTGTGCCATAATATTATTTTTCGTACTCTCATACCTGTGACAGCGCATCCATCATTCTTCATAATTGCACCTAACAAATATTGATTTTGCCTCCAAAAGAGTAAACAGAAATATTAAAATGCTTTTGCAGAAGGGAAAAACACTAGTGGAAAGCACATTTAAGCAGATCAAGCAGGATGAAGCCTGCATCTTGTGACAGAGCATACGGCTGCAAAACAAAGCAGCACCACTTACCCTGGCCTAAAAACAGCAAAACAGCATATCGTGATGGATGGGGCAACTGCGGGCTCTGCCTAGAAAATGCCATCAAAACAAGTGGAAGCGTCGATCCGTTCAGCCTCAGCCCTAACTGCCTCTGAACATTTTCTCAATCCTCTCTGAATGGGAGGAAATAACTGAATTTTAGCCTCAAAAAATTGCTAAGGCTGATTGACTGCGTTGCTGGGCTGCAGCTGCCGCCAAGCCACCCAGTTGGCCACCACAGCACCATGTCACCGAACACCCCAGCGCTGCTCCAGGACTTCATCTGGTCCTGGCAAAGACACGGCACGGCGGCGCCCAGCACCTCAGCAGCCAGCGGCCGCCACCGCCGCTGGACCCCGCCGCTCCGCTCCCCTCCTTCCTCAGCGTCTCCTTGGCTCTAACTGAAACCGACCCACCAAAGAAGAGCCTTCACCCTCAAGGACAAGAAATTCCCGTCCAACTCCTCCCTCAGCAGCTCCTCACAGTCGCTAAGGCCGGAGCCCTGCCCCGTGCAGCCGAGCCGCACAGCCCTGGCTGTCCAAATCCTCCGCACACAGACCTTACTGGAAATGGGAGAGGTTTCCAGAAGCATTCCTCAACACCGGAACCAGGTCAGCCACAGCTTTCAAAAGCTGCAGCAGGAGAGGAAGAGCTACCGCCAGCCAACCATCAAGCCTTAAAAAGCTTTGTAATAAATAAAACCTAGAGAGCTCCTCATGCACAGCACCAAAAATGGACGGCTTCTGGCAAAACATCCAAGTTCAACACCACAGAAAAAAAAAAAAAAAAATCCATAAATAAGGAATAAAATACAATTATTTGGAAAATGGCAGATTACTGCATGGACAATAGCAGTTCCCATGCATGCTTCCCTGGGTAAATTAACCTCAGTAAGAACAAGGTATCAAATATCTATACCTGCTTGAACCAAAAAATAACCTCACATATCTAATGCTCTTAGCCCTGATACATGGGACGAAATATCAGAACACTGGAAGGGAAAATAATCAACAGCTGTAAGTTTTTGTGACATCATGGAAATGAAAATGCACAAAAAACACACGAAAATGGAAGAACTGGTGATGCCTTCCTGTTCCAGACTCCAAGGAGGTCTTAAGAAATGTATGGGTTGGGGGACAACGGGGGGTTGGTTTCTTTGTTTGTTTTTTTTAAAGTGAACAAAAATCTTGCACTGAAAGAGACAAGAAAAATGTTTCTTCGGTAAACAGCACTTTCATGAATATCGATGTATTAGTTAATCAGTAGTTTAATAATTAGTACGTAGTGTTTATCCAAATAACTGTCGCTGCAGAGCGCTTATGGGGAATGTTACGGCACCGGCCCCTCCACGGCTGCCCGCGCAAGACAAGAACTGGTATTCTTGACCTCACTGAAGGGCAAAGTGAATTTCAAAAAAGATGATTCCCAGAAATATCGAGGCCGCCTTGATACCTCTTCATCAGGAAACATATAAGAAGCAAGGGTCCACCTCGTACTTTATAGTTTCAGCAGCTGAAGGTAAAGCAGCAGCCCGGTTTGTGCCAGGTACCCCACGATCTCTCAGCTCCTGATGGAAAACACAGGTCACGCCGGTGCGCCTCTCCCTCGCTCTCCCCTCTGCTTGCCCAGGGGCCTGAAACTGCACAGAGCAAAAGATGTTCTGATGAGCTAATGTTTTATTTTTTTGAGGATTTTTCTACAATTTTTCTAGGAGCTACCACACCCAAAAACAATGTTTTTGGCAACATATTCAGATATTTATTTCAGCAGAGGATGATCCATTTGGAGAAAATTGCAAGAGGGAAAAAAAAAATCTCTAAAATCAAGCAAGCAATGTAATGGCATGCAATAAACAACAATTTCAAAAGAAGAAATCATTCTAAAGCAACTTCATTGACTCTCCTGACAGCATTACAGAGCTGGAAGAGATAAAAAAAATTATGCATTTGAGTTGCAGTAAAGTACTGGATATTGTGTCTCACTGCTTCTTGATTGCTAACACGTTTTGAATTGTTGTGTATGGAAAATAGCACCACGCTGGAAACGAGGAGGACCGGCAAAGGCAGGGAAGCAAGGACACAGGGAAGCAGCAGCCGGCAGCGCCCGCCGAGGCCACCCCGACCTGCCGCCTCCAGCGTTCACAGAGAGCTCGTGATCCAACCACGAAATCAAACCCCAAGCACACAAACACGTGGTGAAGTGAAGGCACATCAGGAGAACACTGAAGATTAAGACGACGAGTAGATAGCAACTAAATTTAAGTGTCAGAGTGAAGCCTGCAACAGGAAACAAACGGACATTAATAAAAGATTGAACGACAAATTCAAGGGAGGTCACTCCAGAGACAAGAAGTTCCTCCTTACCAAACAGACCGTGCAAAAAGCTGGTCACTGTCTGAGAGCGGCTGCCTGCACACCCCGGTTCACCGGTAACGGCCATGCTGGAGAGACAGGGCTGGACAGCCAGGGCTCTGTGCGCGAACGGTCCCCACGGTCTGTCATACCCGGACGGGCAGGAGGGACAGCAAACACTTTATTCTCTGTTTTCTTCTACCTATTCCTCCAAAATGCCTGGATGAACGGGTGAATAACAAATGAGGCATTAAGTACTCAAGTAAAAGAAATATATATACTTCTCCATTTAAAAGTATATATATATAAATTTTTTAATCCAACCTGATCTGTCCTCTTCAGCAGGGGGTGCTGACTCTGGCAGCAGTTTGACTGATATTGTCCCCATCACCTCCTGGCTTTGATCACTGTGGTCACTTCGGAAGTGTCCATTTGGAAACAAAGAATAAAAATCTATTTTAAAAACTCTTCTGAATTAATTAATCTACTGTAACAACAGATTTTGTGGTTAATCAGGCACAAAACCAGCATGAACACAGAATAATACTTGGACCAGAAAGCCACTGTGTGTCCGTGCAGCGCCAAGCGGACCAGGGGCGCCCAAATCCGCTGCGACGAGCAGAGGACCAAAGCCTCCACACACTCCCTCTTCACATAGGAGAGATTGTCTTGCGGTGTTGAGGCAGCGCAACCGTGAGCTCAGCAGTTTTACAGCTCTGTGGTGACTTGAAAACACACAAACAAACAAGACAGATAATTGAAATATCTCAGCACTTAATTATTTACAATGGAGGGGAGTCCTGCTGTGTTGGGCGACCCTGAGGCTGCACGGCAAGTGAGGATGAACTCCAGGGCCAGGGCAGGAGACACAGCCCTGGGATGCTGGCACCACGTGTCCCTGGTGCAGAAGCTGAGGAAAAAGAAGCAACTGGAATTTCCGGAAAAAAAATTAAAGAAATAATTTATGAAAGCTTGTGCCTCTGGATAGCCCAGAGAAACAGCAGGATAATACAGTAAAGGCAGAAGGTAGCTGGCCAGTAAGTGTTCAAACCTTGTCTTCAATAGACACCTGAACCAGGACGCTCCTGACCCATCACTGCCGGGATCGACAAAAGCAGCTCATTCGACAGCTTCCTGGCAGAGGCTGTCTAAAAAGCCTGTCCCAGTGCTTCTCACGGGCCAGGAGCACACAGCGAGCCCCGGGGCCCTGCAGCATGGCCAGGACCTCACCCCGTGGCACCCACCTCGCCCTAGCGAAGCTGCGCCCTTGGCATAGCCACTAGCAGATTTCTCAGCAGCTTTCAGAGGCTGCGTTTTACTATTGAGAAAATACATTCCTGAGAGAGGAGGGGAACTGGACTCCCATCTTGTTTAGCTCGTTCACATTCATTTAAACTTTCTGGTCATCGCTGCCTTCTCCGTAACGCAATGCACACACCTCAGTTCCTTGTTCTGAACGCTGTCACAAGCAGAACTGGACAGTTTAGAAGAATCAGGAATCAGAGCAGTAAAACCACAGATTTTGACTAAAATGATGGGTCAAATCCAGAAGTGGTTCCCTGAGGTTCTGTCTATGCTATTTGAGGGATTCATCATTTCAAGAGTCTTGATTCCCTTGAGGCATCTAGTGATATATTTTGAAAAGACACGGGTACACAGTGAGCATACGCTGGAGCTATTATCAGGGTTAAAATTCACATTGGTCAGACACCTTGAAGAGCATCAATAACACTGACTTTCTAATGTGTATACCTCTACAGACATTAAGCACTTAACACAGCCGTGTTTATCACTGCGCACAGCCATTGACTGTGCCTCTGACACTGACTGTCGCAAACACAGTAACTGGAACAGACACAGCAGCAGAACTTCAAATACGCCGTCTGTTATGGGAAGCGCTGTCAGCCCCATTTCTCCTGCCCAGGTGCCGCACAACAACAGTTTGACATTTCCTAGACCTCACAAAATCACAGACTGGTTTGGGTGGGAAGGGACCTTTACAGGCCACCCAGTCCAACCCCCCTGCCAGGGGGGCTGACACTCAGTTCTGAGCAGGCGCAGGCTCCGCGTTGGGCAACCGTACACCGGGCACCGCACAAACCCCCGCTTCGGCAGCAGCAGCTCTCCCCGCAAGCTCGACGGCTGCCCTTCAACTGCAGACCCCTTCCAGAAAACCCTGACGTCAGAAGCAATGTTTCTTCCCAATTAGCTTCCACGCCGTTAAGAAAATGCGAACACAGCGCGCCTCTCTGGGACTCGGTGACTCATCCCCGGTAGCGCTCGGTGCTTTGTGACCTCAGGTGATACAGGAGAGCTGAAGCGGCAACGCCGGTGTTAAACTCTACACGCACACGAACCAAAGGGCTGATTCTATGTGCTCCTGTGCTAGAAAAGTCAGGAGTGAATTTATGTGTTTTTCTGTCTGGAACATAGTGTACAATGTCTTCCGAAGTTCATTTTTTTCATCTGATACCTCTGCTTTATCACACCCAACCTCTCGCTCTCCCCTCCGACCTGCCTTTTGCATTTCCTCTCCTGTTCAGTTCCTATTTTTTTCTTAATTCCTCCTATAAATAAAAACTGAAGAACTGGTAGGGGACAGCCACAGTGGCAGAAAGTCAGGTTCTTATCTGCCTTGACGGAGGCAGATCAGAACAGTTTCCAGTTCTAATATGTTAAATTGGAAGGAAAAAAAAGCAGCTTTAAAAATCTATATTAAAGCTTTTATCCAATTAATAGTTCATTACTGATGCAGGGGAGAGCCTAGTCACTCCCCGATTGTTGAGTTTTAAATTTTTGCTTTTTAATAAGAAATCTTTGTAAGCTGCTAATTAGAAAAATAATTCAAAGAAATGTTTTTTCCTCGATTGGATTGTTCTTGTTATTGCTTTTTGCAGCATGATGAACAAATGTTAAAAACACACCAGCTTCCTGGCAGTTGCTCCAACTGGAGCAGAGCTTTTTAACTGGCAATCTACCCGAGATTATCAAGCAGTTAACAAATAGAAAACAGTCTTTGTTCTTTTATTAAAAATCTGACAAATACATTTTGGATAATGAACCTGGAGGGGAAAGCAGGATGCTGGCTCCCGTCCATGCCGGAGCACTACCGTCTCTGGCCTGGCGCTTGCGGGTACCAGTCCCCGGAGCCAGGGATGCCCGGCAGCTGCCCCAGCGCTCACCCAGGCAAGCAGCGAACCAGGGGTTCACATCGTGGAAACATCCACTTTATCATCTTGCTATACTCAATTTGCTAGTAACTTGTTCTCCTCAAATGTAATGAACTGTATCTCCAGGTTTACAGAGTATTTCCGAGACCCGGAGGTGCCATGCCTGACCTCGCGTTCTCACAGGAGTGCAGGAAGCACCGGGAAACATCTTCATTGAAGGCCTTTCCCCAGGCGCACCTGCTGACTGAGGGACAGGGACCCACCGAACCACGCAAGGGGCTGCAGAACCGTCCCGCGCCTGTGCACGGCGGGGAGGCCGCCCCTCAGACCCTCGCCTTCGGCCGGGGCCCCACGGAGCCCTGCGCGACAGCCGCGTCTGCACGTCAGCCCAGCGCTCCTCACAGCTGAACTTACGCCGACCGCCGCGTTTTCTCTCAGCAAAAAGCGAAGTCCCTCCCGAGCCAACGCCCGCCAGCCCTGCTCACCCAACGCCCCGGCTCGCGCAGCCAAATTGCTCTACAGGGCGGTACGCTGCGGTCCTGGAAGAAATGAAGGAGTCCTTTAAAGAGGGAGACGGCAAACCAGGAGAGGGAATATTGGTGCGCAGCTGCTGAGCTGTCCCTGTGACTAGATCCATCACGTGCATTTGTAACGCCAAGGGATTTTCCCAGGAATGGTTCCCTGTGCGCCGTGCCAGGAAGGCTCCACTGCACCTCAGAGCTGGCCAGACAAACACATGGGGACGAGATGTTCACACAAATTGATTCGTACTGTCAATATTTAGTGTTGAGGGGTCAATCACCAGCGCATGGGCTGTCTCTGCTGTTTCTCCAGGAGCAACAAGTCCTCTGTATCTCTGCAGATCAGACACTTCCCATTCAATAGTTAATTACGCGAGCGAGTACCCAGTTTACTCCAGCCAGCTTGGAAGAAAAACACGGAACTGATGCGGTTTAAGTAAGATTAATGCGGGGCTGCCCACCAGCTACCTACACAGACACATACAGAAGCGAGATGTTCTCCAGTGACGGGCTCCTAGAGACAAGGTCAGTGCCTGCCCTCTAAACGTTCTCCGCTGCCGTCCTCCCCGGGGAAACCAGGGCTGTGTGCACCAACTCGCCTCACCAGCGGGAAGGGGAGTTAGGAGAACCTCGTACAACACATCGAAGACATAACGCTGAAGGAGAACCCAGGCCTGCTGGGGCTCTCGTGACTATTCCGCGTGGTTCAAGCGATGATGCTGCTCCTCGCGCTGATGCAGAGCACCGGATCCAGCCACCGCACTCCCCCACCGCTGCCGATGCGACAGCAGCACCTGGAGAGCCACAAGCACTGGCTTTGTTGTGAAAGCTAGAAATAAGCGATCCCAGTCTCGATGACAGCCAGAGACCTCGGCTTGCTCAGCACTGCAAGAGGCAGCCTAAGGAAAACACAACTCCTCACATGAAGCAACCATGCATCACCAGGCGTGCCGGCCTACTGCCTGCAGACACGTATTGATTGTAAAATTCAATTATGAATTGTAAAGACAAAGCATGGGCTTATAAAAAAAAAATTGTATTTACAGTACATTAACAAGATCAGCCTGGGCAATCCCAGAGTCCGCGTGCTCCAGCCTGCCTCCAGCTCCCTGGAAAGGCGTGGGAACCAGACCACGCAAGGAAACCACCCACACGCTGGGAATATTCCTCACATGGACAATTATCAGTCACTATCCAGGCTACACTAAAGCTCTCCAGTGTGCCATAAAATAAGTTTTGCAGTCTTAGTCCCCTCAAGACCTCCTATATTCCTCAACGCTCCACTGGAAGTCTTCCACAAACATCATTTAACAATTGCTTGCATGTTGGAAAATATTTCTCTCACGTAAAAACAAGTAATTCCACCGTTGGATCTAGGATTTTCTCTTTTCCCTCTCAGAGAAACCATTCAAGGACTTGGAGGAGACTGCTTGGGGTTTTTTCTTGGTAAGAGAACAGAGGAATCTATTTTAAAAATACGAGTACTGTATGGGGCCATCTGAGTTTGGGGTTTTTGTTTTAAAAGAAGCCCAAGCTGATTTTTGCTCTGCGGGGCGGGTGGTCCAGAGCCCTGCCTCACACACCAGACGACCTCCCGTCTGCCCGTCCCTCTGCCCCGCACAGCTCCGGCACGGCGCTGAGCCCAGGCGCCCGCCGGGTCCCCGCCTGCTCCAGAGACAGCAGTCCTGTTCCACACCGTCGACAAGACCTTTGCTCATCTTTTGTACCAGCATCCACCGTTTTTTCCCATCTCACAATAATACTTTTTTTCTTGGTCTGGATTAATTCCCCAGTCCTTTAACTTCATAACGCTATTTGGAATCATTATTCTGGGTCATTTTGGGTTAATTTGATGATCATCTAATCTCAGATTGCCTAGTCAGGCCACAGAGCTCATATGTTGTCTCCACTGCCCTTCCCTAGTAAGTCCAGGACTGTACGCTCCAACAGGCTCATTTATAAATTTCTTGGCAAACTCAAACTTTGCTGATTTCCTTGTGCATCGATTTATCAAAAGTTTGCAATTTACTGAATCCTTCTCTTTTTAGGTATAATTAAACTTGGACTGGATCTTCCCTACAGTCAAAGCAAATGGAAGTCTCCGAGTTAATGCTTTTGCTATTTTTAATTAACTGTCTGACAAAGTTTCCACTTCACTCAATTTCTAATGTTTTGAGCTTTTAAAAGATACCATTGAAATCAGGCTGCTAAAGCAGCAAAACAACGCTGTTTCGCTCACCTGACGGTCATTCTGCAGCCCACCCACGTCCTGTGCATTAACCTCCGCAGCCACGCGCAGGAACACGCTCTGATCTTAGCCATGACACTTCAAACCCAAGATTAAATGCACTGATGATCACGTAAACCAATACCACTGGGAGCACAATTTGATCCCCTGCAGCGTGCAGGTAATAAAGTATGTCTGCTTTCATAAACCCCTGTTGTGGGACGTGGCGTTAGCAAGACTCCAAGTGAGACAAAATAACTCAGCCAGGACACAAAATGCTGCAGGATTCATCAGTTACTGTATTATAATCAGGTTTTCGGCAAGAAAGATGCATCAACAGAAAGACATGAATTAATTCTTTTTCTAACTATAGTTGCCTAGTTCCTTGTTGTTGAAGATCACTGAAGCCAAAGAAAAGGGAAAGGGAAGGGAGGTAACCAGGGGCTATGGCAAGAGACGTCTTTCTGGTGAGATGTGTAAGTTATCCAAAGAAGCTCGCAGGGTACCAAACCACAGTACGGGAGAGCTGACACGATGGGAGCGATGGGAGCAGTGTCAGCAGCAGAGCAACTCCAGCGCGGGGCTGAAGCCTCCATGCACGCCATGGGGGGCAAATTTAGCACTAGAGGTGTGGGTTTCATATTACAATGAGAGAGTTCACTTTGAGGACACCAATTAGTGGAATCTTTCACAACCTATATAGATGTCATGCACCTGCAAGGATATACATCCCTTTAGTTTAATAAATGCTCCTGGTCGCTCCTTATCTGCTTCGGCTTCTCCAGCAGGTCTGCTCTCCCTGAGCCTCTCTTGGAGTTTCTTTGTTCCGGCAGATTTACGGCATCATCCTGCGCTGTCAGGGCCACGGCTGCCATGTTACTCTCTGCTTATCTTGGTTCTCCCTTTCCCATGCAGATCCTTGCTTACTTCATGCTCCTTTGACCACTATCCAGCTTTCGGCACCTTTTTGGGGAAGATGGTTCTTTTTTGTCAGTCTCTTCAAGGGCATAGTGGTTAGCAGGGCACGCATTGTTTGTACAAAGTAACTTGGCTTGCTCAAGGCTGATTCTGTTTCACAAAGCACTAATTGTCCTTGCATAATGGAAAATGTCATAAAAACTCATTCATGTAAATTCATAAAAATTGCATTCATGGATGTCAGAGCCACCACGCAGGCCAACAGCGTGCAAGGGACACCACGTACCCCTGCCATCGGCCACCTCTCCCGAACAAATGAAATTACTCAAGTTGCCACTGTACTATGCCGGGGCAAGAGCAGCACGTCACCAGGGACCTCTCCAGCACAAAAAGAGAATCCCCCCACACACTCCATCACCGGTTTTCAAGCCCGACTCATTAATGTGCCTGTCTTTGCTATAAACTGCCTCGCTTCCCCTTCACACACCCAGGAGCTAATGGAAATGCAAACCAAACACAAACTCCTCCTGGAAGGTTTAAACGCCTGGACCTCTCCTAGGCTGAACCAAGAGAGAGAAAAGAAATTGCTGCAGGAAGACACAGTCTTTGTGTCAAGACCATCTCAACCATGGTGTACTAACTGGGACACCAGTTACTAGGTATAACATTTCAAAGCCCCTTTAAATGACGCTTTAACTTATCAAGATATTTAAAGAGATTGCCCTGGAAGAGAGAATTACTATGAGAGTTCCTAAGACCACCCAGCCAACCCACACCAGACACCCGACCAACAACAAGCAAGGGTATCTGCATTACTCCAGAAATCTAACAGCAATTGTTGAGATTTCTTTTTCCCCAAACTCTAAATCAGCTGCACTATCTAATGTACTACAGGATTAAAGGAAATAGTGTGCCAGATTTATAGACTCTCTGAAATTATTTCTGGCAAATATCAAAATAAAGGTTTCTCACAAAAATAAAATTATAAAAAAAAAAAAAGGTTTCTTTCCCAGGGAAAACTACATTTCAATAAATACAACTGGAGACAGGTGCTGGGGCAGGGGTGGGGCGGAGATGTGAATTTTCCAGGTTTAGATAAAAACTTATTTATTTTTAATGGAATTTAAAGAATATTTAAAGCCAAAACCAGGGATTTCCTGACCAGACCTATTCCCAAGCCAGTGACAACTGCCATCCTGACACTAGATTGAAAATAAGCCATCTCCAGAAGGGTCAGCTGGACAGCTAGCGAAGCATTCTGGGTGAAGGATAATGCTGCTGCCCGCAGATCAAGAGGGGAAAAAACAAAAGACAAGTTCCCCACTCTGAGCAAACGAGGTGAATGATATATGTGGCATAACCGGTGAACAGGGTAAGGAATGAGAAGTGCTTCTGCAGTAGGTCACTGGCCACAAACACCCTCTTGGGTTCATTACGCAGCACGGCGTGGGACAGGAGGAGGTGGAGGAGGAGGGATGCAGAGAGGCCAACCCCAGGCAGGAGGGCACAGACACCAGGAGTCAGACCAACCTGAGGCAACTCCTGGCTCCGCCAAACGGCCAGACCTGACCTTGGTGGGGACTTGGCTCCCCTCTACAGCATGAGCCAGAAGCGTTTCTTCCACATTGAGCCAGAAGATGAAAACAGAGATGACTGGAGGCAGAGACATCAGAGAGAAGCAATGTTATCAGCGTAACAGCTTTCAGTACTTCTATTATTGCTTTGATTTCATATCGACATTGGAAGGGTTATGCTTTGAAACGCAGCTTCTCCAGACAGCGTTCAGTATATTACGGCAATCTTCATTTTAACGTCTCCATAAGAGAAAATGTCTTCACAACTGGCTGAATAGCATTACTCAAAAACACTGCAAATTAGAGTTCAAAGACAACTTCCAACACGAACCGGGGCGACCCAGGCGCCATCACCTGGAAGGCACTGCCTGGAGCCGCCAGCCAGAACCGATTTACGCACGCAGAACACACCAGTGTGCTGCGGTGATGAGCCGCCCTCGTTCACTACACACAGTGAAAAAAAAGGAAACACGAGAAGTGTCAAGAAGGAAAAAAGGAATATGAATGGTAGATGTCCTAGGGAATTTTTTTTTTTCCAACCCAACCATGCCGTCTGTCTTCTCTGGCATGCCTTTTGGTCATGTAGTTATTAATCCATCACTCGTTTCTCTGGATTAGCAGACAGCAATTACGTATTCATTCTTATGGAGTATAAAAATGAATCCTTAACCTCTACCTTGTGATGGAGCATTTCCACACAAAACACTTCTCCTTGATTGGTATTCTACCCACTGACTCAGAGGGTGTGAATACCCCCTCACCCTCACCCTTTCAAGTGAAAAAGGGTTCAGAGACACTTCCCTGAGTTTTACACATTTTTCACTTTAAAGAAAGATGAAAAACCGTGACCTAGAGAAGCCAGTCCATTACGATAGATCTCCATAATGTTGTAGTCATTAAAAAAAAAATCCTACTTGTTCCTATTTTCATTCATGTGTAGGAGCTGTTTCTAAGAGACCCCAAAATTTGAAATAGTTTTCATTAGAAAACGCAGTCAGTAGGAGTCTGGTGTAATAAGGAACAATAGTGCCACCAAGAGGCTACGTATTGAAGATGGAGGGATCAAGGTTTCTTTAATTTATGATTTTGATGGAAAGCCATAGAAAGCCAAATACAGCAATTTCAATTAAGGTCATTACATTTCATTTTTCCCCAGTTTCTAGAAGGCTATGTATCTGTTACTTACATTTTAAGCACCATAAGGCTGAAAAAAAATGTAAAAATTTGAAATTGTTTGAAAAGTCTTTCCCTTTTCAAACATTTTCTCTTTCCACAAACAGAAAGGCACTGCATGTCAAGAGTTTACGAACAATGAGTTTACAAATAAGAGTTTATGAACAATGCTGTTCTAGTACTACTTTCCTACTTTTGAGTGGGGAAGATCCTGAGCCTTGACAAGTTTGGAAGAGTCAGAGCCAAAGACTTTGTCACACTCAAAGACATGATGTGGCAGTAGCTCAAAATAATTCAAGAGTACAGTAGAATCTAAACCACTGCTTGTTTCTGTCCTGATTTTTTAACAAGTGCACTGACAATAAGTAATTCTAGGTAAACACCTGAAATGCACGGATTCATTAGTGTCGGGCAATGTTTTACTGTAGACCCCGTTATACCCCACGCAAAGCATTTATTCTGCTGGTTAGAACAAGTTCAGCTTACTAATGGCGAGGAGCACTCCACAGAGGACCCAAAAACCCTTGAGGGCCAGCAGCCAAGGACCAGCTCCAGCAGATGCCATTTCCCTGCTGCAGAGGTAGCTGCAGGGCAGCAGAGAGCACCACTGCACGCAGAACACAGCTCCACGCTCCCATCCGCTGTACCTGCCCTTACAAGTAGAAAGTAGATACGTGGAGTAGCAAACGTGACAAATCACTTCCACTTCTACAAGAAGAGCTAAAAACATGCAATAGTTTAGCACCAAACAGTATCAATTACGCCACATAAATATATATATGTTTGCAACACATTAAAAGGTACTCCTTTAGGAAAACAATGTCTATTTGAATATTCCGTATCTAAGGGCTAAACTTCTTACAGGACCTTTACTTAGAATTACCCCGATGTTTGCTTCCAGAGAAAACAGGAGGAGCCGCTTGGGCGCAGGAAGCTTTGCTTTACCGAATCTCCTAACACTGCTACGGGAAGTCAAGAGACCACAGCCAAGTGGACAAAGCCAGTAACATATTAAAAATAAAGTACAGCACTTCACAGAAGAGAAAAAAAGAAGTTTTTTAAACACCATATGAGTTTTAACTTTGCTGGATGGATAACAGCATATTTGTATGAGTTTGTAATGGCAGACTGCTAACCGTTTCAAAAGAAAATCCAATCCTTATCACTTCAATCAATATTTTAAACTATATGGTCACAGCTGTAGATAATACCTTGTGCTAGCTTTCCAAACCACAGTGGTTAGCCAAATTTCCCTTATCAGCGCAAACACAGAACCTGTAAACGACACATCATTCCCGCTGACAATGTTCTTGCCACTGTGCAGTGAAAGATAAGATTCGAGACTGTGCTGTTCATAATTTATTTAGCCTAAACAGTAGTAAATTGATACAAACTACCCGAGCAACGCTGCAAATGAGGAGGAATCTATTAGCATTACATCCTAATTCCCAGCACCCAGCTTCATTTTCTGTCTGATTGCACAAAAGTGTTGGGACGCAGCATCTATCCACGTTACTGCCAGTTCACACGGCAGTTTAAATACAGCTACCACAGCCTAAATTCTCAGGACAAGGACAAACATAAATCTCCATAACCCAGTAATTGCAAGAGCCAGGATGAGAGCGAAGCGCCCGCGGCAGAATGGGTAAGGTCACAACGCTCAGCAGACAAGCAGGAACTCCATGTCACCTCAGCCCTCAACAGCAATAATGAGCACATGCACAACCAGTCAATAACTCCTCACCACCCCACAGCCTGGCCCCGTTAGATCGCACCCCGGCCCCCTCAGGTAGCTGCCTAATCCTGAACATCCTGGCCTGCCCAGACTTTCTCCACAGTCTCATCCATCCTGTTGTCCGCGGCAATCTCTCGGGCTACTTCAAACTGCTGATGCACTGCCAGGTGATTTGTTCCCCAGCTCTGCCACCTCCACATCTCAGCACGCTTCTGCTGACACTTAACACAAAGGCCGCAGACTGGAGAGGAACACAGAGACAGGAGATGCAACCCGCTCCCCAGAAGCTGCTAAGCCATTTCCAGGCAGGCAGCTTCAGAAAGAGACACCAAACTCATGCAGTTCCTCAGAAACAACAAGCTCTCAGCAGTCAAGGCGGAGACGGCAGCTGTTTCAGCCCCATCAGTTTGCCTCTCTAACAGGAACAGTGATTTACTTTGGATTTCGCAGGCGGGAACAACAGCACTCTAGAAACCGATCTCATTGCCATGACTGTTTCTGCTAGTCATCCATACAAGAACCTTCTTCCCTAGGTCAGCACCTATTGAGAAATGCATTGTGTGACTTCATACTTCAGAATAAGTTTCCCTTCTCTGAATTTTAAGCAGCTCAATTTCCTATAAAAGAGGTCTGCCATAGAGAGACTTTTGGACCAGTAGCTTATTAGCAAGCCCAACTCTCCCTACAGCTTCCCGCATCTTTCGAATCACTGGAGAGAACAACTTTGCTTTGATTAGAGGAAAAACACCCTCTTCAGTTTCTGTTAGAGTGCCTGAAACCTGATGCTGAATTTGGGAGGGGACCTTCTACTTGTGCAAGACAAATAATTGAGAGGCTTATACAGAACGGAGAAAAAGCAAAGACCAACTCCAAACTAAACTGCACCGACAGACATAGCTCAGGAACATTGCTCAGGGCAGTGCTTTCAAGCACTCGATGAAAATGCATTTTCCCACAACATTTTAATTGAGATAATTTTACTGGCTGTTTATCACTGCTTCTCCCCATCCTCCCAGTATGGCCCTGGGCTCCCTCACTCCCCTGTGGCCATTTGCTGGGCTGGAGCCCTGAAGAGGGATTTTGGGTTTTCTTGTGATGCTTCGGGAATTAGTATTTGTTACATGCCTAAGACAACAAAAGGTTTCAATATAGAAGATGGTAAAATGAGAAGTACGATGACTGGTGTTGACGTGCCGAAAGCAGGAGAACCTGTGAATGGGCCTGTGCGCTTTCATCTGAGCAGTAAACCAAGAGTCAAGGTGGTTGGACAGGTCACCACCACAGCGAAGGCTCCAATAGCTCAGACACGAGAAGAGAAGAGCTCTGACGAAAACATCAACATGAGGATAAAGAAGAAAGGTTAAACCTTAGAAACACCCTACAGAAAGCAGTAAGGTTTAAAAGCATTAGCCGTATGCGTACGGCAGCACTGGAATAAGCTGAATGTGCAGGTAAAATGGTCCTTCTGGGTGACAGGAAAGGCAGACCAGCAAAGACACTGTACCTCACAACCCCTACCACAGCAAACCTCCCCGAAGGCACCTTCCCAGGTAACCAACCAGTGCTGGCAATGCAACTGAGCAAGAACCTCAACACTTTTTTTTAAATGGGTATGCCTTTGTTGGCAGCTTTTATGACACTGAAATGTAAATGAATCAATGCAAAAGGCTTCACTTTGGAATTTTGGCTTAAAAAACAGTTTAAAAGTAGAAACAACTTGCACTACTAATAAAACTTGTATTCTTATACAACTAGAATATTCCATTTCAATCAGTAATCCTCAACTGGGAAGTGGCTGTAAACACTTTATAAGCTTGTGCTAAGAATATGGGGTAGTTCAAATAATTGAAACGTGTATTTAGCAAATGCCTGCATTCCTCTTCTTCAGACCGCTGTTTGCCCTGGCTCCCTTCCCAGTACAAGCCCATATTTAGCGGCTCGTGCTGTCCTGCGGAGGACGCAGCCACAGCGTCACCCAGCACTGGAGGACAGAAGCTAACGGCCCTTTCTTTAGCTGACCAGCTGGAGCAGAAACATCTAGCCAACAATACCAGCAGCCAACGCACAAGAGTATCTACTACGGTGATTGCTGAGATTTTCTGTGATGTCACATGTTCTGGCAGATGAACATTTGAGGGCTTCTGGTGCGCAGCTAAGAATGAAGCGCGGGTCTCTCGAGCTGGGGTAAGGTTTCTGACTGCTGTTCCTCTTCCGATGCCTGGAGCACAGTGGCGTTGCTACGATACCCGGGGAATACAGTCATGGCTGTCTCGCCGTGGTTAGAGCCCAGAACCCGTTTAGAGGCTTGCAAGTGTATTTCTTGTCACATTTTACAAGTTAAATTGTAACTATCATAAGCACTAACACTTATCTTCTCTTTTTTCAATAGGAACTTATGTTTAACATTCTGGAAGATCTGGAACATAGGTGTGAAGTCCAAATTGGTGCATCCTTGGCATGTGTATTTTGAATAATAGAGACTCCTGGGGGCTACAGGAGCTGACCCGAGCCCCCCTGGCACCACTGGAGAGCACTGATAACTTCAGCTGCTGTTGAAGCAGCCCAGCTACAGGGACAGCAGCCCTCTGTGGGGCATCAGGCTTGCCCACTGGTTTCCACAGCCCGGAGCACAAAAGCACTCTCAATGCACAGCTCTTGGCATTACACCGAGCTGTGCGTTGTCACACAGCCTGCCTTTCCGGCAGCAACAGCCTTGTCTCCACTTACATTCCTGAAGCGGCACAGTGCTGCAATAAAACTATCCAAAATACACAGGGCAACTTTCACGGCTTTGGAATTCACTCCTCTTTGCACACCATTACTGCTAATGGATGCACAGGACAGACAGATTTCAGACAGAAGAATTTTACAATCATTTAAAATGTCACGATATGGAGCCTGTAGTAAAATGCATATTATGTTACCAATATCCACCAACATCTCAAATACTCTTTCTGAGGCTTCCAACCAGACTCAGCTCTAGCATATGGTAGAGCTACTTATTTCTACACTGAATTTTATCCATTATTTCACTACAGCTTAAACATTCTTATGTTACTTTCAATATACTTTTAAGTCTTACTGAAGAGTCGACCAATTTAAAGAGAATGATAGGTCTGGAAGCCAACCAAACTTAAAATCACCCTGTTGGAAAAAAAAGTAGGCAGTATACTTGTCTGGCTGTGAAAAGGTTTCAACATTTCATTCAGTCCCATCTCTCCTGGGAAAAAAAAAAAAAAAAAAAAACAGATTGTTGAAGAGTTTCACTTAACACTTTTCCTGAATCAAAGCCTCGTGAGCAGACAACCCCAAGGGTTTATTACAGCACTGCTGCTAGAACTACTTGCAGTAGCTAACAATGAACGCAGAAGGGCTTGTTAATCATGTTTATTTTTAGGTCATTAATTTGGTCCTTATGGTCCTTTGATCTTTTGACCCTCCTGAAATCAAACACTGCAATCAGCATGATAAGAGGTGAAAAAAAAATAGTCTTCATTCAAGCCTTCTTTATTTCAAAATAGAAAAGCTGCATCCAGAAAAAGAATGTCATTTCCTACATTTATGTGTGTCACCACACACAGGTCTTAAGTGCTTCTCTTTGCAGCCTGCTCCAGTGACCAAATAAGTAGGTGTTTTCCTAACTCGAGTGTTTACAGTAGAACTCAAATATTTTCTTTTCAAAGAGAAGTGTTTCTTTTTCTTTTTATCCCTCCTTAAGCATCCACATCAGTTTCATGCAGGAAGAAATACTTCAGAGTTGAATAAGTGCTACACTCTGCTTAATTTGCTATATAGTTAAGATGTAGGTAATGACTGACTTCTTAAGGAGTGGAGTATCTGCAGCCACACCTAGCTAAAGAAGTGACTCACAACTTCGTTGTGACAGGTTTATAACTTTCTTTCTCCAGTGGAAAATGCACAAGTTGCAATTAAAATCTGGGTGAGGCTGGACAAACCCCAAAATGTTTGGAATTATTCTGAAGTTTTAATAGAAGTTGCACAGAGTGGAGCAGCTGCGGCTGGGTGGGAACAAGACTGACACTTAGCAAAGTGTCACAGAACAGAAATCTTGCTATCACAGATATGACTCATTCAGTTCTGTGCCTGACATCCATCTTCTCCGACTTGTGAAATCAAGAGAATTTCTACTTTCATCTGAGAGAAGCAGAGGGATGAGCAATTCCAACCAAACCAAATAATACAAGTTCTTTTCAAAGGTAACTTGAAAATGAGGATATTAGCAAGATGTTCATAGTTCATCCGCTGCATAGGTCTTCAAATAGCATAAAGGGCCACCTCTACAAGTACAGCACATCACAGGGAAGCGACACCGACTATCCCCCAAACGAAGTCTATTTAGATAAGAGACCACCACGAGCTCAGGGCAGCTAGCTTCTAAACCACTAGTAGGAAACACAGCCAGTGGGGTTTTTCGTTTTTTCATTACATTAACAAGATTGCAAATATTTGTCTCCCATTTTAAACTGAAAGACTGTTAACGACATACTCAGCTCCTTTGACAGCCATTCCAGTTGAGAAAGAAATGGAGAGCACCTCTGCGCGTCTGGAACCACGATGAAGAAGCCCTGAGGCAAAATGGCAGGGACTGGCTCTGCGCAGGACAAAGCACAGAACCACTTATGTCAAAGGAAATAATAACCTTAGAGCTAACTCAGGCAAATCTAATTTGAAACAAGACAGAATTCCTAGCTTTCATGCAAATAAACCACACAGCCCTCAGGAGTGCTGAGTAACAAGGAAAACTGTGCAGGGGAAGGGAGGTCTTTTAAGGACTTTACCTGACGGCGGGCAAAGCACACATAGGAAACAGGGTTTGCTGGCACTTTTCTACTTTGACGGAAGAAAACTGAAGTGCAGAAACAGATCAGGATATATATTCTGATATATATTCAATCATATATTCACAGAATATATGATTGGAACTCATCCTAGAACTAAAAATGAAGGGCGGACCTGATCAAAGCAATTACAACCCCATTACATTCAAACAGAGCACAGCCACAGCCATACTTCATGTCCTCTATGTTTTAAAATTGTTTGTATGAACTAAATCGACCAGAAGAAAGACTGCAAACAGATGCAAACCCACATGGAATTGTTGTAGGAATATTCTGCTAAATGATCCACCACTGAGGAAGTAACCCACCTTCAAGCAAGAACCAAAAGCAACCCATTGTCACCAACCACACTACTTCCATAAAGGCGCTATGGGCAGGAGACAGGAAAGAGGATCTAGGAGGAAGACTTCATTTTGGAAGAAAAAAGCGGAAAAATATGGCTTCTGCAATAGCGTTCTCTGAAGAGCCCCAGTACTGGAGCAATCAGGGCAAAAGGCAGAGTTTTGATACCTGCTGACGGTGGTACCTGGAGAAACGGAGCCATTCAGCCTTCAGACAGGGGTTTCAGCTGCCCAAGCATCATCACAGGCTGCGGAATGAAGACAAACAATGGAAGGCTTCAACGCAGGAGAAAAAACATGCCAGAAGGAACGAGAAGGGCATGCTGGTGGTGGCATAGTGCTACAGCTGATACAGAATAAAATTAAATAAAGAAGCCAACTACCAACCACGAGTGAGCGTGGACCGAAATGACAAGCCAAAATACGAAGGCTATAGGATTGATCAAAATTACTGCCTGTCTGCCGGGATGGCAAAGCTGACTGCAACATACTGAAGGGTACCTGAGAGGAGAAAAGGGCAGGAAAGGTAAAGGTGAAGACACCCTTAATTTTTGCTAGTCTCCTCTATGCAGACTGGGCCATAAAGGCCAAACCAGGAGGTAATCTCCAAACTTCATCTCGGCTACTAGTAACTGCTCTTTTACAGAACAGCGAGTTACTGCACAAAATGAGACGCAATCTCTGGCTTGGTTCCGAGTAACATGCAAAACCATTTTCAAATCCACACCAATGTAATTTAGTAGACTACTCTTGTGGCTCCTCAACCAGGGTATGCTTGGTTCCCAAATCCTCTCTCAGTAGCCACATTTTTGACATAACTAAAAAAGTGTTTTATATAGAAGTGTTCACAGAGTGCTGAGAAGCTGCCTGAAGTTTTTGTTTAGCTCAAGATCTTTTCTTATAATGCCAGAGAGCAATTACTGGATCACAGCATGAAAAACACAATAGAATAGACATTTTCTTCAGTCAGGAGGTGATTCAGCTATCAAAGAAGTTTCTTTTGTTTCTATTATAGGGAAAAAAAAAAAATCACTGCTTTCAGATGTCTTCAGCTGACGTTCCCAAGGTATATCCACGATGACTGTCAGCTGCCGCGAAAGTCTCTGCGGTTCTTTCCTTCTCACATTCCTTCCTCTCTAAACAACCATGTGAAATGCCTGGCAATACTACTGGAAGGTAAGCAGGACGAGAAATTGTGTCTAACTAGGGCACTCTCTGCCTTTGCAGCTGTAAGCAGACAGCAAAGCATATGTCATCATCCCTTCCGTTCCCTCATACGGAAGCTATCCGTACCATACAAACGCAATGTGCGGCAGCAGCCAAACTAGCGCTCGGAAAAAAGGTTGTGCTGATTCTTCCTGGAAGAGCTCCCCTCGCCGGTGCCATGGATCAGCTGGGGCCAGGCTGGCGGAGGCGGCTGCAGTGCGTCACAGGGATTTCTGCACAGGACTGGTCGCAGCCAGGGAGGTGACAGTGCTGCCTGGAAGACTGGCATTTTGGGAGAGCAGGAAGCCAAGAGAAAAGCTGAACTGCAAGTTTTAGGATATTGGGCTGGGCATGAAGAAAGGGACTGGCTTTACTGAGGAGCTTGGATACAGGACTCTTTGGTGCAGAAAAATAGAGTCTAAATGACAATACTCCAGGGAGGGTGGGGCCTGTGGCTCACAGCTTTGGGACAGGTCTGAGAGCAGGCATCCACGTCCGAGGGGGCAGGAGGCAAGGACAACCAGGACAGCAAACCGCCACAGTTAAACAAAGACCAGTCCAACGCTGAGGACTGAAATCCAGAATGCCTGTATACCATACTGATAAACACAGTGTAAAAAAATACAGGTAATAAGACTAAATACAGGGCTAATAATTTACCATACCAACTTCTAAACTGCAGATTTTTTCTTAAGTTTGGAAGACTGACAAAAATTCCATGGGAAAAAAATCTGTTGCTCTTCCCACCTAAGAATAATCAGACGTTTTTATGTCAATTAGTATGTGATATCTATCTATTAGTGAAATCTGATTCAGTATGCCAACCAGTTGTACTTCACCCTCTGATAAACACTATTCCTACGGCTTGCACTACGTTTTTTGAAAACACACTTTCAGCATGCTTTGTTTTCAAAGCAGTAGGAGTGAAAGACCGTTACCAAACCACCAGCAGAGTTCAGGGCTTTGTTTAATCACAAACAGATAATGGGAAATATGATGAGAAACAACTGCTCATGAGTTGGCAACATTTCACACAGCATACGTCAGGGGGCACGAAGCAGCTGGCTGGGCAAGATGCTATTTCAAGAGAACATTTGGGAACATCGCTGTCAGTAGCTTTTCTTGCTAAGTGTGGCAAGAGCAAAGCGTCACTTTCTTCCAAGCGCAACTCCTAAACACGTGACGCTAAGCCACTAAACTGGAAACAGCCACTGCAAACACTCTGTGCTTTACTTCTAAGAATTACACAAAAGCGTTGTACCCATCCCCATCCCACTGCTTGTGGAGCAGCCTCTTCCCTCGGGATCTACAACACACAGATAGCTGGGTTCGGGGAAACTTTCCCAGCAATTCAGTACAAGTCACCCACACAAACTTCCAGGTAGAAGCAAGTGAGCAGAGGAATATTTTAACAAAGTGCCATGCAAGTGCCAGACAACTGTAAACGTGTTTACAAACCGCAAAACACTCAAGTGATCATGGTGGGATGCATCTTCTTCTATCAACACATTCTTCTGAATTCGAGTTCCAAACTTCCGAAAGCTTGTAAAAAGTAACTAGTTCCTTCATTTGCATTCACCTATTCTTTGAATATCATTAATAAGAAGTGTGCTCTACATGCAAATTTAACTTTCTTTTTTTAAAAAAAGCATTTCACAAGAATGTAACACCACTTTTTAAAAGATCCTGCCCATAAAAATCTCATACATTAGAAAATGAACAAATACATGTACCCACTTCAAGAGACTAACTTAACTAACAGCTACTTCAACTTCAGTTTTCCATTTAGCAGAATACCCTCAAAACAATTTACCTCTGTCAACACTTGAATTCTCTCTCAGATTATACACACTTATTAGTTTACAGGAGTTTATGGCATATAAAGGCATCTACTTCACTCCAAAAGCACATTGGTGCACAAAAGAGTGAAAAAACCCCTCACATAGATACAGAAAAGGTAAGGGAAGAGTTAAGACTAAATGTGTATTGTAGACATCAACTATGTTGAAGAGGAACCTCCAGAGGCCACCTGGCCCGAAGCCCTACTTAAAGCAGGGTCACTTTTCAAAGGTTCATTAGGCTGCTCACAGCCTCAGCCAGCTGAGTTAAGATCCTTACCAAGGACGGGACTTCCCTCACCTCTGGGCCGCCGGATCCAGCGTTAGACCACCCTCCCGTGAAGAGCCCTTTCCTTATACCCAATCTGAATTTCCCTTGCTGCAACGTATAGAATCTTTAAGGTTGGAACAGACCTCCAAGACTTGCATCGACTGACTTTGGCTGTGCACCGCTGATCAGGAGCTGTCCTCCACCCTCCCCACAGTCACTCCCTAGATGGCAGAAGACATCGCAAACACAGACACAAGAGATATCCAACAGTTTTATTTATTTTTAAAATTTTACAATTACACACACAGCTCACCACCATGGCAACATGATACATGCATAAAAGCTGGTAAGAACACCAAGTTTCTGCTGATTTTTTATTTAACTTTTAAATGGGTGTTCCTTGTTAAAAAATTCCTAGAAGCTCAGGTCATAGACCTGATTCATGATTAGCAGCTGTCATCAAGATTTAAGCAGACTCAGGCCAACACAACAGTGTGACATAAAACCTCCTCTCGGTTCAGAAACAGAAAGAAGCCAGTGTTTGCCTCAAGCCGAAATAAGACTTCAAGGCACAAGGCCTAGTCTGCAGTTGAGCTATACCTATTCTGCTCACAGTATGCATAAATTTAATTTTTTTTTTATTTAAATGTTTCTGTCACTAATACAAAGCAATAAAACTCCTTCAAAAATAAAAACTCAAAGACTGAGTTCCTTTAAAAAAAAAAGATTAATAGCATTTGGATTTCCATTAGTGAAACATTCTTCATTTTTCAATACAGAAGTTTCAGGTATCCACAAAATTATGACACACGGATAACATTAATTTTATATACGGATATAGCTGGCCAGTCACTATGGAGTGAATGTGCAAGTCAATCAAAAAATAAATTGGACAACTTTCAACAGACAAGGAGGAGTTTTGATAAGCACAGAACTTGCCTCACAAGTTCTCTCTGAAGAGCAGAGACTAGATAACGAATAAAACACAACTAATACCCACTTACTCTTTTCCTGTACCTACAAAGGAGACACATCCAAAAGACTAAGCTGAAAATAATTTCATTTACATTCGTAAATACATAATAGAATACATAAGGAATAAGCAACACAAATCAAGTAAGGAATTCACAAATGGACAAAGACATCCTACCAAAAAATTAAATAAAGAAAACTTAAGTTGAATGCATTTCTATATCTAAGGTATCAGGAAGAGGCTGCAAGCTCAGAACTGAAATAATCTCTGAGAGGAACCTTACCGAACTCACTCAAGTGTCGGACTGAAGTCCTTCTGCAGAAAGGTCCCTAGGCATCTACAGGTGAACATCGCTTCAGTAAGAGATGAAGACTCGCTGCAGTGCACTTTATGAAGTGCACTAACAAGACTCTTACTCTGTAAGGAAGAGGATATACTTGTTTGGTCAATTGCACTCAAGACCACAATTAACCATGCCTCTGTTCATCAACGATTTTGCTTTATTTCCTGCACCCAACGCGCGTTAGGAAACACACCTAACATTTAAGGCACAACAGACCTGTTACCTTTCTAAGCACTTAGTGTTTCCCTGGAAGGGATAGGGGCTTTAAAGCTTACATTATACTACTTTCTGAGGGACTTAAAGGTCAAAAATATATCTATGCAAGAGTTTTGGAAAAATACAAAATTAATTTTTATTTCTTTCTGCTGTTTGGGATTTAGGGGCAAAAAATTGCATCTTCACAGCATTCAGTACGGATGCTGATTTAGAAAAAACCCAATCAGCATAAGAGGCCAAAGCTAAGCAGAGCATCAGTAACGGTCAGAGCTTACAAGAGAGCAGCATGCATGCTCACAGCGCTGCAGACAGAGGCGGAGGAAGGGGTGCCGCCCAGCCGCTCCGAAGCCCAGGTGCGCACAATTTCTGTTCATGAGACACCAGCCGCACCTCCGACAGCCCCACCGCCCTGCCACCACCTGGGCTCCACAAACCCAGCCAGCACGCAGGCCCCGCTGCCCCAACACGAGTGTCCCTCGCGGGCTGCAGGTCCCCGGAATGCCCCCGGACACGGCCGGACCCTCCGTGAGCCCCCGCTGCCAGGCCAGGCCTTCTGCGGCCCCCGGGAGGCCAGGCCGGGCCTCGGAACCGCCCCCGGCTCTGGCGCCCACTGAAGGGGCGAGCACGAAGCGTGTTCGGCTTTTTAGGCAGCATCAGAATTAAAACATCCAGGGGAAAATAAATAAATAAACAAATAGATGAATCGGAAGGCGTATCAACAGGGCCACTCGCATAGCTGTCCCCCGGCGGGACAAGGCCGCCATGGCAGCCCCCGCCCGCCGCGCCCCTCAGCGCAAGGCTGCGTTCGTAGCCGTCGCTTCGGAGCCCCCCGCTCGCTCGCTCGCTCTCTCCCCTCTCTCCGTGCTGCTGCCGCCGCCGCCCGGGAAGCGCGACCGCGGCGCGGACCTCCACGATCTCCTCCTCCGCCGCCGCCTGGCCGGGCGGGCCTCCCCCGGGCCGCGGGCCACCACCGGGCGGGCCGGGCCGGGCCGGGCCGCCGCTCCCGCTCGCCCCCTCCCTGAGGGGAGCCGGGGCGGTGACGTCACCGGATCAGGCCGACCGGCAATGGGCGCCATTTTGAAACCCCGAAACCTCCCGCGGCGGCAGCTCCGTGCGGCGGCGGCTGCGACCCGGACCCGCTCCCGGCCGGCGCCTCCTCCCCCCGCGGCCCCCCCGCCCCCGCCCCACCGGCACCGTGCGACATGGCAGGTGAGGCCGCGCGGGCCAGCCGCGCTACGGCTCCGCTCCGGGCAGAGGGGGCCGCGGGAGCCGGCGGGGCAGGCCGGGCCGCGCCGCACCGCGCCGCGCGGACCCGGGGGCAGGAGGCAGCGCCCCGCCGGCGGCGGGGCACCGTGGGGAGGCCCCGCGGGGCGCCGGGCCGAGCCGCGGCACGGGGCCGAGGCGGTGTGGCCTGGCCTGGCCTGAGCCGGGCCGTGCGGCGGCGGAGCGGGGCGCTGGGCAAGGGGCTGGGCCGGGCGCGGGGGCCGAGGGGTCGGCGTGGGCTCGGCGGGGCGGCCCTCCCTTCACCGCCCTCTCTTCCCTCTTCAGGGGTGGCAGGAGGTGGAGGCGGCGGCGGCAGCAACGACTTCCAGTGGTGCTTCTCCCAGGTGAAGGGGGCTATCGACGAGGACGTGGCGGAAGGTAAGGGGAGGGCCTCCGCTGTGCCACCGGCTCCCGGAGCCGCCAGTGGTGGCTCCGTCCCCCGGCCCTCGCTCCGCCGGGGCCACGGGCACCAACACCCTTTTTTCCTCTGGCAGCATCTGTGTCACGCCCGCGCTGAAGGGGCCGAGGCTGGGAACGGCTGAGCTGCAGCATCTCCCCAGACCGTGCCCGAGGCTCGGAGGATGGGGGGTGCGTGGCAATGACTAAGCTAGCGCCTCTGCTCCCTTTTTCTTTTTTTTTCTTTTTTTTTCTTTTTTTTTTTTTTTTTTCTGGAAGAGCATAATGGAGAAGACATGGTGGCTTCCTGCTGTTCTTTAATTCCAATCACTAGGGAGAAAAGGTAGCGACAGTGATAAAACACAGGGGAAAAAAAAAACCCACAAATGGAGTCTGTCAGGCTTGTCAAGTTTCACTCTGACGCAAAGAGAGCAACAGGGAGAGCATGCAGGTCTGTCATTGGTGCTGAATTTAAAAAGTAGGGTTTAAAGGCTTCCTGCAGCTGTGAAGAGATTTTATTCCTACTTGTTAATGTTTGTAAGCTATAAATAGGGGTAACTTAAGCAGGGAAGATGGACACACCTTTACATTCCTCTGAAACTTTCTAAGCACAGCATGTTTGGGAATAACTAGAAAATAGGAAATGTTTTAATTGGAAAAAGTGTTTCTCTGTAGTATGTAGAAGCGATGTGAAGTTTTGCTCGACTTTGATTGGAAAGTTCTTTTATCCCCTACATTTTTTGTGTTACTGTTAAGAAAAGAGGGTGTGAAGTATGTGTGTGAAATATAATTCTGCTCTGTTCATTTGATTTTTTTTTTCTGCATTAACTGAAATAGCTGCGTTTGCTGTATTAAGTTAAATAACTTGCAGTGCCAGTGTGTGGTTGTCTTGGGCTTGGGAATTTTTTTTTTTTTTACTGGATGCAGTAAATATTTTTTTGTACTGTCTACTACAGGGAAATTATACTGACAAGTGTTTTCATTTTCATGCCACTTGTTTGGCATTCCGTTTAAAATAATAGCTATGGGAGGAACAGACTTGAAAACTGCTCAAGGAACTAGTACTCAGTTGTTGTTTTCTTCCTTTTTTCCCCCCTAAATGTATTTTCTAACTTGTACTATTGTTCTGAAGTTCCCAGAATTATTATGCAAATGTGTTTCAGCAGCTTCTATGAGTCTCCCAAGTGGTCCTTTTTTCTCAGGATCTGCTTATCTGTGTGACTAAAAGTCAGTTCTCCGTGTTGCAAAAAATATACTTCTACAAGCACCTTACTTCCTGGTCAATTACGGAGCACCATGAGTTTGTGTAGAGCTGGAAAGCTTCTCGTTTTTGAAACACCAGTATGTCTTACGCACTTAAATAATTACCTGGGTTTAACAGGGCTGTTCAAAGAGGAACTTGCGTTGCTGATGAGACGCATCACCGTGGCAGAGCTCTTTGGTTAGAGAGGGGAAAGCTCTCTGGTTTGGGTAACTAGGAGTGGCAAGGGGAAATAGTGCTCAACACTTTTACCTGGATTGTCCCACATGTTCCTTATTACTGTGACTCTCCTGGAGCCACGACTTCGGGTTGTGCGTGATGCTGCGTATGAGGAATTGAATCTTCTTTGTAGGGCAGTTAGTATTTGTAATCATTCAGCACCTGCTTTTGCAGAACTGCAGTTTCGATTTCCTGGTGGAATGCAAGAACTACTTACAGTTTTTGTGACTAATTACTTTTATTTTGGTTTGTGCGCTTCGCTGCCCCACCCCTGTTAGTTTTTGCCTTGGAGTCAAATAAAGAAAATAGACAATTTATTTGCTAATAATTGCCTGGATTTTACTCAGCAGTATGCAATAAGCGTGCAACAACATTGCTAGATTTTTTTGGCCTCAGCCATGGGAATATTTATGCATCACCATTTTTTAAAACCTCTTTTACCAAATTGCACATCTAAATCTATTTGGTGGACAACTGTTGCCTTGCTGCAAATATTACATAAACCCACTGTGAATTTGATGTAAATTTCTGTGATAGTGGAAACTTACTATTTCAGTAAATTTCGTTTTGCCTTTTCTGTTTTGTGAAAAATAAGCTCTGCAGGGGAAATCTGAAAATGATAACATAAAATAGCTGTCAGATGTGTTAGATGCAGACTTTTTTGCTAAGTGCTGTTACAGGTGGTTCATTCAGGAGTTGAAATTACAGAGCCTGATAGTCAGACAACTTAACCAAAAGGTCACTTCTTTTTTAATTGCAACTCTAGAATATGTTTTTATTCAGTAGTTGTTTCTCACCTGTATTTCGTTAATAAAAGTGTTAACATGGCTATGACAAATTACTATAGGTAGATTTGCAGCTGCTACCTCCTTTCCTAGGATTTTCTCTAACTAGGTCATTAATATAGAAACTCACTTTCTCTTTTCTGGGTATTCACTTTCTTCAGTGAGTGATCCTTGAAATCTGTACAATACTCTCTTCAAATAAGTAGAAGAGCAGTGTTTACGTGACCAATCTGGCCATTTCAAAAAGATCAGGAAAATATACCAGTTATTGAAATATGTAGTTTTCTAAAGCAGAAAAGTTTAATTGGATTAAAGGAGGAGGATTGGAGGATAAAACAGATACTGAATGAAAGAATTTATATTGAGGGTGGCAACATGCTTAATTTAAAAAAAAAAAAAGTGTTGTAATTTTTTTGTTAGTGTAAAACCATGTGATTATTAAACTTGTTATTCTTGGGTTACCTTTTTTGGTAGAAAGTAGCTTTCTAAATACAGGCTTTTTTTTTTTAATAATGATGCCTGAGACCTAATCAGTTTTGTGATTTCAGTGTTTAATTTATTTTGCATGTTCAAAAAGTTCTGTTTGGGGGGTTTTTGGCAAGCAGAATATGAAACAGTTTATTAAATAATGTACAGATAAGCCCAAATTCCCTTGGGCCAGATGTTCTGCATGTAATCCATGACCAATTCTGGATGTAATTAACAGAATATATGTAATTTTTATATGTGTATATGTAGTGGGTACTATAAGTCTTCCTAACGGACTTGTGCTAGTGATGAGTTGGAAATACTGGGAAGAATGGCTTGTCCTTGTCAGAAAGGGAACCTGTACGCTGTGGAGATTGAGTTTCCTGTTACTGCCAGGGGCATTTCTTTGGGTTTTGTTTTTAACCGCTCACCGCCCCCCCGCAAGCAGTCAGTATGGGGTTTTGGATTGTGATGAACTGTTCCCTTCTGAAAATGCTGTATTAATTTGGCACCGGTTAGATACATTGTCATGTTTCGGGTACAGGCAGCTATGAGAGTATGGTTACTCCACTAAATGAAACTGCTTTCCTGTTGGAGCTTCAGCAGCTCAAGTCTGAAGCTGTTTTAAGTGTTACATTTGAAACCTTTTTTGAGGCAGCTGAGCGTAAAGCCTAGGCTTGCACAGAACCGCTGGACGCGGTGCCCTTTCATAGTAGGCTAGAGCTCCTTAGCTCCCGTTCATTAACTTGAGCATGAACCAGCGTGAGGTGTTGCACATGAGCAAAGCTTTTCTTCTTCAGAAAAGTTGTCATTGACTGTCGGAATACCTGTATTGTGTTTTCTACTTTTTAAGAAATTTTGTATCTCCATTTAAAGATAAAAGAAATACTGTTTTTTAAAAAAAATTTCCAATTAGTAGTTGGTATTGACAGCACTGGTAGACTAAAACATACCTTGTTATCATCAGTTCAACAGATTGTTCACTTCTCCTTTAAAAGCTTGTTCCAGTGCTAAGTAAGTCCATCTCAGAAGTTTGTCAGAATGCAGAACGTGGGTAGAGAAGAAAGCCATGATCTAATAAAAATATATTAGACTCCGGTCCTGCAGTTCTCAAGTCTGGATACAAATGATTTAAAAACACTTCTAGTGTTAAACTGTATTTACAAATCAATAGTTTAAAAGTGTTCTGATACATTGTTCATGAATTCAACTGATCTGTTCTCACTGCTTTTAAAGCTAATTCTGGCATGGTTTGACACTTTTAAAAACATATGCCAGAAGAGGTACAGCTACTTGACATCTGTTTAAAATTGCATGGAAAAAATTACAGAATTGGTTGCCATCTTTAAGATATTTTTTTCTGTAAGAACTGGAAAATATGGTAATAATGACTGTTATTAAGTCATATGTACTGTTACCTTTCATCATAAGTAATTGGTTATCACTGAAGATGTCCCTTGTTGTTTTAATGGGGCATTACTGTAAGATGGGCTTTTCAGCTGTGGGGTTTGGTTTTTTTTTCCTTGAAAAACAGGGGTTTGCCATAAGCAGGACTTTAGATGCCTTGCTCTTTTGCACTCCCTAAAACATTATGTGCCTGTCCCTGGTTTATGGTGAGATGTAGTGGTGTGCTTTTGCCTTGATCCCATGATGCTTCACCACGTCTCTAGTCCCCAGAGGACTGCTGTGAATATTCTGAAAAGCCACCATTTCTTGTAGGGACCAAAGATTTTGAAAGCTGCCTTATCTTCCCTGCTTTTGTGTGTGTTGTATCTGGTGTTTTGCATAATACAGATGATGACATAATATTGACTTTGGGAAATGTTTTGGTCTTTTTAAAATGTGGGCAGAAATAATACTTTGCTAACAGTTTTGACCTGAGCACGTATTATATAGTGGTTTCCTGTTGGGAGAAAGTAGTCTTACTGCTTCAGGTAGACCACTTTAATCTCGAGTCTTTGTACAACCTGTGGACCAAGAATTTGATGTCGCCCTTTATTCCACAATGCTGTATTCCATAGTAGTATTTAATAATAAGTACTCTTTTGAATTCTACTTCTGTCAGACAACAGAAAAACCAGAGTGTTATGCCGCTGAAAAGTAAATCACACTATCTTGTGTATTAGTGTATAAGTAACTCTGGAGACTATTAAGACAAGGTGTTGTTTGAGAGAAATGCTATGTTAGTGAATTTCTTGAAGTTTATCTCTCATAACCTTTAGAGTGTGACTCCTAGTGAGGAAGCCCAGATTTACAAGTGAATAGCTATGGGTTGTGTGTTTGGGGTCTTGTTTGTTTTTAAAAAAAAAAAACAAAACAAACAAACACTCCAGGTGATCTTCAGGCTTCGTAAAAGTGATCATGTCAAGTGATATCGTCTTGGTTTTCTGTGGAGAAGAGATTCTATCCTGCCAACTCACATACGTACAGTGAATCTGTAGTGTTGACCATGGTATCAAATTTCGATTCTTTTTTTTTTCTTCTTTTTTTTTTTTTTTGTTCTGGCATATGCGAATGATGGGGTAATGGAACTGCAGGGGCAAGAGGAGGAGTATGAATATAAATGCAAAAATGTTTAGCATTCTGAGAATTGTGAAAGGGATATCTATGTTTTTTTGTAAAGTAAACTAGAAAATTTACAGCCTAGGTGGAGACTTTAAAGGCAGTCAGAAGTGGTTCATAAATGCCTTATTGCGCTGTTGACATTCACTCATATCTTTTGTATCTAGCATATTTTTTCTGACACAGATACATAAAAGAAAGTTAGGACAATCTTGTCAGAAAACTGCAGAGGTTTAGGTTCATGGGCATTAAGGGAAAAAAAATTCTCAGTACCACTGAAAGATGGCAAGTGGAATGTTAAAGAATAGATAAGAAAATGCTTTAAAAGACTAAGCAAGCACTAGGCTACAAGAGAAAACAAATTACTAGGTGTAGCTGGATATTTTGATTAAAATGTGAAGCTGCAGGGATGCGTAACTTATGAATGAATTATAAAGAGTTTGGGTAAACATCAGTGGCAGAGCTGTAAGGTAGGAGTTTCCAGTAGTGGGGATACAGAAATTGGTACAAGTCTTTACGTCTGTACCATTAACCTGTGAGAGCCACTGCCTTCCTCTCTCCGCAGAATGGTAGGCTGTGATGACAGCAGGCTGTTATTACTTGCTGGCCCAGGAAATCTTTGGTACCGTTCCCATGCACACTCTCGTTACTGTGCCATTTGCTGAGTATTTTAACATCTGGGGGGAAAGCTTAATCAAAAATGACAAAACCCACTTTATTTAGATTTTAAAAAGGAAAAAGAGAGGAAGGCATGAAAGCTGTAACCGGACTAAAAATTTTATTTACTCATCATGTTAAGACTTTTATTAACTCTTAAAAGTACAATGAAAAGCATGACTTAGAAAAAACTTAATGGAATAGCATGAATAAAATAAATAATTGAATATACCTCCAGCAGGAGGAAGGTCATTGGAATTACTATTCCAGAAGTTAAAGAAAAAATAATCATGAGCGTATAGGTTTGCACAGAGAATACTGGATTGTGTCCTGAATATTATAGACTCCATAAGTTCTCATTGCTTGTAAGAAAAGGCACGGCAAGCAGGAAGGTAAAGTTTATTTCTGTCTGACTGAACTTTGGCTGCACTGCTCTCTCTCCTTGCTGCTGCTTTACCCTTTCTTTGTACTAACGCGTGCAGGCAAGTGCATGCACTGTAAACTCGGTGACAACAGGTTTTTGGTATGACTGAGAGCACTTTTATGAGATGTGGACTCTAAGGTGACTTAAATCAGCTGGACAAGTGTTTGGTTTGGGGGAGTTTGGAACAGGTCGACACCTTATGTTGCTGCTTTTCTACCAGTTTGTTACAGCACTCCGAATAGAATGGCTTCTGGGGCCCTGCTTCTCAGAGAGGCCAAGTGGCTTGGCTCCAGACAGGGTCCGGAGCACACAGGAGCTGGCAGCCTTTCCAAGAGAAACGCTCTTGTTTGTAGTTTGCCATGGCCTGTCAGCGGCAGCACTGACTTCAGTGGGCTGCTGCTGCTTCTTGCGTTCTGCTGCGCTGGCCAAGCTGCTGAACTTCTGTTGAAGCAGCTCAGGTGCCCTTGTTCATGCCCTTGGTTGACCTTAAATGTGTTCAAGAATTTAAATTCATTAAAAAATCAGAGTTATTTTGGACTAAGTTAACCTCTGCAAGGTACTTAAAGGCATTTCAAGTAATTTTGCAGGTTGTTTAAGTATTAGGGCATGAAAAATTGTTAGACCTGATGGATGCTTTAAGTGGGCAGGGTGCTTAGCACGCTAAGCTGGAAGAAATTTGGTCAGAGCAAAACTGTACCACCTTTGGTTTATTCTGCTGACTTCTGACACATCTTGCTTCTGTCTTAACTCTTCAAATAAATTATAAAAGTAGAAATCTAAAAGTTGAGTGTATGAAGTGGCCTATTCTGAAAAATAGGTGACTGCGTAACTTTGCTGTATACATATATTGTCAAGTGATTATTGATAGCTTTAAAGTTCAGTTCACCTTCCAGCACAGTTCACAGATAGCAGTCTGCTGTCAACTGTTAGATTAAGAAACAATATTTTAGGTGAGCTTAGGTGTGGCAATAACAGCAATAGCAGTCTTAGTCCATCTGAATTGTGCAGTAATACCAATCATCTTCATGGACTGTTCTGGCAGGCATAGTAAGGAGGATCCACATTCCCCTGGAAGCAAACCAGCGAAAGGCTCAGAAATGAGGAGAGAGAAGGGGGAGGTTGGGGACTGGAAATCGCTGCCGAAGTCAGGAACCTGCAGTAACTGAAATTGTGGTAGTGCCTGCCTGCCCCAACACGTGGAGGGTGAGGGCAGGTCTGGCTAGAGGCAGAGTGCCTGCCAGCAGCTCTGTGCTGTTGCCTGGTGTGGTAACTGTAGCGATCCAGGTGTGAGTAACTATCAAACTTTACACCAACTGCTTCCCCTCCCTGCCCCTGAGACCTTTTAGTGCACATAGATACCGTTGGTGGTGCTTGGGGAGTGTTCTCTTGACGTGAAGTAAATCAAGGAACAATTAGTTCCGAGGGCCTCTCTGTCTGTAACTTGTTAAGCTCAAATGTGATTTTGGTTTTTAAAACACTTTTTCCCTATTATTTACTATTATTATTATTTAGCCTCTACAGTTCTTCGTTCTCCTTGATTACTCTGTTCTCTGTAATGGGTCTCTGTGTGTCTTTTTTCCTTCCTTAATCTTACTTGCTTCTTTAATATTTTATTTGACTCTTTTTGAGTCTTCACTTAGTTCCTTGCCATTCTCTGTATGGGCCCTGACTCACTGTATTTTCCACCGGTTGTGCCTCAGAACGGTACGTTGTCACTGTCTGTTGCAAAAAAAAGACTTGTGCCTTCTGATGACATGTCTTACAGTTCAGCACAATGTCACAGGGAGATCCCAACTTCTGATTGAGGAGCTCATAACCTGCACTTACCTCCTTCTACACTCTGCTTCATTCCCATCAGCTGTAGGAGACCACGCAATATCTCACGCAGCTTTCTCCAGCTGTAGAATAACAGCGTGTATTGGAGGGAAAGGTGTGTCACCTTTGATCTTGATTACAGGCACAGAAATGTTCTTTCTATGTTTAGTTTCCACTGGCAATCTCCCTTACAGTTTATGCCAGCCGTCTGGCTTTGGTCCAGACCCAGTCATTTCCTCTCAAAGCACAAGCCTCTTCAGAGAGTTTCATAGACCTTAAAGCGGTTCATTCTTTGGATCTCTAAAACAGATCATGGAAAAAGGTGCTGTGTATTAAAAATATTTTTCGAGGGGAGGGACAGGAGACAGGTTGACTAACATGCATTTTTTTGTCAGTGTGTGTACTGGATGTGAAGCTCTAGGTGTTGTGCATTACATAGTCGGAAAATTTTAAGTTAAAATCCCCTAGAATTTGTAGCAACCCCCTTTTTAGATAGTCTTTGAAACTAGCGACTTTTAATGAACTAGGCAGTCAGTGTCTGAGGAGTGGGCCTGTGACAAAAGGCTTTGAATAGCTTAGAAGAATGAGAGACAAGTTGATGCTGCTTGTGTCCAGTTAGCGTTAGTCCTAAGCATGGATTTCAGCTGCAAGTTTATGAAGTAATTCTGGGTTTTTTCAGTTTTCAGATTTTAACCGAAGTAGCAATGTGCTGCCAGCTTAGAGAGGAAAAGTTCATGTAGCTAATTTTAGGCATCTAATTTAGATGGTTTGGATCTCTTTGCATTCTCCGTTACCTAAACAGAGAGCCAGACGTTGATATCGGTGTCAGTTAGAAATACCTAGTATGAATCCTTTGTGGGATTAAGTTAGTTTGCAGGTCTAAGCTTGCTGTCATCTCAGAATCCTGACAAATGTGGTCTCTGTCATCCCGTCCCCCTCTGCTCCCCGTTTAACTAGCCGGGGAGGCTTTGGAGGTTATGGAACTTTAACGGAATTATGACAGGAGCTTTGTGACATGGGGAGGTTAATACCCAGCAGTGATGTTAAAAGGCTTAGAGCGTTTATACTGGATTTTGGAACTTCTGCCTATGCTTTCAGGATAGCTCCTGAGTCTCTGAGAATAGTTTCCACTACATTATTAGAAAGATGGATTTTTGTAGCGTTCTGATGTGTTGGGAGGGTGTTTACTACCAGTAGAAGTGCTTAGTGCTTTTAAATTTGGGGATTCTACAGAATTGTAATTTAGTTGCCAGCAGTTTTTTTCCCACAATCCTTTTAGTATACTAGCTTTGAAGACAGCTAGGGGTTTCCTACTCTGTTTGTAGACCTTAACCAAGTTAGAACTCTATTCCAAAAGTGAAGCTAAGCATTAATTTTTCATGCCTGGAAGGAAACAAATATTGCCAGGCTAATACCTTATTGTAAAGCAGTAGGTCTTGCTGCTCTCCACAGTTTACAAGAGGAAAGTTTATATGGCTGCTTCCAGAACAGAGGGTTGTAGCCACACTGGGACAAAAATGGAGGGAAATCTAGACAAACATCTCTGTTTCTGGAAAGTCATAATCACAAAGGTGGCTTGTCTATAAGAAGAGTTCATTAGGATGCTGTACATGAATAAAAAAGATGATAGTTTGTCTTTCCTCCCCCTTCTGTACATTTCATTGTGAGTTGCTTTGCTAGTATGAAGAGAAGTCTGAAATATTCTGCTGGGAAATAAAACTGGTACTTGTACACATAAGAAAAAGGTATTACGTATAATAAAAAAGCTTAAAAAATTCCAAAGTTAATGTGATGATTAAGAACCTGCAAAGATTTGTCTTTTTTTTTTTTCTGTAAGTATTTAAGCTGCCTTGGAAATAAACAGCAAGTGTAGATAAGTAAAGTATGTTGAGCACAACACAGAATGATTGGTTTGGAATGAATTTTGTGGTTCACGTGTAGTCTCATAATTAATCTTTTTTTAGTCGCTTTGAGATAGCATAGTGCTGAGGATACTGGATAGAATTATTTTGGGGATCAGTATGCTTCAATTCAACATGCCTATAGAGAAAACTGATTTTAATTCATACTTTTTCATTAAACAGTTTTAGTGCTGTTAAAAAGACCACAAAAAGTTGATTCATCATATTACAAATTTTCTAACTGAGAAAATATTTGAGGAAAGTTTCTATATGTTTGTCCTGATGTGCTGCCTCCACTTACCTATGACCTTATAGCACGTTGGTGATAGATTTTTACATACTGTTTCGGTGCTGATTTAAAATGTCGAGCTGCTTAGTCCAGTTGGTAGTTAATTAGGGAAGAGAGGCGTTCTCCACTGGCATGATCATTTTACCTGAACATGTTTACCTTTTTCTCCCTGTACGTTTTGTCTAAAACTGTACAGTCAGGTAGTGTCTGTGTTTTAGCGTGTTTCCACGCTTAACATAAAGGAACCCGAGATTATGTTTGGCTGGATAGCACAGCTAGAAAATCATAGCTGTGTCAGACAAATTATGTTGGCTTTACGTGCATGTTAAAGCAAAAATGGTGCACAGTGTACTTTGAGCAAAGAATTCAGTAAATACTTTGATAGTTACACAGAGAAATTAATAATATCTTTTTCCTTTCTGAAACTAAATGGAAAACTGGTTTTTGTGACTATGAAGTAGTTATGTTAAGTTGTATGTTAAGGAGTAATTTGTTTCTCTAGCATATTTACTGATGTCTCAAAGGGTAAAAATTGTCTGTGCTAGGATGGCGTTCAGATTTTTGTGGTAGTGGAATATGAGTTTTGCTACTGATAAACCTTTGTAACTCAAGGGCTACTTAATGTTTGAGTAGAGTGCTGAACATCAGTGTCTTGACTCTGTCAAGTCCCTTCTCTGTTCTTCTCACCTGTTCGTTTCTTTTTTCCCTAGTCAACTGCTTCCCTGTGGTGTCTTTTGAAATGCCTCAGGTTTTTCCTGTGTATAGTAGACTGATACTGGGATGCAGGATTTTTAAAATTTTTATTCCATTCTAGCACTATTTCCAGTCTTGGAGTAGAATTTAATGACGATCACATCTCCAGCTGGTTCGCTAGCTTTCTCATTTTAGTACAAAATTCTTTGTTTATGTCATGATACGCGGTATTTGTAACTGTGAAATCTCTTAGCCTGCCAGCCATTTGTAATGACTTATAATTTATACATTGACACGATTTAGGCCTGTATTTGGTACAAGGCAAACGTGTAATTGTGAAAATAATTAGCATGGATTGGTATTAAAGCCCAACAGCAATATTAGCCACATACACGGAGATTTCTCTTTTTTTGACATTGGATCTCGATTCTCCTACAGCTTTTTTTTTTCCCCACGATTGTCAATCAGGAAGAATGAGTTGGCTTTAAAACATTTTCACGATTACCATGTATATATGTTATACAGATTGTTATGAAAGGGCCTTGTTTAAGTTTGTTTTCTTTCTGAAGAAAGAAAAAAGTTCCAAATTAACAGAAAGCTTTGCATGGGCCCGCTTCTACACTGTGTATGTAATAGCTCTTCCCCTGTCCGAGGACCTAGGCAGGGTGTGAGACATTGCATCAGAGAAATCTGACAAGCTTTGGAAAAGTGGAATAGTGTATCAGCATTACAGGGAGACAAATTTTTTTCTTACCTGTGATGGAAAGTATATTTAAGAATTGATTAAAATTACATGCAAGGTACCCTGTATGTTCTTTTGCCTTGCTTGGGGTAAAAAGTCGGAAGAGGATTCACTGGGAAATCAGGGAGCTTAGAAACTGGTCTCTCATCGCCATCTAAACGTTTGTCCATTGTCTCCTGAGTCTCTTATTTATGGTACGGGGAGGACAGGTATTAATATATTGATAATCTGATTTTGGTGTATCAGGAACTGAGTTTTCCTTAACCTCTCTCAGAGAGGAACAGAGGTACTGTTCGCACACAGGGTGACAGGCCTTGTGTCATTGTTTAAACTTGGGCATGGTGCTTCTTGTTTTAACTGAGGTACACTGAGTTGTTACTGCTGGGCTCGCTGTGTAGGTATAGTTTGGACAAAATGCATCTTTATGGTTTTCCATTTTATATATATAATTTTTTTTTAATTGAATACACATTCTGCCACTCTATATGGTCTTAAGTTTTTTATTTACATAGGTGTGTGTATAAATACATATTAAAATATGTATTCTGGGGAGGTGTGTGTATGTGCGGATGTATATATATCTTAAGATTCTAGCAGTGTTGTGCTACTAGAAGCTTGTAATTCAGAGGCAATTTCTAAAGCAAGAGGTCGTTTAGTACTAGTGCAAACTTTATACCATATGCTGCGTTCTGTATATAACTAGTTAGTGCTGTAAATTCATTTTAGCAGTTTGGAGAGGAGAAGGACTGCTTGGGATATTTTTTGTGTTTTCAATACTTTCTGCGTGGTCTGTTATGGAAGCAAATAACCACATACCAGAAATTGGCTACAAAATGTGGAATTAGTATAAAGAGAATAAGGGGATTCATTTTTATTCTGCCAGTGTTGATAGTGAGAAACCAAAAGAGTTAGCTGCTTAATTACTCGGAAGGGGGTCAGCAATGAGGGGGCAGGTTTGCAAAGAGCTCTGTGGGTGGTGACTTGGTGAGGTGGTGGTTGCTGCATTTGGGTGGCACAGTGGCGGGTGAGGATCAGTGTGAACGGAGAGGGCGACGGGCGAGAGAGACTAGTTAGAAACGAGCAGCGCAGTTAACTTTAAAAAGCAGATAACTGAGGAAAGAGTGGTGTTTATAGAGTATGTGCAGCAAGGGTGTGGGGTTGGATCTTATGTTTTGCATCTCTTGAGGATTTGGGATTAGCCTTCATCCTGTTATGTACCAAAATGGAATCTTTTCATAACCTTTTAAAGAAAGGTGAATATAAAAATAGACATGTCCAGAAGCAAGTTAGTGGTGCGATTTTGAAGGCTGGTATAAATCTGTAGAAAGATTTTGGGGTTTTTAAATAATTTGTAAATCAGAGAAGGTAAGTCAAGATCTTTATACTAGGAAAAAAACTGTTTCAAGGGCATCTGTTAATAAAAGATGAAATATTAATTATATACTGGGAAAACTGATTAGACTTCCTAATCACTTCCTCGTAAGAGTGGGGGGTTATTGAAAAGAATTTAAAAGATAGCACATCAAAATCAATACAGGAAAGCAGTTTTCATGTAGTCTCCAATTGCAAACTCTGAAATTAATTGCTGTTGTATAATTCAAATCATACAGTTTTTATACCTGCATAATATAATGAAATATTTGCATGGCTAGCAAGCAAGAGTATGGATAAATGTTTACTTACCGTTTTATGCAGAGTTGTTCTTTGGGTTGTTACTATATGCCTGAAACCTGTGACGGACATTTATAGCGCCTTATCTCTCTGCCCCTTGGTTAGAGATTGTTTAATGGCAATTACTTCTTTATTGCCGCCTCCAAAGATTAATTGTGGCATGCAGTGGTGAATAAATACTGGTTGTTTCCAAGGTTCAGTCCCAAGGACACCTAAGTCAGTTTGAACTTGGAGGTCCTGCAGTCTTTTCCTGTGCCCTCCTGTTTATTCCGTTGCCATCATCCTTGCCTCGTGTTTGTTATGTACCTGCTGATGCTTCTGCACAGAGTTAAAGGAAGCTCAGCTGGAAGGATTTTCTTTCTTTTTTTTTTTCCCTTTGGCGAAGCGGGAACTCCCAGTTCAGGTTCCTGAACTAACTGCCTGAGTACTCAGCTCGGGGGAAAGGCAGGTATGCCTCAGCATCACTCTGGTCAGTGCAAGCTGTGCTGCTGCTCCAAAGTAATACCACAGGTGAACCACTTTTGAGGTGGTTCTTACACCTGCACAGAGCTTCCTTTATATATTTCAGCAATTACCTTTAACAGGTAGAATACACAGTTTGGATTCTTCAAATGATATGCCTACTCTTGTAGGATTGAAGGCCCTCAAAAGCTTAAACCCAGAAATGAGGAAGTGTGTTAGATGGTAAATACAATTTTGCTAGGCTTTGAAACATAACTTAATTTCTGAATACTGATAATGGAAATCAGTAAGTTGTGCGGTTACATTAATACAGGTTGTAATTTTGTGTTCAAATCTTGAAACATCTTGATTTGCTTTACACATTACAGTGCTGTTTTATTTCTGTTCTGTTCACAGCTGATATTATTTCAACAGTTGAATTTAATTACTCTGGTGATCTTCTTGCAACAGGAGACAAAGGTGGCAGAGTGGTTATATTTCAAAGGGAACAAGAGGTCAGTGACTCGAAAAACAAAAGTGCTGTTACTACGCTGTTCTTATGTTGCACAGTCTCACTTCATCTTTTCATACCATGAGGTTTAAGTGGCTGTTTTTTCAGAAAACCCTAAGTAAGCCAAATTTCTAAATATCTGCCTTATCCTGAACTCAGTAGGTTAGTTTGGTGGTGGTTCCTCTCCTTGCCTTCAAAAAAAAAAAAAAAAGGTCCCAAAAAGACAATGAGTTTGTTATATATGTACCTCAGTATCAGTTTGCAGAATTGCCTTTGGACTTGGTCAGGTTGATCTAAGACAAATCGTAATGGTTTTGAAGGTAATGTAAGAGAAGTTCATTAAAAAGGTTGCCTGTTAAGCTGCAAGGACAACAGGATAAGATGATCAAAAATTGAAAAATTAAGCATCTGATTGTATTTTAGGATCCTACAAATCAGAACCAGTGGCAACAGCAACTTCTCCAGAAACACTTGAGCATTTTCAGTTCAGAGGGCTGTTTGCAATGGTATTCAGTTGTGTGATAATGCTGTCACCTATTCTGCCCGTTCATCAATGCAGATCCGTTGCTGAGCTTTCCATATCCAGAGAAACAGTGTGTTGGAAAAACAGTTGTCATGTCTGGGAGAAATCTGGAATTGTGTTCTTTAAAAAGTCAGTATTCCACATGCCAATTCTCACCCTCTCCCCTACCACTGAAGAGCACATTTATCCTTCCCTTTGAAGAGCTGATGAGAATTTGAGCCCTTGGCTTTGAGCCTTCTCCTGTATCAGAAATGCTGAAATTGATCATGGAATTGTAATTCGGCTGGTCTGTGCACGAAGTATGCTAATCTTTAGGTTCTGCAGTTTTTTTTCAGCAGAATCTCACTTCTTTCATTCTGTGGTTCAAGTGATGCTCACTTAACAAACAGCTGTCCAGCATTTTGCATTTCATCCTCGCTGAATAAACGTTTTACCAAAGGTGACTTACTGGTTTTACTGTGAGGATTTTGAGAGGTAGTGAAATGAAAATACTATTGCTGGAAAAGCTGTTGAAATATTATACTGCTACACCTAGACACCTCATAGCTCATTTATCATTTAGTCTGCTGTATAGACTTAACTAAGGCACAGAGAGATCAAGGTCAAAAGTGTCCACTTGCCCAGGATCTCTAACTTTCTTGATGCTTGTTTAGAGTGGAACTATTATTGGTTGGCTTTCAGCTGTTAGTGCTCAGTTCTTCTGTGAGTCAAAACCCAGCTGTCGCATCATTTCCTCATGGTGTAAAAAGAAAAAAAAAAAACAAACCAAACAAACAGAAAACCAAAACAAAAATCAAACACACAGTCAGACTATTCACACAGGAATATTCACTGTCTTCTTGGGAGCACGTGCAAACTGTGGGGAGGAGTTGGGCATAAAGGTCTTTTCTCTTGTCATGTGCAAAACTCCAAAATCTCTGGAGTGGAGGGAAAAATCTAAAATAAGTATCTAATACTGGAACCTTAAGAAAATCCCACAACCATTATCTTTGAACAGTGTGAATTTTAGACTGAGTTAACTAGATTAATAACAACTTAGGGTAGTTACCAAATTTCCTACACACTTAATTTGGGAAGGCAAGCTGAAATGTTGTGCATCATGCCCTGAACTCATGTGACATTATTTGAGTTCCAAGCAGCTGATTATTCCAACCAAATGTGTGAGTAAAGAGTGAGCCCACTGCCTAGTGCCAGACAAGGCAGCTCGCCGAAAATGCATCTGGCTAGGTAAGTGATGTCAATAACCACACTGAACAGTGTTAGTTGAGAGGATCCTGTCTGTAATGCTTAAAGGTAAATGACAAGTAGGGAGTAAAATAATAAGTCTCAAAATAAACTAAAACTCTGTATTTGTGAGAGATTGCAGGGAAAAAAACCTAGCTGAAATAACCTTATCAAAGTTGCCAAGTCAAGCGTGGAAATGTAAGGAAGTGTCAGAACAAAGGTTGCCTTTGCAGCCTTATATTGGCCTAACAGGCTTGGTGATGTGAGTCCCTGCTGGTTTTCTGTGGTAATGTACCGCCAGTCAATGTCCAGGATAGGCTTTTCCTGCCCTGATTCTCGCCTGCTTTTGCAGGTAAGTGATTTTCTGCTTCTTGAGGGATTTTTGATTGTGTTTTGAGGAGTTTGTTTTTTCAGAAGTTCTGGGCACTGCAGCTCTACAAGTGAGGCTATTCTCCAAACTGCTATCTAACATTAACTTATTTGAAAAGCATGATAACTAGTTCCCGCAAATCTGATAGTGCAAATCTGTGGATACTTGTGACTTTGATCTCTGTTCCTTGCCACCACATCTACCAAATGAGGATAATAGAAAGGGCTCTTACCGTTCTGTGAGGGGACAGGTTGCTAGTGTATTTGTAACAGTCTTTGGTACTTTGGAAACCCTGCATTATGTCCATATTGTGGTCAGTAGAGGAATGAGTTTTGGAAAAGGACCGGAATGGTGGTTAAGTGAAGTGCAGAAACCAGTCACCTGGAGCTGGTGGTTTAGGACGTAGCTAACATCTCTGTTCCCGTTCTGTTGAAACTGCTTGGGAGAGGTGGTGTAGCCTGGAGGTCTTCCAGGCAAACACAGCAGCTCCTTTGCGGACAGCAGGCCTCGGTAAAGTGCTGTGGTATGCTATGTTCTATGAGTACAGTGTATGTATATACAAAGATACTTTTTATAAAAGGAAGTCTGTCTGCACTATATCGATGCCAAACTAGATACAGTATCATAGAGTAAAAATATACGGTAGGAGTAAAATGTAACAGAGTAAAAACCCATCACAGTCTGTGGTTAAAAGTTTACTTTCTAACTGACAGTTTTTAGTCATTAGTTTGTCTGTACAATTCCTAATGAAATGAGTAACGCCAACTTCAAGAAATATTATGTTTCCTTGCAGAATAAAAGCCGTCCTCATTCTAGGGGAGAATATAATGTTTACAGTACCTTTCAGAGTCATGAACCTGAGTTTGACTACTTGAAAAGTCTAGAAATTGAGGAAAAAATTAATAAAATTAGGTGGTTACCACAACAGAATGCTGCTCATTTCCTGCTGTCTACAAATGGTAAGGACGCTTTATTTTTGCACAAAGAACTTTTGATGTCATTTGAATATTATCTCATCTGGGGTTGGGTTGGTTGGTTTTTTTTGGTGTTTTGGTTTGGTTTGGTTTTTTTTTTTTGAGTGTTTTGGGGTTGTTTTAATGTCTTGTCTAATTGTACGCAAAACATGTTTTGATTGTAATACTCTGTAAATTACTGATTTTTTTGAATGCAAAAACACTGAAGCAGCAACAGAATAGGTGTAGTTAGAGCTACGTTCCGTGGATATACGGACCGTGCTATCAGTCTACATACCCAGTTACTCCGCTTTACAGTTCTTGTATAAGCGGGTTCCCAGTATGCTGAACTGTAGCTGAAGTCTGAATTTGACTTGATCATCCTAATTTTGAAATTGATTTTTTTGTGATCCCAGATGAATTGTTAATAAAAGCATTTGAAATTGAAGCACTGTGGTGACAATGCCCTTTTTGTTTTTCCAGTACCAAAACATCATGTGTGCTTTGAAAAACAACTGTTTAAAAGACAACAGTTGCTCTAAGAGGAGTATATTTATAGTATGTTCACTATTTACCTTGGAATACATAACAGCAGTGCCAAATTACAAGTTGGAAATTACAAGTTTTCATGCACTTGTTTTTTAATTTCTTCCAGTATTTTAGTAGTGGTTATGAGGTATGAGATCTGTTTCATTTTGACACGTGATGGAGCAAGCTGTAGATGTAAATGCAGAGCTCTGCATGGAAAAACTTGCTCTTATTGTCAGAGGAATGCACTTGTTCCTAACAGTTTGGATCACTTTTTGCCTTGTACTTAAGTGACTTTGTGTAAGGGTTGATGTCCTTCCTACCTGCTGTATGAAATTTTAACAGCAGAAATTACTTCCATCTGCTAGACTTTGAAATTAAAATAACCTTACTTTGATGTAAGTCTTACTGAACTTAAAGCAGTCTTTAAACTGTGTCATCTTAAATGCTTTAAAGATAAGCAGTAGTCTGGGGAGGAGAGGTCTGTTTCCACTTAGCTGAGGATCTCACTCTGGGTGTATACTACTTTCTGTTCTTGGAAAGGCTTCCCCTAGTCAGACCTGGGAAATACCTGCCTTTGGACATGGAACCCTAAAATAACAGGGCACGGCCTAGTTTCGCTGCTGCCTTTGCTTGTCTCTTAGCAGGCATCTAGGACAAAGCTGGTTTTCCTTAAGGCAGTTAGTGTAATTCATGGGTTAGCTGGGTCTTTTCCTTACGTTTGTCTGTTAAAAATAATTTAGATGTTTGTGCAAGGCTTATTGGCGAATTTTGGTAATAGGTGTGTGAGTGAAACTTCCCTTGTGAAGGGTCGTTTTGGCGAATGGTAGACATAGGGCCTTATTGTTCAGGCAGAAACTTGTGTCTTATTCACACTGAACATTACGGTGGAGTTAAAGTGGAATGCCATGGTTTTTTCCTCACCATTTACTGACATTTTCATGCATTTCTCATCTCACCCTTCAAGTGTGTGTGTCTGGTATATTTTTTCTTTGTTTTTCGTGTCTCAATTCTGCTAAACAATATAGCTGAAGGCGAAGTACTTCAAGTACACGTAGGGAGGGCCGTACTCTGTATTAGTCTTGTTTAAAGGACTCTGTCGGGGTCCTTTCTGTTGCCAGCATTGGAATCCTAGATAAATAATGCCCACTCTGCTGACTCCATTATTTAGTGGTTTTATTTTGAATATAATTCATTCTCAAGCATGTGAATTTTTGTTGCTTTTAGATAAAACTATTAAATTATGGAAAATAAGTGAAAGAGATAAAAGAGCTGAAGGTTATAATTTAAAAGATGAAGATGGAAGACTTAGGGATCCTTTCAGAATCACAGCACTACGGGTATGTTTCTGCTCTTTGCCTTTAAATGTCTTTTTGCATGTGCTTCTCTATGTTTGTACTGCCAAAGTTGTGATCTGAAATGTGTAGATTAAAAATGATGCTTTGCTCAGGGTAATTGAAAACTCTAAAAAATGGAGACGTTTCATTATATGTATATGACTATTAAATAAGGTTCCTCTGGAAAACTTGAGGCAAACTTTCATTATTATAGTATATCATTAGCTTCCTGATAGGTTGTTGGTTGGTTTGTTTCGTTTTTTTTTATTTTTCTTGAAACATCTTAGCATATTTAACAGTGATTTGAAATCTGAACTTTTTTTTTTAAATTAAAATAAAATATTTATTTAGAGACAGCCTTCATCCACTTCAGTGTATTCAAATTGTAGGGGAAAAAAAAGTACTGGTTTATTGATAGGAGCAAAATAAACAAAATGTTGCTATTCAAACCTGAAAATACAGCATTTTTTAATGTCTCTGGCAGGAGCTGCGCTGCTCTGAACTCAGTTCATAGAAAGCATGGGCTCACCCTGCTGTGTTCTGAAATAGTCTAACGTCTTAGTGCAGCATGAGGAAAAGTGCAGGGAGCACGGTTGTTTCAGAGGCCCGTAAGGTGCTGACGTCTCTTTGCGGCTGCGAGTAGTCAGTGGAGGATGGCGCTGCAGTGGCTGTGCCACTCGCTGGTAAGGAGCAGCAGGTGCCCAGGTGAACCTTGATATCCTCCCTGAGCGCTCTGCTGCGAGACTGGCAGGGAGGCTCCTCTTTGGCCTAAGGCACCTGCCGTGGTGAATTTAGGAAGAATTCAGCTTTGACTGTATTGGTAACTTTTTTTTCTCAATATTTCTCATATTGAACTTGTTTGATCTTTTTTTCTAAGAGCAAGACTCAAAACTTTAACCAGGGTGTTGGGTATTCCACAGTGAGGTCGAAGGTGGTGGTGTTAGAGGCAAGTTCTGAGCATTTGCAAAACCTAATGTGTACTTGAATAGTCTTGGCATTTTTCTACTTGCATAGTGATGTAATGCTACGGTTAGTGCTCCAAACCTGGGATCATTTAAAGCAAAAGCTCAAGAAATGAAATCATGTGGGATCAGGGGGTTTGGGGATTTTTTTTTTTTTTTAATTTATTCTGTTGTTCTTACCTTAAATAGGAATTGAACTGAGGCTTTCACTACTTTCAAAGCCAACACCAGTCCTGACAGTTGGAGGGACTATAGTTGTGGGCTTTTGTTGAGGTTTTCTGTGTTGCTTTTGCTTAAATTGAATATTGAACTGAAGCTTTAGGTACACTTGACCTTAGTGCATAACGATGTCGCAAAAGGATTTCTGCTTCATCTGGAAAGTGTCTTTCTACTCAGCGTGTGGGAGCCAATATCTGACTGAGTATTCTGATGAAAACACCAAAAAACAAGGAAATAAATTACGATACAATGCCTTAGCCCAGTGGCTCGGAATAGCTACAGATGAAATGTGTTCTGCAGCCCTGCCCATATGTAGGAGTAGACTGCCCATCTGGGAACACGGAGAGTCTGCAATACGGGCTAACGGTTTTACATGGGGCTGGCTATGTCACTGAAGGAGTACGTTAGCATCCGCTTTAAACACTTTCATATATTTAGTAATCATCCAGCTGAAAGGGACTAGCAGCAAAAAGCAAGAACCTGTCTCTTAAATGTTAGTCTTCTAAATTTGCTGCTTTTCTGGGAAAGTTAGGCTGAGCTGCAGGCCTTGCCAGGCACTGCATCTTCCAGGAAGAGATGATGGAATGAACCAAGTCTGAGCAGCAACTGGCAGAAGGGCAAAAAGCCTTGTCTAGACTTACCTCCATATGTTAAAATGATCAGGTTTTAGAGATCTAAATATATATGTACGTTGGGCTTTTATGGGCTTTGTTTGCATATTTTGTTGCAAGAAATATAATCCCAATTTGTTTATAAAGAAGTGGACATGGAGGAGAAGCAGCACTTCAGCGCTGCATCCTTTGCATAGGGACCGTGGCATTTCTAAGTACCAGTCCTGATAATTCCCATTGATGCATTGCTGGTTTCACAAGCAGGCTGGGAACACTTATATGGTGAGATAGAAGAATTGCCTAATAAAAAGTAATGGATTAATTTTAATCATTACAGTTTGATATAAGCAGACTTGTGAGATACAAATGTGGTGAAAGCAATTACGGAGCTTTTGGATTAATTTGTTTCTTGTTCCAGGAAGACAGATTACCCTGGCCATAACTTTTTTTTTCTGGGTTGGAGGATGTAAGTTAGTGTTCAGTTGAATTGTATGTACTGGAATAGCGCAGGACGTCCTTGGGCAACCTTAAACTATTGGCTTGCTGGGCAGTGAGAAGGAGCTAGAGGAAGCTTCGTCCGCCTGACTCTGACAAACCACGTCACCCTTTAGATCAGCTAGTTGTGGAAACAGGGCATCCACGTGTTCCTAAAATCGTAGTGACTGTTCGGTGAGCAAATTGGGGATTTTCTTTGCAAGCTGTTCTTGCCAATTTCACAAGTACCCCTCTAAGATATGGGGGTCATTTTTAAGCGCTTGCTTCAAATTAACGTAATCTTCATCATTCTAAAGATACACCATTTTCTGTTGGATGAGGTACAAAGCTGCTGTGTTTGACAGGTAACTTGTGCAGAAGTCAGTGTCTGAGGTTTTGTGCTGGTAGTAGGCAAAGCTGGCATTCATAGGCTATTTAATTACTTTTCTTGCTCAGTGGATTTGAAAAGTGTCTAGTCTCTAGATCAAAGCAGAAATCTGTGATGTGCAATTAATTAATATCTTCTGAATTAGAAATCAGTTTTATGCCAAAGCTGACTGTCCTTTTTCACATTTCAGGTGCCAATATTGAAACCCATGGACCTCATGGTAGAAGCGAGTCCCAGAAGGATATTTGCAAATGCACATACTTACCACATAAACTCTATTTCAGTAAATAGTGATCATGAAACCTACCTTTCTGCAGATGACCTAAGAATTAACCTATGGCATTTAGAAATCACAGATAGAAGTTTTAGTATCCTTTTTCTTGTCTGTGAACACTGGGGCATGTCTAAGTTGTGTACGTTTAAGAGAATCACTTTAATTTCACTCCTTAGAGTAGGTGTTTGAATCTGGGGATAAAATACAGGATTTGAAAATCTGGAGGTTTAGTGCAGTGAAAGCAGGCCTTGGGATGCTCCCATTCCTTCCTGAGTTGCAGGCATTCTTTCAATGGCAAACTGCCAGTAGAAATACCATAGAGAGCTTGATTTCTAAAGAGAAATTGAGGAATTTTGGAAGCATCCTTTATTTGTGGAGTTCAGTTGACTTAAATAAGAGTTGGAAGATTTGAAAAGTAGATCTTTTGTTACTGTAAATACTTCTTTCCAAAGTTTCAGTTCTCTTAACTCTTTAAGTGACACTTCTTAAAGAAAATAAATTTCAGTTTTTTCCATGTCAAGTGACATGATTAACTAATAATGATTTTAATAATTTTCAAATGTTTTTGCGTGTGTGTATCCAAAAGTAACTGTGTCCTACATTGACAAATCTGCAGTAAAATACAAGTTGCAGAAATACTGAATATAAATAGGTCATACACAAGTTTTCTAAATCTTTAGGTGAGTAGATGAAGTGTATTCAGTGTTCAACAGGAAGCATTAAGAAGGAGACTTGAAGGGAGGCTGAAATTATCTCCAGCGTCTGTTAAAGTTGACTTGTAAAATCAGGATTTGTTTTTTTTTTTTTTTTTTTTTTTTTTTTTTTTTTTTTTTTTTTTTTTTAAATCAGGTCACTTTCTTTTGTGTAGATTGCACGTGGTGGAAATTAAGATCTTGCCCCGTTTTTCTACATGGTGTTTTTAACATTTTGTAATAATTATCTGCTAGAAGTTATTTGAATGTGAAATGTTACATGCCTTTACAAAACCCTTCGCAGATATTGTAGATATTAAGCCAGCTAACATGGAGGAGCTGACAGAAGTGATCACTGCTGCAGAGTTCCACCCTCATCACTGTAACGTGTTTGTCTACAGCAGCAGCAAAGGAACGATTCGACTCTGTGACATGCGCTCTTCAGCCCTCTGTGATAGGCATTCAAAATGTAAGTTAGGATGCGCGTTTGGTTGATGGGTTGCTTTGTTTTCATGCAAGGTAGAGTGTACAGGTGTTCTGCTTATAAATAAACGTACCAAGCTGTGCTTATTGGTAAAGAGCATACAAGGTAAGGGGTGGTAGTTTTGTAGAATGGAACATTTTAATTGTCTTGTTCTAGGCCATCAACAGCAGAAGTATAGCATGAGACAATTGACCATCTGACTCTGCTCCTGTTTACCCATTTATGCATCATAAACTGATGGGAACAAGTGCTTTTGGCACCAGTGAGACCTGTCTTCTGTCCAGACTCAGTCTTGGTGCTTCTCAAAGGTATCTGCTTATCAAATGCCAGTTCAGGGCAGTTTATTCACCTTTGTGCATTAGAAACTGGGCTGATGCTGCCAGGATCCATTTACTTTCTGAGCATTTGCAGCTACTAGGATAGAATTAATTCTTAAGGATATGTGCCGCATTTGAAGCGACTTTCCAGGGGTGAAAAGTGTGACTCTTTAGTCCACTGAGCCACCTAAACTTATGTAGGCAAGCAAAGCTTTTCTCTTGAAGTCATAAGGATAACTGCCTGTGCCTTGCACGCAGCCTCTTGTTTCTTGTTCACTGCTGTAATGGTTGGTTGTTAGTATTGCTAGTCCTGCTACTGATATTTGCAGGTAAGCTTTCTGTAGTGCAGATAAGGTTTTCTTGTTGGTGGAAGGAAGTATTTGTGCAATGGGAAATGTAGGGCGCTAGGCCACTTCATCTCTTTGACCTAGCGTTGCATTAAATTGCTTAGAAGCACTTTGCTTTTTAACTGCTTGTCACTGAATAACATCCTGTTAAAAGGGGTCTATTCGAAAATGAAATAAACGGTTCTGGGTAGCTTGTGTCATGAAACCTTGACTTCAAAGATTGACTCTTCCATTTAAAGAATGTGTTTCTTTACTTTCTTTACTTTCTCAAACTATACCAATTGCATTTCAAGTGTAGATACTAGTATCTCATTTCAGTAGGTTGTGTTGTACAACTTCTGTTCAGATCTAAAGAAAATTATGTTGCGCAGTAGTCTCAAAATGCATGGGTCATGCATGAAGATACTGTGTTTGGGATGCTGATGTTTTCTTCTGCTTTTGTTCAACGTGATCTGTAGATCAGTTGTAATGTTTTCTTGTACCCACGTGCTGGTTTTTTAAACTTTTTTTTTCTCTGATTCATCCCTAAGACCTGTTAATTGTAATTTGCTGATGCTGTGCTCCAGTTGAGAATGTTGGAGATAGGCATCTAGTAATCTGATGACTAAGAGCATAACATTGTTTAAAAAAAGATTATTTTTTAAAAGTATCTAACAGCAACTTTCTTTAAAAAGAGACTACCGCATTGATTTAAAGTTTTACGAGTGCTGAAAAATGTTGGAAGCTGTGAAAGTTGGTGTTGGTTTAATTTGTAATTGTGTCTTCTATCTGCAGTTTTTGAAGAACCTGAAGATCCTAGTAGCAGATCATTTTTTTCAGAAATAATATCATCAATATCTGATGTAAAATTTAGTCACAGTGGTCGATACATGATGACAAGAGACTACCTTTCTGTTAAAGTGTGGGATCTCAATATGGAAAACAGGCCTGTAGAGACATATCAGGTACGGCATTCAATTTTTCGTAAATAGCCCTTCTCTTCCCTTTCCTTTGTGATATCTAATGACGATCTAAATCTTCCAAAAAGGTTCATGAGTATCTTCGAAGCAAGCTTTGTTCCCTTTATGAAAATGACTGCATCTTCGACAAATTTGAGTGCTGCTGGAATGGTTCTGATAGGTAAGTTGGGGGGTTCGTTCTGTTTTCGTTTTCGGTTTTTCTCTCAGCTTCAGGAATTTGATTTCCAGTCTTGAAAGTCGTAAGCAGTACTTAACTTTAAGGATGTAATTAGTTACATTCCGATCAACTGGGTGGTTTGGGGTTTTTGTTTTGGTTTGGTTTTTTTGCAAGAAGACTTCGTTCTGCAAACCTCCACCCTCCAGTTGCAGAAGTGGAATAAACTTTTGTGTGTCAGTTTGCTTCTAATGTGAATTATTGTTGAATAATGCCATTTCACGCCATGAAAATATGACTCAGTTTCATTCTTAGTGTATGCAAGAACAAGCACTCAGTGTCTGGCAAATTGAGTCTTCTTTCCGTGGTTTCTGTAGGCTAAAGGAGACGAAACTACATTAGATAATTACTCTCATTTGTTGCAAACAGTGGAAGTATGTCTTGCCTGCACGTTGTGGAAGCATTATAATCAGATAGGAAAGCCCCTGTACTGCCGCAAATGGTATATGTTTCCTCTCACCAGGAATATTAGCTACCTGTGAAAATGCTTGCAGAACCCAAGGATAAGATCGTGGCAGATCTGGGTCTTGTTTCTGGGTGCTTTGTGTTGGCTTGCCTCGGGGGGTCTTTATGACTGTATCTGAAATACCTAAAACTTGGTCTGCTACCGAGTGCTTGCACGCTGTTCAATGAAAAGATACCAGTTTTGATTTGATGGTAACAGGATCAGCCTGTCAAACAAGCTTTGGCCTAAATCTATCAAATATTGAAGAACAAAAGATCTACCACATAGCTGAGACGGGGACAGAGATCAGGGAAGTCAAATCTCATAAGCTGTCACAGAAGTCAGCAAAGAAAGTGAGACCTGCCTACACGGCTATTGCAGCCATAGCTGAGATGGCACGTACTGCTGTATGCCGCTGACGTACTAGGTTCTTCAGCAGACAGTGTTAAAGAAGAGTGGTTACTCTAAACACCGGATTGCAAGTAGCTGTGAGTTACTGAGGGAATAAATCATGTTGTATCAGCCAGTTTTGTGAAAAAAAAAAAAAAAAAAAATACCGCTAGCAATATTTACAATATCTAACATAAAATGGATAAAAGACGTGGTGTGTGTTTTTCACTAAGCTAAAACGCAAGGGAACTGACCCTTATTTCTATGGGGTTTTTAAGCAACTCCAGTCAGGTTTTTTTGGAGGGGGGAAAAAAGTCAAAACAAGATGATCTCATTTGAACGTATCATAACATAAGTTGTTGTGGAAGTTGTAATGCTCACCCTCCTTTAAAAAAGAAAAAATATTTCCTTCTGTGCATTCCCTAGTACAATCTGAGTGATGTGTGTTGTGGTAATAGTATCCCGTTCTCCTCCTAGTCACTAATTTTTTAATGCCATGGAACCAATGCGTATTGGCAAATAAGATAACATGGGTGAGGTGGTCACGATTTCAACAATCCGTGGGACTTCTGTGGGAAACAGCTTTCCCAGTTTCAGGTGGTAGAGAGAAGTGTTCAGTACAGAAACTCTACCTCAATTTCAAGCCTATTTTTTGAGAGCGCTACAGACAGGCTGTTCATCGGAAGTCAGATATATGAAAGCGCTTTCAGATGCAAATTTTTTTCTGCCCTGTTCAAACACAGATTTGATATTGTACACAAGCTCTGAATTGTTTCTGCAGGGCTGCGTCAGCCGTTCACACAAGGGGTTTCTTTTGCTGCTTCAAGACAATTTTTCATAATTAATCCATTGACGTGCTCGTGGTCAACATGTGCACAGTGCCAAGGAAGGCACTTGGGTTTATGGTAGTCTGCTAAAGCGAAGCGGTTTGCAGCGGCTTTGCTTCCACTGTGACTTTTGATGCCGCGCAATAACGAGATAGAGTAGCAGTGGGAAAACCCACTTCGCTCACGTGAAGATGGACAAAGCATAAGACTGCCGCCGAGTGCCGGTGGCAGGAGCGAGGACCAGGGGAATACCTGGAAGAGAAAGTGGTGGAGTGAAAGCAGTGCTAAAGTCCAAAACCGGAATTGAGGAAAGGTGTACATCAGAGAGAAGAGGAGATGAGTGTAATGCCGCATGCTGGTCGTGAACTTGATCTGACAGTCACTTTGTGTGTAAAAGAGAGAAGATGGGGGTTGAATACTGTTTCTGGAAACCTAGTAAGATTTGCCTTTCTTCTACTTTTAAACAGTGCTATCATGACTGGATCTTACAACAATTTCTTCAGAATGTTTGACCGAAACACGCGACGGGATATCACCCTAGAAGCGTCCAGGGAGAGCAGCAAACCTCGTGCCATCTTAAAGCCACGCAAAGTGTGTACAGGTGGTAAAAGGAAGAAGGATGAAATAAGCGTTGACAGTCTGGACTTCAACAAGAAGATTCTTCATACAGCATGGCATCCCATGGAGAACATCATTGCTGTAGCTGCCACCAATAATTTGTATATATTCCAGGACAAAATTAACTAAAGATGACTTACTTGAGGACAGAGTCGTCGTCTTGCATAGTTAAGCTCAGTTGTTTATCTGTAAAAGAGAAGGCCTTGTTGTCCTACCAGTGAAGAACATTGATGCACTTACTTCCCTTTAGATAAAGGAGAGGATCTGGCCTGGGTTTTGAGTTCATGGTGTAGTTCTGCCTTCGGTGGGAGTAGGGAGCGTCAGTCGCAGTTTTCCCGGAGAAACCCTCTAGAGGCAGAGCTGATGGACAGTGCTCAATAGGCCAATACTCAAAACAATTGTATTTATTTAAGTCTGAGCCTTCCTTTCCAGTTTATAGACCAAAAATTTAACACCCAAGAAAAAAAATTGTCATAAAAATGTAATTTCTATCTCTCGCGCTCTCTCTCTGCTGTAATATTTGGGCCTTTCAAAACATATATTGTGCTTAATGCCTGTAACATTCCTCCTCTGGCCTGTATCTAGGCTTAGGTGTTTCTACCTTGGAGCACTTAGGTAGGTCCTGAGTTGGGTTCGTAGACAGGTTTCCATGGATATTTACTCACCAACTGTATCTATAACCACACCTTCTGGTGTAAACCACTTAATAAAATAACAAACTATGAAAAGTGTTTTTAAATTTGAAGGTATGTATGCAGTCTTTTTATTTTTTTATTGCATGTACTGAGATTGTGCAGAATAATTCTGATGGGCAGACTTTACAGTGTTTGCCCCAAAACATTGATTTTTGGCAGACTAATACAAACTTTTTTGTGTAGTATTTCAAATTCTAAATTTAGAGTTTCCATGAAATCGTCATTTAGTTTAAGTTGCACTGGTTTTCTTGTAAAATGCTATCTGTGTACCGAGTAGGAGATTGCAAAGGTAGTAAAAGACATCCACAGCCTTAACGGAAAGTGACCGCCTTGCACAGAGGGAAAACAAAACGTTTAACAGATTTTCTTCTTTGAAGATAAAAATGCCGTTTATCTGATGCCTCTCGATGTTAGATAGAGACATGCCTTATGTGCATTACGTTTTTTAACCTTTTTAGTATTTGTCATGAAGATAGCGTTTATTTTAACTATTTGGCATAGTATATTGTATTTCACATCGCAGTTCAAGCCAGGAAAAACCAATCTTGATTACGCCAAGCAGCAGCGCAGCTTAACACATTTTAGCCCGTTCTGACTTTTTAACCAAGCGGTCAGCAAACACTGCGGCTATGAGCTGGTGTTAACTGCGTTTGTTGTAACTCTCTTCTTGCTAACTTGGTTTTTTAAAGCCTTAGGTACTTCTGGTTTTGTTTTTTTTTTTCTGTTTCCCAAAGAGGCCTAAAATGCATCAACCTCCTCTCCACCCTAGACTAGCCCGGGTGAGAAACTGTCCTGAGGCCGTTGCAGCGTGTTTCAGTAGCACCAGGTAGCTAGACGTGACGCTTGTGAAATGTGCCTGCAGGTGAGACGTTCTTTCTGAAAAACGGGATCCCTTGAGCTTCCCAGAGGCCGTGCGGAAGTGTGGTTTACACTCCATTCTCCTTAAAATGAAGGTGTGCTATGATTACTGAGTCAGATCTGCATTCGCAAGAGCAAAGCGTCTCCGTTCTTACCCTCCCAATTAATGTCCATAGAGTGCCACTCTTGTTCACAGTAAGCTAGTAAGTACAACTAACTTTGAGGTTCTACAAATGAAGTTTAAATTAAAAAAAATCTTATACTGTATATCGGTTGTGACACTATTTGAAAATCTTGAGATGTGGAACTTCTGGGTCACTAAAGCATTAGGTTTGACCTGATGCTGTTCCTGAAAGACGTACTAGAGCTAATACAATGGGATTGTACATACTTGTTCAATTATTTTGACCAAAAAGTTTAATAAATTTTAAATGTTTACCTGGACTTGCTCTGTGTATTTTGACAACTTTTTCTTCCGTTTGTGAGATAATTGGCCGGATGAGCCAACCTGAAGATTGTTTGTATTTCCATTTTAAATGGTTAGGTTTTGAATGGTCATAGCTCTAGCTCGGAAAGCTGTCTGTTCATATTCAGTGAATATCTTAGTGCTGTCTATTTTTGATCTATTTTTTCAGCAAATGTCAGTGGAATGTGAGTACAAAGAAAAAGGATATGATGAAATCTTCTATTATATCAAACATGATTTGCTTGTACCACTTTCAATTAAATAGTTTTTGATGATTCATGACATTTTTATCATTTCATTTTATCTAAAACCAGATTTTATTGTCAATTTGATACAATTATCGTTCTTTCAGATGTTTGCCCAGACCCACCCTGCCCTCTGTGACCAGCCCAAGAGCACTGCAGTGCTCACACACAGTGCTGCGAGTGCTCACTCCCGGGAGACAGAACGTATCAGCGGTGAGGTGTGCCGGGGTGCAGGGATGTTTCCCTGGAGGTACAGCGCTTGGCTCTAACGCGTGGAAAACCCCTGCGCGTGCGTTTGGATGGGCTGTAGGCTACATTTCGGGGACCGATCCGCTCTGTCACCAGTATTCCCCAAGTGAGGTGACTTCAGGCCTCGGTTTGGGTAAATAACTGGAAGAGCAGAAGTTGTCTGTACTAGAAGTGAGAGGTAAGGGTTTTTTGAAACTTGTTTTAAGCAGTTACATACTTTGGTGTGGTGAATCCTCAGTGCCCAGCTAACCAGGGCTGAAAGGAACATTGCACATCTTGAGAGTTTCTGTAAACCCCAGAGAGTTTTCTACATAATCCTTGCTTCACAAGACGTGTGTGTGTTTTGAATTGTCGGCATGGTTGCTCTTTGGTGAGCAGAAAGTAGGTGTCTGTGATAACTCCTCACTGGTTACGTGGTGAGAAGGTAATGGGGACATGAACCACCTTCTCAAAGGCCTGCTGCTTCCTCTCAGGAGTGGGGGTGGAAATTGCTGGAATGGGACTTAAGGTTAAACTCCAAATCGCATTGTCATTTTACACTGACCACAGACACAGACTGAGACAAGCAGACTTCCTCACAGAAAGGCTGAGTGGCTCCAGAAAACACCTTGGTGAGGTGAAGCAAGAAACGTCAAGGGGCTGTGTGTAAACACAGCTGCGGGGGCTCTGCTGTGGGCTGGGGGGGTGGCATTGACACAGTGGTTTCTGAAGAGCAGAACCTGGACGTGGTGTCTGGGGACCAGCTCCTGCCCCTGTGCAGGGAAAGTCACATAATACAGGGGACAGTGAGGTTTTCTGAATGATGGCGCTAAAAATGCGGGGGTGACAGTGGCTCTATGATACATGTGTGGGTCAGCACCCGGGCAGGCATTAGCAGCCCTGGGTACGTGGTGCTGCTGCGTTCTTGATCGAATAGCAAATCACGGTCCAGGCTACGTACAAAACAAGCATCAGTATTTATTACTCTCAACTTTCTGTAGTAACTGAAAAATGGACAAAAGATTTCTGCTGAGGAATAGCTATAGGGCAAGTAGCACACACCTGCCCATGTGCACTGGAAAAATCTCTGCTGAAACTATCCTCAGCCGCTGCAAGACCACTAAGGACATTTTTACAGACTCCACTTCAAGCACAGAAGAATAAAATCAGTACTGCTAAATGAGGACAAAAAGAAAGTAGAAAGCAAATTTATTTTTAAATTACAACGGTGGTACAAGCAGAATATGCATTTCCAAGTTCAGTGAGTTTCTCTTTACCGAGCTTAGCCATGTTCAAGTTTAAGAATAAACAATTAAGTTGTTTTCTACAGAAAATCCTTACTTATTTGTCAGTTATGCAAGTAAAGAGTGTGAAACTCTTGTTCAAAGACAAAGAGCCTAGTCAGCCACTTTCAACAATTATTAGGGAAAAAGGAATGAGAAAACTCTGAATCCACAAGGAACCTTTTTATTTAAATATATAAAATGTATTTTGGCAAACATTTATTTTTTCTCATTAAATAAGATAAAATCACTGAATGAAAAGGCATTCCATTAGTAAAAACAAATAAGCAAGCAACCCTTTTTTAGATCTATACAAGGATGAGGCAAAGGTAAGATGCAAACTTATGTTTTTACAGGTAAAAAGACCAAGAAGCAATAGAGACAACAGAGAAGGGACTTCTAATAACTGGGGAGTTAACAGCTTATTTTGCAAAGGCAGTTTATGAGGCACTACAGTCCAAATTGTAACTCGGGCTGTTGCACATCACACTCTGAACTAGTAAGAGCCAATGGAAGTTTCACCCATGTGCTGGTTTCTTCCAGCTGACCATCTCCCAGCATTTCACATCTCACACAAACGTGAAGGGGAGCTCAGCAAAATCCACGCTAGGAAGAAACTGCCGAGTCAGGTACAGGCTCCTCTGAATTCCCGTATGCGATACGTAAGGCCACGTGTCGTTTGGGCTAACCCCTTTTTGTCAGGGGTGCAGCAGCAGGGACGAAGGTTCACATCTATGAAGTACCAGGAGACAGCGGTTTAGATGAACGCCTAGCTGAATCACAAGTGCTGTATTAAAGCTATATTGGTTTTAAACATCGAGTTCTTTTCAAAGACACTTCACTACAAAGCAACACAACAGATGTTAACGCGTCCAGAACACACGCTATGAGCTGATCCAGACGACTATACACGAGAGGCTAGCTCGAGTGTCTCTGCCCGTTCTTACTAAACTAGGAACCAGTACACGCTGATCGCAGCTGTCGCTAGCTCAGATGGTTCTGCTGTTCCCCCCTGCATTCCCAGAGGAGGATCTTCTTCACAGGTGCCTTTAAAACGTGCTGCTTGATGCCGTGGTCGTGAGGCGTCTTCCAATGTAGATCCTGAGGATCAAGAACAGTCAGTCAGCGAGTGTTGTGTTTCATTTCAGCAAGAACGTGCAGCATGCAGGGAGCGCTTTTTTCTCATCAGATTACTAGTTACATGATTTCCAGCTATAATTAAGTGGGGAAATCGAGTGACTATGAAGGAGTTTTCAGTTGCTGCTGACTTGTGCACACCCCTGTCTAACAACTCTCCCTGAGTTACAAGGCTGAGTAATTCTGTGTCAGCTGTTCCGTTTCAGGGATGCAAGGGTCAGAGCTGGGTATGGGGTTAGCACGAACACACTGCTTCACATCTGCAAGTCAGATGTTTTATTACCTTTTTCTTTTGAATAAGTTTTTCTATTTGCTAAATACAGCTGAAATTTCTAAAACTCTCATTTTATTACCATCTTCAAGCACCTCTTACTATTTCTCTGGTCATTATGTCCCAGCTTGGTGTGCTTTCACAGCTGCCCTACATTGCGTCTTCTGTTCATGTACTACTTGCAACTTAAAGAAATTATTATTTTGCAGTGTAACTATTTCACTGATACTACATTAAGCACTTTCTGAAGACGTGACGTTTTTGTCACTCTTTACAGAACTGGAACAATGGAAATTTGCAGCAGTGGTGGAAGTGACCAGGAAGAAAGCAAGTACTTACATTACCAAACCTGAGCTTATTTTGAAGGAAAAATCCATTACGCTTTTATTCTGTCTTGTGTAGTTACTCATTTTAATTTTGGAAGGAGTTAAATTAGTTTCATGTTGCTTTTACAGTATCATGTGGCCGAGATCTTGATTTTGCTCAGAAGATAACCTGTGCCTTCCACCATCCAAAATTATGCACGCTGCAGGGACCACAGATCGGGCTGTCCCTCCCTCCAGCGAGTGCAGCTGCAGAGTCCTCCTTCCCCTCAAGCTCTTGCAGCCGCTCACTCTCAGCTTTGTAGCTGCGTTGCTTGGAAAACGGGCATCACCCCAGAACCTGAGTCCTCCCCTAAGCCCTCCCACGAGGGGAGCTGCAGCTGTTTCTAGGGAAGGATCACCTAACAAAAACCAATTCAGCTTCTGATTGGTGTCCCTCAGCCCTCCCACATGTGAGTAATTTTAAAATATTAAGTAATCTTTTTCCTTTGCAATGAATTATGAGATTAGAAGTCATATATCCAATGGAACACAGTACTGTGTATGTATAATTATAGTTCATATATGTAACTCCTCATTTCACTGCCCCTTGAGAATTTTTCAAAATAATTCTCAACCAGTGAGAAAAGCAGAAAAGGAAAACTTGACACATTCAGCAACAGCACAAGACTGCAAGTAGAAAGCACTTTCTGAACAACTGTCTGTCCCCCTTCTGTGGAGAAAAGTGTATTACTCATCTTTTAGGCAAAGAGGGAAGTCAGAATTAGACCCCTCTTTTTTTCCTCTCCCCACCCCAATTTAAACTTACCCTAGTCCGATGGCCAGCAAATGAGAAAGCAGCAGAGACGGAAGAAAAACCTTCAGAAACTCCGCTGAGAATATGCCCCCTTTCTTCATGACACTGGTGTTTCTCATGCTGAGAGTCGCTGTGCGCCTGGGGTGTTTAAAGAGGAATTCCCTGGTTTTGAGGAAGCAAACACAGTCACAGCATTAACAGACACGTATTTACACTGGAGGAAGTAAAAGCTGTGTCTGGGTTCATCCAGAAACACCGGCAGCACTCACTTTGGCGGGATGTTCTCCGGCCTGCTGGACCAATCCCACATCCAATCTGCGTTCTTCTTCAGCAGCCTTTCTACTTCTTTCCTCCTTTCAAGAAAATCTTCTTCAGACTGGAACAAAGAGCCATTATCACACAGCACTCAGGACTGTGACAGGTAGGATGTCAGTACTGCGAAAGAAAGCTCCTGTTCTGCACTAAGACCACGTGCTAGACTACCTCTGAGGCTCTCTCCAGGAAATAAAATGCCAGAGCCCTGCATTTAATCCTTACACACAGGATCTGCAAACATCTCCCGCTCACACACCTGACTGACACTTGGCAGAGAAACCTTTTGCCTGCCTTCAGAACTGGGTGATGTCACACTTAGCTGAAGGTGCTCCAGCAAGCTCATCCGGGCCAAGCGAAACTCATTCCAGTCGCGTAACGCTACCTGGCTTTTGGGCCAGTACTGGGAACACAGGTGAAGCGAGCCCAGGTCTATCTGCACACATCTGTGCAGAAAAACCCCCACAAACTAACAGTGGCTTTGTTTTCAAGTGAATTAGAGCATAAATGCTGAGTAAGAATATAGTTTCTTGCTTAATGCTTGTGCATTAAGTGGAGCCAAGGTCTTGTGATAAAAATAGTCTCTGGTCATGGAACTGAAATAGCTATATATGCACACACACGCTTAAGAATGGAAATAAAACTGTCCAGGCAGCTTTAATTCTGATGGTTTTTTAACTTCTGATGATCTGTTCTCAAAGTCTAAATTATGATCTTTAAACACATGAAGGCTTTCCTGGAAATATAAAATAAAAAGAATTAATTTCCAGTAACGTATTTAGCTAACCTAAAGGTGGCGATTCGTTCGGCTAGGTTCCTGCTAGACATGTAGAGATGACGGGCAGAGTTTCACAGAAAGGAAGACGCAGTGGGACCAAGCACATTTCATGGAATTTTGAGAACTGATTCAACCGCTGTATTGTTGATACAGCTGTATAACTTAAACTGCATGAAGTTGAAACCCCACCGGGCTAAATACGGTACCAACAGCAAACACGTAGGCTTTGTTTTAAGAAGTTCATGAGTTTTCTATTGGTACCCAGTATCATGGACTGATCGAGCCAGCCAAGGAAATGAAGGAGGCCCTGAGATGTCAATACCCAGTGCACGCTCAGCTGCAGACCATAAACAACACAACTGAAAAAAAGGGAGCTGACAGAATAAATCACTTTTTTTAAGAGTAGAATGCAAGGGTCCCGAGTTCTTCCTAGAATTAATGAAATAACAGTGCACATTGGAGCACGAGTAACTTAGCGCTGGAGACTTTTGCTCATTTATCACACAATGCTGTTCCTTTTTATGTAGAGGCTCCAGGTGAAATACAATCTTGATTTCTAATTGCAAACCGCAAACCCTGTAAGAATTAGTCACAGACACGGAATAAATTTCCATTTAATGAGAAAATAGCATCTCTTTGTTCATAAACAGTGCAGGAAGAGTGATTTACCCAAGATAATAGAGCAAGTCTTTGGCAGAGCAGAGCAATTTACTTACTTTCAATACCTGACTCCTCAAAATGTTTTATAAGTCATTTTTTTTTCTAAAGCTAGTATCAAACTTCAGTGAAGACTTAAGATTTTAGCCTGTTATCATGCAATAAGCTATGTATTGATAAAACATAATTACTATACAGCATTCTTTTCCGCCACTCTTTTCTCAAATGTATTTACTAATTTTCTTTGCAAGTATTTAAGCAAATGTACAAGTGAAATTAGAAATAACAGTGAGTTTTTCAAAGCAGCACGTAGAAATGTTAAGCACTGGTTGTTAAATGAATCACAAAGCTACAGCAGTGCTTTGAAAATGTATGTGACTGGCTGTCACTTGTAAGTGACTCTAGAAATTCTTGCTGCTGTCAAATTCACTTTCGAAATCCATAATGCCTCGGTGGTGGTGTGTTTAAATAGAACTTCCTTGTGGGGGATCCATGAGATGTACCGAGTTGACAGTCAAAGGGGAAGGGGGAACTTCCGCACCTAAGTTGTCCACAGAACATAACCATGCAGACACCCTCCCTGTTGATGCATTTCCTATACACCTTAATGAAAAATGCAGTTGTCTCACGATCTGTTAGATGACATCACAACGGCCTATTGAGTAGAGGAGAATAATGCCCACTTCACAGGACAAAGGAAACCATGGCAGAGAACGCATCTCAGGATCCCCAGAAGCTGGAGGCTTAGCCAAGGCGCTGACTCCAGTTCTCTGGGATTCTAGACCAGTGCTTATCTTCTGGATTATCTTTTTTCCTAAAAGCTACCTGTAGGATCTGAAGGTTGGCCTTTTCAACTTGTGGCTGGGAAGAGGCATTTGGGAACCCAGCCATTTTAAAAGACAACAGATCAGGGCACTGAAATCCTTCTGAAAAATCTCAGGTTACAGATTAAAAAAAAAAAAAAAAACAATCCATGCAAGTCAGATACAAATACACAAAGCCTGATTCTGCAAAGATTATTCTAAGTTACTAAGTTCTTTACGTCTCTACATTAGCAGCTTCATCTCCAATTTCCTAATGCTGGTTTTCAGACAACAAGAGTAAGAAATTGTTTCTCCCAAAGCAAGGTGAGATCTTTACCTGAAAGCTATTTTTTTCTCCACTGCTGTGACTCTCTATTTCCAAAGCTCTGTGACTGTCCTGAGGTGTCTGGGAACGAGGAGGGCTTGACAATAAGAGAAGCACAAGTAAGAAAGAACCCATTAAAATTATTATGACATTGTTTATGGTACGTGCTAAAAGCTAGTCAGTGACGCTTACATGCACAGTTCTCCCAAAGAGCTATAGTGCCCCGACCTGAGATTAACCTGTCAATGGGTGACATAATCCAGCATATTCAGCTAATCTTTGATTTTCTAACAGCCTGCAGGAAGCTTGCTGCACAGAGCTGTTCTGCAGCAGTGCAGAGATATGCCCGTGAGGCTGCGTGACTTGGCCCCTGTTACTTACTAAATAACAGTGGGCAGCTAACGATGGGTAAACGCGGGGTTTGGTTTGAATTCAAACCAGCCAGAGACGACGAGGAAGTTCTGCATCCTACTGTCTATTTTCAGTCTTGTACTTCCTTTTTTTTTTTTTTTTAACCAAACTTTAGGCTGCAGACTTCACAGCCCGTCAAAATCAATTAAATGAATTAATAACACTGACTGACAATTTGCATCAGATGCAAGTTGTTTTGTTGTGTTATATTCCTAGAAATCTGTTACGTTTTGTAAACTAGCTATAGGTAATGGCTAAGGAATTGTCCTAAGACTGTTAACTGATGTGCCTCATTAAAATTAAAAACCACAAGTTGCTTTCTATCACCTTTCTCCAACACTCCTGCTGCAGGCAGCAGCGTTCGTAGCACGATACGTTCCTCGGCACAGCGCTGACACTGCCGCACGCAGACCGATCCCTGAGAACGACAGCCGCGCACGGCTCCAGAGTATCTTATTTACCAAAACAAGGCTGCTGCCTGGGCACAAGCAGCGCACCCGTAGGAAGTCCAGCAGCTGCTGCTGGGCTTCTTTATCAGGATACACCAAACCCCGAGATGGCATCTTCAGAAGATGCGAGAAGCCTTCTAGAGTCCTCTCCCCTCTGACTTCTTTCTGGTTTCAGGACAGACTTCTACCCAAGCATTTCTCTAGTATTTAAATACCAATCTTTTAAATATTAAGTTTTTCTCTCTCTTCCTCTCTGCATGTGTGTATACTCACACACGTATGTAAGCATTTCTGTAGTTGTCTTTGCCTCTTGTGCACAAAAATGGCTTTGTGTAACAGCGACCTTTACTTTGCTTACAATAAACCATTCTGTTTACCTGTCGCAATGTGAGCTCTCTCTTGAGCTGCTCCTTCCAGACTCGTGTTGAGCATCGAGGAGTATTTTCTCCATGTCACCATTGTGAATGGAAATAGAGGCTGGTACTTGCTCTTGGCTCGGCGGAGTGACCGCGTTTCCACTGCCGTTTCCATTACTGCTGAAGTGGAGTTCCACCCAGGAACCTGCTTGGCGCAATTGAAAACAGAACCAGAATAAACCAAGTGGTTTGCGTAAAAGCATGTGAAATACGCGCCGTTGATCCTCCCGAGAGGGACGTTACAGTGTGAACGCTGGTACTTCTGCAGGTCATATCTCGGCTAATAAACACGATGAAGTGCCAAAACGCGGGGGCACTTTTGTTAGGGTGCTGCAAAGTCTCACAGAACCGAAAAGCAGCTGGTCAGTACATTGTATCTCTTTCTGCAGCTGAACACCTTTTGTTCTGGGATATGTTTAATTTTTATTGTTCGACATAGGTGGCAGCCAAACGAAATAATGTCAGGGACTCTCTGCCAAAGTTTGTTTATTCATTTACTGAAAGTATTTTAGGCTCGAGAATCCAGTGACTGTGTTTTGTTTAGCTTTTTTTCAGTAAACATTTTAGGTGTTACTGTGAAGCAATAGCGGATATGTGGCAACGACTAGATCATGTGTTTGCTGCTTGCAGTATATTTAACACGGCCAGTCACGTGTTGCTTTGTTTTTTTAAGTGTGCTGAATAACAACTCTCCTCTGGGCTAGCAGTAACCAAGGTGCAAAAGGACTCGTATCTGTTGTCTCCTTTATAGAACAGCTCAAGGGACAGATAATACTGAAATTACGCAAGTGTCAGTGGAATTTACCGATGTAGCATGTTTATGCACGTAAACAGAAGCAGAGAGATCACTGTGCCCATCCCAGAACAGTTTACAGGAAATGTAACAGGAAGGACAGGAGGCACAGGGCAGGTGAGACCCCCGAATTCAGGAGAGCGCAGCAGGAAGGATGCCCGAGGCACGAGCGAGGAAAGGAGAGACACAGAGCTGGGTGTTTGGACCACTTGGGCTCTAGAGGAAGCGGCTGCGGCGGGCTCAGGAAGTAAGCCGTGTTCAGAGAGCAGCAGGAGGAATAAAGGAGTGGTTTTAAAGGTATGCCGAAGGGGAGAAGCCAGTGCAGAGATCTAGCATGAAATCCAAACGTGAAATGAAGAAAGATATTCCGGTTGTGAAGAGACTGAAGGTTCCTCAATTAAAACAGCAGAAAGCTAAACTGCTTAATCAGCATTAATAGCATTAGTACCTCCCTTCTAAGGGGCCAGGTGACCACAACATCTTTTGAATGGAAACACACCGGATTACTGAGTTCTGAAGAGACATTTTTCTGGAGAGTCTCTTCTACTTCACAACTGTTCTGTGGGTTTTTTTTTTTCCCCCTTCACATGACCCTATGTGGTATGTGTTTATACCCAGACAAACTTTTCCCGACTCTTTGCCCCCAAATTTACGACAGCCTAAGTTGTTACTGAAGAATGATCACACCCACTGAAGTTTAAATTAAGACAGTGTCCAGCTAGAGCTCTGGCGAGCATCAGCTAGCTCCCAGTCCGCCTGCTCCTCAGCACATCCCACCTCAGCTCCCGCTCCCCTGCTCACAAAAGCAGAACTTCGCGCCGTGCGTGGACTGCACTACAACGATTTGTAAGGCGGTCACAGCCATTCCTTCTGCGAGGACGCGCACTACTCGAGGTGCGCGCGCATTTCAACAACCATCAGCACCCAAGGCAAACATAACCGCTTCAGAGAGACAACTAACGCTGCCTACTGAAATCTTACTGGATACTCCACAGCGAACGTATGAGAAAACATGGAAAGGATTAAGATTATAACTGAAGGATCACAGTACTGGTGTTTTACATGGTTTTTTTCCTTTTTTTTTTTAGACACTCTTGAAAGTAAGGTTCTGCTAGTGCACTAGGAATGTATTGTTATATTATCATTTATCATATATTATCATTTATTCCTATAATATCATTTAAAGATACAAGAGCCTGTATTTTTATGAAGCTGGAAATATAAACAGATAAAAGCACGTGTAATGTCACAACACAAACCGAACAGACCGAGTCATGGGGAAGGACTTTTGAATCCTTCACGACGTGGCGTTCCAGCCCAGGATACGCACCGCGGGAGTACAGATTAGCACTTTAAAAGGCACTACACCAGCTCTAACAACGTTAATTTCTTAATATACGGCTTTCAGAACTAGACACAAAAAAAAGCAAAACCCCACAGAGAGATGAGAGCGTCCCCAGAGTGCTAAAATCGCCCCGGAGATCACCCAGCTCAGTTGGCGGCGGCACACGGATCTTTCACCCGTAAGCGAAATTCGCTCCCGACTGCGGCCCCGACCGCGCTCCGCCCGCGGGTGGGAGCTGAGCGCCGGGGGCGAGCGCACGGCCCCACGGGGCCCACGCCCTACGCCGTGCCTCAGCCGCACAACCGGGCAGCGCGGCCGGCGAGCAACCGGGGGGAAGCCGGTCACCCGAGCGGCAGCGAGCCCCGCGGTCCCGCCCTCCGCCAAGCGCCCGGGCCGGGGCAGCGCGGTGGGACCCGACTGCCCCGGAGCGCCCGTGCCCCCGCGGCGAGGCCCGACCACCCGAGGGCCTGAGGGCCGGGCCGCGCAGGCCGGCGGGCCCCGAGGGAGGGAGGGAGCGAAGGAGGTCGGACACCGCGGCCGCCAGCCCTTACCCTGCAAGTTCTCCTCCTGCGGGCTGAGCCGCGACATGGCGGCACCGCACCCGCCCAACGCTCCGCTGCTCTGCCGCCGCGGCGGAGCCCCGGCCCGGGCCGCTGCGCGCCTACCCCGCCGCCTGACGTCACCGCCGCCCGCCCGGCATTGGCCCGCGCCGCGGGGCGGGGGGCGCGGGGGCGGGGCGGGCGGGCCGCCATGGCGGCGGGGGCTGGCGGGGGCGGCCGCGGGGCGGGGGCTGGCGGGGGGCGGCCGCGGGGCGGGGGCTGGCGGGGGCGGCCGCGGGGCGGGGGCTGGCGGGGGGCGGGCGGGGGGGCGGCCGCGGGGCGGGGGCTGGCGGGGGGCGGCCGCGGGGCGGGGGCTGGCGGGGGGCGGCCGCGGGGCGGGGGCTGGCGGGGGGCGGCCGCGGGGCGGGGGCTGGCGGGGGGCGGCCGCGGGGCGGGGGCTGGCGGGGGGCGGCCGCGGGGCGGGGGCTGGCGGGGGGCGGCCGCGGGGCGGGGGCTGGCGGGGGAGCCCCCCGAGCCGGGCTGCGGCCGCGGCCGGCGCAGCCCGAGCTGAAGGCGGTGGTCGCGTCCCCGGAGAGCGCCTCGCTTTCCCGCTCCGTGCCCCCCCCGCGCCCTTGCACGCCCAGCCGCGCCCGGCGGCGTGCCGTCCCGCCCGGCCTCGGTGGCTGAATACCGCGCTGCCGACACTTACACCGAGCGGACGGGGGACTGCGCTGCGATTTCCAGGGAAAACCGTGCACGGCTGCAGAAGCGCAGGGGCTGGCTCCAAACCGGCCTGGGCTCCAGCTGGCGGCACGGGGCCGAGCAGGCCGCGGCGGCTTCCCGACAGCCGGCCGCTCGGCAGGGACCGGAGTGGCCGTCCGAAAGCAGATGCTGCCTTGCCGCGGGGAGTTTGGAAAGAGAAACACGTAAAATCGCATTTCATTTAGCCAGAGGATGGGTAAAGTGGTGTTTACTTAATCACAGGACGCAGGCGTTTTCTCCAGGTTGAAGTGGAGTCCATTTGTGCCTCTCTGCAGTAGGCAATCGCACAGCTCAAGTAAAATTATCTTCCGGTAAATTTTCGGCACGTTACCGTAACAGCAAGGAGTGTTAACCTACAAGCCTGCCAGAAAGGCAGGGTCAGGATTTCATTCACGGGCGCGTTACGCTCAGTGCAGGCGGCGCAGTACTGGACAGTGCGGTATCGGTTTGGCCCATGGAGACGTTTTCAGGGTCCGTTCTCCAGCTCTTCGTCCATCCTTAACCCAGGAGTTTTCCACGCCTCAGCCTTAGGCCCCCTGGGACTAACAGAGCCTTAAGCAGGACCTTATCCGTACTTCTCCCTCTGGATAGCCCCAGGGCAGCTCTCCGGACTCAGCCAGGAGGTAGCGGGGCAGAGGCCTGTTCTGACAGCTGCACATCTGGGCACAGCTGGAGCACGCTCCCCCGGGCAGGCAGGCAGCTGGGCGAGCTGGGGCACGGCGTGCGCGCAGCCCCGTCAGACACCAGCCTTTCCCAGCACACCAGTGCCTAAATTATCCTCTGTTGTGCCTGACCACAGGAAATCTGATGAGAAATTCTTATTTAATTTGCATGAGTAAAAATCAATTTTGTTCTAATAAGGAACTTAGGGCAAATTTGTCCTCGGCGGAACAAAAATACAATTTTAATGAGTAACTGTTCAAGAAGCGAGTTCCTTATGTTCATGCATTTATTTATTATGTCCTCCTGTGCAGGCCGGGCGGACGGCACAGCGGTGGCTGGGAAAGCGGGAGGCTGCCTCCGCTTCGGCTCAGCCCGTAGCTCTGTGCTGCTCTCTGCTGCCCAGCAGTCCTCCCTTTGCGCCTCGCTCTGCACGGCAAAGCCAGGCAGCCTTCAGCGCAGAAGAGCAGAGCGAGTTCATCCCTCCAGGAACGTGTTGGCCCTCTCCAGGTGAACAGTACGCCTGTGTGCCTCAGGGAGCGTTGGAGGAACAGAAAGCTCGGCGCTGTGTTGGCCCAGACACAGGCTGACTGCCTCAGGAGGGAGGAGCTGGCACGGTCGCCTTTTCACTCCCACCAAAACCCATCTGCGTAGAGATGTCCAGCCACGGGCTATCCGCCAATCAACGGGCCTGAACAGCATTTCCCTCCGCTCGAGGACCCAGCTGCAGCTCCACCGTTCCCATCACAGGTGGAAATGTGCTCTGACGGTGTCCCCTGCTAGCACAAAACCCTGCCACCTGTTTTCTCTTCTGGTGCTGCACGAACCCGGAGCGTATCCTGCGTGAAGCAGTGTCTTTGCCATGGGCTGCTGCTCGTTTCAGCAGCACAAATATCACATTCTCTCCAAACTGGCTTCCTCCGTTACCAGTTTTCGGCAGCAGCAGGCTCTTCTCTAGGAGGAAGTTTGGGCCAACCCTCTGTTAGGGTTTCCTGATTAAGTCGCTCCCCTGTTGTTCTCCTGGGAAGAAGAGAGGAGCTGGCCCCACCTTTCCCCTCTGCAGGACGTGCTTTATAATCCGGCAGCTCTATGGGAAGGTAAGATGAGGCGTCGCAGTTTCAAGCCCACAGTTTTCATGGTGTGGTGGAAATACCTAGCTCGTGTGCAGGGTATTGAAGTTGCCTACAGGTCAGCAGATTCTTCAGCTGCCCCCACGTGCTCGGCGAAGCAAAGGGGTGAGGCATAAACGGGAACTTGGAGCAGTGCTCTGCCTGCTACCGTTAGCGCACGGAGATTTTGTTAGGGGATTTCCGGCAGTACCCTGGAAGGAGAATGTGTGGCTTGTGGGGCACCTCTTCTGAAGCAGGGACTTTGTTCATGGGTAGTAAAACTGTGTTTAATATTTCTACCAGTACTTGACCACTTCCTCATCCCCTGCATCGCTGCGCGGAGTCCTGCCAGAGCCCCGGCACACACGTCTGGGCGCCTGCACGCCGGGCAGAGCCCTGGCAAGTGCGCCCGGTGAGCCTGCCAGTCAAACGCGGTTTGTTCCAACATACAATCACTTTCTCCTTAGGGAAGCGGAAATTGACTTTATTTTGAAACAAAAGGAGCAGCTCTGTTACAATGTTGCGAAGGTATAACAACAGCACACCAGGGAAAGGGCTCTATGTTTAACCTCGGAACGCGCGTTTATGATTTTACAGTATTTGTCACCCCAAACGTCACAGAGAAGGGGGTTGAATTTTAAAAAATTAATTAAGAGGAAAAAAAGGTCACAAATTGCAGGGAAAGGTATTATTTGGGTAAACACTGAAGTGTTAAAGTTAAATTTTCAGGATTATTTTTCTATTAACACTTCTCTGACTTTGAAAAATAATTAATATTCCACACCATGGCTCAGAGTCTGCTCTGGTTTTGATCATCTTACGTTAACGGGAAAATATTTGCTGCTGTAGGGCTAATTACAGGTGTAGCAGGTATCATTACTTGGGTAGTTATAATAAATGTATATAAGTCCCGAAAATGTGCTGTCTGGGCTCAAGAGCTGGCATAAACTCTCCAGAGATCCTGCCAGGGCCCTGAGCAGCCGGCCCGGGCCACCTCCCAGCCAGCCTCTGCCCCTTCTTCGGCACTAGCCCTCAAGCAGGAAGGGCAGCACAACGCCAAAGCCCTTCAAGGCAGGCAGCCAGAGGTGCAGGCTGTGCCGTGCAGGTGCCAGCGCTGCTTGCCAGGGCTCTGCCAGGCAGCCAGGGCAAACAGCTGCGTGCTTCTGCTGCCGCCGGCACTGGAACGGCCCCACTGCACAGCACCTCTCTGATGCTCGCTTTCTCTTTGTCCTGCTTTCTGCTGACTGATCTTCCCTTCAGGAAACCGAGTTACCAGGAGCCTTTTCTGCTTTAAGGCAGGGACAAAACAGGGCCCCGCTAATCTTCTTCTGTACGGGTAGATGTCAGAACAGAGCTGTGGCAGCTTACCTCGGGGATCTTTCACTAGTAATTGGATGAATGCGTTTCTTTTCGGATAAATCTTTATGGTAAAATATTTTTGACTACTGCCAGAAAAGCACTTTGCTGTGATCACAGAAAATTGTAAATTGTACTGGATGAAATCTTTAAAAGCATATCGACTTGTTAAGCTGCCATCCTCTTCCAGGTTGGAACTCACTTTAATTTTGTTCACTTGCATGTCAACAGAACAGTCATGTATTGATTTGTTCCTTTTACACGAGAGTCAGTGACCCGCCCCCCACTGCCTGAGGAAGGCAGTATTTTAGACAGCTCTGAAGTCACGCTTGCTGGTCAGGCAACTTCCACTTTGTGTTTAGCTTGGAGCGGGTGGTTTTGTACCGATGTGGCAGCTTGCAGCTGTTCTGAGGGACAGTTACTTTAGGCGTTACACAAAAACTCTGCATAATCCCAGACTGATTATAATCTTAAATTAGTTTTAAAATGCCTAATATTGATTGATGTTTCTTTGGTTTCTGATTGCTATCAATCAAAGTAATCTGCATCAACTACCAGCTTTATAATGGATACAGTGTAAGGGCTGATGCACTTTCTCCCAAACCAGTCCCAGGGCTGCGTGCCTACATCCCTTCAGATGGTGACATGGCTCCCACAACACAGGAGGTGACGCTCACTGCCTTCCTTACGTGCCTCCTAGTCCTCTCCAGCTGCATGGCTACCCGTGCAAAGCACAGGTCCTCCAAAGCTGCTGCTAGCTGAGAACTAGGGGTTTTCATCTGTTTTTTTCACTGCCAACAATAGCTTAGTTATTAACCTTCCTGGCTCTCTCTGGAAATCAATCCAGTATGTCTATTTTTATCCTGAGCGTTTCTTGGAATGTTGTTCATCATTAACTACCGAGCTGTTCTCAGATACCTGTTTCTGAGCTGTTCATGCTCCTCCAGGCTGTTGACACGAGGAGATGTAATAGATACACGTAGTCTATTGTTTTGAATTCTTTAGATCTGAGATTTAAAACCCATACCAATCTTGACACAGTGGATTTGATGATCTGATTTAATATACAGTCTAAAGAAGGAAAGGAATTAGGGGCTAGGTCTCCACACGATGATCATCTCAGTTTAAGCAAATGTATTTCTGAAGTGATTTAAATGGGGACAGTCTTATATAGACACTGAAATTGGCTTTCATCAGCCCAGAGGTGGGTAAGATTGACCACACTGTTGGGCGCAAGCTGTTGGCTGCCGCTGGGCCGCCCGAGCCTGCTGGTGCCACAGGCTCGAAACCCCTGAGCCAGGGGGACGGCATGACCTGAGCCAGACCCTTCCTCCGCGCCTCAGCTCTGCTCCCCACCACCCCCGAAGCCCCCAACAGAACGACAGCCGCAAATGTCACCAGGCCTGAAAGCTGCTGGGGGGGACCCTGGCTTTGTGCGCTTCTGGCAGCCCAAGAGTCGGCTCAGCGCGTGGGATCAGGCAGGGAGACTGGGAACGGCACATACATCTTATACGTGATGAAGGAAGCAGAGAGGAGTGTCTCCCCAATCCATCAGGATTCAGGAGAAACTAAATGAACACAGAATTTTCCTTTTGTATAATTTTTAATGTTAAGTTTTAAAGACATTTGCACTGCAGGGTTAGAGGACAGAGGAAATGAGATCCTCTTACAGGTGACATAAAACAAAGACTTGGGTGCAGAAGAACCCGTCTTCTGTTTGGGCCAACCGTGTTGCTTTTTTGTGAGACTTGATTTCTTCAAGTTTAATTTTTGAGCGTTCATCACTGTTTCTTGCATATGCTTGTCTCTTTTCCATGTGTTATTTCTTTCTTACAGCAATTTCTGACGGCCCAGTGACAAAAATCCGATCATTAGTATCAGAATCATCGGTTGGCTTTGCAGCCTGGACAGGTGCAGGAAACAAAGCTCTAAGTAGGACTTAATTTATTTTGGCTATTCAAATGGACTCAGAATTCTCTTACTTCTAAAAGACGCTCATAGAACCAGGTTTGACATGAGAAATGCAGAGCTTACCTAAAAGACAAGTAAAGAAGGGCGCTCAAGACATCTTTCCTCTGGCTGTGTCCTGGAGGTGTCGTTACTCTGCGCCAGAGGATGGGGTGCAAAGCAACCTCCTGCAGAAGAGGGTCTGGGCTGAATGTGGCCATCTGTTGCTTCTGCCGCCTGCATATTCTTCAGCACAGCAGTGTCCCTGCTTACCAAAGCATTGCTTCAGACCTGTTACCTCAAGATCTCATCACAGTATTTTCCTGACTAAGAAGGTCTCATTTTGTTCCATTTGGAGAGTAAAAAAAAAAAAAAAAGCTGCCTCTGACATAACTACTGCAATCCCAGGGCTTTGCTGTGCGTTTTGTGCAGTGTTTCACATGTATACCAGCAGTCAGGGAGTAAGAGGCTGCGGAAAAGATTCCTGCCCGGTTTCTGTAGATAGCTGCGCAGAGTGCTACACGCAAAACCACCTGGCTGACCTGCTGCCTGTGGTACAGGTAAATGGTAAACAGAGCGCAGAGATAGCTGGAGAAGATAGAAATCAGAAATTCTGATCGCTTCTAGAGTGAATCAGGAAAGTGGAGCATATAAATTTCTTCAGCTCTTGTTTACTTGCTAAGTTCAGGTTTTTAAAGATCATTAACATTCTCGTTCTGCGTGACGAAGCACTGTGCAGTGGAGCGCTCTGGACGAGGCTGCGCTGGATACCGCTCAGTAAATGGAAATTGCCGGCAGAATCCGTTTTCCCTAGCACTTGCCAGCTGAGAAACAAAACCCGATTCTTTGGGTGATGTAACTAACGGTGGCCTCTTGCTTTCCATCACTTACAACACTGCTTCCAATGTTATTTGTTTTACTTACAAACGCCCACAAAATGTTGCAATTCAGCTCTAAAAATAGAAAATAGTTGTATTTATCCGAGGGTTCAAAAGCTATTGTTTGCACAGCTCTCGTCAGAGCCACAGCCAGTCCTTGCATCTTGGGGGAGCTGGTTCCGGGGCTGAACTGGGGAGCCACACCCCGCAATATGTGTGGTTTGGCGAGCTGCTTATCATGGCGTGGGCTGAACTGCAGCGGGATGATCTAGTTTTTAAAAGTATCTGCGTGATAAAGGAGCAAGGAAAAGCACAGTTTTTGCCAAAGCTGGAGAGAGTTTCTGGAGTCGGTAGTGCGCCTGTGCCTGCGTTTGACACTAAATGCAGTCGCTCTGTGTTTGTGATTGAGGCGCTGACGCTGCGATGTCTCTTGCAGACTGGTGCTGTATTCCCACAGCGACTTACTGATTCCGTGGGATGCCAGAGAGGCAGAAAGTGTCTCATGAGCAGCCAGGACTGGGGCTTAGGAAAAACCAGCCCTGGAAACGAGGAGTCTGTGTGCTGTTTCATGTCATGCAGCACAGTTTGGATGGACAGAAAAAGGAAAGTTTTTATTCTATGGCTTTGACAACAAAAAACAAAGAGATTCTGTTCTTGCAGCTTCCTATCCCTAGAAATTTTGCACTATTTTTGTCTTTCTAGGTGTTTCTATGAAGTAAATAGAATTTTTGTTCTAGTGGTTTTCTCAAAGTGCCACTACATGCGCCTTTGTCAAAAGATAATCAAACTGCAGAGCAGGGGCAGAGGGCATGAGAAATACAGCAGCAAGTTAACCACAAAAATAGGAACAAGTTTCTGGGAGTCTAGGTAGAAGTTGCACACGTTTCTCGGTTTTGCGTTCAGGTGCTGCACAGATTAAGGGCCTTTGGACTTGGGGAAAACCATGCTCTTAAATGGAGAGTTCCAGATATTTGGGTATTCTTTAAGGGGAAAAAACCCCACACCCTCCTTTCTGAAAAATGAGAATATACTTCAGATAGGTTTCTGCTTTCCAGTCCTGGGCTCAGATCACTCTGTCACGCCTGTCAGCAGTTCACGGACGTTCACTGGGAACGGTTCCCAGTCCTCACTGTCACAGAAAACCAAATAAATAGGCCCCATATCCTCTTTTCTACCAGGTAACTTTGCAGCGTGGGGCTGTTATAAGTATCTTGTAAACTAATACATTCATTTTATCTGTATTTGCTCTTCAGTTCTGATGTAAAGGGGAATTTTCAGTGTGGTGAGTTTGAATAACAAAAATTAATAATTTTTCGGTTATGAAAAGCAGTGAGAGACAGCAAGCTAGGGGTTAAAGATACACTTTTTATATCTGCAGTGCTTTAATCCTCAAATCATAGCTTACAGGCGTGTGTAAAGACACCTGCCTTTTCTCCACCAGATTTCCACTTCCACATAATTTCAGAGCAGGGGGTTATGCAGTAATGACATTCCTGTAAGAGAGAAGATCCGGTGCCTGGCCCTGCACTTGGACATCTAAGGATTTCCATGTAACTTGGTTCCCCCTCCTTTGCTAGGAGCAAGTGCAAAGGCTGCCAGCTATTTTTAAATCTGAATATCCTTCAAATTTGCTCTGCCCTTTTCAGTAACGTAGCCCCCGCCTCAGGAGGAGTTCAGTCCAGATTCAGTCTGTGCTGGATGCAAGTCTTTGGCTTAATAATTAAGCTGAAAATGCACGTCCTTCTAGCAGCATCCAGGTACAAGGGGACCTCAGCCCGCGTTGGAGGTGAGCGGGTTTCGTACTGGCATGCCTGCCGTGGATTTGTGAAAGGGAGGGCTTCCAGTGCTCGCGGAGCGGGTGTGATGACGTGCCTGCGCTCAGCTGCAAGCTGCAGTGATACTGCAATGGCTGAGGGGCGGCTGCCGGAGCTCCGCTGCGAGCTCATTCTCCCCGGAGGGAGCAGGATTTACAGGGCATCACCCAGCAACTGCAGCCTTCTGCTGAAATTCATCTTTAGCTTCTCCTCAGTTAGGCTGCTCTGATTCTTCACTTTGGGGGTGTGTACATGGTGAGCAGATTTTACTGTATGGTTTTTTTTTTCCCTTTTCCTTTTCTGTCCTCTAAATGCTTCCCCAGACTGACTGGCGAATCATTTCTCATCCGATTCCGCTATTCAGAGGATAGAGATGGAAAACATAATCTTGTGCAGGGGGGATGGATTATTTTTTTTTAGCCTTTTGCCGCGTGAATCATAGAAATCCTTTTAAATCTGCTAGGAACAGCCTACAGGTTTTAAAATGAAATGCACTGCGTCCAAGGAATGGTGCTGCCCTCAGGTAAAGCAGAGAGGCAGTGTGCATCATGGTGGAGCCTGCCTGTGAGGTTAGTTCCTGTGTGTGTTTATGCATATTGCTGTGTCCATAAGGTGTGCTATATGTGTATCTATATGTTACACATGAATCATCTACTGCCGAAAGGCTTTGTATAATCCATTTGCATTGTCGTGTTTTGCATTCTGTGTTCGGGATTTTTTTTCCCCCCTTAATACCGAGTTTCTCTCTGGTGTGATTAATAAACATCGCTCTGATCTGCAGCAGCTTCGCTTTAGGATGCCGAAAGCCCATGGCAGAGACTGTCTCTGCCTTCCACTGGTTACGTGGGCTGCACCTTCCTGCTCTGTTTAGTCGTCAGGATCTTCATAGAGTCTCCATCAGCTGCGATGGAGTTCAAATGTCAGGGCCTGTAATTGCTGATGAATGTCCTCTGCAGCTGTAAATGCTGGCGGTTCAGCGTAATACAGGTTATGATGAATGACTGTAACAAAATAATCTGGTTTCTGTGCTCACTGAGTAACTGATCTGGACGTTTCCCATTTTCTGAACGCCCATGCATATACCGCATATCCCGAGAACTGCTTCCTATTCTGTGTTGTTTAACCTCTTAGAGTAAAAAAAGAAAGTTCATTTATTCCAGCTGCTTGCTCCCTTGGTGGTTTTAAATGTCATCTATCTCATTAAGATTGCTCTTCAGTTAGTGTGGCTGTGCCTCTGCTGACACCATTTAAAATGCAGACAGAAATTAGAAAACAAATACGTTGGAGTCAGACTGACTCTGGTCTGTTGTTTCTTACATCATGATACTGCCAGAGAAACGTGTACAGTATAAAATAACGATTGACTGGCAGGAGACGTTCGCTGCTGTCCATGTAGGCCCGCAGCTCTGGGCTGACACGCAGCGTTCGTACGCTGCCACCTGTTCTACACATTTTCCTTTCTCTGTGTAGCTGCTGAAAGCGTGCTCTGAAATGGAAAGCTGGGTGTAGGGGCCGGCTTAATTCCGCAGTTTTGCAGTGGGCTTTCCGTCTATTTTGTACTGGCTCTTGTCAGTTTTCTGCCCGGTAACTGCCTGTTCCTCGCCTGGAAGTGTCAGACCGGTAGGAAGTTTGGCTTGTGTAGTGGTGGTATGAGGATACGGGAACGCCTCGGCTGGGGGAGGACGCATTTGGCACCGCGGCCCTGATGGAAGAAACAGCACCCAGTTTTAAGATGGCTTTTAAGACTGTGCTTAAGGTCCACTGGTTTTCTGGAAGAATACTAGGCTTGAACATATTTGTGGAACTGTGTGCCAATAAATCCTTCCCTTATTATATGCTGTGAAGTGACGGTTGTCAACACCTCCTACTTGGTGAAGTTTCAGAAAGTTTGCAAGTGCGCTGTCAATTTACATGAAGAATAAAACTTTGCTTCACTTTTTTTTTTTTTACAAAAAGCATCTCTGAAGTATTACCTTTTATTGCAGATGGCTCAAATTCAAAATAGTGTCAGCAAATGAATGTTAACAAGTGATGGCCTTTAAATAATGATCTTTTTTATAACAATTCCCTTTAAAACATGTCTTCTCAGTTTGTTACCTTCTCCAGTGCAGCTCTTCGTGTATCATCAACAGCACAGGTTCAGCTAAAATGGAAAAATTAAAAAAAGAAAGGTATAAAAATTTTACACAAACCAGTTGACTGGGATGTAGGATGTGAACACAAAGCTATTCCATCCAGCCGCTCTGGTTCTGAGACTCTGTCAGGACTCAGTGATTTTAAGAGAGATAACAGCATTTGTACTAATACATGTCATGGTAAAAGCAGCCAAATATTAGCCAATAATTCAGCCTTCCAAATTAAATCATTGCTGTAATCCTATCTTTGTATGACCACAGCTGTCCAGTAGAATTCATCTGCGTGGGAAGGAAAATGGGAGCCCACTTGTCGCTAGAGCACCAGGTGTTGGCTGTTACGGTGGCAGAATACTAAGCAATTTCTACCAGCCCTCCAACCTAGAAAGGCAATTCCCGATTTCCCTTTGGCACTTACAGCCACGTGCTCTGCAGTCAAACAGACCTAAAACACCGAAAGATTTCAGGAATTTAGTATAGTTCTGTAGAAATTATTCTAATGGAGAATGACATCCTTGTAGATTTTTTAAAAATTACAAAACTGCTTCTATGCAAATGCACAAATCGCTCTTTCCAGGAACACGTGACTCCTAAGGGATTTGTTAGTCACCGATGGTGCAGAATCAAGATGTAGGTTCAATAACTTTCACGTGTCGCTTCCTGTATCCTCCAGCGTCACCCACCCTTTGGTACTCCAGAAAAGCAGAGGCAGTGTATGAGGAGAAGTAGTTTGAAAAGACCTGAGAAAATGTCTGGAGGACAAGATTTCTCTCTTCAGACACACACAGAGGCAGCAGGATGGGGGGTGTTGTCTGTCTGTAGGCCCAGCAGATACGCTGCTGTGCTGCTTTTTCAAGTTATTTCACTGATGCCACAGTTGTTTGACCTTGGCAAGGTCATGTGCAAACGGGGACTTTGTTTTTCATGGCGCTGGAGTGAAGAGAAGAGTCAGTTTAAGATGCAGAATGTGTATTTCCTGTCCTTTTAGCTAGTGTTTCTGGGTTCTCTGTCTCCTGCCGTTGGTTCCAGGCTCGCCTGCCGTTCGTAGCACGGCTGGAGGCCTGGCTGCTCGGTCAGGCTGGCGCTGGGTCTGGGCTCTGAAGGAGGGCGATGCCCCCCGAGCTCTGCCAGCCTCGCTGGGATGGGCTGTCCCAGCACTAACCGAAACCGGCACCCGCTCTGGAAAGCTGCTGCCCAAATGATGTTGGATATTGCAGGAGGCTGGTTTTGTCACGCTTCACAGCCAGAATTTATTCTGCTGGAAGTAGGTTGGTATTGATTGCGGAGCAAACTGTTAGCTGTGCGAGACCGCTGTGCTGGGAGATGCTGCTGAGACTGGCCATCCCTCTGTGGCAATCCCGATCCCTTCATTTCAACCCCCGGAAAATCAGTGTAGATGGAATTGATTCAGTTTGGGCTGTTAATACCAAAAGGACTTATTATCTTTTTGCTGACTGCTCTGTTCTGTCCTCTGTGACCCTTGGTTGCGTAATGGCTGCGTCCCCTGGCACGTCCTGTAGGTAAAGGACAGCGTTAATGAACTCCAGATGGCACATACTATGTTTTACTGGGATGTAAATCTGAAACAAACTCTGTATTAATGGTGTTTAATTAAAAAAAAAAAATTGCACCCAAAAGGCCTGATTCTGATCCCCAAGTCAGTGTCAGAAATCTTACTGACGTCAGGGGCTCAGGATACGCCCAGAGGGAGAACTTTGCTCAGTGTCTGAAGTGTCTGGAGATTTACGGGTTTGCACTGACATCTAGTAGACTCTTACGCTAACATTCCCATGGCCCTCCTGAAAACTTTTTGCTACATTTTGCATCTTAACTAATTTTATACTGAAATAATTATTTTATTTATTTGATATCGGATTACTTTTCTGGCTGCCTCCATAACAAATGAATTATAGCCGTGGTTTGTAATAGGAATGTGTCTAGTTTGTGTGAGGACAGTGCTTTTGAAGCAAATCTCTTGCTGATAGCCATTTCCACTTTGGTTTGCCTGATGGTATGGGCTCAGCATCCACAATCTGGATTCCTTTTGGATAAAACTAAATCAGGTGTTTTCCAACCAGCAACTGGTGTTTACACCACAGGACAACACTAGATTTTGAAGTTCCAACAAAATGTTTCATACAGATACAAGGTTCATTCTTGTTTGTGATATTTCCTTACTCTATCTGAAAAGAAGTATCAGCAAAGAAACTTAATGAGAAACTTGAAGGCGTAGTAGAAGTCTAGTATAACCATCCAAGGCACAGATTTTTCTTTGCCTCAGAGGCTAAGTTTCAGATTTTCACATAAAGAGAAAAAAAGTTCCCTAAATATAGTTGTTATGGTCACCTTTGTATGTTGAATGGGACAGTAATTCATAGCCACAGCCTTTGTCACTTTGGGGAACTGCAGAGATTTGTGTACCGTGATGTGATACCTAAATTTTGCCGGGGTTCAGAGACAGGAGCTAGCAGGTACTGGTATTTGGTCCACAGCAGTAAACACCAGAGTGGTTTATGGGATGCCCGCTGGGTTTTTATCCCTACATGTTGCTTTTGTTGTTAGCCAATTGAAATGATTGATCATAACTCATTACTGTCAGATTACTTCTTGCGTGCTAGGTAAGGCCAGGTTATCCTGACAGTATTTCCTGGGAAACGCTTTATGTGTTGGCTGGGAAGGCAGATTACGTGTATGGTTCAGTTCACCAAAAAACGTTTGGAGTACACGTTAACGTCTACGGGAGAATGAGGCAGAGCGCGTGGCTGTGAACGCGCAGGTGCCGGTGCAGATGACCCCGCTCCTTGCTCAGCTCTTCCGCCCGCTCTCCACAGAGCCTTTCCCCGTCTGGAGAGCAGGGGTGGTACGCTGGGCACGCTGGAGCTTGCTGGCAGTAAGCGTTACGTGACAGCGAGTCAGGTCTTGCTGCCGCGGCTTGCGTGATGATCACTGGAAGTTTCAAGATGTCGTGTTTGCGTTCAAAGCAAAGTCAGGGAGCTACAGGCAAAGGATATACTTGCATGAAGTTAGCAAAGTAAAAATGCAAAGGGTCTTAAAGGAAAACGTGTTCGCTTCATGTGAAGTAATAAATAAAAAGAAAACACTGACTTAACAGTCAGTGTCCTACTCTTTTATCTCAGATAACGCTTGCAGCTGTTAAAGGCCTTTTCTCTCCAATCAAAGCGGTTTGGGGGTTTCTAGTGTTCTGCATGGCTACTTAAAAACTTACTTTACTGGTGCATCACAACTTTTTACCGCACAAGCCATCTGTTGCCAGTTGTCCTTGAAGGCACTCATTATGTTTGTGTAAACACATCTGACATTTCCGCGCCGCCGCTGGCTCACGGTGGCCACGGCTCAGAGCGCTGCCGGGAGCCGCGGGAGACTTCCCTTGGCGCTGGTGGGCGCCTGCAGGCCCTGGAGCTGGAGAGCCACGGCCGTTTGTCGCAGCGGGTGGATGATTTATTATTTATGCTGCTTGCAGAAGGACTCATTATACGGTTTGACATTTTCACCTTTTACTCATGTCTCCCTTTTGCTCAGTATTTTATGCCAGGCATTACCAGGTGCTGTTCGGGTTGCCCACAGAGGTTGTGAACGGGACGGGGAGCGGCTCACTGGGCTCAGTAACAGGCACTGGGCTGTTCTGCTCCTGCTCTTTTCACCTCCCGGCTGATTTTTTTCCTGCTCCATAATAGAGATTGTAAATTCATTTGGCATTTGTTGTTGAGCAGCTCAAATAACCATGGGTTAGGCGTTGAGAAAGACTAATTCACTGTTAAAGGAGAGTCTGGGGAGGCCCTTGTGTCGAGTACTGGGATTCAGACTGGACCCCCTTGCTTTCTAAACGCCTTCCAGGTGCACCTGGATCCAGATGTGGCCCTGGCTGTGATGAAGAGTTTGGACCCTGGGTTCTGTCAGAGAGTCTGTTTATTACCCTCCCATGAGGGACTCTGAACAAAGAAACCCCATGGCAATTCCACCCTTCACAGTCTAGGTTCATTCCCCCCGCGCCCTCTCCCCACGCTGCCCACCCATCAGTCAGTCCAATGGTATTTCTGGGCTGGGGTCCTCGCTCCTCCTCGGGTCCCCTCCCTGTCTCCAGGCAGGCCATCTCCTTATCTTCAAAGTGTGTAGCTGGTCATTAGCTTTCTTATTTTCTGGCTCTGACCGGCCCCGCGGCCCCCTCAGTAAAAGTTACCAAGGTCTTGTTCATTATCTGCTGCCTGGTTTGAAGGTCTTTTTTCCTTTGAGTTACGAGTTTGGTTCCCCATATCTTGCAGATGAGGATGTCCGGTAGCCATCTGTGCTAACCAACAGAGTTCATTCAGGTTTCACCTCTGCTGAGTTTTAAACAAGGCCTGCTCATGCTAAGCTGTAAGCAAGTTACAGTTCAACCACACCTGGTTCTAACTGAGCTTACCTCTCAGCGATCACACAGTTAATTCCAACACTCTGTAAGGGAACTTATTTTAATCCCCAACATTCTCTTTAAAAAGTACAGTAAAGGCTGATTTTTATTTTCTGAGATCACAGCAACGTTTAGCAGCACAGTTAGAGAAAAATTAAAATAAGGTTTTGAAACAAAGGAAGGTATTTTGGTTGAGTTTTCTCTCCTTTTCCCAGGCTTTCCTGAACAGGTGGCTGGTTCCTGGATTTGCACACGCAGAAATTCCCGTTCCACATATTGCTCATCCCTGAGTACGTGATGCATAAGGGCAAAAACCATCGCTGCCAAAGCCGGTTTGCAAGCCTGTAGTGGAAGGGAAGTCCCGTGGTGGTTACCTGCCCTTAGGACACGCTCAGGCTTAGCAGGAGAGCAGCACCTGGTTGCTGGCGGGCAGGTGCCCCTCCTTACACTGCCGTGAGCCCGGCCGGCTGCGCAGCGCTGACCTGCGCTAGGCACAGCGCCGCGGGGTGTGCGGGGCTCTTCCCAAACAGATTCAGCTTTGTTGTTTTCTTTGGGCTGGGGCTTTTTTCCCCTCCCTCTTACTAAAGTATCTGTGTGTTACTTAAGTCTCGCTTATGGTTTTGGTCTGATAAGGCTTTATAATCACAAATTAAGCAAAAACACAGTGGAGAAGCAAGCTAACCCAGAAAAGGGGATATATCACAGATCTGCAGAGGAATGGAACGGAGAGGAGTGCTGGAGTTGTCCCGCATGAAGTAAGCGGTGGGTAAGGATGTCTGAACCGGCCGAGACGTGCAAAGCAGGCAGCACAGAGGATGGGGAGAGTCCCTGAGTTTGCGTGTCAGATTGCTGGTCAAGAGGAGCTGAAAAATATAACTGTGCTCTTTTACTCTCAAAGTTTGTTTGGGTTTTTTTTTTTTTTTACTATTTTATTTGTTCAAAAGGAAAATCAGAAATTGGGAAGTGTGTGAAATGACTTCAGAAGTGCCCGATAAGCAGCAGGGTGGCAGTAGATGGCCAGAATCAGTCTGGAATTGACAGAGATGGCACATCCAAACCCACGGGAGAGCGGGAAGATGAATAAACCCTCAGAACACCCACAGGCAGCTGGAGCGAGCTCTGCTCTGTGTAATGTGCTGCTTGGGAAAGCACTTCTCAAAATTTTAGGTAAAAGCTCTTAGCATAAAACTTTTTTCCCCTCCTTTACTTGCAAAATATATATAATTAGGAGAAATACAAAGTGAGGATTTTTTTTCTTCTCGGTTGAGAAAACCTCAGTCAAGCTGAGGCTGGGGAATCCCCATTGCCCTTCTGTTGACGGTCTCTGCTGTGAATACTGCTTTACTGTGTGAAAGCCCCAGGACGCCCTGGGGATGGCAGAACGAGTTCATGCTGTACCCGGTGCACCGGTCAGTGTGGGTGCAAGTAGTTCGTGCTGGGCTGATGTCTTCTTTGGGTAGAGCCTATGCCATTGGCAGCCTAGGAGAGCTGAGACTCCATAACCTCGATGGAAAGTCTGGATTTTGCTAGGGAGAAGGAAACGATAGGTGTTGAACTCTTTGCTGTTTCCACTCCACTGTTACCATCTGTATCTGGCACTGGGGAGAGGCATGTGTGGCAAGGAAATGAAACGGGCCCTGGGGCAGAGGCCGGTCTTACAGCACGGGTTGTGTTTGCTCTCCAGTGTCTCTAGCAGCCTCTCACGAGGAACAATCGGGAGTGGAGAGCAAATGATCTTTGTGGCCTGCAGTGCATTCATTCCCTTTGCTAGATAAGAAGTTGGCATTTTCCATGTGTACAGGGTTCATCTGGAAGAAAGAGATGTAAGTAATTTCTCCCATCAGCTAAAGCTAGAGGCTGGAGGGCTGAGATACTCAACAGGAGCAGACTCACATCAGCACTGTGTGCCTTTGAAAAATCTGAAACGGCTCCCAACAAGCAAGACGCTTATTCCTTGGCACTGGCCTGTTTATTGGCATTGGCAAGGGGCTGGGCACCAGTAGCAGGTCTGGTTTAGCTGTCCATCTCAGCATAGCAACTGCTTGCCGACCCCCCGATGCTGGCAGAAATGTTTGGGTGTGGCTTACTGTAAGAGCAGTAACAGTTATGTGAGGGGGAAAAAGTCACTGATGAACTCAGTGTTGTGAATAAACATGTGAAACTAAAGGAAAATAGGTGCTCCTGCTAAAAATACCCCTGTCATTGAAAAATAACCCAACCACTACATTGGACGCTGGAGAATATTATACAGGCATGGATATTTTTCTTCTGCTTCTATTTCTCTGTCAGTCAACAAACAGCGGTATCAAGGAGCGTTAGTCAGCTCGAGAGCAGATACACCTCCTGGGAAGGAGCGTCTGCACGGAGATAGATGTACATGCAAGGCTCCAAATCGTGAGTGAAAGAGGGAGGGAGCAAAAGCTGGGAGGATTTGTTGGAACAACAGATGTGTCTTTGGAACAGAGTGTGAAGGCATTACTGTATAGCAGCACTAAGTGAAAGCAGGTAATTCAGTTACTAATCAAAACTGTCCTGGAAATTGGGAAATACCTTGCTCCTGCCTCCAGCCAGCCCTCATTTGCCGTAGCATCCGTTATCTCTTTATCACGTCTTTAAATACCGCTGCCTCTAGGAACGTGTACAGTAACTCAGGGTGTGATTTACGAGCACTGGAAGTCTCTTCCGTCCGTCTGTCATCGTTGAACCCGCCTGCTGCAGTCCCCGTTCTGTGCTCGCAGCTCCAGGCACGCCATGTGACGTCTGGAGATACCGGTTCTAGAGGTGGGCAGGCGTTTTCCGTAGCACTTTCTGGAGTAGCTGGGGCTATGTCGGCGTACGCTGAAGCACCACCTCTGCGTGCTCCAGACAGGTAACTCCAGCCGCCCCCAGCGCTGGGCTTTGCCCGTTTTAGCAGTGACACGAACTCACTGACCGGCTGCGCTGAAGCAGTAGTGCCATACCTAACCCCAGTTATTTAAATATATGTTTTTATATATGCATGTACACACATATAGATAGATATGAGTTTATTTCTATATAAGCTCTCTATAGAGTATAAACTTTTTAGGAAAAGGGAAGTCAAACTGTACAAAACTAATTTTTTCTCACAACTATTTTTTTAATCCCCATTATGATCAACACCAAAGACCTGATGTTTTATCTCATTAAGAGCAGTAATTACTATTTTGCCCAAAGGACCTAGTCACAGGCATCAGTTACACTCACTGGTGTAAGTGGAGACGTTTCCTCCCACGGAAAACAGCACCAGGCCCCTTTCCCCAGGCAAGCGCTTCAGGAGCAATGCGTGATAGCGTGCAGAACCCTGGATGCTATTTTTAAAAAAGCAACTTTTGTTTATCAGTGACTTTTCATAACACTTAGGTGTGGTTCGCTAGCTGAAGGTTGTGATTATGAACATCATTTCATGCATGCTTATTTCATGTTAATGCGACTCATCTATTCAAAGTAACGTAAGTGCAGGCGTAGGTCCCTCAGTTTCTTTGGAGTTTTGGATTCCAAGCGCTAGCTTGACTCATGTTGAGTCAAATTTTTGAGACATTATTTCATGTTATTTACAGCCAAAATCAGTTTTATCACATCTGAATTTAGGCCATCAGTCAGGCAGGTGGATTAGTAGCAGTTATTTGTTTTAGAAATGGATTTATGTCACTGCTGGTGTGTTTCCTACAGAAGTTCAGACCAGTTGTTGGATTCGGACTGTGTCCTGCCTACCGCCTGTCTATGAAGTCTGTGTTAAACTACAGAAATATGAAGTGAAAACCTGAACGGCCCCAGCTTGTCCCTGGAGATCAGAATATTGCTTCATTTCTTCTACAACTCATAACAGGTTTAGGTCGCTGTTGTCCAGAAATGCCTTTGTGCAGTAAATCGTAAGCCCTTTATGTTAGGCTGCTCTTCAGAAATGTGTGACTGTCTTAATTGCTGTCTCATGCATGAGAGGAGAGTTGGAAGGGAGCTTATAGCGCCAGAGCTGTATGTAAAATATCCCATCTGGCAGGCTTACAGTGCCTCTTCGTACGGTTTGATTCGGATTCTGAAATATTTGAAATATTCTCTCTGGGATATAGGTTTGGGGTTTTTTTAAAGAGTATTGTACCACATCTACTTTGAAGATGAAGCACGAAAATTTATTTTTAGCCTTTGCTAAAAATATCAGAGATGATAAAGCACAAAGAACAAAATGTACAGGTCCCTTCTCTTTGGCAACAGCAGGAAAACCCCACCCTGCGCTCTGGCTGAGTGAGCACCTTTCCTCTCCAACCCCTTGGGTCGGTTTGCCGGAGCCGACTAGGTTGGAGCAGGAGGAGATCCGTTCCTCGTCCTGCCTGGGGTTTAGGCAACTGTTGGGTTTTTGTGTTTCTTTAAAAGAGAAATGGAGTGCAAATAGCCTGTGGCCTGCTCTGTGCTTTGTGGAGTTGCTCCTAACTGTGAGCTCCTCGATGCAAGCTCCCGCCGCGCGGGAGGATGGCAGCGTTCAGGCGGTGCTGTGCTGCTGCCTCTCAGCTGCAGGTTGGACTTTTGTCTGGATTTCTTTGGGATTTTGGGGTTCCATGGAGGGATAGCCTATACCAACACTCGACAGTGAAAACTGTTGGCTTAGTTCATGGACCAGCCCAATTGAAACATCTCAGAAAGCTTTTTCCTTACTGGGAAACTTATTTCTCCTTTTAAGCTCCTCCCAGACAGAATAAAAACTTATCACAAGTGCATTCTTCTTGGAATAAAATGTTTTAAAATAGGGCTTTTAAACCCTTGTTTTTAATTAAGTGTAAGCAATTCTAAACATTCAAATGTCATTCTAAAACATTTTTGTTTCATTTTTGACATCATTGTTTTTTTATCTTACTATTTTGACCAACATTACAGAAAAATAAATCCATCACAGGAATTCTTCCACCAGCAAAGTTCATCACAGTAGCTGTGTGCTTCAGATATTGCTTTTTGTGTATGGCCCTTTGAGATCTTACTGTAAATGTAATTTACTGCTCTGCAGCAGAGTTACTGCCCTTCTGTTTACAAAAAAAAAAAAAAAGAAGAAAAGAGAAAAGCCAGGGCAGGGCTGCAGGCAGAGTCTGCTGCAAGACGGGCAGAAGAGAGTCTGGAATAAAGCAAAGCATCCAGGGCCCGGCTGCGCAGGCAGCGCCGGCTCCATAGCAACTGCAGCTGCTCCGTCAGGAGGGATGCGAGTGTTCTGCCGGGTTCGGGGATCTCAAAGCTGCTGCCTGGGTAAGTTGTTCCTGAGTGTATCTTTGTTTTCAAAATCTTGTTGGCTACAAGCCCGTTTGCCAGCAAAGCAAGCTGTCTTTTCTTTAAATCCCGTTAGCAAGCGTGCCGGTGTCCCTGCAGATGGGTTGAGCCAGTCTTGCTCAGCCCTCTCGGATCGTGTCGGCTGGGCTGCGTCTTCCGAATCGTCCTGCTGGGCAGAAACACGGCGCACGGCAGCTTCTCCTCCGGCAGAGAAGGACAGGGTCTATCTGCATCTTAGGGACTGAAATATGAGGTGGGGAGGGAACAGAAATTCCCAGCTGGCAGTAAGCAAAAATACTGGTGCTTTCAGAGGCCCAGGAGAAAACTTGGTTTCTTTTCCTTTGGTAAGGCTGTATGCTAAAGAATTATCCAAGTGTGGGTCAAACCAAAATATGGTTTTTTCTCCTTAACCCGTACTGTAAGGAAAAGCAGGAAGGGCAGAAGGGTGAGACAAGCCAAACTTCAATCACAGAAAATGTCTATTTACTTCAAACCAGGATATTATATTTCCATTTTAAGGGTATTATAACAAAAACAAAGCAGTGGAAATCAGGAGCCAGACTGCGTACAAAATCTGTGAGGAAGAAACAGAGATGTTACAACCTCTCCTCCCATCTTTCTCCCCCGCTTTCAGAGACGTCACCATAGCCTGTACGTAATTAGGGGGAATCTGGTGGGCTCCCCTCCCTGTGGAGGGCTCAGGCTGGTGCCTCGCACCCCTCTGAAGGAAGGCTGGTGTGCTGACCGGCTGGGAGCAGAGACTTTTCCAGCGGGAGGACAGCCAAGCTGGGGAGAGCAGGCTGCCCAGATGCCCGAGTGGTCTCCTTGGTTCTGAGTCTTGCTATTTTAAATTCTGATTCTGTAGCACTTCAGGCTAATATTGATTTTTGGTTTTATTGGTTTATTTTTATTCAAGCATTCACTGCATGCCATGAAAATTTTATCCTTCCGTTTTCTTACTCATTCACCCATTTAATCCATTCTAAAACTCTCAACTAGACCTGTTATTTCTCATTTTACACCAGTGACTCTGCTGTATCAGCTCTGGGCCAGTGTTTCTGTCTGCACGGTTGTTTAGGGCTGTAGATGTTGGTGACAGAACCAGTAGAAGATTTACTGTGGCTGTGGGCAGACGTTACACATTCACTGCTGACGGCGGGTGAGGCTGCCCCGTGCAGTCTTACTTCCCCTCCCAGTAAGGTCCTGTCATCGCCGGCAGGCACCTCTGGTTTCTCTCGTTGCAAAATGACTCTCGTAAGTACGAGACCGGTGGCGGTGCAGCTGTAGGCGGCTTTGGGTGTTCTCCATGGCAGCGTGCTGGCGTGGGTGGATGCTCCTCAAAGGCTCCCTGCTACCCGCCTCGCCCGCCTCCGTGCCCCGTGGCACTGGTGTGTCCTCTCTGCCCATGCTGGATGTGGGTCCCAGGGAGAAAGTGCCGGCCTCAGAAATGCTCGCTCCCAGCGGCAGGCAGCGCCCGGCCCCAGGGCAGCAGCAGCAGGCTTTTGCAAATGCTCAAGTCTTGGAAGGGCTGGGAAGTTTTCCTTGTTGCTGCTTGTTACCCCACATCCCTCAGCCAGCAGCTGTCCCATGGTACACGTGGAGTCAAGGCCCTTCATCAGAAGAAATACTTTAAGCTTTCCCTGGTAAACAACTGCCAAACTATAACTGATTATCTTTAATATTTTAATGATTTAAACAGATTTCTGGCTGCAGAGAGACGTACAAATTGTATACTTATCTTTTCTGCACCAATTTTTGGCTGCTGCTGGCGTACCCTGTATCTCAAAATCCTGATGGTCGGAAGTTTTGTCACCCTGAGGACTTCATAAGTCCATGAAGTTTTGCAGGGTATGATGGGATTCAGTTGTACTAGCAATGGAATAAAAACAAGAAAGTCCTTGTATATAAAGGACATCTGCATTCTTGCTTCTAATTAAAAAATCGAAGCGAAAGGCTTTATGTAATTAAAGTACGTGTTTGCTAATTTGTCACAGGCTGAACTCTCAAGCAATTCTTGCTTAGATGCTTCTGGAAGTAAACTTCCAGCTTTCATTCTCCATGGTAACAGGCTGATCATTCATCTGAACAGCTGCGTTTACGCCTGGGTTTAAGTTGCAAGGGCCAGATCCGGGGAGCGGGCAGGGACAGGGCTCCCCTGGTAGCGGTGAGGCGGGGCTCGGGCTGCGGGCACCCCCGGCCCCACGGGCGCTTCCCAGCCTCCCTGTGCTGAGCATCCTCTGCCAGCCCCCCAGCCTGCAGTCAGTTCTGTATCATCTGGTGTACTGGGGAACTAGGACATCTTCGATAAGGAAAATAATCTTGCAGGATTGATGCCGTGGGGCTGGGAGCACCCCGGATCCTGCCGGGAGCTGCTGTGGGCTCCTGCGGCTCGGGGGAGCCCTGTGCGTCTCATACAGCAGCATCCTCTGGGCAGGGACACCAGAGGGAGAGGAAAGCACGCGTGGGATGGGTGCTTCTCGGGTGTACGGCCCAGACCTGATGGACCCGCCGCCCTCCAGCTGCCCTGTGCCTGCGGAAGGGCCGGGGGATGCTTTCAGCGGGCAGAGACGCCAGGGCAGGAACGGTGGGTGGTGGCTGGCTCGCTCCCAGGGCGGTTTCCCCGGCCAGCCGGCCAGGGGCTTCGCAGGCAGGGGGCTGTTCTGCCGCCGATCTGCTGCGCCGCTGACGCTCGCACATCGCAGGGCGTCTGACTAGGAGCAGCAGAACTCCTAGGCTTGTCAGACGCCACCTTTTCTTTTAAATACGCTGCAGAGAGAGGTTGGGATTTTTTTCTTTCTCACGCAGCCGGATTCCCGTGCAGGCTTGCGTTTGATGTTTCCCCAAAGAAACTGTTTCCTGTTGTGATAACGTAACCAGACGGGGAGGGTTCGGTGGAAATATCTCGGGAGAGACTGGCAGAGAAGCGGACCCAGGAAGCAGATCCTCCCCGTAATATTGGCACGGGTTGGTAAGTTCCATCTGAAAAATAAAAAGCTGCTCCCTTTGCTGAGTCACAGCCCCCTCGGAGCTGGAGCTGTGACAAGCCGGGAGACGCCGCGCTGCTGGAGTCGGAGCAGAGGTGAGGAGAGGCTGTCCAGCATCCTTCTCGAGTGCCTTTCTTGCCTGAAATGATTTTAAAATCTCACTGAAGTACATTGTAAGTTTAATTCTGTCTGTAGAAGCGTACAGTTACAGTCCTGTCTTGCAGGGCTGGGGGCGCGTGGCTCTTCTGAGGCACGCGCCGGGCAGATCACGGCGGTAGCCCCTTCCCTCCCTGAAGGCAGCGCGCAGTCCTGCGTGGGAAACGGGCCGTGGCCGTCGCTGCTCTTGCAGGACTCCTTCTGGGTGCATGTCCCCATACCCCTGCACAGGCCTTAGCACCGCGGCTCGGGGAAGCCCGTACCTGCCGGGCGGGGAACAGGAGCGGCTGTGTGGGGAAGGAGGTGGCCAGCGTGGCTGGAAAGCTTTCTTCTTGCTGGAGAGGGAAAGGCTGGTGGTTTTCCTCTCACAGGCTGAACGGTGGGGTAGCCAGGCGCATTGCTTCCTCCGCTGCTGCTACCTGCCTTGCAGTGAGGCAGCCAACGATGTTCTGTTTGAGCAGCCTTAGCATCCCGAGTCGATTCCGCTCTCCTCGCGTTTATAAACCTCCCCGTTGCCAAGGCCTGGTGCTTCTCCAGGCTTTGCACTCTTGTCTATTCGCGGGAGTTGTAACAGCTTTATTTATACTTGCTTCTATGCTGTGTTTCAGTGGTTCAGATGCACAATCAAAGATTGTTTGCTTTCTGAAGCTTTTTCATCTTCTTAAGCCTACAGAACTGGGTGTCAAATCCAGAGAACACATTTGGATCAGCTACGGTTGTTGGAGGAACGGCAGCTAGGTTTCCTTAAAACAGAGAAGTTGCAGCTAGTACTGGGACTCAGGAGCATTCACCGGTCACCATTAAAACGTGGCATTTGACATTTGAAAGTAGTTCTGGTTTAGCTGAAACGCTGCTAAGATACTCATTATCTAGGCAGCAAAATACTCTTCGGCTATGATTTCAAATACAGACATGGACGTGTGATTTGTGGTCACTTTACTTGTAAAATGCAGGTTTGTATTTTAAGAATAAGAACATTTCAAAAGCAAATATTAAACTTAAGATGCTAGGTCTGAATATATGTTTTCCAAGCACTTTTTAATAGGTTTTTGAAAAGCAAATTAAAATCTCAGCGATATCTTTAGGGGCTGTGATTCTGCTGCTGCACGGGTAATCAGCCCAGCTCAAACTCGCAGGACGCTGCAGCATGAGCTGTCGTTTCCCGCGGGCAGGAGCAGAAGTTGCCATCCCGTGTGTGCATCAGCACGGGAGGCAGCGGGGATGCACTGGGCCCTGGGATTTTGCAGGCAGGAGAGCGGGAGGCAGCGGGGCCGTAACCTGTGCGGGCCCAGAGTGAGCGTCTGGCAAAGCAAACAAACCGGGGCTGCTGCACCCTGGAAACCTGCACCCCTGCTCTTTCTCCCACATCATCTGCAGTTTTGTCCCACCAGCTCCACTTGCATTCCACAGCCGGATCTCCGCCTGACCTCCGAAATCGGTCTCAGTGGGATGCAGAGCATCTCCTGTGCCTGCACATCAGCGTCGCCTAGCTCCGCCACTTGGCCTGGGCCTGCTCCCCTCTGCCCAGCTGGCGCGGCCCCGCTGCCGGCCCCTCTCCTCCCGGCCCCCCTTCCCGCATCCCCGAGCCCCTGGGCTCCCTTTCCTCTCGGCCTCGCCCGGGCGGGCCCACACCCAGGCTGTCTCACCAGGACATCTCTCCTGTCCGCTGGCCTTTCCGCAAAGCAAGATGAGAGAAGAACCGATAGGATTTCAATACAGAAATTAAAAAAATATAAACCAGAGGGCAAATATTCTCATTAAATGGAAGGACCAAGGCACCTTCTCGTTTCAGTCCGGGCTCCTGGCCTTGCCCTGCCTGGGGCAGTTTGGGCGAGGGAAGTATGAGTCCCACGGGAATACGGTGCTGCTGCGTGGGATGGAGGTGGCACAGCACTTTGGACTGGGAGCCACGACTTGCTCTGAAAGTTCATTGAAGACAGATTTTTTTTTTTTTCCAAAATTAATTTCCTGACCTTTTTTTTTTTTTTTAAGCAGCTGATGAATTTTAGCAAAGCAAAGGCAGAGCGGAGTGTAGGGCCTGTCCTGCAGCTGCCCGCCGCCGGAGCAGCTGGGAATGTTCTTGTGGGAAGGGCGTGGAGCTGGGGTGAAGGGCCCTGCACGGCCCGGCGGTGTCCGTGGCACGGGCCTGCGCTCTCCTTCCCGTTCTGTGGTGCTGCGTTCATAACACGACATCATTTATGTAACTGTGCCTTCTGACGAGGGGGATTTTGTCACTGGCTTCAGCAGGAACAGGATCATAATTTGAATTATACTGCAGCAGCAAACTGTTGTCAAGGAAAAAATATTGTCTTGCACGTAGTGTACGTATTTTTTATGGCCATGTAAATATTTTAATTCTTTCCTAATTATAGCCTGATTCAGGGCAATGTTGAGGTAAACTTCTGAGCCTGATTCTGTGCATGTGGTGCTTGCTCCTCTCAGCCTGTCAAAACAAAACGGCCTTAAAACACCTGTGAACTGTGTTCCTGTTCACATCTGCCCTCTGTCGTGGAGCTCCACAGCTAAAGGGAGACATGCATCCAGCCTACCCTTGGGTCCAGCGTCTGAGATTTTAGTACAATCATTTGTAGCTGCTGTGCTGGGTGTTGACACTTGTTTGAACCTGGACGGGCAGCCCTGAGGTGATGCCGGTGCTCGCAGGAGACCGCAAAAGCAGCGGATCCAGCCTGAGTGCACCTGGGATGCTCCTGTGCTGCTGCTACAAAGAGGATGTAGCGTCGTGTTTTTTCTATTGGGTGATTTAATGGGATACAGGTTTAAAAACAGAAGTAGAGACACATTAGCTCTGTAACGCACACATGATGTGAGCTGGGATTGAGGTGAGACGTTAGGAGAAATGAGGACGATCTCCCTGTACTCCTTATCGCGCCATGGTGAGACGGCGACGCTCCGCGGCCCTATTTATAGGCGGCACTAGAGCAGAATATTACCCTGCACAGGCTCCACGGACGGTCAGCGTGGGTTCATCCACGCACATCGGAGCTGAACGGGGGTGGTTGGGCTTCGTCGTGGTGGGTGAGAAGTAGAATTAAGAGTGAAATGAGAATCCTGATTGAAACAATGCGAGAGGCTGCGGATGGCGCCCCGTGATGGCTTTGCATCCAGAGTTATTTTCTGGAGAGCTCTTGATTATGTAGGGAGAATGCTCCAAAGAAGTGAAGCAATGTGGAAGTTTAATTATATGTCCAGAACTGTACAGAAATGATAGCTAACCATGAGAAATTAAGTTGGATATTACTAATTATATGTGGCTGAAAATAAAGTGAAACTGCAGTCATTTTTACTAGGGGCATTTAAAAAAAACCAGCACCAACAAGGCCTGTGCGCTCCAAAGAACAGGCTGTATAATTTTAATGATATTTCTTTTAGCATTCTTCCACGGTCAGCGTGCGTAAAAGCCGGAACAGACTGGGGCAGGTAGGATCTGCTAAGGCTGTACCTTGGAGGGCTGGTGTAGGAGGTACACCAGCACAGGGGAACAGTTGTCTCTCCGCGTTCTGCTTCACCGTTTGCAGCAGGCCACCTCGGGGGGCTTGTGTTGCAGGATGTTTTCTGATGGCTGCGGCAGAGGCTCCATTGGTACCGGCATGACACCCAGGGGATGCTCTGGCTCCTCGTTTGTGAAGGGTTTGTGCCACGTCTGCTCAAAGCAGGGGTTTCAGAGCAATGTGGTTCTGCTCTTGGCAACACTTGGGAGGCATTTGCAGCAAAACCTGTTGGGCTGCAGCTTTCTTAACTGAAACTAAACCCAAGGAGACGACCAGTAGAGTTGCGGTTGCACCTTTTATAAACACTGTAACGGGTTGTGTTGGGGCTGGATGCTGCCGGTTCTGCCCTGTCGCCCCGCACGCTGTGACTCGGGGCGGCAGCGTTTTTCTCCCCCATTGACTTTGGCTGGTGGCGGTTTGACCCCAGAGCTGCAGAATGACGTAGGGCCGCTCCCAGGGGTGGTGGTGTGTGATGCAAAATGGAAGATTCATCTTTCCAGGGGGAAAATCGTGTAACTACCTCCTGCCAGTGCCCCGTTCTTGCATTAGTGTGAAAAAGTAAATGAAAGGTCCTTTTCGCCTATGTAATATCAGTCATTTGATAACTGCCTGTTTAATTTCTCGTCAAAAAATTCACAGATCCCGATTCCTTTATTACCTGGTTTCTTTTAGATGAATATGAGTGTAATGATGAGTACCTACAACTTCTCTTTCTGCAACATTATAATGCTTTTCATCTTACGACCCATCTCCTGCTATTACAGTCTGATATCTTATTTACCTAGCTGTGTACACAACAGATGTCCTCAGTGATAACTTGATCTTTCCTTCTAAATCTCTGTGCAGGAGATGTCAAATGGTATTTTTAAATATAGATTATCTTCTACTTTCCCATATTGAGTTTCATGTTGCCTAGTTACCTAATTTTCTAATGTGAGATTATTAGGGATTTTTTCCTTCCTTTTCTTGCTTTATATTCCTCTCTTATCTTGCTTGACCTAAATAGTCCTCTATTATCAGCGGATTTTGATGTCCTGCCCTTTACTCTTTTTTTACAGGTTGCCAGCAGAATACCAAACACTGCCAGCCCTAGCGCTGGTCCGTGGAGCGCGCAGCTGTGAACTCCCCAGTTTAGTAGTGACTCCTCCTTTGCTTCTGTCCCCCATCCGTGACTGCTGTTTCTTACACACCGCGGTACTAAATTGTCGTGGACATCAATCTGCTTAAAGCAGCTAATTACATAAGTGCCCAACCCTTACGTATGTGCTATGACCTTGAGATTCCAGATTTGCACTCTCACATCTTTTACCCACTTGCGTACAAAGTTTCACCGAGGTCATGTCTGCTAGCCCAGACGCAGCTCACACTTCAGGCTGGGAAACCCTTCTGGCTGCTGGTGAGTACCTGTCTGTACCGGTCGTCACAGGAATGTCAGCACATCTGCACGGACTTCTCATGGCTTTCATGATCTGTGTGTGTTTGCACAGTTCTTACATATTTTTCATTAAAACTTTAACAAACTCTGCCTTCCCTGGAGCAGTGCAGCCACAGCTATTGCTGTAGGTGCTGTTGCACATCGCCAGTCTGTCGCAGCTTTGCAGACGCGCAGTTCCACCCTCCGCCGCCCCTGGAAAACTTGCCTGGCTGTGGTGGCAGCAGCTGGTAGGGATACAGGCCCCACCATTTCTTGTGTCTTGGGCATCCGGCCGGCTTCTTGCAGGCAGAATCCAGTGCCTCCGCTCGCAGTGCGCTCCTCCCTGCTCTTAAGAGCAGTAGTCAGCTCCAAAGTCAGAAGCCAGATGGACGCATCCTCTTAGCTGAAGATCAGTGTCGTGCAGCCCATGCGAGAAGCATCTTTCTCTGAAGGCGTGAGTGCAGAAGGCTAAAAGATTGGAAAATCCTGAATTCAAATCCTGGATTACCCAGATGCCACAGTAAACATATAGCTAGGAAAGAGCTCCTCTGCAGCTTTTCCCTCTCTGTAACACAGGTGGTTGTGAGAATGCTTCCCCAGGTCTTTCATACAGCGTGGGTGACTTAGGCACCGAAGTGAACTCCAGCAAGTGAATTTTAGTGACCCAATAGAGAGCACGAGCAGAAGCAGCCGCTGAGGTTCCCCTTTTTCTGTTTTTCTTCTTTCTTTTTTTTCTTTTTCCTTTTTCCCCCCACGCAATAGAGAAATGAGAGACCCTTCCATACACTTAGGTATCCTGAGATTGCCCCAGTTTTGTCCCTCAGCAGAACCAGCAAATCGACCCAAACTCCAGCTCTGCAGCGCCCGCCGGTACTCGTGCCAGCGCGCACCCAGGGGTGCCTTCTCCCTCCTGTGTGCTGGTGAGCTGTGAAGGTCAGGAGAGCTCGCGGAGCTGCCCTTGGGTTTTAGTCAGTCCCAGGAAACTCGTGACAACGGTTACGCAGTTACTGTTGTGGTAGGGGTTTGTGGGGTTTAAATGATTTGTGTATTGGTCCCTGGATGCCTTCTGTAGGCGTGCAGAGCCCCAGGAGCCGTGTGGTGCTATTGCTGTGTGCGTTTGTCACTCTCGCTCCTGGTGTCAGGAGGCTCTGTAGCACGGTGTAACTTCTGCTAACGCTCCATCACGTGCACACGCATGGTCTGGGTGGTCACCGCGCTCATTCCAGTTGTTTTTGTAGTTAAAACAATTAGTCCAATTGTGTTGCTGTTCAATGTAATGCCTGTTACATTTAGTGTAGCATTAGGAGGGTCAGTTTATGTTACGCTTTTTAGAAACTGGAATTGTCTCTTGGATATGACAATGTACACACACTGAATGTGGTTTCCATGAAAGTCAGCCTGTCTTCTGGTTGTTAGTCTTGGTTAAAAGAGAGTTATAGAGCTCCTGTTTGAAAATAACATTTTCCCAGAGGAATGGATCATTTGACTTCAAATGTTAGAGTTAGGTTGAAACAGCCCTTACCCTTTTTCCCCTTAAAAGCCTGAAGTATTTCAGGACAGGTCTGGTTTGGCCGTGGTGCAAGGAAGTCTTAAACCCCCTTACTGCTCTGTCCTGCAAAACTGCAGAGAAATGGGTATCTGCATGCCAGGCAAATTGACTAGAAAGGTTGGTGCAGCATCTCAAATCAGCTTTAAAAAATCAGATTATAGCTTAAAATTCTCAGCCGTGTACATCTGGTTAATGCAGAGCCACCTACTAACAGAAATTACCTTGACAAGGTCAGCAGCAGTGAAGCATCGCCGCCCCTGCCTGCCCTCAGCGTGGCGGTGACTCCGCGCAGCCTCACGGACTGAGGTTTGCTCCACGTCAGCCCGGCAGTTCTCGCTCCTCAGCGCAGGTTTTCCTCCATGCCTGCAGCGTTTCCCTTCCCACCCGTTCTGCCTCTCCTTTCAGACCGTGAGCTTTGTTACTCGAGGTTCGTTAGGATTTTGGTTTCATTGGGAGAGCATTTTGCTTTTAGGATTTTATTCAGTCGTCTTCCAGGGGCTGGGCTGGTTTCGTTTTCAAATCTTTTTAAAAACTGATCTTTTGTTTGTAGTTGGAAGTATGTATTTAACCAGCTAAAACTGGAGTGTTTCTCCCTTTCTGTGTAAGTGCTGCGTACTCCGGTGCTCGCTGTGGGCTGTAGGATGTGCTGGTTCGTGACTTCGCTCCGTAGCACAAGTGCCAGCGGGGTCCTGTCTGCGGACCTCAGTGCCCGGGCCAGGCTCTGGTTTACAGGAGCACGTTCTGCTCTCCAAGCTGACAGCTTATTTCCTCAAAAGGGGTAAATCAGGATCGGCCCTCTATGTACCAGAAGCAAATACAAAAAAAAAAACCCAAAACCTATGAAAAGGAGGTTAATTTACTTGTGTTTGGTACTGCCGTGGCTAAATATACGTTTGCTTTCACACGTGAAGTTCTTTCAAGGTGGCAATGTTTTCCACAGTCATCTGGAAATAGACTAATTTTGGTATTACATGGACTAAATATTATATTTAAAAGTTTATATACTGCTTTTCTTCAATGCACTCAGCTCACGCTGCTGTCCTGGTTCTCTTTGACTACGTTTCTGGTTTTTCCTGACATCCCAGCTGCCCTTGCCCTGGAGGTGAGCGGGCAAGGGGAGGCCCCTCTGGCTTGTGTCCGTGTGCGGCTCAGGGGTGTCGTCCCTCTGCCCGCAGAGACTGGCAGATACCTAGGAAAAGAGCAGCGACCCTGGGACGGCTGGCTCCGGTGAATCATCCTGTTTCCAGCTCTGAGGATAAATAACAACTTGTTTATTCTCTAGTGTTTATCCTGACACAGCTGCCTCGTTCCTCTCCCTCTTGGTGGCCCAAGGAGGGCAGAGGGACCAGCAAGTGTTCCCAGGAGCCAGCCGCGTGCCCAGGCGAGAACACTTCTCGCCTTGCCTGGCCGAAGCCCTGCAGCCACCCTTCACTGCCCGGAGCAGAGCTGCTGGGGGACAGTCCCATTCCTGCGCCGGGGTCAGCGTGGCGACGCATCGCCTCCCCCACTCCCGCGCCTCGCTGGCACTCTGCTCCTCTCTGATGTTTTACACCATCCAGGGTTTGGTCCATCTCTGAAGAGACGATCTTTCCCTGTTAAATGGAAGCTCTGGAGAAGCGGCTTTTAGGCACTTGTTTTTGACTTCCGAGTGTATTAATGATTGGGTCGTTGCAGTGGATGGAAGGTTACCTGCTGACTTAAGTGGAACGTGGCTCAAGTGCCTCTTCCGTAACCCAGTGGGACAGATGGAGAGTGCCTGGTTTCACCGAGCCATGCGTGAGGCTGCGAGGTGTACGGCTGTTCCCAGCTGCATCCTCCTTCTCTAGCATCCTTACTCCTTGCAGAGATGCAGTCTATCTAAAGATCTATGGGAGCTCCTGTTTGAAGTTGACTAACAATATATTTTCCTTTTTTTCAAATCCCTTTCTGCTTGCTAAGTATTTTTTGTATTTTCTCTTAACCTGTATTTTGTTCAGTGCATAACTTAAAATGTGCGGTATCAGTGAACTGGGTATTTTGGCTTCTTGTTTCTTCATCGTGTTTATTAGCTGTGAGAAGGCATTGCTCTTGTGCTGCTTACTGGGTGAATTGTGAAATCTGTGAAAACTTAGGAAATAATTAGATATGCAGCAGTTCATATTGAACAGTGATCTGGTGGCCCTGAGGGTACTAGTGGTAAATTCAAGAGCTTTTCTGGTGTTTAAAAAAAATATATATTTCCATTATTTCATATCCAAGTGTATAAGGGAAATACAGCAGTTCTGATCTCCTCACCAGATTTACAAATCAGCGAAGGTTTGCCTTGTGTCCTTCCTTGGTGTCTCTGTTGGGAATTTACAGAGAGAGTTTGCCCAGAGCACCGGGGTGACACACAGGGGTGCTGTGGAGGGAAGCGCTGGGCGGGCTCTGGCCCGTAGCTGGGACGCTCGGGGGGTGTCTCCGGCTGTCATCAAACCTCTGCAGACTTCAGGGGCGACACCTGGCCCGGCCCAGGCCTAAAATTGTATTGGGGGGGCCAAGCTGGCTGTATAACTTCACACTCAGGAGGTTCGCCCGCTGTGGCTGCCGCTGGGCAGTGGGAAGCCGCGGTTCTGCAGGAGAGCAGTGGTGACTTGGTGTTGCTGAAGTTGGTGCTACTCCAGCTTAGAACTGCTGTTCTGACTTGTGAAAGCCTCGGATTTTTAACTAAAACTGACAGCAGTAATGCTCTTGTTTTGTCTTTCATATCTGTGTGTAACTCCAGCCTCTTACGTGTGTCTCTCTGCAGCGCTTTCCTTTAAAAAGACAAAATCTTACGCTGCTGTCTTGTCTCTCAGTTCATTAGGAGAGATTGAAGGTTCACGGATGAACAGCAATAATTAAAAAGCACTGCTCTTGCCGAATCCTGCAGAGCTCCAACGTAGTGAATTGCCGGCTTCCTTCAGGAAGGAGTATAAGGCTGAGTTAATAACCCCCAGAGCACATAATAATTTCCAGAACTGTTTTTTATTTCCCTTCCACATGCTATGATGTTATCATGTGGTAGGAATCCATACACCCAAAGTAATTCCAGCTAATTCTGTGACAATACCTGTAAGTGACTTGTGTTCATTACGGTTTTCCCGTGCCAGTTCCTGTTCTCACCGTGAGTATTCGTTCAGTGCTGCCCACTCCAAACCTTAAGAAGGCCCGTTGTGTGATACTGAGTGCTGAATCTTAAAGAATGGTAAAGCGATGTTTGAACACCTCTCTTCTGAACTCGTTTCTCATCTCTGAACTGGTTATCTCTCTCAGCTTTCTCTTCCATAGCAGTGTGCGTGCCAGAAGCTTGCCCCGTGTGAAGAGCAGCACGTTGTCCCTTCGGTTGCTGTGGTGCAGAAGATCTCCCTTTCACCCAAAGCTCTCGTGCTCTTTCCCAGGGACCATTTTCCCATCTGAGATCATGCTGGAGGGCTCACGCTTGATTCCATGAGATTCTGGACCTCCCGCCCCCGCCAGGACCGCCCTCGTCACGCAGATGTTTGTGGGAGTGGAATGGTGTTAGTCCTCTGCGCTGTCACTTCGGTGGGTACCGCAGCCTGTAACCCTAAAGCATCCTCGCAGTAAATCTCCAACAAGTCTGGTACTTTGATCATGGCTTTGCCTTCTTTCTAAATCAGTTTATGGGCTCACTATTAAATAAATGGGCAGAGATGGGCTGAAGTTAGGGAGGGGAGTCCCAGCAACTGGCAAGAAAAGGTTATTTAAACTAGGGTGTTTAATAATGAAAAATCAGATTAGAAATAATCTGATGCTCAGTTTTTTCAGGTTGAAGGAGCAGCGTTTCCTTAGAGCTTGATGGGCATCTAACAACGTGTAAATGTTTTCCTTTGGGAGACTAATCAACCTTCCATTCAAATTTTTGTCTGTTGCTGTTAAGTGTAATTTTTTATCTTAGATTAGAAGTGGGGACACATCTACTGAGAAATAAAAAAAGCTGTCAAATAGAAATGTCTTTTTTCTGTAACCATGGTCAGCCTCCAGAAAGGTTCCTCCCCATCAGTGTCCTTCCACGTTGCCCGGTTCCTCAAAGCTGAGCTTGATGAGGATGACTCATTCTGGAAATTAGTCTTAATTCTGAAATCTAAAGGCAGTGTTTTTGTTGTCACAGTAGAGTCTGTTATTTTCAAGCTCATTTATAAATTGAATAAATCCAAGAACTGACAATCTTTGATAACAGTGCTGCAATTAAATACTGCCTTTTCCACTCTCCAATCCAGCTGTGTTGTGTGTTCATGCGGAAGAGGGTTGGAGAGGTAGCGTTAAATAGTGATTTAGGGATGTTAATAACATGTTTTAAATGCTGCCATAAAGTGCTTTTGGATCATACGATGCCATCTGTGTTACAGTGATTGTAGTTAATTATACAGGCATGAATTCCTTGGAAAAATGGATGGCATTACTCAGACGGTTTGTTTGTGATCCGGATAATGGCATGACACAATATTAAGCTGACAGAATTAAGTCTGAAATGCATTCCTTGCTAACAATCCTCCACAAAGCAGTGGAGTTATTCGGAGTTGCTCCAGTTTAACTGAGAGTTTGGCTAGGTGTACTGTTGGAATATCATTGCAATGACTCCGATGTATTTTTGTACCTTAAGTGTTCTGGAGTATCTGAGAAAAAAAGAAAATTAGCTTCCTACATAATAGCCACTGTTTCTAATTAATTATTTCACTTTCTGCAATTTAGCCGTAGGAGATGTAAAAGTTAAACAGGTGACGTGCTTAGGTGACTTTAAACTTGTGGGGTTAACATAGCATGTTGAGATGTAGTAGCAATTACGTCTTCTGGTACGGAAATTCTATTAAACTCTTCTGTTCTATTATAAACTATTAACATAATAGACACCCAGCTATGTTTTACATTTTAAAAAAAGCCAACAAACTGTAAAACTTACGGTGGAAAATCAGTGGATGTGATTTAGACACGCATGTGTGTGATGCAGACAGGTAACGTACACGCACACGGTCAGCCTGCATGTAGGAATCTGCGTACGCAACGGATGCATCGCTTCCGAGGTGCAGGATTTTGCTTGGGTTTTGTAAACATGGTCCGCCCATCAACGAGTTAAAGCTGACTGTGGTTGAAGGATTAATCTTTGGCTAAATATTCAGGTCAGTCAGGATTTGACATGGGTCTGTTAAAGCTGTTGCTGGAATGGATCTAATCCCAACAAAACTTTGGCTGGACTTCCATCTGCAGAGAGCCATGACTGCGTGGTGGGGCTTGGGGGAGGCGGTGTTTGGTGTTGTGAATTTAAATAAGATATTATTTCATCAAAGATCGGTTTCAGAACCTATTTCACACTGGGAAGTGTTGGTTGGTTGGTTCTGTTTTTCCCTTGTGGAAGCTGAGGTTTGCTCGGACCCAGCCGGCCGCTGGTAGAGGAGTGCGTTACCTTTGCCGTGCGGGCGGCCCCCGAGGGATTCGCCAGCGTGTGGGAGTGCGTGGTGGTTCTTCTTCAAGACAAGACAGTATTTCGCAGTGAGCACTTGATCCATAGCAGGGCCCCGAACGCAAGTCTCTCGGCATCTGAATGAGTCTTCTGTGCACTCAGGCTTTGCTTGTGCTGCTGTCTGCTGCCAGTTTTGGTGGGACGTTTTGTTCCGAACCTGGAACTTTCTCAGCAAAAGTGTGGTTAAGACAGGTATGCTGCTTGGGAAGTTTGGGTTGAGTTACCCACATTTGGTTGTATTTTAGAAAAAAATTTAGTCTCAATTTTATCATTATCTAAACAGCACAGACAAAAAATTCCTCGTGGGATGCATAGAGGAAATACGGCACATAACCATACGTACGTGACAATACGGGGCTTGGCAGTTATTTCTTGATCTCAGCGCTTGCAAGACATGCTACCTGCTTACTGTATCTTTCTGTGTGATTTCCAACAGATTTTCTTCTCCTCACATTGCAGCTGCGTGAATAATGTACTGTATGTGACAATTGTTTGTACAGGAAAAAAAAAATCCAAGCCACAAACCCAGCACATGATGTGATAGCATTGGCAGAGCACTTTGGCTTACCATGAAATACCTTTTCAGAGGAAAACCCATTTTCTTGCATTCAGACCTACAGACTGCTGAAATCTAAATGAAAAATTGAGATTACTCAAGAAGAGCTTCCTCAGATGAGGAAGTGGGAACTCAGCCATAGGCAATATTACATTTTCTTTCTATTATAATATTTTGAGATGCACCAGAGACTCAAAAAGGTTTGTCTAAACTAATTAATTATAACGATTTGTCAAAAGTAGAAAAGAACAGTGTTCATAGGGCTGTATCATACACTTGAAATTTTCAGGATTTGTAAGAATTGTGTTTTGCTTAAGCTATGTTTGGCTTAAAATATTGGTAGTCTGGGTAGGAATTTATCTTTAAGTGCAGTGAAACATTGATTTCAGAAACTACTATCTAGAAAACACATTTTCCAATTAGCCTTGATGTCTGAATTGCAAGTCAGGAGGCAAAAAGAATGAAGAGCCGTGCTGAAGGCAGCGTATGATGCATTATTAATGCTATTTTCAATATCAAACGTGCCAGGAATCATATGCATAATACATCCTCCCAGAATCACGAATATGAAGACCTTTCTGTTCTATTAAGATGATGTGTCTTATACATGTCCCCCTCTCCATAACTCATTGCGCGTGCAAAAAAAAAAATGCAAAGGCAACGTAACTGGTTTTATAGGAAATGGCTTCCCTGCCCAGCACTTCCCAGCACTCCAATGTCCCCACAGTCTGTTAGCTGCGGGGACGGGACTTTTTCAGGGTCTGTGGTCAGTTTTGGCAGCTCAGCATCGGCCGGCTGGGCTCACCGCGCGTGAGCTCGCTGTGGAGCAGGGCACCGAGCGCCTGGCAGCGGCAGGCTCACGTTCCCTCGCCAGCACGACAGACCGTCTCTGCTGCGCTCTGTAGCAGCACAATGGTGTTGGCTGGGAAACATTTTCTGTGGAAAGACTTTTCTCCCAGTATTTGGGAGAAATATTCTTGTAAGACTCACGTTTGTCCACAGGTCCCCAGATGGCTTTTCTGTGCACAGGCGTGCCGCAGCAGCCGCTGCTGTCTCTGTGTTACAAAACCGGCACTTTTATTAATACAAATAACTAATTTTGCGGTTCCCAGCAATGATTCTTGTCCCATTGCATACACAGAAGCTCATGGTTATCCCTGGAAAGCTGCCTTACTCTGTCCAGCCTGATTTCCCATTGTTATCCCTGGGAATGACAACCCAGCATATGCCAAATGGACCGATGGCTCCAGACTGCAAATCCCGTTATGGCCTGCAGGACAATGGATACGGGAGAGGGCCTCTGTGTTGATCACCAGTTCTTGAAATAAAACCATTGCTTTTGGGTTTCCCCCTTCAATTAGTACAGTGACCCGGCCATTTGAGAGCTTTTGACAGGAAGCCCTGCTCCCAAAGGATGCGGCATGATCCCTGCCTGCAGCCAGAGGCTGGGAGAAGGGAGCTGGGATGCCCTTCCCCCTGGTTTGTTCCCGTTCTCAGCAGTATTTTTATCCTCTGTGATGCCCAGCTCCAAGAGAGAGGTGCCGTTTAAGGGTGAGGAAGCCACATCCCTCTGGGCCATGCAGGAACGCCAGGAGAGAACGGGCTCCTGCTCCCCCGTGTCCCTTGCACCCATCCCCCTGCCTCCTGCGCCGGGGTCTGACCCCACACCGCAAACTGGTGGTGAAACTTGAAATCAATGAAGTTTCGTGAATGTTAGAAATCATTCATAAGAATAAAGTGAAATTACAGTTAAACTCCTGAAGTGAGCATTTGGTAACGCTGAGGCTCCTCTGTCCCAGGCTGATTTTCCTTCCCCTCATCCCCCGGGAAGCACAGGATCAGGTCAGTAGGCACAGAGAGCTCTGGGCCCTGCCTTGCTGGTGGTGGGGAGGGGAAGCGGGAGCCCCCTGGGCCTCAGCCAGGAGCCCGCGAGGACGGGTCACCTCTGGTCTGTCACTCTCCAGCCTGTGCCTCGCGCAGCTGGGGAGGGGCGAGCAGGGGGTCCCTGCTAGCCGGGGCGGCTGCTGCCGGCCAGGGCTCTGCCGTAGCCAGGGACAAGCCCAGCGTCACTGGTGGGCACTGCCACTTTGCGACCAGCGCTTCCATCCCCGCCGGTTTCTAAGTGTCTGTGGAAAGGCTGCCGCAGCCACTGCCCCCACAGGCTCCTTCCCGTTCCGTGTGAGCAAATCCACAAGGAAAACAGCCTTTTTTTACCATGAGAGCGGGGACGTGCACTCCTTTCTTGCAGGTCTTACTCTGAGAACCCCTCCCTGCCTACCCCACGGTCTTTGTGCTGGGAAGCGCAGCGTGCAGAACCGTTTTCCATCGTTCTGCAGGTCTTGTTGCTATTAGTTCATTTGTGCAGACAGACCGTTACCAAGGCTGATCAAATTCCTGTCATCTGGATCTCTTAATCCTTGGATGTTATTCCTGGCTACATTCAGGTTTTATCATTATGTCCCTTTTCATCCCTAAAGATTTAACTGGAAGAGCCCTCAGCTAATTTCTATGAAGTCGTTTTTGCAGCAGGCTTTAAGTACTGGCCACGGAGCTGATTTTTCTCTGGGAAAATCTCATTAAGGCTTTGGCATTCCAGTCTGGAAGACATTTCCAGTGTCAGCCCCTTCACCCGCACTGCGCCGGTGCGAGCCTGTAGCATCGGTGCTGTCCCCTTTCCTGTGTCACCTCCGACTTCCCATGGGACACGTCGAGATGAGCCGCGGCTGGGCCTGCGGAGGCACTGGTGTCTGGGGACGGATGGCAGATACGGGCGGTGGCCGTGGCCAGCGAAGCCTTGGCACAGCTTGGCTGAGGGTGGGCGACTGCGGGCTCTGGCAGGCGTTCCGCTTGCTGAGGCTTGTGTTGTACTGCTTCTCCGTTCTTCAGGTTGTGAAATAACCTGGCTGCACCTACGGCATCTGTCATGCTAACATACTGTTTAATAAAATGACTGCAATGTGCACAAGCGCTTCACGCACTGCAGCGGGCAGAGTTCAGTGCCCGTGGCTGCAGCCTGCCCCGTTTTTTATCCATAAAGAGGGTTTTTAAGCCCTCCGTTGTAGATCGCTGCTGTATTGCATCTTCTCACACAAAGCAAGAATCTTAAATGCGAAGAACGTCTGCTCCTGTTTATAGGTTTTTCAGGCAGTGTCTGTAAATTTGTATTTATTTCTATTTCTTTGACCAGCCAAACACATTTCTTTTTATAGAAACTTCCGGGCTACAAAGTCACGTATCAGACTGAGAAACAGGAGAGTTCAGATGTTTGGACTGCCTTGCTTTGCTCAGCTAATACCAGGAATGTTATTTCTTTTCCCCGTTTTTTTCTCTGCCTGTTTTTTTATTATTATCGTTATCATAACACTTTTATTTTACTATTATGATTATATTGTTATTCTACTGTTATTTAATGTTACGCTGTTATTGCAGCTGCCCTGACCTGCTAAGCCTCTTTGCCCGTGCTTGGACAGGGGACAGTGCTGCTCTGTTCTGGTTTTGACTGAGTCATGATGAGCAAACCAATGCATCACACAAAAACATTGTTATCCGCATTAATAAGCTTAGTATTAACAAGGTTGGAAGTATTTTCCCAAATTTGAGCTTTTTTGTGTATTTTTTTTGTATCTTTAGAACAAGGATTTACTTCAAACTAGAAATGTAGTGGCAGTTAAAAGTGAACCCCAGTACTGAGAAATACACATAATCTGTTTGGGATGTGATTTTATCTAAGTAAGTCGAAGTTTTCCAGTGACACATTTTTTCATTAGATTTTACATTCTTCATTCTTCTGTAAATGTATATGTTTTTGTAAAATTCCCAATCGGTTCTGCTATTTGCTCTGAAACAACAAAACCATGTTATCCTCGTCCTTGGGTCAGAAATTGGGCCAAATCTTGTCTGAGAACTTTCTTGAAAACAGAGCCTTTACACCACTGGATTTCCTACCTCCTCTGTGTGTGAACTTTAAACCCCGTGCAGTTTTAAGGATCATCCAATCCTATGAATATTGTTTTGACCCTTCTCTTTGCTGATGGTGTTTCCCCATTTGGCATTACCGTGGACACGTATCTTTTGTGTGAGCTTGTCAGCTGGTCTAAGCAGCTGCTAGGAGACACTGCGATGCGGTCCGTCAAGTTCACCTCTGTGCAGACAACTCACAGACCACAGGGATTTCATTTGATTTGATGAATAGGTTAATTATTTATTTTTACAGAGAACTCCAGTAGAGTTATCTGAACCATGAGATGGATGCAGCATAAAAATGGCATTAACAGATAAAAAATGCCATCTTTGTCCCTACCTTTATCTGTCTTTGTCTCAGATTGCAAATCCTTTGGAGTGAGTTTGTGTCCTGCTCTTAGGCTCCCCATGCCTGACAGCTACACTAAGGTAGAATATGGGTTTTGCAGGGTATGAGTTTTCAATAGCTCTTATACCCTTTCCTTAATAGTATTGATTGTGACGCACCTTTGCGTCTCACTGACAATGTGATCTTCCAAATTGGGCACGGTCTCTAAAGGCTTCCATGACGCTGCTGTTTATTCTTGGGCAAGGTCTCTGTTGGAGAATTTTGAAATTAAAATCACCAAGTGCATGTAGCTTTTGGCACTGCACTTAATATTGTATGCTTTGCTCACAAATAGTGTATGTTGTCTGGTTTAGGAATGTGTTGGGATCGATGGGGGCGTGGAGCACCAACTACATTGACGAATTCTGTGAAGCTGGGTCCACTTTTGCCCAGTTCTCCACCATTCAATAGGATGAATTTGTTTGTCTCAGTCTCGTTTGCTTGGATTTGACTCAAAACCTCTTAGTGGGAATAAAACTCCTACGTTGTTGCCAGACTTAGACAAGCCTGTATAGATCTTAATTGCCGGTTTGGTGATGCACCGCACACTCCTGTGTGGAAAGCTGCTGCTGCCTTTGGGTAATCTCCACTTGCTTCTGGAGCTAGTTCCTTTTTTTTTTTTAACTTTCATTGTTTTCATCACGAATATCTGAAAAGTATTTCTAGGAAACCAAACATTGTTTCTCTTAAGACTTTTTTTAAAAGAACATACAAGTATTCTGCGTGTACCGAAGATAGTTTTCCCAGCCGCTGCTGTCTCCAGGCCGTGACGGCGCCAGAGGAGGGTGCTTGGTCGTCCCTCCCAAACATCCACGTCCTCTGCACTGCGTGAATTCCAGCGCAAATGGCGTGACAGAAAGCGTTTATAGTTTGTGATTTAAATGTTTTGTTCTATCAAGGTGTAATACAAAATATTATTACACCTGACAATGTGTCTAGCTCTTTGTCCAGGGAAGAGCCCCTGTACCTCGTGCTTCCTAGCAATGTCTTGTGTCTCGCCCTGCGTTTGGGTGTTGCGTTGCCTGCCCGCCTTCGGCGCTCTGACACTGCGTGTGTGATTTCCCTCCTTCCAGGCAAGGAAGAAAATGTAGCGGGCCGGAGGCACGGACGAGAAGCCCCGCGTGAGCGCTGGGACGAGGGCCTCCGGGCGGGACTGCCCTCCCTGCCGCGCGGCCTCACCATGTCCAAGAAGGGCGCCAGCAGCCGAGCGAGGGGGGAGAAGCCGGACGCCTTGGCCGCCTTGCAGGCCGCCAACGAAGAGCTCAGGGCCAAGCTCACCGACATCCAGATAGAGCTGCAGCAAGAGAAGAGCAAGGTGAGCATCTTTTCCTTTCCTTCCCCAGTTGTTAAAGCCAGTCTGCTGTTTGTGACGGCTGACCACTGTTTGCCCCGCTCGTGGCTGACCGGTACACAGCTCTGGCAGTAAATCAGCGTGCGTGCACCTGGAGCTAGCCTTCTGCGGGAAACGAGAGGTGACCCCTTCATTGCAGGTTTTTAAATTGTTCCCTTGTATTTATAACGAGCACATGGAACAAAAGGTCTCAGGAAGCACGGGTGCCTCGGCAACAGAGCTCTTGGTGGGAACGTCGAGCGGGGAGGACGGCCAGGCCCCGGGCGGGCAGGGCTTGCGACCGGGCAGCGCGCTTGCTCCCGCCATCCAGGGAGAAACGAAGTTGAAAAATCATGTCGCTAAATGCCAGCAACAGATCTGGAAAATCAAACATCTGCTCAAAGCAGATGGCGTAATCGTGGCAGTGGGCTGAAAGCTGTCCACGTCCTTTGTTTCTCTTGCTACAAATTTTTCTAGTAAATATTTACCTGTTTGTGAGGATGGCTACGTTGCGGGTTTTGAATGAAATTCTGTGTTATTCAGAAATTGTCTTTGCTGACTCTTCTCTTTCACGTTTACACTAATTTCATTTGGATTTTATGCTTTGACTGGCTGCTTACAATTTCCAGATGTGCGGTAATAAGCCTCAGCTCTGCCTCCTGCTCTGACTGCCAGAGTTTACGGAGCCACAGTTTCACCCTGAGAGCAGCGGCTCGTGCAGCTTGAGCCTCACCTTTAAGAGCTTCAGACCACTTCTCAGGGAGGGCATGAAAAATTGATTTCCTTTTCCCTAATCCCCCAAATTAGTTTCTACTGATAAACTTTGGGGTTTTTTTTAATTCCAGAATGTTAATAGAGACATGCATTACCATGCAGGGACAGAATGATATTCTGCATTTTCCCACTAATTTGCATCATTGTTAGGCATTGTCGATTATGAATTTGATTTTTAAGGAAGCTTCTAAGGGAGAGTGTGTGTATGTATATATATATATATATATAAATAGAACATCTATTAATCCTTTTGTTGTGGAGCAGCATTTGTGGTTTTAAGACTGAGGATCCTGTTTGCCTTCTCCCTGCCCTCCCCAGCTACTTCTCATCACGGCTTCTTTTGAGTTTACGGTATGGTTTTAAACTGAAAAGTCATTTGACCCTCTGCGGTCAGATACAGCTAGTTATTTGTACTGAATAATTCATTGCTTAAAAAACATCTGATAAAGTGCAATTGTTTGGGGCTTCACCGTAGCTTGTGCAGAGCTGTTCATGTCCTACATACGCAGGTGCGCACAGTGCAGCTTGGGTCTGCATGCCTGCGCGTGCCAAGGGAATGGCTTGGCCTCTGAATCCATGTGTTCTTTTGGGGATGTGGTGTGAGAGCTTCTGCAGATACCCAGCTGAAAAATAAAGTAAGCACCCAGACTTACTCCAGAAGATACTGGCTAGTTGCGGAACGTGCATTACCGTAAACACTGGGCTGTTTCGAGCAGCAGTGACACACACGTTAGCCTGGTTTCCGAGCATCCGCTTCCTGTAGGGTTTGGATACGGATGGTTAATTCACCTGGGCTTTGTGCTTCTGGCATAAATTTATGATACTTGTTTGTATTGTGTTAACTCATGCTTTTAGGGCACTGAACTGGGCAAATTAAAGAGTCCGTAAGATTGCAAGGCATTATTATTTAATTCTAATAATAGGGTACGGTGCTAAAATCAGCAGTGGTGTCTAGGCTTTCATCCTCAATATCAATAATTTGCAAAATTACAATGATGCACTTTTATTTAGCTTTTTTCTAAATATGCAAATATGTCTGCTTGTTTCCAGGGAAAGAAAGGTCTTTTCTACAAATGTGTTAGCGTGCTTTTTCTTATTTTCACAAGTTACTTTTTCTTTAAAAGAATTCTCTGTGATGTCACAGTTTTTTCTTTATACCTGCATGGTTGGTTCTGCAGCGCTCTCATCTGTGAGGCAGGCTCAGGCGTATTCTTAGCAAGGAAACCTTATTGTGTCAGCTGCGGAAGAAAAATGCATCTTTACTGCACGGAATTGACCAGAACATTTTTCCCAATAAGCACTTCCGTAATTAAATACAATGTAGTGAAGACACGCTCAATTTTTGCAGTTAAGTATGTGCACAGGCTGTTTGCTCTGCCTTTCCTGCCCTGTGCAAATGCTGCAAGTGCCGCTGCAGACGCACACTGGGAGTATCTTCTGGTGCAATACCTGCCGTTACGCAGCAACCGCGTCAGTGAAACGCTGAGGGGGTCGCGTTTTCCCCCAAGACCCCTGGTTCTCATTTGGAGCCCAGAAAATCGCTGACGACCGCCTGCCAACTCTGCCAGCTCTTCTGGTGTGTGCGCAAACCTCCCGGGCAGGGCTGGACGTTCACCGGGGCCACGGCCAGGATCGCGGACAGTGGGCTGTGCGCGGGTGCCTAACGGAGCGCGGTGGTTCACAGCCACGGCCGCCCAGAGACGGGCTGTATCCTAGGGACCCGAGCCATTGCCACCGGCGGTTTTCATTGTATCAATGACAAGGGGAACGCTCGCTGGTGCTTCTGGAGAGAGCATGGATCTGTCGGGGCTAAGGCAGAGTCGTGCCCGCAGTATTTGTGGCAGATGTAGAGTCTTCTGCAACCCCAAATATCCTGACTGTGTCACTAAAGATCCCCACAGGTACCTGCCAGAACTCAAGTCCAACGACAGCCGTGGCAGTGCGTTGAAAGTATTTGCCGTAAATTGTAAAAAACCTTTTCTAATGTGTATTTTCTTCACACGGAATGCTTCAAGAGCGGAAATGCTCTTTTCTAAGTCTACGGTATGAAGGCTGTGCAGCAGAGCTCGGTCACCCACGTTTTACCTGGAGCCTCCTTTAAAAAGTGATGTTTAATATGTAATAAAGTATTTGATCATAAAGAGTGAACAAAATGCCGGATACGCAGTTCTGCGTGAGGTACTACTGATTGACTGGCTTTCGTCTGGGGCACAGACATGCAACGTTAAGCTCTAATGCTGTAAAGTGATCCGTACCGTTTGTAGGTAATGTTGTAATTCGTATTAATCATTCTGTTGATTAAAAATACTTGTTTGATTTTCCTTGTAGGTCAGCAAGTTGGAAAGAGAGAAAAATCAGGAAGTTAAGCAGATCAAAGAGCACGAACAGCATAAAAGTACAGTGGTGGTAACAGAGCTCAAAGTCAAACTTCATGAAGAGAAAATGAAGGAGCTCCAAGCTGTTCGAGAAGCACTTCTGAGGCAGCATGAGGCTGAACTGCTTAGAGTAATAAAAATTAAAGATAATGAAATCCAGAGACTACAGACCCTTCTCAATGCTGTACGCGATGGGGCTCCAGACAAGGTGAAAACAGTGCTGCTCACAGAGGCGAAGGAGGAGGCCAAGAAGGGGTTTGAAGTTGAGAAAATAAAAATGCAGCAAGAAATTTCAGAGCTGAAGGGAGCTAAGAAACAAGTGGAGGAGGCTCTAACTATGGTCATCCAAGCTGACAAAATTAAAGCCGCGGAGATAAGGAGTGTGTACCACCTGCATCAAGAGGAAATCAGCAGAATTAAGAGGGAGTGTGAGAGGGAAATTCGTAGACTGGTACGTGTTGCTCTCTGCATCTATGTTTTTACTAAAACTTGTGTTATTCATAGCGAGTAAATGAAGCTCAGTGCTCGGCTCAGATGAATGGATAAGGGTGGGCATTCGCACTTCTGGAGCTTGCTTCAAATCTTTTACGTTTACTGGTAGAGATGTCAAAATGGTTTTTAAAAACAATTAGGATGTTTTGTAAGGAACGTTTTTATTCACGTCAGTGCCTATTAATATTGCTCACATTTTGCCTTGTGTTACTGACTGGTTAGGGGGACTCTACAAAACAGTTACTTTCCTTGGCCAATGCCTCTGACCCAACCCTTTGGCTCTCGGGTGCACAGCGTGACTCTCAAAGGCAATAGACATGCTCATGGCTTTGGAGTGTTCCTCCCATGTGTTTGGAAACTTGTTGGAGAGGTTAAATTGGATCATAGTGCTTGAGAGAGGGGGCTCCCTCAGAGAGTGAAGTCTTCACGTGAGAGCCGGGCAGGCCACCAACACGTTCTGAGTTTTGGGAAGATTTCTTCTCCACTGCCATCTCAGACACTTGCCTTACGATTCACGCTGTCCTGTGAGCACACAGCTGACTTGCAGGACTGTATCCCTTACCTGTTGCTGCCATTTCCAAGGACAGGGGAACAAATGTAACACCCATACTTTCGTGGTGCGTATTTTGGGTCTTATCTCAGTATTTATTTCAAGTTACCGTATTTTTGTGTTGCCATGCTTATTTATAGCGTTTGGTGTCTCAGTATAAACTCATCCATGTCTCTTCTAAGTCATTATCCCTTGACTATTATCCAAATCCTAAAAAAAAATTTAAAATGCCGAGCCAGCTTGTAGACTGGCCCCAGGTCCACGCGTGGCAGCGCAGCGATGCTTCGCTGACCGCCCTGCAGAGCCTGCCCACCCGAGCTGGCACAGCATCGTCTGTGTCCTAACGAACCGGAGTGACTGGCACTGAGGGGCACACCGCTCCTTCAGTCACTGCAGCGTTACGGACCCTTTATTTAGCCGTTCTCTCAGGCTTTAGGCTATTAAGGGTTTTTTTCCCTTTATAGATTGTTTTATTTTTATGAAGAGGATATTAAAATAATTTATAACCAACTGATCTATTGATACTGTTCAAATATCCTGCAGTGTAAGTACTTTCTTCTCTGCAGACAGAGGACTGGGTGCATTGATTTAATACATAGGATGAAGGGATGGCTAATGTACATCCTAAATAAACCTGCTGCGCTACACGCAGCGCCCACGCTAATGGCCTTAATGTAGATGCTGTAAAATAAATGTGTTCTTAGTTATAAGGAATAGAGTGGTTTGAGGTTATCTTTTCTAAATTGCCTTTGAAAATCAAACTTTTTTTTTTTATTCCTGCTTGAAAGAACAAGATTATCTAACTGTACTAATTAAATTAGATGGCGGCATCATTTTACCAGTCCCCGAGTGCTTCCTGAGTGACTGTAAGTACTCTCAGCGCCACTGCCTGCGACTGGTCTCAGCGGGAGCTGCTGGCTCCCGGCTCCTTGCAGGGAGGAGGAAAGGCTGGTGCCACGTCATCTGATAAAAGCTCTCCTCTCCATGAAACTGAGGCAGTTCTCAAAATGCTTAAGCTGTTTCTGAAAACCAGTGCTTTTTTTTGCGTTTTTAAGGTAGGGACCACCAGTAAGGTGCCATCATTGAGCCTCCCTGGGGGTGCAAGGAGCTAGAGCGAAACACAGAATGGCCCGACGCGAGCGGGTCCGGCTGTCCCACCGAGTCATGGGACTGCACCTTCGTGTGACGGCTGCGGCAGGCATCCAGCCCCAGAGTGTTAATGGATTCACATCAGCATTCTAACAGCCCGTGATTTGTGCGCAGTCCATTATTTAACCATTGGAACCAAGGGGGGAAGTAACCTCATTCTTATTTCACACCTAGAAAAATACTGCTTTTTTGTTTAGTCAGAATAGAGACAGACAAGTTGTACTCACTCCTGCTTCACTTTGTACTGATGTGAAGTCCTTTAACATAAAGTGATTTTTTGAAGTTATTTATCTCTGATAGGTACAGTTTGTCATTTCCAAGTCAAGTACATCTCTACAGGTTTAGCTCATGGAAAATACTTCTGTACATGGTCAGACAAAGATTGTTTTACAAAGGTGAGTTAGCGCTAATCCATTATTCCCCTTTCAAATTAAAACTAGGGGGGGGTTATTTATTAGACAGAAGGGAATGCATTTGTTGATGTCTCACTTTAGACTTTTGGAAAAATGCTAGCTGGCCTTTAAAGTAACAGCTGTGGCAGGATGATGCGGCGTTATGCGAAAGGAACTGCACAGACTGGAAAGTGTTTGTTTTCCACTTAAGAAACGTTAGTTGATGATGAGTACCAAAGGTGTAATACCTGCTCTGATAGCTCACGTAGGAGCGTTGTGCGTGCAGACCCTTGGGGCTCCCTGCGGCGATGCACCACGGCCGCCACAGAGGAGGGCAGCGCTTTCGGCACCGCTCTGAACCTCCGTTCACGGGCACTTCCCCGAGCTGTCTGCTAGGCAGTGGTAAATTAGTGAGGGTGTCTGATGTAAAGCACAATATCGGATGAAAAGTGTAGGAAGCTGACTTTTTAAATATTAATTTCCTTGGTGATTGATTTAGTCTTTTTCTCTTTATTGCCTTATATGGTGAAAAATTACCGTCTGTGGTGTTACAAAGGTATCTCAGCAGTCATTCTGTACTGAAAGGCAGACACTTTATTCAAGGAGAACAATTCCTTCTTGCAAATGTGGATTTTTTTCACCATTTGTGGTTCGAGCCTCATTTACAACAGTATTTATTCCAACGGAACCGGGACTCCTGAAGGGTTTTGTTGTGTATTACAAACCATACAACATTACTCTACATTTTGGAGGGTCAGTAAGCCTCCTAGTTCTGAGGCACTCCTTTTGTGTCTTACAATCCAGTTTTAAAAACATTTTTCTCTATGGTCCTAAACAAGGACTCTGCTCCCTTCCGTGCTGCACCCACGCCGATCGCGGGGCCTGGGGCTCCTGTATGGCGGGAGCGCTGTGAAGCTGTTGGTGGGGATGTGAGGTTCCTGCTTTCGGCACCACACACTTCGTTTGGTGGCGTTTGCCAGCGGCACCGAATAGTCATAGAATCACAGAATCCCAGGATGGTTTGGGTGGGAAGGGACCATTCAAGCCCACCTAGCCCAACCCCCCTGCCAGGAGCAGGGACATCTCCAACCAGATCAGGTTGCTCAGAGCCCCGGCCAACCTGGGCTTGGATGTTCCCAGGGATGGGGCATCCACCGCCTCTCTGGGCAGCCTGGGCCAGCATGACACTGTCCTGAGCACGTCCTGAGCCTGCGGGAAGGATGGTGTATGTTTGAGGGTAGAGCAAAAGAGGGGAATGCAAAGTAGGACACGTGTGGGAAAAATCTTTGAGTCTTTCTTTATGCACAATTATTTCTCCCATCAATGTCTTCAAATATAGTATTATATTTAATTCTGTTAGGATTTTTTTTACAAACTATTCATTGAAAAATGAATACTACTCAAGGCCAGGCTGGATGAGGCTCTGAGCAACCTGATCTAGTCAGGGATGTCCCTGCTCCTGGCAGGGAGGTTGGACTGGGTGGGCTTTGAAGGTCCCTTCCCACCCAAACCAGTCTGTGATTCTATGATTCTAGTCTGATTAGTAATTTTAGTAATTACTAAATTAGTAATTTAAATTAGTCCTAAATTAATTAATAATTATTAATTTTAATCTTAATATAAATCCAGCAGTATCTAGCAATTTGATATGCTTAGCTTTATTTATAACACAGCCAGTTCTGGGTACTGCAATGCACACCTCCCCCTCCAATGGAACCGGTTTTCAGAAACAAACGCCCGTAGTCACCTGGCAAAGGAAATGTTTTGGTTCTCTGTAGCCTGAGTGGGACAGCAAATCACGATTTCACCTGCACCACTTAACCTTTCTGTACTGAACAGCCTGACACGGATCTCTCTCAACATCGTCCCAGTGACTTCAGAGGGACTGTGGTGGTTTGCAGGATGGTACGAAGGGGCCAAGCCCTGCCCCTCAGCAGCAGTCGTTTCAGCCGTGACGCTGCCGACGGTTTGCTGTGTCACCAGGTCCCCAGTAGCACGTGGCTGCGTGCGACCCTTGCTGTAGCACGTTAACTGTCTGGAAACGGGCGTATTACATTTACTGGGCGTGATAGAAATGTTTTCTGTTTGGTTGAGTGTAACTCAGGCTGGGAGAGCATCGTTCTTTGGCCAAAGCCGTAGCAGAATGGCATTGCAGAATGAAGTTTTTGGCAATACGTATCGCACGTGTCCTTGTTTAACTGAAAGCAGCTGGCGTGTCCTCTCCTCCCATGTCTGACGATTTGGCAAGGGCTGGAAGCATGGTCACGCCCTGCTGACAGCGAGCCCCTTTGGTGGGGATCCATTCTGGAAGGGGACGTGTGAGGAGAGGTTTCTGGGAGGCACCACTGTCCTATGTCATACTGGCTGTGTTCCCATCGTTCACGGTGGCGGGAATCAGTGCCGATGTGGAGCTGCAGCATTGTACCACAGCCCGACTTCCACGTGGAGCACGTTACCGGAGTTTAAACGCCCGTGGGGAGCTGCGCATCCTGTAACAGCTCCAGCTGGAGGGTCTTCTCCTCTGCATGTACCACCACGGCCCGCCGATGCCAGGCTTTTATCCGCTGCGCACCGGTACCTTCAGAGGCAGATTTCTGGGGCGTGCGGCCATGCTCCTGATGGCGACTGGGAATTTGCAGTGCTGCAAAGGCCCTGGGAACGTCGCAAGGAGAAATTTCCCAGCCAGGAACCTAGGTATTGGTTTTACAGTCATGGTGGCAATAATGCATTTAAAAAGAATCACATGGCTTAAAACCAGCTGTGTGTCAGATGGTGCTAGGCATTGCACTGCGCAGCGCAAGGCGGGAATGACACATTGAACTTTGCCTGGGATTATGTTTGCATAATTGGCATCGGCTGCACCCACGGGCTGGTTATTAATTAGCGCTCCCACATAAATATTCTCCCAAGCGGAGGCGGTCTGCTAGAGCTAACGCGGGGATGCGCACGGCGCGGGGCACCCTCCCGGGTGGTTGGATGCTGCGCTCCGACGCACGCTGCCGCCCGTTCCCAAGCGCTGCTGGTGTCAGAAGCCATCAGACACGGGCGGGGAGAGGATCCCGCCGGTCCCGCACCATCGCGGCATGAGGCCGGTGTGCGCGACAGCCTGCCGGGGTGCGCGCCTCGCGACCGGCGCCCCTTCCAGTGAGTTGCAAGTTGTTTCTTGTCTTTGTGTTTTCTTAACGTCATTAATGTAGGAATAAATGTGCTAAATAATATTTCTCAGTGAAATGCTTCCTTCAATTTAACTGTTTGTACAACATTGCTGTTTAACAATGAGCTGCCAACACCAAACTTATGCATATTTCATGAGTGTGAATTTAATCATACAAAGGGAAATGTGAATACGGATGTTTCCTCAGTTGTTTAGGAAGATTGTGTTTAGGGTTTTACAGGAAAACAAACCATTAGTGAAATTCTGTGAAATTGTTTGTGTTTTCTCCAGTTTCTTTGTTCCTCCTAATTTAAAGTGTTGCCTCTGTTGTAACATGTCTTTGTTTTCATATATTTGGGACCAGCTACCAACATTCTGCTGATTTTAAACAAATAATCATTTGATGATGTGTTACCTTGTCATCTACACATCCATTTAGATTTCTCCCTGATTGGGTATTTAGCAGAAAGACCTCAGGAGGCATCTCTTTGTTTCACTCAAAGTTAGTAGACCATCACCTTAATGGAAATTTTTGAAAAATTTTTGAAAGCACCTTTAACAGAATGGCACCCAAAGTACACTGGATTTGCTCCATTTTACTACAAGAGTATAAATTTTGCATAGCCTTGAAGCACAGATTCCACGCAGGTATTTATGAGTTGTCCTATGTTGTCTTTTGGCAAAGGCGGGCTCTTCCTCCGGGGACGGGGCGGGATTTGGCTGGGTCTGTAGCTCACCTCTGCCTTCCTTCTGCCCCGGGCGGTGCAGCCCCTCGGGGGGCACCTTGGCTCGCGCCGTCAGCTGGAGCTGGCACCGCGGAGTTCCCCGGGCGTGGGGGCGATGGGGCGACAGGGTGATGGGGTGATGGGGCAGTGGTGCATGTCGCCTGACCTGGGTCTGGACGCCGCCTCCATGCCATGCAACGGCGCAACACCATGCCCCAACCCACTGTGTCCTCTCCCATGGAGTTTCTTTCACAGCTGGAAGCTGTAGTCGACCCCTCCACTTCCACTCATGACGGCAGTAATTTCCCAATACCATCGCTGGGTGTGTGTAAACTGCTATCACTTGCTTTCTCCTGTGGGTGGGCCATTTTCGCAGTTATTGGAGACAAAGTGCTTTGAGTGGTCTGTTAATTCACAATGTCGTTTTTTTCCAGGTTTACAGACAAAGCTGCCAAAGATAAAAGTATCAAATGCAGTTCTCACAAGGCAAAATGTTCTTGTTTCAAGCAGGCAACATTTTAAAAACTGGTCGTTTAAATTAAATGTGTAAAGTCTCAAAAACTTGTGCCAAAAATCTTACATGTGTATGGTGTCTGAAACCAGATGGACGGACGTTTTAGGGGATGTACAGGATGTCTTTCGCTCCCCAGATCATGATCTGTGGGCACATTTGGCAGCCCTGGGGCGTGTCAGGGTAATTAACGCTCTGTATTCATGTATAATGGATGTGTGTGCAGCCCGGCTGCGAAGGGCCTGCCGTCCCGCAGCGCCGTGCGTTATCGCAGCGCAGAGGCCGATCCGGGGCTGTGCTCAGGGATTTCTCGTTCCTCGGCAGGGCACAGGCCCTCCTCGCCTGAGCTCTCTGAACGGGCCCCGGGGCCTGGGCCTGGCGTGGGCCGTGGGCCGCGCGCCCAGCAGTGCCGGCTGCCCCTCCGGCCCCGGCGCTCCGCTCGGCTCAGCTCCCCGGAGAGGGAGGCTGGGGTTCCACGTAGCGTTCGGAAACATCCGAGTATGCTGTCCCTCAGAAAATATTCCTGGAGCACCCGCAAATTCAACGTGCCCAACCCAACGGCAATGAGCTCGGCTCTCGGAACGCAGCGGGAACCGTGCAGGCAAACAGGAAAGAAGAGAATTAGAGAGGGCTGGGCGTTTGTCATGTCAGTGCTTAATGATTTTGCATAACATTTATCATGCATAAGCAAAACCTTTCACGGAAAGGGGATAATTAAACAAATTGGTCACACGGGAGATTTTTCATAGAACAGAATCACAGACTGGTTTGGGTGGGAAAGGACCGTTAAAGGCCACCCAGCCCAACCCCCTGCCAGGAGCAGGGGCATCTCCAACCAGATCAGGTTGCTCACAGCCCTGTCCAGCCTGGCCTGGAAAAATTCTTTTGGAAAAATAATTTTAAAAATTCATGTTCCTCCTATATTTTGAAAATTAAAAGGATATTCAGGTTTTAATATTTTATTTTAAAATTATGAATCCTAATTTTCAAAAGGTGATGCTCAAGCGAAATGCTGCAAAATTGTTAAAACATTTGAGTGAACTAATCCATACTGTGCTATGAATATTAGGTTTTATTTTTTTTTAATATGTTCTGAAACGACACTAAGAGGATTGATTATTTCCCAATCATTTGAATGAAAAAAATTCCTGATGAAAAGAGAGATTTGCTTCTGGGTGTTCCCCAAAGGAAGAGTAGCACTCCTGAGTTAAGTGATCCGGTTCATGTGTTCGCTGTCAAATATTCATTGCTGTTCTGTTTCCAAGAGAGCGTCGCGTCTTTTCCGTGCCGCGGGCTGTCGGCACCGGGCGAGCGCTCCCTGGCCGCGTTCGGGGTCGTAAGATGCTCTGTTGTTGTCCAGCCGCTGCCTGCCTGTGTGATTGTGTTCTGTTCTCCTTGTAGATGGAGGAGATTAAATTTAAGGACAGAGCAGTCTACGTGCTGGAGAGAGAGTTAGGGGCGCAAGCCGGGCACACTCAGAGACTGCAGCTGCAAAAGGAGGCGTTAGACGAACAGCTCTCCCAGCTCAAAGAGTCTGACCGCCACCTGAGCAGCCCCAAGCGCGAACTCCCTTATGCAACCGGTGCAGGAGACGCTTCAGATCATTCGGGAAGCCCCGTAAGCACTTTCACGTGGTTTCACCTAAACGAGCGAGCAGCCAGAGTGACAAAACGGCACAAAGTGACAGAATCTTGATGAGCGCACCTGGAGCGAGAGCTTTCCCATAGCCCGTAGCGGTGCGGGAAGCCCGCAGCCGCGGTGCCCTGCTCCCGTTCCTGGGCCAGCCCCGTAAGGTGTAAAGTCAAGCCTTGCTATGGGAGAGCTTTTGCCCTTTTGTTGTTTTGTTTCCTAGATGGTTTGGTTTGGTTTTGTTAGGAGGGTGGATCTTTTCTGTTCTTTTTCTCTTCTTTTTCCTCACTGTACCATACTTCTGCCACCTGCCTTAGTTTGACAGTTCGACACACTTTTGCCAACAAACGATGCAAATGCATTTCTCACCGAGTCATGTATGTGTGCAAGCTTTCTGAACTGCTCATGCCGGAGCAGATGTACCAGGCCAGTCTACAGAGGGAACGGGGGAGGGCAGTCGGTGCACAAACGCACAGGACGTCCCGCCGTGTTCCGGGGGTGACCCACGGGTGGCCCGGGTTTCGTGCTGCTGAGTGCTCTTGCTCTCGGTGGACCAGAAAGTGAATGAAGTTCCTGCTAACCTGTTCTCTCCTATTTCTTTTCTGCAATGCAATATCCAGAACATTAAACTCTAGTCGCCCTTTCACAATGGCTTTTTAAATACAACTATGGCACCTTTCAGCTTCTGCCTTGATTTGCTAATATTAGAAACCCCTCCGTTAACTGACCTGATATATCTGACTTATGCACACTTTCTTTATTGCTGGTTCTCATCAAGATTTCTTTTGCAACAGCCTTAATTTTCCCAGTAGAAGTGTAAATACTTAGACATGGGCAAACCAATCTATTTCATTCTTTGTCCCAAGCCTCTCCTGCACCTGTTGAATGAGGAACCCTAGACCTCCCAAGTGCCACCAGCACTGCGGACACTAATTTACTTCTTCAGAAGTCCTAGAGAAGGGGAAAACTCTGTGGCATTTGTAAATAGATGTAACCTCTCTCTGGTTCTGAACGAGAACGTCTCCCTATATTTCTATGCATTTATAGTCTGATTTAAGCATTTTCACTCGGATAAAGTGTTACCCCTTGGGCTTTACGAGTGACCCGTTAGAACCCAATACGGGCCTCAGCTTTATGGAAGAAGAGCTTATGCAATGGTATAATTGCATGGATTTTCCCCATCTGTATTTTAGTCTTTTTAATATCCTCCTTAAAGTCCTCAGAGTGGGTGATGTGTCTGAAGCACTCAGTTCAACAGTGGCAAACATTGGAAACATTGCGTTGATTTTTTGTATTTTCTTTTCTCTTTCCAAGTTTACCATTTGTATTTGCATCTACATACTTCTGCATTTGCATACTTTTTTACGTTTTCTGTTGGTCTCATCCTGCAGCTTTCAGAGGCCAGTCAGGTTCCATAGATTGCACTCTGCCATATAATGATTTGAAATGTTTGGATTTGGGATAAGAAAGTTTGAGCTTTGAAAAATATTGATACTGCGTGTAGACTTACGAACAGTTATTTGCAGTTGATCTTTGTTTTAGGAACAGCAGTTGGATGAAAAGGATGCACGGCGCTTCCAACTGAAAATCGCTGAGCTGAGTGCCATCATCAGGAAGCTGGAGGACCGCAACGCGCTGCTGTCGGAGGAGAGGAACGAGCTGGTGAGTGCAGCGGCAAAGCCAGGTGATGGCTGCTTGTGAGCGCGCTGATGCAGCCGTGCCTCGCCCCCAGAACGCTGAGACATTTTCTCCTGTGCTGTTCGGAAATCGCTGCGGGACTCGCTGGCCCCTCCCTTTGCTCTGTATTTGGTGGCATGCCACATCACGCTGGTGTTTGCTTGTAAAACAATGAATTTTTAAGATGGCATTAGCTGGAATTATTTTTATTTATTTTTAAAATAAATACATTCCCCACGTGGTACACTTGTTGCACAGATTGAATATCTCATGAAGGAGGAATGATCTGCTTCCCAGCGGAAAATACCAAGAGTCTTTTATCAGTTCTGCTTTGCATTAGGAGAAAATACTGTTAGTGTGATAGTTAAAGAAAATGATTAATGTATTTGATGAAAAAAAAAACAGGTCTGAAGGTGTTAATTTTCTCTTTATCTTTCAGTTAAAACGTCTTAGAGAAGCTGAAAGTCAGTATAAGCCCATTTTGGACAAAAATAAACGCCTTAGTAGGAAGAATGAGGAATTGTCACATGCCTTACGTCGAATGGAAAACAAATTAAAATTTGTAACTCAAGAAAATATAGCAATGGTAAGTCTCTGTAAGTTCAGGATGGACATGTAATTTAGTGCTCGCAGGGGTGATGAGGTCAGGCACCGTCCCAAGCTTGCAAGTTCAATAGGAAACTTTCCCCTTTCTGGTGCTTGCTGAGATGCTCTGCAGAGCACTTCTGAGCGGTTTGTGGCTTGAGCATGTTTTGTTTTACATAAAATCTTTTATTTTAGCTTTGAAATAAATAGTTTGCATGAGCTTTGCACATTTTGATCAGGCGACTGCTCAGTCGCTGCCTGCTCAGCTCCCACGTGAGCACACATCACCCCGCTTCACCTTTTGTACCAGAATCACCTCGTAATCCTCAGGACATCAGCATGTGTGACTCTTCCCTTTTTTGTCAGTTGAATACTGTTAGTGGGCAATAGCTGGTAGCCAGTACCTGTGGCATTGCATGAATGGAGGAGGGCTGAGGTTGTCCCCATGAGTGCTGAGCTCCAGGAGTGCTGCAGAGCAAAACGAACCAGAGAAACCCAGAGAGAAGCGACACTGGTCACAGCTTGCTGAGTCCCTTCTCCACCCAAAGCAAGCCACACAGCTCTTGGCAGAACTGAAGAGCGGGTGAAGCTCAGCCTCCGTCTTTGATGCGATGGCCCCCCGTGCCCGCTGCCCTCTCCAGTGGCTGCGAGCTTCATGCAGCAGCCTGAGGAGCCGGAGCGCCTGCTGTGCGTGCAATCTAGATGTACCACTCAGCAAAAGCAAAGCGGGATCGCTGCCAGAGCAGCCATTAGGTTAGATGTGTTACTAGCTGTAAAGGGAAGGGTTGCGCACTCTCCTTTGGCAAAGCCTTACGACCATTTCCTCCTCTGCCCTGTGGGTTTCTTTCAGAGGCAAAGAGCTGGAACAATAAGGAGACCAAGCTCTTTAAATGACCTTGACCACAGCCAGGAAGAAAGAGAAGTTGACTTCCTGAGACTACAAGTCATTGAACAGCAGAATATCATTGATGAACTCTCCAAGGTAAGATGAAATGGTGCTGCTTCTCATGAGAGGTGGGCCAAGGCCACAGCGGAAGAGGAGGAAGCCTAAGTAGGGGTGCTTGGGTTTCTGTGAGCTAATGGGCGTAGCTTGCACCAGCGGAACATGGTAGGCATTTCTGTGATTAGTAGTGATTGAATGGAGTAGAAGTTATCTGTGCTGTGGTGTTCGGAGAAATCCTTTCAATCTGCGTAGTACTTGGGTGACAGAACCATTGCAGCACATCCAGTCAATGTGCTGATGGCCAGCTGCTGCGCCTGAGAGAGGACACGTCAGAGCTCCTTCAGCTGGAGACGGCATCGGGGCTAAGGATTGCTGTGTGCAGGGGCGGTTCTGCAGGGTGTGTTCTCAGTCTTTGGAAAGAGCAAATACTGAAATCATCATACTCCTCAATAACATAACTATTTTTTTTTTAATGTCTGTACACTTATTGACATTGTTTCATTCTTTTTTATTAGACCCTAGAAACTGCTGGCTATGTGAAGAGTGTCATGGTAAGAATGAAGTTAAATTCGTCCCCATCTTTGTAAGCTTTAAATTGCTGTTCATAAAAAGCAGGCAGGGTATAATAATATTTATCATCACTTACGTCTGTGCCTCAGTGTTTTTTCTCAGTGTGCATGTTATCAAAGACAGTAGCGGCAGAAGTTGTTCTCTAGAGAAAAATGTAGGGGTAGTGGAGAGGAAAGCTCTGGTGAGTGAGGAAAGCCCTTTTCACCACTACGATGACCTCAGAGGCAGGGGTCAGCGTGGTCACCCTGTCCTGATGGCCGATAGTGAGTGTTCCCCATCTCTGGGACAGCTCTGCCACGTTGGAATTGCATTTGTTTTAGAGTTTGATTGCCACTAGCTTTGTCTCACCCATACTGGCGTGTTCTCAGTCACTGCCCTTGCCTGCCTCACCCCTTTGCTGTTATCGGTGAGGATTTTGTGAAGTTAAGCCGCTAATATGTATTGACAAAATGTGTGCTGTTTGGTTCTTCATTTGCAATCAGCTTTCTTTTGCTATTTTGATTTTCATGAACTTGAAGAGTAACTCCTGCTTGTACATGGCAAATGTGGAAGATGCTGGGGTAAACTAACATTTGACCGATGAAAGCCTGGTTATTTCATTTTGAGGCAGTGGCCAGCACTGACATTGACATTACTGTTTCTTGATTGCCCAGTGACTGCTAGTACTGACAGTTAATTTAAATAACAGCTCTCTGAAAACAGCTAACGTATGTGTCTGGTTCTTTCAGGAACGTGATAAGCTGCTAAGGTATAGGAAGCAAAGGAAAAAAATGACAAGAATTCCTAAGGTAAAAAAAAAAAGCTTGTATGGTGACATGCTGATGGGCATTCTGGCTTCCCCGGGATGCTCTGAGCTCCTCGGAGCCGTGCGTGGGGAACATTCTTCTCCAGGGTCTGCAAATGGGTCCTGACCTTAAATTTGGGCATTCATATTGGGGGTATTGGGGTATTCTGAAAGGATCTGGCAGGGGTAGGGGAACCGTTCGCGTTGCGCGTTACGAGCATTTGCATGCTCTGCCTTTACCCCAGGCAGTCCTGTGGGGCTTAGTGGTATGTGATTGTCTTCAGATGAGACAGATTCTATGAATTAACACGTCTTAAAATCATCTTTTAATGGCACTGCCTGAAAACATACATAGGTTGTAAATAATTTATTTTGGAATTTAGAAACACGCAAAAATTGCTGGTTGCAAGGAGCAACAGTTATTGCTCAGAGAAAAGACAATGTTTGTGTATGAATGCTTGACAGGTGTCAATATAAATATTAACACTGTAGTGACATCATAAGGTGCAACGACCTGAGAGCAAGCTGTGTTCTACACAAGAAGCATTTAGGTGGCGCTGGAGCTAATGACTCTATAAATAACGAATTGCGGTCGATGCGAGATAACTCCTTAGCTCCTGTCGTCCTGCGAATGGAAGCAGGCCTTGGAAAGAGAGTTACATGTTGTCTCCTTGGAAAGTTATCCACTGCAAATTGAAACAAAAAGCCAACACCTAGAAATGTTTTTGTAAATCAACAATTAAAATTATCTTTAGAACTGTGCTTGAAATGTCGTCTTGGGCTTTCAAGCATTTGAAAATAAATCTTTCTCTACCACCACTACCCTCATTCTTTTAAACAGAAAGCAGCTTTGAGTGGAAACCTGGCTTTCTTCAAACTGTAAAAACACTGCTATGGTTGTTAACTTCAAATTTTCAAGTAGAATATTTCTTGAAAATCTAACTTTCCATGTGAGAGTTGTGGTAACGAGAGGAGGGACATCGTGGAGATGGCGATGGATTAACAAAGACATTTCAGTGCCCAGCTCCCACCTCACGCTGAGACAAACACACAGAGAAGTAAAAGGGTGCTCTGCCCCAGCTAGAGAAATCGGGAGGAAAATACATCCAAAAAAAGGCAGGGGCTTTGAGGTTGCACGCTGTGATACCTAACAAATACATCAGTTAGGCAATTTGAGTCGTTTTAGCTATCGGTAGAGCACTATCATGGGGTGAAAAAACTTTCCATGTATATACACGGAGAGAACTGGACCGGTTTCTCAAAACATAATGGAGTGAGAATTACCAGTAGTCTGGAGCTGGGGTTCCTCCGAAGGCGTCTGTGTTCAAATCCCACGAGGGCGCAGAGTTAGCCATGTGTCCCCCGATGCCGTCGGACGGGTGCAGCCGCACGGCACGGCTGCGCTTGCTGACCCTTCTCTCTGCCAGAAGCCGGTTGTGGAGACATTTTTTGGCTACGATGAAGAAGCTTCCTTGGAGTCTGATGGTTCCTCTATCTCGTATCAAACTGACCGGACAGATCAAACCCCCTGCACTCCAGAAGATGACTTGGAAGAGGTATTCTTCAAAAATATGTGTTATTTTGTTTTGAAACCTCACTACTAATTTTTAATGAAATTCCTGGGCTGTTCTATCATTTATCTGTCACCTCTCACCAGAAAATGTAAAATTTATGTTGAATGTAATACTGTGCATGTTGTTTAATACCTCTGGATGTCGAGTCTGCAGTAATGTCACAACCTTCAGCCAAGCTGGAAATATTATATCCTAAGAATATTAGATTTATAACGGGTTTCTAGATTAGAGGTCTAAAAAGACTGAGAAGTTGGACAAGCCTAGGAAGGTCTGTTCTCACGGAGATTTACTGCAGGCTTGTGCACCTGTAGTTTGGTCCAGGTCCTATTTGTCATTTCGACCTCGGCGCGGAGCACAGGGTTTGTGTTCCTGGCAGGAGAAGCAAGCAGTCGCACAAAGCACCAGCGGAAGGGCTGTCTCCTCGCCGGCGTGGGGAGGTGGTGACTTTTCTGGAGGCTCTGGGCACGGCGCACACTGGGTAGCTGGTAGTACAAACAGAAGTGATTATTCCTGGGATTTTGCAGGGCTTCCCTACAAATGCATTCTCAGGTGTGTGTCAGATCACTGTACCGTTACGTGTTTCTGGGTTTAACAAGAACCTCGTAACACACAAAAAATTGCTAATAACAACTTGCAGCCGTTTCATGGTATGCTGGCTGCAATTTTTCACCTGCCGTTTCACCAGCTTTGTGGGCTGTAATGAGATCTGTTAAAAGGGAACTGAAGAATTCCTGTCTCCACCATAAAAGATACCTGACTGGTTACCGGGTGTGTGTGGCGCTGCCGGAAATCTGAATGTGGTTTATATGTATGAGCCTATTTATTTTTCATTCTTGTGTTGACTTTTTTCCCTGTTCAGATAGTATGAAATTGATGCACGCAACCAGCAGTATCATTTCATTTCATGTTGAATGAAATATTCCAGCCAGCCTGACATGACAGCATTCACTGCTGGATATTGTAAGGAGAGTGAGGAAGATGAAGGGCTCTTTTCATGTTGATGTCACCATTTCTACAAGTATTAACTCTAGATCAGCGTTTTAATAATTGGGTGAGACTGTCAGGCTTGGCTTGTTCTCCAGATTGGAAACCTTTTGTTTTTTTCGAGGAAGTTGAATTTTCCCCTTAAAATGTGATGACTTTCCCTGTTACAGTGATAAAGGGCGAGTCAGTCGTTAGTATGTTACATGGGTGGCAAGTTTTTACCTTTCCAAGGCAGAGGGAATTATCATTTTTTTTTCTGTATTGCATTTTCTTGAAGTAAGTGTATGCAGGAGATGTTTGATGGACCAAAGAGAAGTAGTCTGACTGCACATGAACAGGATCCTTAGTGCTGTGCTTCCCAAACTGCATTTTGAAAATAATCATTTTGGCACTTCTTAGAGAAAGTAAATGTAATCGACTCTTATAATATTTTTTTTTACTTTAATCGCAGAAAAAAAAAGCAACTAGCAGAATGCATATTTGTTTGATTCCAGGGCATGGCCAAGGAAGAGACAGAACTGCGGTTTCGGCAGCTGACGATGGAGTACCAGGCTCTGCAACGAGCGTACGCCCTATTGCAAGAACAGGTCGGAGGAACATTGGATGCAGAGCGAGAAGTTAAGGTCTAAATGGCTTATATTACATGAAAATAAAGGACTGTAACTGTATGGGGGTTTCCAGTTGTACTTGCTCAGGTTGTTTTAAAGCTAAACTGGGGTCAGCCAGCCGCTCCAGCACGCTGCCAGCTGGGAGTGCGGGGTGGGGGACTGGGCTGGGCTGGCTGCTGAGGTGGGCTCGGGGTCTCGAACACCGACCACCCTGTCCAGCCTCCTCCGCAAAGCTCTGGCTGACTGGAGGAACCACCCTTAATATGTTTTAGTCTTTTCACCTCTGATCAGTTTAGAAGAAATTTGGACAGAAATTTTTATGGGAAATCCTTAAAATTAAGCTCTTTTTCTATAGAAATCTAGGACAGGTAGTCTTAAATACGTAATGCCTGGTATTTAATTCCTTCTGGATTCTGTGAGATTACATGATTCCTCATAAAATGTTTAGAAGGCTTATAGCTGAGAAAGATTCTTTTTCTTAATTAAATTACAAAGTGTCCTATGCTGTTCTGCCTGCCTATCTGCCTCACACAGCCCGTGCAGCTTCAAACCTTTGGCATAAAAGGTTTTATTTATTAAGAGTGTATTGTGTATTACAAGGAGCTGGCAGGACTTGTCATGCACAGAATGCATGGGTGAACATAGTGAACAAAGGGACAAACTCTGTTCTGAGCTAACAGTTTGAAGCCTAACAGGAGAAACATAACCGCAAGGTTTGGCTCTAAATTTGTTCTGTGAACGTGTTATCCAGGAATACCAGCCGGAGTACGAGGTAAGGGTGGCAGTGCTGGGCAGTACCCATATCATCCCACCCAGTGCCTCCAGTGCAGACACCTCCGCCGGCTACGGCACAGCACCGCGTCCCACCGGGCTGGCACCGTCCGGCCACGGGCCGTTCCCTGGCTCCAGTCAGACATAAACCAAACAGCCAAATTCCTCCACCTGAATTCCGTCTTTACAACAATATTTTGGCTTTTCTAGCTGTATAACTAGTCTGGTTTTCTTCCACTGAATAATTCAAAAAATTTCACCACTAATTTCACCCCTGTCTCCACTGGTGAGTATCTCAGCAGCATCCCTGGTCTCCCAGTGACCTGGATATATATTTGGCAATCGTGTATCATCGCACTCTCTGAATGCCCAAACTGCTCTAAAATTAACCTTCCCAGAAGCATACTCGCTGCTCTGAAGTGTCAGGGATTTCACAGGTAAAGAAAATCATAATGAAAAAAGACATACCTTGCTTGAAAAGTGACTTGGTCTTACTTTTTCTGTAGAGAATAATGCAGGTAATGCAAACAAAGAATATTATTTTCATTGTAAGCAACGAGATAAATAGCAGATAAATGTTTTGACGAACGAAAATGTTCTATAAAACAATATGTGACAAATTAAACAGCTAATAATAATAATGTTTATTGTCCACAAAACACGTGTAGGAAGATGATGTGTATTTAAATAACCCGCTGCAAGAAGCCATTTGCGTTTTGCTGTCCTACTGTCTACCTCACGGGATGCTGTTTGTGCTAATCGTTAATTAAGTCTCAGAATTATTGTCCTATCTTACAGACTTCTTTTTGTGATTAATGACTGATGTTATGTGTGTAGCTGTAAATTTATTCTGCCAAAGAATTTTAAAAATTATTTGTTAAAAGTGTTTGATGTTTTAAGTATTTTCTGTACCTGTGTAACTTTTTTGTCTTTTAGAGAAAGTTTGATTTATTATTTTTCTCTTTTTCCCTCGTATCCTACAGACGCGTGAGCAGCTCGAAGCAGAAATACACCGATCGCAGGCGCAGATAGAAGACCTGGAGAAGGCCCTTGCTGAGCAGGGCCAGGTAATGCGTGCGGCCGAGCACCGGCCCTTTCTCCAGCCTCTGTGTCAGGGGCGGGTGGGGGCTCTCGAAGCGAGCCTGTTCGTGTTCCCGTACGGTACTGCAGGAGCTGGTCAGGGCTTGTGGGAGTACGGAATTGTCCGGATGTGTCTTTTCTGTAGCTGTCCCTTTTCGTACCAGGGACGTGATTACCGTCCCTGTCAATGTGCGCTGCGGTCACCTGCCCTGCACAGCCCCTGTCACCACCGCGCCCCTGATTTAGGAGGCATTAACGTAACCTGTTGAGTACTACTCCAATAAACGTGTGAATTAATTGAAAAGAAACCACTTACAGTTTAAAACCACCTGGCACGCTGGCACTCACAGGTGATAAAGAAGCAGGCACACCTCCAGCTCTCGGATGGACTTGAGAGTGAAATACTGCAGACTGCAGATAGCCAGCCCCGGCTGGAAGTGCAAGAAAGGTTCCCAGGCTGTTTCTAGCTTGTCTTTTGCTTTTCCAGAAAAAAAAAAAAAAACAAACAAAAACAAAAAACAAACAAACAAACAAAAACCCCCCAAACCACCCCAGAATCATAAAATGTTTTCAGAGAACTTCAAAATAATACAAAATCTTTTGATCATTACCTTTCCAGCTTAGCCTCCTATTGGTAACCTTACTGATCAATAATGTTCTGGCTTTTGTGGCTTTTATATATCCATCAACCTAAGAAATCAGTTTCAAAATGAGGTTTATTTTGCCTAGTGTTCAGAAATACGTAATTTGTATTCAGTATAATTGAAATGTAATAGTAACTGCATAGCTAGAAAGATCCCTCTTAATGCAAATCTGTGTTTTAGCTGAGAGCAGTTTAGTGATCACTGGAGTGTTTCTATTCCATTTGTATGCTACAGAGTGTTAAAATAAGATGGAAAGGGTGAGCTTTTCTATCACAGGAAATAGTGGAATTACAATTTCATATGCCATATTATTCTGTCCCTCCTCTCTAGACGTGTGATTTCCTGAAATACTTGCTACTGTGTTTGTGCTAAACATTGCCAGCTTCACCTACAGTGTTGGTCATTTCTCTTTCAAGGACATGAAATGGATTGAGGAGAAGCAAGCGTTGTACAGAAGAAATCAAGAACTCGTAGAAAAGGTATTCAATGTTTCTATTTGTATTATTCAGATAATATTTGTAGCTTAAGGAACGCAGAAGGTGCATTATTTTAATCTGTATTGCACAGCTCTACTGGCAATAATTCATTTATAGGAAGATCCTTATAAACCTGCCAGAACACCTTCCTGGCGTTCCGCATTGCCCCATAAAGTGTCCCGCTGTGAGACCGTGCGAGGATGTGGCTGTGGGAAAAGCCCTGCATTCCCCCAGCGCTGGGGCTGCGGTCCCCGCTCGTGCTGACCCCGGGGGTGGGCTCAGACCCCTGGCGCTCGCACCAGCCCCGGCGCGGTCAAAGTGTGCCAGATCTCGAGTGACGCTGCAAATGGCGCTGACACGTGTCGCTTTATTTTGCAGATAAAACAAATGGAAGCCGAGGAAGCTCGCTTAAAACATGATGTCCAGGACGTTAAGGATCAAAATGAGCTCCTGGAGTTCCGGATCCTGGAGCTTGAAGTGAGCGTGTGTCGCAGCCGTGGTCCTGCCGCCTGCCCTGGGCTGTGCCAGCCACGGCCCGGGCACCGCGGCCTTGGGAACTCGCCCACATTTGCTCCAAAGAGGCACAAAATGAGACCAAAGGGTTTGGTACAAAGGGCTAATAAAAGAGAAAAATCCCAACACCCAGGGATCAGTACCGGTATTCTTGGTAGGCTGTTCTGGCAGCCTTGCTACCTGAGTCATGTTAAGATCCAGAAGATTGGCTCAGGATGTAGATACACAGTTTACTATACTCCATCTGTTCTGAAAATGCAAAAAGATAAAACTAGAACAGATCATACATGGAAATAAAAAAGGAGCCTTATTTTTCAGTGTCAAACTGAAACTGCAGAGAAGGAATCCCATGGCCTGGACCGCTCTGTTTCCTCCACTGAGCCTCCTGGTTTCTGTATCATTACCTGTATAAACAGAATCCGTAAGCTCTTCGAAATTGTTTTCCACGTTCTCCAAAAAGAGAAAAAGCAGCCAATTACAAGAAAAATGCAGTTGCTATCTATATGATACTAGGCATAAATGTATAGTTTTGTTCAAATATGTCATGTAGTCAAAACAATAAGTAAGTGGTTGTGAAGAGCATGGCAGGAAAATATTAGCAGTTAATATGTACGTCTGCCCTGCTTTGCAGTGAGGTGGGGGTCTTCTCTGTCTGCCTCGAGTACCCTCACAAAAGCTCGTGGTCTGGCCGGAGGAATGGCTCCTGCTCCCGGCTGTTGGTGTCGACAGGGAGGAAGGGTTTCTGTGCGCTCTGCGCCCCACACAAAGCCGCTCAGCGACAGCACCACTGTGCACTGTGTGCGGTTAGAGGGGGTCTTTTCCAAACCGTGGTCACCCAGTTTGTGACATACCGTGCTGGGTAACTGCACAATTATTGCCATTTCAGGAGAGAGAAAGACGATCGCCGGCCATCAACTTCCATCACGGTCCGTTCACGGAGGGGAAAAGCCCTCTCCAGGTCTACTGCGAGGCGGAAGGTGTAACAGTAAGGGATTCTCGTTTCGTATTTTCTTTGCTCTAACTAAAATCAGACGCTCTGTTCTGACTCCTGCTTTTCCGTTTCTCTCTCATTAGGACATAGTAGTAGCAGAGCTGATGAAAAAATTGGACATTTTAGGGGATAACGCCGTAAGTGTATGTTCCTTTAATAAATTGTGCATGCTTTGGTAGATATTTGTCCTCGTGTTAAGTTGGCAAAGCCTTGGTTTGCTGCTGCACAGCCTGCCCTCCCTGTGCTCAGGGCACTGGCCTAGAGCTAAGTGTTCTCCGGCTTTTTAAGGTTTTGTTAATAGCTTTCTGATCAGTGCTACACGGGCTCTTGGTGTCACAATGTTGCTTTTAACTTTTTACTGATTTGGGAAATACTTTGAAACTTTAGTGCTTTTTTTTCCCTGGTCATTGCTCATACATGGTTTGTTTGTTTGCTCACTCTGCATTTGCTTTGCTTTTGCATTTTAACAGCTGTGTGCCTTAATTTTGTCTAATAACCCATAAACCTTCAGTAGTAACCGGGATATTAAACAAAAGGTTACAACAGCAGCATGAAAAGAAGAAACAAATAATAAGAAATTTGAAGGTGTTTCTCCTTTAGCAAGCAGAAGTGATTAATTACACCTGTATTACGTGTGTACAAGACAGATACGCCCTGGTGTATTTTTTCCCGTGCTCTCGTCTATCGGCACAGAGCACGGCGGGGCGGAGGAGAGCAGAGCCCTTCTCCAGCCCAGGCTCCCACAGAGCCCTGTGCCGTATCCGCACCGTCCCCAGTCTCCGATAGCTACACGCTCTGCCCCGCAAAATCAGGGCAGGAGCTGGAACACACTGAAGCAATTGGTAATCTTCGCCACTGCTGCAGTCAATGGTGTTCACACTGGCAGAAATACGAAGCATCCTAAAATCGTTAGTGTGCAAAGAATTAAAAAAGATGCATATAAGCTCAATCACCAGTGGGCCAAGACTGACCAGAACGATAAACCCGTTGATGTGTCAGTGCCTGTGCGATGGTGTCTCCAACGCCGTTGTTAACGTCAGGCTAGGCCTGCAGGGCGCTGGGGACAGCGTCCCGAACGGACAGCCTGGAGACAAACAGGAGCAGAAGCGATAGCTTCTCTCACATGTTCTATTCCTTTTCTCTTCCTCTTGGCTTCTTTACTTATATGAATGATCTGTAGTCTATAATGTTATTTCCTCCTGATTTTTTTTTTCCTGTTACATAAAACAGGTTACTTCCAGATGCGACACAAGGGGGAGTTGGCAGGTCTCGTCTCAGATAGCTTTAAGATAACTGCAGACTGTTATCGCTTGGTTTTTCCTTGTTTCTACGTGTTTAACACCACAGCCTCTACCTGTGGGTGCGTGTTGTCGTGTCTGGCTGTTAGGGGAAGGCAAACCTGGTCCTGCCTTTGCGCAGCGGTTCCATCCTTTTCTGGCTGGGGAGCGCAGGTGCCCTCCTCTTCCTCACAGCCAAGGGAGCTGGGTCAGGGACAGCTCACAGAAGAGGAAAGAGTGCCCTTACAATGCTGTGTGGATAATGTCATTTTCAGAGTAACATAACTTGTTTTTTTAAAAAAATTACTTATATTTATGGAAGAGGCAATTTTCAGGGGTCCTCAGGAAAAGCCTTGTCCTGTCCCTGTGAGACGGCACTTTGGCTGTGCCCAGCCTTGTGCATTAAATTGACGTTCACCCCAGTCACCCGTATCGACTTCCTAACAACCCCGGGGAATGACAGCTAACGGCGCCCGGGCTCTGAGCGACTGCGCGTCCCAGGCTGGAAGAGTTCCCTCCTCCTGCTCTAGACGTGGGCAGACTAAGACCAAAATTTGGGATGAAATGCAGAATATGGTTTCAGTACTTGAATTTTTTTTAAAAAGCAACAAAACGTGGATTGAATAGCCAGCCTCTCAACAAATGTTTTCTGAAATCATGACTTGGCCGCACAAACTAACGATGGTGTGTTAACCCGCTGTGCACGCAATGACCGTAAGCACTTAGGGCTGCATCCCTTTTCTCAATGGCACATCATGCTGAGCTTGGTCTTGTCCTGTGTGACTGTGTGTCTATTCCCTTTTGGGTAAAATTAGATCCAGTGTCACCTTTTCTTTTGGTAAATGTGAGACTTTTAGAAGAATTAACTACATGTATGATAAGAATTCAGGATGAATAGTTAGAATTGTTTTTACAACAATGTTGCATTACGAGACTGGTTTTCTTTGCCTTAGTTTACTGTTCCTTGAACATATTTAATTTCATATTTATTTAATACAGCATTGGCCCAGGTAGTGGATTAATAACGAGACACTGGGACTTGTTGTAATTATATTCTGCTTTTGGTGCAGAATCTGACCAATGAAGAGCAAGTAGTTGTCATACAAGCAAGGACGGTTCTCACGTTGGCGGAAAAGGTAATAACAACCGCATCACTCCTCAGAAAACACAGGTCATGAAAGCATCTCAGCCTCTCAGAATAGCTCACTTGAGCACTCTGGTGATGTAAATGTTAGCTTCATCACAAAATGCCATGGATCTTTATGTGGAATTACACTTGCACTATTTTTTATCAAGATAAAGGTAGCATTCAGTCAACACAGACAGACATTGCTTATTTTAAAATGTTACTTAATTAGCAAAGTGATGTTAGAAGGTATGGCTAGGCTTTGAAATTATGCTTTTTTCCATCACCACTATATATAAGAGAAAAAATGTTATAATATAGATAACTTTTCCTTTTTAATGTCGTGAATTTAAGTAAGTCCTTGCGGTGTGTGCTGACACACCCTAAAGTCACAGTGAAAGCTGAACACGCGGGCGTGTGGCACCTGCTCCTTAGGCTTCAGCACCCGCTCTCTGTTTTGTGCCAGTGGCTACAGCAGATAGAAGTGACGGAGTCTGCGCTGCAGCAGAAGATGCTGGACCTGGAGAACGAAAAGGTACCGGGAGACGAGGGGACCGAACCAGCGGGAGCGGCAGCGGGAAGAGTTGTGGCGTTGCGCTGAGCGCCTTTTCCTTGTGTCCCCAGGAGCTGTTCAGCAAGCAAAAGGGCTACCTGGATGAGGAGCTCGACTTCCGGAAGCAGTCCTTGGACCAAGCTCACAAGGTGAGGGCCATCAGTCTGGCGTGAACCGCGGCATCTGGGTTAACTCACCTTGTGTAACGCGTGTAGGCTGTTCTGTATGGAAAAACTGCTTGTGTGGTGACCCAAGGACTAACTAGGCTGAATGTTAAACAAATCCTCTGCACCCTGCGCTAACAACGAGGTCCTTCTGGACTGAGCTCCTTGTGTTTGCGTGGTCCTTGCAGGATTAGGACCTGAACCTTAATTGAAGCACAAGTTTTAATTTAGCAGAGCTTTCAGTAAATGACCGGTAAGAAAATGATGTTTTCAGTAACTTCTCTTTTCCTTTCAAAATAGAGATTTTAGCCTAGACATTTCCTTAGATCTTAGATTACAGCCTCTGTCACCCAAACAGCTGGAGGTATTATGTGACTCTGTAAATTTGAAATGAAGCTGCTTTTAGGTCAGGGTCATCATTAGCTGATCCTAAGCCATTTCAACCATCTCTTAGTCATCAGCTGTCCTGTTTCCTTCAGTTAGAGACAAGTTCAGTCTATACTCATGGGAGACATAAATGCGTACATTTTCGTATCGATCTATCTCATTCTTTCAGTCCCATTTCAATCTTGAGCACAGTTACACTTTCCGAGAAGCAATGAGTATTTCTGCCTCTTTTTCTGGCTCCCTATTATCTATTTGTACCTCAAGCCATTTGGGGGAGCCTTTACTCCGCACACGTCCTGTCCTGTGAGCATGATTTTTATACCGAGCTGTATCTGGAACCAAAGTCTCTGCACAGCGGAAGCCCTGGAAAGTGCACAAGGGCTACTGGCATTTTCCTCTGCTCTTTAACGGCATCACGTGCGTGTCCTCGGGCAAAGCAATGAGCTTTACTCCCCAGCACAAGTGCAACCTGAAAACAGCCAGAAAGCTTTGTTCTGCCCCAAAATTCAAGTGGCAAAAGCTCTTTTGAATTGTAGAATTAGTTTCGCTTCCATGTTTCCTTTGTGCCCCCTGAGCTGAGCAGCTGCTAATCTTCCCCCCGCTAACTGCAGCCAACAAGATTATCAGCTGCAGCCGCTAAGCTTTTTGCACGGTTTTCACTCCCTTTGGTGGCTGGCGGGGAGTTTTGCTCCGAGAAGCACTCGGCTCACACAGAGATTCCTGCCACTGCTGCTGCCTGGAGACCCTGAATGTCACCACGCTCTTCGTTCTTCACAAGTCAGTGTCATCAGAGAGGGATAGCCATTGTGTAATTGAGGTTTGGGCCCCAGAAATCCATGTTTCAAATAGCAATGTTTTGCTGAGACAGTTATGGTTAGCAAGGGTGTCGGCGTTATTTTGAAAAGTGAAAGCAGAGTCTTCTTCTGAGATCCGACCTGATCTTCCCCACAGAGACACCGTGGTTGCTGTCTTTCAGTTCTCATCAGTGTCCGTAACTCCAGCCATGATGTTACTATTCTTGTAAATACCTGTGTTCCTCCATCCTGACTCTGCTAAACCATAGTAGGAAAACACCACCGGCAACCTCCGGTGGAAAAACTTGTTGAATTGAGCTGAATGATCATGACAAACACCTACATCGTCTCTCTCCCACTCCCCCCACCCTCCGAGAGAACAGGGGGAGAATTGGAAAACAAAAGAAAACCAGAAAAAAAAAAACCACACGTGGGTTGAGATTGAACAAAAAGTAAATTTAACAGTAGTGACAGAAGAAAATAAAACTGTGATGGAATACAAATACAGTATAATGCCTTGCAACAAATCTCCACACCCAGTTTCTTCCAAGTAGCAGGAGACTCCCTTCAGCACGCTCCTCACTGATACACTGAGCATGATGTCAGATGGGATGGAACAGCCCTGTGGCTAATTTGGGTAAATTAACCCCAGCTGTTAGCTAATTAGTTAACTATCCCAGCCATAGGGGCTGCCAGCTTCAGTTCTCCACCCAGCTCAGGTGAATATTAACTCTATCCTAGCCAGAACCAGGACAGGCATTTTCAACCAGCTCGTCTAGGGGTTGAAGCCACGCTATTGCAGTTGTGTTCTCCTGCAGCTCTGGAGATGCCACCAGCTTTGGGGAGAGCGTGCAAAGGTGCCATCCATTGTGGCTTTTTTTCTTGCTCTAGATCAAACTTGCTGAAAAAGATTTTGGCTTGGGTGTAAGAATAGCACTTGTCTTGGACTTTGAAGCAGAAAACATTGTCTGGCAGGTCACCTGCCCTAGGATGGTGCTGGGCCCAGTGACCCTGGGGAAACGTGGCCAGTCCATTTCCTACGCACTTACGCAGCTCAATAAATCTGGAGGGCACGTTCGTCTGTGTGCGAGAGGCGTTTCCTGGCGCAGTGAAGTGTAGACTCCGCAGCCCGAGACCGGCGGGAGCAGAGCCCAGCTACCGGATACATTTTTCCTGAGCATAGAGCCTCTGGGAGCTGGCAGCTCTGCCGGAGGAAGTGCTGGAAGTGCCTCCACACGAGGCGCTTTAGGGTAGTTGGTACAAAATGCGGTAAGCGTGCAGCAGGGAGTCGCTCCTGTCTGGCAGGAGGAGGAACTGGTGCCGTATCCTCTGCTGCTGCTGCCAGTAGCTGGAAAAGGTGAACTGAGAGGCTGAACACTGGATTTAAAACATATCTGTAACTCACAAAAGGAGTCTTTTATGAACCTCTTTTCCCTTCCCTTTTCCCTTTTTTTCCCTTTTCCCTTTTTTACACTTTTTTTCCTTTTCCTTTTTTTTCCCCTTTTTTCCCTTTTCCCTTTTTTGCCTTTTCTTTTTTTTTCTTTTTGCCTTTTCTCCCCACGGCCACCTCCCCATCTCCAGAAAGGAGAAGCTGGCACCCATATACTTTTTGAGAGGCAGACTAGGCTGGGGCTGGGGGGCGTCGCCGTTCCAGTCCTGCTCAGAGCCCCCCAGTATAAAAGCCACCTGAAGAGTTTTGCCCCGGTCCTGTGTGGGGGGCTCAGCACACAACCCCCCTGCCACTCCTCTCGCCTTACCGGGGTAGGACTTTCAGTTCCTCACAAAATCCTCATCCGACCAGAGACAAGGTCAAGCTGACAGCCTTATATTGTTTTTGATCAGCAAATTCTGGAATTAGAAGCCATGCTCTATGATGCCCTGCAGCAAGAAGCTGGAGCCAAAATTTCCGAACTTCTTTCAGAAGAGGAGAAAGAGAAACTGAAGAGCGCCGTAGAGCAATGGAAGCGGCAGGTGATGAGCGAGCTCCGGGAGAGGGATGCCCAAATCCTGCGGGAAAGAATGGAGCTCATTCAGCACGCACAGCAGGTAGGCGCTGGTGCACGGGCATGGCAAGATTTGGGGTGGGACGATCCCTCAGATGGAAACGTAATGAACTTGGGAGCACCAGCCCCTCCTCAGAGAGACGTACTGGAAATGGCTGGTCCTGGGGCCAGGTTTTTATTTACCCTGGATAATCCCTGCAAACAGGACATTTTGGTCTTCATGAATTTGTCACGCATAGTGACATTCATGGAGGACTCATCTACAGGTTAAAACCCAATTTATTTTTTTTAGAAGCACAGCACATACAATTTATATCTCCAAAAATATTGCATCTTCTGGGTACATCTGTATTTGATTGGTTAATAAATATTTTTTTATTTGAAATCTGACAGAGAATTAAAGAGCTAGAAGAAAGAATTGAAGGCCAAAAAAGACAAATAAAAGAGTTAGAGGAAAAGGTAAGGTAAAGCAGATGAAACAGTTATTGTGTGTGCACATGACCATATATTATTCATTTCACCTGGGTTAAGAAAACAATCTTATAAAAAGTTTGTGTTTGTTAGCGCAGCGAGCTAATGCAAGAGTGCTCCAGGAAAGCGTTTTGCATTTGCATTGGTCCCTTTGAGAAGGAAAGGTTGCCAGGTTAAATTGAGCCTTTCCTCCTGTTACCCTTCAGTAAAGCCCTAAGTACGGGACGTGGCAGGGCTGCGGGGGTCCCCCTGCCCCCCGGGAAGGGGAAGATGGAGAGGCACCAGAGAGCAGCGGGAGGAGGTCGGCCCGTGCTCCGGGGAAGGAGCCAGGAACCTTTTCTCCCTCCCGTCCCCAGCGTTTGCATTAGTGGGCTCCCTCTGCTCTGCTCTGCTCTCCTCTCCTCTCCTGCGGCCACAGCAGCTACGGTCACCGGGCAGAGCGGGGGGTTCATGCCAGCGAGCTGTGCTCTGGCCAAGCCGTAACTGTTGAATTTTACCCCAAAATTCACCTCGTGTGAAACCGTCTGTTTGTAGTGAGATTGCCATGGGAGAACTTGTTCAGGTACAACAGGGGCTGAGCCGGACTTTCACCTGAGACTAAGGCCTAACCTTAGCAACGAGGCATTTGGGGTTTTTTTGAGGTTATGGAAGAATTCAGCTGATTTTTATCCTCCCTGTTTTTCCTGAGCCCTTGGCTGTGGCTGGGCTGGGCTGCGCCGGGGCAGGAGACGCCTCTCATCAGTCCAAGGGACGCTGAGCTCTGGCCGAGCTGAGCCGAGCCCCGAGCCCTCACAGCTCACTTCACACTTTACGTTTCTTCTCAACAGAAAGTTGTGTTGCACTCTGTCTGTAACCACAGCTTATTTCTCAGCTAAACACACTGTAAACTCTTATTCTCTTTCTTCTCTTCCATTTTTTCCTCTCCTCCCTCCCCTTTTCAGTTTTTATTTTTGTTTTTATTTTTCTCTTTAGCGTTCATTCTTTGGTCATAGTCCTCAGGCCACACGCAGAAGGTAAGCCCTTGGGTCACCTCTGGCCTGCCCTTTCATCTCGTAGAGCATCAGAGCCTTGCCCTGGCTGCTCAGACTTCAGCGGTACTGGGGAGGGCTCCTGGGTGCCCCAGGTAACCCAAAATGGAAATCCCTAAAAGCCACCGCTCCTCCCTGCACAGCTGGGCGGTCTGACAGGCTGGCAGCTGGGTTTAACCGCTTGCGTTCGCTTGTCCTGTCTTCAGGCTAAAGAACCAGGAGTGGCTGCGGAGGGACGTGTCGTTTATAACTCCCTGTGTCTGCCAGCACCAGGCCTCAGCGCCCCAGCCATGGCCCACCCCCACCTTTTCTCCCGTGTGAACAGGAGATGAAATGCCAATCTGCTTGTGCTTCCAGGGACGGCAGAAATCGCCGCGTCAGGGATGGCATTGAGGGGAACGTTCCCCACCGGTCATCAGTCCATAGGATACAGCACAAGTCCTTTTTTTATCAGCTGTACAATTTGAACAGATTTCTATAAATATAAACCTTACAGAAATTTCATGCGTGTTACTTTTGCCCAGATACACTTTTCTTTGATCCATGCTTTTACATCTTTTCTTGTTTCAGCCTACCGAGGAAGCTGGAATTGCTTCTACTCTTATCAACAAGAAGGCAGCACTGATTGCCAAGATAGAAAAAGAGACCTTGTCGTTTCAAAAACCCCAAATATCTCTCGTATTTTGCCACTGGAGCTGGAGGATGCAATCCTTCTGACCCTGCTAGACTGACGCTGAACTAGGACATGTGGAAATTTCTGCACAGGCGGCATCTGCGCCACTGAAACCTCTGACTGAGCATTTTGAGAAGCCAGAACTAAGCCGACAAAGAAAGCCAAAAACCCCCTCCCTCTCCTACAGCCACTGGCTCCTTCCTGGAGTCCTGGCTCTGCTGCTGGAACTGACTTTCCGTGGAAGTCCTGGCTCTGCTGCTTGGAACAGCTCTCAGCTTTACGTAGGGAGCAGTATCCTGATTCAGATACACTGAATATATTTTGGTTCCCTGCTGAGCAGGCAGTAAATTGCTTCTCTGTAGAAGTGACCGTGTCCTGTTTTATATGTCACACATTTATATTTGTTATTCTTAGTTATTAAAAAATCTGTCCTGAAAGAAGATTCCAGAGGAGTAACTCACAAAAAGATAAGTGTGAATGAGAATGAAGTGTTTTGTTCCAAGGTATTTTGTCATAACACAGAGTATTAAAAGCAAGCCCAGTTTTAGGGAGCAACATGAAGCTGTTTGAACCCTTCGAGAAATCAAGTCATAATTTTGGGGGGAGTTTTCAGTAGACCATGGCCCACAGCACCGTGAGAAAAATGGCACAGTAATTTATAATTGGCTGTCCCTGGATGACAACAAAAGACTTAACATTGTCCCAGCAAAAAGTTCAACCTGGAAAAGAGTGAATGGAAAACACGCTATCCCTGATCTGCACGCTCTGGGCTGGGGCAGCAGCAGGAGGGAACGGAAGATTTTGTCACCTTGAGGCAAGGGAGCACCAGCACCGCGGAGCCCGAGCCCAGGAGGCTGGTGCAGGAGCCAGGAAGGAAAAATGGATCTTCTAGAAAAGCAGGTGAAGGAGGGAAAATCCGGAAGAAATCCCACCGGTGTGAGTCACCAAATGAACTGCAGCCGAGCGCACAAACCTGGGGCTGTCAGGGAAGGGCGAGAGCAAGCTCTTGTCCCGGCTTTCCATGGCCGCGGTGCCACGAAGGTCCCTGAGGCGCAGGATGCAGCAGAGGAACTTCCCATCCTTCGGAAGCACGAGGCCGGAAGCGAAACCAGAGCTCCTATCAGGTAGGACTGGTCAACGGGAAACCCACGTGTTATGTGATGGTGTATGCTAGGCGACTTCCTTCACACGCCTCTTGCTTAGGTTAAAATGCTTCTGGTGATAACACAGAGAAAATGTGAAGTTACCAAAGTCTTTGTGTAAACTTTATTTATTTATCTGTCTTTTACTTTAGTAATTTAGGCATTGGATTTCAGTGTGATACAATCACAAACGGTAACTTTATGCTTTTAGAGCAGTGGTCACTCTTAATAAGAAATTACTCAGTAGGTAATGAAATACACTGGCAAATTTGTATGAGCAGCAAGCAATAGTGCTGCTGTAAAAAGTGCATATTTTAAATGCAATAGATGAAAATATTTTTCATTTTGGATTGAAAAGACAAATAATATCCAGAAAAGTATTTTAATTCACAGTTTCACTTGCTTTTTTTCTAATTTATGCTGGCAATGAGTTACTTGGCTGGCAAACATGACGGGGACGGTAGCAGCAGTCACCCCAGCACTGCCTGAAGCTGCTTTTTTTTAAGACTATTGAAGAATAGAGGAATGTTAGACGGGGGACCAGAACCCAGCTAGATGGCTGGCAAGAAATCGCTACTACTGGGGGAGTATGTCGAGTCCAGAAAGACCAGTGCTTGCTGGAGTTCATTAAGTCTCCCAGAGTTAGGGAAAATACTCAAAGCTCAAAAAAATACCCAACCCGCCCGGCCTTTCCCAGCGGGATGCTCACTGCGGCCCGGAATGTGCTGGAAGGTGCTCTGGAGAGAGGGGCGAGGCAGGGAGAGGTGTCGAGCAGGGATCGCAGGCTGCGAGCGCAGCGGCGTCAGACGGCACTGCTGCAGGAGGCTGGTCGAGGTCCAACGAGTGCCTTTTTCTGGCTTTTCTTCGTTTATGACTGCTTAACTTCTCATATTCATAACATCTTCATAACTTCTCGTGTTCATAACATTTTGATTAAATATGTGTGGGTATATAAATACATATGTGCAGGCACAGAGACAGTTGCAGTTTCCAGTGTTTCATAGAAGTGTTATTTACGCACCGAATGTCTGTGTTAGTTCTGCACCCAGTGTAAGTGTCACTGCCAGGCAAGGCACTCCCGTTGGGTGGGAGCGAAGGGCAGCCGGCGCACGCCCCGTGCCAGGCAGCGGGGCAGCCCGGGCGTCCCGGATCGGGGAGAAACCCCCCAGCGGGATCAGCCGCTGGAGGGGCCTGCGGGGAAAGGGAAAGTGGAAAATTTGTGCTGTAGGGTCAGAAACTGCTGCTGTATCGGACCCGAACAGCGTGGGAGGTCAGTGGGCACGTGTCCCACTTCCCCACCACAGCAGGGAGCCGTGCCCGGGAAGAGGGAGTTTCGGTCCTTCCTGACCCCTCCCACGTTGCCTTGCTTCAGGGGACGGAGAGACAAACAGCCCCAAGGTCCCGTCCATCCCCAGGAGGGCTGGCTGCGGGCGGTGGCGTTGGCTGGAGCCCCTCCTGCGTGTTGAAGTGGGGAGCTGTGAGACTGGTCCCTGAGGGAGTTGGTACACGCACGCATTTGAGGAAAAGTAGTTGCCCATCGTGACCGCACAATATCTTTTGTAAAGAAATTCCTTCCGATAAATACCTCCGAGGTGTTACGTCATGTTAACCGGGGCTGAAGACCCACACAGATAAACTGGAATGACGGGAATCAGTTCTGTGCTCACCCTCACAGAGAGATATTCCCTCCGCCAAGGATCGCATCGGGGCGGCGACCCAGTTTGATTCATGACTGTGAGGTTTCCTGTTGGTAGTAGAAGATAGTATTGTAGTTACAATCTTAATTATTTTAATCTTAATTAAAACATTGAAAATATTAATATTAAAACCATTTTTTCAGTGATAGAAGGATGCAGAGAAGGCCCCCCTCTAACAGAGGGTACCATGCTGAATTGGCGCCGTGGAGCAGCGCGTGTTTCGGGAGCGGGGGGGGGGCTTCTCCCCCCAGAACTGTCAGTGATGCTGACCAGCAGCAAACCAGCTTTAGGCTCCTCGTGGACGTGAGCTCCGACAGTAACCCATGTCTCTTCTGATCCTCTAGCCCTTGTGTTTCTTACCTCAGTATAAATTATTTTACAAGTGGTCTTACCGTTTCTAGGAAAGAATCTACAATGTATTTCCTACTGCAGGCAGCAATTGGAAATAGCAGTTCCAAATCTCCAGAACTGATCTCCATATTTGACCGTGGGTAGTATGCGCAGCGCGCGCTGCCATACGGGTGGCGTCTCTCGCAGCCAGCGCCCGCAGAGCTCCCGCGGGGTCACCTTCCGCTGCACCGGCGCCGGACCTGTCCCTGTGAACCCGTTTGTTCGTAGACAATGACTTTTCTTTAAATGACTTGATGCCTTGATCCCGTAATCAAGTTGCTTTTTATCGGTGCGCTGTAGTTGTCAGAAGAGGTTGGGTTCTTTGAAGGTCAGCGGCACATTCATCCAGAAACGATGCACAGGCGAGGTGACGAGCTACTGGAGCTTGAATTTTCCGGTAGTGTCCTATCAGCTGCCCTCTGTGTGTGGATATATTCCTGCATGTTGAAAGGGGTTGTAAAGGGCTTTCTTCACGGGGGGCACAGAGGTAAGGCTAATGAGCTGCATTATTAGAATACTAATTGGTGAGTCTTTGCTGTGCAGGATGACCCAAAGCGTATCTGTTTAAAGTGAACGGTGTAGGAGAATTTCAAGCCATCAAGAAGACTCCAGTTGAGCAAATGGCGTTCCTGGGAAGATACAGAGGAAATCTCTCAAAGGCTGCTCATTTTTACTGCGACGTAAATCTTGTGTAATTGTCTTGGTCTCAGAAAAGACCAGAATGTGGCTCGGTTAATAAGGCGAGTTCCGGCAGATTAATAATTGTCAATTTGTGTAAAAGCGTAGAGTGTCTCGTTGCACAGTATTTCAGCTTCAATATTTCAGGGGTTGTTAGGAACTGGAGTGCACAGAAATGACAATGTCGGTCTGAATTTAGAGATGAGGTGCGATGAGATGAGACGGAGGTCCTCGGGCGGGAGCAGCGACGTCGCCAGTGCTCAGGGACGGGAGCTGCAGCGCAGCGCAGGGTGGAGGCGCGCCTGGGAAGGCTCTTTCCTCACGGAGAGGTCTCTGTGAAGAGGCTGCTTTTCACTGTTTTGCTGACAGGAAAACAATTTGAACCAGACCTGCTGAGATTTTCCTTCAAAGCAGAGCAGCTGGTTTATCACGGCAGCGACTCTCCGTTGTGCTTCCCGGACAGGTTTAGAAAGGGCCGCACCTGGCCCAATTCCTTCCCCTCTCCAGGATCAAGAAGCCCGCACTGTTTTGCTGCAGGGGTGGCCAATGCACAGCACGATTCATGCGGGTGCTCGTCTCGGTGAGCGCAGCCAGGAGCTGTCTCGGAGTGTGAACCTCCCGTAAATTTGTGCACAGCAGCAGCAATTCTGTGTCGCCTCTGCCTCCCCCTCCAGCCCTCAGGCGCCTCCTTCCCCTGTCTTTCTCGCAGAAAGAAAACTGCAGGCGCTGCCAGCAGAGCAGAGTTTGGAGCAGATCCCCGCCGGGGCATCTCTGCGGAACCCCAGCGTTTCCCGGCGTGCCTCACGGACCAGACGCGCTTCGCAGTGATGACCTGTTCCATGTCTGTGTCTTACCACGGTGTAGGGTTTTTCTTAGGTAGAAACAACAAATCAGTAATTGTGATCGAAATACACATTCAGCGTAACAGTACAGAACTGAGACTTGCATTGCAAAAGCCTGGTCCACGGAGCTGTGGTTAAAGATAATCATTTATTTAATCGTTCCTGCTCCAAACGACTCCCGGGCAGAGCAGGTTCAGTTGTCATTGAGACTGAAGTGTTCTTCCCCTTCATTTTATTCCTGCTGAGTTCTTGTAAATAACGAGGACACAGATTTTGATAATGTACCAAACTCAGCATTAGCCTGAAGAATTAATTAGCTGGAAAACCTATTATAAAGTGAACTTATTTTTAAAAATGCCTTATGTTTGTAAATGAAGATGTTTGTGTGCACACCCCCTACATATATATACAAATACATTTATATATGCATAGCGTCAATTTGCAAGGCTTGCAGCAGTCTGCAATAATGCAAATTACCTAGATTGAGCTTAATTATTTATGACTAGTTCACAGTGCTGATAGGCACGACTTTTTGTGAATTCGTGCTGTTTATTCATAAAGACTTTGCGTGATAGGTCTCAAAAAGCCGAACAACGGTCTGATAGTGTCATGTGTGCCATCATAGACCCGGTGATCCCTATGGGTCCCTTCCAACTTGGGTGTCACGGGCATTGCATATCCTTTCCAATACTATTATAATATGCATATGTAAGCGTAAAAACTTATTGGTTTGATGCATTAGGAAGAGTCACAATTCTGAAGATTTCTGGTTAGGTAATTCGGTGAGAATAGTGAACATTTGACTTACTATTTAGCATTATTAGCTACTAGGATGCTGTGTTATCAAGTCTCAAGCTTCCAGTTTCCGGGGTTTAGTCGGGTTTCATAAAGACGCAGAAACGCCATGTGTCTGCCTGCCCAGCCCCAGACCAACTAATTGAGTCACACAGTTCCTACAGATGATCAGCGACGCCAGCAGACACGGGAGGGCACACACGGAAAAGCGTAACGGACAGGGCATCAGCAGTCCCAGATGAACCTCCCCAGGAAAGGAGAACACGTCCAAGTAACTAACGCAGATCTGTAGAGGCAGATGTAGGAAATTTGTTCTGTCAATGGCTTGTTCTAAAGACAGATCGCCCCAGCGGCCGCTCTCCTTCGTGTTATAAACAAGAACACGCCCTAGGGATACAACAAATTGATGACACGAGTGTCAGAAGGGCTGTCGAGGAGATACCAGCCTGCCTTAGCAATGCTGTGATGGTCCTGAAGGTAAGAGGACTGAAAAACACTCACACATCGTCAAATCAAAGCAACCTCTTCAGCCTTTGCTAATTGTGACTGTAGAATCCTAAAAGCTGCAGATGTGTAATTTAGCAGAGTTCTGAGAGTGTTAATTGTAGCTATGTTCCCTGAAAACCGCCGTGAGAAGGTGGTCTGGGGAAGAGGAGGATGAAGCAGTGGATGAAGCAGCTGCCTCCAGCCCGGAGGACGCGGGGCTGAGCCGGGGCTGTCCTGCCCTTGGGCCGCCTTTCCCCCAGAGCAGCCCGAGATGCGACGGGGTGTCAGCCTGCATTTCCTGCATTAGTTCTGCGTTTATGGCTTGACTGGGTCCCCCACCGCTCCGAAACCCCTCCTTCTCAAATGCCATCCATTAGTGCCGCAGCTGATCTCTCTGTGGCCTGGTGATCTCTAACAAGAAATAACGCTTGTGAGCAACCAGCTTCTCGACAGATTGTCGTGCTGTCGTTATTTTTCGGTCTCGCAGAGCTGTTCCAGTGGTTTGTTTCCGTTGCTGTTCAGAGCCGATGTAGTACAGCGCAGGTGAACCGGGGGCACGGTTTGATTCCCTGCTGTGCTGTCTAATTGTGATTTTCAAACCGTACGGAAGACTTGGCCGCGGATTTAGCAGTGGAGCAGATGTTCTGGTAACGCAGTGGCAGGGACCGTTACAGTACTTTGGGGAAGGGCCTGTTGTGACAGGATGGGGGGTGATGCTTTTAAAATAGAGGGAGGCAGATTCAGATTAGACAGAAGGAAGATATTTTTTCACTGAGAGTGGTGGAGCACTGGCCCAGGCTGCCCAGAGAGGCGGTGGATGCCCCATCCCTGGAAACGTTCCAGGCCAGGTTGGCCGGGGCTCTGAGCAACCTGATCTGGTTGGAGATGTCCCTGCTCCTGGCAGGGGGTTGGACTGGGTGGGCTTTATGATCCCTTTGCACCCTAACAATTTGGTGAGTCCCCCAAATGCAACATTCCCGATCCCCCACTGCCCCGCTAACGGCTTTATTTCCTCCTGGGCCTCGTCAGCCCTTCTAGCTGCGGGTGCACGTACTGCGTAAGGGACTCCAGCCGTAAACTTACGGCTTGTACGTTACAAATAGAGATTTCTCTAAGGGTTAAGTGCTAATAAAGTTTTTTTAAATCCACATTATTGCAAATAGAGAAGACAAATATTGTTAGTTGGAAAACAAAGCGGTGCTATTTATGTTGTCTGGTTGTAACAAATGGTTGTACTATCTAAGATTTTATACATAACACAACATGTAAATATATTTTATAGCTGTCGTATCATATTTTCCAATGCCGTAGTGACTGTCTTCTAATAGATTTGGCTTTTTAAACAGCATTCTGCCATCATTTACCAATTACATGAACAGAATCTGTGAATGTATTACAAATGCACTCCTAAGCACCATTGACCCAACTGAAACAGCCCCAGTAACGAGGGGGTGATACCAGCAATTACACACACCGGGTTTCTACAGAGCAAAACAAATACCTTTCCGTGCAGACGTAGCCAGTGTTCTAACAGCAATGCAAGGTTAAAATCAGTAAATTTACCCCGTTCTGGTGTGAGTCCAGGAACCAAGGCAAGCTGTCACGTGCTGCTTTTTGGATGGCATAGGAGTCATCAAATCGTTTTAATTATAAATCTTCTCATTCGCTGTTACACACTGCTTCTAAACCCAATATGCAAAGAAAATGCTGTAGACTTTTTCTCTGCACGTGTATATTTATATATCTATATGTGTGTGTGTCAGCTGGGTAGTATCCAGTTTATTGCCAAGAGATTTTTCCACAAATAAATAATCTGTAATGGGAGGAACCAGCTTTTAAAAACCCTGCTATTAAGCATCAAGGGATCGACGCTGTTTTGTGCTGTGGCAGCAGCGCTTTATGGCGTGTCCGTGTCGCCTTTCTCCGGTCTCCGTTAAAGAAAGACGGGTGCGGCTGCCGGTGCTGCGTGACGGTGATGCTGATGCCAGACACCCAGCTTTGGGTCCGTTTGTGGAGTAAAATTGTGGAGAAAGGTGAAGAGAAGTGGTTAAACTCAGACAGGCTGGTTGTTACCCTGGTTAGTCGGGATGTCAGCCGCGTGCCGGTGATGGGAGGTGAAGGGCGGAGGCTCTGCTCCGATCTAGGTCAGGCCTTGGCGCGGGCAGCGAGCGTTCCAGCCGCGATGCCCGAACCCCCAGCGCCAGCCCCAGGCTCGTCCCGATCCCACAAAGATGCTGAAAAGCTTCTGGGGGCCCAGGAACAGCGTTTGGGTTCCAGTCCCTTAAATATTTATAGCGTTAAATGCTTTTATGCTCAGGCATCGTTCTTTGGCGTAGCGCACGCTCACAAGATTCATCAAGATAATGGATAATGTTAGGTGACGCTCCCTCAGTCCAAGTATTTGGCTATTTTAAGGGGGAAAAAATCCAGAGTTACTTATTTGAAGTAAATGGCCTTTTTTTTTTTTTTCCCTTTGAAATGGTTAAATACCCCCCTCACTGTTTCATTCTGCTCGTGATTTCTTATCTTCCTGTTTTCTCCAGCCTCCTCGCTCCCGCACAGCAGATACCGGTGGGCTGTCTGCATTTATCAAACGCCACAAATCCACTCGTGCATGTGGGTCCGGTGGGAGAGGAAGGGGCAAATAAAGAGGAAGCCAAGCCCAGCCCATTTTTCGTAACACGAAAATGGAATTCCACCTTTGTATTCTCAGCGTGGATGAAAAGCGGGAAGAGCGGAGAGAATTTGGAGTGACAAAGCTTGTGGTTTCCGGGGCGAGGGTGGGGTCCGGCCCCGTGCCCGCAGAGCTGTGCGCTAAGGGTCCCAGGGATGGGGAGACTGGGACGCCTCCAGGCTAGAAATGACGATTTGAGTCCCCAAATTCACTGTGAGCGCTGCTAACGCGCGGGTCGGCGCTGGCTGGGTCCGCTCAGCCTGGCAGGGCATGGCCTCGGCCGCCGCCGCCAGCCCCCTCGCCCCCCGCCAGCGGCACGCGAAATGGGATTTACGGCTCAGGGTGGTGTGTCTGAACAAAATCCCAGCAAATCCCCTTGGTGCCGTGTATAAATAGAGAAATATATCACTCTGTCTCTCTCTCTCCTTCCACTGCCGTCTTGGTAAGAGGCTGTGCATAGTAATAACAGGCTAACAAAGGCAATAATTTATTTTCCTTAAGAAATTTTATCCACGATCTTTGATGAATTGCATTCCAGGATTGCAGGGTTCCAGTGAAGCTGCAGTTTCTCACAAGCAGGGAGTTCTCAGGTGCACAAATACTGCACCATTACCATTTTTTAAATCCTCCTTCTGTCCCATTTTTGCAGCTTTCTGAAAAAAAAAAAATATATCTTTGTTGGAAGATCGCGTGATGAGAGAACGATAACCGTGTTCCCTTTACAGCAAGCAGCCGTCAGCCCCGCAGCCCGCGCCCCAGCCAGCACTCCCTGACATTTGAGGTGGCGGCGGCCGCGATCTGCCCCGGGCGCACAGCACCGCTCTTTGCCTTCACGTAAACGCGTTGTGACGTCCTCGCCCTGCCCCGGCGCTGCCTACCTGGCCGCTGCTCGGGGCGACGGGCTCAGCTAACGCAAAGTGGCGTCTGGAAAATTCGGGGTTACTTACCCTTCGTTTCTCTGAGTTCCGTGTCTTTCCAGGAATCGCTCATTAAAACCCTTGTTTCTTATTATTATAAAAATCACATACCGGAGAGAGAATCCCAGCTGTAGTTAATGCTGACATTTATTTTATTCTGTAGGTACCTGCAGCCCTTCCAAAGCTTGGGTTGAGTTTATAAAGCCGCAGAGGAAATCCCTTGGCCCTGAAATGGTAAAACCTCTCCAGACACCCGTACGCCACTGGCCTGCCTTCAACCGGACACTGTAAACAGCAAGGGAGCTAACCTACAAAAATGTAAGAAAATGAATTGTTCTGAAAGTGTTATATTTGTACCAAAGTCATTCGACATTTTCGGTCAGAGGTTCTGGATTTTGATGTCATATACGATTACATTATAGAGGTGATTTAACAAATTCCGGTTCTACCGGATACAAATACCGATGTCGAGGTCACGCTGACGAGCTACGTTTTTACTGCTGCATTTCATGCTTAAAACATTGCTAAATCCTTCGTGTCCATTCTGAGTTCTGCTGAAATACTTAATGTCTTCAAACACGTTACTGACTTGGCGGCACCGCCAACAGTAGTTGGGGTCGCTACCTGCCGTCTGCGGCACGGCTGAGCTCTGGCCGCGAGGCTGCGGGAACGCGCTGCGCTGGCCTCGCTGGAAATGCCTTTGCGGCGGGGCCAGCGGCGCAGCCCGGCTGCCCCCGGAGTTCAGGATTTCGGGGGCTGCTGGGCTGGGGGTGTGCGGGACCCCCCGAGCATCGCTGACGGGGAGCACCTTTGGGAGTGCCGTGGATCCATTTTGTCGCTTTTACTCAGGCCATGCTTTTGCACCTTGTCTGTACGCGTCTAGATTTGCAGTTCCATTTTCCCGTCAACTAGACTTTCTTAATCATGGGTTTTTTTAATTAAAAAGCTAACTGTACAGGGCAGGTACACGTGTAAATAAGGGATTACGCTTATGTATATGTTAATATTTATATGTAAAAAGATATGTACATAGGAAAGAAAAAATGGCTCAAAGAATGTTTTCAGAACTGTTTCCTTCTTATAAATGCGCAGACAGGAACGAACGTCAACGTGCTCCTTCATTTCAGCATAAGGGTTTTCGCTCAGTTTTCAGTCACTTTGCGTTCGATCCCGCCGGGGTTTTGTACGGTGAGTGTGTACGGTGAGTCCTTGGCCGTGGCACGGAGCCATTCTGGAGACAGTGCCGCCCCTCATCCCTGAGATGAGCTGTGTCAGATCTCGTTTGCTGTCTTCTCACCTCTGGGTCTCGCGCGTCTCAAAGCCACGGGACCGCAGCGGGGGGGGGCATTACCCGAATCTGGGTCTCTCACGAGGCTTTTTCCAGCAGCCCCTCCGTCCCTCGGTGCAGGCGTGGAGCCGCAGGGGCGGGGGGCTGCAGCCCGGGGAGGGACCCTGGCTGTTCTCCGGCTGGCGAGCGCCGGCTCCTCAGGCGAGCCGCCCTGAGCAGGGGCTGCCGACCGCTCCAGCTTCTCACCCAATGGCCATCTGTTACACGTCCCCCGGATTTCCTTTGATTAACGACAAGACGGGGCAGGTAAAGCAAGCGTAGCACCAGGCGCCTTCCTGCTGCAGCGCGACAGCCACGCGTGGCCTACGAGGACTCGAGCGGCGCGGGGATGCGCTCACTCCCCCGGGCAGAGGCTGAAGGAGGCCGAGGCGTGGAACGGGCCGGCTGCCACCTCCGCCGAGCGAGGCATCTGAGCCGAGATGCAGGGGACGCGCAGCCTGCTCTGCCCCCACCCTGCGTGCCACGCTGGCCTGTGCCGCCTGTTCCAGCTGTCGGAGGACTCCGGCTGTACGTACAGCATTCCGCTCGGGTCTGTCTGTAGCCTTCCGTGTATCCTTGAGTGCCTTACACAGCTGGTGACAAAACTCCCCACTGCAAAGGGAAAACGTCCCCGAGAGTCTCTCTGGGGCGGCGACGCCGCTCCCCGCGCATCCCGGGTGCCGCGGCGCGACGGGCCGCGCGCGTCAGCACGGGAACGGATTGAGTTCAGACTCAGGAAATCGTGCTGCGAGTATCTGCACGAAGCCCTGTCCGTGCGCGCTGTACATTTTATAACTAGCGGGAACTACATGCAAGATGTAAAGCAGAGAAAATGGGGTTTGCAATGGCGGGTGTGCTGTGACTTGTGCTCCCTAACGTGACCCTAACGACCGCGTCCTAACCGCGCGCTGTCTGGTGCCGTGCTGAAACAGGAATTGCCAGGCCTGAAACGGGGCCGGACCGATCAACTACAGAATTTTACACATATTTTTGTATTGTGATTCATATGATATATATCAAGAGACTTTCTATTCATTTGTAAAATACATAAATTATTGTAAGCTTTTAATAAAAAGATGTTTTAAACCCTCAGCTCAGGTGAACGGGTTTGGTTCCTTTCCCGCAGCCGCAGCCCCCGGCGAGCTGCAGAAACTTGCCGATTCCCGTTTTGTAACGCAGTGAGTTTTTAACCACTGCTTGATTCTACCTGAGGAAAAAGAACCTGATGGAACCGTGAGTAAAAAATATTCCTGCGAACCCACAGCAACGCGCCGGCCTTGCTGCTGAGCGAGCCGGACTTTTCCCGGGGGCACGGAGCCCACCCGGCCCCCGCCGGGGCGCAGGGGCAGGCGGCGTCGGGGGGCAGCCCCGGGCCAGAGCCCCCCGTCCCCGGGCCGGGGCCGCCCCCAGCCCCGCGCCGCGTGACCGGTTCCCCGCGGCGGGCGGCTCCCCCGGCAGCGGGGCCGTGCCACGCGCGGGCGGGGCGCGCGGGGGGCCGGGGGGGGGGGGTCCCTGGGCGGTTTTTAACGCGCTTTGCTCCGCCGCACAGGGCCCAGGCGGCCGCGGGAGCGCGGCGGCCGCGCACGGGCAGCGGCAGCGGCAGCGGTACCGGTACCGGTACCGGTGCCGGGGGCAGCGCGCGGCCGCCCCCCCGGGGGCCATGTCGGGGCGGCGGGAGGAGCCGCTGCCCGCCTGCTTCGCGGGGCTGGGCGCGGGCAGCCCGCGGCCGCGGCAGAAGCGCGGCGGGATGTTCTGCAGCGTGGAGGACGCCTTCGACAACAAGACGCTGAACTTCGCCTCGCTCGGCGGCACCGGCCCCGGGAACCCCTCCGCGGGGCCCCGCCGCGACCCCGACCCCGGCCCCGGCCCCGCACCGCCGGCGCCACCCGCACCGCCCGCCGCCCCGGGAGAGCGGCCCGACGGCTGCCCGCAGGTAAGGGGCTGGGCCCGGGGCCCGCCCCCCGCCCCGTCCCACCCCAGCCCCGCCGGACCGGCTGCCTGCAGGGGCCGGCCCGAGGGGGCGGCCGGCGGCCACTTCCCCTCCGCGGGACGCGGCTGTGACCGGTTGCGGGGCCGGGCGGGGCGGGTGGAGCTGCGGGACCCGGCCCGGGGGACTCCGCTCCGCTGCCGGCCGCGGCGGCTTTGTCTGCGGCGCCGGGAGCGCGGCCCCGGGCCGGCGGCGAGAGGGGGGCGCGAGGGGGCGGCAGCGGCGGGGGGCGCGCACGCACGCGGGGACGTGCACAGGCAGAGAGACACGGACACAGATACACAGACACACGCACAGACACGCACACGGCCCCGCGCAGGCGGAAAGATGTCGCAGCAGGGGGGCAAGAAGAGCGTCCCCCGCATCACGGTGAGGGGCTCGGCGGCGCGAGCGGGACCCCCGGGGGCTGCGGGCCCGCTCCGGCGGCGCCGGGGCGCGCGGGTCCCTCCCGTGGGTCCGGACGCGCGGGGAGGGGGCTGGGGGCCGGACACCCCCCCCCCCCGCCGCTCCCTTTGTTGGCCCGGGCCGAGCCCGCGGCTTTGTCCTCGGCCGGGCCCCCCCAGCCGCGGGGCGCTGGGACGGGGCGCGTTTCGGACGCGCTTTGTTTCGCGGAACGGGCTGGGGGGGGGGGGTGCGGGGGGCATCTGCGGGCCCTGGGCCGTGCCCGGCGCCGGCCCGGTGCGGCGGAGCGGGGGGGACCGCCGTGCCCCGCGGGACTCGCGGCAACGGGCGGGAGCGATGCTGTTTTTCTTTTTTCCCCTTGTTTTGCTCGCTGAGCTCCTTTCAAAACGTCCCGGCGCCTGGCGCTGCGTGACGGGCTGCGTTACCGGCTGCGGGAGCGGGCCGGGGGCGTGCGGGGATGCGGCGGGGGGTGGGGATAGGGGATGAAACCATGGGATGGGGTGAGGATAGGGGTGAGATGGTGATAGGGGTGGGGTGGGGGTGAGGATGAGGACGGGATGGGATGCGATGGGATGGCTTGGGGATAGGGCGTGAGGGTGAGATGGAGGTGGGATGGGGATGGGCCCCGCAAGGGGAGGGGCCGTAGGGCTCCCGGGGGGCGGCCAGCACAGAAGCTTCTCCTGATTGATTTTCTGGGACAAGGGAAAACAATAAAGATGCAGTAAAAGCCTCGGTACTTTTAAAACCACGATGCAGTCCTGTAATAGCTGTTTGTGTGCCCGTGGTGCCGCTTAAATCCGGACCGCGGAAGGCAGTCAGGCCGTTGTGCCCCAGCTCGCTGCGGGTCATCGCCTGGGCTGTCGCCACGTGCTCCCGCGCCCCTCAGCCGTGCCGGTGCTCTTTGTGGCGCCCGTTTTAGCCTTGGTAATATTTTCTGTAGCAACAGCAGAGAGCAGGAAGGGAATCCTCTCCAATTAGGCCGCGGTTCCACATTTACAGAAGTACCGCTGCTTTCTCCTTTCTCTGGTTAAAGATGCTGTAAATCCGACAACTGTCCCGGTTCTTGCTTTGAAGTGAGGGAAGTCCCGGAGGCGTTATCTGCCTCACGAGGCTGTGAACAGTCACCACGGTCGGTAAATTACTGGGTTAACAGGATGCACGTGAAAGTCTCCATAGCCGGCGCTGACAGAGGGGCAGGTGCGTGGCTGAGCTACTGGACGATGTCTCGCAGACCCTTCAGAATGGCTCAGGGCCTGGGTCAGCCGCTGGACCTGCTCCGGAGCCCCGGGTGGGCCGTGTGCCTCCGAGGCAGGTCAGGCAGCGGGGGCTGCAGCACGCTCCCCTCGGCTGGCTGGGACCCCACACGCGCTGGCGCCCGGCGCTGAGGGGCTCGGCTGCGCTGGCCCTACGCCCCACGCTTGCACCGGTTCCGCGGGGATCAGATGACAGGTTTGCATGGTTGCCTTTGCAGAACGCAGCTGGGAGTTGGTGTAGAGCAGCGTGTGGTCACTAAACCGGTGTGATAGAAGGGCAAAGTGCTAAATGCTAGACTTAGTGAAAGCTCAGGATGAGTAAAGCAGCCTCTAAATAAAGTAGTCCTGAAAAAAAATCTTTTTTTTTCCATTAGAGTGACCAGCTTCTAATCAAAGGAGGAAAAATTGTCAACGATGATCAGTCATTTTATGCAGACATTTATGTGGAAGACGGTTTAATAAAGTAAGTTAAACATTTGTGTTTGGTAATGTAATTTCCAAGCATGATGTAGTGCTGTGCAGAGTCCGGCTGAGACCTCAGCAGCTCCTCCGCTCGGAGCGGGGTCCCACGGGTGGTGGCCTGATGTGTGCCAGCCAGTGCCGGAGCTGGGAGGGGTGGGACGGGTGCTGCTGGGCTGCGCTCCCTGCCCACCGCTCCTTCTCCCGGGGAGAACCCGGCCCTGGGTGCAAGGAGCCCTGGGCAGCACATGCCTGTGTGCTACAAGCAGCGTTGGTTTTGCATCTTCACCTGTGTCCTGGTTCTGGCTAGGACAGAGTTAATCCTCACCAGAGCTGGGAGAGGAGCTGGAGCCGGTGGCCCCTGGGGCTGGGGACACAGCTGGGATGGTTACCAGTTACCCCACAGCTGGGACAGGTTACCCCAATGAGCCCCAGGGCTGGTCCACCCCATGGGACTCCTGCTCAGGGGATAAAGTGGGGACGGGGCTGGGGGTCAGTTTGGCTGCTGGGGAGGGAGCTGGGCATCAGGATCCGCTGTGAGTATTGCACTGGAAATTACGGGCTTTGGTATGTTCTGTTTTGTTCTCCATCTGTTTTCTCTTTCTCTGCTGTTTTCTTAAACTGTTTTTTTTTCTTAACCCAGAAGTTTTGCCTTCTTTTTTTTCCCAGTTCTACTCCCCATCCCAGAGGCGGGGAGTGAGCAAGTGACTGCGTGGTGTTTTAGCTGCTGGGTGGGGCTAACCCCCGACAACTTAAAAGTTGTTGCCAATGAACAGCTCATGCTATTGTTTTCAGACAAATCGGAGAGAACCTGGTTGTTCCTGGCGGTGCGAAGACGATTGATGCCTACGGGCAGCTGGTGATGCCAGGGGGGATTGACGTCCATACCAGGCTGCAGGCGCCCGTCATGGGCATGGCCCCTGCTGACGGCTTCTACCAAGGCACGAGAGCAGCGCTGGCAGGAGGAACCACGATGATCAGTAAGATGGAGCGGCGTCCCAACAGGCTTCGAAGTAGAACGTTGTTTAGCAAAATACGCGGGGCCTTTTATCGTGGCAGAGATGATTTACCCTCACAGCAGAGAAATGTTAATTTTTGCTCTAGAAATCAAAGCATGACAAAACTCATTAAAATGCATTCTGCGCCTTGCAGAGCCTCCCTCCGCTGCTGCACAAATATATTAAAAATGTGTGGCTGCTCCTGCTTCCCCTCCTAAGAGAGGGAAGTAGAAGAAAACTTTATAAACACTTTTTAATATGTTTTTAATAGCTTTGTAACTTTTTTTAATAAGTTTTTCAGCTCTGTGAGCACGGGCTCCACTGTCGTGTTAACATGAAATGATTTTGATTTCTGTTTTGTTCTTGTCCTGGCCCCAGGGCCGCTGCAGCCTGTGCGTGAAGGACCGGGCTCGGGTCCTGGCGCCGCTCTGTGCCCGGGGAACAGGAACAAAGAAGGGGTGCAGCAACTGATGGGCTGTGGGTGATGGCCTGCGGAAAATGTCCGAGAGAGCCGCGCAAAAGCGCGCAAGGCCGTGCTTTGGTCCCCAGCCCCTCTCGGATGCTGTGTGAAAAACAGGGATAAGAGTAGCTGTCAGCTGCAGTTAGTTTGTTCCATTTGTTTCGCGTTATCTGGGAAATTGGTTGTGGCGGCTCTCGGGCATCCCTCTGCCCGCTCCCCGGCGGACGCGCTGACGCTGCGCCCTGTCTCCCCAGTTGACCACGTCTGCCCGGACGCGGGGACCGGCCTGCTGGCCGCCTACGAGCGGTGGCGCGAGACCGCCGACGGCCAGGCCTGCTGCGACTACTCGCTGCACGTCGACGTCCCGCGCTGGCACGAGAGCCTGAAGGAGGAACTGGAAGCCCTGGTGAAGGACAAGGGTGAGGACAGGAGCCGTGTTCCGGCAATAGCCCCGCAACCCCCCGCGCCCCCCACGAAAATGGGTGTGGAACCCACGGGAGTGGTAGCGGGCACCCTGATTCAGGCTGCTGAGGTACAGAAAACTATTTAAATAAAAGTGTTCAAGATGCGGCTTACAGAATAAAACTAAGCTTTAGGCTTTCCATAGACATTTTGTTCCTGCCCGTGACTCCTGCGCGTCCCGAAGCATCCGCGGACGTGGCTTACTGGAAAGCAGGTCATGCGGCAGGAATTCGCGCGTTTCAGCAGTGCGAATTTCCGTGGTTGGAGCTTTCAGATATGCTAATGTAGAGCTAAATGACTTCAGTGTAATTTGCAGTCTCGCAAGCAAGGGCTTGATTGGTCAATTAACATAGAAATTTGCAGAGAATTTCCTATTAAAATGCGGAGCGGCTGCAGTAATGTAGCTATTCCAGCTTATATCCAGTATTTTTCATCTGTATGCTCACATCAAACACAGTTTATTTGTAGTTTGGTCATAGTCTGGGATTAGCTGTTGCCTCTGCCCCTGTAAAACACAGCGGCAGCTCTCCGGCTTTGGCTCAGTGCTGCACGAGCCATCCTTTGTGTCAGGTAGCAATTACAGAAATGAGGATTGCCGTATGCGAAGTACCGCCCGTCCATTTCTGCGGCGAAACAGCAGCGCAGTAAATAAGTGCTCTAATGTTAGACAGTCTCATCTCTGGCTGTAATTTAGTCTTAGCACTAATACACCGATTCAAAGACAATTATCGTAAAGAAGTTGAGGTTAAATGATAAATGGAAACCAGCACTGGAGGGAAAACTCCGGCCGGGGGCAATGCGTTTGATCCTGTGCGTTGGGAGCGGGGTACAGAGAGAGCCTAACATCAGAAACGGGCTGGGCCTGCTCGGTTCTGGCGCATCCCGACGCAGACGTGTGTTACCGTTCATGGCTCCCCGGCTTTGGGGTGCAATTCCTCTGGGGACAGGCGCCGTTTCAGCCCTTTGCTGTGCTTTGCTTTCGGCCTAACCCCAGCTGGCACACCCCCCCGCTCCGAACGGCCCCTGCTTGGCCCGTGCCAGATCCCTGAGTTCTTGGCTGTGACGCTAAACGCACCTCGTTTTCTTTTCTCAAGGTGTGAACTCCTTCCTGGTTTTCATGGCCTACAAGGACAAGCTGCAGTGCACCGATGCCCAGGTATCAGAGCCAGCCTCCGGCCGACGTCGCCGCCCGCGCTCCGAGCGTGAGCTGCCGTTTGCCTGACGCTGGGCAACGCGCTCTCTCTCGGCAGATGTACGAAATATTCTGCATCATCCGCGACCTGGGGGCCATTGCCCAAGTGCACGCTGAGAACGGAGACATCATCGACGAGGTACGGTGTCAGCCGTTTGAACTGAGGGTTGGCCAGGGCGTTCTGATTTACGGCAGCGTGCCGACGTTAACGGATGGGCCGCAGTGTCTGGTGGAAGATGGAGCGGTGCCAGCAGGCTTTTAGCTTTCAGCCGGGGCTGCAAGTTCAGTAGGGATGGAACGATCTGGAGGGGAGGAGGAGCAGCAGCCTGCTGTGACACGCGGTTGCTTTGGGGAGGGGACCAGCGACTGCTTTTCAGGGCAGGGCATCACCCCCGTCGCCCGCCTCCGAGATCTCCGGCAAAAGCCAAGCCGAGCTCGTGGCCTTGCAGGGTGGAGCGGCCGTGGTCGGTGTGTGCGTGGGCACCGAGCCTCGCAGCATCGGGGGGGTGGGGAAGGGATGCCCCCGCGCCGCCGCCCACGCTCCGGAGGGGATCTGCTCTCGGTGTAAGGTGATTACCCAAGCCCCGGGGCGCGGCGTGTGCGGGAGGATCGGGGGCAGCTGCTCGCATCAGCAGCATCCTCCCCGTTCCGTGGACGCACTTGGGAGTCGTCACAGAAATGTTTACAGGGACTGCTTGGTGGTTCCCAACAGTACGCTCTGGGGCTCCCTGAAGGATGGCCGGCTGCCTTGGGTGACCCTTTATCACATATCCGTCTTCTTTAGAGGCCTTGAGTGGCTGAGGAAATAAAGAGGTCGGGATCTTTTGAAGTAGCGTACGTTACGCTTGGCAATGTTTATCTCCAGAAACAGTACTTGGAACGTCCTTGCTATTGCAGACTTGGCTCACGTTCATGGTTTGTCCTTTTTACCTTTAGAAAAGAAAATCTTGGGTACCTGCTGCAGGGAGGTGATCCAAGGTAGAAGTAGACTTGCAGGTCCTTTCAGCTTATGGTCGCGCCAGTGCTCGGTCTGGTGTGGGAGGAGAGTTTAGAAGGACAGCAGGGTCCCAGCCCTTCAAATGGGCTTATCTGGCCAAACAGGATAGAGGCTAATTCCCACCTCCCTGGGATTTTATCCGAGAAACCTGTTCTTCAGCCAGGTGGGAAACAGAATGTCATCCCAAGCAGGTCAGTGTTTTCCAAAGTATTTCTTCAAGCTGCCAGTGTGATGATCTCAAGCCTGGGGACGAACCTGGGGGATGTCTGCAGTAGGAGTGCTATGGCTGGAGAAATAACCATCCTCTGCGAGCAGGATCCTTAAAGCCCGCGAGATCTGGTCCGTAGCGTTGAGTAATGTCCTTGCAGCTAACGCCGGCTCGGTGGGAGCATCGCACGATACAGGACATCACAGAACGGAGGCTGGCGGGGGTCTGTGCTGGGCATCCACTTTCGGAGACAGTGGGGGAGCCGTCTGTGCCTGCCCCGTAGCCATGAATCATATCTAGCACCGCCTCGGCATGAGGGCTGAGGGGTCTGGCATCCTCCAGCGGTGCGGGGCGGGCCCAAAGGTGCTGCTGGGACACAGCAGTGCACGGTCCGGAAACAATTCCCCAGCGTGAGGTGGGTCTACTGGGAAGCAGCCGCGGCAGTTTATGGGGTGTCGCAGGTACGGACGGCATCGCCTCGTCGTATCCATGAACTTCCATCATCCTTCTGCAAAGGCGTTGTGTCCCGCACTGCTTCCAGCAGGTCATTTGTGTCGCTGACTGCTCACCTTTGTCCGTCTAGGAGCAGAAGAGGCTGCTGGAGCTGGGGATTACCGGGCCGGAAGGGCACGTCCTCAGCCGCCCCGAGGAGGTAGGGTCTCCAGTCCTGCGGCAGAGCTGCCCGGGCGCGGAACCGCCGCTGCGGCAGTAGCCGCGGTGCCCCAGACGATTTCTGCCTGTGCTGTGGTGCCCGCAGGTGGAGGCGGAGGCGGTGTACCGCGCCATTACCATCGCGAAGCAAGCCAACTGCCCCTTGTACGTCACCAAGATAATGAGCAGAGGGGCGGCAGACGTGTTAGCCCGGGCAAAGAGAAAAGGTAAGGCCGTGTGTCGTGCTGGCGTGCAGCTGAGCCTGTTTACGTGTGTCCAGGAATGTCGTTCTAGCTGCGAGGTTTAAGAACTCGTCGTCACCCCAGTTCTCTCACATTTTAGGGTGCCAAAACGTGGTGTTGGCGTTTCTTCGCAGAGTGCGCGGAGCTAATTGCTCTGAGCTGGGAAGATCTGAGATGTGCTTGAGACTTTGGCACCTGGATCTCAGTAGACACAGCTGAAAAAAAGGCAATAATTCACTGGCAGTCGTTTGTCATGAGCTAAATGAAAAGTGGATCTGGAGCAAGGTCCAGGTTCAGACTGGGGGAGGGTGGGAGGCAGCAGGGGCCGGCGGGGTCCGCAGCCGCCCCAGCCCAAGGAGGAGCCTCTGCGCGGGGCCCCGCTCTGGTTTGGAGGGCGCGATGGTTTGTGGGCACGGACGCACGTTTGGCCTAAGGAGAAAACAGATGGGTGCAGAGCTTGTTTTGACAGCGTTTTCCAGTCGTGTGAGAGAATCTGCGGGATTAGGGTGGGTTTACAGAGCCGAAGTACTGCGCAGACCGCAGATAAGCGAAACGTCTCCTGTCCTTACGGCGGTGTTCGTGACAAGAGGCTGCAGGACGCGCGCGTGCCCTCGTTAACCGCTTGCTCCCCAGGCGCGGTTGTGTACGGCGAGCCCATCACCGCCAGCCTGGGCGCCGACGGGACGCACTACTGGAGCAAAAACTGGGCCAAGGCCGCCGCCTTCGTCACGTCTCCCCCCATCAGCCCCGACCCCAGCACGCCGGATCACCTCACCTGCCTCTTGTCCTGGTGAGTCCCGTGGCGGCGCGGCTGCCCTCGCTGGGTCCTGGGGAAAGCGCTAAAGCAAGAAGGAAGGATTTTGTGGAAGCTTTAAAATGTGTGAAACGGAAGCTTTTAGGGCGCGTCACCGTGCGGGGTTGTTCCCATGTTCAGAGTTACGCAGCAGAGCCCCGGGGGCCGGCAGGAGCATCCCTGGAGCCGTGCAGGGACCAAGCGAGCATTTCGCAATGGCGAAAAAAATTGCATTCCATATATATATATTTTAAAAAAGAAACAAACATCTTGGAATTCCCTGAAATGTGATTTTTTTTTTTTTTTTCCTAGAAGGATAACCAGCTGTTAACAAGAGCAAAGTGTTTAACATCTTCTTATATACTATATAATAAACGATATCTTACATAGTATATAAAGATATCTCAATGAATGTGATTTTTTCGTAAAAGAGGCAGTAGAATGCAAGCGTAGCTCAGCCTAGCGCAGCTCTGACCCGAGTCTGGGGCGTGCGCCCCGTCACGCTGGGCGGGCTCTGCTCCCTTCGTGCCCTGCCTGCGCGCCTGGGGCCGGTCCCTCCTGCGGCGCGCGGTGCTTGGGCTCGTCCAGGCGCTCGTCTTACTTAACCGCGCCTTCGCGTTCAAACAACCTTGCTTGGAGACCCGCTTCCTAAAATAACCCGAGGTTCGAAAGGAAGGTGCAAAGATTGAAGTGTTGGCTTAAATACTAAAAGTAATGGTCATTTTAGGAGAGAATATGAACATAATAGAAATGGAAATGTTCTGTAAATAGAATAGAGGGCTGCTGTTTACACGAACTGCTCGTGCCGCGCGGACCCTTCCAGGCGAGGGGGCTTTCGCTGGCCCGGAGGAGCGGTGTCGCAGGGCAGGGGTGTTCCGCAGTCGTCGCCGCGGGGGGTGTTTGTGCCGTGGGGCGCCCCCTGACCCCTCTGCCACGCTGTGCCCAGCGGGGACCTGCAGGTGTCCGGCAGCGCTCACTGCACCTTCACCACGGCGCAGAAGGCAGTGGGGAAGGACAACTTCACCCTCATCCCCGAGGGGACCAACGGCGTGGAGGAGCGGATGTCCGTGATCTGGGAAAAGTGTGTGGTAGGTACTGAGCCAGCGCTGGTTCCCCGGGAAGGCGCGGGTGCGGGTAAGCAGTGCTTGTGCTCGGTGCTGTCGGCGTCCTCGTTAATTCAAACGAGCCCAGAGGTGCGGCACTGTCTAGACTGCTGCTTCAGAGCAGCTTGCTAATGAGAGAAACTGTGACAGTCGAACGCCTTCAAAGTGTCTTCAAAGGCTTTGGTACAGGATCATCCCCCCGCTCCCGCTCCCAGTCACGAGGAAGTCTCTCCGACACGTTTTCCTAAGGGTAGGATGTGCCGCTCCCCTCCCCTGGAGCTGGCAGGAGCCTGGGGAGGCGGATGGGGACGGCGTCTCCCCCTCGGTGGCCATGGCCATGCCTGCCAGCTGCCCGCTCGCCCCGGGCCCCGCCGGTGGGGACGGGTTCCCGCAGCCCCTCCGAGGCTGCCGAGCTCCGCTGCCGAGGGAGAGCTGCGGCACGCCAGCGTGCGCCGGCAGGGCCGAGTCCTGCGTCCCCGCGTGCCGCTGCGCCCTGCCCTCCCGCGGAGCAGCCCCGGAGGCTCTGCCCGCATCCCACAGAGCGGGCATCCCTGGGCAGGCTTCCAGGAGCTGGGAACCGGCCACCCTGGAGTCTCTGTCTTGGGCAGGCTTGGAACAAAGATAAATAGGATTAAGGTAATAAATAAATATGATAAATAGCGCTATATTCTTAACATCTTTGATGAATGTGAGATGACTGTACATGGATTTAGGGCCTATCTGTGAAGGTCTTGTTTTTCAGAGACCTTACATTTCACAGAGTGTAGGAAAAACAAAACCCTCTGCTGTGTAATCCCGCTGCTGGGAGCAGGGCGCGTCTCCAGTGACGGTCCTTCTTCCCTTCTCTTTCCCAGGTCTCTGGGAAGATGGATGAGAACGATTTTGTAGCGGTGACCAGTACCAATGCTGCCAAGATCTTCAACTGCTACCCCAGGAAGGGGCGCGTCGCGGTGGGCGCTGACGCAGACTTGGTTTTGTGGAACCCCAAGGCTACTAAAATCATCTCGGCAAAATCCCACCATTTGGTAACATTTTAAAAATCGTGTTCTGGAGCTGGTTTTAGAGCCAGAAGGGAGCAGCAAAGCAATACGTTTCTTCGGATCACAAAGATCAGATCGTTCACCAAGGGGGGAGCTGTTTCTGTGGATGAGGTGGTGAAGGACCTTGCATTTGCTTTTGAAAACACGAGCAAATGAAAATGTCCCTTGGCTGCTGGGAGGGGCAGGGTTGTGACAGGTTGGCAGTGACCACGCAGTCTGCATCCCGTGCAGAAAGTTTAAGATCATTGTTTTTGCTGTGGACTAGAAAATGTCAGTGCTGGACTTGTTTTAAGTATTAAACTGTTAATACAGTTTAATTTATCGGCATCCCTCCCAAAGAGCCGGAGGCGTTCCTGCGCGTCTCCGCGGGCGCTGCCGGTCCGTGGGGTCACGCCGGGGAGGCTCGGGTGCACCTTCCTGGTGTTTCGGCCGTGGCTCTCCGGGCTGTGGACATCCCCAAATCAGCTTCCAACGTGAGCCTCGGACAGAAAGCTGCCGTTGAGAGGGAGGGGTTGTGAGGAATGTTGGTGGGAGAGCTGATTGAAGTGAAGTGAACGTAGAAACATTTTGACCCATGTGGTTTTTTCACCAAAATATTTTTTCCTGAGGAAAATTATCACTGTGACTGCAAAATTCAGGTGTTTCCTTTAAAAAATAGGAATGGGTTTTCTTTTGGTCCAGAAAATTCACTTTTGTTTTTTTGTAATGCCACATTTTTTCACTGTAAACTTTGGGTTTTAGATAGTTTTAGTGTTAGCAATGGGAGCATTTGAAGAAAGTGGCACAATTTTTGCATTTCCCACAAAACAGACCTGACATTCCATGCTGACTTTGGTAGAAGACTTGCAGCGAGTTGGAAGAAATGTCGGGGACTTCTGTCCCCAAACGCAGAACTCCAGCAGAGCTCTTCTAGGGCTTACCGGTAACTCATTCTTCACGTAGAGTAAAAGTTGCCTTGCTCCAGCAGTGCTGCGTGTCTTTGGGCAAGAGCTGAGCGTTCTGAGGATGTGGTTTCCCCATCCCAGTTTGCTGTAGTCCATCCATTAGAAGAACCGTGTTACCTGAAATGTGGAGGCTGGCTAGGTACAGCTGATGGTGCGCGAGGAGCGACGCACAGCAGTGGCCTTGTGCGCACAGTTGGCCAGACCATCACCTCCTTCGCTCTTAACCGAACTGGTGTCCTGGTTTGTTTGTTCCAGAACGTGGAGTACAACATATTTGAAGGCACTGAGTGCCACGGGGTCCCTACCGTCGTCATAAGTCAGGGAAAAGTTGTTCTTGAAGACGGAAACCTGTGTGTCACCCAGGGGTCGGGTCGCTTCATTCCTAGAAAGACGTTCCCCGATTTTGTTTATAAAAGGATAAAGGCAAGAAACAGGGTAAGGAGAATTTTATTTGCCATAATCCCGTATTTTCATTGCAATAACATTATTAATGTTGTTTCTTTCTAGGCCTTGCAAATTTGTAATGTTAGCTTGGCGCGTTAATCATGATGCCTATTTTAGTATTATAGCTAATAATGCTGGTATTATTTATATTATTTGCCTGTTATAAAGCAAAAATATGACTTCTAGCAAAGCTGGTTTTGTTTGGCTTGTGTTGAGTGGCCGGGAGGAGTTCCTGTCCTACCTGGGTTAGGAAAGTTGATGTTGTATTACTGGTGTCTGCTGTGCGTCTGTGGAAGCTGTAGCGCTCAGCAGTTACTGGAAACACAAGAAAATCCTTCGAGGCGCTGGCACAGCTTCTTTGGGAGACATGGAGACGTGCGGCGGGCAGGCTGGCCCCGTCGTCTGGGGCAGTGTCCCTCGGCTCCTTGTTCACGGATGCTTCTCTGTCCATCGTGGAAGCAGACACTTTGTGCCACGGGTTTTTTTTATCCTGAAGGCTGGAGTTTGGTAAACACCAACCTCGGTGCCCAGCGAGCCGCAGTGCCGCTCTGGCGGGACGGAACCCGGGTGCCAGCCCCGGCAGCGAGGGGTCGGTGTTGGTTAATGCAGGCGGGCGCCTTCGGCACTTGGCAAACGGCCCGCAGCTCCCCGTGCCAGCTCTCCGTCCTGGGTTAACCAGGGTTACGGCAAAAACCGCGGTCAGAAAGGGCGCTGGAAAACGCTGAGCAGGGCGTGTTCGTCACGGGGTGTTCGGCATGGTGCAGACAAAGGGCACGTAAGAGAGATTTCTGCGGAAAATGCTGTAGACGTCTTGATAAGCTATCTGTCTGCGCCTTCTTAATTTGAAACCCAGCACTTTTCATCTTCAAAACGAATCCCTTCCGACCCTGTCAAGGGCTGTCACTGCCTTGCCGGGAGGAGAAGCAGCCGTCAGCAGATCTGTGATGGAGCACTGGTAACGAGGTCGTTAGGGCCTTGGCTCCCCTGGCAGCCGCCAGCGCCCAGGGCTGAGCTCGTCCTCCCTGAGCAGGACGCGATGGGCAGGGGGGTGGAATGGGATGGGCTTTAAGGTCCCTTCCAGCCCAAACCACGCTGTGGTTCTAAGTCATTACTCGTATGTTGGGTCTGGTTCTTGTTGGCATCAGCCTAAATCCAGACCTTACCCCTCTGCTTGCTCCCTGCCTCGCAGCTGGCCGAAGTCCACGGCGTGCCCAGGGGGCTGTACGACGGGCCGGTCCACGAGGTCCTCGCCAGCGCCAAAGCCGTGGCCCCCGCTGCAGCATCCAGGATCGCGCCCGGCACGGGCAAAGCCCAGGCTCCTCCCGTGCGCAACCTCCATCAGTCGGGGTTCAGCCTGTCTGGTAGGGTGGGGGTCCCCGAAAGTCGGGGGGGCTGCAGGCGGTGGGAGGGGGCCTGGTTTGTGTGGATGTCACAAAGTCCTGGGCTTGTGCGAGCAGCAGGGCAGAGCTGACCTGCCCAGGTCAATGGGGATGCTGCTCTGGCTGTTGAGGGGTCGGGACATCAGCCCCCGCAGTGTCCCCTGCGAGCTGGGGGTCAGGAGCAGTTGGGTTTGTAGAGATGAGCCAGGTGACTCCATCCTCAGGAACCAGGAAGGAAATTCCTTTGTTCTTTCTGTGTCTGGCCTGTTGCGATAGTACAAGGGGTGATGGTTTTAAAATAAAAGAGGGAGGAGGTTCAGACTGGACATCAGGATGATATTTTTTACACTGAGGGTGATGAAGCACTGGCTCAGGTTGCCCAGAGAGGTGCTGGATGCCCCATCCCTGGAAACATTCCAGGCCAGGTTGGCCGGGGCTCTGAGCAACCTGATCTGGTTGGAGATGTCCCTGCTCCTGGCAGGGGGTTGGGCTGGGTGGGCTTTGAAGGTCCCTTCCCACCCAAACCATCCTGGGATTCTGTGATATATTCTTAACGAACGTTCAAGGTCCCACTTCTTATTACCTAGAAACTGTTTATTTACAGGAAAGCCATTTACAGTGTTTTCCAAAAAGAGGCAATAAAAAGATAAAGATGTTCAGGCAGCTGAAGTTGTACTGTGATAATACAGTGTCCAAAATGATATATAAGAAGATATTAGTGTTTTAGGATTTGTGCATTTAAAGCAGCCATGCCGACAGCACGCCCATGCCTGTCCTCTTCCCTAGGGTCGCAGGCAGACGACCACATTGCCAGGCGCACGGCTCAGAAGATCATCGCCCCGCCGGGCGGACGGTCCAACATCACCTCGCTCTCCTGACGGCCCCGCGCCGCCGTGACCCCCCCGCACCGCAGCCGCTGCCGGGGCGTGCTCGGGGCCAGCCGCCAAGGGGCCGGCGGGTCGCCCTCAGGCTCAGGATGAAAATCGAGCATTCCTCAGCCACCCCAGCCCCTTCTTCTCATAGGTAGAAACTAGAGTAACCCCCGAGAGGTAGCGCTCCCCCCTCGATTTCTCCCAGTCCGTGTTTCTTCTCTAGCTGCCCGGAAAGCCCCTACCTTGTGCATGCAGGCGCCCAGACTGCGCTTGGAACGCGCTCAGCCGTGCTGCTGGCGGCCTCGTGGCCAGGACGAAAATGAAGGTGCACGTTGGCTGGAACACGCTCCTTTCTAGTAGCAATGGCTGCCTTTTCTAGTCGAAGGACTTCTACCTGATGAGCACTTCCAGCTGATTTTAATACTGTGAATTGCATCTGGTCTGATTGCAGCACCCCGAGCTGATCCCGCTCTCTCTCCCGTATCGCGGCGCAGGCCTGGCCGTGCTGCAGGAGTTGCAGTCGCTGCGCCCATGAGCCCGCATGGCCGTGTGGGATGGCAGCGTGTCCCTCCGTCCCTGCCGTGGTCACAGCGTCGGCGGGGCGGGCACAGGGGGACCCGACACCGCAGCGGGGCACGCCAGTGGGCTGTAGTCTTTCTTTTAGGCTTGTTTTTTAAAGATTATTTATACAGTTTTTCAAGAACCAAGTGTAAGTCTTACAACCACTAGCAAGGCTCATTTGAAGGCCGGTTGTGTACGACAAACTCTTTTATTATATTTAAACCCGTTTATTATATTTAAAGGTGTGCACGGTGCAGGTGAACCTCTGTGCCACAAAGCTATGCATGTCCCTCTGACCGAGTGGCTCGCCATTCGTGCTCTGCTCCTTTCTCTGAATAAAGTTTGGAAATCGTAAGACAATAGAGTGGTTTGTCTGGCTTAGCTGATTTTTCTGTTTTCTTCCTCTGGGCGTCTGTAGCATCAGTTCACGGCTTGCAGGTTACTGTGCTGCCCTGTGAGAAGGAAGCCCACCCTTCTGAGCCGTGGCCTGCCGCAGGCCTGCCCACCGCAAGCCTTTGGTTTGCAGGTAAAGCCGAAGCACCAGGCGCGTGCTCTGGTTCTCCCTGCCAGACAAACGCCCCTTCCCCTGCCCGGGAGACGCCGATGCAGGAGGAGATGCTGTAACCGGGCTGAGAGCTGCAGATTCTCCTCGGGCAGCGTCGTGCCGTGGTTTCCAGCCCTGTTGAACGGCAGGGAGCAGGAAAGGGAACAGCAGAGTGGTGGAAACATGAGGAAGCACCTCTGTAGGTGAAATCACCCTGTTCTGCAGCTCTGGATGCATAACCTGGATGAAAACAGAGGTCCAGTACCGGTGTAAATGTCTGTGAGGGTTACACATACACAGCCCTGCTCTCTGGTGGGCTGAGGCCTACGAGGGCGGCAGGTAACACGGGGACGGGGACGGGGCCGGGGCTGTTTGCAGGCTGAGCAGCGGTGGGATGGGCTGTCCCGCAGAGCTCAGGGGCGAGGGACCACCACCCGCCCAGAGCCGTGTCCCACAGCAGGGGCTTGGGGAGACCAACCAGCCGTGGCACGAAGCCCGATCCGTGTGAAACCTCGTTACAGGTGCTCGTATGCACCCACGCGTGAAATGTGAAGGGATGCAGCTTTATCTGAATTCATGCATTTAAACCATTTTTTTGGTGTTTTTTTTTAATTATCTGATCTGACCTACATCTCATAGCTTAATGCAATGAGCTGCAGTCATTCCTGATTTGAACATATATGGAAATGCATTTGTTTGTCTCTTTTGTATTTAATTTTAAACAAATTGTTTCATTTCTTGACTGTTTTTCCCTGCAATTGCACCAAGACTATTGAATATCTATTTTTTTTTTTTCTTTCAAAACAGAGGTTTAAAATGATGGCAGTGGAACTTGCATAAGGAATGGGAAAGGTCGAAGTGCCGGTCTGCCGGCAGTGACCTCTCCCCGCTGCCCAGACGTCGCTGGAGTGACAGGGACACCCCCAGCTCGGCAGCAAGGGCGGTTCTGTGATCTCTGCCCTGCACACAGCCCTGTCTCCGGCACCAGGCTCCTTAGTGACAGGCACCTTGGGACAGCGGGGACCCCGGCAGGAGCTGGACACGCTCTCCCCTCTCCCAGCATCGCCCCGCAGAAGCGATTTGGGCTGGTCCTGCTGTTCACCTCACAGCTGAGGGCTGAAATCCGGCTGCCCCTTCCCCTTCAGGGCGTGGTTTACAATTGTCTCCTCTATCAGGGAGCCCATTCCCAAAGGTGGGGTCCCGGGAGGTGCGGAGCTGGCACTGCTCCATGGTCACCCCAGCCTCAGGCGCGGAACGGGGCTGGGCAGTGTGCTGGGTGCGGGGATGCTGAGCAGAGCCAGCTGCCTCCCAATGCTGGGAAATGAAACCACCCAGGGCACAAACACGGCCTCTGGACGCCCCTAATTTCTTTGGACAGCTTTCCTGCAGGCTTGGGCCAGGCACACACTGGGCAAAGGGAGCTGCTCCGTGCCCTTGACTGAGAGCCCGCGCCCAGCTGGTGGCTGCTGGCTCTGCCCTGAGCCCACAGCCCGCGTCTGGCGTGGGGATGAACTCTCACTTCCTAGCAGACAGCAGTCATATTTAAAAATAAACAAACAAACAAAAAAACAAAAAACCCCCACAAACCAAAAAACAAACCAAACAGTAAAAATGCAAAGCCAACAATTGCCCAGCCCAAACCAAAACAGAACATGCAGCGCAGCATATCAAATGCATGCACGTGTCCAGGCAGCAGAACATTGCACGGTGCTAAAATCGTAAGCGAGGGCAGCCAAGCAGCGTGGCCAAGGGGTGTCCGGCCAAAGGAGTGGCAGGGCCTCGGCCGCCCCGGTGCCTGCGCACCAGCCGCAGCGGAGGAAAGCAGGGAGAGGGATGCTGCAGGGCTCACGCTGCGTGAAAAACTCCTGCCACGTCCCTAGATGCGCAGCTTGACAGACAGACACAGCACTAGCACCGTGTTTCCATGCTCTTTGCCGTGTGTGCGCCCACCCCGAAGAGCGGCCCGCTCGGGCTCAGCCGGCAGAAAGACGAAATCAGGTGGTGAGCACGGGGAGGGCCGCTCCCCGCAGTCCCTCGCCATGAGGGCACAGAGCGGCCTTTTGCAGCTACAGCGGTGGGTTAACTCTCAGCTTTCCCACCCCGTAATTTCGGGGCTGTGGGTGAGGAACTGCCCTCACCCTGCTGCCTTCGCACTTGTCCCCTCTACAAGGGGCGAGTGTCCCAGCTCCTCAGGTGCCCTTGGCACTTTGGGGCAGCTGCGAGGGGTCACGCCTGAGGCCACTTGGCCAAATCACGCCAAATCGGTGGCCAGGCAGGGCCCTGCCGAGAGCACAGGGCTGCCAACCGCCAGCCAAGGCTCTGCCGAGAGCCACGTTCAGGCACGGGGACTGATTTGTCTCCTTCCTCTACCACTTCTCCTGAGGCGAGGAAGCGCCGCTGTAGATGCTGCCTACCCTGAGCTCGAGGGAGCCAGCACGCTGCGCCGACAGCCATAATAAATAATTCCCAGCACTGATGAGGAATGAAAGTGAAAACCCAGAGCCCTCCTGAAGTTCCCTGGGGCCGTTTTTATTAAGTTTAGGATACAAAATCCAGAGCTGTGCAGTGAAATACGAAAACACAGCGAGCCATGGTCGGTGGTGCCTCAATGGCGGGCGCTGGGCCCAGGGCGCTGCTCCTCCTCCTCACCGAGACCCCAGCCCCCCCACGGCCCACGGGGCCCTCAGCCCTGCCGCTAAGGACGAACCCTCCCCAGGGAACGGAAAATACCCAGCTGACACTGCAGAGCGGGACACTGTGAAACGCCTGGACTCGGCTGTGTCCCTTTTGAGGCTGGTTTTGCTGGTTTTAAGGCGTCTCTCGGCTGCGTTCCTGCAGCTCTCCTCCCACCCCCGGCTCCACGCTAGCAGGGAGCATCCCACCGGCTCTGGGCGCCCGGCTGGGCTTCAAACGCTCTCGGCATCCTGCTGCTCTCGTGGTTCCACCTTCACACGGCCAGCAGCTGCACCCACCCGGCCCTGCCAGGCGCTCCGTAACCTAGAGACCACCACAAGTCCTTGGCAATGTTAAAAATCCACATTTATTACTCCACATACGCAATGGCTTCTCGCAGCATCTGCAAAAACACACCCGTGTCGTAACTTAAGTATTGTGTGACATGGTAAGATTTCCATGCAGTACAATTACAGAAATGTATTAACATAAATTACAAAGATATACTTTACCGATATTTCCACTGAAATAATTTTTAAAAATACCCTACCAAGGCATCAGGATTTCAGCACAGTCCAATGTCAAGTTCGTGTTATTGATTTTTTTAATTACTCTCATTCTCTTGTCGGCAAGGTATAGAGTAATAAAGAATTGGCAACAGAATAACCATGAGGACCTGATCTGGCTTTTGTTTCCTGTGCAAAATTCCCAGTGAAGTCCGTGGAATTCAATGGAAACAGTTAAAAATATGCAACTTTGCAAAACTTCCTAATACAATGGAAAAAAGAACCCAATCTATGGCAAGGAATTTAAGGAGAGTAATTTATAGACGGTGTAGACTTTTCACAGCCAATAATGGCACACTGTAGAAATCTGTCATACAAAAAAATACATGTATTTAAATATCTCTGTACAGAAAATCATTGTATTCTGGTTGTAGTGGAGACGCAAACCAGCGCTGCTGTTGACTTCTCAAGCTCTGCACCGCGGGGTGTGGTACCAGGAATATTTCAGGACTTCACTGCGAGTTCTGCTCACACCTGGGGCTGCACCAGGCTCCAGAGCGAACCAGCGGAGAGGAGCGGCGCAGAGAACGTCAGAGCCACGCGTTCTTCACAGAGCCAGCCCTTGGGCTGAGGATGACCCTGCGCCAGCCCGGCGCCCTCGGCGCAGGCAGCACGCCGAGCACCGCCAGCTCAGCTCTCGCCGCGGGAGGCAGGGCTGGCAGCCGCAGGGTCGTCACCGGCCCCGGCAAGGTGCCAACGCCGCGTGGGCCGCCCCGCCGAGGACGCGGGCCGATGGCCTCTGCACATGGTCAAACGGATGGCAGCAGCGCACGTCCAACACCAACGGCTACAGGTGACACTGTCACCGGAGCGGGGCTTTGGGGGTACCGCCCCGTCCCCAGCCCGCTCTGCGCCAGCCAGCCGGTGACAGCAGATCGCCGACGGAGCGGCGGGAAGGAAGGAGGCTCCCGTCACCCCGACGGATGGGGTTAGCTTTACACAGGATGTCCCTGGACAGAGCTGCAGAACTTGCGGTGCCAATGGGGCCGGGCTCGGCCGGCTCAATCAGCACAGGCTTGTCACGGGACACAGCGATGGGGACACGACACAAAAGGGGCCCAGAGCGCAGCACACGGAGGGGACGGAACGGCCCGGAGTACTGAAACCCAAGACAATGAAGCACACACGTGTCTGTTTCCTGTCATCTTTCCACTCTCCAACTACTCTTCTCTTGTCATTTCTTCTCCAGGGACCAGGCACAAACAGGCATCACTAAACCCTGGTCCCCGATGGCACCAGTGAAGTGAGGCCCATGCCTTATTTAAGATGAAAAACGAGTATTTCAGTCATACCACACTTGCGGTGTCTCTACTACTCACTGCAATGATCCTAGAGATCTGTGTCCTGTCCCTGTGCGCAGTGAGCGAGGTTTAGAAACAGCTCGAGGCAGACAGCACAGTTTCCCCCGGCGCGTCCCTGGGAGACGCGCTGCTGGATTTCCGCAGTGCTCCCCGGCAGCCAGACTCTGCCCCAGGTTATTTCACCCGGGAAGGAGCGACTACCTGCCGCCTCCCCAGAACCCTTCCCGGTTTCTGCTGACTGCTGCTGAGAATATTTTGCACAATTTCCCCAGGAAGAGCAGTGCTGAAAAGGGAAGATAAATGACCGGCACAGAGAGGGCTGGGGCGAGAGCCATCCATTCACAGCGAGCCAGCTCCTCCCCACGCACACCAACCTCGACCTCGAGGGCCTGTCGTCCCTCGTCCTGAAGCAGGCGACGAAAAGCTCTGATTAGACGACCTACCAAACTGCCAGCATCTCCCCTGGCCCGAGAGCTTCTGGATGAATGTCTATCTGCCTCTCTCAAATACGGGATGGTTTGGTCAGAAAATAAGTTATGTTCTGTGTCGTTCTGACAGTCCAAACTTGTCATTATTCACAGAAAGATGATAAACAGTGCAATGGCGTTTACTGAAAAAAACTATCCATACTGGTGGAGTAAATCATCTGTAGTTTATAATTCCTGAATAAGTAAGTGTTTCTGACCCTCACTCTGCTCCTCTTGCCCACCCGAGCCCCGGCCGGCCCATGGCGGGTTTCTGGCCCCTCGCAGCACCAGGGTTACCAGACTGCTCTGGGCAGAGGCAAATCAGAGCCGGTCCTGATGTGGCTTAGTGACTCAAAATTCAAGTGTTACCACTATGCTGTAAAGTATCCCGGCCACGGCGAGCGGCCGCTGCCGACAGGCACCATCCCCGTGCGGTGGGAGCCGAGGCCGGCGAGGCACGCAGCCGGCAGCCGAGGCGCAGCGCGCAGCGCCAGGACAGGTCCCGAGAGCTGCCGTGCCCGACCGCGCTCACCTGGCTCCCACCCGACCGTAACTGTGCAACCGGCACCGAAGCTCTGCCTTCCCCCCGCCCCACACAAGCTGTGTCTGTGCACCTGAACACATTTTTCAAGACTTCCGTGAAAATTTGGTTCCGCGCAATTTTAGCCACGTACTAATTTCCACATAAAACTGTGGAAAATAAATGTGTTGTGTCATTTTCTGTATAAAATTGTTTCGTAGCAGCTACACCTTTCTATTTTATTTGTGGAATCCAAAAATGTAGCAAAATTTGTCCTGAAAGGGTGTGCATTGTTAAAAACATTTTCTCTCCATCTTTGCGGTAGGAGTACGCAGTAAGGACGCAAACCCTGCCGCCTCCCAGTGTCTGGCAGCAAACAGACGCTGACAGTTGGAAGTGAGCGCGGGCCTAACGGACCCCCTGTATCACAACCGCCGGACGCCGCAGCAGAACCCGCGGCGCGCCCCCAGCAGCAGTAGCCAAAAGCCACTCCACAGCAGATTAAGCAACTAATACCGCGACGGCTCCTGAAACGAGAAAGGCAATATCCACAGCTGGGAACACTGACAGACATCTCCCGTCTGATTAGGAAGTTAAAGCAGGTATCGGTAAATTATATACAGTACTGTTACTTTACACTGAAAACAAAGTAAACCAAAGGGTGAAATAAGATATTCCCCTGCCCTGACAGCCAGGCAGCATCGCCAGGCCACCCACTCTGCCTCAATAAATTGTCAGTCTGACAAACTGCGTCCTCCGAACCCGGACAAACAGAACCCAACCTCCGGTCCGTTCGCACGGCTCCTTGCACTCACAGCAGCTATGTGAAGAAAGCAAATATTTTAAATACATTCTGCATCTCAGTTACATGTTGAATCATCATCCAGCCCCAGAAGAATCCATGGAGTGCCCAAAAAAAACATTTATTTGCCCCGAGTCAGGAAACTCTGACAGGTGACGCGAGGACACGGCCGTGCCCGGGGCGTCCTTCCGGCTCAGCACCGAAACACTGGGGGCTCCCAGGAGGCTGGCGCCGCCCGCCACGGCCCAGTGAGGCCCCGGGGCTGCTCCGAGGCACACAGGGACTGCTTGTCCCTGCGGCAGCCTTCACAAACACGGAACGCCAAAGTAAAATGTAAACCACCTATTCGGCCTTCCTCCCTCGCCACACCTGCTCGGCGTCTTCGCTTCTGGTACCCGGGGACGTAACTTCTTACCTTGTCGTCTTACTGGATTAAAAACACGTGCAGATCAGCGATCTGACACTAAAAAAGCACAAGGAAAGAAGCTGATCTCCCTCCTCCGACAAGTTGCATAGCAAGTACCTTCACGCACGACGGGCAACCAGCGTGCCGAACCGGCGCTCCGCTGAACCCAGAACGCAGTTCTGTAAGAACGATCTCTTTTGCTACAGCGTGGCAAGACGAGTCGTCGGTGCTCTCCGGTGGCGTCGGAGGACAGCCTGCGGTGCTCAGCGCGACCTGAGAACGGGTTATCAGCGCGGCGCGGGCCGGCGACCCTCGCCCGGCGAACGCGGCCTAGCTGCTGCCTGCGGAGGAGCAGACGGAGCTGCACATGTTCAAGTTGGAGGTCTCGGACTCGGCCTCCGTCTCGGCTTCGTCAGTGGTCTCGGGGGGGAACACGGACTCGCTGGTCTGCTCTTGGCTCTTCTTTAGCCTGTGTGGAGCAGGGGAAGCGGGCGTCACACAGCCACCCCAGCCCAAACGCCCGCAGGAGGAGCGGTGGGACGGCGGCCCGCAGCAGCAAGCGTGCCCCGGGCTGCTCGCACACCGCTCCTCCAGAGGGGCCGGCAGCAGGCCCTTTCCACAGCACACACTCGGCACATAAAAAGGTCAGGACAGGGACTGACTATCAGCAAAACACACTGAAACGCTCTGAAATTCTCCGCAGTGACCCGCAAGGCTTCAGCTTTCAGGAGCGCTGCCCACCCAGCCCTCGGCCGCAGGCGCGCGGTGCCACAGCCGGGGCCGCGGGCTCCCTGCCGCGCTCCACCTCCTCCGTGGGCTGTCTCCTGCCTCACTTGCCAACCAAACGTCGCCACCCCAGCCTGCTCGGCTTGAGCCCCAGTGCTCCCACTGCCCGCTCACGCCCTGCAGAGATTTCAGCACGTTCCTTGCCTTTGTTTCCCAAAACACCACCCTCTAAAAGCAGGATGGATGAGAAGATGCTATGGTGTCACAAACATATGTTAATCCCAGAAGTCTCCCTGCAGCACATTTCATTTGATGACAGTGATTAATAATCCCTGATCTTGTCTCCCTTCTCGGTAAGAACAGCTTTTCACATAGAGGCAGCACCTGAGCTCCGCGGCTGACGTCACCCAGAGCTACGGCGGCAGCGAGATGCTCCCGGCCATCAGACCCTCGCCCTCTGATTCCTACGGGAAGGCAGGAAAAGAAGTATTTTTTCCTTCAAACAAAAACCAGCCCATATACTCACTTCTCTCTGTTAAAGATGACAAAGTCTTGCTGGATAGCTTCAAGGCATTCTTGGAGATAGTCGTTCTCCTGTTGAAGACAAACAACACACGCGTAAGCAGCCCCATCTGCATGTCATGGCTGCCTCCAGCCCCGCCGCGCTTCCAGCTGTACGCACGGAGCCTCCCAGCCACCGGCAGCTTCAGCCGAAACCAGTGACGGAACCAACCCAGCCGACTGCCTTCACGGCTTCCACCGGTGCCTTGCTTCACCTGCGGCCTGCACCGTTTCCCATACAACACAGCCAGCACGCCGTTTTCCAGATAAACACCATTCTGGTTTTGGGAGCACTATCTGCCCATAGGAAGGAGAGCCAGCGCGGGGGAGAGAGCAGCCCAAAGCCTGCGTGTTGGAGTCCTCGCAAGGACACGCACAGAGCTGCCGCCTGGCCGCCCGCCCGGCTGCGCGCGGTCCCCCGGGGCGGTGCAGGTCCGCTGGCTGCACGCACGCCGGGGCAGGAGGACAACACGGGCGTGTGCCATGTTTCCCCATTTCTGCCTTTACTTCACCTCCCGCATCACCTAGGCGCGGAGATCTCCTCCTCCAGCTCCGGCCGAAGCAGGGACGCCCGTCTCCCGCCCAGGCACTCTCACTCAGCCCTCGTGCGCCCACCCTGCACCCCGGCCACGGGCCACGGCCACGGCGAGGGAGCTGCAGAGCGGGCGGCTGGCAATGGGCCGCGCGTCCTGGCAGGCAAAGGGCCCTTAACTCTCCTGGCAGCAAAACCTCGGAGAGGTATCTGCAAGTTTGCTTATCCTGTTTTTTTTTTTTCCGCCCTCACTTCCCGACTTATTTTTCCTCCTTTTACAGTAAGTCTCATTGATCGCAGCATTAGCTCCCGCTGACGAGGGACGGGATCTGTTGCAGTTAATTGGCACAGATAACGAGACAGCAAAATCCTGCCCGGCACTCCCCGCTGCTCTCAGGCAGGGGACAGTCCTGACCTCGCTGCGGGGAGCAGTGTTTGTTCCCTCGGTCGGGGATGCGTGCAGTTCAGAGGCACCGCGCCACAGAGGCAGGGCCGGTGGGTGATGCGTGATCGCTCCCACCAACCTCCCCAGCACACCACCCTCCCCGCAAGCACCCCTTCCAGAACCCCCTGCCTGCAGGACCAGTACCTGCTCCGCTGCGTGAGCAGATGGTTTTACTCCTGGGATGTCTGCTCTGTAAAACCGAGATTCTGGTATTTGTCACCCCAGTGCTACAAAAGCACCGTGACTCCCACCGTGAAAAGAAGAAACAAATCCATCTCATCCCTAGCTTCACCTCCAGCTAACAGATCCCTCTCTGCAGAAAGCGCTCACGGGCACGCTTCTCCCACGCACGTGTGCCAGCCTGCGCAGCCAGAGCTCACCCCGGTGCGGGGGCCCGGCAGAGCCGTGGGGCTTACCCAGCCGCACAGCTCACGTGGCGAGAGAAAACACGGGACAGTCGCGCAGACCCGGGACTGACTGGCTGCACGGCCACCAGCAGCGCGTGGATAAACCACTGCCATGTAACTCTGCGACACAGGCCCTGGGCAGTGCCTCTCGCAACGAACACGATTGTATGGGCTTTGTTTGTTCGTTTTCCTCTTGACCTGCCCAGACCTCTGTTTCTCATTCCTTTTTCCAAAGTACAGATTACTGTGGCAGAGTTCTACCAAACTTAGGCAAGAGGAACATTTGGCTGTCGGGAAGACTCCACTGGGCAAACGCTTTTATCAAAATAAATCCGCAGTGACTGCATTGTCTCAGTACATCCCAAAATTCAGCAGCTCAGCCTTTTTTCCTGGCTGGCCGTTACCCCAGAAAGCACTTACAGACTGCGAGCTGTCTTTGCTGTTATCCCTCGACTTGTTCTTCGCAAGCCTCTTCTTCTTCTTGTGCAAGGGCCTGGACTCCAGAATCATCTCCTCCAGCTCGAAGGTGGGGTCGCAGTGCAGGCGGCCCTTCTGCCAGGACACACAACAGCACCGCACGTTAGGCACAGCAGAGACCCTCCGCAGCTGAACGTGGCGGTTCCTCTAACGACGAGAACCGACCCTGCCTGGGGCCAGGACACAGCTCGCTCCTACTCACATTGGGGACGAAGCCCGGCTCCACTCGCTTCTCGCAGACGTCGCTCCAGGCCACGCCGGACAAGTACGCCGAGGCCTGAACGTCAGCCAGGCAGGAAAAGCGATGCTCGGGGTTCACCGTCAGCAGCTGGGGAGAGAAGAGCATCCCCGTCAGAGGAGAAGGGAAAGCTGCCCAGCAGCACCCTGCCTTTAGGACACCTGAGATGGACCAGCCACACAGCAACCTTCTGTCACAGGAAATAGGTAACACACCACAGAAAAAACACATTGGGAAAATGCTTTGGAGGTTGTGAAACCAGGCAGCCAAAAATCTGGCAGTGTGAGCACTCGGACCAGCATGGCTTTGCTCCTCCCACACCTGCCTGCAATGCAGGACCCCTCAGCGCAGCACCCGGGCGCTGCCGCCCCGGCACACTCCACCCCGTGCCCGCGACAGACCTCGCTCCCCTCTGAACACATTGAATCCCCCAGAGGCTCATCGTTTCGGTTTCTACCTCCACATGTTCTGCTTTCACACCACGTCTGTGACACCAGGGGATACTGCTGCGTCTATCACACACACGGATCACTGAGCACAGACAGAGAAGAGTGATTGCTTGATCCACTGGAACACCAGTCTGAGGACAGATCCGATGTTTTGAAGAATTCAGCAATGTGTACCACGCCTGACGCTCAGCTGACTTGAGTTCCAGCTTCCAGGACTGCCGGAGGTTTGCCTAACGCGGAGATATGTCCGACACGGAGATATGTCTGACGGGGAGGTACGTCTAACACGGGATCTGGGCAGGGCTCCAGAAGAGGAAGGCGCCGCGATGGCACTGGCCCAACGGGCAGGAGATGCAGGGCACAGACGCCGGGAGTGGGAGCTGGCCCTGGTGAGGGGGTGGGCAGCTCCTGCCCGGCATTGGCCCTGGGTGCCAGCAGAGCGCAGGGCTGGGACAGCCGAAACCTCAGCGCTCTGGGGACACGGGGGTCCTGCGGGGCTGGGTGGCTCTGGCACGCTCCTGGGGAGAGGCTCAATGCCCACCCGACGGGCAGCCCAGCAGATGGCAATGTGAACCAGCCGCCGCACAGCTGAGAGCGCCGCTGCTCCCAGACCGAAATGTAACCCTGTCAACTGTCCACCGAGTCAGTCGTGCTGTCAGCACCGCTGTGTCTTCTTCATAGCACTCTCATCAGCCACTTTTCCGAGTCCTCAAGCAAGCAGAGGCTAAACCCAGCCTCCACGTCGAGCCAACACCTCTCCAGTGCAGCACGAGAGCAGCAGCCTGTCCCACAGACACGGACACTCCCCAGACCCTCTCACGACCAGCACACCGCATCAGGCCCTGTGGCCCGCCAGAACGGGCGAGAGGGCGCAGCGAAGGCAGCTGGGGCAGCACGCGCTCCTCCAGCCCACCCGGCTGTCCCAGCCACGGCCGCTGCCTCGGACGTTACGAGGATCACAGAGGGGGTGTGGAAGGGCACAGTTCCAGCCCAGGCAGGAATCTGAGTGTCCCACCAAAACCAGCCTCTTCCCTTCCCTTGCTATGAGCCATAATGCATCTTATTACTGGGGTAATAAACAAACAAAATGCAAGATTAATCTGTGCTTAAGCCTGAACAAAGTCATAAAAATCAGTCCTATTTCAATTTTACATTATTTATTAATACTCCGAAAATTTTCCAGCTAGCCCTGCAGGCACTGCAGCTGATGTACAATGTGAACCGCGCCAGCAGGACCATTTACCTTTCTTAACAGAGCAACCACCTCTTTTGACCACGCAGACGAGTACTGAACGCTCACGGTACTGAAGAGCTGAACTAAGGACTCCACGGGGTTGTTGGAGTGGATGTCATATGGCCTCTGGGGGGAGAAATGGAAAGATGAGAAGAAATTCCCTTTCCTCTCTGCAGTCACTCAGAGAGCAGGTTCTTAGAGCTGGGACCGTCCGGGAGCCTTACCCAGCCCCGCAGCAGCTCGTAAGCCATGATTCCCAAGGACCACCAGTCAACCTCGAAGGAGTAGCCCGTCCCACCGTTCAGGAAGGAATGGAAAATCTCCGGGGCTGAACAGAGAAGGGTGAAATGCAACAGGTTATTCACTGACTTCCGTTTGTTTCTATTTCAGTATTTCACGGCAGGCAGTATGTAAACTGCACGGTTATTTTCATGCACTACTGCAGCTGGGTTACTCCCAGCCGAGCGAGGGGCAGAAACCCAGTGCCCACCAGGACACACCAGCCCCGCATGGCGCCAGTGGGGAGGGCAGGGCAGGGCGGGATGGGATGGGATGGGGTGGGATGGGGTGGGATGGGATGGGGAGGGTGTGCTGAGAGCGATTCATTCACTCCAGGAGTTTCATCTCTCAAAGATCAGGCTCCGTTGAGTGACGTGGGCGCAGGCACTAATGCGGTACACGAATTCAGCGCCTGTGTCACAGACAGGGCTGTCAGGCGGCATGCAGCGAGCACTGAAACGTGAGATGCAGGCGTGAGGAACAGCTACTATTCCTTACCCATGTATGGCTTGGTTCCAGCTAATGCAGTTGCTCTTTCACCGTCCCTAATTATCGTCGCAATATTAAAATCTGTTAAATGTGCATGACCTTAAACAAAGACACATTTTAAGAAGGAATTAATGGCAGCGCAGAACAGTGGCAATCTCGCATCAGAATACATTTGTTCCATAAGCTTCTGCTCTCGGGCAGCGTAGCACGGGCGCGGGCAGGTGAGGGTCAGATCCCAGATCCTGACGCGTTCCCAGGATCTCGTCTGGCCAGGTGATTAAATGGCAGCTAGCTTTGGCCTTGATTTTAAATCACACCTGGAGCACGCCTACACCAGCTCCAGCACTTGGTCAAATTGCTCTACCAGAGCCTACAGCCATGGAGAAGACAGGAGGGAAACGTGATAACACAGACAATGCCTTGGTCACATTGAGTAAAACCCCAGAACTGTTTTTGACGAAAGCCATTGGACCACGGCTGCCCCGAGGTCCCAGAGCTAACGCAGTGCTGCCACCGTGCCAGACCACAGCAAATCTGGACGGGTCGGTTGAATGAACCACAACCGCTGCCCAAACCCTGAGCCTGCACGAAGAAATCATGAAGGTATTTCAGAAAGTGCTGGAACACCTTCTCTCTGCTCCTACTTTCTCTGGCATCAGGACGGAAAGTTAATATTCAGAAATGGTCATGATTTCCAAGCCAGCCTGGTGCAGAGCGAACCCACCCACTTGGGAGGCCGCTCTCTGCTCTCTGTCTACACGGCAGCTGTGAAAGTGGTGTGTAAACCACAGACTGCCCTGGCCTACGCAGTCTTCCCCTACATCTCCTTCTTCCCATTTCTGTTTGGGCTCTACACCCTGCGCTACCTTCTAACAAACTTTGATGCAAGCGCAAGCTTTGGTTTTGATCAAGCTTTGTGATAAAACTCAGATGATTTGGAGCCTGAGAGATGGTGTCTTCGTTTTAAGAGATCTACTACCAGACCAGAGCTCGTGACAGGACCTCCTATGGCATTTCTCCTCCTAGGCCCCTGAGACAGTACTACCAACAGACACTCTCAGAAAGGTTCCTGACCTCACTCCACCTGGCTCAGCCCCAATCCATCCCCCCAGGAAGACACGGAAACTATCCTGAAAGTGCCTGTGCAGGTCCCTCGCTCTAAACTCCAGCAAAGCCAGCTCTTGCGCTTCGCACAGGTACCTCGACCAAGCACTGATCAGCTAGGAGTGGGGTCTTTTCCACACTTTTTCCAAAAAAAAAGACATGCAGTGTTCAAGACTGTAAAGAATCTGTCCCTTGAATGAAGGAGGCAGACAAAGCAAGGCAGAGAGGTCCTACCTTGCTCATCAAGAAGGATGTTGTCTGGTTTTACATCTCTGGGAAAAGAAGCAAGGTTATAGCAAGATGAAATCTCAGTCAGATCAAGGATGCAACTCAACAACAAAAAACCTCCTTATGTGTCAAAAATCAGGAGCAAATAAACAAAAAATACTGTAACACGAGACAAATCCCTTTATGAGGGACTAGAAATACGCTTTTCCTGGGCAACTGGGCAAACTAGTGGGAGCATCTGACTTGTTCAGGCATCGTTTGTAAGGAAAACTAATAACACAATACTGGGGCTATTTCTGTGGAATAGCCTTGATGGCTTTGAAACCCACCCTGGGAGGTACCTCCAGGCCCCAGCACAGTGTTGGCTCCCTTTGAAGGCCGGGGGAGCAGGAGCAGTGGCCGGAGGCTGCCCAGGACCGGCACCGCTGCCATGGTTCAGTGCCAGCAGCTCCCTGACGCGGGTGGCATTAAGCAGAGATGGGCCCCCCCACCCCAAACCACGACCGCGGGTGAGAGACCGCGGATTGTCATTATACCTGTGGATGATATGCTGACTTCGCAGGTAGTCGAGAGCCAGCGCCATCTCACAGATGTACAGCTTGACCGTTTCTTCCGTGAACTGAACATTTTGCTGCAGATGGTAGCGCAGGTCGCCGCCCAGAAGCAAGTCCACCACCATGAACATGTCCTCCTCATCCTGGAAGGAGTACCTGCGGGACCGGCGGCGCGTAAGCGAGCAGGCTGGGTGCCACAGGACTCCCAAAGCCACCTCAGGTGGTTTCCCTCTCCGAACTACACAGCTCCTGTGCAAACTGCAAACACCCCCACTGCGAGCACATGCCGGCTTCGCTGTTTACACCTTTTTCATTAAGCAAGATCAACTCAAGACGTTATCTTGTTTTTTAACCTATTGGTGCCCTGAGCAAGGCCTCCTTAGAAGAGGGGTGTCGTCATCACCCCCTGCTCACCCTGCCACCGTCACCGCCCGAGCAGTGCCGTGTCACCCAGCCGCAGGCAGAGCTGGGGCTTCGCTAGCCAGCCACGGCACAGAAACCTCGCGTCCACGCTTGTGAACCACCACATAAACCTACACCGAAAATATCTTTGCCTAGCCTGAAAAGGAACTGGAAAACACAAGCACTAATTTAACCACAAAAACCAGAAAAAGAGATTTCTATTTACTGTAGAGTAAAACGCCTCTCTAATCTGCAGCGGGTCCCTCAGGAGACTGACAGCAGTGAGGACACCACAAAACAACGTGCAATTGTTAAATTTGGTGACTATTCCTGAGGAAGGAGTACGTGGGATTGTATAATACTTATGAATCACACGCTTCTGCTCTCATCCTAAGCGTAGTCTTATTCTAAAAGTACGAGCTGACAGGGAAAAACTTGCTAAGAGAGCATGTTTTCTCAAGAATTTCATTACCTGTTGGAAAAAAAATATTTTTGGGAGTGGCTCACCAGGCACTGCTTCCAGCCTCGGCCCACGTCTCAGCACTAACACGAGCCCTGCCATCTCCGAGGGAGATTCCCGGGCACCGTGCATCGCAGATGCGCTTCACTGCATTTTTACATAATATCTCATTTTTGCTTATCCATTACTCACCAAGTGTGCACGGCCTTTATTTCACATTTACTGTTTGCTCCTCTCCACAGCAGGGAGTTGCGACTGCAGGGATTCTCAGGCAATCTCAAAGCGCGCTGGGATGGAAATGCCGCCTACCTGCCGTGACGACGCTCCAGGCCAGGGCTGCAGCAGCCTGCCTTCGCGAGGAGCCGCGCTGTCCTTCGAAAGAACGCACTACGAACCACGCCCAGGGCGTGCAAAGCACTCGGGGAACAGGTCCTGGGCAGAAGGTAAAGCCGTGTGCTGCTCACAGGGCAGGGACGGCAGGAGAGGACGGGCCACCCCGAGCGCCCGGCAGCAGCTCCGGGACAGGGCCACGGGGCTGGCGGCCGGGGACTCACCCAAAGGAACCGACAGCTCAGGACACAACGCCCTATTTTCTAAAACTTGTAGACTAACGTGCAAAGTTTGATAACGATACATCTGAACTCTGACGGAATATGTTTTATTTGGCCAGTGAATCTATTGCAAAGTACGTTTTGCCCTTAGGCATTCTCCAGTAAAAGGCCACACATCTGATAATTGGAAGAGATCTAACTTTTTCCAGCAACAGATCACTGAAAATAGTTACAATTCAAACCGCGCAATACTAACTTGATGGTGTGTGCCCCGGCAAAAACTATCCTCGTTACTGGGTAACGTTTTAGGGTCGGATTTTAGAAAAACTGCTCAAATCAGGCTGAAATCTAACAAATAGCTTTAGCTGGTAATGCTTTTGAAACGCACCCTGCCCAGACAGTCACAGTAAAAACGCTGGCTACGGCTGAGAGCAGCCTGGTTATCCAACCTGCCAGCCAACCTCTGCGAGACCGCGTCCTCCAGAGGGACCAAATACTGTGTGAAACGCTATGCATTTTGTGTAACTTCTGTATGAATAAAAGTTACAAATTACCACCTCTAAAAATGCTAGTTTCTGGGAATTTTCAAGCTGCTATGTGCTACAAAAATGGGCCCCGCACAGTACCCAGTTCACCACAGCCTGTCCCAGCTCCCAGGATCTCCACGCACATGGGATGGACTCTCTTTAACAGCAATCACCGGGAGCATCCCACTGCCCCAAGACCCCTGAGCCCAACTGCACACCAGCACACCCTGGTACAAAAATATTTACGGTTAAATTGGTGGGGGGTTCCTTAGGGGGCATGTGATAGTGGTTTTTGCAAGAAGGCTGGTGAACAACACCCAACAAACCCACAAAGGCTTTTGATGGAAAAGAAGCAGCTAAGCTGTTTTAAAACATTTGATGCCGCAGCATTTGGACATCTCCTGTGCTGCGCTTCCTGACCACGTTTCACGTTACCATGGCCTGCCACTGCAGCTCACTGGGATGCTCCCACAGACGTCTGTGACCCCAGGACGGGGAGAACATGGCTCTGCGAGCGCCCGAGGGCAGGCGGCCCCGGAAGGCGGAGGGGAGGTGATGCTCACCAGAGGTTCACCAGGAACACGTGCTCGATCTCCTGCAGGATCTCCAGCTCTCTGAACACATTGCGCACCTCATCTCTTTCAATGCACTGCTGTTTGTTCATGTACTTCATGGCATACATCTTCTCAGTGTCTCTCTTCTGCACAATGCACACCTGAAGCACCACAGAACGGGAGGGGAAAAAAGAGATTTGGTAAAACGTCCCACAGCCTCATTTGCTGCGTTACCTGGTGGAGACCCTCGCTGTTCAGCACTTCTACCCCACTATGGGATATTCCTGATCCCTGGGCTGTGGCTTGGAATCTACAGACTGCAGAGTCACAGCACGGTTTGGGCTGGAAGGGACCTTAAAGCCCACCCAGTTCCCCCCCCTGCCCTGGGCAGGGACACCTCCCACCAGCCCAGGGTGCTCATAGCCCCGGCCAGCCCGGCCTTGGCCACTGCCAGAGATGGGACAAGATGTAAGCCACAAGCATCCCTGCTCCAAGCTTCCTCTAGGACATGAGGCCCAGCTCCGCAGAGCTTTCCAGCAGGGAGAGGCGTCTGGGAGCCTAGGGACAGAGCTTTGTGCTGGCTGCCTCCCAACGGGACCGGCTTCGGGCCACCGCGGGGTTTCTCCCCCAGCCTTGACTCCATTCGGCTCACATCCGCTGGCTGCCAGCCTCCAGCAGATTGGTTTTCATCTATTGCGTATAGAGCAGTGCTCCAAAAGGTCAAAATAAACCCATTTGTTTTAGCAGAAAGCAATTAAAATGTAAATTTGTTAACAACAACAAACACCGTGCCCCAGAGACGCAGCGGTACCCTGTCCTTGCCAGACACAGACCCTCCCTGCCAGGCTTTCGCCACCCCGGAGCCCCTCCTGCGCACCCAGCCCGGCTCCCAGCTCCCGCGGCCCCAAGCCGTGGTGGACGGGACGTGTCCTCCCGCGGGCGCGGGCCGCGCTCCCCGCTGCTGGCCGGGTCCCTCCCGCCTCCCACCCCTGCCCGCTCTGCTCCCCGCCACACGGGCACCCAGTCGCGGCGGCTGGGCAAGCAGGAGGCCACGGCGGGTCCCCCACGTGAAACATCAGCTTCCCACCAGCTACCGGCAGCCGTCCCCATCCCGGCACGCAGAGCCAGGCCGTGTCGGTCCGCGGCGCCGGCGGGAGAACCCGCCACCCGCTCTTCCCACGGGCAACAAGCCTGCCGCGCGGGCACGGCTTTCCAGCCAGTACTTCCCTGGTGAGCCTCCCTCGTTCTTCTGAGTAATAACGACATGTTAATTATCAAGGTAACTATTTTTAAAAGAGCCAATTAGTTATCAAGGTAACTATTTTTAAATGAACTAATGAAATTTCTACATCTGGTATAATTACATCTCTCCTCTCTTAATTATCAGACATGCTCACGATTACAAAGCGCTGGATGCATTTTCTGTGAAAAAGCAGCAATTTGGCGCTTTGGCCGTGCAGCCCTCACCCGGCGCAGCGCAGGGAGGCCGGGTGGGCACAGGCTCTGCGGGAGAGCGGGTCACACTCACACCGCGCGGCAGCCAGCCCGGGGAGCTTCTGCGGCGGCAGAGAGCAGCGCCGACAGACGGAGCCCCCGCACCCCTCGCACTGCTAAAATGCTGCCGTTAATAACCATTTGCGAGCGCTAATGGCATACAGGATAATATCACCAGGGACAAACTGCAGCGTGAAGGTGACAAAATAATAGGTGGTTATCATTAGCCCGACAAAAACATCCCAATTAGCGACGCACACTGAAATTACGGGGATTATTTTGCAGTCGTCATTACAATCACGGTGAGAATGAAAAATGCTGTATTGTAATAACTCCAGGCACAGCTCAGACCTCATGATAAAGACTCACTTCTTGGGTGGCTTAACGGAGCAATTTTCTCTGGGTCAAACTCAGGCTTTGCCCAGGGGCAGGCACCGCCGGCAGAGCCAGACCGCGGCTGGCGCGGGAGTGTGCTCGGCCACAGCTGGGGACACCTCGGGCCGCTGGGTCGCCGGACCCCAGCCCACTCCCCCATGCCCGCACTCACCCTGAGCGCCGTGTCCCACGCTGGCAGCCACGCCGAGGCAGCGTGGCCTTACTCCTGCGCGAGAACGGGGTCCCCAGCCCCGTCCCCGGCTGGCACCCCGAGCCCTCCGGCGTCTGTGGGCGTGCGAGAGCCCATCACTGCAGCTGCCGGGGCTCAGGACGCAGAATGTACGGTAAAACCCCTGCTTCCTGCCAATTCACAACCACGAACCACCCCGGGCAGCCAAAGCACCAGCAGGACCCAGCCCCTGCCCACAGCAAACTGAACTGCTTGTTCATTTAACAAACCCGGCAAAAAAACCCCTTTACGTTTGATAAATTCTTCAAGCAGAAAAGACCTAACAATGGCCCTTTAAAACCTCCCAAAATGGTCACGGCTCTGTAACTTCTCTGCAAACAAACCTTTGAACAACAGCCAGCCGGGCGCTGAACAATGTTCTTTCCTGATTTCGGTTTATTTCACATTATGGCTAGAAGCTCATTAATTTCTAATTTATTTTTTTTTTCGGTTGTGACTTGCAATATCTTAACAGGCACTGCATTTTATATTTATGTCATTTGCTTCTTGTTTCTCTGCAGGGAAAATGGAAACCTAGTATAAGAAATAAGAAAATGATGAAAACTCTTGTACTCTGTAATCATAATAAATGGTTTTCTGAAATGGAACAGCATCACCTACGTACAAAGCAACGCCAGTTTCAGGCACTCTGGAAGTTTTTGTTCTCTGCTTTCTGGAAAAAACCCACAACGCGGGCGTGGATGGAGACATCCCCCTTCCAGGCGAGCCGCCCCAGGCGGGGTGGCCGGGGCAGGCAGGCGGGGCGCGCGGGGCGGCCTGGGCGCGTGGCCCGGGTGGCGCGCGGCTCCGGTCGCAGTGCTGCCGATAGGATGGCTCCCGTCGCGACACAGCCGGCAACCCAAGTGCCAGGGAGAGAGGGCACTTCTCCTCGGGAGCCCCAGCCATGCTCCCTTGGTACCGCTATAATTACCAGCGCCGTTAACAGCTAACGATCATGTTAATACAGCTGCTGGCAGGGATCTAATGCAAGCTGAACCAGCTTCAGGACTGCTGTTGGTGCTGCCCAGCCAGGCTCGGTCACTTAGGTCCTCTGCCACCAGCAGGAACCCCTCGTAAAACGGCCCTGGTTACAGAAACACCCCCCGGCCCCAAAACGTCAGGGCCCCATCACGTATTTCTCCTTGTTGTGCTTCTCCACTAGTGCATGCATTCCTGGGGAAGGAGTAAACATCTACCCGCTAACGGGTCAGAGTGGTTCTTTACATTCATCTCAGTCCATTTCCATGCAGATCTGCAATGCGAAGCAAGGCAAGAACGCAGAGACTGCTCTGCCCTCACCGCGTAACGCAGCCCCCCGCAGCACCAGGGACGTTCTCAGCGGTTAAATACAGCCATCAGAAAAACCTGTGTGTAACGCTGCCAGACCTGGAAGGCAGAAGGCAGGCATCGGCTGGGAGCGTATCGCTCAAGATGTGGCACATGAAAGATTTAACAGAGTCCCAGCCGCCCGGCACGCTCAGCTGCATCTCCCGAGGGCAGAGGCAGGTGGTCCCCAGCCTCGCCCCCTGCAAAGCCATCCCTGCGGCTTCCCACTGCCAAAACACCTCCCCCTCCGCTGCGCCGACAGCAAACCCGTCTGTCTAAACGGCCCGGGAATCAACGGCAGAGAGAGGCGCGAGAGCCACCGACAAGACAAGAGATGGGAACCAGCAGGAAACCCCACGGCAGGAGCGGGGCACGCGGTGGGGCGCGGGGCAGCAGGGCTGCATCCCTCCATCACGGCAGCGCCGGGCGCCTGCAGGACTCCTTCGTGCCGTGCTGAGCTCCAGCGATGCTCCTACGGGCCAAACGCACATCGCGTGGAAACCACACCGTGACTGTGATTTGCAGGGACCTTGCTCTTCGGTAGAAGCGTACGTGGCATTTACGCTCTCACTCAAACCCGACTTCGGGATAACGCCTCAGGACAAACCTTACCCTGCAGGTTCAAAGCACTCCCCCTCACACCACGGACTCAGCACCACCAGCAGAAACAAAGTCCTTAAGCTGCCCGGAATTGTTTGGCTTCTCGTTCCCCTGCACTACTCATGGAGCTGCTCCTTACAAGAGCTGTTTGTTTCCCACCCAGCCGTGGTGTAGGCTGGCATGGAAACAGAGAGCTGGGATCTGGGCGTTTTCTGGTGTCCAGGGGACTCAGACACTACATCCTTTTTGGAAGTTTATTTTGTTCTTGCTAATTCAGGATCCTTTCCCCAGTCACCGACATTTTTGCTGCTCTGTACATTTTCCAGTCCAACTTGCTCTCTCTTAGGCAGGCTTTGCCTTTTCTCCTCTAGAAATCCAATAACTTTTTTCCTGCTGATTCTGAAGGAACCAACGGGCTGAAACCCCCAGCCAGACGAAAGGTCATCTAATCATTTAATAGCGTGTCCTGACTTATCTCAAGCTAATTATAAAGGGGCAGCACAATTTGTCCGAGCTCAAACAAAAGCAAGTGGTTTGCATTCCGGGCAGGATCTGCGGAGCTGATAAACACTTGAGATTGCTTGATCCCGGCGGCACAAAGATTATTTTTCCCTTCTGCAAGTGCAGATGCCATCTGACACCAAGGCACAGGCGGCCTGTCCGCTGCAGGCCTTCCCATCACACTGGGTGCAGATACCACTTCCAGAGAGCTTCCCTTTGCCTCCGCACTGGGAGCAGTGGACTTTCTCCTTGAACCCCTCAGTGGCTTCTGCCTTTGAACGACGAGACAAACGCGCTGTCATCCTTACATACGTAGGCACTTTATCGACTTCGGCCGAGAGCCAGCAGGAAGTTTCCGCGTACGAAGCTGGATTTCACTTGGTTTTAGATCAGAGTCAAGGCTTAGCATTAGCAAGCGCTACGCACCAACATCAGACCCCTCAATCCCACACGACAGTGAACCAGCGCCAAACACTGGTCTGGCTTACAAACATGCTTACTTGGAGTGGCTGCACCTTGCTCGCACACATTGACTTCTCCAGCTTCTGCTGGCTTCCCTTGGGTATTTACGTCTGCACTCCCAAGGAGGAAAACCTACAAAACCCCAGTTAGACATCGAAATGGTTAAAAACGTCGCTGTATTTCCCTTCTCCAGGGATGTAAAGCACTGCAGTTGTAAGTGGTCTTTCTGGAAACGGCTGTGACCCTGGGACGATGCACCGTCCCTCCGGCACAGCTTATTTGATCCCAGCAGCGCTCTCCAACCATTAATAGCCTGCAGCAGCAGTTTTCGGTTCTCAAAAGTACGTCAGCCCCTATGAAGTCATAGGCATTATCATGAGCGAAAGCACAATCAGAACGTGGCCCTAAGCCTTTACCCCGCAAAGGAAATATCAGCCGCCTCCAACACCAACCGCCCGCTGCGCTGCCGGCCTGGTCCAGGCGCTGCCGCCCTCTGCGAATGGCAGCGCAGAAGACACAAAGTGTTGGGCAATCCAGCCCGCAGCACTCATGCTGTGCATGCTCAGCGAGACCTACCAGTCACCGTGCCTGCCGTCCCAGTGCCGCGTCCCAGTGAGACGCAGGGAAGGACCCCGGCAGGACCACCCACGGGGCTCGTTCTCCCCTCTCACGCTGCTGGGGCCAAATTCCTCCCCTCTTCCCCAATACCTACATAGCTGCATTTTAGATGCAAGGTTGAAGCTTGAAATGTGAAGCACAAACATAAAATTGCCGGTGGCACCCAAAAGCACCTTTGGGACCGCCTGGGGAAAAGTCTCTGCTCCAGGGGACAGCGTGGGATGGGGAGGATGCAGACTGCCGAGGAAATGGGAGATCTGCAGCTCTGCGGCAGGAAGAACTAAATTCTTTGTTCTGAAGGAGCAGCAGCAATAAGGAGGCACTTACCATGATGTATGAACAGCTTGAGGCTTTTTGGAGAACCGAGTTCAGTTTGATCACTACATGTTACAGCAGAAATGGGGAGAGAAGAGAAAGAACTGGTAATTTGTGACAGAGCCGCATAAGCACGTGCCTACTGCACCTCTGCGAGACCACCCCGGCCGCTGGGCTCGCTGGGAACGGCCGGGACAAGTACCAGTCACTCCAGTACAGCTGGAAACCACCCGCGGGCGCTCACTGAGGGTCTGAGGCTCCCGAGACAGGCTGCAGAACCAGGACAGTCCGCTCTCCCTCGCAAAGAACAGCAAGCAGGCTGCGAGCACAGGCTTCCTGCAAACTGGAGTGAGTTTGGTGAGCACACAGACGGTGAAGCAGGTCAGAAAGGGCTTACTGGAAATTGTGCATTGCTGCTCTGTTGCTGAAGGAATAATCTCCAGTACTGACTTTAACAAGTTCATCTCCCCTAGACAAGCTTTCCTAACAGCTCACCTACCAAACCAAGACAACAAACTTCACTCCTGTGACAGCTTCCATTCTTCAGAAAGCGGCTACGTCTGATCAGCTGGAGGGAAATTACTGCCGCACGGCCTTTAAAGAAGAGCTGGAGAGGACTTTACCAGGTAATTAACAGTGCAATGGGAGAGCGGGCACCGCTGCAGTGGCGACCGCAGGCAGGATGGGCTGGTGGGTACCACAGGCTGCGTCCCCAGCCCCCGGCGCTGCCTTCGGGACCCCCCGCTTCGCCATCTGAGCGCGGTTCAGTACCAAGAGCTGCAGACAGAATCTTGTCAATTTTATTTAAAAAAAAAATCAATTCTCAGCTGCTATCAGCAAAGTAACAAACAGCAATCGTGCTATTCTGAGGAGAAACCGAAGGCATTTGACACGGCCACGGTGCCACGGTTGCACAGGACAGCATCGGCTACCCTGTCATTTAAAAGCAATCTTCGTATCCATTTTGGGTTATGATGGCACTGATGGTAACTGAAATACAGCCTTTGCCTGGTAATTAACATCTCTGTAACACTGGTAATTAAAAAGATAATACTAACTTGTTCTACCGTTCTCATAAACAAGGATAAAACCAGCCAATCTTTTTTTTTTCCCCAGCCATAGCCAAGATAGCAAAGCTCCCAGCTCCCAGGTGCATTTGCAGTGATACGATTAAAACATCAGGGGCTCATTCAGCCCACCAACCACGGCGAGCAGCTGGATGCAGCTCTGCTGGAAGCACCTACCTGCTTTCCATGGACCAGTCCCCAGGACCGAGACGATCCCCTGCGGCACTGCACAAGCCCAGGCACGGGTGGGTGCGTAAGGGGCTGGTGACCACGGCGGGGGCGTGACTGTGCCCACCGGCACGGCCCCGCGCTGCCTGGCTCGGGCTGCTCCGGCTGCTCACCCCGCACAGCCACTGGAAACGGCCTGTGCCAAAACTATCCCCTGCCTTCCCCTGGGGACACCGCCTTGCTCAAAAACGCCTCTGGCCCCTGTAACGGCCGCCCAGCTACTGCCTTGCGACACGCACGGGAAACAGCACAAAGCCCTAAAGCACCTGATTACGGGTGGTACCAGGTGTGAAACGCTGACAGCCTCCCCCAAAATCACCTCAAATTTGTCACATCAGATTTATCTAATCAATCAGAAGCGTTCTCACAAAGCCAACAGCCACGTTGACCGACAAAAGCAATGACCGGGCAGCTGGGCCCTGGGCATCTGGCAAGACTGCCTGGCTCCGCAGGTGCTCTCTCCAGCACCCAGGAACGAGTGAACAAGGAAGGACAGATGGACAGACAGATGTGCTCTCTCCAGCACCCAGGAACGAGTGAACGAGGAAGGACAGACGGACAGACAGATGTGCTCTCTCCAGCACCCAGGAACGAGTGAACAAGGAAGGACAGATGGACAGACAGATGTGCTCTCTCCAGCACCCAGGAACGAGTGAACAAGGAAGGACAGATGGACAGACAGATGTGCTCTCTCCAGCACCCAGGAACGAGTGAACAAGGAAGGACAGATGGACAGACAGATGTGCTCTCCTCCTCAGCACCCAGGAACGAGTGAACGAGGAAGGACAGACGGACAGACAGATGTGCTCTCTCCAGCACCCAGGAACGAGTGAACAAGGAAGGACAGATGGACAGACAGATGTGCTCTCTCCAGCACCCAGGAACGAGCGAACGAGGAAGGACAGATGGACAGACAGATGTGCTCTCTCCAGCACCCAGGAACGAGTGAACAAGGAAGGACAGATGGACAGACAGATGTGCTCTCTCCAGCACAGCTGGAAGTGCAGCTAGGGGAACACAAAGCTGCCTGCCTCGGACAGGATGAATCATGAACAAAAAGTAAATTGATAATTACACAGGACAGTAAAATCAGCCCATCTAAGGGAGAGGGCTGGGGCTGAAGACCACAGGCACCCCCCCAGGAGCAGCTCCCCTACAAGAACAGGCCCAGAGGGGGCACCCACCGTCTCAAGGATGCTGGTCCCTCAAAGGTGTTCCCCCTCCGCAGCTGCCGACCCAGAGCCTGGCTCAATGAGCCCAAGAGGCTGGAAACACCAAAGGCAGCTGGTGCCTGTGCAGCCCCTCACCGTCCCCTCAGGGCTGGTCCTGCTGGAGGGTGTTCTGGGCAAGGCGGAGAAATTCAGCCCTGTCCCTAGAAGACCTCCTCCGATGATGTTGGCGGTGCAGTGGGCAATGGGTCTGGCGCAGTTCAGAGGGGCCTCGCGGCAGCCTGCCATGAGCCCGCAGCCGCGGCGGGAGCCCCGCAGCCCCAGTAGCCGAAACGCCCCGGGGAGGCCGCACCACCACGGCTGGAGGCAAACTGCTGGGAGCAGGACAGCAGCTGCACACAACTGACCCACGACGCTTACCCCACGCTCAGCGGGGACACGTCACTACAATACTGTCTGATCCTGAATAAAAACACACTCTGAAACAATCAGGAACCCTCATTGCTTGATTATGCAGCTCATTTAACCAGAACTTTGTTCTGGGAACAGTTTTGACAGCAGCGTCTCTGGCAGCGCCTTTCCCAACCATTATCTCCAGCACACAAAGGCCCACATAGAAGAATGGGACATCTGCAGCGCTGGCCCCAGCGCCAATCTGCACGGCAATCTTCCGTGTTACGCCATGCTGACGAACCAGGCTCGGTGACACGAGCAGGCAGGCGGCTGCCGGCCATGACGACAGCGCTCCTCCGCCTTCCCGCATCTCTCCGCTTTCGGCCGTGCCGCTGGCCTGGGTCGGGCCAAAGGCTCCGCTCGGGGCCAGGCCCGCACGTGGAGCCTCCCTGCGTTTGGGTGCTCACCCGTGCAGCCGTGGTCCTCAAAACACCAACCCCGAATGGCCGGTCTCCGGCCCTGACGGAGGGGTCCCGCTGTGCACGTCTGCTGGGCTGCACCCAGGCACCTGGGGCTGCAGCAGCTTTTCTGCAACGAACGGTCTCAGCCAGCTGGGACCGCTTTACCGCCCCACCGCTAAGGATAACAGCAAGCACTTTAATAACACAGCCTCCCCCTCCGACGCAAAGGTCAAAACCAGAACCTATCTGCTCAGGTATAAAGCAAATTAAAAGTCATGAAGTTGCAGTGAATGGAAAATTGCTGCAGCCCTCAGGAGCCACGCTGAGGTTACCAGCTCCACAAACGGGCCTTCACCTCTCCAAGGGCTGATCTTGTTTCCTATTCCAAACAGCTCGCCACGTTTCGCTCCTTAAGATATTTTTCACAGAGTCTTATGACTTTACCTTTTCCCTGATGAAAAGTTACGCTTTACCACAAGATGGATGACGGGCTGGTTTGTCAGAACACCATAAATCATTAAAATGTCTTTAATGCAGCGCTGCTGTTGGCTACGGCCACGTTGTACCAGCAGCTGATAAAACTTTTATTCCTAGCAAGGCTGTTGGGGTTTTCAGGCCGTGTCAACACTTCCATTAAAAATCCCGTTCTCATCTCAGCTGCCCAGGCTAGACATGCGTAGCTGGGTGCCTGCGCAAAACACATGCAGAACTAGGCTTGCACATATTTATTTTTTCCAGAATGAACCTTATTTCTGTCTCGCTGTTGACATGAACGGCACACAACCAGCACAGCCACACTGTGTCAGGGAAAGCTCTCCGAACCAGCACCCGCACCCAGCAAGTGGCGAGTTCTTCTGGCTGGCACCTACCATGTACTATTTTCCAATTTTTCTGCAAGAATTCCTGAAAGGGGGATGCAGAATGTTATCTATGCGCTCTGAATCCTAGGATTTAAAGCAATTTTAGGTGGTTTGGATTAAGCACTTCCTTGTAATGTCACACTGAGAAAACAGCAACTCGTCAGACATTAAGCAGATGTTTCTATAATCGAGTTTTGGATATGGGTGATTACTTGATTTGCAGCTCCAAAAAACATGTAGACTTCTTTGCCTCATGAGAAACATTAATCCAAATAAACAGGGAAAAACTAAAGAAGTGACAGCATATAAACCGAAGAGATAAAAAAGAGAAAGGAACAGTTTTGTTTACTTCCATTTGTCCTTGTTCTCCACGCTCTCCCCTCTTACACGCCGGCTAGTTTCATCGTTTGTTAGAAATCATAGACAGGCATCTCAGAATCCGACGTCTTTACTAAATTTTAAAACAAAAAAGGTAGGCTTTTTGGATCATCCTCTGGTCGTAGTCTTGAGCAGGTGTCTTCGATGTGGCACGGCGCAGATGTGCTAACCTTACAGACCCTCACTTGGGAGGTTTCAAGGTGGACGGGAACCGTGTTTCCCACTGTTCCGCCGGCTCTGCCGAGAGCGGAGAGGGGGACAATCAGGGAGATGAGTTCTGGAGCTGTCACGCTTCCTACAGAAAGGCTGTTAGGCTGCTGAATTTTTGTGCGGCTTTAATCACATGCTCCTGTCTCTGCGGGGCTTTTCTGGCTTTAGTAGTATTTAAAGAAGAAAGACGAAAAATCAGACCAACCTGCAGAAATCCCTGAAGACACCATGACCTTCCAGATCTTTCTGCCTTCTGGATGGATCCACCACTTACCCCAGCTCAGCAGCACTCCACACAGATTCCACGAACATCTGGACCCCTGTATACAACTACGGTTAACAAGGCTTTTCTGAATAAGATGTGGAAGGTGCATCTTCCTATGGTTGACATCATACATTTTGAGTTAGGTCTTGTATTCAGAGTCATGTTTCATTACAGCCATGATTACATTCTGTGATGTTTTATATGCTGGCCAAAGAGACAAACAAAATTATTTTTTCTAGTTACATATTTGATAAAACTTGGGAGCAGAGAGAAATCTAATTATTTCCAGTGAAGAATGGAGGGCTTTATTTAATCTCTGAACGTAAATTAATGTTGAAGCTTTTTCTGATCCCAAGGCAAGAACAGTCACTGTGCTATTTCAAAAAAACCTCATCACTCATCTTCAAACGGCGCTGCCGGGCAATGGCATGGAGAGCGATGTGGTCCAACGTCGTCGTTCGTGCTGCTGCCGCCGCAGCATGCCTCCCAGGCACCAAAGCTTCCATTCCGCGCTGAAGTAAATAAATATAGGTACAACTTTTCAACTAAGAAAGAGGAGGATACTCATGTTTCACACTGCAGAACCTTCATGAACGCAACTTGCAGCCAAATGCTTCATTTTGCACAGGCAGAAGCTTGCTTCATTGTGCTGAAGGTCCTCTGTGCTGAAAGACCTTGTTCTTCAGCGCCAGGCCCACGGTATTGCAAAGAAACCGCAGGAGCTACCACACTGCAAACACCTGCGCCTACCGCCAGCAAATCGCTAAGGACTCCCAGCACAAAGGTGAGCAAAGCTCACTTCAGGCCATCAAACCAGCTAATACGCCGGAGCTATGACAGCCTCCCAGACTTCAGCATCAGCTGGGTCTGCCAGCTGGCAGTCAGAAATCAGAATAACGATAAACAACTGTTATTTGCCAGCAGATACCTCTGCGCACATACTGTGCATGCTGCACACAGCATTAATCTCTCCATCAACCACAGCACCGCTCTCCAGGTTAAGTCAGCAACTTGGCTGGATGGAAGTTTGGCCAAATTCAAGTCCCATTTGTTCATATTTGCTTTTCAATATTGCCATAAAATCCCTAGTATCCTTCCCTTGGGAAAAAGGGCAGTTCAAGCCCAGACCTTGTAGGACCTGAGCAAACATAGCTTTATATTCCCTTGGTCCTACACACCCAACACTCAACAGAAAGCATGTGGAGGGCCACCAACAGACCATGCTAAGGAACTATGACAGTACACCGATGGCGAAAGTGTCAGTGTGAAAATATCATCTTGGAAGAGAGAGGATTAATGACAATTTGTGGTTAAGACCAACTTAGCATGCCTAGCACAGGTCTGTTAACCACTGACACATTTCATGGTGACCATTGTTGACCCTTCCTTTAGAAAAAGCAAGAAAGTGAATGTCACGGCAGCTCCTCAAGGAGATGTCTCCTCCAACTCCAGCATTGACCTCCACACATGCAGGAACTCCATATACAAAATATACCGATTCCCTTCTCCACGAGGAATCTCTTGCAATTCTTCTAAAGACTGATTTCTGTCACGGCTGGCTGGAGAGAGCCGTGTCTCCTGGAAGACACAGCTGCAGAGGCAGAGGAGACGGAGGTCCCCTCCAGACAGGGCGCAGAGGGGCTGTGCATGAGCCTGGACACAGACAACCTGCCCGCTCCTCCTGGCTGGTCTCCTTCCTCCATCACTGCGGCCACCCCACCGGCTGAGCCCCAGCAGACGGGTGACCAACAGCACCCAAGGAGGCACAACACTGCTCCACAAACAGCACTGAATTTTAATGTATTACCAAAAGAAGACATATGCTTCAAGCACCCAACAGGAGAGCAGCGGACATTCCTACTGCGGCTCTCCTATTAGGTGTCCACAGAGCCCTTACGCTTCCATTCGCTAACGCTGCTGGGTTACCGGCCATACTTCAAGCGGCCCATCACCACGCACGACTCCATCACCATCAGACCACTTACCGAGCTGAGTCAGCGCTGTGACCTCAGCCCGGCCGCCCAGAGGAGCCAGCAGCTCCCCAGTCCAGCCCTGTGCGCCCAATGGCGAGCAGACGGATTTCACAGCAAACCGCGCTGGCTGGATTAACGGCTCGGGGCGTCGGGAAGGGCCAGATCAACCCCTGAGCTCATCGCTGCCACCAAGCTTGACCACGGCTTAAACTCTGCCTCGATCCCAGAGGCATCGCCCAGAAGAGGAGCTGCTGCCAAGAAGGGTCTCCAGCTGGGGTACCCTGCCCAGGAACAACCCTGCCTCCCGCATCCTCTCTGATAAGCCAGAAGTTAGCAGCAGGGGGCTAACATCTGGTTTTCCCATCCTATGCAAGTGGTATTTAGAGGTTTTTTTAGCACTTACTTTAAAAAAGAATTTTTAGATCAAAAGTAATAATGTAGCACAACAATCTTACTGCAGCTCTGGGAGGGAACGCTAACAGAAGGATTCTTGATGGGTTTTGTACATAAATAGTAACTGAACTGGAGGCGAGGGTGAAAAGCAGAGACACAAAAGATTTCTGTTTAATAAACACTGTTACTTTCCTTTCTTTGCCTTCTTTAAAAAATCTCACGGTTTAACAGCCCGGAGTGTTTTCCTGAGGGAGGGAGAATTCCTGACCATACAGAAATAATACAGTTTATCCCAGCTGTGACTGGTCAGTAAGAATTTTAAAAGCACAAAACATTACAAAAGCATGTTTGCAGTTGTCGAAGCGATACGATAGTCAAGGTTTTACTTCAGAGAAATCTCCAGTTTGTATGCAAATGGAAAGCACTAAATCTAGAATTCACCAGTTTGTCATTCCTAATCTTTTAATTTCATGAGGCTACTATTTTTGCTATCCACATGATATAAATAACCTATTTTTACGTCCAGAACTTTTCTGCAGGTGACCCTCACTAGGTTGTCTCTGTCGGCCCCGACAGCGCCGGCACTGCTGCAGAGCAGTCGTGTCGTGCCGTGGGGATGGCCGACAGCGTTGTTAACGGACAGACGGACGCAGAGAGCACCACTCAGGACTCCATCCACCGAACATCGCATCCTCTTCCTCAGGCTGCTCACAAAACCCGTCCTTTACTTCATGGCTGTTTCCTCAGGAGCTCCTCGCTCGTCACAGGCTGAGCAGCTTCACCTTTCCCTCTGCCCCTTCCTCGCCTCTCTGTCTCCCCGGTGCCGAAAGCAGGATTTAGCAGAAAGATACAGCAACAGAGGCTGAAAAAGAGCAGGTCCCCAACCACAAAACAGAACACAGCTGAGGGATGAGAAGTGGTCATTTCTGTCTCCTCACCCCAGACCCATCAGTCTTGGGCAGAGAATGAAAGGAGAGGCAGAGAAGTCCAGCGCACAGCTGCTGTCGGCGTGCTCGGACAGCCCGGGAGGGAGTTCTGCTCCCGACGAGCAGCGGGGTCTCCGGACGCCGGGCAGCACGTGCCCCGCGCCGCCACGAACCGCGGCGTGCTCACACGCGTGGCCGTGCCCCGCGCTCCTGCACGCTGGGTGCTCTGCGCCAGCGACCCAGCCAGCTCACCCGCCGCAACGGAGCGGGGTTTTCTGCGGCTGCACAAACATTTGTACCACGCCTGGCTGAATTAATTGTCAGAGAGCAGCCAGACAAATGTCAAGCTTCTGAGAAACTGGGGAGAGCAGCAGCAAAAATTTGTTGGCAAAACGGCACCCTCTGTGCCACAAATACACATTGCTGGTTCCTCAAATGGTTCCTAATCAAGTAGGTACTCTAAACAACACAGGTCAGTTTTTCAGGAAGCTCTTCCCAGCCAGTCAGAGAAAGAAAATACTATGAAAATATCCGATATGCTGCACTTTGACAATTCCAGCCACTTTCTGACCGCAGCACGTGGCGCTCGGATGTCACGGTGCTCACACACCGTCCCGCTGAACAAACAGCGGCACCATGCCGGCTAAAGGACTCGGCAGCACGCTCGTACACGAGGGGTTCACTTACGCTGAAAAGTGCATTAAAAGGAAAGGTATATTGGAAACACTTACCCATATTTACAGTAAATGACTCCAGGAGCCCCAGATTTTGTAAGGAACACGGTCAGACATCACGATTTTAAACACCACCATAATAAGCAGGACTGAAGCTAACCCGACTAGAGGCACACAAATTGTGCAGCGTTTACAACACTATCGGGCAGTGAGACCGTAAGGCTCATTTGCTTCCCGGGGAACAGGAGGCACAAATAAAGGCTGCCTGGAAAACCACAGCGCTTTTGCAAAAGGACATCCTATGTCAGCCACACGTCCTGCCGCTTTGGGAGGGCAGACACCCACGCGGGGGACCTGGCTCGTGACACAGGTTAAGAAACAGTAAGTAGTTCAAATCCCAAATGTTGGTGCTTCCTCCCCCTGGGGCCAATGACCCCCAGAAGGAAGGCAGCACCCAGTAACGGCCATGAGCTCTGGGTGTTTGTGGTATGTGTACCTACACATCTACACATGCACGTATCTATCTACCCATCTCTGCTCTGCCAGCAGAACCCAGCTGCACGCGTCAGGGTGACACAAACAAACATCACATTTCACTTTTCAGATACAGCTCCACCGCAGTAAAGCAGCATCTCTTAACCACATCCCTATGGAGCTACGCGTGGGGACGGGGACCAGAGGCCAAGGTGCGCAGGAACACGGGAAAAGGCACTCAGGGGCTGACGCAGAGGGTCATCAAACTCTGAAGCCATACAAAATAGAAAAGGTACGCGAAGAGGAATGAAACAGAAATGGTACCTAAAGCCGACACAGAGGTCTCTGCGGAGCCAGCTGGCTGCTGTGCCGCTCGGGGCAGCCAGACACTGGGCAGCACAGCAGCCGCAGGAGGGAGAAGAACCATCCCAAGCAGAGGCGACAAGAAACGCACTCTCCTGGTCTCCCTTCCTTGTCACAGGAAATACCCAGCCCTCCACACCCCTTCTGATCCACCTCTAAAGGTCTCTTCCACAACTTTTCCCACATCCTCTTCCTGCCTGTCTCCAGAATCCATCAACACGGTCCACCTGGGAAACAAGGCAAACCACTGCCTCCTCCTCCACAGACCACAGAAGGGGCAATTCTGAAAGAAAAAGGCAGGCAGGAGAACTGGGAGGACCAAAGCACACGGTGTGCGCGCCGAGGGGAACGGCAGTGCCCATAAGCCTGGCTCCGGAGGAGTTTGCCCGGTGCTTGCCTGGCCCAGGTGCCGGAGCTGACCTGGGGTGCACAGCGCAGGCGGGAACTCTGGCTGAGGCAGGACTGTGTCAAACCTATCGTTGCAACAATAGCTTCTACCAGCCGTACCAGTTTCTGGTCATATTTCTCATGTGCCACTCTTCCTTGCCTGCTGAAACACGGAATCTCGACTGCCTGTTACCGGCTTGTGGGCAGCTCCTGTGCTCACCACAGAAACCAGAGCAGAACCGTGTCCGGCACAGCGCTATGGATCTGTCTGTCCAGCTGCTGTGAGGGACAGATTAAAGCGGTGCGCAGACACTTAGGTAGGAAGTCACGAACTTCAGACTTCTCTGAATGCTGGTCCAACCCCGAAGAAGAAACACATCACGTGAAGAAACGGAGAAAGTCTCCTCCAGCACACATCACCGAACTGTGGTGCTGCCTGGGGTGCCAGAGCCAGTGCACCCATAGCGCTCTGGGAAACCCAGGCAATACCGGCTTTAATAAGCTCTTACAAAAGTGCTTCGGGAACAGCAGCTGTATCACGCTGATATATTCATCATTTCATAGGAACGGAGGACGTTGTTCCTTAGCATTTATGACACTAAGTGGTCGGCAATCGCATTGTCTGACCACGAGCAGTAACAGAACATCCCAAACTCACACGCGGCAGCTCCTAAGGACCTGCAGATGATTTTAACGTCCAATGTGGCTTCCATTGTAATGTTGCCAAATCCTGCATCTGATGCTGAAACACTGCATGCTCTTGGTTCAATTAACGAGCTTGTGGGGGCGTGCTGTCTGATGGCTTGTCAGAACAAAAACATGATCCAAATGCTGGCCATATTTAAGGCACTGAGAAATTTATAATTAACACCAGCAAAGCAGGGCGCATCTTTTTACTTTAGCACAAAGACTTCTGTGCGTCAGCCACGTGACCGTCAGCCTGCGCGCTGTCGCACGGCTGGCGCAGAGGGCAGGTAAAGATCGCTGCTGCCACAGACGAGGCACAGCCTCCTGGGTTCCCGCCTCCGTTTCTGTTCTGTTATCTCCCCATTCCCTGGAGCGTGGGGGGAGCGAGCGAGAGGCGGCGTAGCTTGGTCCCGAGCGGGGTGAACCACAACAGTAGCTTACAGCGGAGCACAGCCGAACGGGGCTTCTCTGAAGGGTAACACTAGAGAACAAGGCCTCCAGAGCTCTCACTCCTCCACCTCTGCTGCCAGCAACACGATGGGCAGCGCGGGTGATCGGATCAGGGCTCCTGCAGAATCGGCAGATCTCCCAAGCTGCCACATTTCCTCCTCCCCTCAAAGACCTTTAGCTCTACCTTTCCTTACCTCATCATTAGATTGGCCCTCCTGAACACAAGCATCAGTGTTTGATTCAAAGACATCTGCCACTCAACAGACAGCATATGCTGATCCACAAAATGGTCTCCTTAATCAAAGGCCTAGAAATGAGACTGCAGTGAAACAGCAGTGACAGCGGGGAAAGCCGAACGAAAGCTGTGCTGCCTGCAGAGCCGGGACACGCAGGGCGGGCTTTGTCTGGCAGAAGGAGACAAACAAGAGCTAAAGGTCCAACCAAGTCCAGGCAGAGCTAATGCGGTAAAGGAAACCAGGCAAGGAACACGGCAGAGAGACGTCCCGAGGGTGCAGCCTGCGGTCCGGAATTGCCAGAGAGCTGGCTTGGGTTAGTAACGAAACATAGATTTGCAACAGTCACCTTGTTCTCCTGTGCCCTTTTAAAATCACGCTGAACATTCCCATCCAAAGGGTCTTCACTGCTGCTCTCACTTTGGGCAGCTGGAGACAACCGTGGGACCCTGAGAGGGGACTTGGTGGGGGAAAAGAGAAAATGCCCCTAAGAAAGCCTGGCTTTGTGCCTCCAGCTCACAGGATTGAGCTGTAGCCTCTTGGGGTTTGTTTCTTTGCCTACGCTGTAACGGCACTGCATCATTTCACTCTTTACAGCAAACAAGAACTTCACAGTCTTTACACAAACATGTCATGCGGAAGGTGTATTATGGATTTGCTGTCTAGGCTTCCTCCCACTGACGACCTTTTTGCAGACTGCGGTAGGGAAGCAGTACATGCTGATCACTGGGTGGCTTCAGGGCTGAGGAGGCCCTGAGACAGTGTCCGGGGTCTGAGGAAGGCTGGCCTGCCTTAGAAGCTGCAGCATCTATATTTCATGTTTCCTCTTTTCTTCGATTTGTGCAGTTCAGAGGCAGTAGGGGAAGGAAAAAAAAACAGGGAAAAAAACAAAAAAACCAGCTTGGAAGCGGATATCAGAGGCAGGAACCAGTGACATCCCCAGGGCCAACAACATTAAAGAATGAGAGTGAGCCAAGAGTGAGGAAATGGGGAGCAGGACCATTCAACATCCTTCTTCTACCCTTTTCCATCACTTCCCACCACTACAATTGCTAGTGACAGTTTATCACGCCGCCAAGATACGACATGTAAACAGTGCTGGCACATCCCGAGGCGTCACCGCCAGTGCTGTGACATTCTGAAGCAGCACATCCCCCGGGGAGGTGGGGACCAGCGCATTATAATGCTGGCTCACGCCAGGAGGGATCCAGCCTGCTGGACTGCTGACGGCTTCAGGAACTGAACATTTGCGTCTGCTTTCCTAAGAAAATGAGGTCCTGGGATTACTTTTTTCATACTCAGCCCTATTGACTTTTAGGAACGTTGGCCAGTTTCAGTCAGATTTTACAGGTGATGGACATCTCAAAGATGTAAACGTTCCTCTCAGCTTTGTGAAAACCAACTAGACAACACAAAAGAGATCCAGGAGGAGGGAAAAGCTCCATCATTAATTAAACCATCTTATTAGACACTAGGAAATCCTCACGAATTCATCACCCCAAATGAGGCTTCGCTGCTGCGCAGGAGTTAGGGGAGACAAGCTTTGTTCTGGCAACAGGGCACTAGATCGTCACGGTGTTGGTTCACTGTGATGGCAAAAGAGGACTAGACAAGAGAAAATGACCAAAATTCAGGGGAGAAGCAAAGAGGCTCCGCAAGTATGAGGTCAACAAGCTCATCCCAAGGGACAGCCGAGACGGGGGACGCAGCAGCCGCGCAGCCCCAGGGATGGCGATGCCACCCCACCACGGCGCTCTGCTCTGGGGCAAGTCCCCACCCGCGTGCAGAGACCTGCAGGGGCGGCCCAGGGACCATCAGTAGGGTTTTGGGTGGAGAAGAGCGCTTCCACCCTCCGCTCTCTGACACCGCTTTCCTGTCCGCAGCCACCCGGCTGCTGGCGCAAGCATCGGTCCCACCTCCCGTCCCACGCCGGCGTGACTCAGCCACCGGGAACGACGGAGGCTGAAACAAACCCCAGGCAGTTTCTAATGCAAATGTTAACAAGGCACTGCGTATATAATAATAACAAACGTGGGCAGCTTTTACTATAAATCACTGTCTATGAAGCCTGATCCCTCAGAAACCCCAAACAGGTCCCCGGAGGGGTACACAGTATCACGTCCTCGGCCTCCTTCCAGCTGAAGTCACCGCTCACTCCGTCACTCGAGACCACTCAGCAGCATTTTCTGCTCTGGAATCGTGCTGCTGCTGCCCCACCACCCGAGATCTGGGCAGCGAGGTAGCGCTGGAGCACGTCATCGCTTCGGCCTCTCATTCTTTGCCATTTTATCTCCCCTGGCTTTTACCGATGACACACTTACAGATTATCAACATCCAAGAGAAAAAAAATCAGTAAATACTACCTAGAGGCTGTGTCAGAGGGCAGACCATGCTCCGTGTGCTCCGTGCCTGCTCACACACCCACTCGTGGTCACTGCCAGACGAGGGATTGGGGCAGATGTGCTCCCCAGCCAGGGGAGCTGCTCCCGCGCCGGACACGATGGTGAAGCACGTCCTTCACAGCGCTACTCCTGCAGTTGGGTATCTCCTGCCTGGAGGACCTGCCATGTCCCGCACATCACCCTGTGCAGCTCTGGGGCCAAGCAGGACGGTGCCTGGATGGCGACGGTACAGCAAGCCAGGCCTTTCCCTTCTCCAGGGCCACGGCCGCCCAGCGAAACCTCACCCGGGCAGGGCTGGGTGGTCAAACACCAGAGGCTCTTCAGTGCCCCGGGACCCACAGACACCCCTCGTCTGGCTGCCCCCTCAGCTAACCACACCGTCCTTTGAAAAAACAAACGCATTTTCACCTCCGGAGCCTCCTGACTACACAGCTGGTCCCGCCACCCTCCGACACCAGCGTGCGAGTGGCGGGGCCGGTGTCCGCAGGGACACCTCTTGAGAGCCGGTCTGCAGCAAGGACAAACCCTCGGCTTCACGTGAGCTCCAGTACAGCAAAGGAAAAAAGAAGGGCAAAAAATATCGATGGCATTTTAATATCAAAGGATTAGGTTTCTAGCCTTTCTTTGAGGGGAAAAATCCAACATTTATAAAGTTAGAAAAAAAGAAAAAGGATGAAGCTTGTGCTGATATCAAAGAGGGATTCAGTTGAGAACAGACTTTACAGGAATTTTATTTACCGTGTATCTACTGGGTGGGCATTTATGACCTTTAGAAAATGGATTAAAGCTTTTCTATACCCAGCTTCAGGCTGTGTGAATTATTAAACAACAGAATCATGAAGTTCAGGTACTTTTACAAAGTGAGCCACGTTCCAAGCGAGCTGGCTCTGGGAGGGTCAGTGAGAAGCCACCCTCCGCGAGCAGGGCCTCCCCAGCACCCCTGAGCCGGGGGGGCTGCCCACGGCCACCTCCGCCTGCCCCCCGCGCTGAGGACGGCCGTCCCTCCTGGCCACCTCTCGCCCCTGCCCTGCCCGATCCACACCCGCAGACGCGCTTGCCTCCCGCCGCCGTGCCACGCGCACCTTCACAGGTTCCATTAAAACTTCAAAAATTACTCAAAACAACGAAAAAAAAAAGAAAAAGAAGAAGAACAACGACAGCAAGGCCACCCAGGCTCCTGTGGGCTCCTGCACAGGCCCACCCATGCCAAGACGTATTTGTTGTCTCTGGAACACCTCATTTCGTGTGGCTGCTCATTCCAGCCCTCATCCCCTGGCTTAATCCCCCGCTTCCAACAGCAAAGACACAAATCCCTGCTGAAGAACTTCAGAGATGTTTTTGTTTCTTCACAGCGGTAAAGTGGAAATAATGAATTCCATAACCCTATCCAGTTCTTTATCCCTTGGAAAAGGTGGCAGCGGCTGATTCGAGGGAGAACGGAGAGGGAAGCCCAGGTGGGAGGAGGAATACGAGGGCGAACACTCTCTCGGCCGCCTCCCGGTTCGAACGGACAAGGACTGTTAAGCCAGGAGAGGTCAATTTTTAAGAAGGGAGACATGGGGATATCTGCAATGCAACCAACGCCTTCTGCGATTTCCAGGTCTCATCACATCTCTTGTGAAGCACAATGAAACTCAGGGTGCATTTCCCACTAAAACAGGGGGTCACAAGTTGCCTCACGTTCTGGAAGTCCTTTCCTGGCTACTGCTCCTTGGGTAACGGCAACGGAGCGGCCAGCCCCCGAGCAACTGCTGCTGCCTGAGAAAGGAGTTGTGCTACAGGAGAAACACAGCGCTCCTACGAAAACACTGAAAATCAAATCCTATTACCTCTAACACGTACGGAAAATATTACACATTTGCTAACTTGAGTAAACACGGACTTGAGCGTGACCTTAGTTTGATTAATAGTATGCTAAAGATGATTAAACCCATCTCTAGCAAACAGAAATTGGTTTTGCAGATCTGCCAGAGCCCCAGCTCAGGGCTCTCCGGTCTCTTCAAAAGCGATTTCCGAGTGCCCTTTCCCTTCAGCTGGTCCGGGTCCTGTCCCGGGGGCTGCAGTCTGTCTGAGAGACGACAAACGGCGAGTGGAAGGCCAATGCCTTGCCCAAAGCTCCCAGGTGGGTTGCTGCCCCCGCGTCCCCTCACTGCGAGATCAGACGGCGTCACAGACCTCACAGCTCTCTCATCGCCCACGGAGGGCCCACACCCTCGTGCTGAGGTGGATGGGACACTGGCTCCTAAATACCTCCCTGAACCTGGGCAGACAGCGCTGAAACCAACCAAAGCCGCTGAATTCCTCATAAATTTCAGGTAAGAGTTCTCAGATAGGTAGTTCTGCATTTCCTGTAATTAAATGCAAGTTGTAAATGACTTTGTAAATGCGAAAAGCTTTTCTCAGTATCAAAGGAAATTTAGCATATTGACATAATGATCCAGAAAGATGACAGATGAATCATTTCGGCATTTCGTTGAAAGTGTATACACAATTCTGATGCCTGATAGACTGCTATGAGCTAGACTTAACCTTTTGTTAACATAAACAGAAAAGGAAGCAGCCATGAGGAGCAGCTCTCTTCAAAGACAGAAAGATCCTGCCCTGGGACAAGAATATTTTTTTCTCCTTTTCATCTTCTGAGCAGAATTAATTTTCCAGCACCAAGTACTGCCGCTCAACAGAACAAAACCTCTTTTCTCTGGAAAGGTTACGCTTGGAAGTATGAGCCTTCTCATACGAGCTGGTTTTTAGTAGGACTCTGTCGTAGTTCAGCCCTGACTCTGAGTTAGGTTTTGGTCTTTGATGATGAGGTCACAAGACCCAAGAGTTCCCGTTCTCACCACAAGCGTCTGCGGAGACCTTCCTGCGCTGTTTGCTCTGCCTTCCCAGTGAGACCCTGAGAAAGGACCTGAGCTTGGGTTTATTCATCCTCCATCATCTAATGTAACCTCAGACATCTGACACAGCTCTGCTGGCAGCTTTCAGCTCTGGCTCAAGAGACATGGCTGCAAATACGGGTGACTAGTTAGAGCCACCCTCCCCGCGACTCGCACACTACTCGGCATTACAGCTGCATTAGCCCTGATCCCATGCGGACTGAGAGTGAAGCCAGGCAGGAATTTGCGTGGGTAGATTGTGCCCCAAGCACGCCAGAACAGTGTAATAGAGATCTCAGCCTTCATCAGCCAACTGAGGCTGCGATGGAACATCTTCGTTAGCAAGCAGTGCTAATGACAGCACTATTACTAACAGCGTCCATGCTCTTCACTCTGAGAAGAGCTGGACCCTACCTGATGGAGCCTGTAGTTGGATTTTGCACTGCTACTGTTTCTCAAGACCGATGCCACTTAATGTATTTAAAGTATCTGAAAACAGACTTTCAGTAATCGGTAAAAATTTGGGATCTTCTGGCCAAACAGTCTCAGATCTCATGAGAAATTTCTGCTTTTGCAAAGTTTCCAAGCTTCTGAACAAAGTTTCCGAGCAGCAAATGCAGCAGGTCAGGCTGCTCACGCGGCCACCGCCCGGTGTGACGCTGCCTCGTTAGGGCTGGAGCGAAAAAGCAAAGGACGGGTCAGTTCATCTCCTGCACCAAATTCAGACTTTCTTACCCTCACGGTACGAGCTGCCGAGCAAAGCAAGGTGGGCAGAAACTGGCCAAGATGGCCAGCCCAGAAGGAAACGAGCGAGGGTACAGCTTTCCTCTGATGGCTCAGGTTGCCTTCAGTTTATTTCGGCAGCGTGTGGAGACACAGACGCTTGCACCATCCTCTGCACTGGTCTGTGCTCTTTCACAAGTCCAACAGCGCACATTTTGCACTATTCCAAAGGCCGTTTCCCTGCCCCACGCTAACACCCAGTCCTGGCACAAAGCCCCACACCAGACACATCACGTGAGGAGATTATGACAACCAAATTCCACAGTTTTCCTGAGTCATCGCCGGGTGATCGCTCCTGCAGCTCCCGTCCATGGGATGCAGACGTCCTGGCTAAGCACAGGGGCACAGCTGCTGCCGGGCACAGTAAAATGCAGGGGACAAAATACCTCCAGAACAGCACCAAGGCAACGAAGGCTCGTGCGTGCGCAAGGACATATAAACACACACGCGCACAAGCACACTGAACTTCGTGCCTCCAGTGCAAAAAACTGGTGTAAAACGCCGTGACAGAAGTAGGCAAATAGTTACCTACACAGGGACAGAGCGCCAGTGAAAAAAAGGAACAAAAAGGAATAAAACCAGGAAATCAACCAGTAACTGATTTCCAGAGCTCTCCAGCTTTTTGATCATCACCTCCCACCTTCTCCCACACGCTTGGCATAAAAAACTTGTTAAAAATAAACAACAAAACCTCTTCAGCATAACTCATTTCTGAGTGGGAAAAACAGCCCAGGGCTTCAGAGAACCCTCTTGACCACATCATGCCAGCTCAGTTAATCACTGGGAACAACTTCCAACACCCCCCTGACTTACCGTCCCCCCTCACGACTTAGAAACCCCCTCAGGGAACAGAAAACACACGGAACAGTTGCCATGAAATAGTCACAATCGCGCTGGCAGTTTAAAATAGACCCGTTTCACCAAGGTACCAAGAATTAAAGCAATGCCAAACGGCAACAAGGTATTTCGCTGAACACCTTTTTCCTGTGTTTATTTAGCAGCCATCATCTGACAACAAAAGCAGCCTATTCCAACACCGTTACCGTTTCAGCAAACTGTAAGCACGTAACAGCAGGCACCTGAGAAAACATACGAGCAAACTGAAGAGCAAGCGCTCGAGCCTACCTTGCCAAAGCTGCCCTTCCCAATCGCCCGGAGAATCTGGAAGTGGTCAAAGTTCACTACAAGGTAAAGAAAAAAGAATTTAAATTTGTAAATGCTTTACTGCGAAGGTCTTATATTTAAAAAGAAGACAAGGAGACAACTAAAAAGCATTGGCCAAGCTTTTATTGAAAGTCACTGCCTCCCGGGGACGATGCAGGACAGGAGCTGTTTTTCTTCCAACAGTGTCTTTTCACCTGCTTGAAGTAGCCAGCAAAGAGGCTGAAGTAGGCTGCTGAGCAAGGGGTTTGGCACAGCTTCGACCTGTGTCAGCACAGGAGGAGTCTCACAGAGACGCCGTAAGCGTGTGGGCAAACTCAGAGCGCGGTGGAGCGGAGAACACGCGGATTGCCACTCTCCGCGTGCCCGGCTCCGTGCTGCTCCTGCACATCCAACAGCCGGTTGGTCTGGTTTTTGCGCTTTCCGAAGGACAGCGTTTAGAGGATGGGGACTGACTCCACTCACTTCATGGGCAAACCCATCGGTACCCCATCTGTTGTGTTTTCCAGAGCCACGGTGAGGAGGAATGACAAGAAAGGACAGTGCAGCTGTAACACTTCAGCTATCGCCTTGATTGGCAAACACTGTAAACAAAATCACCTCTACTAAACTACTGCTGTGATCTAATCTAATATCAGTATTAAATAACTAAACAAGACAGGTCTAGTTATACCCATAACGAGATAATCCCCATTGCCGTACAGCTGGAGTGCCTCACAGACAAACAAATAAACAAATCCCACCACAAAAGCCGGTGTAAAGGACACAGCAGTACTCCCATGTCACAAATGGCCTCCTCATACCTCAGTTCCTCACGGTCCTCGCAGCTCAGCGAGCGGCAGGGCTGCACACGAAGCCCACGGTGCGCACACATCAGTGCCGCTGCCGCACGAGCACACGCTTCAGCGTTTGGTCAGCCCCAAAGCGGTCAGGCGCTGGACTAGATGTTCGTTGTAGGTCCCGCCCGATGAACTAGTCTGTTCTGTTCTACACCCATTGTGCTCCCGAAGTGGCTGGACATGTTTAGGAGGAGCTTGCCAGGGGACCAAGCTGCACCCTGCTCAGCTGCACCCATCAGCCCTGAACACTTCTGCCACGAGACCCTGACCACGCAAGGGACCCTCAGAAATTCCTCCCGAGAGGACAAAGATAAATGCTCAGCACAGGCTCAGGGATTTGCAGCGTGACGGATGCACGAGATGGTCCACAGAGAGCACTGAACCCATGGTTGACAGGCAGTGGAGATCAATTCACACAGGAAGAGTGGGAGCAAGGAATTCACTATAAATATTCCAAGTCCCTCTCCCAGATCTTAATGCACATCTGTCATCTCTGAGGATGAATCAAAAGCCCACGCACGCCCGGGGAGTTCCTATTACCCTTTTGTGCTAGGCTTATCTCCAAAATATTGTTATTGTCACTTCTGCGGGACATTTTCTGCAGGAGAACTCGGAAACCTTTGCCAAATGAAATAAAAAACAGGGTCTGGGCCAGCTCCTACCACGTATCTCCTGGCACTCCCAGTCCACTCCATAAGCGACGCTGAAGGGCACATGCACCGTCTCCTCCCCCGGGATGCTCCAGGAGACTCCATGAAAGACCACGTGGGGAAACCAGTGCCTCCCATCAGCTACATGAGTGGTGTGTCATCTCCTTATCCCTCCCCTTCTCTGTGGGCGAACCTCCTTCCTTTAGCAGGACTGGACGGGTCTTGGGCTGAGAAGCCACGAGATATTGGCAAGGATGCGGGTAACGCATGGAGCTGGTGGCTGGCTCGTCCGAGCTGCTGCAGGAGCTGCAAACTGGTCGCCTGCTCCCTCCTGTCTGACAAAACCCAGCCCTGGAAGGAGCACTCTGCAGCCACAGGCAGCATTTTATTGAGTTTTGACCTACCGCTCCCATTAGAGAGACCGTAGTGAGCAATGTGTAACCGCAGCTACATCTTGTTCGTAAATATTCCTCCTGAAATCCAGACCGTTAGCAGATGCAATGCTGAAGCAGTTGGGGCAACGGATTCAATTTTTTTCACATGGAAGCAAATCCATTAATTGTAGTTCTGTCACTAAGAAATACTTAAAGAGGAAATCCAGCTACAGCGAGCATCTTTAAAGCACAGCTCCTCCCTGGCAATTAAACCCTGTGCACGGGCACACGCCAGGAGGACAGTTTTTGACAATTCTTTACTATAATGTTTGGAATATTGTTTAAAAAAGCATTGCCGCTGAGAAAACAAAATCCAAAGTGTCATTTCCTTGTATCCATGACTACAAGCGATCTAGAAAGCATGTTCTAGTCAGCAGCCAAGACACAAATCTAGATATGAATATTCACCAGGCCCCTGAACCTATCAGCAGAAATGTCACTTTTAATAAATTAAATATACAGTTCTGCTGATCTGAAGTTCAGATGACGTTAGATGAACAGGCACCGACTGTTTTTTTCAGTTCCATTATTTTCTTCATGAATTAGTAAGCAATCTCATTAAAGAAAACATAAATCTCAACATTTGAGGAAGAAAGTCATAGTAGCAGCATGCTGCTTTTTGTGCGCAACACACTGGATTTCTAAAAATGACAACGTATCACTACAGAATGTGTGATTGTCCCTAAAATAGACATCCTGAACCTGCCTGAACAATCACGTATGCTCCAGAGACTCCACTTTCTGCGAGCTGACAAGAGAAAGCTGTCTTTCACCCGCAACCAGAAGAGCTGATTATCTGGGGGTGATGGGTACGAGCCTGAGTCACGGGCGCCAGCGGAGGATCTCACGACGCGCGCTCCAGCCAGCACGAGATGACAGCTGTTGCCTCTTCCCAGGACCGAACCCACCCACCACTGTGACTTCAGCGTGGCACAGTTTTGACAGTCACAAGCCGGAAGCACAGAAATGGTTTTGGCTTGAGGTTGAACCGGAGGAGCCCAGGAGAGAGGGAGAGGGACCTGAACACCATCGGCGATGTATGAACGTGAGTGAGCGTGGCACTGCGGCACAAGGACGCCGACTTGTCAGTCACACCGCAGCCCAATGCCATCTGTTGTGCTGAGGTGCCCCAATGGGTATTTTGTTAGCTCCTCATGAAAAAAACCTCGCTAATTATTCCTATTGACTCCTCTAACAGCTCTTTTCTCAATACAGCAGCTCCACAGGTGCGTGGACTGCTGGACATAAGACGCTGGTGTTTGCCACGAGAGAGACGTGTCTCTCCCTGACTCTCCCTGCCATCAAGTGACAAACTGTGAATCACAAATAAAGATAAATACTGTGACTGGGACTCGCTTAGTTTGCCGTGGGTTTGTTCCCGGTCCCCAGTAAGGCATGAAAAGCAGGATGGCAGGGTTTCACGCGCGCGCTGGACCTCACCAACCCTCACGCAGCCCGGTCCAGCCCACTTCACAAGAGAGCGCCAGGTGCTGCGCTGACATCTCTGTAATTAAGATTTCATTGTAGTCACAAAATGTACTGGGTGATAAAGCAGCCTGGATGCGCAGCTTCTATTTTCTGATGAAATAAAGAGAACGAAGAACATGCTTCTCTGCAAAAATTCTTCACACAGAAAGACAACTGTGCCTCAATGTAAGATGCAAAAAAATTAGGTTTTTGTCTCTACTATCTTAAAAATATGAATGTTTTTGTTATTTTTGCTGTTTATTCTGCATTTATTTACAAGGTATCTAAAAGTATGGCTCAATAAAAAAACTACCATAAAACTTCAGGTACACAGCAGACACCCAGTGAGGGTTCAGCATCAGGACCTGGTATCAATGTCCAACAGCAGGTGAACAATGGATGCCATTAGTAAACTCGGTATCCAAAATTCTCAAATCTGGGGAAAAAAGAAAATTAAAAATCACGTTTTAAGGATCGAGTCAACCTTTCACTGCTTATCTGCATGTTTCCCAACTTCATCAATAAAAACAGGGCAGTTTGAACTCCAAGAACGACTCCCTACAACGCTAAAGACCTAAGAAACTCTTTGTTGAGTCCTGTAGCAGCAAATTTGCAGGGCCAGTATGGCTCGATCAACTTTCTCTTTCTATCAATGTATTCTGTAGGTTGGCATAATTAATAGCATTTGTCTACCCATAATGTGACTGCCATCGAGCTTCGGAAGAAAGCACCACGGTAACTGATGTAGGAACCTCAATGTGGCCACAGTAACCACAAGTTTGCTGCCACAAAACGCCGAGGGTTTCAGCTGACAGGAGAGAGAGTTACGGCGTAGACTGAAAAGTCATCGCACACATCGACTCCAGCCAGAAAGGAAAGGCCGCTTCTGCCAGCCAGGAGGCAGGGGCGGACAGAGCGGGCAGCGGCCTGGCCGTGCCGGGAACACGGCCACCACAACGGAGGAGAATGGGCGCGAAAGTCAGAGGCCGATGGAAAGGACCCACAGCAGGGTTAACAGGACGAGGAGCAGCTTTTGGAGCAACAGGGAGGGCCTGAGCAAGGGGATCGAGCAGAACGGAGAGCCTGTAAGGGAAGCATAGGCACCTCTGCAAACGGAAACCCCAGCAAATTTCCAGAGGAGCGGCAAGCCTGCTAAAAACAGCGGGAGAGAAAGGCAGGACGACCTCAGGGACTGGGAGGAGTCAGTATGAAAAGCTTTCAAATTGGAGGGTGAACCTGAGTGAGCTGGGAAGATCGGGAGGATTGGGGAGATCAAAAGTGAGACTGTGGTTAGAGACGAGGTAAAGCAGCTTGGGGGAAAGGCAGAAGTACTGGACGGAGAGAGGGAGCAAAGGCAATGGGGAATGCTATCAGCAGGCCTCCCAAAGCGCGAAACCCTTCGAACGCGAGGCATCCATTTTTATCTGACTGGAAGGCTCCATATGGCGCGAAAAACCACTGCTTTCCTTCACATCACTGGAAAAAGCACAAGCAGTATGTTCGGCCTCCAGCATCTCGGGCTGATCTGTTTTGCCTGTTCGTATCCAGAGAGAAGATTACAAGGGTGAGCAAAATGGAAATACAGTCTAATAAGACTGACAGGAAACTCAAGTGAGCATTAACTACCCGGGAATTCAGGGAATGCTGGCAGATAATGAAATAAATTAAAGGTATAATACAAGACCAGTGCTGCAAATGAACCCCTTCAGAAACGAAGGATTCAAACATACTATTAGGAAGCAACACTGAAGTCATGTAAGAACAGTGAGTTATTGTATGAACAAAAATTAATCTCTGCGACTCTGTAAGGAATCAAATATACCATGCAAAGCAACTGCAAAGTCATTTTAGGAAGACTCAGTACAATAATGTTTGCATTGGCCAGAAACCATTCCTAATTAGTGCAAAAATACTGCTTGCGTTGGCCAGGAACCCTTCCAAAGGAGTGCAGGCATATCACACGCATCTGCTGCTTCATCAAGGAGCTGAGGAGGCACTAGGGATCGCGGAGAAAAACACAGCACCTTGTCCCTTGTGTTCTGCGTGCTTCACAAACCCTGTTCCTGTTAGAAATCCTACGTAACTTTGTAATGACAACCCAGGGAGGCAGAGGGGTTATTCATTAACCCCCAGCCCAGCGCTCCGTGCGTCCCGATTAGCGAGCACTAATGAGTTCACAGTGGTCTTGGCCAAAAGCACAGGAGACAAGCATGTGCTTTGCATCGCAGGCTGAGGGGTGCGGTAGGCTGTTCACGTACGCCATGCAGCTTTCACAGCGATTAGCCTGCCGCAGCTCCGGGGTGAGACGTTTTCGGGGCTGGCTGCAGGAGGGCAGCCTGCGCGCAACGCGTGCCAGAGCCCTGTGGACCACCCAAAATGAAACCAGCAACCAACACCCCGAGGCCAACACCGAAGAGGTTTTGTTCCTGTGTGCTCCCGCACGTCCAGCTGGTATTTCCAGAAGGGCAGTGCCTCTCGGCAAAGCTCGCTGGTAAATGGCCCGTTTCACGCAGGCACCGCTTGTTAAACAGCTTCCAAGCAAGTTACAGAGCAGCAGAAGTGACAGAGGAAAAGGCAGAAGTCGAATAGGGATCCACGCTGCAGGCAGAGTGCCGGGGCTCGGCCGGCCTCAGGGCCGTCCCTGCACGGGCTGTGCAGAGTGGGGGGCTCCGGGCTGGCAGCACCCCACCCCCTCGGCCCTGGGGGTTTGCTGGGCCCCGGCCAGGTCACTGCTCCCCAGCCCCTGAGCCTTCCCACAGCGCTCCCACGCCACCCGCTCCGTAAAGTTCTCGTTACTTGGCAGCAAGGCCAATGCTAACCATTCATCAGCCCACGGCAGACAGAACCCTCATGGCTCCAGGCCTGGGGACCTCGGCCACCGCCCGCCAGCCAGGCTGGGGGTGGGTGTCGATGGCCCACTGCGGGGTCTCTGCGGCCACGCGGCTCCACCAACGCCTACCGCGCCTACCACGGCCGCTTGGACGAGGGGAGGAGCCGGGTGCTGTGCTGGCAGGCGGCAGAGGCACCCACCAAAAGCAAACCCTCCTGCACCAGGAGGCTCCGCCTGCAGAAAAGCTCGGGAGCCGCTGCCCGGAACACAGGCAGCCGTGCTCCACCATGGACACAAGTTGGTCTGTTCCCATCAACAGCGACCACAGGCTCTCCCAGGGCAGAACCATCACGTTAAACCTGTAAGGGAAAACTTTATATGCAGCTGGAACAAAATCTCCCTGGCAAACAACCAAACTCCTCCAGCGCACTGAGTCTCAAGTAGAGCAGAGCCGAGGCCTTTGATCACAGTATTGTCTCATTGGGCTGGAAGGGCTGCTAATTAGAGCCTTACCAGCAAGAACAGGCACGCACCCTTTTTATCCCAGTTCCTTGGATCTGTCATCGTAACAAACCTGGACCCATTTCCTGGGGCAGGCGCGTGTTTCGGAAGCCAACGCTGAGGTGCAGGCTTTGATGCAGGAGGACCCTGCGAGGAAAGGCTGATGTGGCAGAGAAAACAACTGCCCTCACCGCAGCAACCCCGGTGCCTCTCCAGCCTGCCAGGCAAAAAATTCCTCCTGGGAAGAGTGAGGAAGGGCCGGTGCTCTGGGAGGGAGCCCTGGCTGCCCAGCCTCAGGCCTGGCCCCTGGCAGAGAGCTGGCAGCTCTGGTAGGGGTCTGAGCACCACTGATGGTCTACATGAGCTTTACTGATTATATAGCAAAGGAAAGGTAGATTTTTCCCAATTTTCGTACCTTCTGCTAGTATTTTTGACCACGGACGGAAGAAAAAGTGGGGCAAAAAAGTAACCTTGGGTGGAGGAAGAGTAAAGCTGATACACAAACTCTTCAGGAATGGCATATAAACCAACCGAGTGGCTTCACAGGCACAGCAAAAGGCACTGAACTGATCTTCCATGGCGACCAATTTAAGCTCAGCCTGAAGTGCCTGCGATCACACACGTCAGCCCTGCACAAAGGGAATCTCGCCCACAACATTCCCCCCGACTCGCTCCGTCTCTGGGGGCACCCAGCATGGACCAGGCGGGACTTGCAGGGACAGGGCCCCGCTCAGAGGCATCCCGCTGGGGCCGCCCCCATCGCCGCGTACCCCATGGAAATAACGGAAGCCACGCTGGTGGTGCAGGACAGAAAGCGGGAGGAGGACTGGACCGAACGCGGCCGAGCTACGGCTCCGCAGCACTTCTTCCTTCACCGCCTCTGCCAGCTCCGGCGCGCAGCTGCCCGGCCGGCTTTGTGAGATAATCACCACTTCTCGCACCGCGGCACTAGTAATTATTTTTCTTCGTCTCTCCCTGCTCTTTATCCCATAATAGAACAAGAGGATCAGGAAGGTCATTTGAGCCATTTCATTCTGGGACAGTTCCATCACAATCACAAAATTTGATTTTTCCAGCAGCACAGGGAAAAAAGAGGGAACCAAACCTGCCCGCAGTCACCTCCTCGCTTCGCGAGGCCAGGTCCCCCCGCACGGCTGGCCCTCCTCCCCAGCCCAGGCTCGCCAGCAGGCTGGGCCTGCCCGCGGGGCTTTCACACGCCGGAGTTGGGGACACCCACAGCCGGTAGGAACGGGGACAGTGCTGCTTGGTTCAGTCCCCATCGGAGCAGGACCACGCCTTGGGAGCAGTGTGGCCACCGCCGCGCTCGCTCACACCAACCGATGGGTTTTATATTGTCAACAGGCAAGGCGTCCTGCTCTTCAGTGCCCGTCCTCTTCTCTAGGAATCCAAAACCAGGCACCCATTTCTAATGGGGCAAGCAGGCCAACCTTTCACCCAGATGGTGGAAATTACCATTAAAATGTACTACCACACTCCTTCCTTGAAGGCATGGCATTTTGTATTAGGAAATAAATCTAATTACATACCGACTTCAGCTTCCACCTTCTATCAGGCTGACAGATTGGACGTGTACCCTAGCCTTCAGTTTTTTGTTGGTTTTTTCCCCCACCTCGACAGTTTAGAAAATTTAATTTCAAGTAACTAAAATTGATTTACCAAAAATAAAAAAGAGTGTATAGCACATGTTTATAGTAACATAACATTAGCGATAAACATCTGCTAACTGTTACTTAATGCTTTTGCGACATATGTTATAAATGATGAATGGATGACTTCAGGTGCCTTATAAAATATTTAGGTTGTGTTGTGTGCAGGGCTAGGCTATGGCTGCTAAAAACCCTAAAGTGAACAGAAGGTACCTTACTAAAGCTGAACAGTTTCAGACAAATCTATTCCAACAACTGTAAAGCTGGCTGTACCGAAACACTGAATTCATCTCCTCCGCTTAATTTCATTTTTTTGCCATGCACAGGGAGGTGGGAAAGTCTCCCTTCTTCTGGAACGGTTTCAAAACTGACCTTGACAGTACTTTTCTGTACAGTAACATCTCCTTTGCAGTTTAATTTTAAAAGGTAAAAAGACTAAATAATTACACAAAATGACATGTTTGACCCAAAATGAAGTTTTTCTCTCTCCTCTGAAATTTGTGAATTTCAGGTAAAATAGGCAAAATGGGCATTTTGCCCTGAAGCGCTGCTGAAGCTCCAGCCCGTTCTCCCGGCTCCGCGCACCACCCGCACAGGAGGAGAACCCCCAGCCCGGGTCAGCGCTGCCTGGCCACCTTCCCCTCAGTACGTCGGCCGGGACGGCGGCTCCCCAGCGCTCCTCCAGCCCTGCCCACCAGAAGGGTCTTCGGTGCCTGCGTTCCTGGGCCTACCAGCAGCGAGCGTGCCACAGCCCTCGCAGTGCTGCAGGGGCAACGCTCTGCTTTTCAGCTCAGCGACAGCTCTCTGCCAAAACTCATTACAAAAAAAAAAAAATCTTAAAAAATGTTTCAAGTTTTATCAAAAAACTAGGCTGAAAACAAAGTTTGGGGCAACTCTGCCATTTCCATTTCAAACTGAAAGCTGACCGAAAGCTCAGCGCAACAGAAAAGTCTGGGTTTGTCAACCTCAGCTCGCTCCCATCCACGGGAAAACGGTGATGTTTTCTGTACGTGCCATATGCTTTGGCTCCGCAGTGGTAAGGTTTGCTGAGCAACGCCAGTTTGAACACAATTAAGGAATTCTCATAGGAGGACACAGGAACCTTCAGTAATGAGAAATCAAACCCAGCCCGTGAAGGAACACACTGTTTCCAGGACAAAACTCATTACTACCACAGTAAGCCAGCTCCGACCCTCCAAGTTTTATGAGAAGGTAACGACTAACTTCAGGGAACCGTAAGTCCGTAAGAGACTCCTGTGATGATACGGAAAGCAGGAGGAAGAAGAAAAGAAGGAAATGTTTAGGGAGTTTGTAATAAAATTGAGGATGTAGAAGTTCAAGAACCATCTCCAAAATTAAAGATACATGAAAGAGATGGATCTTTTAAAAGCCTAAGAAAGTAACTTAATTAGGAATTCCTTTGATGCAGGACATTTTTTCCCTCTATGGGGTCGTGTGCCTAGCCTCCTGGGACCCCACTTCACCATTTCACGTCCTTAAACAGAACTCCAGAGAAATGCTTTTTATGCAGCCAGCAAGGGAGCTCTTATGTTACCGCAGTCTGTTCGGAGAAATCCTCTTAACCGTCACCTTATACTGCAGCCACACCAGCCGCCCATCTTAAATTTTGTGCCAGCGTGTCAGGATGCCGCTGCCGCGACAGCACCCCTCTGCTCGCAGACTGGCCGCACCAACAGAACGTTAGAGCCGCGGGGCTGGGGCAGGCACGCAGGCGGGGCGGGGGCAGCCCCGGAGCCTGCCCTCAGCGCTGCACACAAAGCATCGCACGCGCAGCCGCTGACCCGAACGTACCTCTCCGGTACGGAGTCCTCGTTATGACTACGAGAGAAAGGAAACAGAATTAAAAAAACACCAACCCAAGCTCTGTTACGCAAGGGCATCTCTGTATTTCAGTACTGGCCATAGCCCCAGGAACACGTAACACGCGGGAATGGAGGATGCCCAAGTCCCCGGCTCTGTCCCTCCCCAAAAGGGACAGGGTGCTGAGCTGGGCAGAGAAGGGTTGGCTCCCCGCAGAAGCAGCGGCGGCGCAGCGGGGCCGGCCACACTCCGCAGAGCCTTTCAGCTGCTGCAGACGTTGAAACAGCACGGTGGCTTGCTACTTCATTGCAGCCTTCCTCACCAGACCCGCCGCTTCATAAAAAATGGATCCTGCAGCACTCCTCAGCCTCCACGCTTGGGAAGAGAACCTGCGCCGCACCCTCGAGCTGTATCTGAACTGTAAAATATTTAAGCCCATCCAGAGATGCTTGATGAATCCTGAAAACAGCGGCATGCCGGCAGGGTTTACAGCTAAGCTTATGCAAAACCCTATGTGAGTGGAAGGAGGATGTGTCTCAAGACCTGCAGAGAGCTGTGTTTGCTGCGACTTCTGCCCTGAGCACACCGCCAACGTCCCTTTCCCACGGAGGCCCACCACAAGAGACGTCCCACCAGCCAGTAGGACCAGAACCAGTTCTTCGTCTGGCATCCTCTTCCACAGCAATTTTCTGGCTTGTTTTTTTTTTCTTGGCAGCCACTCCAGCAGGACCTGGGATGGATAAGGCTCCAAGAGAGATGGGGAAGGACCAATACCACGCAGCTCATGGTGCATGGGCAAAACTTACCACAGGGACCTGCAAGCCAGTGTGCCCTACCCTACTCCTGGGTATACACAGCAGGAAGCTTCTCTGGGCTTCTCTAGTAGAGATGATGAGGAAAATAATCAATGCCAGTTTTTACGGCTCTGTGGGAAACAATTCTGTCAACCAGACTCAATTGCCTTACTTGAAATTTCTAGAAAGCATGGCAACCAAAGAGACAGGTGCAGGCCCCTCGCTCTGCACTCAACCGTTAGGCCCAGCGCCACACGAGTGCAGTTAAAGCTTTGCTCTGTATAAAATAGAATAAAACCTAGTACCAATAACACATGGAATCACGGAACGGGTGGGAAGGGACCATTCAAGCCCACCCAGTCCAACCCCCCTGCCAGGAGCAGGGACATCTCCAACCAGATCAGGTTGCTCAGAGCCCCGTCCAACCTGGCCTGGAACGTTTCCAGGGATGGGGCATCCACCGCCTCTCTGGGCAGCCTGGGCCAGGGTTCCACCACCCCCATTTCACGTACGTTAAAAAGAAAAGAGCAGGATGAGCTGTAGCTTTCTGGCCCAGCTTTTAAAGCATTAACCATTTTCCAGCCCTGCCTGACACAACAAGGACATAACTTTTTCACAGTTACGCCACAGTAATAGTTTCATTTAGTGTCTTCAACTTGCAGTATAATAAACAAATGCTTTACATCAGAAATAAAATCTGCTTCTTCTCATGGACTTACCTCACCCTGTGGTTCTGATTGTACACGGGAAAGCACAAAATGAGAAGTTAATTATTCAAATCATTTCAATTCCCAATTTAAACAAAACTTGAAGAGCGACAAAGCCGCCCTGGAGGGTCTGACACTCCAAACTGCTTCAGGTCCTCAGGTCTTCAATTCACCTTTGTCCTGAGGACGAGCACAAGCCTAAACCCCGTATCTTCCTTCAGGAGGAACCTTCTCGGAGTGAATCTGCAGAATTTAAAGGATGCACAGGATCTGTGCTGCCCTCCTGCACAGGAACGTATTGTGCTCTGAAAGCGCGCTACCTCTCATGTCATAGCTTCTTCTCTATGTTAATCACTTAAAACTTGCTAAATTATTCACCGCTCAGAAAATACATGTTCATTGCCTGGAGTTGGCAATTGAAAAAGACTTGCAGAAATAGGTCACCTCAGCCCATAGCAGAATTAACACACACCCCCTGCACCTGCCCCCCTCCGCAGTTTCCATTTTTAAGCTCTGCTCCACGTGAGGATGGGCCAAATTTAAACCGTCTGTATTTCTTATGCTGCTCCGTCACGCTAAACCCACAGTCTGCACAATGTGCCCTGACGTTACATTTTTCATACACCGCACCCAGCAGCAAGATTAATAGGGCTGGTATTCCCACGGGCTGCGAGCAAAGCTTTAACGACAACTGCAAAGGAGACGACCCAAGTTTTCCAACGCCGCTACCTCAGCTGGAGGAAACCATCACCACCCTTGGCCATGAGGTTCTTTCATCTGCTTTGGTTGTGGTTTTCTTTATTTTCTTTACATACATATCTCCAAAATAAACAGATTTTAAGATGACATGTTAAAAAAAAAAAAACTTTTTTTTTTTTCTGGCACATTTAATTTGTCGTTTTTACACATTTACGAAGGACTGCTCCACAGCAAGCTGGTAGCCATAATGCGCCCAGGCTGCCGCCTGTTGGGTCCACATCAGTTTTTCCTTGCTGGGAAGCACAGAACAAGGGCCCAGTTCAAGCTTTCTGTTCCTGCTAGGCTTTGCAGAGGCGGAGGTGGCCCTTTCGTATCTCCAGCCTCCGGGAAAAAGGGTCCAGCTAAGAGGAAACAAACAGCGCATGAAACCAAAGTACAAAGCAAGAAATCTTTCACATGCCGTCACCAGAACTGATGATAAGGAGAAAATGAAGATCTAAGCCCAGCAGCAGCCAGGGGAGCACAGCACCACAGCAGCAGCACCGTGCCATGGATCCCATCCGTGGTTCACACCAACCAAGAGACGCTGGCCACAGAATAAAACCTGCCCTGCCATATGCAGCGGATTAATTACCGCATCGTTTTGTTCCCAGAGCGGGTCGAAGCGACTGTTACCAACTCAGGAAAACGAGTGCTAATAACAGCACTGCTCACACTCTTGTTCCAGCCGATTGCTCAGCTCAACGGCAAACAGCTTACACCGATTCCTGCTAACTTCTGATACCGCTACACTGAGAAACGCCGAGTTCACACTGCAATGGCACAAATTGCAGCACACAGCAGGATTAACTCTTCGTGCTCTGCACTTCATTACGTGCACTCAGGCGGCACTCGATATCCCTGCTTCCCAAGCTAAGCCCAGCAACACACGCTTAATGATTCTGGTGCGCATACGCTGATCGAGCTAATTAGGCCTCCCGTAGCGCTGAGCCCAACTTTTCAGTGCTGTCTAAACCGAAAACAAAATGTTCCAGAAGCCATACTGCACCGCACCGGCTCTGTGCAGACAACTCGCGTCTGCGAATCTACAACAACTCGATAATGTTTGCTGGGGAAAATGAAAATATCTCAACAGATAAATACTGAACACTACCTCCTGGGCTTTAAAAACGTTTCACCGTTGGCTCCAGTTTCAAGAGAACCAAACCGGGAACCAAATCGAAACCTCACTTACACACTGGAAATGGATTATGCTAAAGGCTGAACAAAACAAAAGCTTAATTTGAAAATATGCAATAAACAAAAATTCCTCCATCCATGACTTGGTATTGAACACAAGGAGGGCACACTGCTCAATCGGGTTCGATGTTAGCTGATCATTAACCTGATCGTGCTGTATCTCACCACGCTCTCTAATCCCAGAAGGCGAGTTTTGGTGCGTGTTAGCCGGCCATGCTATGGGACAAGCTTTCTAGGATAAGCCAAGGGAGTGGAAGTCAGCCAGGGAGGAACGTCAAGCCAGCACCAAAGATACGCTCCGTGCCGAGGCACGCCTGGGCATCTCGGCCGGTTGTCTGCCATCTCCCCAGGGCCGTCCATCCACCGCACCCAGCAGCAGCCCCACGCACAGGGCGGCCAGCAGCCGCGCTGGCTCCCGGCCGCAGCTGGGGCGCTGGCTCTCGGGAAGGCAGGAGGATTCAGTCAGCTTCACCCGGACAGTGCTGTCGGGCTGCTGACCCGCAGCAAGCTCCGTGATGCCGGTCCCTGCACTGACACGTGGAGGGGAAAACTCCAGTTCGTGCCTTTCCTGGCACAGAGCGGGGATCACAGGGACGAAACTCCTGTCCCACTCTGGTCTGTGCCCGCGATGGGGAGAGGCTGGCCCACCTCTTGCCCGGGAGGCTGTGGTCCTGCGTACCCTTCTCTCAGCGGCACCGTGGGTGTCAGGCTGCCACCTGCTCGTTTCCCTCCCCTCCTGCGCAGGCAGATGCTTTTAACCCAAACTAGTTCCCTGAACCAGTTCAGACAGCTCTCCCACAAACACCACAGGCTGCCCTTGGAGGCTGTGGAGGCTCTGTCCGTGGGGATATTCCAAAGCCCTCTGGAGAGGTCCTAGTCAGACGGCTCTAGGCGACCTTGCTCGAGCAGGGGGTTGGACCAGATGACCTCTGGAGGTCCCTTCCAGCCTCAGCCTGTCCATGACTCTGTGGGCACCAGCACAGAAAGCTCACGGGAAAGTACAGCAGCAATCACCACACAGAGGAAGACACTGGATATGGGTTTAAGGAAACAGAGACTGAATGACCAGCCTACTGACCAGCTCTTGCTTCCACCACGTCCGTACACAGTGTCCCAGCACGCTCCTGTACCAGCTGCTTGAGATCCCCATCCAGAACAGTGCTGCCCGACTGTGTACGGATGTTCACGCTCCAGGCAGCATTTCACAGGCATCCCTACACCTCATGTGGCACTTCCACAGAGGCCAGTGGGCCGGCCCGACCGAGGAACGGCTCATGAACAAACACCTGCAAGGCTGAAGCCACGAAGAAAAGCAAGGCAGAATATCAGCATGTTCTCAGGAGCTGCTGACGTTACTTGTTACAACATGGGGCTGTACGATTATGGTACTAAAAATGCACATTTGGGAATGACATCAGGAAATCCTGCTTTCTGAGAAACTGCTGATTTAAGACTCTGTGAAAACAAATGCTCCAATCCATTACATTTGAATCAAGATATTCCTGATTAAAGGTACGAATCCAAACTCACGGTTTCCTTCTGCCATTCCCAAAAAGAGCAACAATATTCAGTGAAACATTACAAGTGATCTTCCGTAACTTTTTTTAAAATCACATCAGCTTATTGAATAACATCTTTGTTCAGTCTGCTCATTACTGGTACTTTAGTACTATCTGACTTGTCAGAGCAAAAAGAAACTGGAAGAGAATTGCCAGTATCGGAAAGGCCCAAGATTTGGAGTATTTTTCTTAGAACAGAATAACATTTTTAAACATCCATCATCCACTCTCCCCTTAGAGGCTTGGTACAGGGCCACACAAGTGCCCGTCATCTAGCCCTGAATTAGAGTGCCACTTTCCAAACTGCAAGCCTGATGAAGGCTGACACTGGAGAGTCCAGTTCTGTCAGTCAGGTTCCCTTCCGCTCCTCCCCGCCACAGAGCTATGTCCGACCGGGCAGGCAGATCAGCACAGCAGAATGCTCTCACCGGCTAAAAGCACGGTGCTGCCCACCAGCCTGGCCACCTCCATCCCTCCGCACGCCTGGCTGTCCCCACGGCAGGGCATGAGCATCCCCACAGCAGGGCACGAGCATCCCCACGGCCCCAGCGCGGCAGGGGAGACGGGGACCTGTGGGGTTGACAACCCCGGGAGGGGCGACAGCGGTACCCCGCTCACGTCCGACGGAGATCCCTCTCTGCTCAGAAAGCACAGCCACTATTTTTGGATCTCCAGACTCCCACTTCACATGTCAGCAAATCTACATCTCAGAAATACATCCACTCCTTCCCTCGCACGCACGGAGTGTTCTGGGCAGCTGGGAAGGAGTTTGTGCTGACTCACGGCAGCACTCAGCTGGCGGACGGCTAACGGCAAGGCCTTAACTCGCGCGGAGGCTCCGTCAGCCCCGGGGTGGGCGCCGGGGACGCCCGCTGTCTCCCCAGAAGCAGGTCACCACAGACCTCCTGCCCCGCTGCTGACACCAAGTCTCCCGGCCGCCCTCTGCTCCAGCTGAAGACTTCGCTGCACAGATAACGGCAAGCCTTCCGCCGAGCGGCAAACATCAGTCAGTTCCCCAAAAGCTGGTGCCTCCTGCAGTAGAGAGGCATTTCCATCATCTTCCACACAGGCACAAAACCAGCTTCCAAACCAAATCCTTCTAACAGGCAACTCGTTTGTAATTGTTCCTACAGCGCTGTTAAAGGTCTGACCGCAAACCCTCTAGGTCAGCCTCATTAGGCATTGCCCAGAACATGACTTCAGCCTGCAAAAATTCATGCCTGTGAAGAAGACATCAGCCTTCTTTTCTGCAAAACCTAAATCCAGCGTTTCTGTCATTTCTCAAAGCAGAGAAGTCACATCATGTGAAATCACCAGCTGGCACGACCACAGCATCATACACAAAGGGAAAATATCGGCCAAGCCCAATCCCGATGTTAAATGCCCTCTCTTGTCTTCCCCATTCCCCTACCTGGACTTTATTCCCTCTCTCCTGGTTTTTTTCACTTACAAACCCACATTTCATTCCTCCCACTCAAATACTGTCACAAACTGGTACTCAGCTCCTACTGGAAACACACTGATCAAGATGCATTAATTCATGTAAAATCCTTTCCACTTTCCACAGCAGCAAGGGAAAGTTGGAAAAGGTCATTTTAAAGTCTGAGATAAGTATGCACGGTGTTTGTGCAGCAACAGCTCTCTGTCACAGCAGGTGACACTTATTTCCAACATTACCGCAGAGAGCTAGTCAAACTGTTCATTATTAACTTATCCCCTTTCTTGTCTCATCACCCTCCCAGTCTCACCCCTGCTCACCACAGAGGTATCGGCCCGCGAGCGACGGCCGGCCTGCGAGCCGAACGCGCCCAGCGCTGCTGCGAGCAACGCTCGGTGAGCGTGCGGGAGACAAAAGCAGACCTTGGCCCGTGGGAGAACATCACGTCCCTGGAGGGCAGCCTGGGGGTGGGTACCTCGCGGCAGAGACCTGCTCCGCACGGCAGGCATCGCTCCAGCCCGTTACCACGCCACCCCGCACCGGAGCAGTGCAGAGCCACAGCAGTGCTGGCCAGCCTCCTCCTCCCTGCGGAGCCAGCCGCGGCAGACACGGAGGCCGTGGCAGGTCTGCTCCCAGCGCGGTGCCCGCTCCCGAGAGTGGAGAGCCACCACTGCTCTTTGTGACAGGGAAACCTGTGGCCACCAGGGTCAGCTAACACAGCGACTGTGGCTGCTGGCATCCCAGAGCGCAGCAGAACAGCGCAAACCGTCAAAGCTGCGGAAGCTGCCTCAACAGCCCCGGGGCTGCACAGGACGGCGGAGATGCCCGGGGTCGCCGTGGCCAGGCAGGAGCCGCTGCCACCGGTTGCCGTGTCCGCAGGCAGAGGAGCCACCCCGACACCGTGGGGCTCAGTGCCAGCAGAGCGTGGCGGGGAGACCATCACCCACCGGGACCCCCTCTGCCCCGCTTCGGCCCAGCCCGCCCACTGCACCCTGGCAGAGAGGAAAGGGCGAGGGAAATGAAGATGTATTGGGAAAAAACCACCATCAGCGTAACGACGACAAACGAGAAAGTCATGCCATCTGGAGCTGACGGGCTTCCCGGTTACACGTCACCATGATTTATCTTCCAGATAATCTATCTGCTGATGCCTGGATTTAAAGCAACTCCTTAGATTATGATGTTCCTCTGTAGCAGCTACACACTAACAACCTCTGGGTTCTAAAAAAAACAAAAAACAAGCAAGCATAGGAAAGGTAAGCCTTACAACTGCGGGTGCTCAGGGCTGTGTCCCAGAGCAGGCTGCCTGACTCTCATTATAAACAAGTCAGACTGATGAACACACCACCACTGTAAACTCACGGGTCCTCACCGCCACCCCAGCAGCCTCTTCAGCCCTTCTCACCGGAGGCAGGAACCCTGCCTGCCTGCCAGGAGAGTGCATGGCACAGCTAAGCCGAGACTCGCACTTGGAAATATGAAAAAAAAAACAAACCCAGCATAAAACTGATGCCAAAAGCACTCAGGTAAATCTACGGAGCAGTGATCCCCTATGAAGTGTCCTCAACACAACCGCGACATACACTCTCAGAGCGCAAGGAGCTCCTGCCTCCACTGCACTGATTGCCCCCACGAAAAAGGGGGTGCGTTTCACCCCTAAATAAGGCGATCTGAACAAGCACCTGGGAGCAATGCTGGGAGCACTCCTACCATAAACCTTCCCCACCGAGGAAGGTGACGCACGATCTGCTCCCCTCACCAGTTTGTGCCACTGTCACAAATCCCTCTGCCACCTCCTTGTCCTCCGCCTTGTTCCGGGTGGCTGGCGCATGTCTTCTGTCGTGTGTCTCACGCAACCACTGCACCCTGAACAGCACTGAATAGATAGTTCAGATTTTTCCTTAATTATCAAATTCAAAACAATTCTGATAAACGATACAGTCAATTGAATAAAATCAAAACCTTTCCCTTCTCTCAGCCTCCGTTTTCATACCTGACATCTTGAGCACTTTCCAGTTAGATCTAATGAATGGAAAGTGTTCTCTCCCTGCTCCCTAAAGGCAAATACTACTTTCCTGCCTCCTGGGGAAAAAAAATTGCTCAAAATCGGCTTCCTTTCAATGAAGAAATAGAGAAAGGAAGACTAAAGGTTTCCTAAATTAGCTTAATAGTATCCAGAAATATTCAAAAAGCCATTATAATGGATATAGATATCTCCATATAACGGAGAATATAGATATTACATTCACACCATGTTTGATCACCGGGAGGAAACAACTCGTTGCCAGACGAAGGGCCAATCTCCTGCTCGTGATATGAATGGAGTGCCACTGTCTGACAGAGCCCGTGTATATATATATGTATATAAAAAACATACTTGTACTGGAAAAGCTGCAAGAACACAACCTGGTTTGTCCCTTCCAGCTTCAAAATCATTGCCTTACCACAGCCTCACTGCAGCACAATAGACACCTGTGGGGCCATGGGGAAAAAAATCTGGGGGAAAAAAAAAGTTCTGCATTTCCAAAACCTTGGTATTTTTTCTCGCCTTCTACCTCGTCCCGGTGAGCTGCTTTCCCATGAGGTATTTTACGACGTTAGCTCCGAGCTAGCACCGCGCTTACCCAAGCGCAGAATGAAACCTGTCATGCAACTTGCACTGGTAATCACAACAAACCGCGCAGTCTGAATGAATCGTGCTCTTCCCCTTCTCCCCAGCACTCACTGTGCTTCACCATTCACGAGCCACCTGCACAATTAACTACTTCAAAAAAGTGAGAGAAATTCTGAAAGCAATAGAAACACGGTACTAAATCAGATTTCGGTCTCAGCCCAGCAGAAGAGCCTGTCTCACCCAGACCAGAGAAGGACAGATGTCACCCAGCAGCCCAGCAAAGCCACATTTTCACCTGTTTTTTTAAAGAACATGGATGCCTTAGCCACCTGCTTGGGATTCACACAAGGCATCTCTAAGGGTAACGGAAGAAGTGCTGACACCGAATCCTCTCCCGACAGGAAGCTCTCCCCACCGGGGCAGCCCCAGCCGCCCTGAGGAAACGAAGGCTGACTTTGCGCATACACAGGCATTTGTTTTTCTTTCTAAAACCACCGTGTTAACTGCTGGGCGACTTCACTGAGCCCCGGTAAGAGCAGGGGAGCCGAGATGTGGCCGCTCCCGCAACCCCAGTGCCCAACACCCACAGCCAGCGCGCCTCGGCGTGAGACAGCTATGGAGTCAGCGCAGCCCCGCTGGCGTTGGACCTCCCAGAGAGGGTCACCAGCGGGCTCCGGGCCACCCACGCATCCCAACGTGCTCGCCAAGTTCCTGGGGACCCAGGTTTAGAAGCTTTATGCAGCTCCGTATCTGCCTTTTTTTTTTTAAATAAGTATGTAATTTACAATATTTAACAAAATATGGAATAAATACCACTTGTCACTATGCAGTGCTACCACTTCCCGTAAGCCTGCAATTACTTACAAAAGCCTTTCACCACCGTACAGATCTCCCACAGATCTCTCCCTAAGCTCAGGCTGAATTCACCACAATTTGTTTCCCTCTCCGGTTTGATCTACCCCAAGGACGAGGGCAAGAGAAGAAATACACGCTGCTTATGTTGGCTGAAAGTCCTCAGAAAGTCCAAGACAAGACTCTGCATGGCTGCACAGCTCTCGGCTCCACACTGCTCACCGACGCCTCGCCGGCACGCACGGCCCCTCCAGCAACGCACTCTGGAGGAGACGGGGGCGAACGAAGGACGCGGCGACCAACAGGGTACAGGTAATTTGGGCTCTTCTTGAGGAGCAGCACAAGGGAAAAATGAGGGATGGTACCCTAGCCAGGGACGAGCCCCCAGCACTCCCCGGCCCCCTCCTGCCCCAGCGCCCTGCGATGCCCACAGAGCTCCGTCCCGCCCGGCCCCTGACGGGTTCCAGGAGTCTCCGCTGTGGTGGCCCAGTCAACGTTTGCCGAAATACGCAATACACGTTTTCCAAGATGACTGTCCGGCAAGGTCTGCAAAGCACAGCCTACATCATGAGGGGTTTGCAGCGCTTTTCTCCCCGCGCAAACCCACGTCCCGCACACTCACAAATGGGTACGGTCTTGTAACGGGTTCGAGTTTGTGGCTTGAAACAGAAAGGTGTTCTTCCATGTCTTTTGGGCAAGAAGTGCTCAAAATGAATTAATGTCTCGCTCTCTTAACAAAGAAACTATGGCAACACACACACAGTTGCCAAGAGAATTACTGAAACAAGGTTTAACAGTTAATAAGCAGCCAGATGATGTCAGACTCATCTATTAAGACCGGTTTATATCTGCCTATTAGAACTTAATGTCCCAGAAAGTTGGGCTGGCCAGGATTAAACAGTCTTCCTTTTAGCCCAATTACCAGTAATAAAACCAATTTTCTAAAGAATAGTTATCCAAAACGTGGCCGGACCATGCCCGTATTTCATAGCACAGCCATTACTCTCCTTTTGTAAAGGAGCAATTTTGTCGATGTCAGAGATGCGAATCAAACCTTAGCGCAGTGCGCGTGTTATAAAAATGGCCGTTTCAGAGGCTGCTCACAGCACAGCCCGCCTGCCAGGCCGCCTGCATCCCGCCCGAAGGAAACCAAAGGCTCCGCTAAATTAACGTTTGTGCCAATGCGCCTCTGAGGTGTGCTCAAATTATTTTTCTTTTTTTTTTTTTAACTGAGGTGATCAAGAATTCTTCAGAAACAATTTTCAGTGAAAATTAGTTTCTAAAATGCGATAGTTATTTTAGGGAAAAGCGTTGAGTTGGTAGAGTGTTTTCTGTTCCTAGCTGGGCACGTCCGCCCCGAGGAGACCCCGTGACCCTCACGGCTCCGCACGGCAGGCAGGGGGATCGCGTCCAGCAACACTGTTAATTACAAATCATGTGCCCGCCCGAGTCCGAGGGGAAACACCCCGACACGGGGAGTCTGCAACCCAGCGCTACGGGAGACCTGGAGATGTGAAGCAACACACCTCTCACCATCAGCTTACTGCAACGGCTTTGGCCAGCATCACCTCAAAACCAGTAAAGAAAAATAATGTTTGTATGGAGACAATGTAGTACACATTAACACTAAAGAACTGAAAAAATATTCACAGATTCCCAGCCAACGCGAGCACAAAGAATGCCGTAAACCCATGTCAGTGAGTCACGGACTCTCGATTACTGGGCTACCAAAATAACGATTATTGGATTTTTAAAATCAGACAAGGTTTCCACTAAGCTAAGAGTTTTGCAGACACAGTGAGGGACGACCCTTGCACTGAAATAGCTGGGTTTCTGGTTAGGCAGGATAGAAAAACGTCCCAAGTCAAGATAAAGCAAAACGGATATGCAAGGGGCCAAGGCCATGGAGCAAGTCCAAACCCAGCCCGGGAGCGGCCATGACGCCGCGTCTTCCTCGGCTCGCCAGGTCTCCACACCAGCGGGTCGTCACCGCGCCCTCCAGAGAGATCACCCCAGTGCCCTGGGTGAAAAAGGGGACTTTGCTGAGGTACTGCGAGACGAATTACAGCTACTGAGAAACCCACTTCCTCAGCCGGTGATCCCAGCCAGCGCTCCTGGAGGCAGCAGAAGCCAGACTTCAGGCAGGTTTCCAGCTGCAGGGAGAGTTTTCCACACTTCCTAGGATGAAGGAAGCCAAGGCTTCACAATTGATCAAGCCCCTAGCAGTTCCAGGTACAACTTCTTTTCTTGCAGAGCTGCTCTAACCAATTTTTTCCAAATCACTCATCACTCCGCCGCGGCTGTCATCACCGGAGACGCTACATCTGCGTGAGCATCCCATCAGACTGCCTGACACTTCCCTTTGTCTCTGGCGTGCTCTATTCTTAGCGAGGCGAGGCTCACTGATCCTTTAAATCATCTCATCTTTGACCTATTCCATCTTCCGCAACTCAGTTCCATTTCAGTTGCCAGCGCTGCTTCCCTGAAATCAATCACAAAACTCTTCATACTTTCAGAGGGAAAGCCGGGACATTATCTCCAGGCTATTTCTGGCTCTCTTTTGATCACATCTGACTCCGCTCCCCTTGCGCTCAATGCAAAATTGAAGTTCTCTGGCAACAAACTCCTCCTCCGCTTCTTCAAGCTCTCTGTACCATCCATGTCTCAAACCAGGTCACGAGCCAGAACTCTCCCTTCAGCATCCCAACTTCGGCCTTGCCAATGGCAGCCGCAAGGCGGTTCCGAGTGCGGCACGGTCAGACGAGGAGACACCGGCAGGAACAAGCGGCAGTTTCCCCGTCAGCCCCCAGGATCATCCATCACCTTCCCGGCAGCCGTGGGGAGCAGAGCTGGCACCCACGAGCCGCCGCCTTCCGCACCGCCCGTCCTGAGCCCAGCCGCGCTCCCTCAACAGCTGCGCCAGATGTTGCCCAACTGCCATGTGCTGGGCAGTTCGTGCTACAACGCTGGTAACTGGAAAAGGGACAGATCAAACTGCCACCTCCTGTGGGAGCTAGTCCATGCGCGCGCACGTAGGAGAGGTCACCATGAGCCACAAGGATGCACGGAACTGATGGCCAACGCAGCTACGCCTGAGACCAGGCCAGACTTCATGATGTGCACTGGTGTTTTAGGAACGTGAAACCCAGGATTTCATGGAATTTCTCATTAGCATCTGCTCCCTTAGGAAAAACACGAAGCACCTTTGAAAACTCAGCTCTTCATGTGAACATCACGAGAGATAGGAAAACGTTCTCTCCTCGATGAAGTGAACAGCTTAACAACATGTAACAGATGGGCCGTATTTGGATCTCTCCACCATAACTACAACACTCACCATTTGGAACAAAACGAGCAGTACAGCTGCCCACTGTCCCCACTTGCGGGATATTTTCTTCATTAAGCAGCAGAACCCAAGCGGCTGTGGAAGGAGAGCAGAAGATGACGGCACATCCCCCACAACGATGGGGTGACGCTGATCACGGCTTTGCAAGAGCCTCACGCCATTCACGCACATGGACATCAAAACGTGGCCCTGCAAACCCTCCTGGGGCAAAGACTTCTCCTCCTGCAGGCAGCACGAGGGGAAGGAGAAAGACTGTTCACCTAATTCCCTGCCCAAAGAGAGGGCTGCAATTTAGGAAGGGTTGCCTTTCCTGCACGTGTTTCGCTACACAAACCCCACAACAGCTACAAAAATAAGCAATAATTAAATTGCAACCTAACTTGTTGTCTTTATTTATGATAAATTATGAATTCCCATATTATGGACGCTCATTAAATTCAGAATGCTGCTAAATAAAATATATCGGCATGCGTAGCTCCCCGATGCATGCCCACACAAGTTAATAATAGCAGCCCTGCACGGCTGCGGCGAGGCCAGCAGCGCGCTGCGCGTGGTGGCTCAGGGCCTGTGGGGAGTAGGCGCAGAGAGGAGGATAAATCTAAACCAGGGATGAGATGACTCAGACAAGACCGCTCGAATGAGGCAGACGATAAAAATACCCGAAAGACGTAAGGCAGGTTTTAAAAACACTCGTTTGGTTCTAAACCAGCAAGGTTGGGCCATTTTTTCTTGCTTGTTGCCTACTCAGACTCCGGGATGAGATGTCAGCAAGGCGAGGGGCGAGCCGTGGAGCAGCTGGCAGGGACACAATCCCGCACAGCTCCCCGAGCCCAGGGACTCCTCACGCCAGCCCCACTGCGGGAGGAGGAAGAGACAGCACTGGGCCATGCCCTCCCTCGGCTCCGCGTTCGCCCACCATCACCCTCACCCCGAAGGCGACAGAGCTCATTTCAAGGCTGACAGGAAAACGCTGGGAGATTTTCTGAATGGCAGGAGAAGAGGAGCGAACCCACAGCCAGCTCTGCGTCGGTACCCCCAGAAAGCAGAGCGATCAATCCGAGCCGGGAAGGAGCCGCCGCGGCTCTGCGGCTCTGACTTCTTCCGCAGCAAATGCCTGCAGAAAGCTAGGGCGCACATTTTTCACTTTCCAAATTAAATCTCTCTGAGGATAGACATCAATTTCTTCTAGGCTTCAGTTCTGGAGCAGAACAAGCTATTTTTTATCTTATTATTTAAAAAAACAAATTTTTGTTAGGAAACTGGGGATTTGCCTCTTTCAGAAGCAGGGATTTTCTCTCCGTAATTGCCACGAAGTAATGGACACCCATTTAATTAAAGACTCTGTAATTTGACACGGATCTCTAGAAATAATAACTCCCTCGAATTACCTCCCTGAGAGGTCTTCTGACAGGACGGAATTGAGAGAGCAACCTTCACCAGGAACGGGGCAGCTGGCAGGGCCGTGGCCGGGACCCCAGGGGACACGGCTGCTCACCCCGGGGGTATCCGAAACACAGCCCGGGGCTGTTAACGCCCCTTAATCACGTGGGGTTCCAAAGTATTTTTCAGAAAGAAATCGAAAGCCTTGGCTTAATTCATCCTCATCGCTCTCAACGGCCTGATTGCGTGGGGGGAAATGGAAACCGTCATCTGAGCGCTTTTGAAAATCCTGCTCTTAATTAACAGCGTGTTAAACGTGTGCTGCACCTTTCAATGATATTGTGAAAGACGTGCACATTGTAAGCGATTCCTTGTTAACTAATTAGGAAATGCAAAGTCACTGTCAATTTACCATTGCAAGACGATGTTACAGCTGCTTTCACAGCGACACAATAGCTGCGCGTTTACAACTGCTCCGTCAGCGGCAGCGAGTGACAAAATCGGGCCCTTTTCAGGGTAAGTGACAACTGAAGACACTCGCTGTTCTGAACAGGGAACTCGCCCCAAGACTTAAATATTGTGTTCCTGCGCTAATAGCTGAAGCTGCTAACTCAAAATACACGAAGACACAGAAGTGGGTTTCTCTTTCTTTTCCTGTCTCCCGGTCTCTCAGCTCCTTCCCGAAGGCTCACCCAGTAGCTCTCAGGGACGTCTCTGCACAGCATCTGCTTCTTCCTTGCAGGCAGGCTGCAAAAACCATCAGGAAAGCGTCCAGGCTGGAAGCTCAGCTCCAGCTGACTGCAGCTCCAGCCTGACAGAGTAGCTTTAATAACCGTATCTCACATTAGCAGAACATCTTTGTTTACGCCAAACATACCACATAACATTCAGCAGTATATGAGGAAGAAGGATCATAATTAAATCTGTACTGTAATTGTCAAAACAAACAAGCAACATTTATTTTGCTCATTTCCCGATATAGACTGGCAGGGAAACAGAGACACGACCGCGTTGGGTGGCGGATGGCGGCGGACGGCAGAAGAGGTTGCGAGGCTGGGCCAGGAGCGCCGGACGGACGAGCGGACGCAGGCAGCGGGCAGGGGTGCGGGCAGGGGAGCGGGCTGCCGCGAGGTGATGGAAGCGCCTCTTGCAAGGTCTGAGTCACGTCAGAGATGGACGAGCCCCAGCGCAGAGCCGAGTGTGGTTACAACCAGAAAATGCAGGGAGAACAACAGAGCAAGCCACCCCACACCCTGGCTCAAGTCCTGAAAGAGCTTTCTTTCTCACTTGCTTTTTAATTAACCACCAGTAATTAGCATCACCCAAGCAGCCTCAGCAGAGAGCCTCTTAATGGCTTTTCACTGCCCTCCAAATGCAGTGCGTTTTAATTACAGGCTGATCCCGGCCAGGCTGGCGAGTCGGCGTGTCCCCGGCACCAAACCCACCTCCACGGCGCTGATCGGGACACTGGCGGGGACCGCAATGCAGCGTGGGGAGGTGACAGGCGGGGATCACAACGTAGCATGGCCACCGGCCACGAGGAAGGGGCAGCTTCCGGGGCAGCTCACCCCGCGAGGCTGGACGCAAACAGGCTGCACACTCACCGTCCCGTGAGCAGCCACCACGCTGCGCCGGGAAAGAGCCTGGGTGTCAGAGGGGCTAACGGAGAGCAGTGAGTTTAAAACAACACGGAGTGATAAGTCTAAAAGAAACAGAAGCTCCAGACAGCGCAAGAACTAGGTATGTCGTTCCCCTTCCATCTATTTCTCTGTAACGCCCAGCCACTTGCACATCTACAGAGAGGGGAACTCTGCGACCCAAAGGGGCCCTCGCGACCGAGGACACAGTGGCACGGCCCACACAAGGGGCTCATCCTGCCCAGCACGGCTGCAGGACAGTGCTGGTACCACCACACTCCTGTGGCCAACAAAAGCTACTAACCGTTCATCTGCGGGTAGGTGCGTCCCCACACCATGACGTATCCAACCTCATCCCCTGCAGCACCTGGAGGAAGGAATTTACGTATGTGGGGCGTGTATCTCCCAGTAAAGGCTCTGCCTGAGCTCAAAGCCCGCCGAACGCCGCTGTATCACGACCTACTTTTGCAGTAAACCTCATGCAAAATTTGCAATCTGCTCGTACATAAAGAACTTGCAAGCACTGGGGCTTCCCAGAAAGGCTTAAAAAACAAACTTGGGGAACAGAGCTGCCACTTAGGTTAGAGATGGGAAAGCTGACCTTGGATCGATGGGAAGCACCCCAGCGCACTCCCGACGGCGGGTCCGCACAAGGCACACAGAGCAAGACAGGCTGAGGGCCATAAGGAGACGCTGTCCAGACAGCTTACGTCCATATCCTGGTGAAAATAATTACTTGGTGGTTTTTTTTCAAATCTGCCTATATTTATGGCCACATAAGCAATTTCTTACATGTAATGATTATTCTTGACTGCAGGTACAGATCCGACCTTTCCCTGTCCCGTGAGAAGGTTATTGCTGGCGGCAGAGCAGAGGCAGGAGCGCTCACCGGGGCTGGTCAGACAGACAACGTGTGTATCTAGCACCCGCCGAGGCCTCCAAACCCCTCACACGAGACTGACAACGGCCTGGACGCTAACGAAGCCCCCGCACCCTTAGCTCCTGCCTTGGCTCCCGTCCCACGCGCCCTCCCCTCGGCGCACGCCGGCACTGCCGCGGGCACGCGGCTCTGCTGCCTTCTGCCTGGGAGAGGCAACAGCCCCGCGGCCGACGGCCAACTCGGTGTGCCGCTTCGCTCCCCTCTTTGTTTCTTTAAGGATTTCGACGCTGCCTGGATTTCACTTAAAACCAATCAGCCAGCGGAGGGGAGCGATGTCTGGAGTGGAAAGCGCCACGCATGCAGATGACTTTCCAGGCTTCAGCAGTTAAACGGAAAGAGTAACAAACGTTCAAAGCATGCCAACCCAGATGGGTACGGCTGCAGCTAGCCTGCTCCCTGGATCGCTCCCTGCCATAGACATCAATTTATTCTTGCTATTTTTCTTTATGCCCTGTGGCATTAACAGGGTAAATTTAGAAACAGCAGACTATTTCTTTATACAGCCAGAGTCAACCTGTGGACAGCAGAGCCCCGAGACTGCAGCAGAACAGATTCTCCAGCCATATTTTTTTTAAAGGCTCGTCAGGTTGTATTATCACTAACAGGCTGACGAGCTGAGAGAGCAACAGGGATGCTCACACTTCTTTGTCAAGACGTACACTGAAGGGCCGGAGAAATTCCTGCCCGGCTGCACCAGGCTGCCCGGCTCCCCTCGTCAGCTGCTGGCGCGACCACGCGCGGAGACGGCTGTTTGGATGGCTCAGAGGTCCAACCTGCAGGAGGAACCGAGCAGAAAGTTAAGGAGTAATGCTGTCTGGTCAAGAAAAATGAGAAAAAAAAACTGTTTCAGTAGCTTTTTCCACGATGGGAAGGGTTCTGATGGAGCTGTGCAGACTGGAGAGACAAAGCCCGGCTCACAGTGGCGCTGATGCCCGAGCAGTGAGGAGCTCGGGGGATCCTGCCGTCAGCTCCTGCGCCTCTCCAGCACCACGCACAGCAGCGGTGGGACCACGACCAGACCTTCTCGTTGCTATGGAAATACAGATAATCAGGAGCTGCAAGAGTAATTGCAGAGATGCACCAGCTGCTAACGTGGAATCCCATGCACTTCAACATGCTGTAACAGTATCCCAGCTCCTGACGTGCATCCCACAAATGCATCTTGGAGAGCTGGAGCCATTTCAGAGACAGGAAAAACCCGACGCTTTGGAGGAAAAGCTCAGGGAAATGGCTTGCAAGAATATTCAAAGTAGACAGACCATCGCTAATCTTAGCACCATATCACCTGGAAAGGTCATGGCACCGTGTCTGGCAGACTTTAAACATTAATTAATAGGAAAATTAGCAGTATTCATAATTAACAATGCTTTTCCAAGAAAGAGTGAGCGCCATCAAATCCAGTAACCGTAATTGCGTCCTCAGACCTGGCATATTTCTTCTGCATACATAAAGAAGGCAACACAGGCTGCTCAAAGTAGAAAAGAAAAGGCGTTACCTACTTCTTGTTTAGCTTCATGTTTTACGCAGAAACAAATGCCGAGGTATTGTGAAAAAATTATTAGGCTTTGAGCGGCAACTGGTGTGTGACTGATCATACACGGGCAGGAAAAGTGCCCCGTATTTTTAGGATAAGCAGCCCTACAGCTGTCTGCACCGTGGAGCTGATCCCCCCAGCACGTCCTGTGCCTGGCGCATAAAAAGCCGGGCAAAGAGCAGGAAAATCCCCGGCTCCCCACAGACACCCCAGGGCTCTGCACCCCGGCTGAGCCCAGCCCCACCAATCTGTCCCACCCCTGCGGCTCCAGCGCAGCCCTCGGAGGCAGGCGAGCCTCCCGCTCCGCGCGGAGCATCCCGCCCTCGCGCCAAGCAGGCGGTGACCCTCGGGCCAGCGAGCGAGGATCACTCTATCACTTATTTTATGTTTCCTGATTATCACTGCTTTTTCCAGATAAACCCAGAAATGTTAGCGTTCCCTGCGGAAGAGCCCTGAGACAGGAACTCTTTGTAACAAGGAGTCTCCGCAAATATCTCCTGCCATCAGCTGCCTCTGGTTTTTAATCAAAAGAGGCTTTTACTACTCGCCACCCCAGCAAACACAATGTGGGACGAGAAAGCCAGCCTTGGTCCTCCTGCTGTTTCACTGCGGCTGGTAACGACCATCAGAACATCAGGAAAATAAACCAAAAAAGTGGTTTATGCACCAGCCAGATCGGTCTGTCTGCTTTTCTGTTGCAGAAGCGCATCTACAGGGTTAGGAGCACAAACCGGTTGGCTTTTACACGAAGGGGGGCAGGCAGTAACTCAGCGGCAGCTCAGTGAACAGATGCACTTCCATCACTGCCTGTCGTCTGGGGGGGTCCAAGAGGGAATTCCTCCGCAGGAGCCGTGGTGGGGAACACACTTAAACACGAAATGCAGTTTTCTTGGGTTTTAACACGCATATACTGTAACTCTAGCACTGCTGCATGTACCGCAGCTACAGCGTTTAAGGGAGGTTTCTGCTGCAGCATTTCATTCCAGCTGAACACCATACAGAAACTGAAAAGAAAAAAACAATCTCATGAAAAAGGGTTGGAGTCATCAGCTATATTCATTTCTTGGCAACTGGAGGGACTAGCACCATGGAAATACAGTTGATCTCTGGTTTGGGACTGTTGTTTGTTGTTTTTTTTTAATGTATGCATATTAATGAACTCACTGGCATCAACCACGGACTTCCCCCGGCTCAGGAGCAGGCGGTGCCCTGCTCCACGGGACAGGTCCCCGCCGCTCCGCGTCTGCCGCGCTGGGAGTGGGCACGGCCACGGCGCCCTCGGGGACGGGGCGAGGGAGCTCAGCACAGCCAGCTGTGGGGGAGACCGTGCGCCAAACCACAGCCCCAGCGACCCTTCCCTTTACCAGGCAGGCAACTCTACGCATTTCCTAGCAGCTAACCGGTCCTCTACTTACTCATACTGCAATGTGAGCACACGCGTACGCCGTACTTGGAGTTAATTCATACATTCCCTGTTGAGATAGCTTTCCCCGCGACAGCCCTGTCAACACAGTGATGATGGCTTGAAAACAAACTCTGGATTTCCCTCCCCAGAGCAGCCACCGGTGGGGTTTGCACCGCACGCCTGGCTCCAGGGTGCTATTTTAGGCGCCTGGTCCTATCTTTGTCCCGGAGGCTCGTGAGCAGCAGACGTGCTCCCAAAATACCTTCCGCCGGGATCAACGGATGTGCTGCTCGGCAGAGCTGCCACAGCATTTAAATGTCTGTGGGAAACGCTGCCACTCGACTGACCTATGCTTTCTTGACAGATACAGCAGAAGGGAGCACACGCATCGTGGGTCAGCAGTGCCGGTGGGTCACCGAGGCCTGGAAGGGAAGCCAAGCACTCCACGCAGGCTGCCGCACCGACGCCGCGACGAGCCCGGCGGCAGCGCGTGGGTCCAGGAGCCGTGGGCTTGGAGGCTGGCAAGCACCAGCCCCGGGGCAGGACACAGCGTGGGGCTGGGGCTGGGGGTTCAGCTCCCTGCCACTGCCGGTGCCCCCGCGTGCCGTTCCGTGCTCTGCCACGTGGCAAGTTGGGCAAGGCATTTCACACAGCTCTGGCGATGGAAGGGGCTCTTCCTTGCAAAAAGGAAAAATTCAGACCAAGACAGTAAAAATGAGTGGCCGTTTGCAGGGTAGGTAAACCTGGAAAGGAAAAGAGCCACAAGAGATTCACAAATACTTGAAGATGTTTTTGCTGGGGTAGGCTTGACCCCAGATAGGAGCAGTGATCCTCTTTGGTGTTCCCTGAAGCCAACAACAAACCTGTTCTTTATATTGGAGGTGTAAAAACAGATTCCCTCAGCAGCAGACCACACTGATGCAGCCGAGTGTGCCGAACATCGCGGGGACTGATCCTGCCCAGCCGGTACCCGCAGGAGCGCGGATGCATGACCGTAACCGCTCAGGAGTCACTTAACTCACCAACGAGAGAGCAGAACTGACTTCACAGCAGCGGGGACGTCAAGCAGAATTATTCACCAACTTTAACTTCTCTGGGGAAAGCAGACATCCCACTTCTGTGATCAGAAATTCTCTTGAACACAGTTGTGTACCAACTCACTCTGGAAAGACAACATCTCCTGAAAAAAGACTTTAAACACAAAAAGAGGGAAGGAAGCCTTCTCTCCATTGCAGCGCTTGGCCCTCCCCTGCAGCAGTCACCACTGCAGGGTGAAGCCCTCGCCCCATCACAAACCGCAGCGGGACGTGCGTGGGGAGCCGGGACCACCCTCGGGAGAGCCCCCCCTCGCACGGCACAGCCCAGCGCCATGGGGCGCTGGTACCCGAGCACGTCCCCAGGGCTCTGCGTCGCCTCAGCATCCCCACCGCCAACGCCCAACGCCACCGGGCTCCGAGGCCGCTCCTCTGCCTGTGTCCCACCCGCGCTGGCTTACCCTGGGAATAAACTCCCGGCGGCCCTGCTGAGAGCACGACAGCGGAGCTGGCATCGGAAAACTCCCACTTCACGGCAGGGAGGAGGAGGACAGGGGCCTCCCAGGGACGGGTATGCGCGGAGATGCTGAACTAAGCGCATAGAAAAATCCAAACCAAGCCAGAGGAAACACCAACTAAAATTATTTCTCCAGCAGAACTGCGGGGCAATCAGCGACCGAATTGTTTGTTGATGTTACTCAACGTTTTGATAAACAGACGCAACTTGCTCTAGTTAAGAGAAACCTGTTATTTTTAAAATAATTTCACACATTGATCTTTAAATCAGAAAGTCATGTAGGAAAATACACAACATGCTGAAAATATCCATTAATCAATCCCTAACTTCACCTCGTCACAACTGTGCTTGTTTTGACACCTGCTTGCAATTTTCCTGCTGTGGCATTTAACGTGCAATAAAAACCAGCTGAACAAACCGAGCAGAGACTGGAAGCGCCCCCGGCACCCTGCGCTCGCCCCATACCACACACACCGTACCAGAGCCGACGACAGAGCTTTTTTGCTGTCCCTGGTTTTTAAGGTGTTACCGAGGGCCTGCCGCAAATCCCCGATACGCCGGTGTCCTAGTAGCACCCGACAGCTATGGCAGCTCCAGCTTGCCAGGGGTCCAGCCGATGAACCAGCCGCGGCCGGAAGCGGGAGAGCCGCAGCCAGCCGGGATGTCCGAGCAGAGCTCGCCAGCTCCCTGCTGCTGCCCGCCACGTGCTGCTTCCTCGCTTCTCTTCTCACAACACGGGTTCGTTCCTGGAACAGGCATTGCGTGCCACTTGGGGAACTCGAAGCATCGTGCTGAGCTCATAGCAACGGCTCAAACCCACGCCGACCTCCCTGGGAGTGTTTATTACTGGTTAAAGGTGCAATGATGTATGAAAGCGAAACGAAAACATGTCAAGGTCAGAGCCAGGAGGTGCTCGAGTCGCCGAGCTCCAGACACCGTGGGAGCGACCGGCCAGCCCGCCCGAGCGGGGACGCCGGGGAAGGCTCCCAGTCCTTATGGAGACACACGACCAGCTCCAGCTGGAGAGGCTGTGGCTCCATCCCTGCGCTGAGGGTCCCGCCAAGCTGCTTCCTGCGCCAGAGGAGCCGCTAATCGATGGCAGTTCAGTGTTCTGAGCAAATCTAGAGTCAGGCCTGAATATGAAATTATGGGGACTGCTTGAACGGGCATGAATTATTCATGTGATTACAACATGCGGCACTGAGCCTTTAAAGTGCAAATTATTTGGGACCAAGCTTTAGCCTTATTTTCTGTAAAGCACAAAGCACATTTTCCTACGGTGCAAACAATCCAAGCCTAATGTATATCATTTTCTGGTTCCAACTTTCTGGTCTTGCCTGCCAGTTTCCATTAAGAGCGGGGAACCACTAAAATACAAAGCGAACGTGCAGTACACAGCTTTCCAGTGGACTATACAACACTACTTTACAAGGTAATTTAGCATGCTACATACCACAGTTTGAAAAAAGGTCCTTCAGAAGAGATGCAAGACCCTTCTGACAGCGAAAACACACCGAGACACGGAGGTAATGTCGTGTCCAGCCGACACCAGCGGCAGCGACAGCGAGAGAAGATTCACCCGCCGATGGTCTGACTAGGGGGTGGATGAGCCTCCAGAGCCAGCGGGAGGGAGGGCTGCAGCCCGCTCAGCCCCGCCGCACCGCAGCCACGGCCGCACAGCCCCACCATGGCCGCCCGGTCACGGCGGCACTCGGGCAGTTGTCTCTCATGGCAGTGGCCCATGGGTGCCCGCAGCGTGCAGTGACGGGGAGCGTCGCACCTCGGCAGCATGCTTGCCATCAAGTGCTTTGAACACGTTTTTTCTATCCCTGAAATAGTGCAGAAGTGGCAGGAACAATAAAAAGCCATTTGTGAGGAAAAGAAAAATGCATTTCACTCAACATTGAGAGACTCCTGAGCTGTGTACACGTACTGTGCTACTCGTGCAGTCAGTGGAAAACAGATTTGGCAGGATCCTGACTGACCCTGTTGGTCCTGGATGATTAACTGACATCCAATGCAAGGTACCTTCCAACTACATAATTCACTCATTTTTTTTATAATTGTAATTAACATTCATTGCACCCACACCTCCGTAAGCGTTTTACCAAATCCTTACAAAGAACTGTTGGCTGAAGGAGGAACCTGAGCTCCAGCCCAAGCCCTTCCTTCTGACCTGTGTCAGCACAGTCAGGCACCAGAACTAAAACGCACGGGAACTCTTCGCGTGCCCACAGAAGGGGCCCTAAGCAAGCACCGCTCCACACGCCCTCACCCCGAGTGTCCTGCCTGTACGCCAGTGCCACTGAACGCCGGTGCCACTGAACGCCAGTGCCAGGACGTGCCTGGGCCGTCAAGTCCCTAAGTACGGCAATAGTTTCTTTGCAATGGAAGCTTCTTCACCGTTACTACTGAGTTTCCCTGTTCCCTTCCCTTTTCCCCCCAGGCACCTGAAACACGTATATCACGGCCTTGTGCTGCCAGCGGGTAACCCCTCTAAATTCACGGGATATAAGTCACAGCCCAGTATTTTAAGCAGTGATGCCAGCCTCTGTGGAGTTGTGGATTTTGTTTGGGTGGCCAGGAGCTGTATTTCCCTTGTACAGATGGGCAGAAATGGGAGACGCAAGGCAACGCGCCAGCATCCACAGCGCCGTGCTTTTACACCGCTACGCTCACCTTCTCCGCTCTGCTCCAGCGCTACGCAGCGCGCCTTCTCCAGCGCTCCAATGCACCGTCACCAGCCTATTGCCCGTACAAACACGAAAGATCACTTACATCTTTGGACAGCTAGGCTGTAATGAAATGAAAAACGTGGACAACAGGAAAGTTATTCTGTGCTAGAACAGCCTTTTGCAGGTTAACCTGAAAGCTGCACGGAGCACCATCAGCCTCAGTAGCCCACCCGCTCTCTCTGCTGGTGCCACTAGAACCAAATAAGTGTATTTTTTAAAAAAATAAATGTCAATTATCAGGTTCCACAACTGCCAGTTGAGCTGTAAATACATTACACTGCTGTTTAACGACGCAGCATGGCTAACCATCAGCCTGCAAGGACTGAGTGTGCACAGCCAAAGCAGCAAGCCGCCAAATCCAGAACGCTGCTCAGTGCCTGCCTCTCTCTACTGGTCCCAGGTACTGGGAAAGCCCCTGAGCAGGCCAGATGTGGACGAGCACATCAACATTCACACGCTGTCATATCCCATTGCTTAGCAGTATCCAGAGCCATCTGTTCCCACACATCCTAAGCATTTTTAATTTTCCCTAACTGTCACCTAAAGCAATTTAATTCCTGAAGAACAGCGGGAGAGGGAAAGAGGACCCTGACATTTATCTTCCCTTGCTAGGGGAAGCTAAGCCGCTCACAAGCCGTCCCGCCTCTCTTCGCTTAGGGAGATAAATGCCAAACCAGAGCCGCGCGATCGCTGTCCTCCTCCCTGCTGCACACCCATCTACACACGGCACACGCGGCATCCTGGACTTACGCACCGCCCGCCGTCCCTGCCGCTGCCAGCGCACCCCCAGTTACTGCCCTACAGCTCCTAGCCACGGCACCCACAGGAAGGCGTTATTGCTGATTAACGCCGGCGCCTCGTTACAGGATCCTAGGTTAAGGTGACAGAAACCGCACGCTAACAAAAACACAGCTCTAAAATGTTTCATAGGCTCTGGGGAATGACAAAGTGTTTGAAACCGCAGTGGAGAGCAGGTCCACGGAACAGAACGGGAAAAGCCGTACCCGCCTTTACGTCTCTCAGGCTGACCACACTATCCCCCCGCCCACACAGACGCGGGAGCGCGCACCACGCCACGCAGCCCTCCTCCAGCCCACGCGCCGCACGGGACCGCCGGCCAGCCAGAGCCAAACCAGCTGCAGGCACTTCAACCCGCTCACCCCCTCCGAACCCGTTTCGTGTGATAAAAGTACAAAACCTTTTTCATTTCCAGGAATGTTTTCCTTCTCAAGTGACACAAGTTCTGCCAGTCACAGCGTGAGCTGATCCTGTGAGACCCCTTGCAGCCGGGCGCTGATGGTGCAGCCTCTCCCAGTCAGCAGCTGCCAGTGCCGGTGTCTACGAGCGACCTGGCACCACCAGCTCCGTCTCGTTGTACCTGTACCCCCCGAAAGCTGCAGGAATCGGCAGGAATGCCAGCAGAGCCGAGATGGTCACCACAGCCAGCACCGGGAACGTGGTCAGTAAGGTGCTCAGATGCCCAGCAGCGTGCTCTTACACGTTATGCTGAATTCACAGAAAGCCTGTTTCAGGGCAATCGCGAGGACTGGCCTTTACAGAACAGACCAGGGATTAATTCGGTCCAACGTTTGACTGGAACTCTATGTCCAATCACTTTTTCTTGCTTGCCCTTTCCCCTCCCTATCAGCCAAGTGTTCCATGAATTGCAGTTGAGTTTGTTAATTTTTTTCTCACTCAGCTTCACCAAACAGCCTCAGCTGTCCTCCGGGATTGTTCTGCCCTGATCTCCTCTCTTTAGACCTCCCGTAGACGCAGGACCTTTCCTCCCTCACCTCCAGAAGATGCCTGGGGTGATGCTACAGGGGGAAGGACGTGAAATCCCCATCTGTTACCACTCAGCACTGAGGAGCAGGCCATGGTTGGTGGATCCTGTGGGACAGTGTCCCCCTCCGGCTGCGTGCCAGGCGAGCCAGACTCAAGCATTCAGGGTCTGGTGGCCGGGGAGGAGGAGGAGGTTCCTACCGACCTGGCATCGAGAGCCTGCGTTCACCCAAAAGCAAATGAGGGTCCACTTGCTCAAGGCAGCCGGCTCTGTGCTGAGCTGCTGCGGCCCTTGTCTCCCTTCTGCCTCCGGGCAGCGCCGCCGCACGCTGCTGGTACCGGGGTGCGGAGGCCGAGAGCCAGGACCTCAGCAGGCAGAGACTCGGCAGAAAGCTGGCAGGCTCAGCACGGGCACGCTGCACAGATTGGTCCCTGACGGCCACCACCTGAAGGGTGCGGTGACACCGAGGGTTCTCAGACACCCAGCCCTGGGGAAGCCCCCACACAAGAGCATCACCGTCGCCAGCGCCTGCCACGGCTCGACCCAGCTGGAGGACACCGCAGACCCGCTCCCAAAGCGGAACGCCCACGTCACTGGACTTGGATTCAGAGAAACTACGCTTGCGGCTGTCTCGGGCAGGTCTGTGGTGTGTGCTGGACATCCACGAAATGCAAAAGTAGGAAAATTTGCACCTTGCTTACCCTGTTGCTGCACTGGCCAGCAGACATCACCTCAGTGTGCACCCCAGGCAAACGGGAGCTTCCCCAGCGAGGAGCGGCGAAGCGAGAGGAGCGCGGGGGAGCGGGAGCGCGCAGCCCCAGCAGAGATTCAGCCACAGACCCCTCTGCACCTCTGGTAACGGTGAAACTGTACAACGGGAAACGGCCACGGAAACGTGACAACGCTGCAAGGGTTTGAAAGAACAAGATACACAATGAAACGCAGAAAACATGCAACTGCCAGTCTCTAGGCATACTGTATGCTCTCTGCGAAAGGCAGTTTAGTTCAGCAAATAGTTGTCAATTAGAAGATTTATACAAAAACAGGTGTTCTTAAGCCAACACAAGTGAAAGGTAAAGCACAGTCCTAAGCAAAAGCAATGGTTTTACATAATTGCAACTTTCAGTGTTCAAAGGGAGACCTTTTGTCCCCTTTCTCCAGCACAACCCAGAAGGGTTTTTTTCAGATTTCTTCCAGCGCTACTGAGAACAGACCACAGCCTTCAGTGGAGAGCGACAGCAAAGTTATTAATTATTTCTGAAGGGAAAGAGAGTCAGTAACCCAAACGCTGTACATACTACCACACACTTTCATGACTTAATTCCTGAGTTCTCTGTAATTAAACTGTTTCTGCGTTACACGACACACGGAAAAGCTTTGCACGTGGAAAAGCTTCCAAGCCTTCAACTGAAGAAGGAGCACTGGCTCTGCTGGAGGCTGGGGCAGCGAGCGGGTGGCAAGGGCTTGTCTCTGGGCAAAGCACTCACAAAAAGCCAGGGATCCGGGGGCAGCAAGATCTAAAGCAAAAACAAAGCAGCGCTGACAATACTAAACACAGCTTTTCTGACACCTCCTTGTAATTCCCACTCCCTCCTCCCCCCGCTTACTTACTTAGCTACCACTTTGATAATACATAAAGGCTTTTTTCTCTTGTTTTTAAATAACAGGGAAAGGCATCTGTGCTCCCAGCCCACAGCCACTTAAGAGTCAGGCTACGAAAAAAGTTTGCCTTGCAGTCTGATCACTGCCTGCTTTAGTAAGTAATGTGCAGAGCATGGAAGCGTAACACATCTGTATCTGCCCTCAAGTAGGATCTGGGATGTTATAACTGTCTTACTGGGCGTTAGTCCACAGTTTTCCAAACAAAAGGACAATGATTTCTGCCCAGGGCTTGAAATCCCTGCCCAGCCAAGACGATGAAGCCAGGCGGGAGAAGCACTGTCGGGTGCTCGGCCGCAAGAACAGCCAGCCCCAGGCCATGTCGCCGCACCGCAGTCAGCCACAGCTGGAGCGGGGATGATGCTGCAGGGCAGCCCCGGGGACCAGGGACCTGGCCAGGCCATGCTGGTTGCCCCACAAAAGAGCAGCGCGTGGTTTATGACACTTATCACCTTAGGAGAGGGCGAGAAACTTCTCCTGGTCCCTGGGTGAGGGTCCCTCTCCCAACAGCACAGCAGGAGACCCGCAGACCTGGGGCAAACCTGGCGGGAGGGACGCATGCTCTGGTGCGTGCGTAACCCCACAGCCTCCCAACACATGGCTTGAAACTAAAACGGGGGTTATTTTAAGCACGTTCCCCCAGGTTTTGCAGCTTCTCGCCCGTTTCCATGGGGACGGGTGCCATGCGCAGCTGCCGCGGCTCTCCAGCCCCCCGCGAGGATGAGGCCGGTGGGGAGGCAGAGGGGGACCGTCCCTCCAGAGCCGCTCGGGCTTCAAGGGTCCCCCGGGCCCGGCACCTCCCTAAAGCTGCAGCACTTCAGCAAACCGAGCAGCCAGGAAACAGCTTCAAGGCACGCAACAGTTTTGTTTTGCCACAGAAACCCGGTTTCACAGAACAGCATTTCCCAGCCTGGAAACTTGCAACGGGCACTCGCGGAGCGGCTCCTGTACAAGGTTGAGACCCACGCCTACCAACAGGCGCAGGCCGCGGGACAGACCGAGCGCCGCAGGCGCGGGCCGGCGCTCAGGAGCGTGCCCCACGCTGACAGAAGCCAACCCAAAGGCCATGAAGGCAGCCCCGGCGTCTAGTGAGGAGGGGGATGCACCCATCCCACGGCCCCAAAACCCCACGGCTTCCTGGAGCAATGCTTCCCCGCCTCGTCCTCCCGAACGCTGCCAGCAGTTGGGTTTTTTCTCCTCCAAATTCCAGTCTTGTGCCTCCTCCCTGAGCCAAAGAATTTCAGAGATTGTTCCCCGAGAGAGGAAACCACCCGCGGTCACTTTCCCGACCCAAAGGCTAACCCTGGGTACGCACTGCTTTGAGCTGGACTGGAAGAGCTGGACCTGTGGGCTGTAAATCCGGGAACCTGCTTTAAAAAGTTGATTTTGATGCAAGCAGGAGAAACCCAGGAGACTGCACTTGACCCCCTTGCAAAAAGCCATCTGCACTCGGTCAGAGAGACCGAGGATGGGTAAGGATGTGACCGAGACAAAATCATGATGAAAATAACTGGGCTGCAGCATTAAAACCTTGTAAATCAGCTGGAAATCTAATTTAGCATCAGGAAACGGGCAAAAAGCCCTCTGACCATTCACCTCCTGTAAGCGAAGGAAGGAAGAGCTCAGCAGAACGCACCAGATGGCTTTACATACTCCCATGTATATTTACACACACGTTTTTAGTAAGCCACTTTGATTCAGGGGAAGCCACAACCAAAACGCACTCTTGAAATTCTTCTTTAGATATAGCTGCATACAACCCATTGTACCGTCTTTTTCCCCCTCTCTCACACAACACAACCGCGAGCAACGCTGATGGCACCAAGCGTAACAGTGCCTTGTACTTCCTACTACTCGGCCCCGTTTCCCAAGTCCTAGCACCTCAGCTAAACGCTTTTAAAGATTTGGGTTGAAACATTCCCGTCGGCTTCACAATGACAGGTTTTCCCCATTTAGTATAAAAAATAAAATTAAAAAGAAAAAAGAGAGGGGTGCCAACAAAACTTGCTTGGCCATTTTGCAGAACAACAGCAGAAAATACCTTCTGCCCACGTGAAAACCAAGCCCTGCGACATCCCGGTGCCCCGTGCCCTGCCGCGAGAGCCGACGGCTCGCACCGGGCAGAGAGGCACCCGGGCTGGGCCTTCTCCGGTTCCAGGGAACAAACTCACTGACCGAGTAAGAAGCCTTTAAAAGGTTCCTATGGGTATAAATAACAAACCCTGAGAAATCCGTACAGACAAAGGCCTGTTGTTCCAGATGGAAAGCAGCACACGGTGACACTGACAAATCTACAGGCCCACCACGACTCACGGCAGCTTACTGCGGCCTCCAGCACGCCGCAACCCTGTGCGCTCAACCTTGCAGCCCTTCTGTTCTTTCACCTTATACTCTTCGTCCCACCTTTCTAATATTTCCCTTGCTTTTTTTTTTCTTCCCCTCCTCCATTCACTAGCTTTCTCTGTTCCAAAAGAGGGTGCAAGGCACCTCGCCAAAAACGAGCCGCAGGAGGCATCCCTAGGCAGCATCCCAAGCCGGACAGGCTGGGGCCCGCACCCCCCGCTGCGCATGCGGCAGCTACCAACGCGGCAGGTTTCTGCGCGAAGGGAACCGCTGAAGTGACACTCGCGAAGGAGGGAAGCCGATCTCACGTACCAGGTCTGGAAGCACACACAGAACACAGAGACACTGTCCTTTCGAAGTCAGCTTCTCGGTTAGTTGAATCCCAACTCCAGAACGCTCAGAAATATTTCAAAGGCTGTATCAGCACACATGGAACAGCAACACGTGCACGCTGCAGGCAGGCACGGTACCAAAATGGGTCAGAAAGACGCAGAAGCACTCTCCCCATCACCACAGCTCAGACGAAACGCAAAGGACCGGTTGCACGTGGCCTGCACCCAGCTTCACAGCCAAGAGAAGTTCCCTAAACCAAGGGAAAATGGGGGGCAGGGGACAACACAGCACCCAGGCGGGGAAGCGAGGAGGGAGCAGGGCAGTTGTTCCTGGGGCGCAACTCCACAGCACAGCTCCACCATCCTGTCCATGGATGGGTGACGTGCTGGCGCTGCACGAGCACCAACCTGCCCCAGGCTCCATCCCTGCCAAACCAACGGGTTCTGTCCCAGCACTAACAAAAATGATGTGAGAAAGCTGAGAGAGTTGGGAGAATATCCACAGGACAGACTCAGGAACACAAAGTCTACCCTCGGAGTCACAGACCCAGGGAGCTTAGTCCACGCATCCCACCAACGAGGATGCCGGGCAGCCACGATCCCAGCCTGCCACCACACCGAGACAGGGGCGTGACACAGAAGCTCCTCCGGTTTATCCAGGCGAGATCCAAGAGCAGGAAGCTGAGGTTGGGCAGACGCAGACTAGAGAGAAAGGACAGTTTCCAACGGTGAGGTTAACAGCGGATAACCTTCCAGGGCCGGGCGCCGTATGCCGAGAGCGAACACAGGACAGCCACCCCCAGCAGCCCCCACCACGCCCTGCCTCAGCCATGCCGGTTTGTCCTGAGGCAGTAACTCAGTAAAGTCTTGAAACCGGCCCAAGGATGTCGGGCAAGAGGACTGCAAGGGTCTTCTTGCCCCAAAAATCTGCACACTTGGAGTTTGATTTATCGGAGAGTAAATACTGGGCCTTGCGTTACTACTGCCTAGAATAAACGTTAACCTTCTGTTCACACACACCCTGTCAGAAGGAAGGGGACTAACCACGGGATTTAGACAGGCAGGCTCACTCTCGTATATCCATCACCGGGAACCACCTATGGATGAGGCCTCCCACACTAAAAAACGTATTTCACTCTAAATTGCCAGCACTAGTGATTCCTCCACATTATGTCACACACAAAACCAAAGTATGAACTGGCTTCTTTATGTAAGGAAGTTATTGGAATGTCTTAAGAGATCTCCATAGCAACCATGCCGTGCCAGTAAATACGGGTTCACCAGAACACCACTGTAATTGCTCTGAGCACACACTAACAAGCAATGATGAAAAAACAGGCAATATTAAGACAGTAATGTCCCAATAAGTCTCCTCTACTGCAAAAGTGCTGCTTGAAAATGCCTAATGAGATGTTACCAGGATTTTGTCAATGGTCATTCACTTGCAAATCTCAGTTTCCCTCTATTGGCTGTATACAGGCTCAGTTCAGAACAAAATGCTTTCTGAACTATATAGTCAAGCCTCCAATTTAAGCATTTTTACTTGGCTCGCTTGCTGTTCCCGCTGACCCACCACATCCCAGAGAAATGTATTTTCCACTTGGAGCGCAAAACCCTGGCAAAGCCCACCGGAGCTGCGCACACCCCACAGCCACATCGACACAACCTCATGCACACCGTTAGTCTAAAGGGATGGGGGTGCTAGATGGGGTTTGCAGCTCCTTCCAACAGCAATTCTGCTGTGCATCTCAGTCCCAGCGCCGCGCACCCTTGGGCAGTGAGGCGTCACTCTCACAGATGTTTTCTCTACACTGCTGTAGTAGGAGATGCAAGGGTTAACCATTCAGTGTCCCACTGAATCGCTGGTCAATACTGGGTGACACCAACTGGCCACCCTCCAGCAGAAGCTGACCTGGTCTAACGCCCCTCCGGCTGCCAGGAGCAGCACAGCCAGGCTCAGGTTTGATCACCCGTGCCGAGGGGACACCATCAGACCAGCTCACACGAACGAGAGCGTCACGACGCCGTGACAACTCAAATCAACACATGTATTTAACTCCCAGTTTATCCAGAGCAAAATTCGAGCAGATTTTGCCAGTGCTCCGCTGTCCTGGGGCCTCGCAGCCTGTCTGCCGGCCTGGTGCCTCCACCAGCGCTCCCCACCCATGGCCAGGGGACCCTCCTTCGCCAGCGCTCCCCACCCATGGCCAGGGGACCCTCCTTCACGCCTCTGCAATGCCACCCTGCATCTCCAAAGTCCAGGGCAACGGTGCTGTATTTCTGCAAAAAAAAACCACCCCCGTATTTTGGGAGGAAAATCCCGAAGCAGCATTTTCCGATGACAAGTAGTTCTCCGAAGTTTGGCGGCCAGCGGCACTCGATCTCTCCCGGTTAAAGCCAGCGATCCCCTCGCACGGACTGACACTCGGCAGCCGGCCCGGCGCCCGCCCCCCGCGATGTCCGTGCCCCGTTCCCGCGGGCCCCGCCGCCCCTCTGCCGACACACCCGCGCCGGGGCACGGCCCCGCCGCCCCCGCTCCCCCGGGCTCGCTCCGCGGGAGCCGCCGGGCCGGGCCGGGCGGAGCGGGGCTCCACAGGTGCGGGGCCGGGCGTCCCGGGGCATGGCGGGGCACCCCGGCCCGCACTCACCGTCCTCCCGCTCGTCGAAGACGGGTCTCTTGGAGGAGGAGGCGCTGGCTCCCATCCTCTTCTTCCACTTGCCCCAGTGAAACATCGGGGCGAGGCGGATGGCATGCCCTGCGCGTCGCTCCCCGCCGGCCCGGCGGCTCCCGCGGGCGGGACCAGGCGCTGCGAGCCCCCGCCGCCGCCCCCCTCACCCGCCCCGCGCCCCAGCGCCGCCCGCCCGCATGGCAGCGCCCAGCGCCGCCGCCTCCCGTCCTGCTGCCCGCGGAGGCTGCGGCAGCGCGGCGGGGCGGAGCGGGGCGCAGCTGAGCGCAGCCGAGCCCAGTGCCCGGGAGCCGGGCGGGCGCAGCGCCGGGAGGCGGGGGCGCAGCGGCGGGGCGGGGCGGGGCGGGGCGGGCGGAGCGGGCCGGGCCGGGCCGCCCCCAGCGCAGCGCCCCCGGCGGCGGCGGGAGGGCAGCGGCGCCGCCCGCAGGTGCGGCCGGGCCGGGCCGGGGCCTGGGGCTGGGCCTGGGGCTGGGCCTGGGGCTGGGCCTGGGGCTGGGCCTGGGGCTGGGCCGGGGCCGGGGCCCCTCCTCCTCCCCGCCCGCCCCGCCCCGCCCCGCCGCGGGGTGCGGAGCGGGGCCCGCCCGGCCGCGGGGAATGGCAGGGTGCCGGGACTCTCGCCGGGGCCGTGGGGCGGCGATGGCGGCGGCAGGGGCCCGAGCGGCGGGGCGCGATGGCGCCCGCTTCCCTGCCCCCGGCCCGTCCCGGGGGGCCCGGGTCTGCCCCCAGCCGCCGCCCCAGCCGGTTCGGCCATTTGTAAACTCGCTGCGAGAGGCAATGAGGTGACGGCCCAGCCCGGCACCAGCATTCCCGTCTCATTTATGAAAGCGCAGGCAACTCAGATTAGTCACTAGTGCTCGCCACTGGTTTTTAACCTTATTAACGTGAGGGCAGCTGCATTGATTTTTATTCAGCTATTGTAATAAAACAAGGACTCCATTTAAATGAGAGGGTAGCTTAGAAAATCAATGTTTTCTTGTACAGAGATTGCACAGTGTTTCAGAAGCTTCCTCACTGTGGAGATCCTCACTGCACCGGGTGTGAAGATGCTATGTGGGGAGTTTCAATACAGAGGGGACAAACAAGTCTGGGCTGGTAGTTTAGGCCTGAAGGGATGGTTCTCACTGGTCACAACAGGTGCAATACAAGAAACCAAACCAAAGTTGGAAAAATCATTAGTGCCTGAACCTTCATCTTTTCCCCAGGCAGAACGCGAGCCCTTACACAGATCCGCAGTGAAATCCCAGGTTTCTTCAGTATACGCTGAAGAACGTCACCGCTCTGTCCAGCCCCGCGGCCCATGGCAGTGCCGGGCTGGTCGCTGCCACTGCCTCCATGGCTGGCGGGGAAGCCGGGCTCGGAGGAGAGCTCAGGACCCGCAGCTGCTGGGGAGCGGCACACAGCCAGCCCCGAGGAGGAGCAGCGGCCCAGAACGCATGTCCCACCGCCTCTCAGAAACTGCATCTCCCTGCCATGCTGCCGAGTCCCTCGCTCAACTGGGTGAAGCCTCCAAGACTTGCTTCAGGGCTTTTAAACAGACCATAACTCAGGTGCTTCGTTTTCCCAGAAGCATGTCCAGAACATCTCTATTTTCTCCATAAACTACTGGGCCTGCGATTTCACTTTCAAGTAACACGGAGAAAAGCGTGGCCGACAGCCACTATTGCAAGCAGTTTGCCAACACAGGAACAGCAGAGCATGCAACTGCTCCATTCTCTGCAGGAACTGTTAACATACACGGGGAATGAGCTCTGACGAGGAGCCTTATGCTGCATTTTTGTTCTGTGCAGCACTACGTAATGGAAAAGCCGCATTGCCTAAATAATCACTGCTTGTGCCTCACCAGCTCTAGAGAGCTCCGGCTCTTCTGTCGGTGATAAAACTTGGGATTGCTGCAGAGCTCCTCAGCAAAAGAATCCACCCCACATCACTGGAGGCTGTGCAGAATGCTGAGCTGTAACGTGCTCATGACGCCGGTTTTCATGGCTTGTGGAACTGCAGCGTCTCATGGAATGCCTAATTAACTGCGTTTCTCAGAAATAACTTCCAGTGTCCACAGACCACACCAGAGATGTCGAGGCGAGTGACACCTCTTCAGCCGTTAGATTGTATCTGTTACACCATCAGTAAGTACTTCCGTAATTTCTGGGATGCTGCTTCCTAACTTTTAATTTAACATTTATGCTATTTTCTTTCATAGCATGTTTTGAAATGGATATGTTAGTTATTGTACTCTTTACAGAAAATCTGCTCGGAGTTAGTCATTATTTAAAAGAGCCTGAAAGTTGTAAAAGGATTACAATTGAAGGGTGTAATTTAAGAACAGTTTTCCAAAGGCAAAGAATAGTTCTTAAAGACTATTTCTCTGAGAAATCAGAAAGAATCCCCCTCAAACAAAAAGATAGAACACTTTTATACAAGACAGTAATTTTTGCTTTGTTTAGGGATAGGTTTGTTTTTAAATATACTGCAAATCTCTGAGCTATCATCTTTCACGCCTTCCTTTCTCTTTCCTTTACATTCTGCAGGAAAAGTACGAACGATGCCGTCGAACGGCTTCAGCCTGTCTGCCACTCAGTTGTCATTTCTCCCTCATTCTCCACTAATGTTTGAACAATCAAATCCATAGCACAGAACCACAGTCTTTTTCCAAGAGGTTTGCAAGATGTAGCGAAGGTAAAAAGAGTGGGAAATAAGGATGGTGCTAATACCTAAGGTCCGGATACCAGAGGAGGGTCTCAGCGCCACGTTTCTTGATTCCTTTACCTGCTAAATGCTTGAGCACTGCTGACCAAGTGCTGCTCAAAATTCTTGACAGTAATACAGGCTAATTAAAACTAAGTCCTCTAGTTAGGTTAAACCTAGCTAGGACTAGGTTTACTCCTACTTTCTAGGAAATCAACCATAGGCATACACCTATGTACACATGACCTAACAAACCCCCAAAAAATTATCATCTTGCTCTCATCCTCGTGATGAGGCCTGACTGTTGCATAGCCAAGACAACCAGAATTGTAGTTTTGTTTCTAGGGGTTGGGCTAGATGACCTTTAAAGGTCCCTTCCAACCCTAACTATCCTATGATTCTGCCAGGTATCTAAACCCATCCATAATTACGGAGGCTTTTCTCTGCTCACAGAGAAGCAGCAGGAGCTGCCCTGGTGTTACTCAGCACCACAGCCACAGACTTCTCCTTGGGGTTCTACGGGAAGAAGGTGCCGAGTTTGAAATCTAAACCCCATTTCAATCTAAATTATAGTACTGAAATTGTCAGGGAGAACGTTACCTTGAATAGAAAACTGTGTGAGGTTTATATTGAATTTAGTCGGACAGTTCTTGTCAGGTGTAAATTCATCTGATTTTTGCCCTCTGCTTTGATTTGGGAGAGGATAGTCTTACTTTAAATACCAAACCTGGTGGAGACTGCTGTGCTATGCTGGTGCCTTTTGAACAAAGAGAAATAAGAGAAGGAGTTCAGACAAATTCCTCCAGCCTTCTGTGGCACGGCAAAGAATTTGGGCCACTAACAACACTATTTGGCTATATTTTGCCCTCGGAAATGATGTTTTGATTATCTAAATTGTTCATGATGTTCCAGTTTGAAAAACAGGTTTTTTTGCTTGTGATCCTGAGCCATATCTGACAACATCTGAATGATGAAAAGGAGAATGTGTTGGAGGGGAAATGAGAGACATATGGACATTGACTTTGGAGAGTGCGTGGAAGGAAAAGGGGAGAAAAACAACAGACATTGAACATGGTGTTTGTTATACAGGCTCTCAATCATGCAGCGGTGGTCTTGCCTTTGGGCAAAACTGCCACAGCTGCTCGCTTCATTAGGAAAAGTGAAATTTGTATTTAATTTGCAAATATTTAAGAAAAACAGGGTTACATAAGCTTTTCCACTTTCAATATGTTAACACCATTGCAAATAAATTCCAGTTTACTTAGAATTCTAACTCTCCGTCTACTCTTGAGTAACTCAGGTGGAGCTCAGTTGTTGTCTCCTCCTCTGTACCAACAGAAATTGAGAGAAGGATGAAATGCTCACAATCTCAAATCAGTTTGTCAGCCAGAGAATGCTGGGTTACCATTGCCTGTGCACAGACATTTACAATGGTGCAAAATTAGTGTCAAAAATACTAGACGTAGCCCTCCTGTTCCCTCTCAGACAATGGTATTTGCTCTTACCCACAGTGCAAGTGTGCTGGAGGTTCAAGCAGACAGGCCTGTGTTCTGAATCAGAATCATACTCGTTTCTGTTCCTAAAACTTGAAAACAAGGTTCCCTTTCTGTTCAGTGGGCACTCACGTCTGATACCTCTATTCAAAACCGGCGTAGTAACGTGCAGTGAAAGGTCGATCCCCTCAGTGAACAACTGCACGTCAAGAACATCAAAAACGCAGCTTACCCCCACAGTGACACAACTGCAGCCATCTCATGGAAAAGTCCATCCAGTAATTCATACCAATGCTGCAGGAGAAAAAAGTAAGATACATAAACTGCTCTACAGTGGTCCAGCATAGGAAAGAGAAATGGAAAGAAAATTCTGCCTTCTTACATATCTGGGTCTCCAGGGAAACAGAGATTCACTTTGTTTTTGAAATTATGAAGATTAATTAAAAGCTGACTTTTACGACAATTTATCCTTCAAGACATTTTTGGATGTCACTCTAACTGCACCTCTAAGGGGGAAATGTCCAAGCTGGGTGACCAAAGAGGTTATGAGGAGCAGACTGTTCTTGAAACCACTAAGAATTCGTTAATCCTTTTAAAATTTTTTTCCTCTTCCATTTTCCATTTTTCTTTTTGTATTTTATATTTTGTTAACAGTTAGGCATTTTACTAGTGAAAGTCTTGGGGATACTATATGTATGTCTGTTTGCCCTGGAAAGTGTTAATATACAATAGCTCTGATGATTTTCTTAAATCAGAAAAGAAAAGCCGCAAGAAGGCTCTCTTCTTTCTGGGGAAAGCAGGAGAAAAGCTCAGGCAAACCAGAGCTGTTGTGGTCAGAGGTGTGCGCAAGTCCCTCTAGGCCACCATCCTGCCCCATGAACTGCCAGGTACTGCAGGGAGGGGATGGCACAGCACCTGCACAGCAGGCAGAGATACAATCTGCACTCCAAACTGGGCGTCATCCCAGCCTCTTGCCGTGAAAATGGATTCCAGCCTGAGGCACATCCATATATACTGCACTTCAAGGGACATGAGGTGGAAAATGAGCTCATCAAAGCACATGTGGCTACTGACCAGACTGTAGACGGGCTGCTACGAACTAGCCCTACTGCAGCCTCGGAAAGAGGAGGCTCGCAGGACTGTGTTTCACCTGGGCAGAAGCAGAGACTTGCAAAAGGCAAGGGGAGACTTGCAAAAGGCAGAGCGATCACTCCTATGTTTGTAAGAGTTTATCTTCTCCCATCTGTGTTTACTTTTGCATATTCTCTCTTTTCTCACTGATTCCAAGAGACTGGAGTTTTCCATTCCACCAGCCATGAAATCATCTCTAACTTTACGGAATTACCTACGCTGAACCAAACTCGTCAGGTTTTTGGATCATCAGTACCACCTATGTTGTGTCTCATCAAAATCTCACTGACATTCAATGGGGAAAGCCAACCTGCATTTAACCGGGAGACATGATACCTGCTCTAATCTAGGACAGGCCAAATAAATTCTGTATTAAAATCCAGTATTATTCTTTTAATCAAAGAATTCGTATCAGGAATTATTTCATCTAGGTGTTCTCAAATGCCTCAGTTCTGCAAGTGAATGAGTATCCTTCGAGGAAGGAATGATCATTCTGACTTGCAGGCATTGTGAGCTGTATATTTTATATTGTGTCAAAATAGTATGAGGGAATCAGAAAATAATAGTTTTATTTTTGTTTCTTAATTTGACAGTTCAATTAAGCAGTATGGATCCTGCAATTTACCTCTTTATGTGATCCTCTACTGGTAGCTATTACTTACGGCTCCCTTTCCGGTTGGTCTTTTTACTGGTTGGTTACTGCAGGGAATGGTGATCATTTTCATCTTTCGTCGGTGGAAGTCAGGATCAAGTCCCCTTGTATCAGTATCCAGTTATCCTGAATAAAACCAGTATAAATAAAAATAGAACCACTTGAAGTAGCATGACATTCTGTGTGGTTATCTGTTCTCAGTGAGCTGATGAAAATAAAAATGCTTCCAATTATCATAAAACTGCAAAGGAGGCAAATGTTGTAAGATGCTCCTAATTTATGCATCGGAACAAGGGGGGCAATATACCGTGACATTACATTTCTATTAAAAGCCCTTTACTGAATATAATGGCTATAATTGCAACATGTTTAAGATGATGAAAGGAATATTACTGTGATTCTTAAAATTCACACTTCTTCATCAAGAAGAAAGCCTACGGAGAAAAGCCAATGTTTATTTTTAAAAGTTCCTCTAAAAAAACACATAATTATTTCAATAAACATTACATAAGGGGGAATTTCGCACAGTTTGCTGCCGTTAGTGTTGCTGTAAATAATGCCAATTCTATTTTTAAAGATGCTAAGAGTAATCACGCTGATCCAGCTGTTCCAAAGTCTTTTAGCACCACCAGAGTTAACTAATAACGTTCTCTGATGAGGATCACCTGCAGAGGCCCACAGTAAACAGGAACAGGCAGAGCAGCTGTCACACAGCCTTAAAGCTAAAACCTCGTCCAGACTGGTGGAAAAAGGGTCGTGCCTCTGTTGGAGGGCTCCTGCTGATTCCATGGGCCTGGCTGGGGTGCAGAGGGGTTACCTGCTCAAACCGCTGTGACCAGCAGGTGCTGGAACGCCCAGGGCCGTGACAGTGCCTCCATCCCTCCCTGCCAAGCCGCTTCCTTTAAAGCTGTTGGGGTAAGTGCGGGCTAGTTCAGTTGCTGGTTTTGGTTTAGCCTTGTACAGTGTTAAGCCTTTTACATCCTGCTCAGTTTTCTGTATACCATAATGCTTTCTCTTGATTAATGCTGTGAAAGAGTGATTTTTATTTCTGGTACTACTTGAGCAATTCAGCCTCTTAAATTTTTTATTATTTCTGCCTCCTTTCATTTTCTTGTGTTTCCTTTCATTTGTGTGTCTGTTTGCTTTTCTGCTTATGTTAGCTATTTATTTAGGCTAACCAAATGTTTTGCTAAGAAATTAAGAACATATGTTGCTATATTTTAATAAGACTCATTCTTAGAAGTCGCTCATCTAGTTCTTTCACTTATGGGAGTAACAAAAAAACTATATAAAGCTACAGAGAGTAGTTTTATATAGAAAGCGATTACTTTTATTGCATTATTCAATGTCTCTTACTTCAGAAAGATGAGAAAAAAACTTTTGCTTCTTAGCTTATCTGAAGTCCAATGCAAGTAAAATCTGCGTAACACAGGTGCCTGCCAGGCTGAACAAGGAGCTGGGCAGCAAAGCTCAACGCTTCTCTCTGAAGTCTGGTTATCACTTGCAACTCTACAAGATGATGCAGAGTCCTTAAAGTCCAGAACCAAACAGTTCCTCTGCATGAGGGTCTCCAGCAGCACTCTTTCTGTCACCCCCATCGGTCTCCGACACTGCAGAGAAATGTCAGTGGTATCGATGTACGCAACAGGCAGTAGTGACAGAGCCCTGCTCAGACCTGCTTTGCTTCACGGTGCCCCGGGGAAGCTCTAACACACCTGAAGAGGAGCCCACTCAGGCCATCGCCGAGTCGTAGGAGAAAACTGGCTGCTGTGCTTCAGTGCCTGGGTAATGCATGATGATGTGCCGGGGCAGCTCCCCTCTGTTCCACGGGTACTGGTGCATTTGGCGTGCAGCAGCTTTGAAACCAGGACGAGGGAGGAAGGAGGGCTGCGGTTCAGTGTCCACCCCAGAATATTTGATTCTGAGCCCTCTGTATGAAGACTGAACAGCTTAGGTCCTGACAAGAGATCAGTGCCCAAGCTTGGTCTTCTCAGAGACTGGCATCCTTTAAAAGAAGGAAAAAGGTCTTGTGATTCAATCAAATGAAACACATGGCGCTTTCTTGTCCAGCGAAACAGCTGAGTCCAAAAGTAGAGACCTATGCATCTTTGGAGATAATCTGGCAATTGCTTTGGTCCATCATAAACTATGTTAGTGTCACTGCAGCTGAAGGATTACAAACCACACCCTAACACCTATGGGAAAATTCTTTCAGTGTCCAAACTGGTTCTCCCTTTGTCAAAAGGTACAAACGCAGGTCTTCAGCGATCCCATCCGAGCTCTTGACCGCCACTGTTCCCCCGTGTTCTGACACCACTTCCCTGTGCAGTGCAACGGCTAGGATGAGTGTTTCAGATGGAGAGCTGACTGCAGTTCAGAGTGCTGGATCAAAGTCCCCCAGGTCTGGGCAAGGCTGTTACTGCAGCCTGCTCTTGGGATATTCCTCTCTGCACAGCAGTTGCATAGTTTTCTCTTTGTACAGTCAGTCCCTGGATGGATTTTGCTTCTAGGAGGGAACTCCCAATACAAAAAGCCAAAACTCTCAGTCATCCCCCAAGATTAGAAATAATCTATACCGAATATTTCTCGTTTGCCATCTCACGTGCAAACTTTAAGGATGTTTTTGTTACTGTGATTGTATTTGTAAAGGAGTTCTTGAGGTATTGAAACTGGACGGCCCAAAGAGCTGAGAGTCTGGAGACTCGGGTGGGTAAGCCTTTAACGTAAAACCCAGAAACAGCTCAGCAACCTGAAAATGCAGGGACCAACCTGGCAGACATTTGTGCAGCCAGATACGCGTACTGCCTGTTGCTTTGCGACTGAAGCTTGTAACTCTGGCTTGCTGCAAGTAAAATGAACCTATCAAGGGATATATATTGATTGACATCTGATCTGTTATTTCTTTTTGCCTTCTCATTAGAGTAAAGTTTTCCTAGATCCTGTTAAAGAAATGGTATTCTGTTACTGTGCTGATGCTGTACAGAGAACTCAAGTGAGGAGGCTGAACTGGTCAACTAGACTGGAAAAGGGAACACTGAAAGTCCTGGCTTAAGATGATTTACCCAAGTTGGCTATCTTTCCAGATTCACTTTCTCTCCCTGAAATGCCCATGAAAATGTTTCTCCATTCCTATGTGTTATAGAATTCTAAACAGAATGCTGAGATGAAAACTACGTGAAATTATCACCGCTTTAATTAACAGAATGATGTCATTGGTTTCAATCCCAATGTTTTTCTTATGTCATCTTAAATACAATTATCCTAAAATATTTTTGGTTTTGCATAATCAAATGCAAAGCAATACTTCTTTCAGTACAGCTTTGCCATTGATCCATTTTTAATTTTCATAAATTTGGCCCTCTGGTTTATAAATATTGCTTGTAATTAGGATTTAATCACTCAGGTAGCCTCAAAGAAAATCTGTTCCAGGAAAAGCATAATAAAATTACCCACTTTTTCTTAAAATCAGGGCAGTAGATTACAGTAGAATCTGTATTTTCAGAGCGGAGAAGGATTCAAGCTGAGGAATAGGTGCTTTGTCTCATTCAGCCCAGGTAGTGGTGTACTTTGTAGAAGCTTGTGCCCCTGTAACAAAACAAATGCGAAGATTCAGGCCTACTTAGTTATCCATTTAAGCCAACTGTTCCCAGGAAAACAGCAGTATTGTAGGTCATTGCAGGACAACAGTTTTTTTTTTTTTTCTTTCAGAATTCAGAGATTTCCTATAAAATGGAAGTTTTCAAGGTTTAACATGCTCTGCTACATAACAGGCTCCTGTCTGGATAGCCTTTAGAGGTCAGAAGTTCCTAAACGAGGGGATTGTTCAAGTGAGCCAAGGTAAGACAATTCTAAATTTACTGGAATCAAAGCTTTGCACTAATGCAGTATCTCTGGCAGTTGGAGACATTCCAGTCTCCAGCTGTACTTGCCTCAAAAGACACAGTATATGCGCGGGATCTAACAAGCAGTTTATTCGTTTGCCTCAAAATATGATTGCGAAGGCTGTGTATTTTGCCATGTGATAGTATCTCACTAACTGTAAGAACTGTCCTACAGAATGCAATATACATTTGAGGTCACAGACTATAATGAAATGTGCCAGGTTCTTCTCTACAAATTAAAAAAAAAAAAGCTTCTGTAAGGAAATAGCTTCTAAAGGAATCCCATTAAAATAGCTTTGTTTTCTCATTTAGTTTAATAAGCCACCATAAAAGTCAGAATAAAAAATTACCTAAACTCTGAAATTAATTTCCTGTACTTTAAACCCTCCTAGTGCTACTGATCACACTTGGTCAGGTCACTGGGAACGTAATTATCTGGATTTGTAAGATTAAGTACTCTTCATGTCCCAGTAATGGATTTGTACCATCATGCTAATTATGAACCTGTCTTACGTCGGAGCAGCGCAGCCCCTGGCTAAGCCTTGCGTGGCTCACCCCGCTGTGCAGAGGCTCTGCAGGGACACCACGGCCTCAGCAGCTGCCTCAGCAGGAAGGCTTTCCAGGGCGCGGGGGCTCCTTCCATGGCTCGTGTTTCTGCTCTGGGTGGGATGCGTCCACACTGTGACTTCCCCAGAGAGGGAAACCTGCAAACAAAACTGTGTCATTGGGGCATGGTGGGCATGGGCCCTGCCAAACAAATTAGTAATAATGGGAAACAGAGGGGAAAACATTGTAAAAGCCGTCTGAGAGAGAAGTGAGGGCAGGCTGTGAGGCTGAGCCAGGCACCTGCTCGCAGAGGGGAGATGGACGCCAGCACCCAGCCCAGCCGAGGACACACAGGGGTGCGAGGGGGCAGGGGCCTTGGGCAGACGCTTGAAGAAAACGGGTATTTCAGTTCAGTCACTGAGCAATGACCCAGGGTGTGTTAGTTATTTGGGCTGGGGACGCCTTGCCGCCCTTGCACGTACCGTGGGGCTCTCCCCTCAACGGCAGGTGGGCCGCCGCCATGCTCGCAGGCCGCGGGTGCGCCCTCCCCGCCCGGCCGCTGTCCCGGACACCGGCCGGCTGGGGCCACCCTCAGCTGGGCGCGGCAGCTCGCCCGTACCCCGCGCTGGGAGCGGCGGCCGACCCTGCCGGGGCGGGGGAAGGCGAAGCGGGGCGCGGGCGGCCGCCTGCCCGTTGCCGCGGAGACGCGGGCCCGGCGAGGCAGCGGCCGAGCGGCGCCTCCAACCGCCAGCACCGGCGGGGCCCTGCTGCGGGCGGGCGGGCGGCGGTGGGGAGCCCGGCGGCCGCCCTCGCCCCGAGGAGCTGCGGCGTCCCGCCCTGCCCGGGGCACCCCGCGGCGCCTCCCGCCTCCCCTCCGGAGGGCAGGGGGAGCCACTCACCGGAGTGCGGTGCGGGGCAGGCGGGGCCCGGGCCCGGAGGTAAAACGGACCGCACCCGCCAAACTCGGTAGAAAACACAGACCGCAACAAAGAGCATGCGGTGTTCTTTGCGCGGCTTTGCAGCGTGCGTGGGGCGGCGGGGGCCAGGGAGACCCTCCCGGGCGCGCCGCTGCTGCTCGCTGGGGACCGGGGCCGGGGCCGGGGCGGGGGGCGCGGCCCCGTGGGGGAGCCGGGGGGCGCGGCGGGGCGGGGGCTGGCCGCGGGGGCCGGCCGCGGGGGCGGGCGGTGGGTTTGTTACTCAGCGTACCGTTAAACGTGCCTTACGGTCAGGTCTGTCATTACCGTGAGTGTATGCACAGAAAGAACAAGTTCACCGGTTTGCATCATACGGAGAACGCTGCGGGTAACCTGCAAATTCAATAATATTTTAAAAAGGAACTTCCTTTGTGCATGTTCCCTTTCCAACAGGCGTTGTTGTTGTTCCCAGCGCGTGACTTGCCTTCAGCTGCTGGGCTCGAATGAGCGAGTTGGTATGACAAATGGATGAGAACAACTTTAACGAGTTTAACAGCAGCAGTGATAATTTTGGAGGCGAACATCTCAAAAAGAGGAATTTGTCTGGTTCTGATTCATCAGAGGAGATCAGGAAAGCTGTTGAACAGTGTCTCTTGTCCTCTTCAAATACTCTTGATGTCAGCAGAAAAAATATTGCGCATCTTACTGAGGAAATATATAGAGTGCCCAGCATAAAGGTGAGTAAGTTGTTACGAGTAGTTCTGACACCCTCGGCCTGAGTACAGCACAGGGCAGCTAAGGGCTCCTTGCTTTGTCAGATGAGTGGAAAAGCCAAAGATTCTAGGCTATGATCTTCAATCCCCGGTTTTTTTCAAGAAAAAGTCCTTGAATAAATGAGTTATGTGAGTAATTTATAGAGTTGTGTATCCCTTAATCCCCTTTAATGGTGGTCTTTCCATAAAAGCGTAGATCGGTGTACAGTTTGCGCATTCGACACTTTGCGTGCCGAGGAACGGCCCCTTTCTGGATGTAAAACATGTTTATGGTTTTTCTCTGGTAGTACTTTCATCTGGAAGGAAATGTCCTGTCAACGATTCCCGAGGATTTATTTCAAAAGCTGCCACATCTTGTTTGGCTGGATCTCCGGTATAACAAGATTAAAGCTCTTCCCCCTGGAATCGGTTACCACAGGTAAGATCATTGGTCATACAGATAATTTAATAAAAATTATATTTGTCTTCTGTTTGCCTTACTGTAATTTCATTGTAACAGTCAGGCTTTTATGTGCTTTTGTTTGATGTTGACCCCAGTGCAGCAGAGTGGTAAATAAGCTTTATCTTCTTTACTAAAACCCAGATGAACTGAACGGTCCAATTAATATTACATAGGGAATTTCTAAACTCTTTTAACTTTAGAAATGTAAGACCTGTTAGTCTTTTCACATAGGTTTTGCACCATTTTCATTTTATTGACTGTAGGTGACTATTTTTAGTGTGGTAGGTGAGGTAAAAACAGGGACCCACAGTTACAAACCTCGTGTCCCTCCAGTGGCAATGGAGGACAGTTTGGTCAAACAACATGACCCGCTAATCTGGTTTTGATGGTTGTCTGACGGGGTGTGAACTGCTGGAAGGATTAACTGGCTGTCCCTGATTCAGATGGAGTGTGTGAGGGAGAAAGTACAGTGTATTGCTGTGACCCTGAAAAGCGTGCACTTGCTCTCGCGTTGCCGTGATCACCACAACTAGCTTCTCACCCATTTTCTTTTTTAATATCCTTGGACAATCCCTTGTTTCTCACTCCAGAAGTGGAAGACCACAAATCCCACTCTATGGTAATTAACAGGAACAGAGAAATGGGTTTGTTACTGGAAGGAAAAATAAAGACCAGCACAGGACAGCTTGCTTGCAGCTGCGGTTCTAAAAGAAACCTTTCTGGGAAGAGTGAGTAGAGAGGAGAAGGAGGTTAACCCTTGAACAGTATGTGCTACAGAATTTTCCAAAATTAAAAAAAAAACCAAACTTCATGTCATCTTGTGATTGAAAGAAGGTGCTTTAAGGTATTTTAAGATCACCTGTTTGTGAATCATTATATATTCAACTTGGCATTAGAAAAATACAGTAAATGAGGGTTATGCCTCTGAAGATAGCTGAAAAACGTCAAGTTTAATGATGTTTTAAAATCTTTTACATACAACTTTCATAAATTATTTTTAAATTGGATAAGACTGCTGATAGTATTCTAATATGGATTATAAATTATACGATCGTCATTGTACGAGTGCTTGAAATCTTTTGAAATGAATTCATTCTCTTTGTGCATCTTACTTGAAAATAATGTCAGTCATTAGTCCCTACATGTGCTGTGCTGTATCTTGTTTGTATGCTTCCACTGACTGCAAGCAGCAGATCAGCTTTTAGAAAATTACTTAGCTTTCTCAATGTTGTTATGGTTTCATTTTATCCTTATTACATGTTGGAGCCTAAGATACATTTTAAGATGTTTGGAAATTCTCTAGGTGTCCTTTTCTAGAAGCAAGTTAAAGTGCCGTTTTCCTTAAAAGCCGAGACTCACTGAGACATCGTGCTAGTTTGGGGACAGACTGATTGACCATTCAAGTTGTTCATTAATCTTTTCACTGATTTTAATAGATATTCTAATAAGAGTTTCTCCAGGTCAAACAAAACCATGTCCTCTGTTGTGGGAATGGTGTCTGGCCCGGCGTGCAGGGAGGGACAGTGCCGCTCAAGGCTTTTCTCCCTAGACACCTCTGTGAGGTCTGGATAGGGGCTGGGCAAGGATCAGCCAAGGGCATGTTCCACATCACCGTTGCCCAGAGGTTGCATTCAGGCAGGAACTGGCAAGAAGGCGCGTTTGCTGTGGCGCAGGGCCTCGGCTCTGCGCTCAGGGCCATAAATGCCCAGGGTTCCTGAGGCAGCAGGATTGCCCCAGCGCACCGTGGTGCCGCAGGCTGTGGGGGAGTTCGGCTCTCAGAGTCTGGAGTCTCCTGTCACTTTCACTTAGCTTTTTGCTTTAAATGGCGTTCAGTACTCTGCTTCAAAAATGTGAACGCGAATATGGTGGTTTCATTCTTTGACTAAACTGAAATGTCTTAAAATACTGCCACAAACGTTAATCCGGTGTTGAGCAGCTGCCAAAATGTTTGGTTTGTTTTTCTTTCCTAGAGGTAAAGAAATATTATGACAGAAACCACCAAGCTTTCTTCTTGTTTGTTTTGTTGAGTTTTAACAGTAAACAAGTCGAACTGCAACACTGGTAACTAAAAACCTGTTAATGTTTCTCTTAGGATGATCTCTCGTTTATGGTGTGGACAGCACCTTGCCTGTAGGAGATCATTTGATCTGATGTGTTGCTGGATATTAAAAGCTGTTTAAAAGAATAATATTAGAATGGCAAAATGAAGCAGCGAAAACTTAGGAAATAGGTAAAGGATGGTTTCTGTATAGTCTGCATTTCATAGCTGCCTGGGTGTCAGTGGCTATGCGCTACAAGGGGAAGAAGAGACAACGGCTCTGCGCTGGGCTAAAGTGTCCCTGTGTCCTAAACACGGAGTAGCCCGGGGTTCCTGTCAGAGACACTCCAAACAAGCGTGTGCAGCAGCTCTGGGCGTCATACTTGCTAAACAATACCAATTGTTTTCTGACCACAGTCATACTGACATTTTTTCGGAAGCTTAGGATTTGTCTAAATGTTAGCAGACTTTCAGATATATCAAAAATTATTATCTTACATGTGACAGAAATGCCATAAATGTTGTATGTGACCCATGCCAAGCTTCTAGGCAGCTTCCAAGAATAGGAACGCTAGAGCTTTTCAGAAAAAAAAAAAAAAAGTTGACGAAATTAAATACAAACAGGGCATATTTCTTTCTAATTTCATTATCAAAAGTGGCTGAGCAATTTTAGCTCAGATTTAGCCTGAGGAACACACTCAACCCAAACAGTTGAAGCTCAGCAAAATTATAAACAACTGAAAATGATGTGTTTGTAATTGGAACAGGCAGTATCAGACTTTAGAGTGAGAAGCAGGCTTTGCAAAGAAAGATCAAATACTAAATACTGAAGTAGTATATAATAAATAGGCATGAATGCCAACTTCAGATTGTCATGCCAGAAGGCTGCTGGGTGGGTTATTTTCCAGCACTGATGTTAACGATGGAGAAGTGTGGATTTGCCTTGTGGACTCCTGTCTATAGTAGGAAACAAAAGCAAGAAAAAAATTAAGGAGGAAAAATATTATTGTGTTTCTGTTTAATTAGATGAACTTTGCTCTTACAGTTGCTACTGTTTTCTCTTTTATCGAAAAGGCAATTGAAAACGCTGCTTTTAGAAGGGAATCCTATAAACGAGCTACCCGCAGAGCTCGGTGAGTACTCACGTCTTTTTTTGAAGATATCATAGACATTTTTTGCCTCTTAGTGTTTAATTCTGTGGTTGGACTTTAAAATACTTTGTCTAAAGAATGGTTTTAATTTACCACAAACGTGCTATGAGAGGGAGAAAAATTACTTATAATGATGGCCTTCATTGATAAGAGGGGAAAATTTTATTAAAATGTCTGAAGTGTTCAATATTGTCCTCTCACTAAGGCTGAAGTAAAAAACATGTCTCAGACATCAGACATCTCGGGCATCTGCACAGTAAGACATAAATAACTAAATGGGATTAGAGCTGAGAGCTTCTACAGGAGTTTCTTACACTTAAGGATGTCTTTACAGTTTGTAACTGTATTTTACTAACTCTTTTTGCCTTAGCACTTACTGCTTTGGAATAACAAATACTTCCAAATCCAGTGTTCCTAAGGACAACGGAGCAGGGTGCATGGATTCAACCCGTTAAAGCTGAGCAAGTGTGGTCCCTCCTGCTCCTTGGGCAACGCCTAAGAAAGCAACCGGGCACGGCAGTAAATACCCTTACATCACAGCCATTCTAGCCCTGGACCTTTGCTCAGATTTTGGCAGAAAATGTTGCTGATGCAATACTGACCCTCTTGCTTCCCACCTAGTAGTTACTCTGGGGCAGCCTGGACTGGTTCCTTTTTGAGTCTTCCAGCACCAGGGTCCTCCACGCAGACCTGGCACTCTTCAGCTCCTGGGGCCTGCTACCGGCCAGAATCCCCTCCGGCCTTTCCGAGCCCTGTGCTGAAATCCTTCACAGCCGACGTGCCGGCGGGTGCAGGCGTGCTGTGCGCTGGCTGACCCGATGGTGGGTTCATACACGCACAGGGAAGAAAAAACCAGCTGCCCCCTGCGGTTCAGATGCTGTTTACTCAGACGCAGTTCACATGCGCTACCAGCTCTACTGTACTGGTTAGCTTTTGGTCGCATGCCGAAGCAGGGCTTATTCCTGTGGAGTCTGTCTCCTAGAGGAATCATTTGAAGAAGAGCTTTGAACAGGGAATGAAAGCATAGAAGAGTGCAGGGAAGTGACCTCAAACTGGAGTTGGATGTGGTGACCTCTGCAGCCCTGCTGTTGCCCATCTGGCTGCTGGAGAGGAATGACTGGTAGCCTGGGCAGGGGAAGGACAGAGGGCATCCGTTGTTCCATTCCTGCTTCACATGAAGCAGCCTGTTCCTGGAATAACTCTGCTCTTTCTGCCTCAAGCTGGGCAGTGACCGAATCAAAACTCTTTTTTTCCCCCTCCTTCAATTTAAACATCCTTGTGTCTCTTAAAGCAGAACGGGCCATGGGTATGCTGGCCTTTCTGCAGTAGAACTTGTTTCATGTGGTGCTGTTCTCTGGGCAGATCCTAGATCAGGACTGTTCTGCTGTAATGCTTTGATCATCGCAGGTTTCCCAGACTGCTGGGAGAGGAGGGCATTCCTACCATATGTGACACTTAACCGTTTCCCCTGGCTCCGTGGATGAGAGGTACCAAAAGAAAGATGCCGGCCTTCCTGCCGTGTTGGGGGTTTTGTCCGAGCCGCAGCAGTTGGGAAGGAGCGCTGCAGGATTTTCAGGGCAGGTTTTGCTGAGCAGCAGTGCAGTGATGACAGATGGCTGGAGACATCTGAGAGGCGGGCTGCAGCCAGGCTTCCCAGAGTCGTGTGTGTGCTCATTAGCAAGTGGTGTGGAGGGATGGCCCACGCCAGGCCGGTCTGCTCTGCCAGCTCTGCTAGCAGGGCTTTCAGCATCATTTGCCTTAATTACTGGGTACATCCGCTTCAGTATTTTTAAGTCGCAAGGATCCTGGCTAAGGCTGGCGGGAGTGTTGTGCTGGGGTGATGCTCTCCTGCCATATGCCTTACTTGGGATGCTCTCTGCCTTTTGCAGAGCCTGTCTGTCCGCGGCCTTGCCGCCTGGTAGTCACATATACCACAGTTGCCACCACATATATACACACACGTGATCTGCAGAACTGTGCCTCCCTCTGCCCCGCAGCAGCTGAGCTGCGTCAGGCTTGGCTCCTTACGTAGTGGGCAACGTGAGACTTGGACCGGCACAATGATTTGATCCTTAGCTAGGGGATGGTAGATGGGATGCAAGGATTTGCCTTAATCCAGGTTACTAAAGGCTTCTCATTCCCTGTGGTGGAGCTGTGCTTGTCAGGACTTCCAGGTCGCCTGCACGTCCCAGGCAGCCTGCGTCGCAGGCTCCTCCGGTCACAGGGACCTGAGGAGGTTACCAAACAGCCCACCTGGCAAGCTTTGGGAAAACCTGGGAATTATACCTGTGACGTAGTGAGGGTTGTCAAAATCTAGTATATTTTTGCAAAACACTCATGTTTGACAAGACAGCTTCTTCTGACAAAATGATGTTTCATGAGGTAATTCCCAGCCCACTCGTCCTCCTGCCCTTCCCTGTTGCTCTCTTGTCTGCACGCTCTCCATCATAACCAACTCTGTGAAGAAACGGAGCAGGAGCGAATGCTGGCAGTGTGAGCACCCGCTTAAATTAGAGTTACTGTCCTGCAGTGGCCGTTCTGTTGTTCCTTGTCTTCTCTTTTTGTAGTAAGTAGAGCACCAGTTTGATGATGCTGGTATCATCAATACCAAACAGAAAGTTTGTGAAGTAAACCGAGATGAGTTTGGAGGGTGATCCACAGTAACTCTATGTCAGCTGTTAGTCTTCATTTCTTGGTGTGATTTTTCATCTAGATCTGGAATGAATTTGCAATGTTTGCCTTCATTCATTGAATTTTTTTGTTGTTTTTGTTAAAAGCTACCTGTTCCATGAATGAAACATCTTTGGAAGAGGGGAGCAGAAGTTTGAATGGAAACAAACCAGTTTTGTTACTCACCTGTGGCTGTTCCCAGAGCATTTCTCCCGGTTCACCCGATTTGTCTAGAATTATTATGTGTTCTGAATTGAATTAGCAAAGACAAAAAAATGCATTGCCAGCCAGCATGTTTTAAAAAATGATCTCAGACTCCAGCGTACTGTGCAGTAGTTGGGCAATATTGTGAGGAACTTGGGATACGTGCCTTCTGTCTCCAGCACTGCCGGTAGCTTACTGGAGAAGTCAGGACAGGTACCTGGCAGCTTTGGATAAGTAACCAGACTGCCCACGCCTCAGTTTCCTCTGCTGTAAGATGAGGATGAGAGTACTGTTACTAAACTCTTCCAGCCTACTAAAGAAAGCCTGGCATAGGAGCGACGTAATTTTATGGCTGCGTCTACCTAAGAGTTCTTCAGAATGGTTTAGGAACATCTGAAGCATGAAGATTCTCAGTAGGTGATGCAGTTTAAAATTTAAGTAAATGATTTGGAAAAGGATGCTGAAAGGTAGAGAGCCAATCTGCCACCCTCCCAGGCACGCAGGTGAAGTCAGCGCACGCTGCCGCGTCGTGTCCTGTGCGACTCTCCCACCACGTTCAAATCATGTTCAAACCTGAGTGGCTTTCAGCAAGATCAAAAAGAGACTTCATTTTTCCAATACTGAAGTCATCAGTGTGATTCATTTGATCATTTCTGTTTAAAAATAGATGCAATTTCTTTATACAAAACTATTTTAAATCTGATTGTATTCGCAAATAGTTCTTTACAAGGCGCATTTTCAAAGCCATTTCTGCTCGTTAATAACCTAGCTCTTCCATTTCTGCGTTTGTAGTTTATGATTATTTGAAGTCATTTTCTAATTTGTGAATCATGACTGTATGAAAAGATGTTCTGGTAGTTGTAGCTCCCTGAGCAAACTTTTGGGTTTAGATGTTGGGATGCAGTCAGTCTGGTAAGCCTCCAGGCCTCAGCACTCCTCATCATCAGCGCCACATTGACAACAATCAATGCGATTGTTCGGAGCGCTGGGAGCGCGTGTTGTTTGACAGAGGAGCACTCGCATGTCAGCTCTGTGGGTATATTTCATCACAAAACCAACAGCAATAATTCCATAAGAGCGTATTTACTCTCTGTGCAATAAATATGGATTTTCAATTTTAAGCATTTTTGTAACTCTGTAACATAGTTATGTATACAGCACTGCTGATCTGTTGTATTCTTAGTCTGTAGTCGAGTAATTATTCCTTTATGCCTTTTTTGGGGGTGGGGGGCAGTTTGCCTGCCTGGGGTATTTCCATTGATCTGTGGTACCAGGCAATTCCTCTTTTCTCTTCATGACTCTTGTCCTCCCACAAGGTGTTGGCAGGCTGATTCCGCGTTGTTCCCTCATGAACTTAACCTACAGTAAAATAACAATGTCTGTTTTGCAGCTAGCATGGGGTACACATGTGGTGCAGGTAAATTTTCATCTAAATGTTTCCCCAGGGATTTCAGTAAATATTTTTTTTTTGGTCACATTCCTGTTCAGTTTCTCTAACTCACCTCAGTTGCAATTTGAGGCAATTTCAGAATAATGGTTCAGACAATTCTCGTTTTCGTTGGTAACATTCAGTTCAGCTTTAGCAGACTTCAAAGTAGTAATTCTGATTAAAATTTGAGAGTTCTAGTTCTAGCTACCCTCTGTGAGGAAGAAAATAAGTTTTGAATAGTTTCAAGATTTGAGCTGAATTTTCCTTAGCTCTGAAGTAAGTAACTTTGTGGGTGTTTGGATGGCAAAACTCATTTTTTTTTAAACTACTGCTAAGTTACCAGTCAGCTCTTATCTTGTGGTAGATTAAAAAAAAAAAAAAAAAGGTGAACAATGAAAAAAACAACATAGTTGAAAAGAAGTTAGTTTTAGGTGCATTTGTTCTCCGTTTCAATGAAATGGGAACAAATCTGCATTCCCTGGCATTAACAGGACACTGCAGTGAATTCTGTGTGTAGCTGCGGTGTAGTTCTACATGTAGCAGGCTGTACGTACATCTCCTTGGTGTGAAGAATCCATTTCCGCCTGAGTGTCAAGTCCCTCTTCCAAGAGAATGGACCAAGAAGGATTGTTGTGGTTTTGTTTAGTGAGGGGGGGCCTAAGGTGGAAGCTTCTGTAAGGAGCTGCTAGAAGTTGCTCCTCGTTGTTCAGTGGACTCGGCCGGGCCTAGGGCGGACCCGCTGCTGGCCAAGGCCGAGCCGATTGGTAGCAGAATGTTCCGTGATAACGCCTCTGCGATAACGTATTTAAGAGGGGAAAAACAAAAAGAGAGGAGAGAAGATGTGAAGAAGCTGAGCGGGGGCAGAGGCGCAGAGGGGGAGGCGCAGGCCTCATGGGCCTTGCAGGCCTCACCCTCTGGCCTCTCGCCAGGCGGCCGACTGGGCCCAACTCGGCTGCAAGAAGTGGAGAGGAGATGAGATGGATGATGTGAAGAGATTCTGAGAGGCGTCTGCCAGCCTGCTGTGGAGAACTTCTCATGTGAGAGAAACAGCTGCAGACGCCAAGGTCAGTGAAGAAGGAGGGGGAGGAGTAATGCGGCTCCTGGCCAAGATTCCCCTGCAGCCTGTGGTGACGACCATGGTGGAGCAGGTTGTCCCCCTGCAGCCCATGGAGGTCCACGGAGGGGCAGAGATCCACTTGGAGCCCGTGAAGGACCCCACACCGGAGCAGGTGGAGGCCTGAAGGAGGCTGCGGCCCGTGGAGGGCCCGCTGGGACAGCTGTTCTAGAGGGACTGCACCCCGTGGAAGAGACGACCCACGCTGGAGCAGTTTCAGGAAGGACTGTGGCCCGTGGGAGGGACCCCACAACAGAGCAGGGGAGGAATGTGGAGTTCTTCCCCCGACGACGAAGTAGCGGCGTGAAACAACGTGTGATGGACTGACTGAACCCCCATTCCCTCTTCCCCCCTGTGCCGCTCGGGGGGGGAAGGTAGTAGAGATAACGTTAAGCCCGGGAAGAGGGAGGGGTGGAGGGGAGGTTATCTCATTCTCTGTCTCATTCTCCTGCTGTTTGTAGTAATAAATGAATAGTTTTCCCCCAGTCAAGTCTGTTTTGCCCATAACAGGAACTTTAAGGATCTCTCCCTGTCCTTATCTCAAACCTCGAGCCGTTTTCCTTATATCATCTCCCCCTGTTCTCTCGGAGAGTGGGGGGAGCGAGAGAGAGACTGCGTAGTCTGGTCCCGATCGGGGCTGAACTACGACAGCAGTTCAGCAGTTGTCCTAGTCACGATGCTCGGAAAAACTCCGTTGTGCTCCCCAGCTTCCCGGAGAACCCTTAGTACCTAGTTCAGCTGCTCATTGCCTTCAGTTGCTCTCAGGCTGGTTTTTCTTTTTTCTTTTTCAGTCTACTTTGTCAATATTGCTGTAGTTGACGTTTCTAGAGACATAATGTCAAATGGAGTTGTTAATCACATTGCAAAGTTTGTTTTGTAACATTCCTTTCAGCTTTAATTACTGGTAATTTAAAATCAAGTAGATGTGCTATTAGTAACGTATTTGTCATTTCTGCAAGTAAGGTTTTACAGAACCTTTTTAAGAGAGCAAATGCAGTATTTCATACTGCCGTGGGTAAAGCAGATAGACACGGTGCGCGTTTTAAGCGGTCAGCCTGGAGACAGTGAGGCAGGTTAGGCTGTGCCGTCAGGCTGTGAACGGAGAGGTCAAGTGTGACTCCAGTAATACAAGAGGAGAAACGTGTTCTGTTTGACTCGACTGAGATTGTGCGTGTGGTTTTCAATGCTGCACTTCCTAAGTATGTTGTTATAAACCACATTTCAATCTAAAATAAATGTCAGGACAAAGTACCGTGGTGTCTGTCTTTTAGAGCCTAGAGCATTTATTTTTTGAAAGATTTAAGAGATTTCAGCTGTTGTGCTTTTGTTGGAATCAAAACTGACTGAAAGTATTATTTCTAGATAGGAAGGGAAAACTGCTAATTTTATTTTACTTCTAGAAAACATAATGTATAAATATTTATAACTGTACATAATCAGCATAAATCTGACTTTCTAAACCAAGTGTGCCTGTTTTGCACTTTGTTCCCATTTTGCCAGACAGTAAGCAGAACGTGACAGGTGACTTCCACCCCGCTAGTCAGCTTCTCTTTACGTGCGTAACCTGCGCTGCACATACGTCTGCGCAGGAGCTGAGTAGGAGGCTGCGGCAGGCCTGCGAGGCGGTGAACCCGTGAGCCCTTGGGAGCCTAAAGGTTTATGTCCCTCTCAAGAGACGGTGGCCCAGCTAAGGGTGAGGCTGGGAGTGAGGAGCAGTATAGACACAATGATTTCAGAAGCAGAAAATCAGAACAGTGCATTAGAAAGAAAAGAAGGATAACTTTTAATTGAAATATTTAATTCCTTTCCTTTCATATGAAAAAATTAGTATAGGGTAAAAACCTCATTTATCACACCACAAATTCCATTCATTTATGAGTAAAAGCACAAGAACAGCAGCTGGGGCATTGTGCAAGTTAGCTGAGCTGTTGTGAGAAAGTTCATTTTTTGCAGACTAATCTTGAATGGGGCAAACAGTTTGACAGAGAGAGAAAGTAGATAGTTAAAGATTTTAAAAAATCAAATAAACCATGAAAAGATAGCAAAGCTATTAAGCAACAGGAGAATATAGGGGCAAAAAAAAAAAAGACAAAAGAAGAAAAAGCATGCAAACAATCACAACAAGAATGACAGTCTGTTTTATACAAATTCCTGTGAAACATCTCAGCAACCGAAACAGAATGCCTGGAGTCAGCAGGGCGCAGAGTCCGTGCCAGCTGCGTGCTACGGCTCTGGCTCGGTTCAGAGGTGTGTTCCCGTCTGGGAAAAGGCGGAGGTGCTTGACAGACGAGACGATAGTTTTGAATTTCAATTAAAAGTGTATGAAGTGATAAAATACACGTTTGGTTTTGCGTACATCTGGTGCAAACTCGGTGACTGGGTTTCAACCCTGACTTCTTTTCTCACAGAAGCTTGGTCTGAAGGTGGCCTTAGTTAAGCCCAGCAAAGAACAGCTTTCATGTTCTGAGGAGTTTCTGCCGAGGAGACAGCAGACATTTCAATGTGATTCGGTCTAGGCTGTCCAGGATAGCCCGAGATGTGAAAAGAGACATATAGGCCCTCAGCAATTCGGTAATAATCTTGGGTATGACAGTATTAGTAGTACTATGCATGTATTAAAGTATCAGTATTTGTAGCTCTGAAAAGAGAAAACTAAACATCACTAGACTTGGCCAAATAAATAATTTAAAGTAGCATAGAGCATCTGCATATGTAATAACGGTAATTATCATAGAAATCGTAAACCCAGTAAATGCCAGTCGTTCGCGTCGACTCAACTGCTGTGTGTATCTGAAAGCTCACCCGTCTTTCAAAATGTTGGAAGGTTGGGCCTGATGGTCTTTTGAGGTCCCTTCCAACCTGGGCTTTCTATGATTTGTGTTTGCTAAATTAGATCTTTTTCACAGGAAACTTGACTTCGCTGGCAGCCCTGAATCTGCGTCACTGTCCCCTTGAATTCCCACCAAAAGATGTCACACAAAAGGGAGTGAAATCCATCCTGTGCTTTCTTCGAGATTCTGGGAATGGAAAACTGCTCTGTTCGGAGCCAGCCGCTTCAGGTGTGTTGGAGATGTGTCTGTGGGCATTTACTGTGGTTTGCTTTGCAAAAAGCGTGAACGAAGGGATGCTTTCCTTGTAGGCTTTTTCACTAATGGGTGTCCAGCTTTGCATCTGAAAGGGATATTGCCGGCTAGGGTAAATGAGGATGTGAGGACAAAATCAAACCACGAATCTTGAACCCCTGAGTGGAGAAGAAGAGGTCATATTATGTATTAATGTGTGATGCCCGCTCTGCTGCCAGTCTGCTTTGGCACGAGGCAAAAGGAAAATGAAAATACGCGTGGAGGAAGTTGCTTCTGTCTGCCTGTGTGCTGTAAGGAAGGTGGGGATGTAGTTACCAAATTTGTATGCAGTCTGAAGCACAGGCCTACTTCTTTTAAAAATTCAGAGCACTATAAATACACCGTACATCATAACTAATTTTTACAAGGTGCTTCATGTTGTTCATCCACATACCAGCAGCCTGATAGCATTTTCTGTGTTTTCACGTTGTGTTTGAGCTCATGTTCTTCAAAGACAAGCCCAGTTTGCTCTTTATCACACTTTCTCCTTTTTTTTCCAGAGTATTGCACTTATAAATTTACATTAGGAGGGTAAAATTTAAGAAATTGTCAACAGAGAGGAAAAGATGCAACATAGTTTGCATTTTTTATGGTCCCATAGATTCCAGAAGTCATTAATAATAGAAATACTGGGCATACTCCCACAGAAGAGCTCTCCTCATACTTAAGCTTTCCTGTAATGAGGGCTAATTACTGTGGATCCCGTTAGTATCCGCCTGGAACTGGGGATGTTAAACTGTGATATCTTTAAAGGGAATGCAGTAAATTCAGAGCATTGAATGGGCAGCTTACAAAGCTGAGCAGGATGGTGAAATATAAAAACACCAGCTCAAAATACCGTGATACTGAGAATGAAGTCAAAATACTGATGTAAAGATAATGACTCTATTTTTTTAGTTAATCTCATTTCCATGTATGATGTCATTAAAGGGAACCATGCACGTCTCCAGAACTTCACATGATTATTGTCTCTGTGTTTTAAGTCCTTGTTTAGAGACACATTATATCGCAGTGCTGTTGCTTAATTACCGCTGTTTACCATCACATTTCACATTTTAGCATGACTTGAGCAAGAGCAGTGCATTCTTCTGTATAGATGAGTTTTATCTGCGTTACTAGTGCTTAATGTTTGTATCATTTTTCCGTATTAGTGGACACTTATTTTAGCATGCATAATATGTAAAAATCTACTTAGTTAACATTTTAAGTCATCAGGATCTCAAGCGAAGTTACAGACTGAGCTACCGTCTGTGTTACCCTCCTAGCTCGGCTTTTACACTGGCAAGAGGAGTTCTTTCTGTGCAGCAGACGGATTCACGTGACATGTTGGAGAAGTTAAGTAGCTCAGTGGGTTGGCAAGTGGAACTGTTTTCTCAGAAGATGTGAATCAGGGCATGTTTCAGAGCATGTTTAGTTAGCTTCACACTGACTTTGATGCTTCCTCAAGCAAGGATCACGCTAGGTGAGAGCTCGTGTAGGTCAAGAACGAAGTTAACTGGAAGAAGTGCGCTGGGAAGGGGGGTTGGACTAGGTGACCTTTAAAGGTCCCTGCCAACCCAACCCATTCCATCATTCTGTGATTCCATGAAGCAAGCCCAGCACCCGCCTGCACAAAGTGTTCCTGATACCTCCCTCCGGCCACAGCACATCAGAACTAGCGTAAATTCACCGTCCGGAAAAACGTACAGAGCCTTCCAGGAAGGAAACCAGTGATACATTAAAATACACCTTCTAAGGTGCAAGATTGCTCTTTTAGATATATTTTACTGTTCCAGAAGTCCAGTCCTAGTTTAATTTTTAATCTAGTCATAATGACAGAGCTAGAACCCCACAGTTCTGTGTTTCACAGAATTGCCCGTGCTTCAGGAATCAGCACAGGTCATTGCTAAACATGATGGAAAAAATCAGAGCTCTCCTCTTGCCAGGAGGGTAATCAGTGGCCCGTGGAAGCAGATGAGCTTCATTAAGTGTTTTGGTTTTTTGTTGCATACTACCATTTTAATATAGGAACACACACTAGTCATTTAACTTCTGTTTTGCTGTACCTTCTGCAGAATCTGTCATGTTTGCTGGTGCACGGTGCTGTGTTTGTTTACAAAGAGCACTAAAACGAAAGGGAAAACAGCTCTTGGTTTAATTTGTGGTTCATGGAGTGAGGCTGCTGTTTGATTTCTGGACATAGGGCTAATGCCAAGTGCAGGTGTTCACTTGGTATTCCCACCAACAGCTGAATGACGTTTAGACTTTAGGTAGGAAAAACACTTGGGACTGGGAATAAAATGGCAAGCATTTCCAGTAATTTTCAATGGCACTGATGTGGCTCTTGGATATATTCAAAATCATGCCTTTTATAGACTTTCAAAGTGTTCGTAACAAATCCTTATCATGGTTGAAATACATTAGAATGCTTCAGTCCAATTAAACTCAGCTTTCTCCAGCATTAAGTGGAGTTTTAGTAAGCAAATTGTGCAAAACTGAGGCAAAATTTCCACACGGTAGAGCACACCTTCATACTGTACTTACTCATATGAACGATGCCTTTGCAATTAGGAAATTAATTTATCTTTGAGCCTTTTCAATTGGTACCTAAAGTAAAAAATGTAGGGTAGTAACAACAGCCTGTCTTTTTTTGGTGTTAGACTACAGAAGTAAGACCCCTGAGCAGCAGAAAGTATTAATGTCAGGGCCATTTGGCAAAGTATATTTTTGCACTGCGCTGCTAACACTCCTCTGGTGTAAGGAGCTCAGTAATGAGCTGAAAGAGGTTTTGTTTCTAAAGATGTGCAGACACTGAAAACAGGCTGTGTACTTTCTATCTGTTCACCTGTCTGTGTGAGGTGAGCCAGCGTTGTTTTTCAGAGATCGCTTTCTAAGCTCAGCAGTAGCAATTCAGAATTCATTACAGCTGGGAACTCTTCAAGCTAGCGTGTGAGGTGAGAGGTTGGTTTGGAAACCAGCAGAGCGGTGTCTGACCGTAGCGCGGTGTTTGTCCTGCGAAGTGGCCTGGGACACCTGTGTTTCCAAGTTCCCCTACAGATTTGTTGTGTGCTTCCTTTCAAAATACACATGCAATGTACTTGAAACGCTCTAGTTATTTATTTTGGTTTATAACTCCCTTTCAGTGGTACAGTCTGGAAAATTTTGAGGATCTTGTTAGCATCCAGCAAAATAGCAAATCAAAAGTGTTTTTTCTGCTGATTTGTGTCTGCATAAGAATGTGGGACTGCATTCTGTTCTACTTAATTCAAGCACAATAGATTAGAATGATTAAAACAACTATAAATTATGCTCTGAAACAGCGTTGTAACTGAATTATGTTGACATGTTCAATGTTAGTTTAGATAGTGGTATATTTAAAGAAAAATAATCCCGTGGACTTGAATATTTAGCATCTGTGGGCATGCACATGGAATTTGGGAACCTTCTGTAATATGGAAGAGTTTTTGCTCCCTCCCACGTGGCCCATCTGTTCGTGCTGGATGAGAGCGGTGTGTAAGGAGTAGTATATACATGCTTCATGCAGAGAGCGTAACAGAATGTACCTTGGAATAATGCTTTTTCTCTAAATGTGGGAAGAAGAGGGAGATGAAATCCAGTGTGTTTCTTCTCTAGGATTCAGGGAACCTCCTGAGTCTGTAGTTTATTGCACAGAACCAAACCTTTGTGTATCTGGATCTCTCAACACCGCAGCCAAAGGTGAGCTGCGACAGATTTAGCTCTTGTGGTGGTTGTTGGGGCAGCAGAAGGTCTGGGGTACAGACCTAGCCAAAAAAAGTGGATGAATTCTGTGGTGGCCCACTCTTGCTGAGCTTGGCACTTCTGCGGTGCCCTAATAACCTACTGGTAACTGTGGCTCGTGTTCTTCAGTGTAAGTCACACTCTGGAGCCAGCGTAGATAAACGCTAGAATTCATCGTCGTTGTGTAAGTGTGCAAGTTCAGTCGTGTGCGCAGGTTAATACCCACGAAGGTGTAGTTTGAGATGGTGCTGAACTGGCTACGCCGGAGGTGCCAGCTGGGATGCAATGCAAGGTGTGCGAAAGCTCTCGTCAGGACTTTGGGTTTGTCGTTACATTACGTCACGTATTTAAACTGATTATGTTAAAGGATGTTTCCTGTTTTGGCTCACAGATTGCATTTGGGCACTTGTAGTATGTTAATGATTATTGTATCTGTTTGCTTTGCCTTTTTACTTCCTCTGAAACACGGAACATATTTTTAACTCCTGTTCATCATGCAGAGAGCCCTATCTTTAATTCATACACAGTTCATGTAATACTTATTTATACCCACGTCTACACTGGCAGGCTCTGAATGCTGCAGAGAAATGAAGTGAGAGAAGAAGTTAGGGTTATATACAGTCCTTACATGTACATGCATTATGTGAGTCTCAATTTCCCATCTGTTTTTTCCTCAAAGCACAGATCCCAGTATAAAGCTGGGATTTTCCACTTCCGTGTCCTCCTCTGGTTCAGAAATTGCTGTCATTGGCACAGTGTATTTGTCAGGGCCATATTTAAACCGTGCTGACGTCTGTGGTAGAGGCCCCGTTGGGTTGCACGGCTCTTGGGTCAGCCCTGAACGAGGCAGGGGCTCCGGCGCTGATACGGAGCCCTGCTCTTTGGGGTGCAGGCCCGTGGGAGCGGCAGCAAGGGACCAGCGGCAAGCAGGACTGCAGACGCGGCTCTGAGAACTTGGTTTGTGCAGGGTGCGGAGGACGCCTGGCTCTTAAACTCCAAGTAAGGCAGAGGTACTAAGCACTTAACAAAAAAGTACTGTAACATCGCATCAGCTTGGTGGAATCGGTAAAAAGCTGGGTGAGGAGTTTACCAAATTGTGAGATACATGAAGTATTTATCAAAAGGAAGCCACTGTTCCGCTCGCGTTCATCAACAGACTGGTGGCTTCTTCCAGAACACAGATTGCTTTGAACTTGTGAAAAATCTTTTAGAAGATAATACATATTAAAAGAAAAAAAAAGACCAGTGAATCTCACTTCTGTTAGACCGATTGATTGCCATTACCTAAACACTGTGTTTTGCTTAGGAAAAAATCTAACGTCATTGGTCCGTAGGATTACAGTCATCTCCCTTTAATTCCAGTCGAAATGCCACCTGTGGAAAAGCTGAACTTCAGTGAACTGCTGCGGGCCAGTTTGGATTTGTCAGATGAGTGGCCTAATGAAGAGGAAAAGCTAAGATTTCAGAAGCTGAAAGAAGAAATTATAAGAAGGGAAAAAGAAGAATTTCTTGCTGGCAAATGTGTAGGTGCAATCCGTGATCTCACTGCGGCAGGGAAGAAGCACAGGAAGAACAAACAGCTCTGCGCGGAGCCGGCCAGTGTTTGCAGGTGACTAAGCTTCGCGCAGTGCCGTGCGATAAGGATCTGCAGGTGCTGGAAACCTGTGTTTCTACTGGAGAATATAAAAGTGTCTTAATTTGGCTCGTTGTCCTCATTGTCGTATTTGATGAATAAATGGTATTTTTGATGTAAGTATATAGAATACAAAATAACATATTTTCTGTTATTTGAGGTATTTTTTCCTCAAGATTAGAACACACTATCAATCTTTTACATTTTCCCATTCACTTCCCTTTTTATTTGTATTTCGATAGTTGTGCCCTTGAATGTCCAAAACAGTAGGATTTCAGGATACAGAAAAACACAGAATTACCTGTAGAATCCTGCAGGTAACTTAGTTTTTCATCTCTAGTACATGCAATATGGTAAAATACAGAGTATGAATACAAGATAGTGCGTTACGTTCCTGTACATTTGCGAACAGAGCATTTAATAAATGCTTTATCCGTCACGTGTCACAATGTGCAGATAACGCAAGCCCTGTTTGGGAGAGTTTGTTGGGGAATCCCTTCTGAAAAGTGTACGTCCCCTCCTGTGTGAGGGAGAGAATAAACACACCAGAACCGTTCTTCATTTTGTTTTGGTCGGTACCGGCTCTTTCGTCAGTAAGGGCTCGGCGGGCGCTGCCGGGGCCGCGGCTGTCCCTGCGGCGGCCTGTGCTGCTGCGCGCCGGGGGCCTGGCGCTGCCCCGCTGCTCAGGCGCTGGGCGGTTTGGGGAGCAGGGCGCGGCGCGTGCGGTACTGACACGCACCTGTGGTCTTTTTTCTGTTGAAGTATCAGCAGCGTAGAAAAAAATTGCAGAGTTCATGGGTCATGTTTCAGTTTTTTTCCTCACAACACAACCCTGGCCTTGCAGTGGTTTTATGTAGCAATTCATTTGGTAAATTACTCAGACATGGTTTTCTACTTGAAATACTTTAATACTTACATCGACCTAAACCAGACTGCTCGTGTGCAGGATCACTGGTAGGTAAATTGCATTTTGAGTGTGTTTATCGCTGTCATTAAATGTGCTTAGGTTTTTGTGTAGTATTTAATTAACAATACCAAGCTGTCCATTTTAAAGCTAGAATGTCTACGCAGAGAAAGAAATGTATTGCGTTTCTGTCCTGTGGTAGGACAACTCAGGCAAAAAAAAAGTGCAGATCTATAGCAGAAAAGGCGCTGAAAGAGGAACGAGCTTTATTTGAACAGGGGAAAAAGCGAGTATTACAGTGTCCATGTCTTCCAAAAGTTGTTACTCAGCTTCTTAATAGATTGCCTAGTTTACTGTTTCCAGGGAAAGAAGTAATTTCAAATACTTTGCACTACAAGTGGAAATACAAAGAGTGCTTTTCTTTACAAAATCCAGTGTCCCAAGGCAGCAAGAAAGGCGACTTACCACGCTTCTTACCAGCTCGGTCATGGCACTGCGTGAATTCCCATTCCAGCTGAGCGGAAAATAAATTACTTTCAGTTAATTCATACTCGGTGTGTGCCGTTCCTGTAAACGCCGCTGTGACTCTGTGCTCACTGCCAGGAGGCTGCAGCCAGAGGGCACGCTCTGCATGTGACAGAAGAACGTGGTGCAGCCAGGGTGTAACGGCGTCTGAACACGGGACCAGTGCTGAGGAAACAGCTTGTCCGTGTCTCTGCGTATTTTCCCTAGTACTGTGCGAGGGCTTTTGGGCTGCTCTTCAGAAACCAGTCCACTTGCTCCAGACTAGACCCCAGAAATGGCACTGAACGTTAGTCCTGATTTGTATAATTCATACATTTTTTTCTTTTGTAACTGGAGTTCTACAAGGCGTGTTACAGAACAAATGCATCTCTGGGGAGCTTCTGGAAGGACCGGATGGCTGTGTTGGGAAGGGGCAGTGCCCAGGATTTGGGGCTACACGAGGTGGAGCTCTGTGTTCCTGTGGTTTGGGTTAAATCCCGTGTGCTTTGGGGCTGCCCGGGCATCCCTGCACCAGGCAAGAAGGAAATCCAGGAGGAGAGGAGCAGGCCAGGGAATTCTTGTCTCCCCATCCTTTCCCGTCAGGCAGGGAACGCTGCGGGCTGAGCAGGATTCCCCACACTTAAGGACCCTGTGTCTAGGTGCTTCTGATAGCGGCGAGCGGTCATTTGGGCCAGAGCTAGTAAGAATGAGCCTGCCTCTCCTGCGAGTTATTTAACCGGTTGTGTGCACAGCGGTAGAGCGAGCACTGGGAACAAAAGCTGAGCTTCCACACGCCGTGCCCTGCCCTGCCTTTCCTGACCCTCGCTTCTTCCCAGGTGAGATGGTGCTGACACAGAGAAGTGTTCACTTAGCTTCTCAAGCTTGCTGCGAGCGTTCCTTAGCTTTATGAACGGTTACAGACACAACACAGAGGTCAGGAGGAAAATACTGGGAAGACCTTAGGAAAGCATCCATGACGAGAGACTGGGGACGACGGCTATATGTCTGTGGTTTATTAAAGTATTAGTTTATTAGGCATTATTATAATTGACAAGTATTTTTAAAGAGACAGTGGGAACCAAGGAAGAGGATTACCCTGTTTGTGTGCCAGACAACGGCAGTACAAGGAGAAGTAGCCCGAAACTTAGAACCAAAGCAGAGAAGAGCTGGGGAGTCACTGCGGACATTCAGAGTCAGAGTAGATATGGTGTGAATGAGACCTTTACTGGTGAACCCTGAAAAATGTGACAGGTCAGATTACACGATCCAGGTACAACTGTCCGCTTCTTTATGTTCACTCAAATTTACTCAGGATCTAAACTTCCCAAGTTTAAATTGTAGTGCAGAGATGAACCGGGTAGCTCGTTACCAGTCCTCTGAGCAGTTTGATTACTCTGCTTGGCTTTTGTTTGAATCCCTGTCCTGCTCTTTGCTGCTGTGTTCCCCCAGTGAGCTGGGAAGTGGGAGTCGGTCTCTGCAGTTCCCGTCTTCCTTTGGTCAGTCAGTGTTTCCTGAAGAGGCCCCTGGGATTTCGTTTCTCTTTGTTAGGAATCGGCGTGTCTAGTAAGTATCATACGCTGTTCAGCTGTAGGTGGCTAAGCATGCGAACAGAGGGGCAGCATTCACCTCTAAAATTATGGCTTTGAAAGTTTGATATAAATGAACTTTTTCAGCAATAAAGAAATGCTTCAGGAATGGCGCAGCCAAACGGAGGTGATGAAAGGAAAAAAAAGAAATGTTTAGATTTTCACCTACAAATGCAGATCTGGTATGGAACAGAAAATAGCAAGGTGGGACTCTGGAAAAAGCAATCCATTAATGATACCCTTTGATTTGTTTTCTTTGTAGCCCATGTATTTAAATTTAAAACTTAAAAAGAAAACACGACTTTAAATGCCGGCACTTTGGCAGTGGCTTTGCAGACCCTTTCTCAAATGTCCATGTGGACTCTGGCTCCTGCGTGAAGCGCAGGAGCCCCACGCGCAGTGTAGGCGTTGCCAGATCCTTCAAACTGCTGCTACTCAGAATCTGTAGTGGCTCCAATAATCAGGCTGCTTGGAGGCGTTAAAACAGAAGTGCGCGTGTTGAAATATGATTTTTTAAATTATTGAACGCCTCCAATATGAGATGTTGCCTCTGCCAAACTGAGTTTGAAGTCAGCTGGATTTTCTGGTTCCTCTAGGAATTTGTAAACGCTGGCATAGGAAAGGAGGGGACGTCACTTCTGGTTCTTTCTGAGTGTGTACAAAAGGGCTGAAAAGTTTTTTGTTTTCCCAAAGTAACAAACATTATAACAAGAATCTAAAAAAAATTATTCCATTTTTTTTTTTTATTTTTCTTTCTTTTTTTTTACACTGAGGCTTTTGAACCTGAGCCAGATAGTATTACTGAACGCATCAGTGCTTGGAGAGCTGTCTTTTTGAGCTGCACTTTACCAAAGAGGAGATGACGTAGGTTTGCCATCTCACCTCGGTGCCCACGCCGGAGCTGCGGCTCCTGGCCTGTAGCTGAAGGCAGGCAGTGAGCTGAGTCCCCTGCCGATTTCACCAACTGCAGGAGCCTGGGCTTCTGACTCGGGCACTTTATTCATGGTAGTAGAACCCTTTTTCCCCTTCCTGCTCACCCATAGTGTGACATTTTGTTTCTCAGTCCTGGCAGCAGAACTTTGCTTAATCTGCGGAGCCGCAGGAACAGATGAGCGGCAGCTGGCAGGCAGGGCAGCGGCGTGTCCCCCGTCCCCTGTTCCCTCGCCGAGTGGCAGTGCTGGAGATTTGGTTACCTTAACAAAACAGAAACGTTTATTTAAGCAGGTATTTTCTATACGATAGTATATACGATACAACACTAAACCATTTTGGAACTGATGGCTGGAAAAGTGGTATAAGCAGGATTTTATTCCACTTCGTGCATCTTCAGCAGTTGTTAGCTACATTTCAGTTACCAGACATTTTCACCTGGTTTTCTTAGGCTGTGATCATTCATGGCTGGTTTTTATCGTCCTGGAAGTCAAATAAATACAGAGCTGCAATGCTCCTGTCTACGGTAATGTCTCTGGCCAGTCTGACCGCAGAAACGAAGCAACAGCGAAGCCGGTTTGCTGCGGTGCCAGAAGGGGTTGGCGGGACCGGTTTGGGTGCGCAGGCGAGGTGTGCGCAGAGCGGCCCGGCCGGGAGCTCTGAAGGGTGCAGCCCTGGGACAGAGCTGCGCCAGCGCCGTCAGCACCGGGAGCTCACTCTGATCACTGACAGTATTTACGTACGCTTGGCTATTTTGTCAGACCTTCCCGGTGTAAGACGACCCTTTTTGTGTACACGGCTCAAACCAGCGCGGCCACTCCTATCCTGCTTGCCCCGCGCGGCAGGCTGACGGTGTAAGCGCGGCCGTTCGGACATGGTTGGCGATGTAGCAGTCGACGCTCGGCGTGGAGGGCAATTTCAACATACGCAGAGCAGGAGCATGATCAGAAGCAGGCTGTGTGAGAAAAACGCGTCTTCCCGCTGTGAACAGCAGAGGTCGGATCTGAACACGCACACGGGTTTTCCTGCAAACGCCTCCTGTTAGCTGATGGACTTTCTCTGCAGCAGCGGTTACAGAAGCACAGCCATAGGCAGTAATATTAAAATATAATTGGCAGTTTTATTGTAAGCCAGTTTGGAGTTAAGCTTTTGCACTGACAAAAATGAAGTGCTATGAAATATTTCACATCTACTGCAATAATTTTTCTCAGTGCAAAACCTTGGGAATTTATTAACTCGAAGTGTAGGTAAGGTGGTGTGTCTGGGAAGTAATTTGGCTTTGCAGAATAGTTTTGAGTTTTTAAAGGTGTTCAGCCTGGCAGAACAAAACCAAAATGTTTTGTAGCTTTACCTGGAAAATGCTGAGGGAAGGGCCTAACCCCGCAACCCAGTGCTAAGGAGCAGGGTTGTGGGAATGCGAGAAGGGGGACGTGGAGGTGACGGAGCGCTTCCATGAGTCACTCCTCAAGGCGACTGCGTCAGTGACGTCGGTATTTCCCGTTGGAGCTCTGTTCGATAAGAAACTGACTGTCCCTGGATATAAAGAGAGAGGGACTGTGCACGGTTAGCGACCCCGCGCAGGGGGTGGGCGCTGCTTTGGTCTGCGTGGTTTGTTCTTAAGTCATTACGTAATTTACTTTTTTTAAGTTTCTCATTGTGTGGGAGGAGTTTATGTAAAGCATCAGCATTAATCTGAATTTAAACAATTTAAACAGATTTGGTTTATCTGTCTGGGTTTTTTCCCAGAGAAGACTCCTGTAAGTAAATATGAAATAAATATCTTATTTAACCTGTGAATGTTACAGCTTAATTGAAGGCAATAAAAACATCGGAGAACAAGATGCAGAATTCAGCTACAGGACTCTGACTTCAGCCACCGTCACCTCGGCAGAACCCATGAGCAGCCGTTGTGCAACTCCCCGTGGCCTCCACAGCGTCGGCATTGTTTTGCTAAAAAACGCAAAAGGGTGTTGCAGCCAGGCCTCCTCACTGCTTTGATTTCTGATTTACTGGACGCTGCATTAACCCCTCTTACAGAAAGGGGAGCGCGTTCCTGCGACTAGCCGAGTCGCTCCTTTGGGATACCCGGAACTGTGCAGCGCTGCGACTGGAGTTAGCAGGCCAGGGTATCGGGAGCTTTTACCTCCTACTCCCCCAAAACAGCAGCAGTACTTGGGAGAGGGCTTTACTACAGAGGCGTTACAGGAGCTGAAGCAGTGCCAGTGACCTTCCTGTACCACAGGAGCCCTGGGAAGGGGCTCACTGCCAAATGTCACAAATAGCAGAGCTCTTCCTCCCTCCCGTGCTTTCTGTGTTCTCCCTCTGTCCCCACTGTCTCTGTTGTCCCCTGCCATGCTCCTGTCACTTGTGCGCCCGGGACAGCGGAGGTACACCAGCGGGGTCTTGCCTCCGCTTTCTGCTAAGTCTGTGTGCCTTAAAATGTTGGAAATTTTAATCGCAGGAATAAACAGTAACGCCACCGAGACGCTCTGTGGGGACAAAAGTGGCAGTGTTTGGCAGGGAAAGGCGAATCCACAAAAGGGGGACACTTTCTTAAGGAAAAACGTGGAGCAAGCCCTCCTGATCCTACACAGCAGAGGTTCTTCAGTGGTAAAGATGCGGTAGGGCTGGCGGGCGCTGCCGTCAGACCTGTCCCAGGGCTTCCTGCGCTCCGTGCCCACCTCACCGGCTCTGCCACCCAGAACTGCCCCTCTGTCCTCCTCCTCTCGTTACAGGTCACCCACGAGGCTCGCTCAGCCGGTTCTGCTGCCACACAGCTGGAAAGCTCAGCAACTCCTCTGAGTCTGGCACACTTTTTCTGAAAGGATGCTACTTAAAGTGGCGTTAATTTTATCAACTTTACACGAGGTTTCCTTTGAGTGTCCCTAATATGCGCATTCATGCAGTCTGCCCACTGCTTCCATGCCAGTAATTGTGCAATTATTTCATCTGTATTTTCCAAAATGGTCTACATCTGGCCCAAGTTACGTTCAGAGTCACTGTGACAGTAGAAGATGCCTTAATCTCTGCAGTTTTGGAGGTAGACCTTACGTAAGAGTGTATCACCGTGGTTTGGATGATGCTTCAAAAAATCCTTTTCCTTCTGAAAATTAGTACAGATTTCTCCGTCCTTGATGACATTAGAACTTTCCTCTGTGTTGCCTGTTGCTCTCAACGTATTTTCAAGGTTTTGCAGAAAGTCAAGGCTGCCGCAGAACTACAGCTTGTGCTGTCCTCTAGATACTGCGATTGCAACATTTAGAAGTTTCCATACTAAATAATACCAAATACCAATTCAGCTGAGGTTTTTTGGTTTATGTTTCTGTTTAGATTAACAGAGCAGATAACCATAGTACTATTCACGTGAATAAACATTATTAGCTCTTTTTGGCAAGTCTCTCCTTGAAGCCTACATTAAGCTTGAAGAGTTCACATTCGGGTCTCGGTCCTTTGCCTACAGTGAGAACGTGGCTTTAGTCAACAGCAGAGACACGTTACTAATCTAGGGTACTTTAGCCTGCTCAGATAAAAATGTCATCCTTCCATAACAGATCAGTAAAAACATACATCTTACTGTAAGAGATGGTTCTAAATGTAAGACAGTAGATGCCACTTACTGCGACGTAGAATCTCAACAAAACCTGGACGTGAGCGTGACAGTTCTCTGAGAGAGCTGCACCGAACGTGGAGCTGACCAGGCGTGGGTTCACACGCGCGTGGAACAGTGAGGGTGAGGATTCAGAACATTTCCTGTCCCTGGCTCTAGCTCGTACTGTCTGTAATGATCAGTAAAAGCACATTCCTAAAATGAAATAATCCATAAAGGCTGAACTGCTGGATGCCAGGGATCTGCTGCATTTGTCGGTTTGCGGCCATTCCCAAAGCATCCTTCTTGCTTGTGATGTGTCGCTGAATACACCTCCAAACACACCGAGAGAGATTTGTCTTGCCTATGTCTGGATCAACACCTGATTAATGAGAGGCAGTGACTGAAGAGAGTATTTCAAATAATTTTGTACAAATACAAATGAGAGGATTGATTTTTGTGCTGGTTTTATGATACTTGTCATGGAAAGTTGGGAAAAGACACTTCCCCTCCCAGCAGGAGGGCTGAAATTAATTCATACTCGTTTGTTCCATGTTCAGGAATGCCAGACCTCTGAGAGGAGAGGAAAAGAGGGAGGCTCACCAAACACAAAATTACTTGGTTTATCCTTTTGTTTTGGAGTGCTTTACAGGCAGAGCACGGCAGCTCTGGCAGTGGCAGTGCCCAGCACGGTGCAGTCTGCCTGGACCGATCACCCCTTTGGCTGTTGAGTCAGTTCCACAAAGACCGCTGATTTGTGCAGGTATCAGTGAGTATTGAACACGCCAGGTGACACTTACCCCTGCAACCGAATGTCACGTTGAGGCTGTAGTGAATCAGCTGCTCCCGGGTGTTTATTAAAGCCTCAGAGCTTGGAGCTCTTCCCAGCCAGGTTCGGTTCTGTGGGCTCGCTGTCGCTATTGCGTGGTGTCCAGGTGCTATTGGGGCTTTCATTGGCTAAAATTTCAGGGTGTCTGGGCACAAGGAAAGGTTTAAAGCATTAAAATTTGTAAGTGAAGCTTTCCCAGTTAGGAGCCCCCCTGCCCTCCTGCGTGCCTACCGTGGCCGGTGGCTGCCCTCCGCGGCGGGGTGACAGCCAGGCAGTGGGAAGGGCTGGGGGCGGTCGCAGAGGCCGGGCGCTCGGTCTGGGGGCTGCAGGCTGGCGGCGGGGCGAGCGCTGGGGCTGTGCCGGGGTCAGTGTCGCGGCTGGCTCTGCCGGGGTTGGCTGCACTGCAGCTGCAGTGATGAGTGGTCCTGGCACCGTGCGCTCTGCAGGGCGCAATGCAGGCCTGCCCAGGCGGGCTGGTGGGGAGCAGCCTGGGTCTCGCATGTCTTCCAGCCCAGCTGAGGCCAGGCTGCGGCATTTCTCTGTGTTTCCATATTCCACAGGATAATTGTGTTCTAGAGCCGTCGTCATGTTTCTGATGTGTGCAAAGCAGATGGGGAAACTACCGCGGGCTGGCACAGATCACCAGAGCGTGTTTCGTGTGTTGCCTGTGATACAGGCATTTCTCGCACTGGGCTCCTGGCACAGCTGCCACAGAAGCCAGGGCGGTATTTCCAGTGAGTCTGTCGGCAGACCAGTTTCTGGGGTCTCTGTTGCCGATGAAACTCCGAACTGATACCGACACAGGACCAGCTCTGAGCTGTCTCTGAGGTGACAGCGTGGAAGTAGCTCAGAGCAGCTGTGGCCTCCACATCATCTGCAGCTGAGTCAGACCCAAGGGTTTCGGCCTTTGTTTGTACCACAGTATGTCTCAGAAGGCCAAAAGGACGTTTCAGATGTACCTGGTGTTAGAAGGGGTTTGGCAGAGGCGGCCCTCCTGGTGCTCGGGTGGTGCTGGATTGGCACTGGTGCGCACTGGTAGAGGCTGGCCCAGGGGGGACGGTGGGGCTGGGGAGGGAGGCCCCTCTTTTGGGCAGCCCGGCTGCAGCAGGGCCGGTCTCCACTGGTCACGGTGGCCGAAGTGCTGGGACCCCTTGGCACCGGCGAGGCCCATGCCTGAACTGTCCGCGCGCCCTGGGTGACCGTGGGACCCCGGAGCGGGGACAGCCACGCAGCTCCGCTGCGGTTTCGGCAGCTCCCTGTCTCAGCAGAGGTGCCGCGGGCGGGTGCGTTGCGGTGCCCGCTGTGGCACGGCCGCGGACACACACGAGGCCCGGTTCGGTCCGAGCGGCCGCTCGCGTCTGCAGCCGTGGGTCGGCCAGAGGCGCTCTGCGCCCTAGAGTCGCACCCCAAAACAGCACACATCTACTCGGAGATGCCCTAGCACGTACACTTTAGATTTTTCACACTTTCTACAAGCTTTTAAATCCCGGTACAGCCGTTTTCTTCGAGGTGTGAAAAGCGGCGGAGCGCCCGGCCTTCCCAGCCGGCTCCGGCCCGGAACGGCCCTGTGCTCCCAGGAGGCTGCACCCGCCGCTCCCCCCAGCACTGGGGCGTCGGGGGGGATCGGCGGGCGCGGCCCGGCCCCCTGCCGCCCCTCGGAGGTCCCGGGAAGCCGCATTCCCTGGTGCCCGCTCCCAGCCACCGCTGGCGGCACCGGTAACTGCTAACGGGGAGCTGCAGCGCGGCCCGGCGCGGCGCACGCCGCTCTGCCGGAGGGGGGCGTTTGCCGCCTCTGCACACCGCACTTTGATTCCCCCCCCCCCGCCTTCCGCGCCGAGTGGGCTGCGCCAGGAGGGGCGGGGCCTTATCCCCCCGCCCCCTCGCCTGGACCCGCCCCGCCCCGCCGGGCTGGGGCGGTCGCGCAGCGCGGCCGCCAGGGGGCGGGCGGGGCCGGCCCGGTGCGCGCGCCCCGCCCCTCGCGCCGCGCCGCGCCCCGCCCCTCCCGGCGCACGTGCGCGGCAGCCCCGCCCGCGGCGCGGCAGGGGGCGCTGGGCCGCCCGCAGCCGCGGGGGCGGTGCCGTGACGTCACACAGTACGGCGGCGGCGGCGGCCGCGGGGCGCCCGCACCGTGAGGTCATCGCGCGGCGCGGCCCGGCCCGGCCCCAGCGGCCGCCGCCGGCGGGGGAGGGGCGCGGCGGGGCGGCGGCGGCGGCAGCATGGCCGAAGCGGCGGAGGAGGAGGCGGGGGCGCCGTCGCCGCGGGTGGGCGCGTGGCTGCCGGTGCTGGTGGAGCAGATGGTGAACGACACGCTCGTGGTCACGCTGAGCTGCGGGGAGCGCCGCTTCACCGGCGTCCTGCTCGACTGCACCAAGAAGTACGGGGGTACCGCGGCCGCGGCGGGAGCGGGGGGGAGCGGGGCCGGCCCGGCCGCAGTCGAGGCCCCGCGCTGCCCCCGCCGCCGGCGGCGCTCGGCCTTTGTTCGCCCGGGGCGGCCCGGCCCCGGCCCGGCGGGAACAAAGCGACCCCGGGCCGCCTGCGGGGGGGGGAGCGGGGCCCGGCAGGGCTGGCGGTACCGGTCCCGTCCCGCTGCTGGCGGGCCGGAGCGGTGTGCGCGGCCCTCGGGCCCGTCCGTGGGGAGCGGCGAGGCTGCGGCGGGGCCGGGCCGCTACCCTCGCACACGGCCCGGGCCGAGCGCGTCCCACCCCCCGCCGCCCTCCGGGGCCGCCCGCCCCCGCTCCTCCGCCGCGGGACCCCGCCGGCCTGGCGCGGGGGAAGGCGGGGGCCGAGGCCGGGCTGGCTGTGTCGTTCCTTCCCCTTCCCCCCCGCCGCCGCTCGGCGGGGTCCGGCCCGCGGCCGCAGCCCGCGCTCCGCGCTCCGCGGGGGGGTCCCGGGGGTCTGCCCCCCCGGTGTCTGGCTTTGCGGCGGCAGCGGCGGAGCCTCGTGGCCTCCCCTGCCGCGGCTCGGGTGCGGGGGTGTGCCGCGCCGGCTGCGTCCCCTGTGGCACCGAGAGGGCCGTTCCCTGAGCGGGCGCGGCGGGCCTGGCCCGGGGGACAGGGGGCGTTGGCGGGGGGTGCGCTGGTCCCACCCGCGCTGACCGCAGCGTTTCTGCCGGCACCGGCGGTCGGTGCGGCTGCCCCAGCACTAACGGGGCCAGGCTGGGCGGCCTCGCGCTGTGCTGAAGCTCAGAAGAGGGGGTTGGTTTCTGTCCGCTCAGCGCGTGAGCGGGCAGTTCGTGCTGGGTAGGAGTACAGCCAGCCTCACCTCTCTCGTTCTTCCTAGGAGATGTATGGAGCAAGACTTCTGAACTTAATTTTCATAGTTTATTTGGTTTCATGTGGCTATCCCGGAAAATTGGAGCCAGATTTCCAGAAGTATTCAGGCATCTAACTCTATTAAGAGTCTATAAACCCTTGCTGGTGTCTAGTTCCAGCCAGAACAGGGAGCAGTGCGCATCTCTTCAGTCAGTTCAAAAAGCCAGCTGGGTCTGTCTTTTCACATTCCAGTCCTCTTCCTCCCTAGTGACAACGTGCGCTTTTTTTTTTCCTCTGGGTTTTCTTCCCTAGCTTTGTCTGTGATGTTTTTCTTCTCTGCTCCCTCAGCCCCCAGGGGACCCAAGAGAGGACCAGCCCTGTGTTCCCTCCCCGGCTGTCGGGTGCTCCTGGAGCCCCTCGCTGCCCAGCCCTGCGGCTGGTGCCGCTGATCTCTGCCGGGGCGGGAGGGCGGCGGGTAGCCTGCAGGTGCCCAAGTGCTGGGGTCAGCTCTGAGGGCTGGTGTTTTTCTCTTGCCGTCCCATTGACCGGGAGACCTGCGGCTCGGCCGGGGGCTGCCTGGACCTGCAGTCGGGGTGCTGCGGCAGCGTCTCCCTTCCTGACTTGAAGTGGAACGGGGAGGGCAGAAAGAAGGGGTTTGTTGATGTGTTTTATCTCCTCCCGCCCGCTCCAGTAATTGCTGAGGATCAGGCTTGTCTATGACAAAAGGTGAGCCTTCGGATGCCCCCCCTGCCCCCAGGGTTACATGGAGATGGGATTGCTGCTGCCTCTCCTCGCCTTCAAAGAAGCCAAAATCTGTGAGTGGGCCCGTTGGTGCGGTAGTGCTGCTTCAGGTAGAGAAACGCGAAGCAATGCGGCCTGGCTTCTGGGTGCCGCCTGGCACTGTGTTTGAATCATCGCTTTAGGGCCGCGATGGAGCGGGAGCACATTCCGCCTGTCTCTCCAGAAGCCCTGGGTAGAGATCTCAGCTTCCACAAGTCTCTTGTAGCTCTGGGAGGGGAGGCTCTCTGCATGGGGCCAGGGTCCGGGTGGTGGGCAGGGAGGGCTCCCCGCTTTGGATGCTGTGCAGAACTTGAATGCGGAGCAGCACATGGCTGGAGAGCCGTGGCCTCTGGCTGTGGCTGTCAGCAGGAAGGGAGTGTCGAATGTGAGGGGAGTGCCCGGCTCCTGGTGGGCCTCAGTGACTTCGGGTAAGTGTGAGGAGCAGGATGAAAGTACCCTGTCCCCTGCAGCAGCTGTAGATTTGGGATGTGGAGGGAAGGAGAGATCCTGCCCACCGTGTTAGCAGTTGAGTACAGGAGTCAGTCTGCTGGTGGTCGGAAGGTGAAGGCCGAGATACATCCCAGAGGCAGCGGGAATTTGTCAGCTTGGTGCTGAACTTTGAAGGCCCCAAAACAGAGATGTGGCAAAAGCGTTTTCCCTCCTCCTCCCCGTTGCCCTGCTGATGGAGCGATGTCTCGCTGGCTGTGCCCTGTGTGTCAGGGTTACCACATGGTCTGCCCGTCCCTCCCGGGCTGCAGTCGATGCCATGTGGGCAGTGGGACAGGACTGGCAGGAGAGGAGCAACCAGAGTGGGTCGTTTTACCTGTACGAGAGGGGAGAACCCCAAAAGAAGGAGCGGCAAAGCTTGTGTGGTGGCTCTTCAGCTTTCTTGTGTGTGTTAAACTGGTTTTAGCATTATGTACAACACAAATCTGTTTTATTTCTCTGAACATGTAGCGGCTAACGTGAGGAGCTGGGCAGGAGGCAGGCCTGCAACCCCAAGCCCCAAGGCAGCCGGGAGATCCCTCTCCATCCGGGGCCCACCGTCAGACTCCCATTAATTTTAGCTGCAGAGAGGCAGGCGCAGGTTTGAACCCGAAACCGCCTGCCCGCGTTTGCGGGGGCTCGGCCTGCAGGCAGCTTGCGTGGGAGGCGGGAGCGGCTGTGGGCAGGAGCCCGCCTGCCTTCTGCCCCGTGCGCCGGTGTGCCTGCCTGCAGCCTGCCTCCCCTGTGCCTGGGGAACAGTGGGGTGTTGTTAAAAATGCGCACCTGACTTTTCCAATGGCTGGGAAGAAAGTATTTGAAGAAAAAATTGGCTTCCTACAGGCACCCCTTTTTGAGCACAGCCTAGATAGTGCACGCAGCCAGCACCAGTACTTAGAGTGACTGGTGGTGGGTTTTTTCCTAATAAATTCCCTCCTTTAGACAGTAGGCTACCTGGCATCCGTGCTCATGAGATTTAAATGCATTTAGACTGCAGTTAAAGTGTTTTTGATAACAAGACTTGGCAATTTTGTTGCAACTGAGCTTATAATTAGTTGGCTTTTAATTATGCATGGGTATAAATTGGAGGACTATGTCTTCTGTTCCAAGCAGAGGTTGGATTGAGGTAACTGAGTCCATTTGGCTCCGTCTCCCCAGAAAGGGGGATTACAAACAGGATGAAATCGCCTTCTGCGGTGTTTCCTGCTGCTTGTAATACCTGCACAGCCACTCATGCCCCTAACCCACCGACTGGGGCACCTTCGTCTTACTGGAGCGGGTGTAGATGTGCGGAATGAGTAGTGGTGGTGAGTAGATAGACACATGTTAACTACCCCCGGATTTGTGCAAAAAAGCGTGGGGGACGGAGGGAAACCTAGTGAAACTGATGTTTCTCCTCCTGGTAAAAGCAAGCTGCTCCTGGAAGGCAAAGTGTGTCGGACGAAACGTACTTTGTTCTGCAGTGGGTGGAAAGACACCGGAGCTAAATCCTCTTACAAGGAGCTGTGCCGGTGTGGAAGGTGGCTTCAGAGGGGGTGATGGGGGTGGCAGTGGGGGAGCACCGGGGGCTGTGGGCACAGCACCTGGCTGACGCTCTCCAAGGGTAGGGCTTAATCGCTTCTAGTTGGCTTCTCCATGGCTGAAGGAGTCTGAAGGAGCTTGGTCTTCTGGGGTGCACATTGCCGCGTGGGGAAGCAGGCGAGCGAGGCGGCAGAACTCTTCTTGCCTCCGCCCATATCTGGCGTGGCAGGCAGACTGGAAACGGACTCATTCCATCCAGCCTGAGCTGCACCTGCCTCTGCACCGCGGGGTCCCAAGCCCAGAACGGGGCAGGAAGGACTGGGCCGCGTAGTCAGCGCACCTGGCCGTGTGTCTCGCAATTCCCAGCACCCCGTGCTGCGGCCGTGCGGAACGTGCCTCTCCCTGGCGCTGTGGATGCCGTGGTGGGATGCAGGATGCAGCGGTGGGCCGCCCGCCCCAGCGCAGGAGCAGTCCTGCTGCACCGCTGTGCCGCAGCAGGATTTGCAGAGCTCATCATCTCTCCCTGCCTGGCCGTGGCCGTCCCTGCCAGAGCCACTACCTGGCTGGGTGGGAGCTGCTGCCCTCAAAAACAAATCTTAAGCTGCTTTGTTGTTCAGCCTGGCAGGTCCTGTAATCCCTCGGACAAGGCAGGTGGGGTGTTTTCTCTTGAGCCGCTGGTGCTGCTGCGTCTTTGTGCTGAAGAGCTACTGAAGCGGTGCCCTGGCGCAGGGCAGGGACTGACTCTGGGTGACAGGGCCTCTTCTGATCATTTGGGACTTTTTCCTTGTATTTTGTACCAAGTCTAAACTAGCAGGACCCCAGGCTAAAAGGCTTCTGGTTAAAACGGCTTAACAGCCCTGGTGTCCCTGCCAGCCTGGGCCAGCCAGAGCAGGAGGGCCCAGGGGCTGCTCCCAGTCCCCCTGCGGTCCCGGTTAGCCTTGGTCCAGGGCCTTGCAGTGGCAGCGGGGCACAGGCACCCAAGCACAGACGCGCTCGTTTCTTGCCCCGCTGTGCTCCCCGGGGAGGGCATTGACCCGCATGCTGCCGCGAGGCTGGGGTCTGCAGGAGCGCGTTCCTGTGGCAGGGTGGGCCCTTCCAAACCTAGCAGGGTTACAGCGTGCTAATACATTAACTTTACAAGCGTAAGTCACCCCGTGAAGTTCACCTCTGAGTGCTTTGCTTCTGCCAGGCGGGAAGTTTCGTGCCACACTGGGTCCTCGGGAAGGAAGTGGGTTTGATGGACCTCTGCTGTGAGGCCAGGCTGAGAGAGCTGGGGCTGTTCAGCCTGGAGAAGAGGAGGCTCCGGGGAGAGCTGAGAGCGGCCTTCCAGTGCCTAAAGGGGGCTGCAGGAAAGGTGGGGAGAGACTCTTCAGCAGGGCCTGGTGTGACAGGACGAGGGGTCATGGTTTTAAAAGAGAGGGAGGTTCAGGTTAGACAGAAGGAAGACATTTTTTACACTGAGGGTGGTGGAACACCGACCCACGTTGCCCAGAGGCGGTGGGTGCCCCATCCCTGGAAAGGTTCAAGCCCAGGTTGGCCGGGGCTCTGAGCAACCTGATCTGGTTGGAGATGTCCCTGCTCCTGGCAGGGGGGCTGGGATGGATGGCCTCCCACCCAAATGGCTCTATGACCTGCCTGCTCAGAACCAGGCTGTGGAGAGCAGACAGGAGCTGGGCTGGCCTGCAGGAGCTGAGGGAGCTGGGCTTGTGTCCACGTGGGGAACACAAGGTCCTCAGTAGAGTTTTCTGGTGTGACCAAGTTAGACAATCTCATTGCATAAAATAGCCAAAATTCACAGCCAGGCCTTGGGAAATGAGATAAATTTCAGTTGTTTTATGAATGATGCTGACATCTCTGGCTGTACAAACTGTACTGGCTTTCTGGTTGTCATTTGAAAGACACCTACATTCTCAGTTGTCTCTGTTTAAAAAAAAAAACAAAACCCTCTTAGAACAAAAACATTTTGTTCCACATTATGTGGTTTCAACAGCTTAATCCTCTTGACTCATTAGCATTCAAACTTGGAGCTTCCCGGTTAAACTAACCTGTCATCTAAACAGCAAGTTCTTGCACTCTTAGTCTGAGTAATGGGAAAGGACTTTTCACAGTCTGGATAACTCAGTGGTTCTCATTATTTCAGAGACAGGCAGTGTCTTGGTACCAGAATCAGGCTAATTCCTGCTTGCTCGGTTTATGCAAGCTTTACTTTTAAACTTGGTGGGAGTCTTCATGGCGGTCAGGTGAGAAGGATGCAGTCTGGAGCTGACTGGGAAAAGGAGAATGAAGCCAGTGGATTAGAGCCGTATTAAATGGGATCCGTGTTCCCCGTTCTGTGAGGACAGAGCTGGGGAAGGCACGGGGAGCTGGGTGCCTGGGTGGGGGGAGGAGGCTCCTCTCCGTCGTGGTGACGTGGTGCTTCTGTTGATCAGGAGATGTGTGACTGAGTGGATGCCTTCAATGTCTCTTTGGTGCCCTTCTGCGTAACAGTTGCCAAAGTCCTTCTCTGGGTAACACCACCAAGAGGCTCCTCCTGTGCCAGGGGCTGGAAGGAAAGCAATGGCTAGTGAGGAGGGGAATGGGGGAATGTAGCATCCGAAGCTAACGCTAGTGGTTGGTCTAACCGTTCTCCGTCTCTCTCTGGCTTCTTCGTGGCTCACCCATACAGCGTTTTGCTATTAGTAAAAGAGCTGAAGCACTTCACTGATGGTGTAGTCTCTACAGAAGTACCTCGGGAGAGCCAAGACAGCGAGCATTGCCATTCTGAGTCAGTGTTTCAGGGCAAATATTTGTCCAAGTGCTGTGTTAGCATAGTATTTCTAATGTCAGGCCAAGGGCATAAATTCTGGTGCAGGAACCCAGGGCCATGAGTCACAGTGCTGTGTGTCAGAGCATTTGCTTTTGCCAATATCTGTGCAAGATACTGTGTCCAGGCTTTGGTAGCTGTAATGAGACTTGGCATTGAACAACAGTCCGTCGTCATTCTTTGCCTGGCTGTTCTGAAGCAGTAGCGTATTCCTGTTTTAACAAATAAAGTCATCTGTGGACGGGCTGGGGGCAGGGGAGCAGAGCTGTGCGCCGGTGGGCCTGTGGCTTGGGCGTGCAGGTTGTCCATCCAAGTCAGACTCTTCCGATTTTGGATGAGAAGCTAGAAAATCAGCCTTGCCAGTGCAGTGTGAAGAAAGGAAGTTTAATAGCTGCCAGAAGGCTTGCATAATCTGTATCACAGCCCTCCTCGTGGCTTTACCAACCCACTGATAAAATGAACAGCTTTGCGTGATAAAACTTCTTAGAGCAAAATTTTGTGCAAAGAGTTCGTGGGAATAGAGGTTTTGATCTCCATGCCTCTTTTGGCAGAGGAGTAGGACACGTTTCCTGAATCCTGAGATGCTGTTATTTTTTTCAGTGGCGTAATTGGCTGCCTTGTCTTAAAAGTCAAGGGAAGATGTTGCGTTCTTAGTATTTGGAAGTTGTGGGAGGTTTTACGGGGAGGGAGGGTTTGGGTTTTTCTTTTTTTAAAGAAACTGTCATGTTTGTTATGCACAGTCTTCCCAGAGAAGCACCTTTCAAACATCTTGACTCTTTGTCTCTTTCTCTCCCTGTCCTTCTTGCCCTGTTTAGGTCTGGATTGTTTTGTCTCCCGTCCTCCTTTCCCAAGCACGAGGACCCTCCTTCTGACGCCTGCGCTAACGGAGCTGCTGATGGCGGAGATGCTGTGCAGGGCGAGCTGGAGCCGCAGCCGCAGCCCACTGGTGAAAAGCCTCCCAAAGGAAGTGGTGATGAGCAAGTACCCCCCCTCCTGCCTCCCCCGCCGCCTGGCAGCCTTCCTCCTTACCCCCCCTACTTCGAGGGCGCTCCCTTTCCTCGTCCGCTGTGGCTACGGCACACCTACAACCAGTGGGTTCCTCAGCCACCGCCACGGACTATAAAGAGAACGAGGAGGCGTTTGTCACGGAATAGAGACCCGGGAAGGCTTATCATGAGCACTATCAGGCTTCGGCCAAGGCAGGTGCTCTGTGAGAAGTGTAAAAACACTCTGAACCCCGAGGATGCAAACACCGCTAGACAGAACGCTAAAACCAGGAGGAAGCTGAGCATTCAGGACAAAGAGCAGAAAAAGCACAGCGATTCTGACTACACGGAGAAAAGGAACAAAAGAGAAAAGAGAGAGGATGACAAACTTTCTGGGGAACTAGTACATCGAACACCAGTTATAAAAATATCCTACAGTACTCCACAAGGGAAAGGTGAAGTTGTAAAAATCCCTTCCCGGGTGCACGGCTCGGTCAAACCGTTCTGTCCAGAGCGAATACTGCAGAACGGAGGGGAGGACCAAGAGGAGACCAGAGACTCTGAACGGTGTCGAGAAACCAAATGTTTAATGGACAAGTCAGCAGGCAGCCAGCTTGCTTCCATTCCAAAACTGAAGCTGACGCGGCCGGTGCATTCCAGTGCGGATGTCCCACCCCCAAAGATACGGCTGAAGCCCCATCGTATTAATGATGGTCAGAGTGTTTCCATTTATAAGGCGGAACTTATTGACGAAATAAATGTCCTTCAGAACAGCAGGGAGTCCAATCCTGGCACGTTTTACAATGATGAATCCGCAGACAGAAGTTTAGCTGAGGTATCTTCAGGGAGTTCAGGTGAAGATGATGACTTTAAAAGATTTCCCCAAGGTAAAGATGGACATGATAACTTGACTTTCCTTATGAATTATCGTAAAAGAAAAGCAGATTCTTCTAGTTTGTCAGTGTGTAGTAATGACAGTCTAGACGAATCCAAGTCTTCTAGTTCAGAAGTAACATCACCAGAAATGTGTGACTTTTTGCCTGGTGATGATGCATCCGTCTCTTCATCTTCAAAAGATGAGCGTAAAATTGTGCCGCCACTAACAGTTAGACTGCATACCCAGAGTGTGTCCAAATGTGTCACAGAAGATGGAAGAACTGTTTCAGTGGGGGATATTGTTTGGGGTAAAATTCATGGTTTTCCGTGGTGGCCAGCACGTGTTCTTGACATAAACCTTAGCCAGAAGGAAAACGGGGAACCTTCGTGGCGAGAAGCTAAAGTATCGTGGTTTGGTTCTCCGACGACTTCGTTCTTATCTGTTTCAAAACTCTCTCCTTTCTCTGAATTTTTCAAACTGAGATTTAATCGCAAGAAGAAAGGGATGTATCGGAAAGCTATCACAGAAGCTGCAAAGGCAGTAGAGCATCTGACTCCAGAAATAAGAGATCTCTTAACACAGTTTGAGACATAACTTCGCCTCCAGTATCAGGTGAGTGCTTGCTGGACTAATGCTTCCCATGAGAAACCTCCGTGTGTTTTTTAATCTACATTCCACTGTTTGTTTGCATTTGTTTTTCCTTAAAAACTGAGATTGATAATTGTTAAACTTAAATGCCTGGCTGTTAGTTGGTGGTGGTCATTTCAGAGTTGATTAGAGCCGTTAGTTTGAAACCTTTGGTGGGGACCATGGGAACTGGAGCCCCTGCTTGCAGAGGGGAGTACAGAGCAGTTGACATCGTGAGGAAGCAAGCATCGCTTGTTCAGAGAGCTGATAAAGCTGTAGTCGTGTGTGAGCACCGTTTGCAGCTGGGATGTGGTGAGTACTGGGGATGCTTCATTTGCGTCAAAACTAATCCTGTGTGGCTGCAGGGCTAACAGCTCCTAGACTTTTAAGTTTCTTTGGGATGTCTCTTGGTTCAAAGAAGTGGAACTTTTCTTGGAGCTGAGATTATTTGTCATACCTAGGTCCTGGTGCCTGCCAGTTACCTGTGACCGTTGAGGGCCCTTGGGGGCCCTTTGCTGCCCGGCAGTTCCTCTGACCCTGCTGCTGTGCATTTCTTCCGAAGGCACTTTCTTTATGGCTCTTCAAAGTGGTGGTACCAAAAGCTGTCTCGAACTAGGGAACGGTATTTCAGCATTTCTCACAGCACTTCAGTTTTGGCTTGTGTCTAAACTGTTGGAGTGTTGCTGGGGATGGGCTGGATCATCAAATTAAATCATTTTGCGCTTCACCTGCAACCTCTGAGGACGTCAGGTGGGAGCTGACTCTCTGTAATTCCTCCACATTTTGCTTTTACTGGTTGCAAGCATGGAGGGGGATGGACTCCCTTTCTTACCAAAAAGTCAAAACTTTGCCCAGGATGAAAACTTGGTACCTAAAAATACAGGATGTGGTGTGACTGGGAACAGAAATACCGTCTGTAGACTCGTTTCACAACCTTCCAGTCGCCACTACCTAGACAAGAGCTCGTCTGTGATACTGTTAAGCAAGGGGAGGGATTAACTTTTTGTCTGAAAACCGTAACGAATCATTAGGAAGGGTTTTGCTGTCAAAGGTCTTGCTTTATATGCTGTGGTTCATTATGTTGTCCCCTAAGTTTTTCTGCTGTTTCTCATGCTAGGACTGTGTGTACACAAGCCGGTACTACTCCTGTTGTAGCCTGTTCTCTGTCTAAGCTGCTGTGATGTGGGGGGACTAGGATGGTCAGTGCTCACGTAATCCTGAGAGGGGAAAAGGGATTTTTTTTTTTTTAAATACCCTCTGTCATGGGACTTCACCACTTGCTTGAGTGTGATGAAGGATTTGCTTGAGTTATATTGTTCCATCCCAGCGAGCCCGGCTGGAGTAAGTAATCAGAGCGTGACATATTTATCCTGTGTGGTCAAGGTGTCTGGACGGCTGGACGCTCGAGTGAGTTAAAATGCGTAACTGCAGCAGCAGCAGTGTTTAAGCGTCATCCTTGATCTTGCCCCTTCAAATGCTACTTAACTCTGGCTAAAGACTTTATTATATGAAGAGTGTTTGGGTTGGACCCCAATTCCTATTAGCTAGATCTGGAGTATAAATAGACCTGATGCCCAGAATATGCTGTCCTCACCAATGAGAGAATTGTGGTCAAAATCCATGGCTCCTGTACAAACGGTGCTCTGTTTAAAGGAGCTTCATCCTTCTTCTGAGCTGTCTGCACTGTGCTTGCGTGTGCGGTTTGGGACAGCTTTAGCAGAACGGGTGTCATCACCGTTGCTGACCGCTGTCTCTGCTGTCGGGAGCTCCGGGTGGGCTGGTGTGCCACCTCTGGTGGCTACTGGGGAGGAGAGGGGGCAGGGTGAAGAAGCCCCCTGATGCTTCAGATCTGCCAGACTGGCCAGGCCAGTCAGTCCGTGGGGAACGGGAAGGTGTGTGGCCAAGAGGGGCTCAAAGTTAAACCTGAAAGTTAAAGTGAGAGGCTGTTTTCCCATTGCGCGTTAGCCCAAGGAAAAGGCTGCCCACCCTTACCAGTAGGACCACTGCAGATGTGATGTCAACAGTGAGGCTTGGCCACGAGATGTGGGGTGAAAGACCGTGGGGTGAGACCTGAAGAAGGAAAAGAAATGCTTGCTCTGGAGGAGACCTGGGCTGTTGCAGACACGGTGGGTATCTAAGCTATAGGTACAGAGCAGGTCTGTAAATGGGGGAAACACAGAAAATATTGAGGATGCTAAGACAAAAATGATGGGATGGCCTGGATTGGGCCAGAGCTTTCCTCCCCTTTGTACTCTTCAGCCATGCCCTCCATGTGTGTATGGGTATATAGGTACATTCAGCGCCTATCACCATTTCACGGGCCTCCGTCAGCTGGCTTCCAGAGGATGATTGCCTGCCGTGCATGTGTCTGAGGGGAGCTGCGAGCCAGCCTGCCTGTCTGGAGAGGGTATAGTAGCTGCATAAACAACTGCAGTTCCTCAAAACAGGGAAAGCAAAGCAAAACTTCCCGTGTTCCACATGTCACATTTGCTTAGATTCCCTACCAAACCAGCATGTCTAGCGTTTTGGTACATCACGTATAGAACAATGAATTATTTCGGAGACTTGCCCCATATCTAATTCTCTCCATTCAGGAGGATTGAATTTTACTGCTTTCCTTGAATTTTCCTAAGGTGGAACTGAAAGATTTCCATCGGTTGCTCATCGACTGTTCTTTCCTGAAGGGCATAATTCAGTTTACACTGATGTTTGCAATTCCCGAGTCCTAGGAGCACAGTGACATCTGAGCTGCAGTTAAATGTCTGAAAGCTCTGAGGGCTTCTCAAGGCAGTACAGCTTTCTGTCTGTCAAAGCGGTTTCTCAGAGCAGGCATCTGACTGGTAATATTGCACGCTGCCGCTGTCAAACCCGCCCTGCTGTGACTTCCCCGGCAGCTGCAGGAGGGCTTGTTACCATCAGCGCAGAACAGGAGCGGGGGTCCGGGAGCTGCCTTCAGCAGCAGCGCTGGCTGACGCTGCTCATGCTACTCCTGGGCGCGGCAGAAGTTTGTGGTTTTTGATGCTTTTTGTTGTGAAATGTTGTCTTCTGGCATGTGACGCTGTTCTGCAAAGCATGGAGGGCAATTACTGGAAAAATTTACAAACAATTCAGGTAATTTGTGACTGTGTATCAAACAGGAAGCAATTGCAGTTTTCTAAAAAACCTGATTTGGGTTGGAAAAGCTGCTATGAGCATTTTATGCTTTTATTATTCTGTCCTTACACTTTTTTTTGCAAAGAAAATGCTTTGTTAAAAGTGTTCTGTCATTAAAAGGTGTCTGTCATTAACTGACTAGTAGAACAAGGTTTCTGGGGAAACAACCGGCAGACTAGCGACCTGTAGAAGTCAGATTTGCAAGACCCTTGGTTTAGAGTCGTGCCAGGAGAAAAATGCCCGCTCAGCATCTTCTCGTGCGGCTTTGTAGCTTCTGCTTGTGTGTCACGTACAGAGAGCCGCTGTGCGCGCTGCCCGTGCCGCAGAGATGCCTGCGCTGTGGCTGGGCGCGTGGCGGGTTATTCTTAGCTGGTTTAAAGCCCCAGATACCGGCTCGCCCCTGCTTGTTGGGCTTTTATAACCGCGCGCCTCTGCTAGCAAAAAGTGTCTGTGGCCAGACCCGAGGCTCTGGTAGCGCTAGGACAGCGGACGGCGTTACTTTCCCATGGAGCCTGACCTGCTGCTGTGCCGGGCCCCCGCGCCGTGTCGGCAGCCCTGTCCCGCAGGGTGGGAGCCAGGATGCGGCCCGATCCCCTGCCGTGACTGCCCCTAGCCCAGAGCAATGGATGTTCGCCTTTCTCATACGGAAAGCCTGTCTGTGGGCTGGGAAGTCGGAGCAAGGCCGCGGCCCAGCTGCTCTTGGCAAGGCCTGTGCTTCACAGCACTGCTTCCTTCTGCAGCTGTGGGATGCCTCAGGCAACGCTAGCTGGGGTTCTGCACTTGTTTGCTTCAGCACTCCAACCTTGACTCTTTTCTTGGGAATAAGAAAGTCTCCTGTGCTTTTGGATTTCACTTTCTGTTCGTTTCCATGATAACATCATATTTAAAGTTGCAGCTGCATAAAAGTCAAGTTCCTTAAGACAAGCCACTGCTCTTCTGTTGTCTCTCGCAGTGAGGAGCACCCCAGCTCGTTCCTGGTTTTGAAACAAAGAGGTTTGCTGGCACAGCCAGGGCATTGCGTTCAGCTGCCAGAGAGATGTGGTCAACGGGTGTGCGATGCAGCGTGCTGAGCACGCTCCTGGTCCGGCGGGGAGCCCCTGCGCGTGGCAGGGACGGACCCTTGGGGAATGGTGTCACACCCGTGGCGGTGGGGACGAGCAGCGGATGGGGCCGCAGCTCCAGCTCTCCCACGGGCTGGGGCGCAGGAGGGAAGGAGACTTGTGTTTCCTGTCCCTGCTCCAGGAACACATCGCGTGGTGGGATGAGGGGCTTTCCAAGGAGCGCACGTTGCTCTGGCCCCAGTACGTGGTGAGAGTGTTGGTCCATGCGGGTACGGGGCGCTCGGCAGGCCGAGCAGATCCTGCAGTGCCGTGAGGCTGGGTCTCTCTTTCTGCTCTGTCAGCCTCCTGCACGGCTCCTCAGACAGATCTCCCCCCCTGCCCACAGCCCTTCCATGCAGTAAAACTTTTTATGGAAACTGCTTGTAGATTTTCATATACATCTCTGCATGAAACAGGTTTACAGTCTGTACATTCATTCGCTTGTTCAGTCTGGAAAATCCTTTATTCTTCCTCCCTCTCTTTATCCCCTCTACCCCCAAGCTGTGGAACCATTAAACTTGAAAATACTGGCTTTTTAAGGTCTTAATTTTACTGCCATTAGCTTAATAGACCCTCTGCATCCGTACATTTAGCCATTCATCACAAAAAGCACACTGCCACTATGTACAGCAGAAGCAGAGCTCATTGCACACTTGCTATATATAGTAAGCCTAATGTAAAATTTGGAACACTGGGTTATGACTTCACCTTCAAAGATGTTCAGGGCTTTGCATGTGCATGTAGCCAGTACTGCTTGCCAGCAGTTTATGAAGCAGCATAAATCACTCTTTTTTTTTTTTTTTTTTTATCTTTTACCTCTTCTCTTCGGCTCTACCAGTGGCACAAAAAGGTTATATAACCTTATATAAAGTTGTGGTGGCGATTGCTGTGATAGCTACATTTTTAAAAGCACGGGCCTGGTCACTTGAAATATTTCAGCCCAGAAGATGAAAGCTTGGGATTTTTCTTGGCCTGGTTTCTAGATGGTTCAGTTAACTAAAAGCAAGCATCCACCTTAATTACTATTTCTCAGTCTCCCTCCAAAGAGCCTGGAGTCAGCGTCTCTGCACGCTGACACAAAGTAGGAGAACAAGTCTGAAACAGACTGCATGGCATGCCTGTGTGCCCCAGCACGGGATGTCTGGAGCTGCACGTCTGGTAGCATCCTGCCGGTTTGCCTGTTCCCAAAACTGCGCGTTTGGCTGGTGACCCCCGCGGCTGCCTTTGGAGACCTCTAGATCCGTGCTGTTTCTCCCTGTTTGTGCCATCTGCTGCCCCCCTTTCCCCCCTCTCTCAGCTCCCAGGCGTATTTTTTGGAAATGCCAGCAGGCCATACATTGTGCTATTTCTAACCGCACACGAGCCGTGCAGATGCCCAAGAGTGCGATCTGCTTACGTGAGCTGTAACTTCAGCTGCCGAAGGAGATTTGTACCAACCGAAGGGCTTAACAGCTCCCGTGGAAGCCAGCGAGCTGCTCTCTGGGCTGAGGGTCTCCAAGCCCCGTCTGAAGCTCTGGGCACCTGCTAGGTGTGCTGGCTGAGCGTGCCCGCGGTGAGCAGGGGGGCCGGCGTCCCTCTGTGGTGGCGCTGGCCTGCTGTGCGCTTGGCGCTGGTCGGGGCTGTGCAGGAGCAGGGGCTGTGCCGGGGGCTTTCAGTGGAGAGCGTGGGAGGCCAGGCTCCGCAGAGCGGTGGGAGAGGTGGGCTGCGTCTGCGTGGTGAGGAGAGGTGTCTGGACAGAGAGCCAGGAAACTTGTTTCTTTGAGAACTTCTACAAATAATGTAAAACCAAAATTTATGTAGCTTCTCCTGGATTGTATTTATTGACTCATTTTATTTATAAACTCAGATGGAGGTGTATAAAGCTGGGGCTACAGTTCCCCGTTTCCCAGCGAGCACTGGACAGGACCTCAGGTGGGGGCAGGACCTCAGGTGGAGGGGTGGCTGACGTTTGGGGTGAGCAGCGCTGGTCAGCTGAGGGGAGAGCCCTTGCGAGGGGGGTCCTGCCTCTCTGGGTAAGGCTTGGTGGTTCCTCCTCCTCCTGTTGCAGGTAAGCAGGTATTTGCACACTACTGAGCACCTCCACGCTGCGCAAACAGCAAGGCTGCTTTGGGCCTTGGGCGTAGGGGATTTTTGGAAACCTGGGGCTAGCTGTGTAAAGAAGGGTGCTTGTTACTCTGGAATGAACCAGGTCTTCACGCAGTGGCCGTGCGTTGTTAAGGGCACGTGCAGCCGCTTGGCTCATGAGGCCTGGTGACACAACAAGGTGACAGATATTTCCCATTTCAGTACTTGGGTGTGAAAGGTAGGGCTTTGAACCCAAAAATTGATGTGAAGACTCTTAAATGTTGGAAAAGTTGTAAACTCTTGTTTTTCAGCCTTGGTATGTGTTTTGTTTCTTCGTGAGTACCAATCACTGGCACTGGGATCAAGGTGAATGGGAGTGTGTGGGCTAAGCGACAAACTCTAGCTTCTGCCCAGTAGAAGACTTAAGGAAGCTGCCTGCCTGTATCCTGCAAACTGGACAAGGATGAGCTGGTGCCTGGTTATTTATTTATTTCTTTTAATCTGCTTATTGCATCTATTTTGCACTCTGTATGTACCTTCACGGCATATGTGGGTTTTGCTCTGGGATTATGCTCTGGGATTATGCTCATCTGAAATAGGCTTCTCCTCTCTGGCAATGATGATGGACATGGGGCTTAATGCCTCAGCTTCTGGAGTGCTTGTGCTCTTCATACCTACAGTCCCAGAGATCTGCACCCCAGATCTCTGTCTCTTCCATCAGCTGGGAAGTGCACTCTCCTGGAGCAGGAGCAGCCTGGGACCCTGCTTTATGCACCAGCTGGGACGTCTGAGGTGTGAGGGCAAGGGCTGTCTCGCACCCGTCCCAAGGCCTCCGGTCCCTGCAGACGCAGCGTGGAGTGAAGGTCCACGTGTGGCTCCTCCGCGCGTGCGGGCAAACGTGACTCATCCCGCCAGAGCAGGAGGGTCACAGAGGCTCTCCAGCATCTTGTGCCTGAGCCTACCCACATGAGCTCCGTCAGCTGCCCTGCGTTAGGCGTGTAATCATCTCTTCGTCGCTGGCTATGTGTGTCTCTGGAAGGGAGGAGCAGGGCATTTTGTTTAGTGAAGGCTTTTTCTCATTAAGTTGATTAATTTCTTGAGGAGTGAATGCTTTTAACTGATGTACCAGATCCTGTTTAATCTGTGTTAGAGTCTGGCTATTGTAGGATCAGACAGACTTGTTTTCTTTATAAAGCCATGTTTCCTGTGTTCTCTCTGCAGATGAAGAAATGAATTGTAGCAAAATTACTAGTTTGACTTCCCTTCTGAATGATGACTTGCTCTATTTTGATTCAAACCAATAATTTGAGCTTTTTCCTCATGCAGAAAGCAACCTTTCTAAAAGCAGAAAACCCTCGAACCACACACAGGATTTTTCATAGAGTTGCTCAGATGATAGGGTTTAATATTGGAGGACGTAGCTGCCAGCCTGTAAGTCAGCTGGATCCTGATGCTGTGGGAGTTGGAGACCGTTCCAGAACGCCGTCCGGCAGGTCAGGGACGGGGGTCCTGGCTGCCCTCCAGTGACCCCCAGCGGCCCCAGCCCTTCTCCCGCAAGGAGGAAAGGATGGGGAGGAAGGACTTTGCCAGCCTGCTGCCAGCAGCAGCCCCTCTGCCCTTCCCCTCGCCTTCTGCTGGCGACTCCGGCCGCTGGGCAGGTACTGTCTTTAGGAACAAAGCCCTGCGGGAGCCGCTCAGCTGCCTGACAGAGGTCCTCTGGGTTCCCTGGCCCTGCTCCTCAGGGCTGCGGGAAGGTAGGATCACTTGATGTCCTGAGCTTGAGCCAGGGACTGGTTGTAATGCCTGCCCTTCCCCCAAGGGGAGACGTCTGGAGGAAGACTGATTTGGTGATGCTCAATTACAGCCTGCTGTTAATTGCATTACCATTAGAAAATATTCCTCAAAATAAGCTGCTTGGGTGGAGAAGATGAGCAGGGTTCTTGCTGCTGTCGCTTCCCAAGCTGCCAGGGTGCACAGGGTGGTCAGGGCTTGTGCCACTCGCAGGGCTGTGGCTGGAGAGGGTTTCAGTGCCGCAGTGCTCCAGGAGTTTCCAGAGGAACCGTTGGAAGGAGATGGGCTCCTGACTCCAGCTCCAGCACGCATGCGTGTGTCTCCATCTTGCCCTGTTGCTCGTCTGTGAGGGACTGCTGGTGGCGGCAGCACAGCCCTGGGTGCCCAGCAGCACGCCGGTCCACGCAGGAGCCCTTCGGTGCGGCACCTGGCCCCTGGTACCCTCGCAGCGGCAAAAGGCACGGCGCCCGGGGCGCTCCCTGTGCCGTGGAGCGGGTGCTAGGGGTGCCCCGCGCTGGTCTCACCCGAGGGGTCAAGGCGTGAGCACCCCGAGCGGGGCGCTGGGGGGAGCAGGGTCCCCACGCATCAGCGTGCTCGGGATGCACTGATCTCAGAAGATAATTCGGCTTTCTGCACTCTGCTGCAGCTGTGAGATCTGAATTTGTGAATGGCTTTATTTGATCCAAAACTTCCATTTTTTTGTTATGAATAAGCACTTGGCTTCAGGAGAGCTTTCTTGGCTTTCCTTTCGCCGCGCAGCTTAGCACAGGCTGCGAGATCGTGCTGCTGTCCTGAGTCAGTCAGCGTGTTACGTGTTCATCACTCATACGTGTGTCAGGGCCACAGCAGCGGCCTGAATGCACTGCTTAAGCTGCTGCCTCACGTCGAGGATTTTTTTTTAACAGAAATCTCTGAAGTTTTCCGGTGATGAAGCGAGAGCATATGAGTGACTGTCGCTGCGTTGCTCCCCTTGGACACGCGTTGAAAACCCCTGGTCTGCTCAGGAGGTTGCCCAAAGCGACAGCGAGCCCTCACAGGGGACAGCTGTTGCGCCCTTGCCGGGCTGGGAGCGGAGCTCGGTGTGTCCAGGCCAGGGATGAGCGCCTGCCCGCGGGCACACGCGCTGAGCCGGGTGGCGAGGTTTCGACATTCCAAGACGTGGAGCCTCAGCTGTTTTAAAGCAGTTTGCCATTTTGCCCGTAGCACCGAGCTGCTGCTCCCAGAGCAGAGAATCCTCAGTCTTTTCCCCCAGGTAATCTCAGCGGGCGGCTGCAGTCTGGCCCCGGCCCTGCGAAGGGGCAGCATCTGCCCTTGCACAGGCAGAAGCCTTCACTGGGAGGCTGTTTGGCGTCATGCTTCTGTTGTGATGCTTCCTTCCTCCTAGTGTGGAAATCGCAAAAAATAGCACTGGCCTGAGGGCTTGCTGTTCCTCCGCAACAAGGAAAGGCATCTTTTCCTGTTTAGACCAAACATTGTCCGTCTGTAACCTGTCTCTAAAGGGTCAGCTTTTTGCAAAAAACATTTGAGGGCTATTCTGCCCAGTCCATGGAGCTCACTAAGGCTTTGGGAGGTGTCAGGTAATGAGCCTGCAAGTGAGTTTGTTGCGTGCTGTTGAAAATCTCACAGTTCCTCAGAAGGAAAATAAATAGATTCCCTGCAAGATTAAGTATAAATTTATACTCTGTTGACAACAGGCAATAGAGCCTTGTTGTGAGACATCGCAGTTTCTTAGGAGCAGGATGATTCTGCTGCGTACTGGAGTTCATCAGACCTGATTGCAGATTGCAGTCCTTCTCTGGAATGCAGGTTCGGGGCAGATGTTCACAGCATATTGAATCAGCTCTCTGGAGTCTCAGTTGTGTGGGCAATACTGAAGATCCTTCTGGATGCTGAGTCTGGGCAAATCAGCATCGCTTTTGGGTTGATGCCCGCAGAGGAGGTGCCGCTGCCTTTTAGCAGCGTTGGAAATGTGATCATCTTCCTGTGTTTGGTGTGGCGTTCTTGGTTTATTGTGCTCTGTATTTGTAAGTGACAAACCTCAGCTGCGAGGGGTTTTTAAAGGTCTTTGATCTTTTGCTTCATAGCACTGATCCTGTGTGTCAGGAGCACGGATTTGAGGCTGTGTGTCCGGTGGTTCTGACTCGGCTGTTAGCTGATTTGGCACGGACGTGTGCTGGGGCTGGCCAGGCCTCTGAGCCGGCTCAGACCGAATTGCATTGCAGTGTGGTGCAGTGGTGCTTTTGCAGTTGAAAAGTGTAAGCGCAGATGTCCAGGCCATTTTTTCATTCATTTCTGTATCACTGAGTTGTTTTACCTGTCTTCTGTGTTTTTTCACTTGATCTTGGAGACAGATGGATCCTCCCTTTGACCTCTTTCAAGGCTCCCGCCCCATAGCCTGACTTACAGGGGCAGTGTGAGTACCTCTTGCATGCGGGGGTACAGGTCAGGACTTCTCTCTTTTCCAGTATTTGGTTTTGACAGGCACATCCCTCTCCAGCAGATGCAGCTTCTCAAGCCTGCCGTCTGCCCTTGGGCTTAGTGGCTGGTTTCTGGTGAGAAGGCCAGACGAGAGCAGCGTAACACAACAGGCATGGGTAGCATCGCTACCTTTCGGCAGCTGTGATTTGGAGTGCCTGGCTTTGCACTTCTGAATTCAGAAAAAGCACCTTGCGTGCGCTTACTGCCTGAAGGCTGGTTGTCGTGGTCTGGTGCGCTCAGCTACAGCCAGCTTTGGGTGGCTGCGTAGGAGGAGAGCAGCGCGTGGTCCTTCACAAGACGCCGGCTGTCCCCGGGGGTCCGCAGCCCTACCATGGCACCAATTTGCTTCTGCAGCCTGAAGCGAGCAGCGGTCCGGGGTGGGAAGGGGAACCTGTGGTGGGTGGGCTCCAAAGGGAAGGGTGGATCTCCTGGCTCTGGAGGCTGAGAGAGAAGGTGGCGTGGCCGCTCTGCCTCTTTGTTAATATGCGACTCAGGCACTGCAGCAGCAGTCGATGTCTTGAGCAGTTGCAGGTACTTAGAAAAGCTTCTGTACGGCTTGCTCTCAAGGGGAAAATAATCCTATTTTATAGGTTGTGTTTGAAAAGTGGAGGCAGATGTTCTTCACGTGGCGTGCTCTGTGGGGACTCGTGGCAGATTAACCTACAGTAACCCACCCCGAACGGGGACTTAAAAGTCTTCAAGCCAGAGACTGAAGATTTATTATCGTCACTGAAATTCATATCATGTCTGTCTTGGAGAAAATTCCTGCTCTTACTTTGGGTTTGTTAACTTGACAAGTTTCTTCCAAAGCTGTAGCTGCTGCTGGATTTCCCTGCCGAGCCAGCTGGGAGCAGAATTCCTGGCTATATTTAGAGGAAGCCCGGAGCGTGCGCCTCGCCGCTAATGCCGGTTCGTTCCGTGCTGCCTGCAGTAACCTCTCCCTCTTTCACTTTCTTCAAGGTAACAGAAGATAAGAGCACAGCTGTTCTCCTAGAGGGTCACGAAGTCTGTAAACATCCTGACATGCTCCCCAGGAGAATCTGGAGGTTGCCGTGCGCTTGGCAGGAGGACGAGCTTCCTTGTCAGATTGCACTGCTTTTCATCTGGGACAGGTGACAGGCACCGGGACTTGGAGTTAGGTGGCTCTTCTGGTGTGAGGCTGGCAGGAGAGTCTTAAGGATATCTTACCCTAGAACGGGAACTGGAAAAATCATACGGCAATGAACTAGGAGAACAGCAAAAACACAACTGGGAATGTATTTATTACTTAAAAGTTAGCTATTCTTGATAAAATCCCAAAAATTATTGCTGCTGCTTATTTTACTTACAGATTTCACACACTTGTTAATTTTAAAGCTACCAAACTTTTACTCAATCCTGTACTCTGAGGTATGTAATTGGAGCAGGACATGCAATAGAATGAAATCATTGTAGTGTCTTAAGTACAATGGACTCACTTTTGTGTCTATTAAAACTTGGAAAATGTGCAACACATAACTATGTGGCTGTCCTTGCATGTGTTAAAGCTTTTTCGTGTCGTTTACTGCAGAGCTGAGAGGATCAGCGTTTTCAGGTACGTGAATAAGCAGCCACCTGGTAACTTGGCGGGGTCTGTGTCCTAACCACATACTTTCCTAAGTCGCCTGCAACAGCAGGCAGCACTGCCTTGGCTGGCTCGCGCTGCTGCGTAGAGGTGAGTGGTCAGCACAGTGGCTCCAGCGGGAGAGTGAACTCACATCTCGAACTCACTCACTCATCTAGCCAATGAGTGTAATTGTAATTGAGGCCTCGTGAACACGTGCTGTTGGTTAGGAAGGATCTTCATCCTTACACGTGCCCAGAAACGATGAGCAGTCTTTTAAAAACAGAAATCAAACAGCCTGCAGCTTTTGTATCAAATTGAGAGTACAAATGGTTGACAAACTAAAGTGACTGTGGACAAGCTTTTGAAACTGTATTAGTAAATTTTATTTGTTTTGCATTAGTCTGGCTTTCCCGTGGATTCCCTCAGTCTGGAAACATTAATTTGTGGTAATTGCTGCTTCTGATGCTGGAGAGAGCAGTTCAGAGTTGTCCCTGCTAGGTAAAATGTTGTCTGCATGTGTACGACAGCCTTTGAGCTAAGGCTCATTGCTCAGATTCTGCTTCCTGTTTGTTCTTAATCTGCTGCAGCAGGCGCTGTGATGAACTATTGTCGAATTAGAAGAACGAGTGGATCGGAAAACGTACGAGCTCGTGTTTTCCTGGTTCATGCTCGTTCATACTGTGGTCTTTTGAATGTCAGCAAGAGAGGTCAGAGCTTCCCTTTTCAGTTTAACAACAACAGAGTTTAACAAGAAGAGTTCAACACCAAAAAAAGTCCTTCTGCTGAGTCGCAATGGGAGCGTACAATGATTTAAATACGTTTCCCTTAAAACAGTTGGAAGACTGTGGTACGAAACATGCCGACTGAAATGCAGAGCTGAAACAGGACATCTGGCTCCCAAGGCCCATTTTGGCCACCTCTGCAAATAAGTCAATAAGCTTCCTGTTTTCCAAAAATAAGTGTAAAAAGGACAGCAGTATGCAGCGGAGGAACGTGTTCTGCACCTTGTGTAAAGCCTTTGTGAAGCAGCTGTTTACCTGGGCATCCGCTGTGCCCATCTCCAGAGCAGACTGCTTGGCTGGCAGAGGTGCTCTTGCGCAGTGAGTGCTCCCAGTCACGGAGAAAACAGTTCTGCCTTTCTCAGCCCCTGTCTGTCTGTCTTCAGGAGTTTCTTTGTGGGTTCTTTTTCTAGCACCTTCTCGAGCTAGGCCTAGGGTGAGCTGATGGCTATGTGAGGTAGGTTTTGTCTTTTCTGCTCACACAGTTCTTTATTGTACAAAATCCCTGCCAAAAAGTGTTGCAAAGCATTACAGCGGTTAGCTGAAGGGAGTTACAAGCAGCCTTCTGTTCATTTAAAAAATTAAAAAAAAAAAGGCAAACCAAAAATAACCCACTCCCTCACACTCTCAGGAAAAGCACTTGTCTACTCCCGTCTCTAGGGAAGGGCTGCTCCTGCCTGCGCGTGGAAAGGCTGCTCCGTGTTGAAGGAGATGCCAAGAACAACAGGTGAGTCCTGGCCGCTCTCCTGAGAAGGCTAGCAGATGTCACTCGAGGCCCGGGAACAGGCAGAAACGTTCTTAAGACCAGGCGTTCGGTCTCTGCTGGGTGTGAGAGAGAATTACGGTGCCTCACACCTGGGGCCACTGTCTGTAGGCTGGGGACACGAAACGGATTGAGAAGGTAAGCTCGAGTCCTCTACCGCTGGAGGTGGGCCGCAGGATGGAGGTGTTTAAGAGGGGATGTCCGAGAGTGTTTTCCCATGGTGGTCTGGCTCTGCAGTGAGACCCCTGGTGCACATAAATGTGTTCTGCCAGATGTTTAACTGTGCAGAGGAAGCCTGTCTGCCTTCTGCTTCTGCCTGGACAGTCACTGTCATCTCCTCCCCTCGGGGCAGCGGTTGTGCTCCTCGGTGCTGATGGAGGAGTGCCTGGTGTCCCTGCAAGAAACCTTCCTGGTCTTCCCTTGCAGCTTGCTGTGTCCTGCTGGTCCCCTGTCAGCAAGGGCGCAGCTCCTGCTCCGCTTGCACCTGGACGTGTGACATTCCCGACGTGCCCAGGCCCTTTCGGAAGCAAGCAGTGGGCTTTGACTGTCCGAGACACCTTGCCGATGCAGAGAAGGGCGAAATGTCTGTTAGCCCTCGCTGGTCCTGTGTCAGCAGTGGGGAGGTCAGCACGGGTTTGCTGCCATTTTCTGACAGCTTAAAGAACGAAGCAGATGAGTGAAATTTAAGCGCTGCAGGTGAGTCACCGGATTTTTGCTGCTTTACTAAGAACTGCTACAGGGAGTTTCAGTAAAAACATGATAACAGAGAAAATAGTGCTCAGGAGGTGTGCGAGTGGATGGGACACTGGTGTCCTTCTCTGAATCAGTGGCTCAGTGCCAGAGGGGCGTTTGAACACCAGCCCGAAACCGTATCCCAGCAAAAAGCACAACTTTGGAGCTGTGGACAGGAGCTGAAGCAGCTGGCTCGCTTCACCTCACCTCAGTGAAAAGATGACTCTTCGGTTTTGGCAAGGCTTAAAGCAAAAATCTTGTAGCAAATTGCTTTTTTTGCCTCGACCATTATGCAGATAAATGAAAATAATATCTCGGCAAATGCAGAAGCATAAACCAAGAGCAGACTGATGTTTAATTTCTTAACTGATTTTAAAAAGCTAATGTAGAAGTTTCTAAATGTCATTTTTAATAATGTGCAGTTTGAGTGGCTTTCCTTCCGTTGGAGGAAAAACTCCATTGGGTTAAAACCCAAATGGCAATGCTGAGGAGTAGTAAGTGGCCTTTAGTATTCTCTGTTCCTGGTTCTGTGCTACCTGTGGAAAGTCGTTAACAGATTGCTTTGTGCTGTGAAATTCCACTTCTTGTTCAGTTTCTAAGGTTTCCCTCCTGATACTTTTAAAACTTGTGTGTGGCTTTAGGAAACCTCTTTCAGTCCATTTCAATTTTTGTTACACTGAAGGCTTATTATAGTCCCCGCTGCTCCGCAGTGTGGTTTTGGAGGTTTGCTACTGAACACTACTGCTGCGCTTCGGCTCCCACAGCTGATTTCCTAAATGCAAGCCCTGCAGAATCTGAGGATGGTTTTCAGTGGGGGTTTTTCAGTATTTCATTCTGCCATTATTCAATCCAATACTAAACCTATCAGTATTTTCTGTAATAAGGCATTTTGTGAATTTTCTGAATGTACAGATTGAATTTTGGGTGCATAATCCACGTTCCTTTTACTCAGCCCGTGTCCAATGTGCCCTGAGCAGGCTTTTGGTCCAACAGCCCCCTGGGTGCCCCGCCATCCCGAGGGGGAAGCAGCGTTTTCTGCAGCTGCAGCGTGAGTCTGGTTATTTCTCTTCAGAAACACCATTTCTCACCAAATTGGTGTATCCTATCTTTCCTGACTGACTACATTTATTAAGGGAACTGGCTGCGTAGGTGGCCTAACTTAACAGGTTCTGTTGCTCCGTGGGCGGTCGGCTGCCTCAGAAGGGCTGCCGGTGAGGGCTGGTGACAGCGCTGCCCTGCCCATTTGGGAAGCCAGGCCCAGTTTAGAAAGTGGTGGTTTCCCTCGGGGCCGGCACCGGGGAGCGGATGAGCAGGGAGCCGCGATCTGCCCCGACTGGTGCGCCTAATTACCTTGGTCTGCACCAGTTCCTTTGGTTGTACAGCTGTGTGGTGGGGCTGGTGCCCTGCGGTGGGTGCCCCTGCACCTGGCAGCCTGCGAGGAGTGACTTAGGCGAGGGTGACCCGGCCGCTCCGGAGCGGCAGTGCTGCCCCAGGGGCAGGTCCCTTGCAGGCTGGGGTAGCTCAGGGGAAGGGCATTTTGCTGAGCTAGTGTTGGAATTGCAGCACGTAGCGATGCACTATTGAAATAACCTTTTGTTCTGCAGTAGTAAAGCCATCCGAGTGACTTGCAGAGTGACAAACCAGAAGGTTTTGATTCCATCAGGGATCCTAAGGCGTAGATGGCATTTTTACTGCTGGCTTTATTGTGGCGCATAGTTTGCGTACTGCCTATTTCACGCTGATAAGGGCTGGCGGAGCCGCTCGAGCTGTGGTACCAGCTGCCCTGGCCGCAGCTCCAGCAGAACGGCTTCTGCCTGCGCCGGGCATCGGGGAGGATGGCTCCCGTGGGGCTGTGCCATGCCGGCTGATGGCGGGAGCGGGGCCGCGTCCACTCTGTTTTCCACTCTTCCCAGGTGCGGGGGAAGCAGACTCGCCTCGGGACCCTTGCTCTGCAGGTCCTGCCACCCTCGCTGTGACCCCGTGTGAACACAAGCCCTGCTGAGCACTCGTGCCGGTGCTGGTGACAGCAGGGGTAAAGGCGAATAGCCAGGGACGGTGGTGGTGAAACATCGCAGCACCTGCTTCTGTCTCAGTAACGTCTGTGGTGTGTTCCTTCAGCTTCTCCTTCTGTCTCCTTTCCAGTTTCCCACTTTTCTGTGCTCCGTTCAGGTACTTCCCAGATGTCATCCTGCTGCACAGGGCTTTTGGGCCGGAGCGGGCAGGGAATGCCAAGCTCTGCTGAGGGCCTGGGCGAGCGGCTCCCAGCGCCCTGACACCCCTCCTCTCGCCCACCGAGGTGCCTGTAGCCCAGGAAGTCCCTGTACCTCCCTAAAATGCCTTGTAGAGCAGAACAGCCTTGAAAATTAAGAAAAACTGGGCTTTGGAGGAGGGGGCTCTGGTTCCCCAGCCGTGCAGGCAGCGCTGCGGCGTGGGCCGGGCTCTGGCTGCACAGCAGTACCTGCAGGAGAAATTCATGCTAGCCTTCGCTTCGTAGGGTCGGCTTTGCAGTTTCTCAAGCTTTTCCGTGGGCCTGAAGTAAACGTTTCTCATTGACTTTGTGAAGTTTCAACTTTCTTCCTGACCTAGTGTAGAATAGGGGAAAAGGCATCTTAAAGTGAACGGGATGAAAATCCATTTCCCAAACAACTCTGCCTTTGTCATTTGTGGTGGGCCCACGAGACCCCCTCAGAGAGACCCGCTCCTTTGGGTCATCCCAGAAAACCAGAGTCCATCAAAGCTGCTCTGGTCAGGCGCAGCGGGCCGGCAGCAGCACCATTTGTCACTGGTAACGCACTTCAGTCGCTGTCGGCACCAGGCGGGTTTTCGTGGGGTTTTCAGTCACTCGCTGTGGGAAGAGCTGTCCTCACAGCCAACGGGCTGGATTTCAGCAACAGTCACGTTCTATGCTGCTCTGTCCTGGCTGGGCTGCAGCCTTACCACAGCAACCCTTCCTGGGGCCACAGTGTCCCTTACTAGGCGGGAGACACGGGGCGTTGAACTTTTAAAGATGAAAGTGGCTTTATGCTGGCAAAAGAAACATCTGCTATTTTGGTATGCAGTCATTTTCGTACTGTACTAGATCTTGAGATGATTACTGCTAGCTACTTTTCATTACTGCTTGCAGCAGAGGACTTTGAAGCAGCTTTGATGTGTTTTTTTTTCTGTGTCTAGGGATCAATGGCTCCACAGTGAGACCAGGGAGGGACCCCAGGCATCGGTAGCTGAGCGGGGCCTGAGGTACCCCCGCCTGCCCCATCCCTCGGCAGGGACCCCCGAGGCCAGGGCGCCCTGTGCATCCCTCCCGCTGCCACCACTCCTCACATCCCAGCGTGTCCAGGTGGGGAGGCCATGTCCAATAGCTGCTGCGAGCACCGGAGCAGCCCAGCTCTTGCTCAGTGTCACTCGCAGTTTCTGTGCTTCCAGCCTGAGCTCCGGTTTGCACAGGAGGGACCAGCCTGAGCGCAGGCACTGGGGGTTGTCCGAGCTGACGGGCATCCCAGAGGATTAGACAGGGCCGCCGGGCTCTCCGGTGGTGCTCCAGCAAGCCTAATGAAAAGGGAAGCATGCTTTAATCCAATCAGACGTGTGTCTTGTACAGAAAATATTTTCTTTCCCCTAAACTCAATTTTTTTTTTTTGAAGTGCGTTTTATAAAACAGAAAGTTGGGCAAGTTGTTTTTAAAACTAATTTCTCAGGAAAAACACATGAATTGTAAGCCGGATTTCATTAGACACCAAAACCTGAAGCATTTGGCTTTGATAACCACAGCCTAGTGTGGCTCCAAACAGAATGCAGCTGAAACAGAGAACCTTAAGCGCAGCTGAACTGAACGTGGAGCAAACCCCCCGCTGGGCTCGGGGGAGGGAGAGGAGGGGTTTGGTTTTCTTGGTTGAAAGTCCTGGATGCTGGTGTCGCGCTACAGGTGTGTGAGGATGAAGCGCTGGCCCTGAGGGGCGCAGGGGGTCGGGACGTGGAGGAGGCGCGGGGCCCTGCTGTGCTGGGGGCTGGCGCTGATCCCCCTGTGCCGGGCTGCGGGCAGCGGGTTTCCCGTGGCCCAGCCTTGAGTGGGGAAATGGTTTGGGGCCAGATCCCCTGAAACGGAGTATCTTCCCCGCAGGCTGGTGCTGGGACCACACGGGACCTGGGTCCGGAGCCCGTGTGTTCTCTGGGGCTGAAGTTTGGTCTTGGTTTGTGTCCTATTACTGCCGTGGGGGTGGGGATCCTTTGTGCTCCGAGTCTGTTTATGACTTTCCTCCGCCCCGTCATTTCGCTCAACAACGTTGTTTGCAGGAGCCTGTGATGATTCGGCATGGCTTTAATTTGCTGATGGGTGTGAGCTAATGAGTGGTTGGAAATCAGGCTTTGCTGGCTGGTGCGTCGTCGCTGCGTGCTCCTGCTCGGCCGAACCCTCTCCCGTCGGCACGGCGGCTGTGCCGCGGGAAGTCCCGCACCCCATCCTGCGCTGTTGCAAGTGATCGGCCTGCAGTTAGTACAAGGGCATCATAAGCACAAATATCTGTATCAGTGAGTTTAAATAAGAATCCTTGTGTTACTGTAGCCTCTCCAAACCCTATTTATTTATAATTTGCACAGCTGAAGCTCTGCTGCTAAAGAAAACTGGAATTTTCTCAGCGGTGCGGAGGCTTGGCTGATGAGTCACTGCACTTCGTTAGCTAATCTTAGATCTGCTGTGAATTACTGACTGCTGATACAGAATGGGCTCAGAAAATGCTAATTTTCTGTGGATAATTTTAGAATTTGGGGCTCTTCCCTGGCAGGGGAGGGTGCGAGCACACGGGGGTTCAGAGCTGCCTGTGTAGCTGCACGCCGCTCCCCGAGTGTATCTTAAAAGAGAGAGGCAAACTGAAGAGCCCGTGCTGCCTCCTGGAGTTACATCCATGTGGGAATTCCAGTTACGTGAAGGTGAAATTCAGGAACAAGTCAGTGTAAGCGAGTGTGTATTGAATAGGATGGACTGTGCGGTTGGGCAGTGGCCCTAGCGAGAGGGAGCTGGGGAGAACAGGGCTGTACTAGCAGCAGTCAGTGTTAAAGTTTGCAGTGGGGGAGACAGAAGTGGGTTTTGGGGAATTCAGTGGTTTTCAGCCTTTACTCTGCAGGTGATGTGGTGTTCTGATGTCCCTCAAAAGGTGACTGAGAAAGCGAGATCCTATGTGTCCTCTGACATGTCTGTGTTTGCACTGGAAGACACAAAGGGATCGCCAGCCCAAGAGACCTGAAGGGCCCCTGGCCAGGAACATGTCCCTGTTGCGTCCCCGGCGCAGCGTGGCAGCGCTGCTGCGTTTCCATGGCCTGAGCTCTGGTGGTGGATGCCCCTGGGCAGCTGCTGAACCACAGGACCCCACGCTCTGCCATCCTTGGGCACTCCGTGAAGAGCCCAGTGCCATGCCACCACGTGCTGCCACAGGACGCCGCAGCACCAGAGCTGTGCTGCCAAAAGTCATCCCGTGTCGGGCTGAAGAGCTTTTGACTCTGCATCCGTCTACTTCTGAAGGAGAATGCAGGAAACGTTCTTCAGGCCAGTTATAAAGCGGCCTGGCTACCAAGGAGGTTGCTGATCTACATGGCTGACTCCAGTAAAATCTGGAGTGCAAGGAGCCATACGTTGTTTCGTGTGGCGATTGTCGCTTTCAGCCGTGGGAGTGTTCGTTCTGTTTGCTGAAAGTTGACTTTTCAACATAATAACTTGTGATTTGGAGTTCTCTGACACTAAACTGATTTGAGAATTGTTCTATTTGCTTTGGTTCCTCTTATAGGAAACAAATCAGATTTTGTATTCCTTCCTTAGAGCGGCCTTCCAGCACCTCAAGGGGGCTGATAGGAAAGCTGGAGAGGGACGTTTGACAAGGGCCTGTAGTGGCAGGAGGAGGGGTGGTGGCTTTAAGCTGGCAGAGGGCAGGTTTAGATCAGACGTGAGGAAGAAATCTGTCCCTGCGCGGGCGGGGAGGCGCTGGGGCCGGTGGCCCAGAGGAGCTGTGGGTGCCCCGTCCCTGGCAGTGGCCAAGGCCGGGCGGGACGGGGCTGTGAGCGCCCTGGGCTGGTGGGAGGTGTCCCTGCCCAGGGCAGGGGGGGGAACTGGGTGGGCTTTAAGGTCCCTTCCAGCCCAAACCGTGCTGTGGTTCTGTGATATTAATAGTTATTTAAGTATTGCACTTTGATTATTAAGTTTTTCTGCATTTAAATTGGACAATTATTACTCTAATTCTTGTCTCCTGGCCGGTTCCCAGCCTTGGTTGCTCAGTAGGTCCATGTGAGGGCCTTTGTAAGGAGATGTTGTTGCCATACAAACGCGTAGGCAGGTTGTCGTCTATCCGTGGCTTTGCTGGTGATTTAGGGGCCTCCCGGGTTTCCCCCCAAGCCACCTCCCCTGGGGCCCTGCCAGTTCCCTGCGCGTGCACCCAGAGCGGCCGCAGCCGTGCCGTGGAGGGTGACGGCCCCATCCCGGTGACGGCAGGTGCTGAGCCACAGCGTGGGGTCTCCTCCCTGCGGGAGCTTTTGGGTGGTGGGAGGCATTTCCCGGGGGAGCAGAAGCATTCCTCTTAGTCTAATGCTTTTTATCTTTCTTTTTATTACGGCTTACCAAAAATTCTATCAGCAGTTTCCCAAGCGGCAGTTTCTGCTGTGGCTTGAGCTCATAAGTTTATTGTAATACACAGGTGACTTTTGCATCCTGCTGGTGGATGCTGTCAGCTGCCAAGAAATGCTGCCCGGCTCGGCCCTGGAGCCTCGTCCCTGACATATGAAACACTTCTTGGTATGGTAATTGCAGCAGTTTCAAGAAATAGGAGTAGGGGTCTGGACAGGAATTGCCTTTGGAAACATCTGTTTCACTTTGCTATTGATGACCTCTTTCTGAAAAAATCTTTTAAATTCAAAAAAAGCTTGTTCAATATAACACAGTCCCTGGAGGGAAGGCCGTGTGTCGGGCGGGAGCGCCTGGCCCAGACCCTCCTCTGCTCCGGCTGCAAACGGCGGCGGGCGCTGTGCCAGGCAGAGTCAGCACAGGATTTGCTTTGCACCTAAATTTAATTAATCCTTCTTTCAAGGTTAAACTGTTCTTCCCATCACAGATGTTAATTAGCAGCTGTAGTCAATGGGTTTCCCCCCTCCCATTACAGATACTGGGGATTAGTTACGATCAGCCAATTACGATCGGCTGCTTGCACAAGGCGATGGCTGTGGCGTGCTCTTTTTCGGGTGGCATTGTTAGTGTTTCCTTTCTCATGAGCCAGTGATGGCTCTCTGGGAAGCGTGGAAAAGCTTTCTGTTTAGAAGAGCATTTTTTGTGCAGGGCTTTGGGTTTTTCCCTTTGCTACAAGTCAGCAAACAAAATTGTTGTTCATCAGTGCTGCCCGTACACATCGTCTGTCGCTGCGACACGGGACCTGTGATCCCTGCCTGAGGGAACGAGTGGCAGTGCCCGAAGTCGGGACTTCCATCCTTTGGGAATTTATGGCTACAGCAGTCGTTCGTTGCAGAAGTATTTTGCATCTGCTGCAGAAGAAAAATCCAGGCAGGTTTCACCCTGCAGTAGGTCACCCAGGCTTCCGCTCCTGACGGACGCGGTGGACGTTGGAGCTGGAAGGCGCCACGGGGAAGTGCTCCCGGGCAGGGCTCACCAGGGCGAGGGACCAGCGCCCTTCCCCAGCTCAGCTGAACCTCTCCAGCCCCGCCACCCGCTCTTCCGTGTTATGGGAAAAACGCAGCACTGATGGATTGGGTGGAGCAGCCCAGCGAGGAAGGGACGCAGCTTCGTAGGACAAAGGGTGGGCTGGAAAGTGAAGCAGCCGGCTGTACCAGAAAGGGGACAGCTGTCGGCCTGTGGTAAAGGTGCAGAGGGGTCTGGAGAGACTGAAAATAGTGATGAGGTCATGCAGCAGGAACAAAGTGAGAAACATTCCTGCCCAATTGTGTTGTTTTCCTGTCTAGAAAATATGTTCTTAACACTCACATCCGCTATTTGGGCTGGAAGGAGCGTTGTCTCCGGTGCCAGCGAAGGTCCCGGCCGTGCCAGCGCTGGTGCGACTCCTCGGCACGGCACTCACTGGGAGCGCTGGGGAGCTCGGCTCTGCGCCTCTGCTCCTGCTGCCGGAGAGTCCAAACAGCTTCGGTGGGGCTGCACTGCGCTCACACCTACGGCAAAGCGCTGCCAGACTTTGTAAGGGCTCTCTTGTTAAATTACTTATCCCTGCGAGATCTGAGAGCAATTCTGCAGTCTTGCAAAAATTATATTAATGCCTACTGTAGCAACTTACCAGTCATCTCACTCAATTGACGTAAAATACAGCACTGTGTAATCAAATCACTAATGCCCTGCTGCAGAAATGCTTGAAGAAGAAGAAAGTGCCACTTATGTCAATAAACATTTTGGTTTTTTTTGCAGGAGAACTTAAAAGCCAGACAAACAGGGAGCCTGTTATTCCAGTCATTCAGATCTCCTCCTTAAAGGAGATAAATTAATTCTTTACCTACTAGAAATTTGGGATTTCATGCATTTGGTTTTGGCTTTTGAATGGCATTTATTAGCTCTTGCTAACTGAGTTGCCAGCAGCAGCAATGGCTTTGTCACTACTGTTTGCAGTTACCTGGGGCAGAGCGTTGCAGACGGGGCTGGCGGCCCCGATGAAGCCCCTGCACCGTTGCGCCGCAGGGGAGTCTGACATTTCCCGTTTGACGCCTGTAACACAACGGCAAAGCTGGCCTCACGGTGACTTTCCTTGGGGCTTTTCTGCGTGCGCTGTTCTCACCAGCCTTCCCTAGCAGCACACCGGGAACTGGTCTCGCTGTGCGGAGCCGCTCTTTTCTGGCTTCAACCATTCGCTGATGAAGCAGCAGAAGTCTGATGGAGATGCGATTTGGGAGGTGATGGAGGAGCAGATCAGACCCGTGCTCCCGGGCACCTCTGTGGGGAAGAGCACAGTGAAAGCCGACCCCGCTGCTCCCGTTCTCACCTCAGGCTTTTCCAGTGCAGAGCCTGGCTCGTGCGCTGAGGGAGGCTGTGGTGCGAGGAGGGAGGCCGTGGGTCTCGGCAGCACGGTGGTGGCCTTGGGGAGAGGCTGGCAAGAGGCTGGGTTTGTGCTTTTCATGGTGAGATTCAGCTCCTGACCCCATGGGACTGAAACTCAGTGTGTGGCCAGGGGAGCAGCTCCGGTTTGTCTTGTCATGGAGCTTGCGGCTTTCTCTGTGCCTGACGTGATGCGGATGCAGCAGCCCAGGGATGGCCAGAGGCATCTTTGTGGCGTTTTCTGAGCCTGGGTGACGGGTGTGATGTGCGGAGCCTTTTGCCCTGCTGTGTCCCACGTACAAGCCCAGGCCAGGATCCAGGGTCCTACTGTCGGTTTGTCGTTCCTTAGCTGCTGCTAATTGTATTTATTGGGCAGCTATTTGTAATATGTTCAAGGCTCCCTGTGTAATAAAGACAGCAGACTTGAAGGCAGAACAGCAAATTGATGCGTTATACTGAAGACCTTTCGAAATAAATCAAGTTCTCAGGCCCAACCCTCTCAGAAGAGCCCTTCAGAAGTTGATGGAAATTCACGCTCTCCACGGGTGGAGGAGATGGATGGAGATTCGTCCTCATCATTCATCCATCATCATCATTCATCTCCAGGGATGGAAATTCACCCTCTCCAGGCTGGCTGTGTGGAGACCGCCTTGCTCACAGAGCAGGCATGGTGCCTTTGCTTTTCCAGTTTGAGCAAACATAACGCCGTTAGAGATGGAGGCCAAACCCAGCCACGGCTGAGGTTCCACTCTTTCACACCTTTAACAGCGCACCACTTTGGTGCGCGATGCAGGCGAGGCCTCGGATGCAAGCGCCCCAAGCCCCCCGCACCGCGAGCCCTGCAGCCATGCTCTGGGTTCCGACGGCACGAACTCCAGGACTCCTCACCCAATGCTAGCCGAGCTCTTCCCCAGCCTGCCCACCGCCCTCAATGCCGCGTCGGCACCCCTCTGCCCTCTGCGCCATCCGCAAAGGGGAGCAGGAAGCCTCCCGGCTGGGGAGTTGTCCATGTCTGTATTTACTGCAAACCCTAAAATGTGCAGAGGGGCTGAGTGCCCCGGCGGGACCCCTCCAGCAGGCCATGGCCGCCATGCCCTGCGTCAGACCCCTCGCTCCAGGAGCCACAGGTGTCTGCCGAAGAGCACGCCCAGCCCAGGCGATGCGGGAGGAGACCCTGCGAGTGCCAGGGGCCGACTGGCTGGGCCCCGGAGCTCCCGACCCCCCAGCTGCTGCAGAGCTGGGATTTCAATGGGACGTCCATCGAGCTGCCGTTGCAGGAGAGCCCGTGTCTTTGGCTGGCATCAGTCCCTGTGGGATACCTGGCAAATTAAGCTCCTCATCTCCTCTGCCACGTTAATCGAACGTCCTCGCCCCTCAAGACGCTGATGGCTAGCTGTGAGTCAGTTAGCCAAGATCACAGAAAGGGAAAGGGGAAATTGTCTGCTGCTCCCTACAAAGCAATGACCTCATTTATTCACGCTGGGGATAAATTGCTCCTCGATCGACCCTCGTTGCACCAGCCAGTGTAGCCTTGTGCTTATTTGCAGCCGATCCCCCAGCAGCGGAGGGATGCAGTCCGGCGCTACGCGGGTCACGCTAGCAGAGCCCTCTCCTCTCCCGCTGGGTCCGGGCCGGCCCTGCCCGGCTGCCCTAGGTTGTTTCCAAAGGGGTTTCTGTGTGGTCCTCCGCACACCTGCCCCACGCCGGGCTGCGGGTCCTGGTCTGCTGGTGACACGCGTGTGCTCAGTGTGCCCACGGCCTGTGCCCTGGGTCGGTGCACATCGCTGCTGCACTGCAGGTGTGGGCTTTTAGGTTTTTTTCTCATGGTTTTCATCTTGTTTTGGCACTGACAGACAATGTGAGGGGGCTGCCCTTGGGGCTGGTGACTGATGCTGTTACCCAGCTGCTCTCGGCTGGAGTGGGCATGGCGCAGGGAGCCGGGGAGCAGAGCTGGCAGGGACCACGAGGGTAGTTTTTCTCCTGGGAATGCCCAGGCTGCCCCCGCGTCCCTTATGTGGTGTCCAGGGGCGCTCGGCACATCCCAGGACAGGTTAGGATCACGCTGCAGCCGTCCTGGGACAGGTTAGCGTCACCCTGCAGCCGTCCTGGGACAGGTTAGCGTCACCCTGCAGCCATCCTGGGACAGGTTAGCGTCACCCTGCAGCCGTCCTGGGACAGGTTAGCATCACCCTGCAGCCGTCCTGGGACAGGTTAGCGTCACCCTGCAGCCACACGTGCTCTCTGCAGCAGCCAAGGGCACGCATGCTCCCTAATGAGCGCTGGAAGCAGTTTTTATTGAGCACACAGTTACTGGGCTGAGTGTAGCCGATAAATTAGCTGTTAGTTGGGTTTACAAATGGGCAGCGTGACAGCGGAGCCATTCCGAGCGGCTGGCCGCAGCTTGCGGCACTGGCACTGCGGTGCGCGGGCTGCAGGGCCATCCCCCTGGGCAGGAGGCTGGAGGAGGGCCAGGTCTTCCGACGCTTGGCCTTGGGTGTCAGCATCAATGCTAAAGAAACCAGTGTGTTATTTCTGTTGCCCATCCATCGCGTGTCTGTGTGACACCCCGGTAGCCGGCTCTTTGGGCACACTCCTTCGCCCTCGGGAGTGACAGTGGGTGGGCACCCCAGGACATCTGTGTACTTTAAAACACCGCTGCGGCATCTGGGGCTACACGTGGGGACAGAGTGCTCGTGCTCAGCCCGCGCGGCCACGCTGCCTTGCAGCGATGCGGGGAGGCTCCGCTGAGTCACGCCAAGGTGCGGCGCTGGGATCCGCCTGGGACCTCACCCTCCCAAAGCAATCAGACCTCGCCCCGAGAGGGAGCAGAGTTCCTCTCCTTCCAGCTTTAACCTTTTCCGCTGTTGCAGACGCAGACGGGTCTCGTCAGCCTCATCTGAGTGAGGCCAAGTAAATTCCCATTGGGAAGGGGAAGGGGTGGTTGGCTGGTGGAAGTTGAGCGGTGCCCGTGGGAACAGCAGACTGGGGCGCTTGCTCCAGTGTGGGTGGGAAGATGCATCCCGGGGTCTGCGGCAGAGACCTCTCGGGGGTCCGGTCTGGGGGCTGACGTGCGGAAAACGGACTCCACAATCTGTAAGATTGTAAAGTAGGTATGTTTATTCAGCGCTGGGCAGCACAGGGGGGTAGTCCCACCAAAACCGTGCGCGCCTTACGTGGCAACTCACTTTAAATTTATACAACCAAATGTTACATATACATAAAGTTTCACAATACGCCTATACATATGCATGACCTATCCCCGCTTCGTATTAAAATTAGTCCCAAGGGGTCATTTTCATAAACTCCTCCTGTCTGGGCTTGCGCAGTGCCTCCTGGTGGTGGTCGTCGGGGGTCGTGGGGATGAAGGCAGGTGACTCCTCTTCGTCACCGCTAGTAACCTTTTGTTCTTGCGCAAACTCAGTTATCCCTTGGCTTTCATTCAAGCTGCAGGGTCGGTTTTAGCTGGTTCTTGAAGCGACCCCCCTAGTCCTTACCGGGAACTGTCTTTCGTGAAGAATTGCAAGACTTTCTGCTTCAAATAGTTTGCACAATGGTTAGCAAATTATTAAGCAAGTAGTTAACAAAACATTAAGCACTATTTATCAACTTGATTCCTTAGGATGCACAGCAATAATTAATCAATGCCATATCTATTAAGATTTCTTTAACTCCTTCTCTCAGTCCCCCCTTTTCTAGAAAATTAGTAAATTCTTTTACTGTCAGCTATGTTCATCATTTGTAGATTTACCAGGATTACACAAACCTTAATCCACATTCTACCTTCTCAGTTTAAGCTTTAGGGGTCCCTGAACTTCAGAAGTCCAGAGTTTTTGTGGTGCCTTTTTTACCCTAGTGTGGTGTATCCAGGCATTCTGCTCTCTGATCTTGATTGCTGTAAAGGAGGTGAGGAGTACCTGGTATGGTCCTTCCCACTGTGGTTCCAAGGTTTTTTCTGCAAGAGACTTTACATATACATCATCTCCAGGTTGTATATCATGCACAGGTTCATCTAGACCTCTTCCCCGGGTCCCAATTACATGCTTTCCAATTTTATTGAGCTGTTTGCCCAATGCCACCATGTAGGAAGTCATAATTTCATCCCCAGCTTGCGTAGACATTCCCCTCTGTATTCCATAGGGTCGTCCATACAAAATTTCAAAGGGACTCAGTCCTTCCTTTGCCCTTGGTCTCGTTCGTATACGCAGAAGGGCTAAAGGGAGTGACTGAGGCCACGTTAAGTTTGCTTCTTGTCCCAATTTCACAATTTGCTGTTTGATTAAGTGATTCATTTTCTCTACTTGGCCACTCGACTGAGGGCGATACGGGGTATGAAGTTGCCAATCTATACCTAAATGGTGGCTGATTTGTTGCACTATTTTTGAGACAAAATGTGGTCCTCTATCAGAGGATATGGTTGCTGGAACCCCAAAACGTGGTATTATCTCTTGTACCAATAATTTAGTTACCTCCCGAGCCTTGGCTGTCCTAGTTGGGAACGCTTCTGGCCAACCTGAAAAGGTATCAGTTAATACCAGCAAATAGCGATATCCCCCTTTTCTTGGAAGTTCTGTAAAATCAACCTGCCATTGTTGTCCAGGCCCATTGCCCTTCCCAATCTGGCCCATTTCTGGTTTGGGAGTATTTTTTGGATTAGTCTGGAGGCAAAGGTCACACTGTTGAGTCACCTGTCTCACTGTGGTATATAAGTTTCTAGCCACGATTTCCCTTATCAAATGTTTATACAGAGCCTCTGTTCCCCAATGCCTTTTTCTATGTTCCTCCCGTATCAAGTGCCACAGTAAACAAGAGGGAATAATTAGTCTTCCCTGTGGGGTATAAGCCCACCCCTCTTCGTTATATGACCCTTCCAAGTCTGTGATAAGTTTCTGATCTTCCTTGGTATATTCTGGCTTACCTTCTAGAGAGATTTGCCTATCAGGAATTAGAGCCCCTTCTATTCTCACCTTCATTTTGGCCGCTTGTTTTGCCTCTCTGTCCGCCAGTTCATTCCCTTTCTCCAAATCGGAGCTCACTCTCTGGTGTGCCTTAATATGCATAATTGCCACTTTCTCAGGGAGCTGGACAGCTTCTAGTAGCTTCAAAATTTCTTCTGCATGTTTGATATTTTTTCCCTGGGAGTTCAATAGTCCTCTTTCTTTCCAGATTGCTCCATGTGCGTGCACAACTCCGAAGGCATATTTTGAGTCCGTGTAAATGTTCACAGTTTTGCCCTGGGCCAACTCCAGGGCTCGGGTTAGGGCAATTATTTCTGCCTTCTGTGCGGAGGTGTTCATGGGCAAAGGCCCTGACTCTATTACCTGCTGGCTGGTAGTGATGGCATATCCCGCATGTCGATTGCCATTTAAGACATAACTGCTCCCGTCTGTGAACCAGTTTTCCCCATTTTCCATGGTGCTATCCTTCAGGTCTGGGCGGCTTGCATATGTTGCTTCGATGGTTTCCAAACAGTCATGGTGCACTGGTTCTCCTGTGTTCCCACTGAGAAAAGAAGCTGGGTTGACAATGTTAGTGACCACGATTTCCACATCGTCCTGTTCTACTAATACAGCTTGATATCTCAGGAACCTTTGTGGAGAGAGCCAGTGCCCACCCTTTGCTTCCAGTACCGCTGATACTGTATGAGACACCAAAACAGTCATTTTCTGGCCCAGGGTAAACTTTCGGGCTTCCTGTATGTTCAGTATCACAGCTGCAACCGCCCGTAGGCATCCAGGCCAACCCTTTGCAGTGGCGTCTCACTGCTTAGAGAGATAGGCAACTGCCCGTCGATATGGACCCAGATCTTGTGCTAATATTCCCAGGGCAATACCCTGTTTCTCATGGGAGAAAAGAAGAAACGGCTTACTCACATCTGGGAGTCCTAAGGCCGGGGCCGACATCAACGCCTTTTTCAGTAGCTCAAAGGCTCGTTCGGTCTCTTTGTTCCACTCAAGGTGCTTCTGCTCAGTAGCTGTCAGAGCATACAGTGGTTTAACAAGCAGTCCATAATTATAGATCCACAATCGGCACCACCCGGTCATTCCCAGAAAAGTCCGTACCTCCTTTACTGTCTGAGGTCTCTGAGTCTGGCATATCGCCTCTTTGCGGGCCTGTCCCAAAGTTCTCTGCCCCGCACTAATTTCATAGCCCAAATAATTCACTTTACGTTGCATTACCTGGGCTTTCTTCTTGGAGACACGGTATCCCTGGAGTCCCAAGAAATTCAACAGACTCACCGTCCATGCCATACAGTCTTCCTCTGTTTTCGTGGCAATCAGGATATCATCTACATACTGCAACAATTTTCCTTCCCCAGATGGGGTTTCCCAGGATTCCAAGTCTTTTGCAAGCTGATTCCCAAAAATGGTAGGACTATTTTTAAATCCTTGTGGCAACACCGTCCAAGTGAGCTGGGTCTTCCGACCACTTTTAGGGTTTTCCCATTCGAACGCAAACAATTTTTGACTGGCTTCATGGAGAGGGAGGCAAAAGAAAGCATCCTTCAAATCTAAAACAGTAAACCAAATTAGTTCAGGTGTCAACACAGTCAGCAGGGTATATGGATTGGCCACTACTGGGTAGAGGTCCTCAGTTATCTTATTCACCGCCCGTAAGTCTTGGACCACCCTATATGACCCATCGGGTTTCCGAACAGGTAATATAGGGGTATTGAATTCTGACTCACACTCCTTTAATAGTCCTAACTGTAGAAATTTTTCTATCACTGGCCGGATTCCTTCTCTGTCTTCCTTCTTTAGGGGATATTGTTTAATTCTTACCGGTCGTCGGCCTTCCTTAACCTTAACTTCAACAGGTGGAGCACTTTTCGCCCTTCCAGGTACATCAGTAGCCCATACCCCCGGGTACACTTGGTTTAGGATTTCCTCACTAATTTTTCCTTCTGAGGGGAGACTGGTTAAGGTTAGACTCAATATCTGAATATATTGCTGATCTTTTACCTCCAGAGTAATTTCTCCTTTTTCAAATATAATCTTTGCTCCCAATTGTTCCAATAGATCTCTCCCCAAAAGTGCTTTCGGGGAGTTGGGCATATATAAAAATTTGTGGATACCCCATTGTTTTCCCAATTTGTATTTTAGAGGCTTACAAAAATATGCCTTTTCACTTTGGCCAGTCGCTCCTTTTACCATGACATAATCATTTCCCAGGGGCATCAAAGCTTGATTCAGAACCGAATATGTTGCCCCTGTATCTACTAAGAATTCTACTTGTTGTTGTTTTTCCCCTAGCTTAATTATAACCAGTGGATCCGCTAGGGTAGACTCCCCAGGTTCCCGTCAGTCTTCTATCACATTAGCTATCCTCGCATTCGCCGGGATCCTCCGGCCTTCTTTCTTGTTCCTTGGGCATTCCTTTTTCCAGTGGCCAAAGCCCTTGCACATTGCACACTGATCCTTTTCCAACCCCAACCGAGGCTGATTTCGCCTACCTCTCCACTCCCCATCTCCCTGAACAACAGCCACCAACCTTCTTTGTCCCTGCCGATACCCTTCTTCTCTATTACTGAACACTCTCCAAGCCTCATCCAGCAATATCTCTAAATTCCTGCTTTCCGCAGGACGCAACTTTTGAAGCTTTCGTCTTATGTCCCCCGTAGACTGACCCAGGAACAGAGAAACTAGTTGCTGTATCCCTACCTCAGACCCCGGGTCCAGCGGCGTGCTACGATGCATCACATCCCTCAGTCGATCCGGGAATTCAGATGGAGACTCGGAAGGACCTTGTTTAATTGCATATAAAGCTGACCAGTTTATAGTCTTAGGGATTGCCCGTTCCATCCCCTTCGAAATCCACTCCTGATATTCCTGCAATCTTTCCATATGTACTGACCTGTTTACCTCCCATTTCGGGTCCTGGAGGGGGAAGTGCTCCTTAACATCTCCCCCGGTAACTTTATAATAATCCTCGGCTAGATTTCCTGCCGTTTTTAAAATCAACTGCTTCTCCGTTTCAGTCATGTATTCTAATAGCAGTTGTATGTCTTTCCAGTCCGGATTATGTTGTTTTACAATGAACTGGAAATGTTTAGCCACACTTACCGGATCGCTTCTGTAATCTTTAGCAATTTTTCTCCACTCTCCCAAGTCAGCGGTGGAGAAGGGTACTTTAATTAACATTGTTCCGCCATCCGGCCCCACCGCCTCCCGGAGGGGTGCTTGTAAGATTGTCGGAGCAGATTTCTGTCTAGTACGGGAAGATACAGGGCTATCAGGGGGATTCGATGTCCCTTCCGAGTCTGCGTCCTGGTCCTGTGATCGGGGGGGAGGTTTAAACAAATCACTTAAATCTTGTTCTGGAACCTGGCGTACTTTATCTGCTTTCGTACACCTCTGCCCAATGCTGCATGATGAACAGCACCTTTTTAACCTGCCCCCACCCTCCTTGTTCTCCCGTTCGAGTGCGAGTACCATAGGGTCCTGCGGGGATATCATCCCACAGTCCCTTTGCCACTCTGGGTGATTTCGTAGGGTAAAAAACATATCTGCATACGACACCTCGTCCCATTTCCCTTCTCTTCTAAGAAACAACATAAGCTGCAACAAAGTATTGTAATCCAACGTTCCATTGAACGGCCACTTGACTTCACCCTCTAACTTATACAATGGCCACCACTGATTGCAATATTTAATAAGAGTCTTTTTACTTTCCGTACCTCCACCCCCGACAATATCTTTCCAGTGGGCGAGTATGCAGCCCAGGGGGCTTTTCCTTAATATTCCCCCTTGAGTGTTACCCATTTTATATTTCCTCTGTGAGAGGGTCTCAATGAATGATTCAAATTTAGACAAACTATTTCACTCCTCCACACCACACTTACAATCAATCACTCAACCACGCTCTCTTAACCATACAGCACAGGGATCCCTCATTCATACCAGCCTTTTAAAGCAGCTGCAAAATGGTTGCAAGAACAAACTCACCTACTGATGTTAAACTATCTCCAAATCCGGGTTAAAGAGGCCCGCTTACCCTTCTCCTGCTTCTCATGTACCGATCATCAGCAGGTCCATCCTGGCTCCCAACAATGGGATGCAGCGGTTACCTCGGACTCGCTCGATCTACCCCCAAGATCGCTAGCGGCCGCTCTATCGGTCAGCGAGTCCCCTCTGGCGCCCCAAACCAACCTGGGTACCCAACCAACGGGGACTATGCTGCACGCCAGACGTCTCTGCGCGATTTACCAGCTGCCCCAGCCACGCGTACGACTTACAGGCCCCTACCATTAAACATACCGTTTGGTCCGCGGCTTCAGGAGGTTGTTGTCTGCTCCTGCGGTGAGCGGCTGGCAGCGGAGGCTCCTCCGAGGAAAGTGCTCGGGGCGCGCCTAGGGGCGTCCGCTCCGCAGTCGATCCCGCAGCCAAGCAGAGATCCTCCTGGCTGGCTCGCCAAACTGACGTGCGGAAAACGGACTCCACAATCTGTAAGATTGTAAAGTAGGTATGTTTATTCAGCGCTGGGCAGCACAGGGGGGTAGTCCCACCAAAACCGTGCGCGCCTTACGTGGCAACTCACTTTAAATTTATACAACCAAATGTTACATATACATAAAGTTTCACAATACGCCTATACATATGCATGACCTATCCCCGCTTCGTATTAAAATTAGTCCCAAGGGGTCATTTTCATAAACTCCTCCTGTCTGGGCTTGCGCAGTGCCTCCTGGTGGTGGTCGTCGGGGGTCGTGGGGATGAAGGCAGGTGACTCCTCTTCGTCACCGCTAGTAACCTTTTGTTCTTGCGCAAACTCAGTTATCCCTTGGCTTTCATTCAAGCTGCAGGGTCGGTTTTAGCTGGTTCTTGAAGCGACCCCCCTAGTCCTTACCGGGAACTGTCTTTCGTGAAGAATTGCAAGACTTTCTGCTTCAAATAGTTTGCACAATGGTTAGCAAATTATTAAGCAAGTAGTTAACAAAACATTAAGCACTATTTATCAACTTGATTCCTTAGGATGCACAGCAATAATTAATCAATGCCATATCTATTAAGATTTCTTTAACTCCTTCTCTCAGGGCCAGGAAGCGTGGGACGCCGTGGGGCTGCGGGAGGTGTACGTCGGGGGCAGCCCCACAGCCCAGCCTGGGCCGCCCGCTTTGGATTGCTGCAGGTTTTGTGCAAAGACTGTGGATGCTGGGCTACAGCGGGCAGCAGTCCCGAAGCCAGCGTGGTGGCCCAGCCTGCCCCTGGCGTTGTGGGGCTTCTTGGCCCCAGCCCCAGCCTGTTGCAGCGACCTCCCGAGCGTGGGAGGAGCTCTGCAGCAGCTTTTAAATCACGGGAGTTTCTCTCAGACGTTCTCTGCCAGTGAAGGCTCCTTACATAAAGCCCCGCTCCGTTGGACGTGCTATTTAGCTTACCAGTTACAGGTGACTCAGACGTTTTAGCACACTTAGCACAATAAAAAAGATAAAGACAAAAGGCTGAACAGCTTTCTAGATGTGCAAAAGGTCCCAGCTCTGACCACAGAGCTTTAAAAATGCATTTTAAACTCTGGACAGACCAAATAAACTCCTTCTCCAGCTCACTTCTCGTAATCGTTTTATTTCATGGTTTATGCTCGCACTGGATGGTAAAGAGGAAAAAGGACACCGTCTGAGCCAGCCCCCTTCTCACACAAGCCCTGGCTCGCATCAGCCCGAAGTTTCTTACCCGGCTGAAGTCGCTGAGGTGGTTTGTGGCTTGAGATGAAGAGAGGGAGAGGGATGTTTCCTTACACAAACACTTGACATTTTAATAAGGAATTGACCGGTGTCCCCCCTCTGCAGTACAACTTCAGTGAAAGAGCTGGAGCCCAGTCTGAGTCTGCTCGCAGCGCTCGCTTAAACCATCAAAACCAGATTGCATCTCCAGACAGCAGGCAGTTAACGGGGGCTTGTTTGTGAACAAAGCCAACCAGTGCGCTTGAGCTAATGCCGTCAGTAGAGACAGACATCTCATATAGAAAAGGAAATCATGTTTGAAAATACGATCGTTATTTATGGCTAACATTTAAAAACATAGATGGGGTTTGACGTGAAATTCATTGATACGTCAGCGACGTTAAATGATCCTTACAGCAGCAGTCAGGAACGCGTTATCCGCCAAGGGCTGTGCTTCTGCTTTGGGCTTGACCCTGGAAATCTGGACATCTTCGCCGGGATGTTTCCAAGGAGGGTAGTTACACTCTCTTTACTTCTTTGAGTCAATAAAGGAGAATTTAATAGAGTTTAGGACCCTGTGTAAGGATTGAGCTCTACTGGAGCTGGATCTGATGGGTGATGCATGCCTGGCAACGCATGCGTTGAATGTCTGTTATCCTCCCTCTCAGCACGGATATGCACATTTCTTAGGCTTAAAAAAAAAAGGGATTGGGAAAAAAAAAAAGATATTTCTATGCATCAACACCCCAAAGATTTACTTGGAAAGAATCCAAGCAGTGGCTTGTCGTCCCCTTCGAAAGGGAAATATTTTTCCCCTTCCCGCCAGCAGCGGTCCGCACAGCTCCAGCTGCCCCCGTGCAAGCAGCGCTGGGGGTCTGGGGCCCTCGAGCAGCTGCCAGCATCGCCTGCGTCCCCCGGCCAGGCCCCACCGCTGCTGCCCCGGCAGGGTCCCCATCCCGGGATTTACCCCCTGACAAGGGAAGTGGGCTGTCGGAGCGGGAGGGCTTTCTCCGATTTTATTTGTTTGCCCGGTGTTCTGATCTTGGGGCTGTCTCACGGCATTGTGTGTGCTTTGGGCTGACTCATTAAATAGACAAAGGAATTAAAGAATTAAAGGAGATGGGGCGGGCCGGAGGTGGAAACCCCTCCGGTGAGCGGCAGAGGAGAGCCTGCTGGGGCCCGAGCAGTTCGCTGGCAGGGCAGGGTGACGCCAGGGTGATGGAAATGGGCATGGGCTTGTTTTGCTTGGGGGTGATGCATCTCAAGAATTCAAGGATTTTTTTTTTCTGCTGGTTTTTTTTTTTCCCCTGCTTGGTTTTTTTCCATTAGATGTTGAGGTTTCATCCATCCAGGAACTCAGTGTAGAAAAATATAAATAATTATGACAGGGGATGAAAGCTGAGCAATTGAAAGCAGAAGAGATTTATGGCCGGATTGTTTAAACACTTTGCTTTTTGTTAGCACCTATTGTACTGCAGTGCCTTAAAACCGTTTGGGAGGAGTGAGCACTTCGTGCAAGATCTGACAGCAGTCCAGAGAGAAAACAACCCCGTGTTCGAGGCTTGCTCCGTCTGCTCTCGGGAAAGCGGGGTGACCAGCCGCCATTCCCAGTGCTTTTATTCTAAAAACCAGAGGGCAGAAGGAGGCTTTGCCATCTCATTTTTGCCCTTTGGCGATGAATAAGCAGTTTCCACGTCTGGGCCGCTTCCTTCCCACAGGGAGTGCCGGAGCGGTGACAGCGGGCCAGGGCGCTGGGCAGGCGGACGCTGCGTCCCCTCTGTTTTGGGGCTTTGGCTGGGGCTCCCGCTCCAGCTCCCCTGCCAGCGCAGCCCTGGGGAGTACGTGGGACGGTTTGCTCTCGTGAGGCACCTGCCAAATCCCATAGCTGCTTTTCTGGCAGGGACCAAGGCTCTGGAGGGTTTTCCAGAGGCCTGAACGCAGGGAGGACTGAGAGGGAGAAGCTGTGAAGGGCTGGAGGCGCGCGGAGGGGCTGGACGAGGAGGAGGAGCGGGTCTCCGGGGGGTTGGCAGGGATGGAGGATGCTCTTTGGCAGCAGGAGGTCATTGCTCAGTGGCAGCATTCCCCTGGAAGCGCCAGCTCCTCTGCATACACAGCGGCCGCTGCGGCTGGCACGTGCCCCTCTTCCCCCAAATAGCCATCACAAGCCGGCGCAGGGGAGAGAGGCTAGGACAGGGAAAGCAACTCCTTCTTAGAAATTGTCTTTCTGCCAAAACCCAGCCCCCTCCGTGCCCATATGCAGCAACTGAGTGTGTGTACTATGCAAAAGCAGGGTTTGGGCTGGTTTCTTTTCCTCGGACGCTTTACATGCAGTGTGGTGTTTCACCACCCAGATGTGACCCGCGATCATCCCAGTGGAGCGGCCCGAGTCCTGCACGGAGTTGTGCTCCCTGTATTTTGAGAGCTACAACATAAATTTTCAACAGCTGATGCCTGTACAAATCATTATTAGCCCTGGTGAACATTTTTCTTTCAAAAACTGATTGTTCAAACTCAGATCTCTGGCTGAAAAATGTTTTGCCTGACGCCGCGCCCCAGGGCCCCACGCGTGCCCTGTGTCCAGCTCTGTGGGGTCGCGGGCGGAGGACGGCCACTGGAGGACAGGGCTGGCGGGTGGGCCAGGGCCGCTGGAGCATCTTGGGCTGCTTGTCCCTGACACCGGTCCCCCCGTGCTTGGGCAGGGGGGGAGCTGACGCCCACCAAAGGGATGGTGATGACCAGCGGTCCCACCCCGAGCCGTGTGGAAGGGGCGCTGGGGCGTTGTGTGCACGGCGTCTGCGGGGACATCGGCCGCAGAGTGCCTGGTTTCCTAGGGAGGTGAGACAGCCTCCCTGCAGCCAGACTTTTCAAAACTCGGTCTTTAGAGACAAACCCACCGCTCTCCCTCCTGGGAGTCTCCCTCTCCCACAGTATTTGTCACCCGCGTGTTGGGAAGGACAGGTCAGTGACTCACAGCACCCGGGAAAGGCCGACGCTGGTGCCGTGCTGGCCTCGCTGCCACGTGGCATTGAGGAACGCCGGCGGAATTGGGAGCTGGGCACCCGCCGGGCACTGCAGCAAAGCTAACCAAGGGACGGCATGGCGAGGGGCACGACGCAGTCCGGGAAGCCTTTGTCTTACAGGGAGTTAAAATCAGCTGTGGGGAACACAGGCAGCTTTTTACCAAACCTCTCCGTTTCGGAGCTGCCATGGCCCCATTCAGGCTGCAGGCACCACTGTGAGAAATACAGGAAAAATCCTGCCGGGGCAGCTCTGGGCAGCGAGGGAGCGTGCAGGATTTCGCAGAGCGGCTGCTGGCTGAGGGTCAGTCTGGGTGCAGAGCCAGCCCCCATCAGCAGAGCACTGGGGTACGGCGGGGGGCGGCTGCGGGGGATCTGGGGGCCGGGGGGGAGCGAGCCCCTGCCCCTCTGCTGGGCTGACGGCACGGGGCGAGCCCCAGGCCCCTGCGGCAGCTGAGATCGGCTGCAACGGAAGCGTGTCTTCGTGCCTGTGTGCATGCGTGTGCGTATGCATGTTTGTAAGCGTGTGCGTGTGTGTGCAGGCGTGTGCATGCCTCTGTGCGTGTCTGTGTGTGCAGGTGTGTGCCCAGGCACGCAGACGCGTGCACGCCTCGCGGGGCTGCCTGTGGGGCTGCAGCAGCAGCGAGCCCAGAGGCAGAGAACCCAGCTGCGGGTTCAGGACAGGCTGTCACAGGGATGCTGGGCCTGGCTTTGGTAAAACATCCCAGGGGCAGAAAAAGAGCAGGGCATGGGCTGCGAGACCCCCCGAGTTTGTGCCTCACCGTATGCGGGGTGCTGTTTCTGTTTCTTTTTCCCTCATCTGAGGGTATTTCTGAAATGAGGGTGGCTGCAGGGGGCACCGGGGGGACACGGCACCCAAAGCTTGGCTGTGATTCTCTGCACGGCCGGTTTCTTTTTCCGTGGATGTGAGCTCCCTGAGGCAGATGCTTGTTTGTGATAAATTTGGTGGTTATTTAGTGTGTGTGTGCGTGTGCGCACGCTATAATTGTGCTATTTAAATACCACATCCAGCTGGCAGAGCTTCCCGCGTGCCAGTGCTAACCCCCTAACGAGCACTAATGAAACGAGAGAAGGTTGGCTGGTTGGTGTAGGTTTTCTGGCTGGGGCTCAGAGCTCCAGGCAGGGGCCGGGTGCTGCGATCTTTGGTGACAGATACTCTGTAAGTGGCACCGACAGCTTTTAGCTTCTGATGCCGATGGTGTCTGAATGTGCCTGTGCCTCAGCTGCCCCCTGCAAAATGGAAACGGCACCAGGCGAGAGAGGGTGCCGGGCTCCATGCCCCTGCCGCTGCAGAGGAGACAGATACTCAAAAATGCCGACCTAGAGCTTGCTGTGGACGCTGCCCACAACAGGTGAGCTTAAAATAGGCTCCACCATAACAGAAAATGCCTGTCGCCGACGAGCGGGATGTGTGGCAGCAGCTGGGCTCCGTGTGCCCCCACTGCAGCGGGCGCTGGGCACGGGGCACCCAAGGGGCTAGTGGTGACATGAGCGGGGCTACCAGCTCCCTACCCAAACCTGGCTCGTGCCCCGCGCCGGGGAGGATGAGCATCGCTGGTGAGGACGAGCATCGCTGGCGATTGCTCGGAGACCCTCGAAGGCTGCTCTGCTGGTCGCTGGCAGGCGTTTCCCCCAGAGCAGGAGATGGAGGTTAGAAATGGCATCTGCGCGGGCAGGACTGCAGGGATAAATGTCAGCTCCGGCAACTGCTCCCAGCACTGGGAATGCTTCTGGTGCCAACTGCAGCCCGGGTTCAAGGGCTGTCATGGGAAAAACACCCCCACTGTAACAGGGATGAGCAAACGGTGCCTCTGCGGCAGTGAAGGAATGAATTCTTTCTGTATGAGGACAAACCAAGGTTTGCTCTCCAGGCTGCTGCTCAACACGGTGGTGTTACTGCTCACTCTCACTTAGACTCCTGCTCAGGATCCAGGCCCAAAGGAAAAGCTTTCCCCGGTGTCTGTGGAGGTGGGCGCTGGCCCTGCCCCGACGTCCCTGCGGCTGAGCAGGATGCAGTTACGCTTCTGACCCCAAAATCCCGTTATCTGACTGCAGTTGGCTGCAGCAGTCAAGTGCTTGGCTGCTGCTGGGGGCTGTAGCAGAGTGGAAGATACTTTGAGCTCCTAAGCCCTCGGGAAGACCTCTGCTTCTGGGCGATGGGGAGCGATGGAGATGCCCGGCCGGGACCCCGCGGCCCCGGCACAGCCAGCCCTCCGCCCTCGCTCTGCTCCAGCCGCCCAGGCGTGGGGCTGCCCTGCAGCGGCCAAGGGCACAGCTGGGCGGGTCCTGCCCCGCGCTGGCGCAGGGGTGAGCCGTGCGTTTGGGACAAGGGCTCTGGCGCCTGTTCCCGCAGGCTCCCAACGGAGAGCTCCTCTCCGTTGGTCCCCAATGCCGATGTCCTGCTGCCATATCCTGGAGACCCCGGCCGGAGCAGGACATCGAGGAGCACGGTGCACGAGCAACCGCATGCTCGGTGCTGCAGGCACACGCGTGGCGCTGGCCGGGTCTCCCCTCCGCCCGCTGCTTTATCTCCCAAAGCAAGAGAAAGCAGCCAAGCGGGCGGGTGGAGGGGGCCCCGAGCGCCCACGGGCAGATGGGGACCCCGGGGCCCTGCTCATGCCTGGGCACAGCTCTCGGGGTTGGGGCCAAACGGCCGCCCTACGCTCCCCTTCCTACACGATTGCTTTCCCTGCCAGCAAACCCGAGCAGGTGGAGGGGGGAGCAGCGCCGCGTGATGGCAAAGCACAGCTGGAAAGCTCGGGGGGCTTACCTGCACCTCTGCCTAACAGCTGCCCCAAAACCTGTTCTGCTGTCTCTGCAAATTCTGCAGTCACTCACATTTTGAAATACTCTGTGGGAACTTGGGAAAGGAAAGTGGCCACCTTTTATTTACTTGTTTATTTATTTATGGGGGGGGTTTATTTCTCTTGGTTTTATCCCACGCCATGCCCGCCTTGTTCGGTGCCATTTTCCACCAGGTGTTATGTTTAGCCGTGTGTGTGTGATGGCCCAGTACGCTGTGGTTTTTATTTGCAGCAGCAGCAGCAACTATGTCTAAGTACTGCAGACCTGCGGAGGTGCATGAGAGTGCTGAGAGCTTAGGGGGAAATTGCAGATCTTGATTTTTCCTAGATAGTTTCCAGGTCTATCTTGCTTAAAGCACATTGATTTGCAATGAGCGTTTCCCTTGCAGCCTGGAATTGAATCGCAAGTTTCTCAGCTGCTGGGAGGGTGATGCAAGCAGCAGCCTTGGGGAGAACGCTGTAGTTCAAACGACGTGCTTTCAAAGGACATCGAAAGAAAGCTTTTGCTAGCAATGAAAGCCAGAGTAACCGTCCCACTCAGCAGTGCGGGGAACGCGAGGCCGGAGTGTTTGCTTTCCTGACGATTGATTTTGTATCACGGCAGTATGTGTAAACAGACCTGAAAGGCGCCTGGTCCCGTGTGCCGCACGTGTACGTGATCCTCCCCCCACGCTGCGTTCAGCACACGCGTGTTTGTGCCTGCTCAGCCTGGGAGCCTCTGAGGGCCAAGTTACAAATACACATCAAATTTAAGAATAATACAAAAATAACGGGCAGTTGGTACTTCTGAGCCTTGAACCAGCTCACCCACACGTGCCACCCCGGCTGCGTCGCTGCAGCTCCCCGGGGGCCGTGACTCCTTCTCGGGGAGTCTCCAGGTCACTTGTCTCCTTCCAGCTCTGCCAGTCTCAGGGCTTCACCTTGGCACGGCTCCACTCGGGCTCCAGCCTCACGCTTCAACACCATCGGCTCGCAATTTCGACACGCGGCCCACGCTCAGCGCCCGCCCCGTGCACCACTGCTCTCACTTCTGGTCAGAGTAGTTAGCGTGACTTGGGTTTTTTGGGGTGTTTTTTGGTTGATTGGTTTTTTTGGTGGTATCCAAAGTGCTCGTCAAACATTCGTTGGTGATGGATCCCAAGGGCAGGTTTCATTTTTGGGCTGTAAATGCGATGTAGGCAACGCACGCGCTTGGCGTCAGGGAAGTCAGCGCGCCGTCGCTCTGCCGAGGGGGGCAATTTTGATAGTTCTCATTGTTCCGCCACTGAAGAGCATCCAGCGTAACAGAGGGGAATTTCTCATATGTCTGAAAGTGTTTGAGACTCCAGCTTTCACGGCAGAGATAAAATGAACAGAATTTTCCACCTGGCCGGTGGCCTTGATAATTACTTTTATTCATGTGTTCTGCATTAGATGTGGAGAACAGAACTGCATTTTCTTGGTGGTCTGTTGATTTCCAAGGATAAACCAATTGACTTAAAAGATCAAAACAAGATAAGACAATATAATGTATTTTTAAGTAGATTTTTTTAATAAATCTTCTAAAGAGCCACACTGGAGATCCATGTAATTTTCCAAGGTTTTGAGTTGCTCTTCTTTCTCAGTTAAATTTAATGGTTAAAATTCAGGACTTTTTCTATGATCCAGTAATGATAATAATTAACAGCAGTATTTTTCAAGAGGCCAAGTACAAATGGAAGGGTCAGTACATTTAGAACCGATAGAAGAAACGTTCTCGCAGAGCATTGCATCTCCCTGGAATTCACTGATGCAGAAGATTTCAACCAATAGGTTGGCGAGAATAAAAAGAAAAAAGTTGGCCGGATCATTTTGTGTCCATTTATAACACCTGCAGCTACGCAAGCTCTGGCCAACTCCACGTGAGCCGCCAGACACGCTGCGCCGGGCCGGGGCAGGCTGCGGTGCGCCGGCAGCGTGCGCCCTGCCTGGGGCCGGCCACCAGCGCGGGCTCCTGTAGCCACCCCGCAGGCTGGCCGCCGCGCCGGCCCGTGGCCCCAGCGCTGCAGCCGTGCCGGCTGGGGCGTGAGCTCCGCGACTGAGAGCTGTGCTTCTGCTCATGAACTGCTGTCAGGGCTAAGGCTCTGTTTGGAAACGCCGACAGTCTTTTCCTTACTGTAAAGCATAAAATAGACATTTTTTTTTGTAATGAAGCTGAATTGGAGCTCACTGAAGATTGTTTTCCTGTGAAAGATGAGGTTGGCTTTTTGGAAAAATGCAGCTTCACTTAAATGCATTTTTGTGATTTTTTTTTTAATTCATTGCAAAGAATGGGATGGGAGCAGCGTGGGCAGGGGAGCTGAGGCCGACGGGTCAGCTGCTCTCACTGGGGCAGAGGAGATCGCAGGCTCAGCCGATCCTTGGTGAAGGCACGGGTTACAGACCAGGAAAAAGAGTTGGGATGCTGCTTTTGGATGTGAGTGAAATGAGAAAAAGGAAAAAGAAACCAAGGTGGTTTCTTTCCAGTACCTCAAGGGGGCCTACAAGAAAGATGGGGAGAGGCTGTTCAGTAGGGCCTGTTGCGATAGGACGAGGGTTCATGGTTTTAAAATAGAGGGGGGTAGATTTAGATTGGATATTAGGAAAAAGTTTTTTACGATGCGAGTTATAGAACACTGGCCCAGGTTGCCCAGCAAGGTGGTGGAAGCCCCATCTCTGGAAACGTTCAAGGCCAGGCTGGATGAGGCTCTGAGCAACCTGATCTAGTGGGGGATGTCCCTGCTCCTGGCAGGGGGGTTGGACTAGATGACCGTTGAAGGTCCCTTCCAACTCTAACCATTCTATGATTCTATGATTCTATGATTCCTGGTCGCTCACCTCTGCAGTATTTACTGGCCGGGAGCCACTGCGCTGCTGAGCGCATCCCGGAGGAAATAACCCCCTGGCCCCCATCCTGGGCCGGCCGCTCGGCTGGGCACCGGCATTTTCGCTTACTCAGGAAGCAGCTGGAGTCTACGTGGTACTTTCCCAACAGAGGAAAGCATGATGCATTATACTTCTAGTGAAGTCATTGGGTTTGTTACCAAAAAAAGAATGAAGTTGCTCTCTGTTCTTGTCTGCAGGCGGTAGGAGATGGTAGCATAGCATGTCCAAAGCGCTGTGACACACCAAACCACCTTTTGGGAAAGCAGGCTGGGGTGAAACCAAGGCAAATGTGCATTTCTGGTCCATGGGGCTGCTGTTCTTTACATTAACCTAGTGTGGAAAAGGGTTCCCCTTGGGTTCGTTAGCACAGCCTCCTCACCCCGAAGGAGACACTCGCTGTTCGAGCCAGCAGTTCAGGAGAAGGGTGTTTGAAAGGGCATCTCACAAACCCCTCAGCTCTTTGGGCACTTTTAGCAGCGTGCTGTTATCTGGTGCGATGGATGAGAGACAGCCAGGAGACACCTGGGGAGGTTCCAGCTCACATACCGTTTGGAGAAATTTTGGTAAATAAAAGGGAGGCTGGGGAATTCAACGGCCTCCCCAGCGCGGCTGGCGGCCAGCTCAGCCCTGCCCTGCCTGCCAGGCTGTCCGAACAGGACCGAGGTGGCGGTGCCGCCCCGACGTCTGGCGTTCCCAGAGACATTGCCCGGCGCCCCAATTGCTGCACGTTAGGGCGAGCGCCATGAAACTGCCTAAACTGACACACTTTGGGCGTCACACTGTGAACCCTCCGTGCGCCTCCAGCCAGGAGCTCTGCCCTGCGCTCCCGCAGCGTGGCTGTCCCTGCCGGGACAGGGCGCCATGATTCATTTTAGGCCTTCAGATCCGTGCTGGGATTGTCCCGTGATGTTCCCAATTTGCAGGATTTCTTGGGTAATTGCTTTCTCAGCCACCCCTCGCCGTTAGCAGTTTTCCTCATGAGTCACTGCTAATGTGTAATTTATACAGCTGTATTTTGTGTTCGGAATAAGCATGCAGCTCAGCAAGTGCTGCAAAGAAAGTTTAGTTTTTGTAGAAATCAGTCTCAAAGCCATGAAAAGCAACAAAGATTATATTGCTGTGACGTAAACAGAAATGAATGTCACCTTTCTGCAATTAGCTACACAGTGCTATGCAGGTGAACCTCCTGCTTGGGAAATGCTTTCATTCTCTGTTAAATTTGGTGTGACTTTCCTGTGATCACCCTCCCTCGTCCTCCTGCATTTTAGATTACAAGCGACTCTAGCAGCCGCCGCAGCGGCACGGCGGGCAGAGCGGGGTTGAACCGAAACCCCGGCCATCCCGGCAGAAGGCTGGGTGGCTCCCAGCAGATCTCGGCAGCGCCTCCGAACTCGCACCGTTTTTGGAGCACCCTGCCAACAGCACCTTTCTACCCGCTGAGTTGAATTAGACGGCCCCAATTTAATCTTTGAAAACTGACATCGTAAAAGAAGAGGTAAATTTAATGTCCTCACACCTCTGGCTGGAAATAATGGTGCTGCCGTCGACTGCTGTGCAGTAGATTAATTGGTTTGGAAATTCACTGCCGTACGTCGGGGATGCCACTGCAAGAACTGACGCCGTCCCCACAGTGGGTGGCTGTCGGCCAGCGCTGCGTCATGCCGGCACCAGCGGCGGAGACCGGCCTGTCCGTGTTTGCATGCCGGGCGGTAGCGCTGGGAGAGCCCATTGTGAAACTCCAGTTTAAATCTATGGCTGCCACAGGCGTCTGTGCAAGGCTAAAACATGTCCCAGCAGCTTTCAGACCACAGCCACCCCTGCAGCACCCAGAAGTCATTAGCTGCGGCTCCAAGGACGCTGCGGCTCCAAGGACCCTGCGGCCTGCTTTAGTTGGTGCTAAATTTCAAGTTTTGGATTACATCTGAAATCTTCTGGCAGTCCCCGGAGCCCAGCAGCAAGCGGCTGGGCTGTTACGCCCGTAAGAGTCAGCAGGTTGTTAGCAGGGAGAGATTCTCGTATAGCTCTACTAAATACATTTTTTATCCTTGTTGATACCATTAAGTTGTGGTTTCCACTGGAAACTTCTCTGGCTAGCACTTTGCTGTGTACTGCAGGCTGGCATCTGTGTGCCACGATGGGACACGGGGGCTCTACACTTGGATTTCTTTGGAGTTAGGGAGTCCAAAAACTGCTCACGGGCCACGCAGAAACTGCAGGACCAACTCAGTGCTCACGAGATTCAATCTAAGGGTTGGCTCTGCACTCTGCACGAGTGCTTTGTTTCTTCCTGGCTTCCTTCCTCCTCTTCCAATCGATAATGTAAAATATTTTGAACAAGGAAAAGATGTTCCAGTTCACCTCATCTTACTGATGTTCTCATTTATAAGTACAGAGAAGAAGACAACTACACAGAAGGGTCCCAAAACTCCGTTTCTTTGCCATAAACATAGATTTTAGGAGACCCACTCTTTAAAGTTGTTTTTTGTAGCTATAAAAAGAATATGGAAATGTTTCCCTTTGGTATGTCTGCATCCTTCCCCCTAAATAAGTGATTTCCTTTTCTCTTTGCTGATTAGGAAGTTCTCCTCTGGAGGTTCTGCTTTGATGTCTCAAGACAAGAAAAATTAAATTAGCAAATCTACAGGAAAGAATTACCACAGCCCTGTTCCCTGGGTCTGAAATTCAGGGATTAACCCTCTGACTGGACTCATGCTGGCTTCAAGCGGGCTAAGAAAATGGGAAGCAGTCGGCTTATTTTCAGTTAGAACCACGCTCCCTGCCCAGAGCTCCTGACAAGCTGATCAACCCAGGATGGATGCTGCAGGCAGTTTTGGGAAGTCTGGAGAGCGTCACACCCTGCTGTGGCTGCTGCGGGACAGGCACGGGGCATCCCCCATCCCCCATGGCGAGGTACCCCAGGGAGCCGCTGCCGGGGTGGTGCCGTGCCGTGCTGTGCCGTGCTGTGCCACACCATGCCATACCGTGCCATGCCATGGGGTTGCCTAGGGCTGCCCTCCCCATGGCTCCCGGCTCAGCAGATCCCACTCCGCTGCAGCAGCTAGCCCCAGCTGGGCCTCTTTGATGCAACACTGAGGATGAAATAAAAACTCTGAGCTCCAAAAGTCTGAGGGCACAGAAGCTGAGGGAAACCCCCGATTGAGACGTACATGTGCATTCCTTCTTCCTGGGAAACTCAGCTGGATTAGTTCTACTTAATGCGTTTAGGGTTGTTCAAAGGTAATGCGACACACAGCTGCGCTCTGTATGCTGTGAATAAATACCTTTGTTCCTGCTAGTCTGGCCGACAGCGTCCCTAGCATCCTCCCTCCCGTCCCTGCCGAAGGCAGGTTAGAGCCCTGCGGCCCCGCTGAGTCACGCAGCAGCAATGCGCGGCAGGCTGGGGCAGGATGTCCTTCTCTTCTCCCATCCAGTTTTTAGGGAGAAACAAAATTCCCACTCAGCATTTGTGTGAAGCCAGAAACGCCCTTGACAGCCAACACCCTGGCTGGTGCCCAGCGGTGGCTGCACCCACGTCCCCATCCCCAGCCACGCTGTGGGGACCTGGTCCCCATCCCTGTCCCCATCCCCATGGCCTGGCAGGGACAGCGCCAACCTGCCAGCCTTCCCGAGCCCAGGCAAGGGCAACGCGTTCAAGGTCTGCGCCTGAGCGCTATTTTTCCATTTCCTTTCGCTAAGCACAACCTCTGCCTGTTTATCTGAGCTATAAATAGTTTCCCCCGTGTCTGCATTTGCTCTTGCTGTGGTCAATTACAGGCGGTGCTGGGGTTTGGGGATGGGATTTTCTAAAACTGATGATTTTTTTGCCTATCGCTAGAATCAGAACAAAGTGCAAAAAACAGATGAAACGAGGAGAGATTAACATGAGAGACATATAAATGGATCTAAAAATAAAGCCTGGGCTCCTTAAGCCAACGCGGGTCTGTGGCAGACAGTGAGCTCAGTGCCGGTACAAGCAATGAGCCCCTTGATTTCTGCTGGTGAGAGCAGCAACGTGGCTAAATCCTCCATGAAAGCGGAGTGCAGCTCTGTGTGTGTGTAGGGGGTGAATAATTTGTTTCAGTGGCTTTTGCCGGTTCTGACCGAGCTCCTTTCCCGGCCGCTCACAGAGCACAGAACTGATATCAGGACTATCTCCGAGCTCAGCCGCGCTGACTTTATTTATTTGTTTAAACCAGCAGTAACATACACAGAGAAATGGCTTTTTACCCTCTCGGCACACCTTTTCCCAGCGCCAGAGCAGCACCGGCCCCCACGCGGCCGGGAGCTTGCAGGAGGGGAGCAAGCCCTTGCGCCTCACCACCTGTGCCAAAACGATTTTAACCGGCTGTTTGTTTCTTGAGTAGCACTTGGTCTTTGTCACAGTGACACAAAGCCTGGTTCCGTCAGTCGGGTGCTGCGTCTTGCCCCGCAGCCTCCCGCAGCTGCCGGCATCCCCAGGAGCCTCACGCCGGCCGGGACGCTGCTGGCCCGCCAGACCCAGGGGTTTGGGGACGGCGCTGGTCACAATGCAGAATTCAAAACTGTTTTCAATCCCCTCTCACGCAAAAGACATGAGTGATGCAAAACCCCGATGAGCCAGGGGTTTGGAGCTGGCGCCCGTAGAAATCTATGTCCCATGGCGTTCATGGTGTCTGGTGGGCGCGTTCTGCCCTCCTGACCTGGCAGGGCCTCGTGCTGGGGACGGGTGCCACCACCATGCCCTGCCCTGCGGGATCGCCTCCGGCCCGGGGACCCGGCTGCTCCTGGCACAGCGGGAGTGGATGCTCGCTCCCAGGGCTGGCTGCTGTCGCCTCTGAGCGTGGAAGGGCTTGGGTGGTGCCAACGCCATCGCGAAGGCAAAGACGGAGCTGCGCCGGGGTCATTGTGCAAGACCTGCCTGGGGAGGAAATGGAAAATCACCGATCGGGGAGCCTGGAGCTGATTTCTGAACAGGGAAGTCATGCCTGAATAGCGCAGAGGAATTTTCGTGGATGCTCAGCCGCTCATGCAGTCGGCGGGGCGGGGGAGCCGCGCAGGCAGGCCCGGCGTGCCGTAATTAGCGTGTGTGTAATTTCCTAATGGAGGCATTAGCAATACGTAAGGCATGGGGTAATGGAAAATGTGGAAAGCTGGCACATTGGCTTGAAAACTAGCTAAACAAGAACTAACCTTGAGCTTCTATAGGTGTATAATTGAGAAGTGTCAATTATATACGGCTGGTGCATCAGAGGATTACTGGGCTACAGAAAAGACTTCTTTGTCTGGAAAAATTAGTGGTTGATAATGGAGATATTCCCCTCCCTTCTCTATTGTGTAAACTGCATTGGTGTATTTGCATTGCCTTCTCTCTTGTGAAAATAGAAATGCGTTTGCTCGGCATGCGTATCCCCACGCCGCCAGGACTTTAACTGCTTTGCTGCTGGCACCTGGCTGCTTCTGCTTCTGCTTCTGCAAGGGGAAAACTCTTCCTGCAAACCCCTGTAGCAGAAGGAAAGAGGAAACCAAAGAGCCCACATAGAATCACCGAATCACAGAACGGTTTGGGTGAGAAGGGAGCGTTCAAGGCCACCCAGCCCAACCCCCCTGCCAGGAGCAGGGACATCTCCAACCAGATCAGGTTGCTCACAGCCCCGTCCAGCCTGGCTTGGAATGTTTCCAGGGATGGGGCATCCACCGCCTCTCTGGGCAACTGGGGACAGTATTCCACCATCCTCAGCATAAAAAATGTCTTCCTTCTGTCTAACCTGAATCTGCCTCCCGCTCTTTTAAAACCATCACCCCTGGTCCTGTCACAACAGGCCTACTGAAGAGTCTCTCCCCACCTTTCCTGCAGCCCCCTTTGGGCACTGGGAGCCGCTCTCAGGTCTCCCCGGAGCCTCCTCTTCTCCAGGCTGAACAGCCCCAGCTCTCTCAGCCTGTGCCTAACTAGCTAAGCCTAGTTCTGTCTGAGCTGTGAGCTAGCAAAGGGAGGTCTTCTCCTAACTAGTCTGAAACCCTTGCAGCATTCTCCGTGAGGTCTGGTTTTCCCCTGTAGACAGATGGACTTGGCTTTACGCCGTCTGTTACTTACACACTTTGGGGGTGATGCAATATATTACTCTGAGGAAAAAGCCAAGAGAAGCCTGGGCATTAATTCCCATTAAAAGCAAAATAAACACCCCCCCACCACCCCCCCATGCCCCTTTATTTACCGAATTTGAGTTGCAGGTTGGTGGCTGGTGCCAGTGCAGCTCCCGGGGCTGCTGCCTGCTGCCTGCCCGGGCGCGGGGCTCAGGGGGAAGCGGGGTGGGGAAGGCAGAACCTGGCTTATCAGGGAGTTTCTGCGGCTGGCCTTGCCGAACCGTGCGCGCCATGCGAGCGCCCCACTGTCGGGCTGCCGCTGGCAGGCAGCGCTGGCGGTATTCACTGCTGCGCTTCCCAGAGCAGGGAGGTGCTGGAGGTTCAGCATGGCCCTCAGGGCAGCGGGGGAAAGCCCTCGCCAAAATCCAGGCTTTTACGAGACCTTTTGCTGTGAACCTGGCTAAGCTGGGGCAGCTCCGGGCAGGGAGCCTGGGAGGGACGATGCTATGACGGTGATTACTCGGGACCGGTTGGTATTTGTGAGCAGGTGGGCTTTGCTGGCTCGCATTAGCAGGGACGAACAGACCACCCCCCAGAAGGACCCCCACCCCTCTCCCGAGTGGCAAGGAGCGACCCGCTGCGGGATGCCCTGACTTCGGCACCTTCATGGATTGCAGTGCTGGCGGGAGCTCCCTGGAAAAAGCTACACCACAAAAAGTGCTACTCATCTGTGTGTCAGGGCTTGTCTCACCAGAAAATCATCCCTAGAACTCACACCCCTCCATCTGTGGCGTCACACTGGCCCGGTCTCCGGCAGAGGCGGGGTGAGATGCTCTGGAGACACGGAGTCCCACGGCTGCCCCGCGGGACCGTCCCTTGCCCCAGGACACGGCTGTACCTGATGGTGTAGGAGAGAAAAGGAGGTGGAAAGCCAGCATCACTGGGCCCTGCAGGGACAGACCCCCTCCCGGGGTCAGGGACCGGGGTGCTGCTCACCCCGAGTGCCAGCAGTTCACTGAACTGCCATGTGAAAGTTCTCAGCTCTCAGATTTTCCATTCTAGCATGTTTTTAAAGGAGTCTGTCATTCCACATCAGATAACAGCTTAATAACAAAACCTAATTAGAAATAGACTATGAGTTCTCCTATTTTAGTTAGGAATAAAATACTCCTCAAATTCTTTCTCTTGCGCAGCATGCTGTGCAGGATTAGACCAAGCCTTGCCACATGAGACGTGGCTGGGTTTCCTCCCCGGAGACGACTTCGGTGAGGTTGCCCTCCGCCGGTACCTTGGGCCCTCTCACACTCACCTGCAAGGACTCTTGGTCCTGTACGGTTGCATCATGGCCAGACAGTAACAGCCCACAGACACCTTCACCTGCAAGTGCGATATTTTAATTTCATTAGTCTAATTTGGATCCTGGTGTCTGGTCTGAGGCAAATCCCTGACTCACACTGGCTGGGGACACCCTCAGCTTTTCTTTCATCATTGAATGGACACCCTCAGATTTGCCAGATTTCTGCTCACAGAGAACTGGGTTTTCTCAGATACCCTCCACTCCAAAGCGTGGATTACCTTTGGCGTTGCTCCCTGCGCAGCCAAAGAACAGATTAAATCACTCTGAACGCCACAACTTTCCATAAAGCACGCCAAATTGGAATGGCATTTCCGCGTGGCAAAGTAACGGACGCCAGGCTTTTATGCCAGTGTTGTGATCTGAAATTAAGCCCTTGAACGTGGCTGCCTGGGGCTGGCGGGCATCGGGAGCGGCGGCCCCCATCCCTGAGCTCCAGGGCCGCCTGCTGAAATGCTGCAGGGTTGGCGAGCACCATGGTCCTCCCCGATTCCTGATGTCCCTGCTGCCGACTGAGGGGATTGGAAGGGATGTACATTTGGAAAACACTCTTTAGTTTCTACATTTGTGATGTGTGTTTCTTTAAAACTTTCTATTCAATCAAGCTAACTCTGAATGTTGCCTTTTCTTGGATTTAATTTAATCCCAACATTTTGTGTTTTGTAGGGATCTTACATGCGGTAAGAGGCTGGGCGAACGCAACACCTGGAGGAAATGCGCAACGTCCGGCAGCGGGAGCCGCGACTCTGCCCTGCCAGAGCGTCCCAGCGAGGGCCGCCAACAGTGCCTTGGGACAGATGAGAACGTCACCCCAGCTCTCAGGTTTTTCTGCTAGCTAAAACCAGGTAGAGATCAACATCGCTTTCAGGTAGAGAAAAAAAAAGGAGCTCCATAGGTCATATGTGTAATTCAGGGATGAAGTTTCGAAGCCTGGATTTAGAAATGAGAGCCAAGGCTCTGAGAGTGCAATCTATCGCTGAAACCGTGTCGATGACTAACTAAAAACGTCTGCCTCAAAAATGCAGAAATCCTGAATCATTCCTGAAAGTCAGAGAACGTTTCGTAACTTTCGTGACTTCAGATGAGCTCTCAGCATCCTGTCGGCTGCCGGCCTTTGTTCTGGGGCCTGGGTTTACTCATCCATTAGGGAGCTGCCCAAAAGCATGTAGGCTCAAACCTTATCTTTGAAAAAACTGAATAAAGACAGACACAATTTTGACCAAAATGTATGTGTGTTGGTGCTTCTCTGTCATTCGCCTGTGAGAAGGAGGAATAGCTTTATTTACTTATTTCCCAGGGCCACAGCGCACGGCTGTTCACGTTTGTTCAGTGCCGGTGCAGAGCAGCAGATGCTCGCTGGATGCCATCACACCTGAACGCAACATCCCCACCGCCGGTTGCTCACACACGTGGACATGCCCGAAGCGGGACATGTGATGCTGCCGGCAGCGTGGCCATGGCAGGCAGGGCAGGGACCGGGCCCCGCTGCTGGCGGGACTCATCCAGGGTGCCCTGCCTGCTCCCCGCTGCTCCCCGCAGCGAGCGCCGGGCCCAGGTGACTCTTTTCCGTCCATCCACGTCTTGTGCATGAAGGATGTTTTGTGAAACACTGGCAGAGAGCACACACTGCACACTAGTACCAGATGTTATTTAATAAAAAAGGTTTGTGTGTGTATGCACATATATATATTTACACATATATAGCTTGCTGTGGCTTTACAGAGACATATAATATGAGAGGTTCTGCCCATGGTTAGTTTGCAGTTTTAAATACAACCATTCAGAGACTTGAGGAAATAAGTTATGGCTAACTGACAGCAGCAGAATGGGCGTTCAGTTTTCTGCAGGGCTCCCAGCAGTCAGGCATTGCTCAGTGGATCTCTTCCTCCCCCAGCAACGTCCCTCCACCATGATTCCGACCTGGGAAACAGGTCACTGGTGGAGCTTCTGCACCAACCCCGTGCCTCTCCCCTTCCCAGGACGGCGGTCTGCAGCGCCAAATAACCCTCACAGCAAAGGCAACGCCTCTTGCGTTGATTTCTTGTATTTCCTTCCTTGTGCAGATCCCTAGAAGTTCTCCATCAGAGTCAAGGGAATTCCAGTTCACTGACAAGAGTCCTGCATTTTTAACCACATTTTGTGGATCCCTTGGACCTGCAGGGCTCTGGGAGTCCCAGGCCAAAATCCAGTAGCCACTCATCTGCTGGGTAAAGCCGTATCGCGCACAATCCCAGCTGAGGGGAACCTCGGGCTGCCCGGGTTCCCCATTTTTGGATGCCATTATTTTACAAATGCTAAAGAGCAAATATTAATTATTGAGTTATGCTTTAGGAGGGACATTAGGGGATGCAATTCCTGTCTCGCCTTTCAGGCTGAGAAATAACTGCTTTATGTAACAGATCCTCCCCTGGGATTCCCTTCTGCGCTTCCATTTGCTGCAGTTGTAGGAAAATTACCAGCTTCACAGCAGGGCCATTTGTCTTGCCGGTGTCGGACGGCTGCCGCACGCCTAAATCGACACGCCGGGAGCTCCTCCCGCAGTGACTGGCGTGCAGATCTCAACAGCAGCGCGTGCCGTGTTAACCTGCTTTCCCTGGCCCCAACATGATCCTTGTCCTCCTGCTCCCCTCCGGACCCCGGCTTGCCTGGTTTTCTTAGATAAGGTGCATGGCGCCCCTACCCCAATGGCTGAAGGGACCGGTGGGTATCGCTTGCGCTAGGCCTGGGCGTGAGGTGACAACGAAAGCCCCTGTCTGCAGGGGGAGAGCGCGTGCAGAGCCCCCACCTGCAACGCTGTGTCTGCGTGTGTAAAATCCCCCATCACCGTCGTCTCCGCCTGCGCCGGCGCAGGGGAGCCGCCCGCGGGACAGCCACCGCCGGGGCCGCGCCCTGGCACCCCGTCCCGATGGGCCTGCACGCCTCGCGCCGCGATAAACGTGAACACAGCTTGTAATTATACAGCACAGCAGGGTGAAGCGCCTTTCTGGGGAATTAGTTAGAGGAAACGTGGAGGCAGTGACCTGATATGCAAATGGGGATGAATCACGGTTACTGGAAGGAGATGAGTTTCTGCGCCGCCGCGGTGCGGGGAGAGGTGGGTCGGGGAGCCGGGGCCAGGCGACGCATGCAGGGCAGGACAGAGGGAGTCAGGGTCGCGGGAAGTGTTCTTTATCAGCTCCGTAAACAGGTGTGGCGGCGCAATCCGCAGCGTCCGTGTGTCAGAAATGGGCGTTTCTTGCCGTCACATCGGGTTCTATCTCCGATTGTATTGTCACGCAAGGTGCCATTTCACAAAGTGGATCTCCACACTGAAAAATGCAAATTTCAGTTCTCGTGGAAGACAGTTAATGAATGCCCCTCAGCAGTCACCCTTGTTAATAGCTCTTTAATTCTCTAATGAATATTTATGAGTGGCTGCCTGACAGCAATGAACCTTGGAGTGTATGGACCGATATTTCCTACTGATTGTGTTCAAAACTGAAAGAATAGTAATTTTTTTTTGGTGAAAAGTGCAGTGAAAGAGCTGAACGAGACAAGGACAGCTACCAATTCACAGGTTTTTTTCACATTTATGGCCGTTAATGAATCATTAAAAATCCCTTCCCAGAGAAAGTGCATTCGGGAGGGTCATTTGGTGGCCTTTCAGCAATCTCTGCCTGTTCTGGGGATGTGGTCGCATCCCTGCCCGTCGCAGTGGTGGCCCTGGCTCGGCCCCAGGCAGCCCTGCTCCCCAGCCCCGCGCAGAAACCCCCGGCTGGCACAACCTACACGTGTAGTCTGCACAGACAATTTCTGACCCGAAGAAACTGCAGGGAAACACCATCTTTTACTGGCGTGCCAGCATAATAAACGGCAAGATAGAGCGGAGTATTAGGCAGAAATTCCTTGCGTTCCGTGACATTTTCAGTGTCGCCCCGTGCACGGTGATAAAATGCCACTTAGCAGGGGTGGCTGCCTGTCCCTCCCTGCATGGAGCCCTTTTTAACTCAAGGTGCTGCGGTCCCCGTCTCTGGGAAGAGAAGCACCAAACCCGTTTAGTGCTGTGTGTCCAAGGGAAGCCAGACGAGCTCGTTCGGAGGAAACTTTAAACAACGTGCTGTGCTGGCTGCCAACCAGTCGGGTGGGGAGAGCCAGGCCCCTGCTTGCCCGGGCGCAGGGCAGCAGCGCGGCCGGGGACGTGGGTGCTCTCAGGGGCAGCAGCTCCCGCCGCGGCAGGGGCCGGCCCGCGCCCCGTGTCCCTGCGCCCCGTGTCCCCGCGCCCTGCCATCGGCATCGCCCCAGACCCGCGGCCGGCAGCCTGCCCGCCCCGCTGCGCTCGGGACCTTTTCCGCACCCCATCTTCAGGGGTTGTTACCCGCTGGGCATCGCCTGGCGAGGGGCCTAGGACAGGGCTTTGTCACCAGCGGTTTTATTAAATAGCAGAAAAGCTTGTGTGAGGGGCTTATTGGCTTCTCTGCTGTATTAGCTTTAGAAAAATAGTGGTTTAAAGCACTAGTAAATGCCAGAAGCTGCCCGTTTTGGTTCTCTCTAAGAAACCAAGCCCAGAGGGATGCAGGAGTAGTGGGCAAGGGGGAGGCCGCTTGCAATAATCACAGAATTTCAGAATTATTATCAAGATTGGAAAAGACCTAAAAGATCATCCAGTCCAACCATAAAATATATAGCTTGTTAAAAGGGTATGCACACCCCAGCCCTTCGCCAGCCACCTCAGGCGTGCCGTCCCCTTCGCACAAGGCACCCAAACCCCCTGGGCAGGCAGCCCCCTCCCGCCCACCACCCGTCCCACTCTCCCTGCCCCATCCCGCCAGCCCAGGCTGCCGCCCCTTTGCGGTGGTACCTCATTCCAGAATATTCTGGAATGCCCCATCCAGCAAAAACTTTATTCCTGTGTATTTTTTTACCCTTGAGGACAGGAAAATCCACCCGTTTGTACGTGAAAAGCGGCTGTTTGCAAACAAGAGCAGCGCGGTTTGCGGTCACTGGCTGATGTTAATCTCCAGCTTTAGATGCTCGTGATCAATACAAATTAAGCTTGCAAGAGGAGCTGATTAAAAAGGACACAGTCGGTGTTTGTGAGCGTTCATTTGAATTTCAGATTGGGTTCCTCTGATAGCATCCATCCACATTTCCCTGCAATTTACTTTTTCTATACAGAACTTTATGGAAGAGAGATGAGAAAGAGCTGCTCTGCAGAAGCAGAACAGCAGTCATGCATCGGCAGATTCGTTATCGCGTGTTTAGCTCTTACGTATTCAGTATTAAAGTCAGTTGAAACATTTCTCCCTGGAATTGCTTCAGTGGGAGGGTATGTCTTTCCCTAAATTGTGCTTCTAAAATGGGATTTTGAAATGAAAGGTTTCAAATCAGGATTTCACACTGAGATTTGGAAATGCCAGGACAGCTCCTTTAGCTGTTGCCTGAGCTGAAATCTCGCAGAACTACTCAGCGTCTCCACTTCTCACCCTAATTTTGGATAAAATCAAATGTCAAAATGATCACATTGCCCACAGCACAGTGCAGCCCAGGCAGCGGGGAGGTGAAAATCTCCCCCTGCCTCTCTTCCCAAATACAGAACAATGCCCGCCGGGACGGCTCTGCCCGGGGAAGGAGCTTGTTCGCAGCGGCTGCGATGTGCAGCCCAAGTAGCTCGGGTCAAACATGGAGCTGCTGAGCCATCTCTGTGAGGAGCAGGTTCTCCCTAGAGTATCAGCAAACTCCTTTACGTTAGCAATGAAAATGGAAGATAACAATGGGATTTTAAATGGGCCCAGCTCACCTTAGCGCTTCAGACAGAGGAGAACGGACCTGTGGGTGCGGCAGCTGGAGCCGTGACCAGCGGCACTGCGAACCCCTGGCTGGGGCTGGTAGCTCCCCACCAGCTCTGAGACGGGGGATCCCAAAGCCTGGCACAGCACAGCTGAAGAACTTGGGATCAGCAGGGCAGGATGCCAGTTCGCAGCCCGGGAAAGGGCGGTTGGTGGGCGCGTGGCCGCGAGGCATGCAGGAGGTGGGGAGCAGGCCGGCCAGCAGCGCGGTGACCGCCGGAGGATGCTGCAGCGCTGCGGTACTGGTAATGGCGCCGGTATCATTGCGGCAGTTGTTGGCTGCACGTTGCAATGTACAAAGGGCACATGTCTAAGAATAACAGCTGGTGATTTCGGTAACGGCGTCCGGCACCCCATCGCCGCCGGCGGAAATGCCACACGGTGTGATGATGGCCGTGGTTATCTGCCTGCCCAGGAGGGGACAGGTGGTGACACTGGGGCACATCTGAGCACCCCGCAGCTGCTCTGCGGGAAGGAGCTTCAGCCCCAAACACACAGAGCGGAGTGTGGTGTGGTCAGAACGGTGATTAGTGTGCATGTTAATAACACCCAGCTGCGCTCCTCAGCGGCTCACGCGCTGCGTCATGGCGCAGCGGCTCTGGGGAAGTGTGGGCGGTTGCTGCCGGCGGCACTGCGCTCCTGGCCTCCCCGCCAGCCACTACAGCGGGAGAGGAGCACTCCTGAGTGGAAACCACCCGTGGCAAAATCATTTGTGTCTGCATTCGTTGTATTTGCCTCTTCCAGGGGAGGCCTGCTTCATCTGCTGCCCCGTGAAGAGGATGTCCCCAAAATAAACACCAGCATAGCATTCACTGTGGCCTTGCTGTGTTTTAGCTCTTGTATGGGTTCTCTGATTCCAAACAGGAACTGAACCCACACTTCCCCTTCTCTGTCCATCCCACAACATTAAAGTCAAAACATAATGTGGAGACCTGACAAGGTGATTGCTGTCTTTTATGCTTTTGTTTTCTAGTCCTGGCTATTGAGGCTCTGTCAGAAGTGACAAAGTCTGTTCTCACAAAAAGTCCAAAACACCATGACACTCAGAAGCATTTTCTTTTGTTGTCCTGGTTCTGGCTAGGACAGAGTTAATCCTCACCAGAGCTGGGAGAGGAGCTGGAGCCGGTGGCCCCTGGGGCTGGGGACACAGCTGGGATGGTTACCAGTTACCCCACAGCTGGGACAGGTTACCCCAATGAGCCCCAGGGCTGGTCCACCCCATGGGACTCCTGCTCAGGGGATAAAGTGGGGACGGGGCTGGGGGGCAGTTTGGCTGCTGGGGAGGGAGCTGGGCATCAGGATCTGCTGTGAGTATTGCACTGGAAATTATGGGCTTTGGTATGTTCTGTTTTGTTCTCCATCTGTTTTCTCTTCTGCTGCTGTTCTGTTAAACTGTGTTTAACCCAACCTGAGTTTTGCCTTTCTTTCCTTCCTGATTCTCCTCCCTGTCCTGCTAGGGGGCTGGGGGTGGTGAGGGGGGCAGTGAGTGACGGTGTGGTATTTTAGCTGCCAAGTGGGGCTAAACCACAACACATGTGGTCCCAGAAAATGCAGGCTGAGATCACTTATGTCAAGCAGGCATCCACTGCAAATGCTTTGAGAGTGTTGGGTGAGTGATGTTCAGGGGCGTGTTTGTGTGGGCGAGCTGCGTGTGCCTGCCACCGCCATCGCCTGTGCTGTGGGACCCTGCCAGGACCACGCGAGGCTCTTCTCCTCCTGCTCCTCTGCAGGACCCAGGGCACTTGGGCCAGCAGCGTGAGCAGCGTCCGCACGGCTCTTCCGCAGGTACGGGTGTGCAGGCCACGCGGAGGCTGCTCTCAAAATCCCGGCTGTACGTGTGTCCTCATCACATCGCTCGTTGTTTTGTGTATGATCAGGACTTGAGAAATAAGCTTTGACATTTAGAAAAGAACAAACCCAAACAGAAATCAAAGAAGAGATTACTGATAAAAAGGAGCGCGCAGAGACAGAGGAGCAGCTGTCAGACCAGACAATGAACGCTGCACAAAGGAAACAACAAATCTGCTGAAAATAAAGCCCAGGAAACTAAAGCTGCATCACTGGTATGTGGGTAGAGTTGTATTTTCTGAAGCAAATGTATAAACTGTTTGGAAATGTCCGATATTTAAAACCAGAAGATGTACATTCTATTTCATCGAGCTCTTTGGATGCACTGCATTACATTTCAGATTCCCCACACAAAATGGGGACATCTTCATGTGTTCTGCAGGACCACGTGTTTACATCGTTTATTGTCTCAGGAGAAGATGCCCCAGCCTGTGAAGCTGCCCAGGTGCGTGCCCTTCCCCAGACTTTCCGTTTTGCAGAACGGCCCTTTCAGCCTCCAGACAGAGCAATTCTTTGAAGAGAGCTGCGAAAACTGGGAAAGCCCAGCGTGCCCACCTGGTCAGGAGAAGACCGAAGGCTCCTGTGCCGCAGCGCAGAGCGAGGGGGTGTGGGGCTGGGGGCTGCACAGAGCACCTGCGCAGGGCACCCATCCTGCCGTGCCCCCCGCCAGCCCCTCGCCACTCCGTGACAGGAGCGAGAGCAGGCAGTGGCACAGGGAGACCCGGGCAGCCCCAGCCTCACCTGCGCGGTGGACCTGACTTCAGCAGCCCAGTGCCAGCAAACGCTGGCTGTGGTAACTTCTGCTGTTACAGCAAGCAGGACAGCCCCGCACCCCGCCCCGTTAGCGCCAGGGCACAGCTCACTGACAGCAGCTGATTTTGCAGCGGTAAATAGGGTTTACTTCCCGTCTATCAAAGATGTCTGACTTGGAGATGTGTTCATTCCCCCGGGATGCCGAGGGCACCAATAAGCCCTAATGTCCCCAGCTGGACCCATGCCCAGGACCCCAGCCCAGGGCTGCTGCAGGGTGCCGGGCTCCAGTGGTGCCCAGTGCCTGCAGGAGATGACTGCCCTGGCTCGGCACCCTCCCGCTCGCAGAGGGGTTTCTGCAAGGAGCCGCGTCCCTCCGGTTTTCATCTGGGTGAGTGGAGCACAGCGCCGAGCTGCAGGGTTTGTGGTCCGTGTCCTGCACTCCCACCTGGGGACCCAAGCACCCCCAGGCTGGTTTGTCCCGTGCCATCGCAGTGCTCGCTGGTACACCCGTAGAGACAGGCGGCTGCCGCTGCTGGGAGAGCACCTACTTGCTCTCCATCAGCGCGCCGGACCGACGGTACTCGGAACAGTGTTGAAGCCGTGCGCTGTAGCTCTGGAAATCTGGCTTTGAGTGCTTTCAGAACGCTGAACTCAGAAGGCAATGCTGCTAGCAGGTCCTCCTTTTCATATAACTGAGTTAACTGAGTAACAGCAATAACAAAAATAACAAATCTGAAAATATGCAGTTCTGTGAGGCCTTACAAGGAAAATCTCCTTTTGCTTTCAGGATGTGATGGAATCACATACCTTTTGTACAGGCTTGGGGGTTGTAAGGGAGGCCTTACGCAGCGTATTTCTGTTCCAGGAATCGTGAAGGCTTTCAACGATGCGTCTCGGAGGAGGCCCAGTTGCTGAGGCCATCTCTTAAAACAAGGCTCGGACTTAAATCACAAAGCATGTGTGTGTTCTGTGCTTTGGATGAAATGCTCTAACTTGTGAGCTCTGCTGTGGATGGATTTATGACACGGAGCAGGCTTGTTCCTGGGTTTCCTCCATCTGGCTTATTAACACACTGAACCTCATGTGAAAGGCCATACTGATTTCTGAAAACTGCGTGACAAAATGGAAGCTATTTCCTAAAAACAGAAGAGCAAACAGGCAGGACGCTGGCCCCTGCGTAGGAGGCTGCACAGCACTTGTGGATGTGCTCGTTATGTTTGTGTCTATGCTTTCCCTGGAAGACGGGATTTGCCTAGCAAATATTTTGTGTTTTCTTGAGGTGCAGCAAAGCACTCTTAATGGTTCTCAGTGCCACTGCTCAGTGTCGGCTCCTCCACAGACAAGCTGGATCCCTCTGCACCCTGGCCCTCATGGTGCTGGCTTTCCCCGCTTCGCAGAGCTCGCAGCTCTGGAGGAGCCAAGGAGCCGTGCCGCATGGGAGCCTGGGCACAGCATAGCACCCCGCGGTCGGAAGCAGGGCTGCAGGGCTGATCCACCCATCACAAGCTGCTGGAGAAGAGGTTAGTGACCCACAAAGCTTGTCCCGGGCACCGTGCCACCCTTGTGTCAGTGGTGACGTACCATCACCCCCGTCCCTTGGAACAGACGAGCGCAGCGCCATGACGTATCCCTCATCCCCATCTCCATCGAGTCAGTCCAAACTGCGGAGTCCCGGTGGGCGCGATTCGCCCTGCGGGGGCTGAGCCAGCCAGCTGATCCGGCACGTTTTGCTCTGTCGGGCTGGCCTGGGGAAAGAACCTCAGGCACGGCTTGAAGCCATATGCCGGCTGGCTTTAGACCCGAGTATGCGCTCTGGAGCCATCTGGAGCTGCCTGCGCGGTGCTCACTGCGGCTGTTTTTCTAGCTGAACCAGTCATGACTCACAGCTCAGAGCATCCCCTGGACATGCACACGGGAGGCTGGGCATCCCCGTGGGGATGGGCGCTGGTGATGCTCCACCGCCGCTGCCTCCCCTTCCCCAGTCCTCGCTGCGCCGCTGGAGTCGGGCTCTCCTGTGCTCTGGCAGAATTAAGTTATCCAGAGAATTTTTGCTTAACCTGCTCGTTGTTCAGTGTTTTCTGAACTGTGTAGAATTTTCTGGCTGTGTCAGCCCCGGTGTCTCCCCGCGAGGTCATTTTTCCGGGGACATCAATCACTGCTCTCGAGCCTGGTTTTGTTGCTGCCTCAGTGCGTGGCAATGAATCAAGCCCGGGCAGACAAAGCCTGTATTAATTTTGCTGCAATCTGGTGCATTAATACACTAATTATTAACTACTATAAATCTTTTTTATGAGATTCTTAGCAATAACATCTCCCATTCTAAAAATATACCAGGAAGGTAAGGAGCCACAAAAACATAAGTGCCAAAGAAGCTATTTTAATTTCCTAATATATTTCATGCTATTAATTTACAAGAGAATGGCTTGCTGTGGGTATTAAGCAATTAAATTGCAGCTGCCGGCTGAAAATTTCAAACAGGGTAACATTTTCCCCCAAAGGGCCGCTCCGTATATGGAGCACAACCTGTGCTGGCTGTTTCAGGTTTCTGTTTCACTTGTAAAATGTAAATCTTCACGCAAAGAGAAGCATTTTCAGTCCTGGCTGTGTTGCAGCTGTGGTGTTAAACCAGATTTGCATCTGCGGGTGAATGGTGAGTCCAGCTTGTGGGCAGGGGTTGGGACTGCGGGGAGCCCCAGGTGCGTGCAGTGATGCGGCGCCACGCAGAACGCTGCGGTGTGCGTGCAGTGATGCGGTGCCACGCAGAACGCTGTGGTGTGTGTGCAGCGATGCGGTGCCATACAGCGATGCGGTGCCACGCAGAACGCTGCGGTGTGCGTGCAGCGATGCGGTGCCACGCAGAACGCTGTGGTGTGCGTGCAGCGATGCGGTGCCATACAGCGATGCAGCGCCACGCAGAACGCTGCGGTGTGCGTGCAGCGATGCGGTGCCACGCAGTGATGCGGTACCATGCAGAATGCTGTGGTGTGCGTGCAGCGATGCGGTGCCACGCAGTGATGCGGTACCATGCAGAATGCTGTGGTGTGCGTGCAGCGATGCGGTGCCACGCAGCGATGCAGTACCATGCAGAATGCTGTGGTGTGCGTGCAGCGATGCGGTGCCACGCAGTGATGCGGTACCATGCAGAACGCTGCGGTGTGCGTGCAGCGATGCGGTACCACGCAGCCCTGCAGCCGCAGCGTGCCCGCATGCGGTGCCGAGGGCAGGGACCGCTTACCGGTGCACGGGAGCGTCCCACAAACCCTGAACCGTTCCCAGCAGCTGCTGAAACGAGGGGGACTCGGCAGCGGCAGAAACCTGGGGAGCTTGTTTAAAAACGCTGGGAAGACGTTTCTCGGGGGCGTGGGAGAGCCGGGGCAGCGGCGCACGGTCCGTTTGCTCCAGCGACCGCCCGCGGCTGCGGGAGATGCGGGTCCGGCTCAGGCAGCGCGGGGGAAGCTGCTGCCCGCGCCCCGCTGCCGGCCCGGGGGTCCCGGGAGGGGAGGGGAGGTCCCCGAGAGCCCCCGAGGGCTGGCGGCCCCATCTCCTGGCCAAACCCCGCACCAGCAGGCGAGAAAGCCGCAGGCAGCGGACTTTTCTTTTTTTTTTTCATTTGCAGAGGATTATCTTCCTTGGGAAAACGTCAGCTGCTCCAAACTGAAAGTCTGCGGAGAGGAAAGGGCAGTTTTGCTTCATCTCCTGGCTCAAAAGGTTTTGAGGGAGAGCTTGGGAGCCATAAAAACATTTTGTTCTGGCGTTTTCTAAGTTGAAAGGCTCAGCTGATGGTTTTCACAGTGATTTCTGGTTTGGGGGATTGCTTACAACAAAGCAGCTGAAACCCAGGCGCAGCCCTGCAGCCGTGCAGTGCAGCGTCACGTTTCCATCGCCCCGGACCAGCGCTGCAGAACTTTTAAAAGCCCAGAAGAACACGTGCACCGAAGGAAATCGCGCTATTTAGATAAGCACACCTTGACCTTTAGAGCCGCTGGCGAAGCAGCCGGTTTTTGTCGGCTCGCCGGCTCCACCGGCAGTGCTGAGCCCCCGAGCTGGCAGCCCAGAAGCGCCTGCCCTCTGCCACGGGCACCGTGGGGGGCTCCTGCGGCAGGCCCCTCACCTCCACAGCACCTGTCAAATATTGGGGTCGGCAGTGCTCCGCCACGCACAGCTGCTTGTGCATGGGGACACGTGTGTGAAGAGCGGGGCTGCTCCCCACGGCACGTGGTGGTGGGACAGGGCTGCTCCCCACAGCACATGGCGGTGGGACGGGGCTTCCTCTGCGGCTGCCGAACGGCTCTGCTTCCAGCAGAGATGGTGAAAGAGAAGAGCACGAGTATTCTGGGCTTTTAAAAGGCCTGTTTTCAAAGTCCTAAAATAGCCTTTTTTCTTGTAATAAAACACAACAATTGCTTGACAGTGCCCAAAATAATCCGTTTCCTATTCCACATCCTACAGCTACGTAAGCTCCTGGGTCACGGGAGGAGAAAGCCTGGGGTGCACAGCACGACAGGCGTGGGATGTTGGTGCTCACCTGCGCGCCTGGGCACATTTGCACACCTCTGGTGAGGGAAGCCCTCAGAGTGAACAGTGTGTCACCTGAATTACTGTTAACTAATTGCCTGTCAGGTTCTGCATTCCAGACGGCACCACGAACACCGGCTTCTGAAAACTCACCTTCTGTGCAGCGCACCCCGGGTATGCCTGCTCTTCTTTGCTGCGTGTGTGGCGTTTGAGTGGTGGCTGCGGTGTTCCCAGGCGGTGGCTGCAGCGTTCCCGAGCGGTGGCTGCCCGAGCAGCAGCCCCGGGAGCATTCCATTCTGCAGACGCTGCCCCAAGCCAAGGCCTGCCGGCTGGGCAAACACCTCTCACTGCTGCTTGGCTCGTTTTTCGTGCGCTGATTTGTCTGAGGAGAGCCATAAAGATCACCCGTAACCCTTGGTAGTGATTTATAGTTATTTCTTCTCAAGAGTTAGCACTGTCACACGTGCATGGCCGTTCCCTTATTATTGAGCATTTGGGAGGAGGACGGCGTTGTGGTGGAAATGAATCACCGGTGCTGCTCACAGGGCACTGACGGTACCAGCAGAGTCGTTTCATTGGCAAGCGTGGCTGGCACAACACGGTTGCTGCTTCAGTTCTTAATAACTGAGTGAATCCAACATTCACCCTTCAGAGGGAGCGTTGGCCAGTCCCACAGCGATGAACTGGCTTACAGAGCCGATACAGACGTGACTGACTTGTGCCGTAGTCTCTTACGAACAGTTACAGCAGCGTTCGCTTCAGGCAAACAGCTTTTCCAGAATTAGGACAGTTATTTGCCACCTTTAAAGTACAAGTTCCAGACTGTGGCTCTTCCACCAGTTTGAAACCATCAGATTCATCTCCCAGAGCACAACCGGTGGGAGGAAGGCGGAGACCAGGGGCTGCAAGGTTCCCCCGTACCCAGCCTGAGCCAAAGGGAATCCCATCAGCAGGCTTTGACTTCCTCTGGGAACCTTGCCGGTTACCTGCAAGCCTGTGCGACTGCCAGCGCCCGCTGTTCTGCGAATCGACTCCTGCAAATCGCAGACCCTGGCCCACTCCTGGCAGAAGCCGCGATGGTGGCGGGGAAGGGGGGAGCAGTGCCCCCAGCCCTCAGCAGGTTTTGCCACCCCAGGGGAACGTTTCTCCTTTTTCCAGTAAGAAAGGGAAAGCCGCAGGAAAGCTGCCATCCCGACACCCCGGTGCCCAGGCTGGCCTTGCAGCCCCAGCCCCGAGTCCTTCAGCAGCGCCAGTGCCCGGCAAAGCCTGGGGCGGGCAGGGGGTCCCGCTGGCAGAGGGAAACGCGGGCAGACGTGGGTGCTGGGCTCTTGGAAGGGGCCAGCAGCACCCACAGCAAATGTCAGGGGCTCGTGTGACCAGTCCCGGGCTGCGCGCCAGGAGGGGCTGGGCAGAGGTGCCTGACACAGCTTCTGACTGTCATCGTAAATGGAGAAAAAAGTTACAGGGACGCTCAGGAGAACTTTTAACAACAGGAAAAGCACCAGCAGATGTATAACACAGAGGGGTCCGTTTTCTGTAAGACAGAAGCTCTCACAAGAGGGAATTTAAAAGCCGCGCGGTGACATTTTTCACCCTGAGGGATTTTACTGCCGAGGACACAGAAAGTGCGCGTCGGGGGCGGCCCCGCGTAGGCTCCCAGCGCCAGGCAGCCGCCGTGCAGGCTGGGCCCAGTCTCACGAGCAGCAGGGACCGAGCCAAGGCCAGGAAGGAAAAGCTTTTATTTATTAAGTTGGCCTCCTTGGCTTTGGTGCTGGCCGGCCGAAATCTGCTGTCAAGGCTGTGGGCTGGAAGAAGGTGGGGACAGCGAGAAGGTTTGTCCTTCTGATTTCGTTATGTGTGAGCTGCAGGACACCTGCAAAATTTGGGTAGGAAATTGGGTTTTTTTTGTTTGTTGTTTTTTTTTTTTTTAAACTGGTGGTGTTCTGCTAGCGTAAATGCTGCAAAAGCTGGCAAGAGAGCCAGGAGCATCCCGGAGGAGACAGCGGGAGGTGAGAGGGCAAAGCGAGGAGGATGGCTTCATTCCTTGCTGTTGGCAGGCGGAGCAGCGGGTGTCTGGTCATTACCGAACTGGCCGTAAGCCGCCCACCCGGGAACTTGTGGTGTCAAGAGTGAAACCCCTTCCCAGCGGGCGAGCGGGCTGCGGCCGGGATGAGCCCAGCGGTCCCGGCTCCTGCTCCCGGTGCGCCTGCCCGCTGCACCCCTGCCGTCCCTGCCCAGATCTCCTCCCAGCTCCTTCCTGCACCTCTCTGCTGGCACTGCCGCCTTCAGCCAGCGCAGCCCACGGCTCCAGCCCCACGCGCCGGGGAACCCTGCGCTGCTGGCTGCTCACCTCGGTTCTCCCCAAGGGCCGGTTTGTGAACCATGCACCAGTGCATTCCCCCGCGCAGAGCAATGCCTACACCACTTGGAAGAGCACAGCCCCCAACATCTTTTTCCTATCTGTTTGTGTTTTTTCATTTCTCACTTGCTGGTAACGCGTTCCGCAGCAGCTGAGGGCGACTGGCCGGACAAGAGATGGTTCGTTGCATCAGAGCGTAGTTCCTTGCGGGCTGTTTCTGGTGGTCTCTGGAGAGCACGCCATGGAGCAAGACGCTTCTGAAGTCAGAGCAGCAAAATGCTGCGTCTGTCTCCAGCAGACTAAATTTAGCGATGCCGCAGGCAGCAAACGCGCTCCTGCTTGAATAAGGAGCAGCTGTGAGCACTGGGCGGAAGGGAAGAGCAGCGCCTGGCCCAGAGGGGGACCAGGCAGCGGCACCCTGGTACCCGTCGCACCCATGGGCTGCTCCCCACAGCGGGTGGGCTCCGCTCAAGGTGTGGAGATGCTCCACGCGCACAGAGTGGGGGTCACCTGGGACTCCCGGGGAGTCAGCCAGCAGCAGGAATCTGCTCATCACTCAGCAGGTCTCCATAGCCGTAATTACATTTTGCTGATGACTGGAGTTAACAAACCTTCCGCAGAGAGCCAGCGTAAACTTTCCAGTAAACAGCCCCTGCCCGCGAGTGCGACACAGGGCTCTTCCCAGGAAGGAGAGGGGTCTGGCTCAGCTTCAGCAGGGCTCGGGGGCTGGACGAGCTCGCCACACACAGGAGAGGGACGCCCAAGATGCGGGGCAAAGGATGCTGAGATGCAGGGAGAGGGATGCTGAGATGCAGGGAGAGATGCTGGAGTGCTGGGAGCGCGCGGGGGCTGGTGGCCATGGCTCCGGCGCTCACCCGGCTCACCGCCCCACGGGAAGGGGGAGAGCAAGGCACGGATGCACTGGGGGCCGGGTGCTGCCTGAAGCTGTTTTGCTCAGCACTGTAAGATGGTTACCAACATTTGAAGCTGAGAGCGGTGCGTACGGCTGCATTTGCCAACTCCATGCAAAAATTCAACAACGCTTCTGGAGGCTGCGTCTAGTCTGGAGTACCTAGTCTGGCCTAGAGGTAACACTGGATTTTACAGGAGTGTCTTCATCGCCATTGTTTTGTTTGCTCTGGTCTAGGCAGTAGGAGCAGGAATGTCTCCCTTGGGAGAGCCCCCTTTTCCCTTCTTCAGGCATGAGCCTAGCAGCCACAGTGCAGAGCAGATAATTAAAATTAGCTTCTGGAGAAGCATGAGAGACTGGAAACCTGCTAATTATGTATCCCCACCCAACCCTCCCCACGCAGCCTGAAGCCCAGTTACGCCGTGCAGCTCAGGACAGCTGTGTGCTGTGGGGACCCCCTCCCTGCCCGCATCCCACAGCTGTAATAGGTGTGTCCTATTTCGGGAAAGCCAGAGGAACAAAAATAAACTTCAAAGCACTGGGGAGCAGGAGGGGCGAGGTTCAAATCCATAGCGGTTTCTGCTGCAAGGATCCTTCTGGGAGGAGGCTGCCCTACGGCATGGGCGTGTTTGTCCGTGAGGGGCATGGCACAGGATCCCTCACTTTCTCATCACCGCGCTTTTGATTTTAAAAGCATGTGCTTCATTTTATGTTTCTCTGCCATGCAGGACTAGAGAGCTTTAGCGAAATTCCGTGTTGTATTTCAAATGAGAACAAGAAATGCAGCTGCATGCTTACATGCAAAGTTTGGAAGCTAGCGAAAGCCTCTTTTAGCTGTGATGATGGGGTTTCGTTCTGGCGGAGTTAGGCTCACGCTGGTTTCAGGGAGCTCGCTGAGCACCCCGGTAGCTTCCCAGTGGTGGGAGAGACCCCCGCATGCTGGGGGTCACCGGCCCTGCCTGCGTTTGGCAGATAGAACTCTTGTTTACCACACGTGAGTTAAAATACCATTTCCACCCCTCCAGCGGTCCCACAGCGTTATCGCAGATGTCTCCAGGTGCTGCCTTTGCAGGCTGCTGTTGGGTGACGCTGGAGAGACGGCCTTGTGCGAGGTCTGGAGCTGTTTTTTTAACAACTCGAACTGCAGGAACAGCCCCAGAGAGGGTGAGCGGGTCTGCAGTCACAGCATCTGAATCGGGGCAGCTTTGTCTTCCTCACGGGTGGCAGCACACTACAAGCTCCTCGCTCCGAGAGCACGCCCCAACTCGTGTCAGTGGGATTCCTGTAACGACATTAACAGCACAGAAGATGTAAATGGTCAATAGTGTGAGCAGGCTGCGCCACGCTGATCAGGGAACAGCCTTCCAGGAAGGCCTATTTGCACAAAAATGTAATTTATTAAAATAACACTGCCCATCAAAGGCCAATATAGGAAGGAAAAATTCAGAGGCTGGCTGGCTACGGATGGAAGGATGCAGGGAGGCTCCTTCCAACGCCTCAGCAGATTTGAGAGGGAAGCAGCAGAAATCAGAGCTGGCTGCCCTGCCAATTTGTCCATACGTCGGGAGCCGGAGTGCTTCCGGCGATGGCAAACCCCTCCCTGTAAAGCAGCGCGGACCACCTTCCTCTGGTTCCTGCTCCCTTCCTCAGAATGATCCCTCGTCGTGCTGCCTAGCAGCCCACAGCGGCATGCTGCGCGGGCGGGAGCTGCCAAAGCCGGCATCTATTTACCAAAGAACAGTCACTGCTCGTGTTAATTGTGAATGCTAAAAGGGCTCCACACGTGGTGAGAACCTTCCTTGTCGAAACAGCTCCATCTCACGTGAGACAAAATTATCTAGGATTAAAATATTAGGTTGGGACTCAGCGCCTGGACTAAACTGTTTTGCCAAGGCCCTCCCCTGCGATCTTAGATTACACACTTATTTAATCACCTCTGTTTCTCACATGTGAAACGGGGAGACGACAATTTCCCCGGCTGCCGTGCAGTCCAGGCTCCAGCAGCCCCGGGGTTGCAGGGGTTTCGGCTGTGAGCGTGGGGCCAGGCTGCATTTGCTGCGTGCATCGTAACGTTGCCAAACGACAACTTTTGTTTCCCACTGACACAACTCACACTCAGCAAAATACATCTGCAACCTGGCCCTCGGCAGTCCCCCGGCCCCTTCTCTCTACCGCAGTATTTGGCCCCGAGTCAAGCAGCTCCCAGCCCGTCGCTGGCTCTCGGCTCCCTCCCGTTCATCAGACTGTGGCTGTCTTGTGGCCGTGGCCATCGCTTGCACGTTAGGAAACAATTTGGGGATGGAGCCGTGTTTTATACCATCACGGCTGACTCCCCCCATTTCAGAAATAATTTATTGTGCTGTTACATTGACTTTTCCTTTAATCTCCTTTCGCAACCAATCAATTTGGAAACATTTGTCTAAGAAAAATCACCTCCAGTCTCCAGTAGATGTGATCTCTTCCGTTTATTTCCCGTGTTATTTCTCACCTATGTTATTATGAAACACAGATGTTTATCAGCAGCACATGGTAAAGTAGATGTGAATCTCCATTTCTCAGATTCTTTCTATGAAATGTGATCCTGCTCCCAACCAGTTTCTGCAGGAGATGCAGAACGATGGCGGAACAGCAGATTTCTCACAAATACGTAGAGCGTGCACATCTCAGGGCTGCCGCGCCGCGCTGCAAGTTTATACACCATGTACTGACACAGCTGGAAATCCAGCTGGGAAAAACAGGCTCACCAGAGCCTGTGAACAACCTCCCGAATCGGGAGTGAGGTAGCTGCTTCCCCAGCTGTGATGTGCGATATATATATGTGTATTTAGTTTTATATACAGAGCGCTGTAAGAGTTCATTGTGATTTATTGACACGGGCTAATAAAACCCGTTTCCCTGGCCACTGGAGCATGCAGGGCAGTTAGGGAGGCTGTAAAAGTGACTCCCGTGAAGTGAGACCCCATAAAGTACGTTCTCCGAGCGAGCACGGAGCCGTTTCCTGGGGAAGCATGTGTCCCGGTACGGAGAGCTGCCCGGGGTCGGACGGGCTGCTGGCCACTGCGCTGGGAGCCCGGGGGCCACAGGTCCTGTCCCTGGGCTCAGAGGAGAGCTCTGCCGGGGGACAAGGGGTGAAACGCGTTGGTGGGGGGGGTGATGGGAGAAAGGCAGCCCCCTTCCTCAGGGAGCAGCTGCCCGCTGAAGGCCAGCTTTCGCCTGTCTCCGAAGACGTGGGGCTCGGCGGCGGAAGGGCGAGGAGCAGCCACGCGCCGCTGGGCCAGCGCCGGCGCCCTGAGCTCGGCGCGTGCAGGAACCGGGTCGAGGTCAGTGCCCCGCCATGGCCACATTACATTGACTCACAGTGGAGTCATTTTTTTCTTTAAAATTTCCAGTAACATTGCAACACATCCCACGGTGTGCTATTTGAGGTCATAGCCTCTGCTGTTCGGTACGGAACCCTCCCGATTGTAATTTTCCACTACTAAGAGCAAAGCTCCTCGGGAAGGGCTTCAGTGCAGGCAGGGAAAAGATCGGGAGTGTGAAGAAGTTATGCAGAAAGTGTTGTTTAAAACACACAGAGGTGCAATTTCATACAGTGCATGCCAAGCAACGTTCACAGGTCAGCCGGTATCAGAGCAGGACATTTTCCGGCCATAGTGACACTTTGGAAAAGGTTTCTGCCTTGAGATGCAACTCCAAATGGTGAAAATTTAAAACTGTTTTCTTCTTAATAGTGGTTTTCTAAAATCTGTATGCAAGTGGGACTGGTACTCTGATTTCAGCAGAAAAAAAAAAAAAAAAAAGACCAAATGAGTAAGCAGTTACTGTCTTCTGCACAAACCAGCCCAAAATAGCTCAGGGACTGGTGATGAGAGCCTTTCCTGCAGACACTTGTTTCTGGCATCCTTGAGAGCAGGAATTTGTCCCCAGTGGCACACTTTCCTTTTCTTTACGGCTGTAGTATTTGTTTTTCCCCAAAACTGAAATCCTCCGTGAAAAGCCAAATCACCCTCTCCGTTCAGCCGCGCTGCAGACGTGCTCCCGGCTTCCAGCCGCCGCGGCTGCCGCCCTCCTCAACCCATCGAACCTGCAGCAGGGGGAGATATTTCATTCTTGTGAGCAAAGCCGTCTCCAGCTTTGTTCCGTTTTCTCTGGGGGATAGAAAGGAGACTGGAATGTACTAAAAGTATTTTAAAGCGCTTTTTAAAAGAAAGTGAGTGAGAAAGTGAACCTCTCGGGTAATTTTGGAGTTTAACATTGGGAAACAAAGGAAACGAATGCCACCTGAAGGATGTTCACACACTCACGCGAGACGGTGGCTCAGCTCAGCCGTCTTCTTGCAGCCCCGAAGCATCCTCAAAGGCAGCGCTGGCCATGAGCCCGAAGTGCCCGTCGCAGGCAGTGGCACCTGACAGGCCTGATGCTTTAAAGGGGGGGAAAGTAAAAGAGGAGATTCCTGTCATTATTTTCTGCTGCTTCCTTGCCTTGTCCTGGGAGGACAGGGCAGGGTCTGCGGTACCCGTCCCCTCACCCCCACTCCCCAGGGACGGGTGTCAGCCCCTCGGAAACCCGCTGACGCCCATGCGTGAAGTGCCGGCGGGCTCCTTCGCGACCAGCCGCGGTGCCGCAGCGGTGTGAGCTTCCCTTCTCCCTAGAGTGAGCAAGAGCGAAGCAAGTCCTCCTCGGCGTGCCGGCAGTGGTGGTGCAGCCCGGGGCCCTTCATTCCGGTGGGCCCGGGGGCCGTGCAGGGGCTGCCTGGTGCTGGGACGCAGGTCCCATCGCAGCCAGCGTCGTACCTGCTGCCAAAGCGCTGCCGAACACTCATCGTTACTTTTCAGGGTCTCTTGCCGCCTAAGGTTTCTTTTTGCTATTTAACTTCACCTTCACAACCTTCACAAGCCAAAGGAAGTCTTCCAGAAGTTGAACCCAGACCCCAACCCTGCTTTAAACGTAAAAAATTTCAAGACCGTTTCCTGGAAAAACAACAAATTACTGTGTACCGGTCACCCCACATTTTCAGCTTCATGGCTTAGACCGTTCATCGTTTGGCCAGGAGCACCGACCTCTGCAGAGCACCCCACCCCAGGGCAGGTGGCACCCACGGCGCTCGGTCACCACGCGCGGTCCCCTCCCGCGGCCCCGCCGGACTCACCTGCCCCAGCGCCTCCCGCTTTGGCATCGCCTCCGGCAGGCACGTCTGGTGTCCAGGCTGGCGCTTTGCACCAGCCACCACCAGCTTCAGGGGGTGTCCAGGGTGTCACGGGGACTGAGGACGTCTCCACAAGCTCCTGGAGCTCCTGATGTTATGGCTGTGATTCCACACGCACCCGCGAGTACACGAGCACATATAATTTCTAATATCATACAAAGCTGATTTCCTGATCCTAGGAAATGAACTATATGGTTTTTCTGACTGTTTTGCTAAAGCTAAAGCAGTAACAGTGTGTGTGAAATGGCAAAACTCAGCGTTCCATCTAACCCTGTAGCTGGGCATTATTAATAGTAAATGCACACCAGGTAGTCTCATTATGACCTTGAAAAAGAGCATGAAATCTTGTCTGCTGGGTCAGAATATCCCCCAGGGATATTTGAAAAGGAAATCCATATTTTTACTAATTTTTTGAAAAATATTCTTTGCTACTCTGCACACACAGAATTTTATCCAGTGTCATAAAAAGACTTGCACAAAACCCCACTGATCTTGGTGTTCTGTGTATAAGTGCTGTATTTATTATGGGCAAATGAAGAAGAAATAAAATTCAGCTTCCACCTCATTTCAATTTGCAAGTTATGAAAAATGTTTCTGGAAGGTGGCTAATAAATGTGATGGATGTGCCCAGCGGTAATTGATCATTTATTTCTAAAAAATCCTGGCAAACATTTAATTCTGCTATTCATTAAGACGTTGCCCTTGCGAGGCGTAATCCATAAAAATGATCTATCTGATAACCATGGTGTCAGTGAACCAGGCAGGGGGAGGCAAGCCGGGATGCCTGGGAGGCAGATTACGAACGCCAATTCTCTGGCAGGTTGATGCAAGCGGTCCCCGCGTCCCTTCGGCCCCTGTGCCAGCTATGGCGAGCAGCCTTCCTCCCCCTTCTTTCGAGTACATGATTTTTAAATACTTCTGTACAATTTAAGGGTTCTGGTGTTGGGAAGAGAGAAAACAAGCGCTGGACACGTATTTTTCCCGTGAGGCTGCTCGGCTCCATTGCGAGGAGCGGCAGGTCCTGCCGCAGCTCTCGGCTGGGCCCTGAGCCCCCACTTCAGCCCCGCGTGACCCGAGCCTCCAGAGTCGCGGGGGTCTCTGTCTCGCCCCAGGGAAGGTGCGTTTCTGAGCACCGGGCATGAAGCACATTTTTTTGTCCCATTCTGTTCCTTTGTTTGGATCTGGGGCTGCCGGAGGCATCTGGCAGGTTCAGAGTGTGGTAACGGGGGGCGAGGACAAGGTGAGCAGAGCCCGTCTCCGAGCTGCGGCCAGAGGAGACAGCTCAGAGCCGCTGGGCAGAACGTGTTTTTACTCTTAGGAAATGCTGAGGGATGTTCATCGATTCCTGATTTTGGATGAAGAACAAACGCAATCATCAGAACTGCCCTGTGTGTGAATAATCAGTTTTTTCCCCCAGTGGGATAAGACAGTGAAATGCAGACAAACAGCTCAATTACTGAGATGAACGTGCTGTCAGAAGCAAGACTGCCTGGGGTTTTTAAAGGCGGCTGGTTTTGGCGTGGGACGCGTATGAGGAATAGGTGGGCAACAGCAGCCGGGGCAGGGCAGCCACTCTCCCATCACGCGTGCCCCCGGCAGCCGGCTGGACACCGGGGTGAGGCGGCAGGCAGACACGGGGGCAGAGCGGGCAGCCCCCTCCTGCCCGTCCTGGCCGCCAGCTGCCGTGGCCGGGACCTACAGCTGCCCCGGCGTGACCCAGGGTGCCAGCGCAGGTGGAGGGAGATGCTGTGCGGGGTCGGCGTTGGGGAGCGCAGGGCGTGTGAGGCTGTGGTGTGGTGGGGCAGTGAGGCCAGGGTTCGGGATGACCCCACGCCCTCAGCCCTGGGGGACCCTGGGGTGCGTCAGAGGTGCACGTAGACAGGCTCCTAACGCTGGCTGCCGCCTGCCTAAATCAAAATCCTCATTAAAATTGGTAAGCAAGACGTCACCAGGTAACTCTAATTAGTTTGAATGGCAGGAAAAAAATAAAACCAATTAAGGACTAATGGAATGCTCGCCCTATTTTAGGAGGTGGCGATCTGTTTCTGAGCAGATGAACAACAGAGGCACAGAGTTTATCCGTGCTGGGGAGCTGCAGTGCGCTGGGGAGGGATGCAGTGCCCGTGACTCCGTGTCTTGCAGGAAAAGCAGCAGAGTCCTGCGTTAAAGTTTGGTTTGGAAAATTGGCAGAAAATTAAGCGCAGTCCTAATGAAGGACTGGCACACCTTAGAGCAGCATCTGGCTTTTCAGTGCCAAGTCCTGGACATGAAATACAGCCCCCAGTGCCTGTGCCACCTCCGCAGGGCACAGAGACCCCAGCCCCTTCCCCCAGCTGGCCTCCAGAATCCAGCCCCCAGCCCTATCCCCCAGCTGGCCCCCAGCCCCCAGGCACAGCTGCCCACCCTCAGCCGGTAACGACACCCTCCGCGGGACCCTTAAAGCCTGTCCCACCGAGCTGTGCTCAGGGCTGTGGGGAGGGCCCTGCTCCTCTGTGGGCTGCAGACTCAGGTAGGACAGTCTTCTCTTTCTGTGGTGTGGCTGGTGAAGGGAGCACTGGTGACCAGAGTGCTTGTTTGCACGGTGAGCAGGGTTTAAGCTCATCCTGTGCCAGGTGAGAGCCAAGCTGCTGTGTCTCCTGGGCACAGGAGGGTCTCCAGCTCCACTGGCCCTGCAGCTCCTCTTGTGTGTGACCCTGGGCAGTAAGGGATGGATCAGATTTGCTGGCAGCGTGGGTGCCTGTGGGCAGGGGTAGCTGCTGGGAGCTTGTTGGCTGTGCAAACATCCCCACGTGGAGTGCAGCCCTGGCTTAGCCTCCTAGGGTGGGCTGTACTTCCCTGCTGCTTGCTGGGTCACTTTGGCTAGGTCCCTGCTGGTGCTGTGGGGGCCGGGGTTTGGTGGGGGGCTGCCCCAACACCCTGTGACCCCTGGGCAGTTGAGCCCTGGGCCCCCGCTGCCTGCACATGGGGCTGCAGATGCAGCAGCGGCTCCTTGTGCTGCGGCACAGCTGGAGCTTCACCGGTGGGTGGGTGAGCTGCTGAAAAAGGGTGTCTGTAGATACAGTGATATATCTCATATATATACGTAATGTAAATATATTTATTTGTTGCTTGTGGTCCCCTGTGTGTCAGGGGTGTCAGTCTCACCTCTCAGGCTGTGCTTTGCCTGTTTTGGTCTCTTCTTCCCATGGTGTTTGTGACTCCTCCAAGCCTCAGTGTCCTTCGGGGCTTCAGTGAGATGCAGAACACCTAGGGAGAGGAAAAGGCTTAAAAAAAAAATCTCATCTGCAGAGGCGGCTCGGATGGAGGTGGAGGTAGAAGTTGGGTGGGGGGGTTCTTGTGGGAGGGGGCAGTCTTGGCCCCACGGCTGCACCTCCCACGCAGCCAGGGAAAGCCGCTCGGGTGCGTGGGTGCCTTGCAGCGGGCTGAGCTGTTGGCGTGACCCGGTCCCGCTTATGGACATGCACACCCGGCAGCGGCACTGCTTTCAGTGGAACGCCACGGCTCAGGAACGCTGCTGCCCTGTGCCAGCACCCCGCGTCTGCCCGGCGCGGGGGATGCTGAAACAATGGAGACCCTGCCTGTACACCTCTCACCAGGGCAGTGCAAATATTGGAGGTTAAGGCATTTTACCAGGACAGAAGGGAGACTGAATCCCAGGTGATGATGTTTGGTGGTTCAGACGCTCAGTGTAGTCGCAGCTTGCAAGCGCACGCAGGTGGCTGCAGAGCTTGGTGAGATCTGTGAACAGGAGCAGAGCCAAACACAGTGTGCTTTTTTGATAGAGGACTTGCAAACTGCTTTGACATCAAAAGCAGTATTGTTAGTAATTACTATTGGTAATAATCTGATCCCTTTCTTATCAAAAGAATGAGTCTGGAATAACTTCAGGCAAGTTGAAAACCTGTATCCTTAGCATCCTGGAGCAGCATCTGGGGAGGCACCAACAGGATCCCCCAGCACAAGCCCTGTCTTCACTTGCGTTTATTTGCTGGCTTTTCCGTACTGCTCATGGGACAATAAGGTGAATTTGGCTGTACCAGACCCCGGAAAGGCAGCACAGTCACCCTGTTTCCCCCTGCACAGCTGGGTTGCAGGGTGCAGGACCATCCTCGCTGCCTGGGAGCCTGCGGGCAGGATGGGGACCGCAGGGATCTGGGCTGGGTCTGACAAGAACAGGAGTCTCCCCCTGCAGTAACTAGTTCTGCAGACTTCAGTTACCTGTTGCTTCAAACTCCCACCTTTCCAAGCCCTTTTTTCTCAATTTCAGTCTTGTACCTTTCAAATCTGAGTTTTGCCCTGCGCAGAAGTTGCCTCCCTCACCCCTGGTGATGCTGCAGGGGCTTTGAGGCCTTGTGCTGACATTTGAGGTGTGCTGTTCACGTTCTGACAGTGCTTTTGCTGGCAGGTTAATAAGTCTGTGCCCTCCGCTTCCGTCTCCACAGTGTTGTGGTGCCCTAGCAAGCTGGAAGGGGCCTTGCAGCTGCCGTTTGGACAAAGGAAACAGCATTGTCTTCAGTAATGCTACAGAAATACAGAGAAACAGCATATGCAATAAATAAAAGTGAAACGAAGCATGACTAGTCAAGCACTACAAAAAAAAAAATGATATTCAAGGACGTCTCCCTTGTAGCAGGCGATGGGGATGAGTGTCTGCCTGGCACTGATGGGCATTGCTCTCTGTTACGAGACTTTAATATTGCAGTTTTTATCTGGAGAAAGGTTTGGGCACTGTGGTGACCCTTGCATGTAGGTGTCCGTGTGACCCTGGGTGCCTTTAATTCCTGTTTCAATTGCTGCTTACGAAGGTGTTGCTGTGAGAGGAGAGGAGCGCTAGCCTGAATGCGTGGGAGAGGGTCATGATCACGGCAGGATTTCAGACTGCACAGGAGAGTTAATTAGCTTGTACCACCATGTAGAAATGTCCTCCGGAGTATTGATTTCAATAAGTTTTTGCTCAATTAGTGTCTGTCTCAGGGCAGATGTCATTACCCTTACACTTCCCGGGGTGCTGGAAGCCTGCTTCCCTGGCGCGGGCTTTGCCGCTCCGATCCGTCTCTCTGTCTTTGGAAAATGTCAGCTGAATAGGGATTACAGAGATCTGGCCCTCATAGGAAATACTCTGGGAATGAAAGCATGGAAGCTGGAGTAACGGTGGTGGGCTTGGCAGGACCCAGACAACCCCCAAAGCGCTCTGGGGCCTTCAGGATTCGCGGGGGGGGAAAAAAAATCTGTCCCTGCTGGGAGCTCCCAGCCTCTGTCCTTTCAGCCGCTCACGTGGCCGGACTGCCAGTGAAAGTATTCCCCAACCTCTCGGCCCTGGCTACGCACCTCTGCCCTCCAGCCTGGGACAGGGCAGCAGAGCTGCCAGTTGCTGGGGAAGTGACTCTGCTAAAAAAAAAAAAAGGCAAAAAAAGTTGGGTTATTGCTGGGTTTCTTATTTTTCAGCTAGTGCAGCTCCCCGCTCTTACTCAGCATGTAGCCTGGGAAAAGTGGTGGGGGCAGCTGTGGCCGTAGCCCAGGACAGGGACGTGCACCCGAAAGCCATGGGTGTGCCTGGGGGGGTAGGCCCTGGATGGGGAGGGTGAGTGGCTGCAGGGCAGCGGTGCTGAGCGGCTGCAGCCAGAGGAGGGGATGCTTGGCTTGGCCATCCCGGGTGCGGGGGGACGACGGTGATGTGAGCTGCGATGGGAAAGGCCTCAGCAGGCAGACCTGAACTGGCACACAGCTCTGTCTTAATTTCTGATGAAGTGAGGGGGCAGGTTGATGTTAACAAAATTGGTTTTTTTTTTTTTCTTAGAGAACAGCTGTTATTTCAGTGCTTTTTGAAAAACAAACGCAAACGCCCTTCTGGAGCCACTGTTTGTATCGTTATCTGACTGTATTAGAGAGCTCTGTCACAGGGATTCTATGGCTTTCAGAACAAATCCTTACCTACGTAAAGACTTGTGTTCCTGGAAGTCACAGCATTTCCTGGAAAACATCAAGTCAGCTATGAGGATTAAGTGAATTGTTATCATTTTGGAGTACTAGGTGGGACCAGGGGGTGTAGAAGACCTCTGAAGAAAGCTTAGTTGCTGGGGCATTTCAGGCTGCGGTTGCAAGGGAAGTTGGCCTAATTAGACAATTTATAGTTATTCAGTTACCCAATTTAAATTGGCTGCGGTGTAGGTGCCAAAAAAAAAAATCCCATTTTTACCTTTCCTCTGCCAAGTCTTCTGTTTGAAACTTATTATGTTTTAAAACACCACTGGAGCAGCATTCCAGGTTTATTTTTCAAGGCTCTTTCATTTTAAAGTGATTGTCACAGTGCACGGCAAACAAAGTTGAACCGTGGTCTCATAGGGGTGTTTCCAGGCAGGAGAGCAGCTCAGGACATCAACAGCTACAGCTGGCCTCTCTTTCCAAGGAAGCGCCTTACGGGACAGTGAGCTCTTCCAGGGGGTTGCCGTAACCCGTCCCAGTGCCCAGTGCGATGGCCGGGTGGTGTCCGATGGCCAGGGCCCCGTGACCAGTGCGAGCCCCCGCGCAGCCTGGGTTTGGGTGTCACGCGCCTGGTGTGACCGCGTTGGGGATAAGCGCTCTGGATGAATGCAAGGTCTGGGAGAGAAGGGGTTTATGAAATCCTCCTGGGTAACCAGGGCTGATGGTCCAGCACCCTAAAGGCTGGCTCTGGCTTCGGCTTCAACATTTGCCGATTTCAACTTCTGCCCATTTGCCAATACTCGCAATACAAAGGATGCCGCTCTGTCCGACGTGCCCGCCTGCTCTAATCCTGGTGGGATTACTGTGCTCGCGTTACCCCCGGGCTCCTCGTCAGCCGGTCCGTTAGGTTGCTCAGCTGCCCTTCACCTCTCTGCGCCTCTGCTCGTTTGTGGTTTACGGGGAGAAAGCTCAGAAGCCGTGCTGGCAGTGGGCATTAGATAGGGAGCAGTTTAATTTGGAAGTCCTGATGGATATACTCGATATTGGGAGCTTAATGTGTTTTTATATTTAGCACTGGTACTGTGACTATTCTAATCTTCTTAGCAGAATTGTGTGCAAAAGGGTATGATCCATATAATGAGGTGAAACGGGCGGTCTCGCTTGGGAAAACGGTCTGCGCATGTAAATTATAGACCTCTCATTAGTCTAGTAAATGACCCGATTTAAAATACAGCCTTTTTCTCCGCGGAAGGAGCAGGTGGGATTGTCAAAATGCCGTTTCCCCAGACATCTGTCCGGCAGCGGGCAGGTTCCCTGCCCTGGACCGCGTGGCTCAGGCACTGGCCTGGTACCTGCAGGAAGAGAAGCACTGGCCAGCATCTCGCAGCCATCCGGCTGCTGGGCCATGTAATCGCGCCCGTCGTGGCTGCTGCGTGAGCAGGATGAGCAGCTATTCTGTAACGTAATCCCTAACATTTAAATGCTGTGAAAGAGGCAGCTGACAGCTTGGATTAATCCAGCATTTGAGGAATGAATATTATTTCCTCTGTATTGCGGCACCGCGGGGAGACGGGGCCAAGCCCTCCCCATGGGCGTGAGCCCTGGGCGCTGGGTCTGCATCCAGTTAGGCTGGCCAGAGATGAAAATAAAAGAAATATTGGCTGATGCTCACGATGTGAGGTGATTGATGGGAAAGCAGTGAAAAAACAAAGGGCAGCCTGAGCAGAACTTCAGCCGTGCTGAAGTTGGATGGAGAAGCTGCAACCACAGTGGTGGCGGGAGACCCTAGCAGAGGGGCCGTTCCTCCGCTTCGGGTAAAATGGAAACGGGCAGTAGGGATGCTGTGGTCTTTGGCTCGCCGCTGCTGCTGGACGGCTCTGGGGAGTGCCCAGCGGGCCACTGCCCCACTTGACCCATTCTCCAATGCCAGGGTGCCAGCGTCAGCGTGTGGAAAAACTCTGTTGATGCTCTGACTGCTCCGCGCTCGTGGCCTTTGGGCTGCTGGGGAGCAGGTTTGGGTATAGGATGGCTGGGGCAGGTGGTGCTGAGCAGGATGCTGGCAGTGGGGAGCTGTCTCCCCCATTCCCCATGGATGCCTGCGTTTGGGTCTGCGGGAACAGTTCTGCCCCCCAGTGCACCCCGTGGGGTCTCAGCCTGCTTAGGGTCAGTTCTGTGCTGACACCAACACGATCCTGGGTATTTTACAGTTGGACTCGATGGTCTTAAAGGTCTTTTCCAACCTATATGACTCTAATTCTAGGTTTTCTACTTCTTCCAAAATATTCATTTCTCCTGAGTGCTTTCTTCTCAACTTAAATCTTCTGATACACTGGATTTTCAGGAGGGGTTTGGATTCAAGGACAGACTTCCACAGTCTCCAGCCTTTGCCGCTGCTGCAGCCTCGCTCTGTCACAGTCTGACCTCGACCCCATCAGGCGCGAGTCAGCTCCCGTCTGAAAACAAAGACCCTTTGCCTCACAGGGCTGGGTCCTCCAGATGTGGACGTACCTGAGCACCCCTGGGGAGAGCGAAGAGGCCGCTGCTTCTGCCCAGCATCCCTAGCCCCCCTCGCCCCTTCGCTGCCTTAGTGCACGCCCTGCTCCCTGAGCAGCCCCAGCTTTTTATTTCTACCTCCCAAGTACAGGACAAGTGGGTGATAAAAGAAAAAAAAAAGCTGTTGGAGTTGTGACTCCTCTGCTAGAAGCAGAAGGAAACAGCTGGGTGAAGGCAGTGCTGTCTTCTCCAAGGAGGCAGAGCAGAGCCGGCGCTGTGCGAACACCTCCTCGTTCCCTCCGCACAAGGCAGGGTTTCCCACGCAGGTCACAGCTGGCGCTTACTGTACAACAGCTTATTGCTCTGCTGATCGCTCGGCAGTGAAGTGCCGGATCTCCCGGAGGACACCCGGTTCAGGAGGGTGCTACCCAGCACAGTGCAGCCTAGAGAGTCCCAGCAGTGAAGACGGACGCCTGCTGAGGCCGCGGTGACTCGGCTGCAGCTGCTGCTGATGCCGGGTCTCCCTTCCCAAACAGAGCCACGTGCAGCTCGCCCCGTGTCTGTGATCCAGAGCTGCTGGCACAGTTCAACTGCGCGGTCCTGATAGTCGTGCCCTGTGGAAGTCGCACGGTCCCGAAGGCCAGCGTCTCTCCAGATCCTGACGCCATCGTTGCTGCTGCTTGGGCTTTGCCTTGCTGACTGCAGCCCGAGCTGATTTCCTGGGAAACAAAAAGCGTTTGCTTTCATGTTGCATCTCCCTTCAAATGAAAACAAACAAGCAGAAGGTTAATATTGAAACATTACGATATTTTTGAATTAACTTTTAGCGACTTTACTATGTACTGGAAAAATAAATCTGCTCTGGCGTTAGTGAAAGGTAGCGTGACATGGCATAATGTGCATCTCCAGAATCTGACACAGAAGATTATTCCAGTACTTCCATGTTAAAAACAAAAACAAGATGAAACACAATAATTTTGTAAATTATAGGAAGGCAGGCACTAAAAAGGGTGGCTGTGGTCAGAGAAGAAACTCGTAGAAGTTTCAGTGGAAGCTGCTTAAACACCTGCCTTCAGTCTGAGGTCTCCTTCTGGATGTCCTGCGTGATCAAAACATTGAGAAGATGTAGCTTCTGAATAAAATCTGGTTTACAGCTATGAGAACTAAAAAGGAAAGGTACCAAAGTGTATGGATACTTGAATTCAAATATCATCCATTCTAGAAGGACAAAAAGTGACTCAGGCTGTGGAGTTCATCTAAGGCTTTAAGATCACTAGAAAGTGAATTTGTTTCTATTTAGACTTTGCTATGACTGAGCTTGGGTGGATTTGGATCACCTTTTCCAGTTTTTCCTCTATGACCCAAGAGCTGTAATCGTAGTTTTTCAGACTCGCAGGTATTCCCAAGACCTTAGCCGGTGCAGCATCACGAGGTGTGTGATCAGAGCGCGAGTGCTGGAGATGTGCTTTCTGCCGGGAGCACCAACAGGCTCCGTTGTCTCTCTCTTCCCAAACTGCGGGGTCCTGGCCACATCCCTGTGCAGGACTCGGAAAGGAAACGCATCTGCTTGCTGGATGTACGTGTGCGGCAAGTTGCACCGCGGCGCCTGGGCCGGTGCTACTGCATGAAAGGTTGAGCGGTGCAAGTGATGTGCGATAATGCAGGGCTAAGTCAAACCATCGTAGTACACTGGGAGCTGCATCTGCTGGGGTGTTGCTGGGAGCTTATAGACTTTTAACAGGGTTTTTCCGTTGACCGCAGTACGGAAGGCTGTTTTATATTGTATTCCTTTCAACCTCATTCTCTTAAGAAAGCAAACAAGGTTTTAAAGGAAATAAAAACAGTGCAATTGCACCATAATCCTTGTAAAAATTGCCAGGCCATCATGAATGACAAAAACAGTATGGGTACCCTCAGGAGAGCACTGTGTTCATAGCTGAACGCCTCTTCTGAAAAGTATTATCCTATGGTTTTGTTTCGCCCAAGTTACACAGGAAGAATGTGCTTCTGCCATGATCTTTTTATTCCAGGATTCTTTTCTCATGATAACTAGGGCTGGAAGGGGCTTGGCTAGGATGACTTTTGGTCTGAGCTTTTGTACAAGATAAAAACAAAGCTCCTTTGGAAGGTCAGAGGGGTTTCTGCGCCTTCTTCAGAGCTCGCTGCCGCTCCGACGGCCATGCTGGGAATGGGCACGCAGGCGGGCTGGGCACGGCACTGCTGACGGGCTGGAGAACTGGCGCAGCAGAAGTGGTGTGATACGCTGCTCACCACCCCTTCGGTGACTTCTGAACACAGCTCTGCTCTGATGGCTGCCTTCTCCTCCCCGTTTGCCTTTCACAAACACTCATCTTTATAAAATTTGCGGTTCTAGTAGAACTTCATTCTTCTGTCAGTCAAAATGCTTCTGGCAAGCAATCGAAGTCCTCTCGCTTATTACAGGGGTTGATGCTTTTGTAGTGGCAAACTTGGGCCGTGGTGCTGCATCAGCTGGTGTCGGTGTCCCGGAGCGCGTGGGGAAGGAGCAGCCTGGCGCCGCGGAAACACATTGGTGCCTGCCCACCAGTGAGCCCCGAGCCCCTGTGAGCGAGGGAACCGCGTGGGCAGCGATGGCCCAGTGTCCTGTTCTTGCTGGGACGAAGGCCAGCGCCCGCTTTGCCGCAGGGCTGAGGGGGGGGCACGTGTCGTGCGCTGCTCATGAAAAACACAGCTTTCACAAGGCTGTGACTGTGTCAGTCCTGAAACAGAGTAAGGTGAAAATCTGACCAGATCTGGAAATCAGGCTTTCGCTCAGCGTTTTGCGCTGCGTGCCTGATGCACTCAGAATGGCGCAAGATGCTGGGGTGCCCTCAAATGCCGTGGAGGGGTTCTGGGAGCGGAGCATAAACTGCACTGGGGAGGTGAGGTACCAGCTGAAAGGAAAAACTCTTTTTCTCAGTCTGGTGAGGTACACGGAGGTGTTTTCCCCACCCATTCATAATCCCAGTAGAGGACTATGATTTTTTTTTTTGGTAAACCTTCAAATGTCATATTTCATTCCAGAGTACTGATCCTGAGGGCACAGCTTTCTGTCGCGTGCCCCAGCCCGTGCCTTTGTAGCGTTCCCTGTGCTGTTACGCTTCGTTTTGCAGCTGTAACTTCTCCTGGCACCACCAACCAGTCGCTGTGAGCGCCGTGTCCATCACGTCACCCGGGTGCCGGCATTGTCGCCAGCATGGGCTGTTCGCTCATAGGAAATGAGCAGCAGCGCGAAGGGCTGTGTTGTCATCCCTCGGCTCCCGCTTGTCCCTTCGGCAGCTTAGTTATTACCAGTCCCTCGGTGGCTCTCCAAGGGGGTGGGGGTCAGGAGCAGTGTTTCAGAGGGCTGGGGAAGGAGCGAGCCACAGTGGCAATGCCCTACTGGGGGCAAACCCTCTGGTCTGGGTACAAGAACGGAGAAGGGAAAGACAGAAAATGCTGGCGAGGTCGGTCTGTGCACATGGCTTCACTCAGCACTGCGAGCTGGATTCCACCCTGGCAGACGCCATTCTTGGGGGGATTCTGTCTTGCCTATGTTGTAGAATGGTACTTTTCACTATTAAATAAAATGGCAATTTACTAATCTTTGGCTACTGGAAGACGTACTTCAGAAAGTGGGCAGGTGAGTGCTGTGGGGTGTTTGTGGTGCAGGGAAGCAGAAGCGGCACCAGAGAAGAGAGAGACCCCATGTGCAAAGCCAGAAGTGCTTTCCAAACCTGCTCGGCATCCTGCTGCTGGTGCAGAGGGAATTCGGTCAAGTTGGAGCGGGGTGGGAAGTGGGCTGAATGGCGCTCGTGTAGGTGTCCGCACTGAAGCGGTTTGATCTAGCCATCTTTACCCCGCTTCTACAGTCACTTCAAGCAAGCATTTAAGTACTTTTTTGCCTGTTTGTATAACTGAGTCCCAGTTACGGAGATTTTATTAACACACCTGGTACGCCTGAGGCGCTGCATCACACCTGCAGTGTTCACCCTCTGTGCCCGAGGCATTTTGCTGCGGAAGCACGCTTACTGCTCCTGTTTAAGTATCTTCTCTCCTGCTGCAATTCTGCTGAGTATTTCTGACAGAATCACCAACATACCCCGTTTGCATCATTGTTTTTAAGCCATCAGAAAACTTATCAGACTGTTAATGGCAAGTGGTGTAAAGGGTCCCAAGTGTTTAACTTCGTACCAGCTGGAGGACACAGTCAGAAACTTAGGATAACGTTTGTCCGACGCAAGCAGGGGCTTTGGAAGACTATGTTGATTTGATTTCTAGAGATTTTCTGAAACACTTCACACCAACCCGTGTGACGGTATCTGCAAGGGGATGGCGTTTTCCTGTCCTGTAGCATCCGACAGTCCTGGTTGCAGAGCTGCTGAAAACGGTCCGGAGGTGGAGCAGGGGGAATAAACTTTTCAGTGAGAATTTGCTTTTCTGCAGGCAGAGGGAGTCTAAGACTGAATAGCCACAGCCTCCACTGAGCTGATATTTGCCTCATTGTTTTGCCCTGATTTTCAAAGACTTATGTAGGAGGTAGAAGAGGTTTATAGAAACAAAAACAGAAAAAACCCAACCATACTGTGTGTCACTTCCAGCCAGCTCCAGTACCCAGCGCAGTGGTTATAGCACGGTAGGCGTACATACGGCCGCCTTGCCCAGTGGTCTCCTTCTGCCACACCTCTGTGCCTGGGGTCCCCCAGGCTCCGTCCGATGTGCCCATGCCAGCCTGGGCTGCCCTCCAGCCCCTTCCCTCCGGCTGCACCCTGGCTCCCCTGGTGCTGCCCTCTCCCCAAAACCCCAGCGGTCGCTGGATTTTTTTTAGTCTGCTTTGTGCTGCTCATTCACCGTTGCAAGTGGGCAGGCACTGAATCTCCCTGAACCGATGAAAGGTCTGATTCTGCACGTCAGGAATTCTTCAGCAAAGAAGGAATGGGAGCAGTGTTCCTCGGGCTGTCACAGAGCTGTGGCGGATGGAGCCCATGGAAGAATGCTGAGGATGAGTTTGAAAACAGAGCGTGGCCCTCCACCTTTTCTTCCCGAGCATGTCCTCTCATGTCCATAGGAAAAAAATGCTGAATAAGTATTTCCTTAAACCTTTTTTTTTTTTTTTTTTTTTTTAAAGGGAGCTGCATCCAAGTTTTATCTCCAAGGATTTTCTTTGATGAAGCACAGATGCTGCTAAACTGCCAGCAGCAAGTTTTGAGGAGTGAGCGTTTATCTCTTTCAATAGGATTCTGAAATACTGTTTTCAGGGAGTTGCGTTACGAGCACACGCAAGCACACGAATAGCTGGAGATAAGCCGTGTCAATTGTGGCTTATGTGTTACCAAGAAGGAACTGGCAATAAGTTGCCAATCGCATCAGTTCAGCTTTTGCAGTGAGACTTCCCTTGATTCCTTCCAGGCGCTGGAGATGTGTGTGCAGTGAAGTGGAGATGGGGTGAAATCGCTCGCTCCCACGCTGAATTTGCCCCCATCCCACAGCCACAACACAGTGGGGAGGCAGACCCACCAGACAGCCAGTGTGTGTGAAGCTGCGTCATTTCCCACCACTCCGGGAAAACATCTGAGAGATGCCCACGCGTGCCATGGAGGTTCGTCACGGCTGTGCTTGGCTGGGTCGGGCAAAGTCAGCAGCAGCCATCTCACACTCATGCAGATCGAGCTCTCCTCACGGCCGGGATGTTTTCACCAGCTCTGGTGTGGCACTCGGACCAGAGCCAGGATAGAACTTGTAACAAGATGAAGTTAAAAGAAGAAAAAAGGGGAAAAAACCCAAACCAAACAAAAAACCACAAACCATTGCATTGCTCTTGCACTCATTTTGACGTGAGTTAAAGTGTAAATCACACCATGATGCGCTGTAGGGGCGGCCTGCTGGCCACCTGGAAGGTGTGCTCCCCACTGAAATACCGTGGGGATTGTTCTAGCAGAAAATTTTGAAGTGATACAAGTAATGATGCTGATTCTTCAGATGCAAACATTGACAAAATACCTTTTTCCTCTGTGTCAGTATTGATAAATGTGTCTTGAGAACCTGTAGTACTAATGGTTAAAAAAAACCAACTTGCATCTAAGAAATTAAGCTGTTTTAATTTATATTTATTATTTGAAAACAGCCATAAAAAGCTTCTTGTCATAATTTATTCTTAAAATGTGCCTTGCCTTGAGAGTTTCCATAGTTACAGATGTTTCTGATTTTGTAATGTTAGCACAATTGACATTTACTGCACAACGAGAACCTCTAATTGATTTCTCTAGATGGAGAGGAGAACGCAAGTGCTCGCTGAGATGCGTGCTGCTTAATTGCCAGTTCTGGAGGATGCGGTGATGTAATTGTGCGCAAAAGGGCTGCGATGATTTAAACAACAAACAATAATGCTCATAAATAATTAGACAAATCACAAGATAACCTCAGCGGCCGAGAGGAGCAGTTGAGAGAGCTGAGAGTGTTTGGGAGTTGGGGCTGAGCTGTGGCACCCACCCGCTGAGCCCCAGTTCGGCTGGGGGAGGGCCCCGCTGGCGTTGCGACCGCGCCGCAGCTCTCGCCCGGTCACCGTGCGGTGACGCAGCCCCTTGGGGAGCACCGGGCACTGTGCTGTGCTGCCGTCATGCATCCTTTTTCATATGTGAGGGTGGAAAGTTTGACTTGCACAAGGCATACCCAAATGTGAAATATAGGAAATAGAGTGGGGAGAAAGGGAAGAACTGGAGAAGGCACAAAGGCATCTTCCCAAGTGCCTGCAGCGATGACACAGTCTGCTGAACTGAAAAATAGCACGGGCGTGCCAGTTCCCATCCTGCCTGTGCTGCGAGCTCTTTGGGACGGTGAACTCTTTCCCATGCTGTCTTTTGTGTGGCGAAGCGCTTGATCTGTGGGGAGCGACACCCGTAAGAAGCGGTAGCAGGTACGCTTTGAAGGCCTTTCTAAACCAGGCTTGCCGCTGTCAAACGCTGCCGGTGGGGCCAGGCTGGCGGCCGAGCCACCTGCGTCGGGGCAGAGCCCATGGTCCCAGCTGGGGACCTTAGCCCGGCCGGCAGCACCTCGCCCTTGCCCGGCCCCACCCCGGCACCCGGCCGCAGCAGGGCCCCCACAGCCCCCGCTCTGCCGTCATCTCCATCCACATGTCTGCCCCAGGTCACCAAAACAGCCGCTCCGCCTGCTGTCCAACGGGGACTCACTGTGGGGTCTCCAACTGACCTAAAATGCTAGCTATCAAGGAAAAAAGTGGTTTTGCTATTGTTTTTTTAAAATGGTATTTTAATTGTTTGAGCTAAGTTAGCTATATTGACAACAATATTTTAAGTCATAAATGTGAAGATCTAGTTATATAGCCTATTATTTTTCACAGTTGTGAAAAATTAGTTATTTTTCACAGTTCCATCTTCATAATGATGAAAAACAGTGACTCATGTGGAGAAACAGCATCAATTTATACTGAGAAAAGTAAATCTATTCTCCATTTCTCTAACTTGTGGGACCGCCGCTTCGGTAAAACGTGTGAAGTCTGTATAAATGTAATCTCATTTCCTGAAATTGCCTCTCACTAGGACATTCTTATTCCTTCTTCCTTGGTTGGTTGTTTGTTTTGAACTACTTTTGATCGGGCAACAATGGGATCAGGAGAGAAGTATCTGGGAGAGAAAACAAGGCACATTAAAGCACGAAGGCTGTAGCAAATCAGGAAAGATTAGGAATTTCCATTTCTCGTACCAAGGGCTAATGCTCTGAGATCCGTAAGAGCACTTTAACAGGCTGACGTGAAGAGCATCGGGCTAAACTTCTTGTTCCCTTAAATCCATGTTCCTCATCTCCCGCTGTTACCCAGATACAACTAGTTTTACTGTTTTTAGGAGGCTCAGAGCATCAGATAAAAGCAAATTATGTAAAGAGACATATGGTACGGTGTTTTGTGGAATAGCTTCTGTTTACAGGCTGCTGGGGTTGTTCTGGGTTCCAGCGAACGGATCCTGGAGCTGTAAGCGGCTGCGGGTCTGTCAGGTCCCGGGGACATCGCTGCCAGCACTTTCCACAGACGTCATTCCTATTTAACGCTTTAAAGGTAACAGATGTTCCTTAAGAAAACTGAAATTACTTAAGGAAAGTGTTAAAATACAGCAGGAAGAATGCACACGCGCGAGCTGGACTCGAGAGTACTTTAAGAATTAAATTACGTTTTACACTGAGTGGTGACAGCAGCTCGTTTCCTGCATGGAGAGTTGCCTGGGAGCCCACATGGCTCGTAAACTCGGTGGAGTTGGATATTAATCACAGTCGTGCAGCCCAACAGAGGGACCTGGGAAACGGAGACGGGATAAAGGCGTTCTCTCACAGGAGCCCTGGTGGAAGCAACAACAACAATCAGCCTCTTTTAAAAGGGAGGTGAGTCCTTCCCTCAGTGAAATAAGCACGAGGCTTCCCGCAGGGGGTTGCCAGGGATTGTCCTGTGCAGGAAGAGCAGCTCAGGAGAAAGCACGGCTGTCCTTCTTGGGTCCCGAAATAAACAGGCGACAGGGACTGCAGCCGTCCGCCAGCGGTAGTCAGGGTTCGGTATCCTGCCGGTGCCTGAGCGCTGTGGGCGCTGTGGGAGGCACGGGGGACACCGGCAGAGAGAGCAGTGCTCTGCTTCGGTGTGGAAAAAGATGGGAAGGGGAGACAGAGCAACGGGACAGAAGAATTGCCTTCCTGCGGGATCCGGGGAGGCTGCAGGGATGCCTTTGTCAGGACCAGAAGTTGGCATGCTGTGGTACTTGACAGAGCCCTGCTCAGACTCTTAATTGTGTACCTCAAAATTCAAGCTCTTGATTAACCAACACCAGTAGTGCTAACGATAGCAGTGCGGGCTAATTAGGATTTTCCGTTTCTATTCATTTCTATATTGCAACTTCCATGCTTCATTTACAGCTTGCAGCAAAGCAAACCGGGGGTTATGACAGGGGTCCGGAGGCGCTCAGGTGAGCAAAGGGACGCGCCAGCTCTCCCCAGCAGTGCCACGGGCGGTGGGCAGCAGCGCCCTGTCCCGTGAAGAAGGCTTTGGCCAAGGAGGATTTCCCAGCGGGCACCCAGGAGCGCATGGCGGAGCACAGCGCGGCGCCCAGGCTCTCACGGCAGTGCCGCTGGAAATGCCCCGTAGAAATGAAGTCACTGGCCAGGAAGAAAACGAGAGCAGTGCTGCTGTGAACAATGTGCTATTTTTAGTGCCACCGAGTTCGGTTAGCTCCCGTCTCCCTTCCTCATTCCTCGCTGGCGGCCGCGGAGCACAGCTGTGCTCCGGGCAGGACTCGCTGCTCCTCCTCAGCAAACAGACGGCTGGAGGGGTGCCAGTCCCACTTCCCTCACTGGGTCGTACCGCAGATCTTCAACCAGTATTTATTTAAATTGGTTGGTCATAGCAGAGTTAATTTGTTTTGAAGTCTGAGCCAGAAAGTATTTGGCAGCTGGATAGGAAGATCTAAAACAAACAAACAAAAACCCCCTCAAACCATAAAGCATTGCTTAGTTCCTCAGCCTTAAGCTCAAAAACACCTTAGAGAAGTCATTAGTTCTGTAAGAGTAACGAGGCAAGAGTTGCTAATTTCCAAGCCGCAGTCCTAGGTTGGGCTTGGGTTTTTTGGTGGTTCTTGCCATGTTCGCAGCACCGGGCTTCTGCGCTCACCGATGCTGCATGCCGAGGAGCCCGCGGGCCGTTCCCCGCTGCACTGGGCACGAGCCAGGGTGGCTGGGCAGAAGCATTGGCTGTCTTTTCCCGCGTGTTAATTACAAGGGCGAGACAGGAAAAAGCATAATGAGAGCTTTAATCTCCGTTCTCCAAGAGCACTGTACCATTTTGGCTATGGGTGCGAAGTCCATACATATACAAAATACAGATGTGAAATAAGTGAGAGAAACTAGTTGGAAGTAAATGTTTAATGTTTCTCTTTGGGATGTTTTCTACGCAAATACCACATTTAGTGAATTTCATGCTGATTTGATTACTGATGCACTCTGAGGTTGCTAAATTCTGATTTTTACGCTGAGGTACTGAAAGTGCTACGATAGCCAGCGAGATGGTTGAGCTCTCTGCTCTTTGGGAGCCACATCTCTGCCAGTGCTGGGATAACCCCACGTGGCAGTGGGGACCCTCGGGCTCTGGCTGCTGCCACGGGGGTGCTCAGTGCCAGCGTTACGGGAAAGGTGGGGCGCGGCCAGGGGCTCTTCCAGCCCCAGGGCAGGACCAGCGCCCGTGTGCTTGGGACTGCCCAGCGCCATGGGCTCTACAGAGACCCTGGAAAGCCGGTTCCAGCACTCAGCTGAACTGACCACTAACGCGTTTCCTTGTTCCCAAGCCAAACCTTGCCTCCAGATAAGCACGCTGTTGCTGCTTCTGCTTGCTACAGCGCGTAGACTGTTCCCTGCCTCCTCCTCGGTGATTTGCTCCCCACGGTCCTGACAGCAATGGGAAAAAACTGCTGATGCTGCAAAAAGCCCGTAATACTTTGTGATGTAGATAAACATCTCTAAGGATCCAGGCTGAGAATCCCATTCTGGTTTTACTTGTGTCCCAAGACATTTAAACAAAAGTTTTCAGAAGGGAAAGACTAATAAATCAAGACTGTACCTCTCCGGGCCTCCGCTCTCTAGCCGCTCGAGGGAGCTGGTTAAAATTAGCAAGGAATGTGGGACGGAGGAGCCCTGCTTCGCCTTCGCAGCGCCCTGCGAGGCCCGCGGCGCCGCGCGGACCCCATCCCGGCTCTTCCAAAAAAGGCGATAACCGGCTCCGGGGCAGATCGGTCCCTGCTCCCCGCGCCCAGCCAGGGCGCTCCGGGCAGCTGTGGGGCAGGGAGCAGCCTTCGGCCTGAGGAATGAGCTCTCTAGCGATGCGAAGGAAAGGCAGGCCTTAAACTTCAAACTCCAGTTTAAGTACTGGGGAAGGGGGGGTCCCAGGGTCCTCGCGGGTTTAAGGGTTTTTTTTTTCCTTGTTGCGTATTAATGGAGCGCTCAGCCAAAAAAAAGGTACATGGCGGCTGTTAAGTCACTGATTGCAGAAAGCGTGCTGCATCCCAGGAAGGAGCCTGGGTGGAGGGAGGCCCCTGGGTGCAGGGAGCGTCCTGGGTGCAGGGAATGCTGTGGCCCTGGCAGCAGCCGCCGGCGTGCAGCGAGGCTGAGGAAATGTCCTCTGGACCATGTTTTGGGGCAAGGTCCTACAATCTGAAGTACACAGTAAAAAATCAGCACAAAACGGCTGTTATTGCAGTGCCGATGCAGCTAAAGGTGGGTCTGGGGAGGCAGAGGGGAGCCCAGGCAGCCGCAGGCCGTGCGTTTGCCGCCTCTCTCGTCAATTCAGACCAGGAGCTTTGCGGGAGGTGAGACTGTCCTGCTGCTGTGACAGTGCTACAGGGCAGTAATGCACGTTTAGCTGAACCACACCAACGTGCAGGTACTCCTTTGGTTTTTCGTTGTTTTTTTTTTTTTTTTTTTTACACTGCAGCCAGTATTTCTTCGCTATAGGAGTTTAAAGCAATAGCACTGGAGTGAGCAGCGCCCAGCGGCGAGCCAGAGCCCAAGGGCTCTCTTTACTATTGCCCTTCTATTTTAAGAACAGAGCATTATTGTTAATATATTTCTTATGTTTGGTTTCTGTCAGAGTCAGTTTGTTTAACTAATAGGCAGATTTATTCACTGGAAGGAGAAGGAAAGCAGCAGCTAAAAGGATACAGCAAATACAGTCAACATTAATCTCGTCCCCAGCAAAACCAACGGCAGCACCTTGGAATTTTTTCAACTTTTCTACAAGGTTGTAGTCAAAATAATGCCTTGGTCTGCACATTCCCAACTCCAAGTCTGCAACAGTGAGGGCTTGTGCTGGAGAAGAGTCTTCACAGCAAAAAGCAATGGAACTCATCGGGCAACTTAGGAACTGATGCCAAAAAATGTAATTCCCATTTATCTCAACAGGAGATCCCTTACTGCTGCTCAGGCCCTACAGTAGTCACTTCCTGTGGTTAAAAAAGAACAGTAATGTCTGAAGTTTCAAAAATTAAATACCATCAATCAGAACATCAGTTGGCTGGAGACACAGGCAATAATTTGCTTTTAACTTCCACAGTTCCTATACTGAAGCTAAAATTGGCACTGACAGCCCTTGACCACCCAGACAGTCCCACTGACATCAGTCAGACTTTTGACTTCAGCAGCAACACAAATGATTACTGCAGTTCATTTGGGGTTAATGATTTATACAGCGTAATTATGCAGGGAAGCGTATGATGTTTATGTGCCTTTTCTGAAGCTGTGTGAAGGCACAAGATTTGAGGAACTCAAGTAACTAGCATCACAAAAAAAATCCCTTCTCTTCACTCACTCACCCAAAGGGTGGACGCTTGCTCACTTTCTTATTCATTTCCCCTCGACACTGCTTTGCATCTGAGTCGACATCCAAGAAAAGTGAAAATAATTTGTTCAGAAAAGAAAGAACAATTTATTTGCTCGCAGAACTTGTCAAAAAGCTCCCTTTCTCTTTCGTTTGCTTTGCAGAATGTTCATTTGCTTAAACACCAACACACAGCATTTTGCAAAGAAAACCATTTTATTTTCATGGCGATGTTTACGTTAGGAGGAAAGAATGAGAAGCTTTGTGACAAGAAAACATCTGAGTTTTTCGAAGAAGAGGAGCAAGCTGGCTGTCACGTATTGTTTTGCCACATTCTCCTATTTGCGTGTCGGCATCATATTTGTTAAAGTTTTCAGATGAGATGCTCGACATTCATTTTTAGCCCCCAGCTGAACGCAAGAGAAGCAGCAGCCATGGATGCTACAGACGCAGGAGGGCACGGTCCCACTCCCGCCCGCGCAGTCGTGGGTGATGCGCTCACCAGCCTCCCCGACACCTGCCCGCGCGCCTGGCTGTCTGAAGGAAAATGGATTTGCCCACAGCCCTGTTTTGAACATGAAGCTGAGCAGCTATCTGATATTATCTTTCACAACCTGTTTTCAGTAACCCTGCTCTGGCTTGCTGGAGGTTTTCTTTCTGCCGTGTGAGCTGCTCTGCTCCCTCCATAGAGAGAGAGGCGATGCTTTTCTCATGGTGAGCTCCTGACACTGCTGTTCCCCACTTCCAAGACCATGGTTTGGGATGCAGATGACAAAATCCCTCCTGCGACGGCTCCCTTGCTGCAATGGCTGGCTTGCTGCTAGCTGAAAGAGGGTGGAGCACTGATCTTTAGAAATCCAGCGGTCGGTCTGTCTGGATAATCCTGATCAAGTGCTAATTTGAGCAGCATTTTTTTTCCTGTTCTCTACCATCCTCTGTTATCTTATCTGCCTCTGAAATAAGGCTACAGAGCTGCAGCATCCAGACATCGGCTGTGGTCCCACCAGTCACCACAGCTGCTTCTGGAGAGAGGCATCTGCCACACAACTATTTTTAGTATCCTTTTCAGAACTAAGGGAGGCATCTCTGCAAAGTTTTTTTAGGCCTCATTCCCAGTAGCTCTTTGAAGGAAAATACTGAGCTGATCAGCAGCGGCTGGATGCAGAGGCATGTAAACCAGCGCTACAGAGCAGCAGTGCCAAAACAAATGAACTCATACGGTGGGAAAGCACGGGGCTGCATCCCAGGGGGGGAGTCCTTCCCTCCACACACCCTTTCCAAGAGGCATGTTTTCACTGCAACGTAAATTTTGGTTTACATTTACTGCATTGGACATTCTGAAAAGCCCAATTCCTGTATACTCCGGTGCAGTTAAGTCCCCTCTTGCCTGTCTCCATCAGTTGGCCACCACCTGGAAGAACACACGACTTGAGGTACGGGTGAATATATGTTTATGCGTTAAAAAACACACAGGAAAAAGAGACAACATGAGTCAATGGTAAAGTAGTCGCAGAAAAGAGCACAAAAGTAGTCTTCGTGGCGGCGTCAACATCAAAGGCAGCGCGTGACGAGCGAGGTCAGAGAGCGCAATGAGACCCAGATAAAAGCGTACCTGGGGAGAGGGAGAGCCGAGCGAGCAGAAGAGCTTGCTCACAGCAAGCGTGGAGCTGACTCCAGAGAGACTGAAAAGCCCCTTCTACTAAAAAACAGTTGCACCAGGAAAACAAGCCTGCCTAAACCACCCACCTTTCCTCTTGGAAAAGAGGACGGGCTGTCGGATTGAAGAGCCAGTTGGTCTCTGTAAACTTCCCTTGTTGTCTCAGCCGCAGCCATGACAAGAGTTTTGGTTACGGTGGTGCTTCTTTTGAAGCTTGCATGTCTCCCATGGAAAAACCTAACGAATAAAATGCAAGAGCCCAGGATGAGTCATAGGGTGCCTGTGCTCTCCCTGGCACTGGTCTCAGTGCTTCATTTTCCCGAAGCCGACAGCCTAAACCGCCAAGGAAGGTCCCGGGAAGCCACAGCCCATGGGGCAGCCGCTGCTGCTGGTGCCTCCGCTGCCTGATGCGCACGGGAAATGGGGATATGGCCAAGAAGGGCAGAATGGTTTGGGTCAGCACTGTGCAAAACCAGACATGCCCAGTCTGTCAGCAACACGGCCCATTTGCCGAAAAGAGTGACAGAGCTTTTCTGTAGTGAGAACTAAAATTGTTTAAAGAATATCTGGTTTATATGAGTCAGGAAAAAAAAAAGACACAGAAGACTAATTTTGTTTGTCAACATCAGCACAGAAGTAACTGCAGGAAAAAAATTAGTTAAGTCATGGTGTCTGAAAGACTCGAGGAGAAAGTAGGAGGGGTGCGATCTAGGAATACTTGAATCTTTTTTGCCAGAACTGTGGGTTGAACTTTCTTATTTAAATGTGTCTTTAATGTCTTTGGATAATTAATTTCTAGGTTGGTCCCCATGGCAACAATGGCAGACTCAAATGAATGAAAATAGACTTCAGCAAAGACGAGACTGGAGAGTGGCTGGATGTTGTTTCTGCAGTCTCTGTTGGTCTTGGATCCACCAGCTCCCAAGAGAGCGAGCTCCTCCGGCGAGGGCTGATCGCCGGGCTGTGAAGCTGCAGGGAGCAGGGCACCCTCCGCCTCCCGTGCATGGAGCAAAGCTCTGTTCGTCAAGCTGAGCTTAGGACCCCAGACCAGCGTCTTGGCTGGGGAAGACTGAGCTTTAGTGCCATCTTCCCATGTTTCCTCCTACCGCAGATCAGCAAAGACAGATTTATTCCCACAGCAATACAAAACACCTGCTTTGATTATTTGGTCAGTGACTGTAAGAAACAGTGAACCCTCACACTGTACGATCCTAAATTCAGCATCTCCGTTTCCTTCTGTGTCTCAGTAAAGCTGCTACTTAATGTAAGGCTGGAACTTCAGAGCAATGCTGAATAACGAGGGGATCAAACATTTGTACGGCATGGTCAGCAGCATGATTATAAACATCGCTTACAGAGTTTGCTGCTATGCTACCACACTATCTGGCTTACTTTTTATATCGGAGCATCCTGCAGCCCACATAGCCCTCTCTGGCTAGTGAATATGGGGGAGAAAAACTTAATAAATGAGAAATACCCTTTGCAACTCCAAAAACCTGCTGCCAATTCTATGTCTAACGAGTGTAATCAAGAGCAACTTTACACCAGCATTGACTGAGGGGATCAGCCTAAGCACACAGCTCTGAGTGCCTGGGTGGCTCTGGCATCACTGAAGAACAGAAGAAAGTTGCAGCATTACAGTGTCTTTTAAAATAGTCACAGCGATAACACCTCTGTTTGAAGAATTCTTTTAATAAATTATTTTCTGAGGTCACTTTAACTTGTGGCTGAGCAGCCGCTTCTCCTGCATGCCTGCCTGTCAGGGCTGCCCTTTGTCGTTCTGCATTTACTGGAGCACTGAGCTCAGCCTTTCTTCTCACTGCTGCTGTTATTTTTGCATACATATTATTAATTTTATTAAGTGTCTTTTCTTACTCACAGCTAAGTTTGTTCTGTGTTTCATCTTTTACAATTGGACCCATGCTAGCAGCACATTTCAGAGCAATGGTACCATTATTTTGCTTTGTACCCCAGCCCCATGGCTTCGGGGGCAGCTTCCGGGTCAGGTTTTAATGCCCCGGTCCCCAGAGGACGACTGCCGGTGGGGCGGAGATGAGCTGGGGTGATAACCGAGGCCCTTTCCGTGGGTCAGACCTCTGTGGGTTGGCCGTGCCACACCGCTCGTCCCAGCCTGCGAGCAGGTCCTCAGCCAGCCCTGGGGAGCCCCTGGCCTCAGGGACCCCCAACCCAGGGGAGCCCCTGGCCTTGGGGAGCCCCAGCTATGGAGAGCTGGGTCAGCCTGGCCACAGAGGGACACTAATTAAAACAATACCAGATCTAAGGAAATTAAATTACCTTTGAGTGGCTAATGGAATTGCAGAAAGTTCTCCAGCGAGATTACTGAAATGTTGCCGTGGGCTTGTGGCACCAACCAGGGCAGCACAGAGCCAGATGTGAATATTGGGCTTTTTCTCAAACAGAGGGGAACCCCACGTCATTCCCGGAGTCCTGTCGGGAAACGGCTGGCCACAATGCCAGAGCCCTGCCGTTGGCTGTGGTGGGGGCACCGGGGAGCCTCTCCTTGCCGACACCATCCGAATGGCGCGGCGGGAATGGGGCTTCCTCTCACTCCAAGCCTTGACGTTCTCCTTGAAGGAAATCTCTGGTGGAAGGATTTACATATGTCTAGGTTAACATAAACAGAAAGTGGAAAAGGAAGTTTGTGCTAAATGGAAAGAGTAGAGTTTTCCAAACAGGCTGTTTGCTGAGCCTTATCTGAATTAACCAGCCACACTTGGCCATCCAGGAAAGGCCTGGGAGAGAGTGCTGTGCAGGGACGGGTTCACAGGACGTTGCGGGGCTCAGTGCTGCACTCCGACAAAAGCGACAGAGGTCCAAGTCCTAAGGGACTGGATAAACAGGCTGCTCTCCTGCTCTAGAGAGAGGCTGGGCACTCCAGTCTTTGGGCTGAAGAGAAAAAAAACAGGTGAAAAGGAAGGAAGGTTGTGTCAGTCCTTTATCCATTTCTCATCAGGTTTAACAAGTAGAACAGCAGCGGCGTTTCCAGACTATCAACAAGAACGTCTTTTCTGAGAAAGACAATCTTGAGAGCAAATTACTGTGAGCATCAGTTCCTTATTCCTCAGACAGAGCAGACACCTCAGGGAATGGTGGGCTGTGTCATCCATGTGTTAGTGCTGATTTAAGCTTACGCCTGCGCCCATCAGCGGGACCCCCGGGTGCTGTGGCAGCGGCTGGAGCCCCCCATGGTGGGAGGGGGCTCCCTCGGGGTCTGCTGTGGCGGGGTGCGGTACGGGGTGCTGCGGCACAGCGTGCCGGGCCGGGAGCCCCGCTGGCACAGGCTGTTACTCACGGTTCTCATAAGGCTCCTGTGACCTCGCAGCCTGCAGTTTTCCTCCCCGTTCAGTATCGTAGTGCTGCTGCAAACACCGAGCCCTCAGACAGCCAGTTGCGCAGCCCAATTGGGGGTTCAAAGAAAAAATGTTGTTTATGTCATATTTTTTTATTTGTTTCTAGGAAATTGAAAGACAATTTTTATCAGAAAAAAAATTTGTTTCCATGACCATCAAAGTTTCTGCCAGAGGCAAGCGCCGTATCTCTAGGAAGTGAGGTTCAACCAGTCGCTCTTTTTGGTTTGTTCTTTTTCCAGATCCATTGTACTAGTTTTCTAATCTTTTAACCAATTTCAGCCTAATTTGCTGGGGACTGAAGCCCATTAACCAACTGCAGGTTTCACCGTGGCGGGGAGGCAGGAGGTCCTGCTGGGGGGAGCACAGCCGGGAGGGACCCCGACGTCGGCGCGGCAGACACCGCAGCTGCCAGATGAAGGGAGGGTGGCTCAGCCCCATCCTGCGCTCGCCAGCCCAGGCTGAGTCCTCGGGCAAGGGGGCCCACCTGGTCTAGACCTACTTCTCTGTTTAGCAGTGGGCTTGGGATTAATGAGGTGATCATTTGGACTCCTCGGTGTTGTGGCCGAGCCTCACCCCGATGAGCAGAAAGTGAAGTGCTGAACTATTGACGTTCCAGTTCCTACAGCTATTTTTAATACAACTTCAGAGACTTGCTGTATTATCCTTCCTTTTTAGCGTCTGCTTCTTTTCTTAATCTCATCTCATTTTCCCTGCCCTTTCTTTATCTTTGGATCAATTTATACCATCCTTTTTATCATGGTCTAATCAGAACACACTTTATGATTTCAGATAAATGTAGTCATGGTAATTTTCCACTCCATTTAGGTCAAGTCAGGATGAAACAATTTTTTTAAATCTTATCTGGTAACCACCAGAAATGGCTCCCTGTTAAACTACCTCTTCCTTTACTTTTCTGACGTTATTAGGTTTTAATGTCAGGCGTCAGTCTCCTTTTGGGGGCTTTTCAGGAAATTGGTTCTGCACTGCAAGCCACCCTGTAAACCCTGGGAAGAAAGGCAGGGCGTTCCTTTTCTTTCCCTGCAGCGTCCGTGGGAGGTGACTGATGGAGCCCTTCCCCTCCCTCCAGTCCCACCAGCACAGCTTTCCCACCATGGCGGCTGCGTGGCCTTGGCGCAGCACGCATCGGGCCCGTATGCGGCTCGTCAGCAGCCAAAATTGGCCGCCTTGGAGCGGGGCTCTCCGGGCGCCCACGTGTGCAGGCAGTGGCTGGAGGTGGGCTTTGCCAACACTGAGCACGCAGCAGATGCCATGGTAATCTGCAGTAATCTGCACGGGCCTGGTACCGGCCCTACGACTGCCTCTTCTCAGATAGTCATGCTTAGGATTTATCCAGCTGGGGATGCCTGGCAGGATGCTGTAGCGGGTTTGGGAGCAGTGGAGGAGGGGGAGGAGGAATCCCCATGTCTGAGCCCTGTCCCAGCCACACAAACCCGGGTTTTGGTGCTGTTGCGTTGGCAGCAGGGCCATGTTCTGTGAACCTGTCTGTGGTTCCACCTGCTTTCTGTAGCCAGAAGAAAACTGCCTCACTGTTCTGAAGCAGTTCATAGAATCATAGAATTGTTCAGGTTGGAAAAGACCTTTAATGTCATGGAGACCAACTGTTAATCTAACACTGCCAAGTCCACCAACAAACCATGCCACATCTATACGTGTCCTGGTTCTGGCTAGGACAGAGTTAATCCTCACCAGAGCTGGGAGAGGAGCTGGAGCCAGTGGCCCCTGGGGCTGGGGACACAGCTGGGATCGTTACCAGTTACCCCACAGCTGGGACAGGTTACCCCAATGAGCCCCAGGGCTGGTCCACCCCATGGGACTCCTGCTCAGGGGATAAAGTGGGGACGGGGCTGGGGGGCAGGTTTGGCTGCTGGGGAGGGAGCTGGGCATCAGGATCCGCTGTGAGGTACGGTACTGTGAGTTACGTGTGTCAGTGTTTTCTGTTAGTGGTTTTGTTTGTTTGTTTTCCATCTCTGTTTTGTTTTCTTATGTTATTCTCTTAATTTTTTTTTTTTTTAATCTCAACCCAGGAGTTTTGCCTTCTTTTCTTTACCAATTCTCCTCCCTGTCCCATTGGAGGGTGCATGGAGTGAGTGAGAGATGGTGTAGCTTGGTCCTGAGCTGGGCTAAACTACGACAACACATCTTTTAATCGCCTCCAGGGATGGTGACTCCACCACCTCCATGGACAGCCTGTTCCAGCGCTTGACAACCCTTTTAGTGAAGACATTTTTCCTAATATCCAATCTAAACCTCCCCTGGCACAACCTGAGGCCGATTCCTCTCTTCCTACCACTTGTCACATCGAAAAGAAACCGACCCCCACCTCACTACACCCTCCTTTCAGGCAGTTGTAGAGAGCCGTGAGGTCTCCCCTCAGCCTGCTTTTCTCCAGGCTAAACAACCCCAGTTCCCGCAGCCGCTCCTCATGGGACTTGTGCTCCAGAGCCCTCACCAGCTTTGTTGCTCTTCTCTGGACACACTCCAGCACCTCAACGTCCTTCTTGCAGTGAGGGGCCCAAAACTGCACACAGTATTCGAGGTGCTGCCTCACCAGTGCCGAGTACAGGGCACAATCACTGCCCTACTCCTGCTGGCCACACTGTTCCTGACACAAGCCAGGATGCTGTTGGCTTCTTGGCCACCTGGGCACACTGCTGGCCCATGTTCAGCCAGCTGTCTACCAGCACCCCCAGGTCCCTTTCTGCTGGGCAGCCTTCCAGCCACTCTTCCCCAAGTCTGTGGCGTTGTTTGGGGTTGTTGAGACCCAAGTGCAGGACCTGGCATTGAACCTCACACATCGCTCCAGCCTGTCCAGATCTCCCTGCAGAACCTTCCTACCCCCCAGCAGATCAACACTCCTGCCCCACTTTGTGTTGCCTGCAAACTTACTTTGAGCAGAGCTTTGTTATCTTTGGGTGACACATGCTATCTGAGCTTTAATAATATTATTCAGATTCAAGCAAGCTAGCAGAATGTTAACAATCTGATACTGCATGATTTCGAAAACAGTTACGTGCCAAATTGTCATACTTCTCCTGTACTTTATCCTTTTTCTGAGGATGGTGTGAGTTCCAGCTTTGAAATGCAAACACCAGTCCCGGTGCTCTGGCTTCCCCCGTAAAGGTTAAGAACACATCAGTCCTGCTGTTCCTGGCTGGCTGGGAAAGGGCGGGAGATGGGGACCGAGAGGAGGGCTCTGGCCCCGCGCAGGTCCCGGCTCGGGCACAGCGGGCTGCGTAACCCCGCAGGTTTATGTTGGCTGGTTGTGCTCAGTTCAGGTTTTGTTTGCATATGAGGGGTTGTTTTGATCGAATGTTGTAGCTATTGGCAAAGACACCTACAAGCCTTCCGAACGCGTGTGAAGTGAGGACAACGGTGTTCAGGGTAAACAATTTTTTAAAACCTCAGAGTAATTAGCGTAGTTAAACATTTTAATTTTTAAATTGTAATATGGCCGCTGGCCAGTGTGTGGCCAGGATGGGCAGCAGAGCCCGGGAACTCTGCGGAGGGCGAGCTCAGCAGAGCTCAGCATCAAGTCCTTCGGTGCAGACGGTCCTTTGGGCAAGGGATAGCTGCTGGCACTGGGGGACCGGGCAGGCCTGGCCGCCGCTGCAGCCTGCCGCTGTGCCCGGGGGAAGGAGGCTCCACTGTCACCGAGCAGCAATAACCTACCGGGGTGGATCTGGGGGATGCACAGCGCGTTGCTGCGGGAGGGTCTGGGGGATGCACAGCGCATTGCTGCAGGATCCAACAGCTGGGTGTGTGAAGAAAAGAAAGGTCTCTGCTCCATCTGTGCCAGCCGGACGTCTGGCTGCAAGCACGCTCTCCCCATGCCTGCTGGAAGGCCGCAGGCGTTCCATAGCCATAAATCCATGTTTTGTTTTAACAGCACGTACGGCTTGTTTTCGACCTGTCTCTCATCCCCCTCCCGCAGCTGGCAGCCTGCCCACGGGCAGGCGGCGGTGTCTCCCACCCGTGCCAGTACGCCAGAGGAGAGCGCGGGGGCTGACTCCCTGCGGGTCCCAGCGCAGTGGCCAGCAGCCAGGATGCCAGGAAGACGGGGAGGGAGAGGAAAACCAGGAGAGAGGAGAGCTGAAACAAGCATGCCTGTCAGGAAAGGCACCTGAACATGTAACAGCCTGACCTTCACTGAGCTTCAGCAGCCAGCACAGCCAAAAGGGAGGCATTTCAGAGAGGGGGGACAGCAGCCAGCCCAAACACAGATCAGGGCTAAAATGGCCCTGAATATGTGAGATGGTGTCCAAAGAGCTCATCATATTTCAGTCACGTAATCTCTCTCCTGTGAAGGATGAATACGTGTGTGAACTCCTGTAGAATAAAGGAGTTATTCTGTGCTTCCCAGTACTCTGTGGAGTTTAAATTCTGAGGATTACGCTACGGACATTGCAGCTTAATAATTAAAGGTGGCAGCACAAACTAGTACCAAGAGTACTAAAATCAAAGTGAAGCAAAGGAAATTACTTGGTGATGCTTTTATTGGGCTCTAACAGATGTCAAACCTCAGCATAACAGCTTGAATTTTTCATTATAACACTCTGAAGCTCCCTCCTGTTGGTTTGTGCCCATCACCGCCCGTCCTGTCCCATAAGACCAGGAGGAGCCTGGCTCTGTCTCTCCGCTGGCCTCCCCATAGCTGCTGACCGGGAGCCCCGCGGCTGTGGGCAGGACCGAGCAGTGTCCCTGCAGTGCGGTCAGCTGCCTTTGGGCCACGGCCCGGGCACGGCCAGCGCAGGAGCTGAGCTGCCTCGTGGAGCGTTGTTAAATCCGTTCATGGATTCTGTTTGGTGGGGAAATAGGTTTTTCATTTTTAAGACATTTGTGACCTACCCAGGGAAGGCAGCTGAGGCATGAGGGGGCTGCTACATCCAGCTCTTGCCAAATTTAATGTGCCCTGCTTTTACAGAAAGAGATTAATGCCACATTTCCTTATGGCTTTTAGCTCCTCTTGCCACAAGGCTGCCACCGACACAAGGTAGGAAACGCCCTGTGAGAAACCTTCCATCAGGTCACGGCTCCTGCAGAAGCAGCTCTATGGAGCACAACTACTTTAAGAACTGCTTTAAGTTTTGGGCAATTAGCTGTTTGTTTTATTTTGTGCTTAATGGGGGAGAGGGGAACTGTTTGGTTGCTTTTTTAAAGGATTTCTTCTAGGTACAAGTTAGGAAGTAAGCAGTCTTTAAAGAAATGAAGTGACTGTTATCAAGAGTATGGTGCTCTAATTATAATTATGTAACTCATATTTCAATTTGATGAGAATATTAAAAGGATTCCTGGGAGAGTTTTGAACAGTCTAAAAGTGCAACAGCAGAAAACCCAATAAACCTTGCCTTCTTTTAGAGGACATTTCCTTAAAGAGCCAGGTTTAGCTGCCAGAGCCACAGCCTTTGTAGAAGTGCCATTTCCTCAAACTCCCTAAAAGATAAACTAACCTTCAGACTAGAATTTTCTCCTGTCCATGTGATGGAGTAATGATAGTTTTTACTGTTGTCAAGGCTGGAATCCAGAGGGCTGTGCGAGTGGATGCAATGCATAAAAATTTTCAGTGCATGCCTTATTTGTGTGGAATACAAGATGTATTTATAGCCCTCATGAATACAAGCTGGATGGGAGTCGGAAAAGAACTGTATCTGAGCAGCAAGGAGCACTGGGTGATCTCCGCGGCCATTTCAGAGGGGCTTTGCGGGGCAGGAACATAATTGGGCTTCTCCACTGTTTCAGTTCTTGAGCTGCTCGGCAGGTTAGGTTCCCACAGGCAGGGCAGGGGAGAGCCAGTGTCACAAGAGAAATAATTTTGTGGAACTGCCTCTCTCTAGAGCTGTGCTTGCATCTGCCAGGCTGAACGCGTGCCCCTCTGTGTGTGGCTCATACCCCAAGCACACGGCACGTTGCTGCCAAGGACGGGCGGAGAGCAGTCCTGAGCTCCCCCACGGGCACCCGAAGGGCCTGTGCCGCTGCCTGGGGCAGCCCAGGGGCTGCGTCTCCTCATTCACGCGTCAGAGGAGGAGGGAAGGTTGCTCCTCGCACCTCTCCACTTTTATGGCAGCTGCAGCAGGGGCTGGGAAGCAGAAGCGGGTGGGATGTGCCCGCAGTGGTGCGGGAATGGGAATCGTCCGGCAGCTCTGTGTGTGCCTGGGCCAGGCACCCAGGGTGGCCTCGGGGCGAGGCGAGCAGGGCCAGGCAGTTTATCTAGAGCGGAGGAGGAGGGTGGCCAGGCTGACCTGCAGCGTCAGCGCCAGCACAACTCCGTGGCGTGAGGGCGGGGATGCGTCCCTGGAGCACCCCTCCTGCCGTGGCCCCGAGGGACCCTGCCTCCCAGCAGAGCCGGCGGCCCACGAAAACCAGGGACTGAAAGGGCCTGAAATGCCCCACGGGCACGTCGGGGCTGGGTGTGTGGGGCAGGGGGGCGGCTCTGCCCGGGACAGCAGTGCCATCACGGGACGGGGAGCACAGGGCTGTGGGGTGCGCGGTGTCCCACGGTGATGGGGAGAATTGCTGCTTCTCACAGGGAGCAAATGTTAAAATAACACCACTCCCCATCTTGCATCCCTCTGTTTATTCAGAAGCCTTAAGCAGAAGTTTCCCAGCCTTTCTCCCCTCTGGTTTCTAAATACGGCTGTAGGAAATGCTGCCTGTGCTCCGGGGGGTGAGCGGGGAGCAGGACAGGTCCCTGTGGGACGCAGCTCCGACTGCCCCGGCCTGGCAGCGAGGAACCTGCGGCCCCTCGGCCCAGGCGGCTCCCTTGGCCCCTCAGCCCCTCGGCCGGCCTCCCACACCCCACCTGGCCCACACGCCGGCTGGCCCGGACAGGGGAGGGATGGCCTCAGCAGAGCGAGAAAGACAAAATGTTAAAGTTGTTTCATTCCCACTAGGAAGATAAAAATGCTCTTAATACTGGGACTGTTGTCACCTTTTAGATCTCCAGACGTTTCCGTTGCGTGACCTGGATGTTTTGTGGTTTAACTGTACCTGGAGCCTTTCAGCCTCTTCACAGCGAGGACCCCTGGCATGAGCATGGGATCAGACAAGGAAATCTGAGTAAATACCGTGAGTTTCTTCACAGCTTCAACTTTCTTTTTAGATTTTAATTTAATTTTCTGAGTTTACAACCATTGTTCTAATGTGACTGCAACGTGCTTACTGGTTTGTTCATCTTTATTTCTCCATGTATTCTCAGTCTTGACTCAGTCACAGTGACATTTCCTACCTGGGAATGTGAAGTCAGTTAAAAGTCCTGTTCTGAGGGTTGTAAGCCTTCCCAGGAAAATGGTGTCGTGAGCAAAGTTACATATAGTATTAAAGTTAAGGTGTTTGTTCTAGGTGTTTTTTTAGGCTGGATCGCTGGGCTGAGTTGAATGGGATGAGGTTCAACAAGGCCAAGTGTCGGGTCCTGCACTTTGGCCACAATAACCCCATGCAGCGCTATAGGCTCGGAGCTGAGTGGCTGGAGGACTGTGAAGAGGAAAGGGACCTGGGGGTGTTGGTTGATGCTCAGCTGAACATGAGCCGACAGTGTGCCCAGGTGGCCAAGAGGGCCAACGGCATCCTGGCCTGCATTAGAAATAGTGTGGCCAGCAGGAGCAGGGAGGTAATCATCCCCCTGTATTCGGCACTGGTGAGGCCGCACCTTGAGTATTGTGTTCAGTTTTGGGCCCCTCACTACAAGAAAGACATTGAAGCCCTGGAACGTGTCCAGAGAAGGGCGACAAAGCTGGTGAGGGGTCTGGAGCACAAGTCTTATGAGGAGTGGCTGAGAGAGTTGGGATTGTTTAGTCTGAAGAAGAGGAGGCTCAGGGGAGATCTCATTGCACTCTACAGCTTCCTGAAGGCAGGTTGTGATGAGCAGGGGTTTGGCCTCTTCTCCCAGGCAACAAGCAGGACCCGAGGAAATGGCCACAAGTTGTACCAGAGGAGGTTTAGATTGGACGTGAGGAAAAACTTTTTCTCCCAAAGAGTGGTAAGGCACTGGAACGGCCTGCCCAGGGAGGTGGGGGAGTCTCCGTCCCTGGCAGTGTTCAAGAGGCGGCTTGATGAGAAGCTACAGGATATGGTTTAGTAGCTGTGGCAGCAATGGTAGTGGGAAGACGGTTGGACTAGATGATCTTATAGGTCCCATCCAACCATGTGATTCTATGATTATTATGAGTTTTAACCAAAATAAGGCTCAATGAGTCCTACTGCGTAACATAGTGTATTGTTTAGTATTATATTGAAAGCTAGAGGATTAACTGAGAACTGAAAACCATTCCTGAAATGTGCACTTATTTGTAAATGGATAGCACCAAATACAGGTACAGATTTTAGCGTATGAAAATGTTCCTGTGACATTACCATTTATATGAGCTAGCAATGATGGAGCCAGCATTTAGATCTGATCCCACGTCCCGTTCAGGCAGAGCCGTCCCAGAGACACTCTCCAGCGGGGTGTTTAAGGCTGTGCTGCACACACTTCACGGCTCGCAGACACAGCAGGGCGCCCGGTGAACGGCCACGTGGCAGCGGCTCGGGAGCCAGGGCCAGGGGATCCTGCGTGCGACGGCTGAATTCATGGGTAAATAAAAGCCAACGTGGCATGAAGAAAGCTCTCCCTAGCAAAATGCCGGTAAATGTACTGTATGTGGTAAATGTACTGACCTCATAATGAATGCTTTCTGGCTACACAGCAAACGCTCACAAAACTTTCTGCAGTTGTGCCAAGCCATCTATGCAAATCCTTTTGTTCAGCTTTCCTCTGTGTTCTCGCCTGAGATTTTTCCAGGCTTGTTCAGCCTATACTTAGCTCAAAAATGAGGAAAAAAACTACCGCTGGAATACCTGCCCCGAGGATGGGTAACTGTGAGTAAGGAGGTCGTCACCCATGTGAGGAGCATGACTGCCGTTGCACCAGGCCGGAGAAGCTCCCCAGCTGGGGTGGAGGGGATGCGGCCCCGGGTGAACGCTCATGGCAGGAGAGGTGGCTCCTCCACGCAGCAGGGATGGCTCGAAGATCAAACCAGACCATGCTGGCCTTTGTGAGGCAGGAAGTGATGTTTCTCCGGGTGCTTGTTTTGGGCCCCGAGCCAGCCATTGCCCCCGCTGCAGTCACAGCCATAGCTGTGGCCCTTGGGGTGCTGGTGGGACACATCGCTGCCTCGTGCCAGGGCTGCGCGCCTTGCCCTGCTGTCACGGCTTTGCTAACCATCAACCGCAACCGCTCCCCAGGCGAGGCACTGGTGACAGCGCATGCTGCTCAGGCAGACCGGGGCTTCTCCACCACACCCTCCTGGGGCCCATGGAGGCTCCCTCGTCCTGCCAGGGCAAGAAAGGTGGTAGCCGTTGTTTAGCATGGAGGGGCAAATCCTGAGAGCTGAAGAGCACTTTTGCCTGCGAGAATGTGACTTAGATAAACTATTTTTAGCTGGATCCTAGTGGGAGTTGAAGAAGGAGAGTGTCTTCCAGGAGATGCAGAATACCACGCTATATCAGGCACCAAAATAGGAGCAGATGCTTGCAATTACACTTAATTCACCTCAATTATAGCAGAAGTAAAAAAAAAAAAAATATTGTTACGCTAAGAATATCTCTTTCAGAAGTTAAAAATACTCGGCACTGAAGACTGTCCGCGTTAAAGAGCAGTGACACTTGTGATAGCCATCAGCTTCGGTGCAATTTGTGACTCTTCGAGAGTGCTGTGTCTGATCCCTGACATCAACAGGCTCTGTGATGTATTAGTACACCCAGGAAAAAGTATTTTGTTAGACTTCACCTAGGAATATAGTCTGGTGCTAGTCCTAAATCGGGCAGTTTCACAAAGACACCACAAATATCACCCTGTCCAGGTAACCAGAGGCTGGGATTAATTTCTGTCTTAGCAGAAATCATAGTAAAGCTGTATTCACCATAGACCATTGCAAACAGTAACAGTCTGTAACACACTTGGAGAGCGGAAGACGTTTCAGAGTGGCGTTGTGCCTGTGTTTCACCCAGCCGCGTCCCTCTCGGAGGAGAAGAGCCCTCCCAGCCTTCTGGTGATGCCTCTCGCCAGGCTGCAGCTCCTGGGGAGCAGGAGGAGCCAGGGAAAAGGAGCGCCTGCACCGCTACGACTGGTTCTACGGGAAAACAGAGGGCTGGGATGGCACTTTCACAGCTGCCAAGTCGTGAGTCATTATTTCCTTTGGCTTTCCTCTCTGACTAACTGTTTCCTTCAGTTACACTACCCGATTTATCAGCTGGAGGCAGACATCAAAGCACGGGGTTTCCACGCGCTCCCCCCGCTCTCGCTCACCGCACCGTGTTGCCCATGCTCAGCTCCTTGCTCTGCCGGGCACGAGGGGCCTGTGTCCCAGCCCTGCACCCCAGCAGCCCCCCTGCCCCCAGGGCCCTTTTGGCTCTCCCAAAGACCCAGCCCCATGTCTGGCACCCCTGGGAGCCAGGCTCCCCTGGCCCTCCCTCCTTGTGCTGCAGGCTCTTGACATTTTCTTGGACTTAAGGGGGAGGAAAAAGTCATTCAGTCAGTGCTCATTTCCTAATTCACTGTAACCTTTTCACTTCCCAGCTAAGGACAGCTTGACATTTCCTCTGCATCCCAGGGAGAGGCTGCGAAGCCTCTCAGCTCTGGTCCCAACACCACTGCACATCTCTGGAACACATCGTGCATCATGAAACACTTGAAAAACATTAAACTAATTCTTAAAGCCCTTATTCACCAGCCCACCCACTCAGGTTGCCATTGCTGAAAACCTGGTGCATGCAGCTCTGCTCTGCCCCTCTCCACTGTGCTCCGTGCCACAGCTGTGAGACAGTGAAGCTGGGGAACCCCGAATGAATTCCCACCATCTTTCCAGGCTGTCCGCTCATTGTCTTGGTGGTGAATCGTGGGCACACACTGCCTTTGTCTCTTACAGCCCTCTGCCCTGATATGGTGTGTGAGCAGCCGCTGCAGGCAGTCCCACCGTCCCACCCGTGGCACTGGGTGTCGCGGAATCCCTGCATCTCCAGTTTGGACTGCCACCTTACATCTCTTTTGGGTTTGGATGAAGGAGCTGACTGCAGTGGCATTTCATAATTCTAGTTTTTAATTTCTTGGAGGCCAGCCTTTGACGGGACTGAAACAAACACTACTGTCCCCAAAGACTACGTGTTACTCCAATGCCAGAGGGACTATTATACCAGGGAAAGATGCGGTTTGTTTACATAATTCTTCAAAGATTCATACATAAATTTTGTAGTCATTTTCCAAGAAAAACGTGAATGGATGATCATGTTGAGAAGATGCAGAGTGGCAGCAGTAACTAGCAGCTACAGAAGACTCCTGAGTGCCTTGTGCCGTACTTGCTTTCTTCAAACTAGGGGCCAGCCAGTTTATTATAGCTCTACATGGCAAGAGCAGTAATTGCTTCCAGCTCCAACACGCCTTCCCCTCTTCTCTTCTTGTATTTTTTCCCATTGTATATTGTCTGTTACAGCTGGCATTAACGCATGATTTACGTCTTGTTTACTGATTTTGGGCCACAGAGATTCCCAAGGGGTCACAAGCCAAGGGCTGCTCCTAAGTGGTGGTGCTGTAGCCATGCTCCGTGCTCGTTATGCAGACCACCAAAACTTGAGTCAAGTAATAAATAATCACTGAAGGGTTGAAGCACGTAGCTGTAGAGTTTGTGCCACGTGCAGGAGTACACAACTGGTCTTACTTTGCCAGTACCATTGCTGAATGCTAAACTCCATGAATGCAGTATTTCTGATTCTCTGCTGGTTCCTGGAAACCAGAAACACCAGCTCCAGGATCCTGAGAAACCTCAGAGTTGAAGATTGGAAAAAAAAATTTCTCCAACTTAAAGCTGTTCTCTGAAACATCAACATTAACCTTTCTAGGATAGGAAACAGGAGATACGCATTACCCTTGGAGAGAGCCCCAAAAGGAGGTGGGGTCCACTTAGATATCGCTGTGCAAGCTCTCAGGAGAAGGGGAAGGAAAAGCTGGCTTTCAGACACGGACAAATATCAGTCTTAGCTACCTTTTAATAGCTTTCGGTGTGTCCCTCACTCCGCTGTCGGAGCACCTTCCAGCGACTTAGCACATGACCCGTAGTTGCTCTTTGTACTTCCTTCCCTACTGCTCTTCCCAAAGGGAAATACTATTTATCAAGGCAGAGAAGCCTTTGGAAAGAACATCGTGGATGAATTAGGTTTCCTTTCTATGCTTGATTTACTGTCCCTAGATAATATAATGGGAACAAGCTCTTGCCGGGCTCTCTCATATACTCTTAAGTATTGCCAGTGCTTAAAGGGATTTTGTGTGTGTGTGTGTGTGTTGAAAGTGTACATCCATCTGAAAATATTGCGGTTAGCTTTGCCATAGAAAGCAAAAGTATCTTTTGCCTTGAATGAAACTACCACGAGAGAGATTAAAGGGCTACTTCTGTTTCACTCTTTTGACATCCCTTTGTGTTCCAGAATCAGCCTATGTCTTGCTCCCTGTTGATTAAATGGATCTTTTGCCCAGCAATCATACACAGGGAGGGGGGGAAAGAAAAAGAAAAGGAAAAGCAAAAAAAAAAAAGCCCAAACCCTACAGTTGGCAGAGAAACTTAGTAGGCTGCATTGCTCCTCAAACTATCTGGAGTTGTTTCTCTTTCAATAATTGCTTTTCAAGCTGACAGCAGCTCTTAAAGTAGTTTTGGATTAAAAAGGAAGGGAGACATCCCAGGACTTCATGTTTCTAATTATGCTCCCAGAGAGCCTTCAAATGACTTTCATGAATTTATACCCAAAGCAGCCAGTTCTCTTGCTGCTCACACCGTTGTTATTCTGATACAAATCTGTTCACTCTAATGGGGCTATTACTGTTTTTAACAGGCTTACATAAGAGGGGAGCGAGACCCAGTAGGTGGTCTCTAGCTCACGTCCTTTCCTTGGTTTCAAACAGCTCCTGAACAAGAAAATCGAATTAGTTAAGATGAGGCAAAAAGTCACACACAGTGTCAGAAAAAAGGTAGCGGATGCCCATCCATTGTTTATTCTTCAGTCCCCGAGATGGGACCGCAGCGCTGTTCTGGGGGCGCTGCCCTTTCAGAACCCAAAGGACTCCTGACAGGTCCAAGATGAGCCTCTGCAGGTGCCAGAGCAGCAGCCTTTCCTCGGCCGCCCCAAAGGGCTCGGGGGGACCGCATCGGCCAGGCTGCCAGCCCAGCGCTCCTGAGAGCCCGAGGGAGCGAACTGCATTGTTCTGGATAAAAAGTCATTGCTAAATAATTGTCGGTATTTACAATTAAGGGAATTGTGCCCTTATAACAACATTTCTTTTGAATGCTGTATTTAGAAGAAGGCACTTTGCACTTAATTGTGTCCAGATCTTACCGTTACTGACTGTTCCTCTGCGTGGTGCCCACCAGTGAGGTGGTAAGGACGAGTAGTCCGTGTTTAAGGCTGAGGCCACAGCTACTAACCCGCCACTTAGCCTACGAATACGGTGTCTTGCAGACTTTTTATATGAAGTGAAGTGTGGATATTAGTCTCAGATTAACTTTCATCTACTAGGCTTCTGGGAAGAAGAAAAAACAGGATCATGAAAATATTTTTCACCTGGTTATCTATCTTTTGATGGCTACTGAAAAAGAAAAATACTGTTGTTTCTGAAAAAACAAAATTTCAGCTACAAGGAGGACAGTAAGCAATAATGTTTCATAAAGGAATTTAAATAAATCTCTACAAATAAAGTCACAGTGAGATGTCTCTTCTGATAGCTTCTTGAGAGAGGGGAGCAGTAAGGAAGTAGTCACTGACAGTAACGTGCATCTTGTCTCGGAGTTACCTCATTTCTTGTTCTTCGGAGTTGCCTGCTTTCATGTCTTAGAGCGGAGGGAAGGAACGAGCGGTGCCTGCCAACCACGCTCCTGCCTGTACTTCTCCCAGAAAGCCTCCCCCCTGGGCTCCGGGAGCCGTCGGAGCTGGAGCGAGCCAGTCTGCTGCTCACGCTGTCCTCTGGATACTTTGCAAGCACACATTGTGCAGAGCTGCTCCTTCAGAGGATGAATAAACTTCTAAAAGCAATTTACAAGGCTTTATACTTGTTAATTTATTGGTGCTGTAGTATTTGAAGTAGTCAGAGGTGGAAAATCCTGTTGGCAGGGAGCTGCTTTTGTGCTTGCACCTCACCAAACAGCTATGCTTAGCGTTTGGTGCATGGTTTTGGCCAGACGTATTTGTGAATAAGGATCACACACTTTGTTTCAGGACGTGTCTTGCTGACAACGTGACTCCCAGTTACTACACCTGGTTCTGGGGAAAAGCTCTTGCTCTATATAAACCTGCTCCACAGTGGGAGAGAGAGGAAGAAAAAGTTAACTCTTCAGAGGGCTTGCAACTCAAGAAGAGATGCGTTTTCACTTTGGCACAGTCCCTTGTTCTCTAACTGTGTATCTCTATAGAAAGTCTCAATAGGAAGCGTTGTACCTGATGCGTACGGTGTACCTGACCAGGAGCTGGCGTGGGATGGTCATTCTCAGCTCTCATACTGCCTTGATAAGAGGCAAATACATTGCTGCGACATTCAGATTGGGTTCAGTTCAACTGCTGAAGGAGCCCCAAAATGACGTTTCAAAGGGATGTGCTGCTCACCGGTACTACCGCTATGGCCACTGCTGTCCCGCGAGGTCGGGAGGGTTCCCCACTGGGTGGGAGACGTGGGGCAGACTGAGATGGCGAGGGAGTTAATCCAGGGGCTAATTAACAGCAGCTGCAAGACACCCAGCTGCAGAGGCTGCCCTGAGGAGACAGGGAGTGAGAGATTACTGAAAGGGGTGCGGGAAGGAGGAGGAAAAGGAAAAGGAAACAAAGCAAAGGCAGAGCAGGCGGGAGAGCCAGAGCCCTGGGTGAGGGCCACGTCAGGTACGTGAAGGGCCAGGGAACCGCGGGGTGAGCTGGGAGGTGGATAAGCTGGAGCCACCTCCTGTAGCGGGCGGCTGATGTGCTCCTGGGTGGGCTGGGGACATGCCCGGGTTGCAGCACTCTCGGTGTGGTTTTCAGTGTGTGCAGAGAAATGTTCCTGATGTACAGTGAGCTGTGCCTCTACTCTGCACTAGCTGCCCACTGGTGTGCTCACCTCGGAGCAAACGGGCAGCTTAGCTGTGCCGTGGAGGTGGAGTGCCTGCGCTGATCCGCAGGGAAAAGCGTGCACCCAGGCGAGGAGGAGCCGTGGAAGGGCTCTGCAGTCGTGGCTCTGTTCACTCTGCACTGCCGTGAGAGCCCTTGCACCTTGCTGGGTCTGGGCGTGGAGGGAGGTCAGCTCAGCAGCTTTGACTTTCCTCTCGCCACACTGTGAGAGGGACGTTTTCATCAGGTTCTGGCTGCTCAGATGCTGCTTTAACTTACCAAACCGTGAAGCAAAGGGTGACTCTCCCTTGCTGTTTAGGTTATGCTCTTCATGCAAAGTGACAAAAGAAAAGTAGGAGGGAGGTAAAGCAGTGCTAAAACTGGTTAGACAGTGGTGGGCTGTGGAAACCTCACAGTGTGCCTGGACCAGATTATCACGTAGCCCTGGAAATGGGGAAGCCGCCTCACTCCTGCTGACCCTCGCCAGCGTGAGCGAGCCGTGGGACGGAGACGATGTGAGTGTCAGAGGCACACGGCGGTGCAGCTGAGGGATGAGTGAGTAACAGGGATCGCCGGGTTTGTGCTGCCCACGGCTGCCACCCGCGCTCCAGAGCTGCCGGGGGACAGGCCAAGTCGCCCAGAGGTTCATTTCTACAGCCAAGAGCAGCAAAAGCCTCCACGGCTCCTGACAAACAGTGCCCCAGGTCTTCACTCCACAGCTCAGGAGTAAGCGGAGCCATCTCTTTCAGCCTGCAAGTCTACTGCTGTTAACAGCTCAATTTTTATATTACTCTGAGGATAAGAATTACTCAGCTTTTAAAGCCTGAAATGGCATTAAATTAACTATGCTCTTAGGCAGCTTTTTTTACAGAGTGAAAATGCATCACTTCAGTCTTAGTAACAGTGTGGAATACAGTAATCTGAGAAAATGTATTTTGTCATGGGTTTTGGTCTGTAAAAAGTGCACTATATAAAACATCGGTTAAATACATGTTTCTTTTTTTTTGTGCCACAGAGATAAGTGATGCTTTCAAATATGCCTTTAAAAAACAAACCACAAACCGAGGGCGCTAGCTGCGTGGTGCGGTGGTGCCATGGAGCGCCTGCACCTGGTCCCTGGGTGCGGAGCCCACGGCCATGGCACATCACGGCAAGTGCAAAAGCAGCGTTTGCTGAGGGAACGCGGCATTTTCCAAAAATGTCACTGCATCCAGGCACCCCAAAAGGCTGTGGGGTCCGTACCTCAGACTTCTGCTTCCCAGTTGCGAAGCAGGACATTGCGTACAGCATGCAGCGCGTGCTGTCATTCACTTTTGTGGCTGAGAATTGCTGCGTAGCGTGCCCGGTGCTGTGGGCTCGAGCTGCAGGATGTCGCTCCGTAGCGGTCCCTGCGCAGTCTCCAGAGCCAGGCTGTGCCGTCAAAGCTCTGGCTCAGCGCTCCAGGCAAAGCTCAGGACGATTTTGCAGAAAGTCAGCCCTCCCTGCCGCGGAGAGCACGCACTGAACATGGTAGCCCTTCCTTCTGATAGCAAGGAAATTGTTCTAATGGCTTGTTGGATCTTTTCAGAAACAAGTATTTGCGGTGGTTTTGCAGAAGTAGGATGTAAATGTGGCAGCAGTGAAATCTATGACAAACTAATTTCTCACCCTGGAACATTAACATGTAAATACTTCAGCTAAGATTCAAGCCCAAATTGCTGGAGGGGAATGTCTCTGGCAAAACCCACTGCATTATGCTTGATAGATGGAGATGCTGAGCGCGCGTTAGGAGCAGTTATCTGCCGCAAGACACCATAAATGGCAATGATAAAGCTCCGCTGCCTGCCGCTGCGAGGGACAGAAACCCTGCGGGGCCGGGGTCCGCAGCCGCGCGCTGCGCTGCTCTCTGCGGCGAGCGCCTGGCGAGGTGGCTGCGCCTCGCTGGCACGGGGCAGCGGCTGTGGCCCGTGGAGCGCAGGCAGTGGGCCCAGCCGCGCTGCCTAGGGGCGTCCCCAGCTGGGAACGTCACGATGGCTCTGTCACCCGTGTGTGAGCACAGGGCGGCCCGTGATGCCGCGGTGTTGGCGGCCTTATAAATGATTACATTGGAAGCAAACATCCAGCACCTGGGCCGGCTCCAGGATTCTCTCCAAGGAAGCACGGCAGGCTATTGAGATGGACTAGTACTGGTGTTGATCTCTGACAAGGGAGTTTTTCTTTGGCTGGAAAAATCTAAAATATTAACTAGAAAATTTAATTTACCCAGGATTCCTGGCTGTGCACAAATGTTAACCTTCGTGTACGTATGCAGTCTGGCGTGAATAGAACACCCGCCATGTAAGGCTCAGCTGGTGTGAATGTTTGCAAACAGGCAATAACAAAGAAAAACCGGTGCTGACCAATGGAACAGTCATTCGGAATTAGAACAAACATTTGCGAAGGCTGTTTGAAGCGCTCTATTGTCTCCACTATGGCGTGAGTAAATAGGTAACCTCTGGCACCCTGCTAAGCCACAGTACTCTAAATAAAATGATACAACTGAACCTGAACAGTTCCTTGACATTTGCTGTCAGGATCACTGTAATTTCTTTTTTTTTTTTTTAAGGGGTCCTTGCTGTCCAGCTGAGGTTTCCTGCACAAGCCAGCACGCAGGCAAGGTCTGTAATCTTGCTGGGAGGAGCTTTTGGGGGCTAAACCAGCTGCAGTGAACCAGGAGTCGTTCTGGTGCCACGGGCCGGGTGGGTGCCCCGGACGGGAAACCTCCTAACCGTGACCCGTCCACTCGGCCGGGCGCCGCCGTGCCCCGTGCCTGCTTCACACGGTTCATGGGTGTAGGTGCCTCGCCATGCGCGTCCTCTGCTTCGTCCTCTGCCGCGCGCCCCGCTCAGCCGTCTCCCAGACTCGCTTCCTCGTGGCTGCCCAGCCCCCGTGCCGTTAACAGGATTTTGCTAATTAGCTGCAGCAGTGCTGCTCCCCCTCAGCAATGTAAAGGGCTTACTATTTTTATCTGACTCGGGATGTTTTTGGTTCCTAGGGGATTAAGGTCACAGGGCATGTATTTATTCAGACGCTGGAATTCTTACATCGTTTTTCCATTACTTGGTTGGGAAGGAGGAGCCGCAGCCCTTCAACTCCCTCTCCTTCCCCCCCGCCTGCGCCCCGGGTGCCTCCCTCCCTCCCTCCTCGGCATGGGGAGCCAGCTTCTCTGAAACAAGAGTGTTTTTTACTTTCACTAGGGGTACCGAGACATGCTAACCAAACATCTTATTTTTAAACACAAGTGGTGTCCAAGGGAGCGCAGGAGCCGTGTAGTCACTTCATTCAACGCACTGCTGTTTATCTGCAAGCAGGAGAGTTTATTCTAACGCATTTTTGAAGCTATTACTTCCATACGTTGCTTGAAAACAAGGATGCTACCTTGCAGGACAATTTTATTTTCCTTCATAAAAATTTGGCATGGGTACAACCCTAAAAAACCTCCACAACCTGCACATATTACTACTTGTGGTATTCCAGTAATTCTGACACTTTGGGGCACAGCCTGGAAACACTCCTCACATGAATGCACCTCCAGTGAACTGAACCATGCTATGCGCAATGCCTTTAAGCTGGACTGCTGAAAACGAATAAGTTTTCCTCAGCAGTTTTAAAACCAAGGGAATCAAAGTATCTCTTTAAGAGTTCCCACTATATGGCCACTGGTATTTTGGGACTGGTTCCCTGTTGGTGCGTAACTGCAGTTAGTAAGGGAATTAAATGCTATCGTGGCATTTGCTTTCTGGTGGAAAAAATACACGTTACGAAGTATTTTCTTCTTTAACATCCAGATGGGGTACGATAATACCCAGGGGAGCAAGGCTCCGCGTTAGAAATGCACCTGCTGCGGAAAGACAGTGAGGTTTGTGATGAGCCCGGATCCGTAGGAATTTCTTCAACAGTCAAGTTGCCCTGGTGCAGAAAGCCCCGCGGGTGGGCCGGCGGCCACCGTGGGTGGGGGAAGCTTCCTCTGGCCTTTCCTTGGAGCAGCTCTCGCAGTGACTTTGGCGGCTCCAAAAACAGGGGTTACCCTGGGGTGGGTGATGCACTGGCAGCACATTAGATGTTAGCGTTCAGTTTGCCTTTTGTAACACAACTTTGGCTGAGAACCCAAAACCTCTCCAGGTTATGGCTTAGTCCTGATTTTCTGTTCATGCTAAGCTCAGCTTCAGTGGTGAAGTAATTCCTAAATTATAACCCCTTTCCTCATCTTCGCATGTAGTAAAGCACAGAGGTCAATGATCTTTAAAGCCTGCATCAGTTCTGAGTCTTCTTTCTATCTCATCTGCACTGTAAAATATGCTACAAAATAAAAATTATTGGGCAAAGAAGGCAGAGAAATATGGTACACATTTAACAATAACATTTCTATATAGAATTCCATAGTGTATTGAATCTATTTAATGAGTTTTCTAGATTAAGCTGAAGTCTAGGGAATTTTTATTATAATGCCACATCCCATAAAAATATCTATGGTCCTGTGAGAACAGACACCATACTAATCTATTTCTTTAACGTTAGGTGATTAGGTAACAGAGGTTTTGCAGCAATGATATTGACACTGTTACTCCTTGTGTAATTCAGTTAAGAGAAAGTTGTGTTCCTCAGCGCCGACTGAGGCCCAGCCCGGTGACACGGCGCAAAAGGTGTCAGTGCAAGCGGCTGAGTAATCTGTGGAGCCCACGCTAAACACAGCCCTCGTTTGAACCACACGAGGACAGGGGGCATTTATATTTTTATACCAACCCACGGGCAGATCATGAAGGGACAGAGAAGTCCAGCCTCATAAGGAAGAGCTTGCACTTTGCCGGCCCAGGTCCGTGGCTCTCTCCGGCTTTTGCTTCTGCAGGAGCTCGGGGAAGCGCATCCCGGGAGCCGGCCTCCTCCGGGCCGCTTTCAAAGCACAAGGAAGGATGTGCAGCCTGCCACTGCGTCCTTGCCACGGGGTCCCGCTGCTGCGCTTTACCACCCTGTGTGTGAGGTTTGCTTAACGGATTTGAGGAAAAACAGTTTTCCAGGAAAATCTAGGTGCAGCAGGAGAACAGGGTTTGTTATGGCGGGGTACCTGACAGTTTGTCTCAGGCAGTGAAGGGTTAGACGCCCTGTGGAGACAGCAGAATTGGCCTAATCACACGGACACACACCCAAATTACATCATATTCCTCGTTTAAAGAAATCAAATTCTGAGAAACATTAAGTGCCTTAAATTATAAATGAATCGCTTCCCCATGTGAGATCCGGCATGAACGAAGCCGGGAAAGCTGCAATTACCTTGTACGCACCCTGCTGTGAAAATACCTTGCAGAGGGGCAGAGGCAGCCCCACAGATCCCCCCGGGACCTGCTTCTGCCGCCAGCAGCGGCCAAAACGCGTCCCAGTGCCCCCGCGCCGTGCTCGCAGGGCCTGGCCCGCGTGTTCCCCCACGGGGCTTGCGGGATCCGGCCAGACCCTCCTGGGGTGGTGGGACCTCCGTGTGGCACTGGCCCCCCGGCAACTCCTGCCCCAGTTTGGTGCTTGGTGGCATCGCCCAGCGCGTCCCGCTCTCTGTAACAGCCGCCCAGCGAAACGCTCAGCCCCGGCCATCCGGCGCCCGCTCTGCACCTCCAATGCCGCCTGCCTCTGCTCTCCTTCTACCACCAGCACAGAATTTGCTTAAAAAATAAAACCAAAAAATCCTGGCAGTCCTCTGCAGAAATCCAAAAACAATTTAATAATTTAAAATGACCAGATGATGGGTAATCCTTCTCATAATGAAAATTGCCGGCCTGCTGGGATGAGGTTCTCAAAAATCTTCATTAGGAGATTGCTTGGCGTAAGTCATTAATTCTCTTAGTGTGCCACCACGCAGCTCACAGGTCCCCTGTGGTTTTCAGAATTTTTCTTTGTTTTTAGGGAAATGTTTGTTCTACCAGGCGTAAGTTGGCAATATAATAAATACAACTTTTCAAAAACAATATATGCAATTGCATATACCGCAGCCCTTGTTCCGTGGGCATGTTCACGCTCAACCAGCTGTCCTTTCTCCTTTAGCTTTCCCACATTAAGCCCATGCTGCTGAGGTCTTCTGGGGTTTCTGTTACGCTTTTATAAGAAAATGAAGGATCGCTTCCATAGAGCAGAGTTGGGAGATTTTTAATACCCCCTAAACCACTCTGTCTGCTGTTTCAGTAGAATCAGCTGAAAGTACTCAACTTTTCTTTTCACTCTGTACAAGAGCTGGAGAAATGGTGTAGTTCACAACTTGTCTCAGAGATCGTTACTGTACTCTGGGAGACAGCTATGCGGAAGGGTGATCGGTGTTAGCTATTTATACCCTGCTTTCTCTAATCCGTTCCATGTATTTATAAAAGTTTCCATATCGCACCTTCATACACATCTGTACCTCCTTGTGACAACACAGACAAAACTTCAGCCATGGGAAAACAAACCTTGATCACCACCAGTCGTCAGTGACATCACCAAACTGTAATTCGTTTTGTGTGATCTCAACAGAGTCAATGAAAATGGGTGCTCCGCAGGAGAGCAGGCGGGCGGCAGCGCGTGATGGGATCGGCTCACCGCATGCGAGGGCCCCGTCTCCTGAAGGGTGCGGGGCTGCTGTGCTTGAACCGCAGCCAGGTAAAGGTGTGTGGCTTTGGGGGGTCATAGGTCCTGCCTCTTACTACAATGACAGCAGCCTTTAAGTACTTTTTCACTTTTGTATCAAGAAAAGATGCTGGAGACGGAACATTACTTTCACAGACGGCCTTACAGAGGAGGGGGAAAGCACCAGAGGTTTTCCTCCCTATCCTGCGGGCCGGGGGGTCCGACGGCTCAGGTGCTGTACTCGGCAGCGCTGCGGTCCCTGCCCGCCCCAGCCCGCCGTGGTTCCGTGGGTGACAAGCGAGGAACGGACGAAGGCAGAGGCAGCCCGTCAGCAGTATGCCGGGGGGTGCGGTTCTTTGCCCCTGCACATCAATGACCTCCTCAGTTTTCTCGAGTCCGAGGAGGTTCAGACTCGGGACACTGAACCAAACCCTGGTGAGGCAGGAAAGCATCACACCTTCCTTTACAACCATTCTCCGTGCTGAAGCAAAGTACGACCATGTCATGACCCCAATGGCTCCTGGTGATGCCTCTCCCTCCTGGGTGTGCAGCGAGACCCCCGGCACGTGCCGCTGTCCTGCGGTACTTGGGGGAAAGCGGGGCTCGGAGCACCCAGGATAACGGAAACCTGCTATTGCAGCCGCTGCGTTTATTGCCGTATTGGAATAGATTGCCACGTGAGCCCGACTTAAACTGAATAAATAAGTGGTGTTGCAGCTTTCCAACGCTACAGCCCAACCTTTCCCAGTTCCTGTTGCTCAGAACATGGCTGCCAGCCCCAGAGTGCCAGTAATGCTGGGAACAGCGCGCGTGATTTCCCGGGGCACTGTCCCCTCCCCTGGCACCGCTTTCGGAGGGTCGAGACCACACGACAGTCGCTGTGCCCTTCTCTCAGAATGGCTGCACGTCACTTGTGGATGAAATACCCCGACATGTAAAGCCTATACAATGCTTGAGGATTTCTCACGAAGCGCTTGTAAGGTATGACTGTTTATGAGCGGTACCAAAGTAAATATTTGGATGGCCTTTAGCACTGGAGTAGCAGACCAGATGGATCTATCCGGAGCTAAATCCTCATAAGCGAAAGAACTATGCAAAGAGAATAAATATGAGAAACGCAAAGAGCTGGAAAACTCTACATGTTTTATTCTGCAAAAAGGTTAAAAGCAGAAGCTGCAAACACAATTTGGGGGGACGGCAGTTGTTAGCTTCCTCAATAATAGTCAGTGTGACTTAAATTTAAAAAGGATACAGTTCTCTGCTAATCTGTACCTGGCGAGTGACAAACACTAAAGGAACAGACTATTACAAATTCCTAGGCTAGGTTGTACCTCGATTATTATGGGAATTCAGTTAAGTTTCATTTAGAAACACATGCGGTAACACTACAAAGTCAGTCAGAGATGAGGGACCCACCCGAAACCAAAGGCAGTACTGATACTGCTGTAAGAACGCTCGTGGAACGCCTGGCAGGAAAAACTCGCAGTCTAACAGCAGAACAGAGCTTTAAAGAAACACGTTATGAGTCGGCAGCCTAACAGGCCTTACAGTAGGCTCCGGGAAACAGCAACAGACCTATCACCGCCCGTGTCCCACCGCTCAGGTCCAGACCTCGCTGTGGGCCACCCGTACGGCAGGCAAACCTCTGTGCCCGTCATCTGACAGTGCTAATCCAGAGAGGCTTTGCTGGAAAGACATTTTGAAAGATGAAATTGCTCACTCACCCTGTCCCCCTTCCTCACGTTAGCTACCTGCAAAGTCTGCAGAGCTGTGGAGCAGCAGTACCGCCGCTGAAGGAAGTCAGGAAGTAAGTAATGTGTAGCGGTGACAGTTAATGGAACTACTATCATAAACGCCCACGTACAAGGGCACGCGGTAGCGCAGAGCTGTGCCTGCTTCCTCTGCCTGTGTTCAGAAGGGAAGGAGGGGACGGGATGGCATTCCCTGTCTGTTGTGTATCAAATGGGGTAACGGAGTTGATCATACACACACGGTTATCAGGGTGACCTAACCATTGTGCACTTTTCTTCTTGTTCAAGATGCTTTGGACGCAAGGCTCTTCAAAGAGCTCTGTATTACCAAAAGAAGTTGTCTCACTGGCGCTGACACCCAGTGCCTCTCCGAGAGCCTGCGGTTTAGGAGCGGTGTGTGTTGGTCTGACGGTTACACTAACACGCAGATGTTCCGTGGCTGTTCAGGTGCTCGCTCAACCTGTCCCTCTGCCGACGGCAGCAAACTGTGGCAAGCTGTCCTGGAGAGCGCCCCGAGCTGCAGCTGCCCCAGGCGCGGGAGAAAGCCCCGGTGCAGTGTTTTGACCGAAGCCTGCGTGGCACAGAGCCAGCGAGGAAATGCTCAGAAACTACACGCACAGTCCTGTTCACCAGTTGCCAAAATGAAATTAAATCTCTGCTCATCACATCAAGCTTCCCTTTCTTCCCCAAACAAGAGATTCTTAAAAAGAAAATTGGGGTCATCATTTCTTGTTCTGTTTTTTATACTGAACAAGAATGTATTTTTCTGTAATTGAAACATTTTCTATTTGCAGTGCCATTCAATAAGGAGGTTCCTAGTTGAATTTTTTTCCTCATAAAAATGTGCTTTTTCTGCAGGTTGGCGTGACAAAGAAAGAAAAGCTCGGTAAAAGCTCCCTATCCTGACATACAGCTTACTATTATATAGATTTCCTAGTTGTCCTCTGCATGTGCCATTTAAACCGGCCACGTCCACCGCAGACTCGTCAAGCCTGCTGGCTCTCTCACACCCGGGAGCGGAAAGGGTTTCCACGGCCGTGGCGTCACTGCTGTTTTATTGCAACCGGGCCAGGCTTGAAACAGCTCCATTTGGCAGGGCCTGGCGCGTGGTACCTGCCTCTTGGAGAGCCTGAAACTGCTAACCTAGCATGGTAAGCAGAGAGCAAACACTAAGAAACAAAACATGCTCAAGAAGCACCTGCTATTTTTTTAATGAATTTTTTTCTGTTGTTTTTTTTTTTTTTTGCAGTGTATGTACTTTGATTACTAATAACCTTTTTCTTGTACAATGTTGGCATTTGTATTTGAATCCCATATAAACCAACTGATGCTGGCTTTCTTAGCCAAAAGATTTATCATTATTTTCTAAATATTCTCGAATCATTTTGTGAATCTGAAAGATGCGGAGAAAACCCAGTCCCTTGGTTAATGTCAGTAGCTGCGCCAGAACGGCTTCCTGCTGCGGGCAGAATTAATTCCTGCGTGCGGGCACTCTGCAAACCGCGCAGGCTGCTGCGCTGCCGGCACCCCAAAGCTTCACGCGTCAGTGGTGGGGTAGGTCGTGGGACTAAGAACAGCTTTGCATAATTTGCGGGCTTCTCTGCAGGTTAGGTCGTAACAAAGGGATAAAAGTGAAACAGAAAGCTGGAGTCTCTGGTTGGTATCGCCAGCAGTGGTACCAGGGCAGCAGCGGACGAGGGAGGCGGTTCAGGGGTGGCAGGAGAGGTGGGGAATGTTCCTGGGCAGGGAACCGTGGGACCCCAAATCTCAGCATAATTTGGAAGTGCCAGGGACAGACACTCATCCTCAGACCAAACGGGCTGGCTTTCCGAAGGGCAAAGCTCCAGTGATAACCAGCTGCGTTACAGCAAACACCTCTAACTTCCGCAGTGCCCCGGCGGCTGAAAGAATCGGAATCTCATGGGAGATGTGAGGCTGTGATACCCTTTCTGTTCTGATTTACTCCTACTCCTGTGTGCTTCGCATAAAATAAATCACGTCCTACTCATTGCTAAGTGCACATTGTCTTTTCTGCAAATCAGCCTTGCTACAAAAACGTGAGAACAGCAACGGTAAGACCAGGAGCGCTGGGAAACTTGGTGGTGCACCTGGAATTTTTTTTTAAATAACTAATTCGGCAACTACATTTTATTTATTTATTTCTTAAGGGCTTTTTTTGAGAGCACAGCATTGGCTGTCACTGGATTTAGTGCTTGTTGGGGCACTGCCCTCGGTGCCCCCCAGCACCCCCCAGCTGCCCTGCTGCCTTTCTGGGGTGGTGGGATGGGCCCCGCCGCCCCCAGCCCCTCAGGGACTCCCCAGCCCTTGGGGTGCCCCCCCACTATTCACATCTAAACATCCAAGACATGAAAAATGGGTAGGAAAACAGCTGCTTAGATTGCTGTACGGTTTCTTCCCTGTTGAGCTGTTTGCGGCTCACTCCCCACAAAACCAAACATGTTAGGGACGCAGGTATGCATTTAAAATCACAAATAATTTTAAGAACAGTTATGACTGACTTCAGAATTTTGAAAATTAGATTTTGACTCTTGGAGGCTTCTTTCCTGAGAGTCCAAGTTTGCTCGGTGCAAAGCAACACAAAGTGAAGCAATGCAAGTGAAGACGGTGAGAAACTGGCACTCGCAGCTGCAAAGCTCGATACCTGGCCTGTCAACGAGGTACAGCAATAGGACAACCGTCCTCGCCTGGACTGATTCCAGACACTTCAGGTCTTACGGTTCTTAGCCAGCTGTGCTGGCTAAAAAATTTCAATTTTTGTCCATAAAATATCTGTCCTGGTTCTGGCTAGGACAGAGTTAATCCTCACCAGAGCTGGGAGAGGAGCTGGAGCCGGTGGCCCCTGGGGCTGGGGACACAGCTGGGATGGTTACCAGTTACCCCACAGCTGGGACAGGTTACCCCAATGAGCCCCAGGGCTGGTCCACCCCATGGGACTCCTGCTCAGGGGATAAAGTGGGGACGGGGCTGGGGGTCAGTTTGGCTGCTGGGCAGGGAGCTGGGCATCAGGATCCGCTGTGAGTATTGCACTGGAAATTACGGGCTTTGGTATGTTCTGTTTTGTTCTCCATCTCTGTTTTCTCTTCTGCTGCTGTTCCGTTAAACTGTGTTTAACCCAACCTGAGTTTTGCCTTTCTTTCCTTCCTGATTCTCCTCCCTGTTCCACTGTGGGGCGGGTGGGGCTGAGTGAGCAACTGCATGATATTTTAGCTGCTGAGTGGGGCTGAACCACAACAATATCCCACAACGGACAGCGATAAACCTCTGTTGGGAAATACAGCTGGAGCTGTATCCAGTTCAGAAGAATTTAAAATGACTTAAAAATAAATAAGGGATGTGTACCTAGCACAGTGCTCTGAAATCTGCAGGACTCAGCCCGACACGCTTCTGTTTGACAGTAGCAAGCTGTAGTCGCTAGCAACCCGAAGCACGGATACCCGCGTACCAGATTTGGGTATTTCCACTTTTCGTTCCTGTGGCTCAGTACGTTTAGGGAGCAGCCACTCGTGTGGCCCTTCCTCACTTCCAAAGTATGAACTAAAAAAAGACAGTAAAAACCCTGAGACCATTTCCTGCAAGCTGTGTTTTGCAGTCTACAAAGTACAAACCGCCCCATTTAATCAAATGCCGGGCTGGGCTCCCAGAGGCCAGAGATCCATCTCTGAGGAGAACAGAGTCCATCCCTCAGGGTTATAAAAGAGCTTTCAGGCAGCAAAATATTACATTGCATTTAAGGGTTTTAATCTGATATAGTTTGGGCTTTTTGTTGTTTTTTCTGCCAGTATAAAAAGCTCTTCATAAAGATCTTTCTAATAAAAGCATAAGCCAATTAGTAAAGCCACAAAGACAGTGATGAAAGCAACTCAAATATGATTACAGAGGAATTGCATAACCAGCGTGAGTGCTTCCTCCATTATCCCTTTGCAGTGGACGGGGAGCCCTTCCCGGGCGGGTGGGAGTCAGAGCTCCAAGCACCGGCCCCTGCGCTGCTGCATCCCGACGAGAATTTGGTGTCCACAGCTCTGCGTGTTCCTGGGGACACGCGCAGGGAGCAAGATGTCCCACCGTACGGAGACAGCAGACCAGTGGCACAGCACCAGTAACATCTGCCTTGAAAAAATAAATTCTCTGTGCCGCTTACTGTACATTATTTTATTCAGGACAGAGATACGTCATTTAGCAGACTTCTTAACCAGAGTCTTCTCTTTTCCAAGCATGATGCAATTAATATCTGGCACGTACTTTCCAAAGGAGAATTCCTCGAAGTCTAAGGAAACCATAATTAGGGACCAAATGAGGCAAGCGTTGCACTATTGTTCAGGTTGAACGTGCCCACCATCCTGCCTCCAGCCCTGTAAGCCTAGCAGCTGGCCAAAATGGAGTCTCGCCCAAACTGAGGAGCACGGCCCAGGCGCAGGTTCACCTGCGCCCACCAGCCGGCCCCTGCCCCAGCTCGGGGGTCCCTGTCTGGTGCCAGAGCTGGGCCGCAGCGGCACAGCACGGGCTGTCCCGTGCCGCCACGGGCCACGGCAGTAAGATGGGTACCCCTGCGCCGTGGGCCAGCACAGTGCTGTGTGGGACAACCTTGCTGGTCCTGCATGTGCCCCAAGCCTAACCTGTGCCCCCTCGAGCTCCAGCCGCACCCTCGGCACGCGGTGCTACCCCAGGGTGCGGACAGCACCCTGCCCAGCGCCCGGCACGGCACGTTCATGGCTGTCAGCCGGCACGGTGGTGTCACACACCCACGCCCAGGGCAGCAGGACAAGACAGTGGTGCAAAAATAACCAAATTCAATGTTTGTTTTCTAAAAAAAGAATGGAGATCTGTTTTCCGTTATAACCTCAGGTCTGTTGTCCAGGGAGCAGGCCTGACGAAGGTTTTGGGGGAGGGTACAGTATCTCTTTCAACTAAAAAACCGAATTTGCTTCCCGCCACGTTTTCACAGGTAGCAAACTCCACAACAGGCAATACCCATGTTCCAAACCCCAGCTGAAACCTGTTGTCCAAAACTCTTCGACCCCACCCCAGCTGTAGGCTTGCCCGCTGCAGCCCAGGCCCCAGCCGTCCATGCTGGGAAGGGAGGAGGCCGGACGATTTGGGCTCTCGGCACGCGCCAGCTCTGCCTCTCGCCGTGGCTGTGCCTTCGGCCTGCCCGGGCCGCGCCAGGCTGACGGCACGCGATGTGCTCTGTGCTTGCCTGTGCTTGTGCTCTTCAGAAGGAGCACCGGTGGGTTCGGAACACCACGCATCCCTTCTCTGTGCCAGTCCCAACCACATTTTCTAAGAACCTGCCAAGGAATAATGTCAAGGAACTCTTTGTTATCTTTTTTTTTTTGTGTGCCTTATTTCAAAAGCTGTGAAAATATTGGAACTTTGTTCAAAAATGCCACAGCCCAAACCTACAAGACACCTTTTCCATGGCATCTGTGCAAGTGGTGACATTGTTTTCCAAGCTGCGCAATGAAAAATCATGGGGACAGTGATGTTGTGTGCTTATCTGACCCTCAGGCGTATTTGAAAAATTCAGCCTCGACCATTTTTTCCCTTGTAGTGGCAAAGCTACTTAGTAAAAACTAACCTGATTCTTGAGCCCTCTTGCTCAAACTTAATATTCAAGGCAGGCACCAAGACTGAAAATGTTCAGACTATGCTGTCTGGGTTATAAGTACTGGAAAACCAGGAGCTGTGACAGAAAACGTGAGGCAGCCTTAGTTAGTAGCGGCGCTTTCCCTACAATAACACCATCGGTCCTCCACCTCTGCGGGGGAGGAAGAGAAATGATCCGATCTGTGTTTGCACCTCCAGCCAACTGGACTTGGCCCCGGGGTCAGAGCTGCGGACCCTGCAGCTGGAGGCGGCGCTGGTGCGGATGCAGCTGGAGGCACTTACAGCTCCTCCTCGCTAGACGGGATGCAAAGCGGCACCTTCACCCTTGTTCTTTTTCCTGCTTTCCCCATCATTTTACTGTAACGTCTCCTCTTGCGCAGCTCGGGGCTGTGTGCGGGACGCTGGGCTGCTGCACGTCTCCTCCGCTTTCTTCTGGGGACGCCGGGCGTTCTGCTTGGCCTGCGCTCCCCCCGCGCACCCGCAGGTCCGAGATATCATTACGCCTCGCGTAACGTTCAGCATTTCTTGCTTTTGGAAGCAGCTTCTGTTACAATCCCTTATTGGGCGAGTCAGCTCTCAGGAATTCTTTGGAGAACACTTTATATACAATGCTGTATTTTAAGTTCCTGTTTTCTTAGGTTTTACCCACTCCTTTCCTTGAAAAAGGCACGGGATTCACAGACACCAGCTCACTCATCCATTGGTCATCATTTAACTTGTATGCAGTTGCGGCGTTTTCATGCTGTAGTGCTTCCTCTACCAAAGAAACTGGCAAACTACATCTGCATTGTAGCCTGGTGATTGCTGCCCCGGTTCCGTACAAGTGACTTCTTGTGGTCTGCAGCCGCTTCCTATTCTCGTTTCCTGTTCCTGAGCACTGCCAAACTCTTCACCTGGATGCCAGATGGCTCGGGATCCCTTTCCAGCTGGGTGTAATTTCACACAGCTTCCTCCAGCATACCCTGGCTTTGATGTAATCGCTGTGGGCTGAAATTTGGATGACTTGTGTGCCAAAAACACAGCACCAAATGGTGTGTCGCGTCCCCTCCTCCCCCCCTTTTCTTTTTCCTTGTGCGGGAACGTGTCAAGATATAAGGATATATCAGGACAGTATGTTTGATCAGCTCATCTTTGATACCTCTGATGGCTGCATCCAGGTAAGATCACGGTGTCCACAGTGCAACTGTATGCAACAGTTGTCTCGGGAGTTGCACAAAACCTTAGAAGAAATTGTCCAGAGGAGCACTGAGTACCTCTGGGCATGAGCATCTGCCCTGCATTTATCTGGATGTCCCAGCTCACTGCAGGTCAGCAAGTATCCCACGCGCGAGGCTGCCTTCCACAATTGCAGCTTATTTTTTATTTAATCGCATATTTAATTTGTACCTTCTAACAGAGAAGGCCAGCGGCCACCATCTAGCAGAGCTTTTGCCACTCCACTTGCCTACCTAACTGGGGAAGTCTGCCACAGAGAAGAGGCTTACAGGACTGACTCATCGGGTGCAGTGTCCCTGGAAACGGCCGCCGCCTCTTGCAGCGTGGTGGCCGCGCTCCCTCGCCCGTGCCCGTCTGCAGGTGTAACGCTCTGCTACGCTGTGGTGGTAGCACCATAGGACAGTGAAGTCGACGCTTCCCCACGTCGGTCTTACTTGGCAGTATTTTTGCTAGGGAATACTGAGAATACTTTTGCCTTTCCTTTATCAAGCAGCGGCTTTTCAGACACTGGCATCTGCTGCAGTCGCTCGCCCCATGAATCTGGTGTGGTACCACAGCAGTTGTACGGGAAGGGCTGCGGGTGGAGGGAGCAGAGCTGTAAGGTACCAGAAGACACCCCTTAGATATTTTGGGGCAACTGAAGTGTGCCAAAGAGGTGTGATTAACTACAGACAGGTTGTTTTACACTAGATTCATGGTTTGGATGTTGCCTTCTAGTGCCTTAGCTCATGAATTGCTTTTTCTGGGGGAGAGTGGCTGCTCTTGTGTAGTTAGAAGTTTCAGGTATTTTGCCTTGGCATTCAGCTGACAATTTCTACTATCATAACAGTATGGAGAATCCTGTAACTGAAGACTGGCTTTATTTAGGTATTTTTTTTTCTTTTTCCTTAACACTGAGAACATCTTGTAGCCTAGTGCTTTTGCCGGTGTCAGCTGTACCAGCTGGGTACCAACCCCTGGTTTCCTTGCCACCACCCTGGCTTGGAAACTGTTTTTCTGTCGCACACGGAATCTCATTCACAGCAAGCCTGAGCAGGTAAGCTCGTTTGCCTGATGTATCTTTAGCTCAGGAGAGACTTGCTAGCCCATCATAAGCACACTTTGACTACAATGCAAACTATAATATCTTTGCCCAAACCACACCTGAAGGCCCTTTGGGAGACACCTTTTCTTTGCCTTGTCTCTGGAGCCGTACGCGGTTATTTGCTGCCCATCAGACACCTCTCCCCAGGGAGTCACAGCCAAGAGGAGCATTAACAGTCTTTCTGTTTCTGGGACAGGGGCACGCACATTCCTCCAGCCAAGCCTCTTGTTCAGTGTGATGTCTTCCTTCCGAGCGTGCTGGGTGTTTCAGTCTTTGGTGACTTCCCCTCTCACCTCTCCTACAGCGTGTCACCTCTTGGCTGTTCACCGTGGCCCTTTCTGCCACGCGGAGCCCCACCTCTGCGTTTGGGGCTCCCCTCTGCTCTGCGCGTTTGTGCAGTTGCTCCTGAATCCGGCTTGGCTTTCCCGTCCGCCCTGCTCGGCGGCTCTGGGTCCGTGTCCCTGGTGCGCTCTTTGGCCAGCGGCCTCCCCAGCCCCGAGGCCGAGTCAGACCTCTGCAAGCCTTCTCACGGGGCTGCTGCGCGTCCTGTGCCGTTACTGATCGGCCCCGGCACAGCACCGTGGGGGCCAGCGCTTCCGCACAGCCTGGCAAGGGCTGACTCACCATTGCTCCGGCCTCTCAGGCCGAGTTTCTGAGAAGATTCCCCGCACAGGGGCTTTGTAACCCGCAGTACTCGGGTGCGCCCCCGCAGCCCCGGGCCCGGCGCCAGCACCGCGACCTTCCGTTCCGCTCTCTGCGCAGAACCCCACCGAGCGCGGGGGTTCCGCCCCGCAGCCCGCGCCGGGCGTTTGCCAGCACGGCGCAGGCGGCAGGAGGGGGCAGCGGCCGCCCCGCAGCCGCTCGGGCCCCCGGGCAGGGCGCCGCCAGCCGCCGCGCCGCGGGCCGAAGGTCAGCGGAGCCGGGACGAGCCAGGCCGCGCTGCCGCACAGGTGAGCGCCGGCCCGGCCCGGCCCAGCCCACCCGCGGGCGGTGCTTGGGGAGCGGCCGCGCGGCCCCCTGCCCCGCCCCGCCCCGCCCTCTCCGCGGGGACGGGCGGCGCCGGGCCGCGGGACAGCGCCGCGAGGCGGCTCCGAGGGGTGGCGTTGCCCTTTTAAGAACCGCGCGGTGCCGCTGTGACGTCGCGGGCGCAGAGCCCTAGCCCGGCCCGCCCGCCGCGCCGCCAGAGCCGGGAGCGGCGGCGGCAGCAGTAGCGCGGTGCGTGCAGCGCCCGCCCGGCCCGGCCCAGCCCAGCCCAGCCCCACCGGGGAGCGCCCAGCCCAGCCTCGCCGCGCCGGCACCAGCACCAGCCGCCCCGTCCCGTCCCGCCGACCTGCCATGCGCCGCGGCCCGGCGCCAGCCTCCGCCGGCGGGAGCCGTCCCGGCAGCAGCGCGACGGCGGCGGCGGGCGAGCGCTGAGCCCCGCAGCAGCCGCAGGGCGGCCGGCCCGCCGCGGCGCGGATGTCCGCGGGCTGCCCGCGCCGGGAGCACCCGCCGCCGCCGCCCGCCCGCCCGCGCTGACCGGGCGGGCCAGGCGCCCCACTCGCCGCAGCGCCCCGCGCCCGCCCCCGGGCTCCCCGCAGCGCCGCCGGCCGCGCTCCGCGCTTCCGCCCGCCCGCCGCCATGGCGGTGAAGGGGCCCGCGGCCGGCGCCGGGGTGCTCCTGGTGACGGCCAACGTCGGGTCCCTCTTTGACGACGTAAGTACCGCGGCCGCGGCGCCCCGGGGGCGGGGGAGCTGGGGTCTCCGCGGGCAGCGCCGCCGCGCCGGTCCTAGCGCCGTCCCGCCGTGCCTCCCCGGCCTCAGGTGCCCGCGCGGGGCGGGGGGGGGGCGCGGCAGCCGGGCCTTCGCCGGGGATGGGGGGGCTCTGCCGGCTGAGGGAGCCCGGGACGCGGCGGCCCCGGGGGAGCGGGCCCTGGCCGTGCTCCTGTCCCCGTCTGCGGCCGCGCCGAGCGGAGCAGCCTCGGCCCGGGCGGCCGGGTCCTTCGGCTGTGCCTTCCGGGGGGCTGGAGCGCCGGGAGCACGGGAACGCGGGGCGTCCCCCTTCTCGGGGGGAAACAGCTCCTGCGCTCGGCCGGCCCCCGGCTCCCCTCCTCAGCCCCGTGAGGTGAAAACACAGTTTAGCTGCTGTTCGGCGCAGTGCACGCAGGCAGGCGTTTGGAATATGTCTCCTCGTTGCAAACAGGACGAGTGCAACAGTTGGTACTGCTGGCAGTTAGGCACAGATGTTGGCAAGCACCTGGAACAGCAGCCAGGCTCCTAAACCTCCTAGGCTGTTCCCCGGCTGGGGCCTGGCACTGTTGAAGCTGGAGGCAGAGCGCTTCTGGAGCCGAGCGGTGCTGGCGTGTCGCGTACCGCGCAGGGAGCCTGTCCAGGGGCTTGCAGTTCCTAAAGCAGCGTACGTCTAGCAGGGCCTTGGGTCCGGACTTGTGCTGCGCGTTGCTCTTGCCGTGTGTGTTAGCGCTGCCTTAGCTTCGTGCGCCTGCCCTGCGCACAGATCACTGAGTGCGCTACAGTAAGCCACTGCGTCCGTCCTCTTTTTTTATGTGCCCCCTCCAGTCTTCCAAGTTTGCTTTGTTTTTTCATCATCTTGAAAGCTGACCTAAAATACACACTTTGATTGGTAGATGTGTAGTCAAAGGATGCAGTTCATCTTTTCACCGAGTTTAGTAAACTTTGACAAATTATTTACACTTAAATGTGTCAGTTCATATTAAATGAACGCTGTGAAAATCCTCCTTTCCTAATAATTTTCATGATTATGTCCTTAGGCTGATGCAGTACCTACTCATGGGTAAAGCTGCGTGGTGTTCAGCAGGACTTCTGCAGATAGTTCTGCTGCGTGCTGCTGTCCCCACTGCTAGAGCCTGAGGACGGTACAGTTCCTCCAGGTGACCCGTGCTCTGCCTGAGCCCCCCATCTCCCCCGGCCATCACTGTGGTTCGGAGTGCTCTCCCGCCTTGTCTTTTGGCTGAGAGTGATGAAGGCGGCCGCTCTGTAGCGCTGTCACTTAAAAAATCCCGTGGTGTCAGACTGAGTGGGTTCCTGGTTGTTCCTAGTTAGTGTCTGAGACTCACTGGTGCTCCTGGAGAAGGTGAATTTGTTGTTTATCGTTCGGCGTGACTGAAGAGCGGAATGCTTTTGCTCTAGCAAGCAACTCCCTTGAGATGAAAAATTAGTTTTCTACGGCAACAAAACCGCGCTTATTTGGATATGTTCCACTGCAGGGTGGGGAATGGAAAGACTGGTCTGAACTTTCATGATTACGCTTCTGCTTTGTTGCTGTTGGAGCTGGGACTGGCGACTGCCCAGCCAGGTTTCTGGAGTCGCGTTGGTGCAATTCAGGCACAGTAAAGATGACACTGGCTCCCTTTGTGAACTTAGCTTTCGAGTTACACGCTGGAGCTGGCACGGGCTGTTTCTGCTTGTTGGGCTCTTCCTGTTCAGCTGAGGCGTAAGTTTCTCTGCTGTGACCTGAAGGGATTTCAGTTGCGAGCAAGGACCCGTGCTTTCATAGACTTCACCTAAGCTGGGCTGGAAAACCATTTCCAGTTCCTTTAGTCCATTTTTTCCATTTCTGATTTCAAATTTCAGTTGGTGATACATACTTTAATGAAACACTTCACTTCTAGTCAAATTTGGCAGGACCTCAGGTAGCGCAGCAGCAAGCATGTTCACAACACAGCGCAGAATCCCAAGCGGACGAGGTGTCGGTCCGAGTATCCCACGCTAACACAGTCTCGTGTTCTCTTGCTGTGGGGATCTGATCCATCACGGGCTGGAGATCCCCTGGGACGCGTCCTACCCCGAGCTTCCAGTGGGACTTATCCAGGACAGATGCCCCCACAGAGAGGGGGCAGGCGGGGGGTTCTGGTGACCGGGGTCTCCAGCTGCTGGAGCTGCCTGGACCCCCGGGGCTGTGCTCTGTCTCTTGCCCAGCACGGGGGGAAGTTCTGCTTGTGCTGTATGTGTGAATGCTCTTTAGTTGACAGCAGTATTTTATAGAAGAATAATTTAAAATATCTTTGGTAGGCAGCTTCATCTGGGTGGGATAGTGTTTCCGAGATTGCTGATAGTGCTGACCTGGCCACGCTTTTGCAAAGAGAAGAACGTAGCATTTTTTTTCTCTCTGACTGCCAGAAGCAAGTTATGATGGCATACTGGTTTGCTCCTGCCAGCCATCCGCGTCCACTAATAACCTGTTGCAATGCTGACCTGGGAGCTCATGAATAAACATGTTAACAGTGAAGAGGGACTGTGCTGGGTTCGTTTCATTCCTCAAGTAGTTTTGCTGCTTCATTAAAAACGTTACTGCAATATTAGATCTACAAATATTCGTCAAAGTTAGGTGAACACGTGCATCTCATGAATATGAATGCATATGATTTTTGGTACATTGATGTTTACTTAAGCAAGTAATGTTTCTCCTGCTGTATAACCGTTTCCTGTTTTTTTTTACCAGGGTACACTCTGCCAACAGCAGAAGATGGAGTTCAGGTTACCTGTGGGTCACTTTCTCTTTTTTTTTTTTTCCCTCCTCTGATGCTCCTGCCCCTGGCAGGAGGGCTGGACTAGATGATTTTTAAAGGTCCCTTCCAGCCCAGGCCATTCCATGATATGAGTGTCTCCCTCCCCAGTGTCCTTCCTTTCTTTCCTTCCTGCACTGACGAAATTTCTCATTTACCTTTCAGTGAGCCTACTGCTGCAGCGGCCACAGAATCCATCCGCCTCGCACTTCATCGCTCTTGCTGTATAGGATTTTAATTACTTGAACGTGCCGTCTTTTTTTCCTATCTGCTGTGTCCTCTTCATTCTCTTCTCTTCTGTTACTTTTAAACAGCTTAAGGCTGTTTGTTTTCCCTGGGGACAGAAACCTGGGAGTCGGGTGCGAGCAGCTGATGTTGGGGCTCGCGAGAGCTGTCGGGCAGCGTGAGCTCACGCTCCGAGGGCTGTCAGCGGGTGACCGGCAGAAGGTTGTGCTGAGGCGGGCAATGAAACGCCTTGAGCTGGCCTGTGAAAAACCCCTCTGAGGAGACCCTGGGGCTCGCGAGCGGTCCTGGCAGCTGCTGCGGGGCTCTGCTCGGGAGGGTTTTGTGCAGGGTCAGGAGCGTTTCATGTCAACTGAGAGTAGGTAAGCGGAGGAGACGTTTGGATTCAGTGCAGGATGGCTCAGCCCACGAGCGCAGCGTGTTACGAGCCAAGGAGCAGAGCCGGCTGGGTTGCAGGTGCCCGGGCAGGAGCGGTGGGCGGCGTGTCTGGCCTTGGTTCAGGCAGGCCCCAAGCCGTTCTGCGCCTGCCTCCGTCCCTCCCATCTGGCAGATGTCTCTGAGAGGCTGCGGGACTGCATGTAACGGAGAAGCTTTCCTCACCGCGTGTCTCATTGCCACTGCAATGTGACCAGAGGAGCTTTGGTTGTTGCTGCTGGACAGAAGCAGATGCAGATCTTTGCAGTTCAGGTTTTATTCTTGTCATCGCAGTTTTGTAACTGTTGGCTGCGTATTTAGCTTGGTGCAGTCACAGATACTGAGGAGAGCACCTTAGTGCTCACACGTGAATATCTAACTGTTGTAGTTCAGCCCTGATCGGGACCAGACTACGCAGTCTCTCTCTCACTCCCCCCACCCTCCGAGAGAACAGGGAGAGAAAATATAAGGAAAAACGGCTCGAGGTTTGACCACAACACATGCCTTTCTGATTATCCTCTTACTCTGTTCCAGCTTTAGGGGACTTGAGCAATCCATGTTGTTTAAACCTCTGGGTGTGGATAGACTTTAGGTAGATAGATCTTCAGGGTAAAGATTTCCAATAGGCCCAGCAGACTTAGCCGTACAAGTTCCAACATTTCTGCTTGGGTTGGAAAATCATAAAATCTTTAAGGTTGGAAGAGACCTCCAAGATAATCGAGTCAAACCATCAACCCAACACCACCATGTCCACTAAACCATGTCCTGCAGTGCCACATCTACACGTTCTTTGAACACCTCCAGGGACGGTGACTCCAGCACCTCCCTGGGCAGCCTGTCCCAGTGCCTGACCACTCTTTCAGTAAAGATATTTTTCCTAATATCCAATCTAACCCTTCCCTGATGCAACATGAGGTCATTTCCTCTCATCCTAATAGTTCATTTGTTCCAGTTTCCTTTGAAATTGGAATATATGAGCCAAAGTCAGGTAGGTACTTCTGAAAACATTTCCTTCTGTCTTCACACCACTGCGCGTACACAGCTCTTCTCTCATGGGACGTAAACACAGTTCCTAAATTCTCAGGAGAAACTTAGGCTGAAATAGAAGTGTGATGATGACAAGAAAGGTAAAAGCTGAACAGAACCTGCAGTTTTACTAGTTTAAAAAAAGAAGGAGGGGAGAGAGTAGACTAGGGAATTGCTGTGTGGTGCTAGGGTACCAATACTCGGGATTTTTAAATGACCAGCAGCTCTACTGCCCTACCTGTATTTTCTCAGAGTATACAAAATACTAGCCTGCGGGTGACAGCGCCGAGATGAGGCAGCGGCACTCGCGTTCCCCGGTAGCCTCACCTACTCAACGTCTGGGTGAAAGTCTCCCTTTCTCATGCAGTACACGAGGAGGGCAGGGCTGGAAGTTCTTGTTGCAAGTCCCATTTGTAGTAGTAGAAGTAGTATAAGTACGTGTACTGCTTTGATTCTGAGTATGAGAATACTTGGAATATCCGTTACTTTGCTAGGAGTTGGAGTTGAATTTGAAGTAGAAATACTTCCCGTAACATTTTTTAAAAACAGCCTGCTCTTCTAATCGCTGTGGTGATCACAGTGTAGATGTTTATCGCATCTGAGCTTAATTTTCCGATCTGAAACAGCAGGTGTAGTTTTATTTTGACATTAGGTGTCTGTGGACTTAGTTGGTATTAGGTGGTAACGATGAGGGGGTTTTTTTTTTGGCATTGGGTTTGTTTTTTGCTCCTCCCCTTCACTCCCCTGCATAATTATTTGAATTTTGTGGTATATTTCAAATGCAGTAGGATGGAAAACGTATTAATTAGGTTTTGATTTCTAAATATTAAACCAGCATGTTGCAAGTCAAGGCAGCCTCTTTTTTTTCAAATAATAGCTACTAGATTGAGTGAAAGGTAACGTTTGATTCATTGTGATTTTTAAAAAAGATGCATTATTTCACTGCTGAGAAACACGTACTTCAGCCTTACTGTCAGGCTGTGTGGATGTTATCTGGAGTGGAAGACTAGGCAAAAGTGCCCAGATGAAGGCCTGTTTCCATATTTCAGCGTACGGGGAGTGTTTCTGAGGGTTCTGTGGGCCGCTGTGGCCGCAGGCAGTGTGCGGTCGGGAGCGGTGAGCTGGCACCCGTGTCCTGGCCAGGCCGGCAGTGGGGCGGTGGAGGAAAAGGGGCAGAGGCGGACGAGCGAGGGGCGCTGGTTTGCCTTCACCAGTGAGTTCGCGTGCTTTGGAGCAAACGCCTCCTCCCGCCGCTCCCCACGGCTTGCTGGTAGCTGGCGAAGGAGCCCTGGCCTTGGGTCGGTCTGGCAGACCCCAGCGCCCTCCTGGGCAGCTGCCCAGGGCCGAGCCCAGCGCTGGGTAGCTCCCGAAGGCACTGCCCCGAACCCCGGGCTGTTTATCGCCTTGCTCTCTGAGATCCTGTGAATTGTGCGCTCAGAACTGAGGACTGCCATTTTAGGAATACATCCTCCTCAGCGGTAACGTAGAAGGCCAATGGAAAAGTATTTTTCAGCGTTCTCTATTATGGGAGCCCTAAGAATAAGTAATCTGTAATTTATCTATACCTATTTCTGTGCTTCCACCTTCTATTTTCTGGTTATTTTGGTATCTTCTTTCTGATTTTAACTTTTTGTTGTGCAAGTGCCACTGGTAATTTCTTAAACATTGTTGCCTCCTTCTGTTTGTTTGGTTTTTCTATGGCAGAATCTCAAATCAAATGTTTTTCTTTCGGTTTCTGCCGTACTCCCACTTACGCCGGTTTTTGGTGACTCTTGTTTTACTCAATTCTAAACTCCCTTTGCAGGAGGTGAAATGTTGTGGTAGATCAGAATTTGATACTACCTAAAACTTCTTCAGCTATGTGAGAATGATGATGGGCGGGAGAAAATGGTTTTGTTACTCTTTGCAGTGCTTGTGCATTTAAAAAAAATATTTTTAATAATTGAGGGATGTGTTGCATCCTGGGAATGAAATTGTTGGTAACACATTACCAGCAGGATACAGCTGTTGTCCCAGATGTGCAACTGAGCAAAGCTGAGCGGTGGCCCAGCGTCATGGTGTCTGGCTGCTGAGCAGCCCTCGCTTCGTGTGTAGTTCTTAGTCTGCTGCCAAGAAAAGGTGTTTTGGTTTGAAACTCCTTCACTGCCTCTTTCTTTTGCTTCTGCGACTGGGGACGAGCTCAGGGACGTGCTGAAGGGGCTTAGGTGGTTCGGTGGAGCTGCACCGGCAGTAATGCCCGTGCTGGACTTTGTTACTAAAATGCTTTTTCCCAGGTATCACTTGGAGCTGTTGGTATTCGTGCTTTGAAAAGGCTGTAGGATAGCTGGGGAGAGGGTTGTACCAGTTTGTAGCTCTTTCTTCATGTAGTCCTTGGGTAGGTGACAGCGTCAAACGTGCACGGTGAGAGTGATGCGCTCGCAAGCGTGCGGTTTTGACAAGGTCTGTCTTAAATCCTTCACAGCCTCCTTGAAGAAGATCTAAATACTCATGCTGATTTATAGCTGCCCCGGTGTTGGCTTCCCCAGTAATTCAGCTGGTGGCATGCCTAGCTTAGGCGAAGAACAGCACAGCAGTGTGCGGGTGGGGCTGTTCTAACCGGTGCGCCCACTCCGGGGGGAGCATCCCTGTGCCCGTCTGCGCTGTGGTCCGGGGCGCTTCCCCCGCGGACGCCTGCGGCGACTGCGCAGGTCCTGCTCACAGCCTGCTCCTCGCTTTCGGCCCTGTGAGGTGTAATAAAGGGTGCTAGCTGAGCGCGACCTGCAGAGCAAAGTCCCCTTTTAACTATAAAAGAGGGTCAAGACCCGAAGCAGTCGTGCAGTAAAGCAGTGACACGTTATTGTGCATCCACATACATGTAAAATTTAAGAGCTTTTTTCCTAATTTGCTGAAGATTGGAGCAGTAATAGTACAGGCAACATGGAAGGTGGGTTTTTTTTTTTCTCCAAGAGGGAGTTGTATGCTTACAGAAATAACTTTTTTTTTCTTTAACAAAAAATAACATCTTCTTTTTAGCAGGGATTTTTACAATTCTCTGAGCAGGAGAGTTTTAATTAGGAGCTTGTACAGTGTTTAGCCTCCCTTAAGCAGGAAACTCAGAAGATTATCTTGTAGACCATCTTCCCTTTCATCGTGATTAAGTGTTATCATTAACAACGAGAGCACATGTTTACGTAAGGAAGTAATAGTGGCAAAGTGCGTTATATAATTATGGTTTTCTGTTAACCTGGTTTTATAGCAGGAGGAGTAGAGTTAGCATTTTGCAACTTGCTGAGTTTCCACAAATTGCCAGCGTATCAGCGTGATGATTTAAAAGGATTTAATTCCCAAAATATTTGAATATGAAATCAAGCAATGAGAGTAGGATACCATAGGGAGAATGTTTTATATGCGAATCTGTTAGTTTATTAGCTTGTATGAGCACCCACACAAGGGTCAAATTTTAAAGGCTTGGTTGCTGTTTCAAAGTTCTCATCATAAATTTTCTTACCACAGAATTTAGAATCCCAGTCAAGTCCTCAGATTTCATGATTTTTCTAAAAGGCTGGTCTATTGTTTACTTTTTCTCTTTCCCCTTTTCTGTTATTTATTTCATCATACTGTTTGTATCTTCCACCCCCTGCAAATGTGTTTCTTCTTTTCATCTCAAACGCTTTCTTTCCCTTTCTTGTACTCTGTATGCTCACCTCCTCCTGAAAGCTCTCCCCTTGTTCCTTGTTCATGATTTAAGGTGAGGGTGTCACCAAGAAAAGGTTTTGTGTGTACCTCGGAAGCCGTCGAGAGGGCGAGTTTCGTTACCCTGAACGCGCTGCTCATTGCCCCTTGAGGCAGGAGCTGGTCAGCTGCAGCGGGAATTGAACGCGTAGGAGAGGGATCTGAGGTATTAACGCACATCCTCGGGCCCCGGGGGGCGCAGGTAACGAGGCTGTTAAAGGCAGGGCCAGGACAGCGAACTTCCGCTGCAGTAACCGCCTTGGTGTTGCAGAACTGCTCTGCGTGGAGCTTTATCTTGGGCTTCAGAATGTTGTTGTGCTGCCTTTAATGCAACGAGCGTCTCGCTCTCTGTTGAAGAGGTGATTCCACGAGGGTAAACTCAAAGTTTTTGCTCACAACACCAACACTTGGCATCCATGTGAGAAGAGGAAATCGAATTATTGAACTGCCTCGGAAGACAGGCTCGCTTTAAGTATATGCCCTGGGAGTTGTCTCCTCTCTGCCCCCACCGATGACTAGCTGCTTTGGTCATAGCTTTACCTTGTCCTCTGCCCCTAAACTCTTACCTTAATTTTAAAAAAAAAAAAAAAAAAAGGAAAAAGTCAGGCAGAGGCAGACAGGTCTGACTGCAACCCAACTTTTAGTATGTAGAAGTTATCAAAATATATGTACATTAGCATGGTCTAACACTTCATTTGATATTTGCTAACCATCTTCTTTCACTCTCCTGCTGGAGAATAGGAATTGGTCACAGAAAAACAAGACTTTCTGCCTTTGGCTGCTTGAGTAGCCTATCACAGGGTGATCTAGCATCCTTCTTGCATCTTTATAACTGAAGTGGCAAGGAGTCTTCCCCGATGAAAGTTCCAGGGCAATATGTTACCTCATATTGTGGAAGAGGGCAGTTTAAGGACAATAATCATCAGACTGGGGAAGAGTGAGTATTGAAAGTCAAACTTTTTTACTGCCTTTTTTTCCAATGGTGTATAGTAGCTATTCAACATGTTCTTTTAGCACTATTTTCATTATTTGTCCATCATTTTCTAATGTAAATACACTCTTTAATCACTTCTGTGATTGGAAAAAATATTAAAATTAAAGCATTTACCGACAGCAAACAGAAGTGGTCATTGCTTTTACTTTTGAAGTTGGATTCAATTAAGATTATTTTCGTAAATGTCTTCAAGTTGTTAAGCGCTTGTTTTCGTGAGTCTGTCAGCTTTAACAGCTAATATCCTTGAAAGCAGAAAATTAAAACTAAGAAAAGTAATTAAAAAACTGTGACAACACTGAAAGTTTTCTCTCCATGGTATAAGTAGCTTAGGTGCCAGTTTAAATGGCTTATGGGTGGTGTCACTCTTACTGATCCCTAGATATTTACCAAACTTTAGCTCTGCTTAAGACCTGTGTGCTAGTAATTTGAGGTGATACTGACAATGCAATTACACATGCGAAGTTGCAACAGGAAGAACTTTTAATTCAGGTTGTGGTTTGTGAATGGAAGGATTTACACTTTGAATTTTGGATTGCCCTCAGTAAAACATGTTCTAGTCTGTTCTTGCGCCTTTTCCCAAATCAGTGAAAAGCTATACCACCTATATTCCTTGCCAAATACCTGTTTTAAATGCCCTGCTCTCCCTGCCATCTCAGTCTCCTTGGTTTCAGCTCAGTTTCTTTTCTAATAAAGTTTGCAGTCAGAAACTCCTGTAAGGAGAGACTTTAATGTGGCATGAAATTGTAGCAGGGATAGGAAAAACCCGTAAGCTGGAAAAAAGAGACTGAGAAGGAGCAGGAAGGCGATGATACGGCGTGGTGTATAGGTCTGCCTTCTGCCTGAGTCGTGGGCTGGGCGCGGGGAGAGGAGAGCTGTCTGGCCGAGGTGTCTGGCTAACCTGGGCTTTAGGACCGCGGCCTCGCTCAAGGTAGAGAAGCCCTGATCTCGTACGCGCACGTGCTCTCATTTCTAAGGCACACACATGTTTGTGTATTTGCCCACTTCTCGTGTTGGTGCTTGAGGCCGCAGCGAGCAGGCTGGCACTCTGCCATCGGTGGCCTCACCCAGCATGTCTGGGGGATGCTGCGCCTCTATAAAACGAGGTCCCTGCCCGAGCATGGGTGTGTGGGACCCCCTGGCCGGGGACGAGTGCCTGTGGGCCTGGTCTCGCTCGCCCTCTCCCACCCCAGCCCGTGGGAGCTGGGAGAGGCTTCGGCTTCATGTCCCCGGCTGTTCCTGAGGCCGGCGGCTCAGCCCTGGCCCTCCGTCAACTGGCCATGGCCCTGCAGAGGGGTCTGGCTCCTGCGGTGGGGCCGCGGCCTGCGGGATCCGGAGGGCCTGTGCCCTGGGAGCCTGTTTGTGAAGAGTTTTTAAAAAAGAACCTGGAATTGACTACTGTTTTCAAAACCTGTCTGCTGCTTGCTGTTCCTCAACAGCTCCAGAAGTGTTAGCAGTGTGGCATTTAGTCACCGGGAGGAACCCATGTTTATTCAGTCTTCAAAGCGCCAGAGTTAAAAAATGTTAATTTGTAATGGTTTGCTGATGCGCATGCAGAAGCCATGCACTTCTCTTCTCGGGCATGTAAGAGTAAAATATGATGAATGGTCCTGAACAAGGTTGGTTGGGTGTTTTTCTCTGCAACACAAAATACGTGGTGTTAAATGAGGCACAGATTTGGAATTGACAGAGTGTTAGACTGCAGAACTCACGGCTGCAGATCGCTGTGCAGGGACACCAGTAATGGACACGGGGACCATGTGCCTGCGTTGTAGAGCAGCACTGCCGCAACTGTGCAGGACTCTGTCCATCCCTCAAAACAACCTGGAGAAAAAATTAACTGCTTCAAGGCAAAAGGCGTTTTCCAGTCATCATCAGGAGGAAGGGTGGCTCGCTGGTGGGAGCACTGGTCCAGGCTGTGGAAACCAGGGTTCAGCTTGCGTTCAGCCACAAGCATCCTGCGCAACTGCGGGCAAGCGGCACTGAATCCCCAGGAGACTGCACCTCAAACTGCCCCCGAGGGCATTCCTGTCCTGGTGACAGGCTGCAGACACGGCGTCCCAGTCCCTCCTCTGAACACTGGAAGTGGCAGCTCTGCTTTGCTTTTAGCAGGATGCTGTGAAGGTTATGGAGTTGCAGGTGGCAAGGCGGGCAGCTGTGATGGTATGCAAGTACGTGAGAGCAGCTCCTCGGCTGGAGCAGGCTGTGCGACGTTTCCCTCCTGAAAGGCTGCATGCCCCAGCCGAGCGGCGAGCTGTAGGGTAAATGGACAGTGCGGGTTGTGGGTGAGAGTGGGGGTGGTGGCTCATTCTTTCCCCTTAGATTGAGTAAGGCAGAGACGCACCACGCACCGAATTCAGTACAGCTTGTACGGGCATGCACCACATTTTATTACTGGAGAAGTTCCTGGCTAAACAAAGGCTTAGTTAATACGAGCTATAGGAGCCTCCTGCTTAGTGAGAGGTTTCTTCGCCTTATGCAAACTCAAATTACTGACAAAACGAGCTCTTTATAGACTCTTTATTTCAAAGTCTGTCTGCTTACGGGAGTAAGTGAAAGCGGGGGAAGATGCTCCATCTCAGCCCGTGTTTTGCTGAGGCTTGCAAAGACTGTTTACAGCCCGTTCAGTAACATCACCTTTCTCTGGGAAGTTCAGACCTTATGAAAAGGCTTCCCTGGCACACCGCAGAAGGAGCGGCCGATCACAGGTGTTGGGTGCCATGGGAACGCGCCGTATCCAGAACTCGTTTGTTGTACTGTGCATGAGGCAGAGCTGCCTCTACTTGTTCTCGCTTCGTTTTCCAGGTTGCATTGCATTCTTGGAAAGAGATTTATGTTTTTTATTGCCCTTTAATGTATTGGCAAGCCACGGCATATTAATGGATGGGTTCTTTGGAACAACTACATACCGTGCTGTTAGCGCTGCGAGCGCTGCAGCAGATGAACGGTGAGCGGCAGGCAGGCGTTGTGAGCAGGACGTAATTCTGAATTCTTTTGTTAAAGCCTTTTAAGTAATCCTGTGGAAGCTTGTTTTGAAGTTTTTTGTTTTTCTGGTGTGGCAGACTAATTTTAGACGCTTTACCAACCCCAGTGGGAAAAGCCAAACGAGTTTTCCCATAGGAACATCTCAGAAATGTATGCTGAGCTCTCTTTGGCAGTGTTTATTTACATGTCAACCAAACATTGAAAGAAATTGTTCAAATATCACTTGAGGAAATTCTATATTCAATAAGTACCATCGGCCAGTATTAGCTATATTTTAATTACTTCAGAATTCTTGTTTGTTTAGGGACAGAATTACAGCTTTTCATAGGATTAACTGGGCAGCGAAAACCTTTCTATGTAATGTTGGGCAGACAGCTGTGCTGGATGCGTTATTGCAGCAGATTTGCACAAAGACGGTTCCTTTTGACAGAAGTGTTGGCTGTTTGTGTCCCTGACCTCACCACTCACAATGTTTTTTAGAAACAGCTGTTCAATGTTCAAAGTGAAAGTGTTGGTCTAGGATTCCTATCACAGAAATGGAAGAACTTTTTATTTTATTTTATTTTTTTTTAAATTTATTTTTAACCTCAAATGTTGCCAAGCACATGAAGGAGTCAAGAACTGGGTGGAACACTGTGATAGGACCAACCCGCTCACTTCAGAGAACTGGATGTGACCCAAACATCTTCTGCTAAAGCAAGTTTGTTTTCATGAACTGGCAATGTTGTTTTTCTAGGCTGGAAGGACAGACCTTATCCCGGCTTGGCTGCTTGCAAGACAGTGAAGCCAATTCTCATTTGTCTTTGGGACAGCAATTTGTAGCAAAAAGGAAGTAAAGACTTTTCCCTTCAGCTGTCTTCACTAAATGTTGAAGTATTTGTCATCTGTGACCACTGTGCACCTTTTACTTATCTCCACAAACAAAGATCTTTAATGTAATTTAGGCAAAAGTAGGAAAGGAACTGATGTCGTGTGGATCTACTTGTTCTTAGAGGCTAGCGGTGCCATTATAGTCTTACTGAAGCGAGCATGTGGAAAATCCCCAGTATGCCAGGACTGGTGAAGACGGGGCTGTTGAAGCCGGGTGAAGGCATATATCCTCGACTAAGTAGGTGGAATTTTGTTACAAGACTTGCTTGCTTGTGTTGCTTAGAAGAGTGAACTTTTGCCAAACTAATTGGTTTTTCATTTGTATGTGAATATTCAGTCTTCTATAATGAAAATCCATATTAAACAGATCAAAGGTTTGCTTTATGTTGCGTTCAGAGCAATGCAAGAAAGGTGCATAAGGAAACACCTTTCTACTGGAAGGGGAGCCCAGCACTAGCGTGGGTTGCCCAGACAGGTTGTGTCTTCATCCTTGGAGGTGTTCAAAAGCCATCTGGACACAGTCATGGGCAACTGACTCTGGGTGACAGGGCTTGAGCACGGTCCAGGTGACCTCCAGAGATCCCTCCCAACCTCAGCTAGCCTGTGACTCTGCAGACAGACGTGATACTTCCCCCTCACCCCCACCTTGGTTTGTTGTTTTTTTTTTTTTTTCCTGTTGCTGATGCCATTGCTCATTGCTTTTCAGCACTTGCAGAAGACAACTGTCTACTTCTCAGTTCATCTTTTTGTGGCAAATCCTCGTTCCCTTTTTATATGCTTTTCTGCTATGGACATAGACCGTTTCCAGATGCTTTGCTAAGTGACTTTGGTCTGGGGGCTGGAACGTGCGTTTGGAAACAAAGGCTGTCCTGCTTTCCTGAAAACTTGAGGAAAACATGCACGTTGTCTGTCAGCTTGTAAAGTTTCTGTAAATCTGCTGAAAGCTTCCTTGCTTTATTAATTTACTGAAACTGAAGTCTGTAAGTCAGGCTTTCAGCTCTGATTGGTTTTTGTTTGCTTGCTTTTCTCTTGACATTTTACTAGCAAATAAATGCCTATTTCTGATTACTTCAGAACTGGAAAGGTGGTAGAAGCACAGGAGCCAGAAGACAGTTAGAAGTGACTGAGATGCTGAGAAGCATGATTGGGCCAAAGAACAAAGTTGGGAACTGGGGAGAGATGTTTTCATAGGGCAAAAAAGAGAGTGTTTCTCCTCTATTCTGCATTTGTGTTCAATCACTTGATAAGGCAAGGCAAGGCAACCTGCCTTTCGTGTTGGCAGTAATTCATGTGGCATAGCTGGAGTGCAGAGAGTGAAGCTTCTGCCAGTATTTTAAAAACCTCTGCATCTCTTCTGAGACACGGCGTGTCCGTGCTGTCCGATGGGCCGTACAGAGGTGTTGGTCCTGAGCCACAGAGGTGCCTTATGGAGCTTGGCTTGGCTTGCTCGGCAGGACCGGGCTCGCCCGGCGCGGTGAGGCTGCCCGGCGTCGCCTCCGGCAGCAGGGCAAGTTCGGACCCTTCCCTTTGCTGAGAGAAATTCCACACCTGGTCTCAAATTCGATGTCTGCATGGCTTCATGATGTCACCTCGTTCGCAGCCATGTCCCAGCGCTGTCTCTCTCCTTTGTTCCTGATGCGGAGAGCTGCTGTGTGCAGGGTGTAGGCTCCTGGGGAGCAGGGCAGGCCAAGGCCGGGGTGGGTGCACAGCCCTCTGGGGAGGCCGGTGGGCGCCGGCCAAGGCCATCGCAGCCATGTTGGGTCACAAGTGGCTTCTTGGGGAGCGAGTCGCTCCGCGGGAGATGGGGACAGTGCAGAGGTGGCAGGGTTTGAGGATGCCCTGGGCCATGATGGGAGGCAAGGCTGGTGGAGCCTCTCAGGCTGTGGATATTTACAGCGCTGTCTTTCTGTCTCCCCATTCCCTCTCCAAGCTCAGTGCCTGAATTTCAGCTGCTCTGCAGATTTTGTGGCCCCCGCCAGCCCTCCTCCAGCCACCCCGGCAGGCCTGGCTGCTGCGGAGGGGAGGAGGGAGGGAAGGCAGAGGCCCTCGAGAGCGGGGCTTTCTGCTGCTGTCGCAGGCACCCGCTGCTCTTCGACCAGGGCTGGAGCGGAGGAGGATGGACAGTGTTCCTGTTTAGAATCACAGCCATTTCACTGGCATGTCACACAGATACAGAAGCTGTAACGAATAGCCTGGGGAAGAGGCACTTGGTTTTGTTTTTTAAAAAAACCACAACCACAAACAACCAACCCCCAAACAACTAACCGCCCCAGACAGCTACAAGGTAGTGTTACATAGCCGCACAGGTGGAAGGAATACTGTTACTGGTTTTCCTTCCAAATATATGAATAAACCTATGGTGAATTTCCTTTAGTGCTGATGAAAACACTTGGAAAGGTGTAAATGCTTGGATCACTTAACTGTGTTCCTTAGAGCTCTTGTTGAAAATTGGAAGATATGTTAGATAGCTCTTAACCTGTGTTTGCCTGAAATACACAGATACTGACGCTTCCTCGCGTGGTACCGACCTAGAGGGAGATTCCGCTAGCCGCTCTGGATTTTCAGAAGGTTCAGTGTTATTTTAATGAGTTGAAAAATGGGAAGACGTTATCCAGAGATCTCAGCAGAACTGAAGTTCTTTGTCTTTACAGTGCTTCTTCCAAAACCTCTTAATTAAATCTGTGAACATAACAGCTTTAAGAAAATGGAAATAGCTGATTGTTCTCATCAAAGGAGTGTATAAGGAAGTGGGAAAATTTCTGAATTTTTTTTTTCTGTTTAATGTGGGAATTCCAATAATGTTTTTGAAATGTGACATTCATACAGACAGCTTATTAGACTGTTCCCTGTGTTCAGTTCCATTTTTCATGCTTTTCTTTGCTTAAAATGGGTACTTTTCCCTTACTAGTATATTTTAAGCTAAAGAATGGGAAGTTCATGGTGCCAATAGATTAGAGGCCAGTGCTGATAGATAATGGAGGTCTTCACAGGCTTCCTGTGCTGTTTGCCTGATGTTTCAGGACAGTGTATTCCTTTCATTCCTGTGTCCAGTTTGATATATGTAATTTTAAGTTTAATCTTACATTCTGTAAAATAACTGTGGGATTGTGCAAATATTTTTCTCTAGAGCAATAAGCAGATCATGTTGTGGTAATTCATTTTGATGAATAGCTAGATTCATCAAAAACAGATTTGAAATTGGGGGATTTTATTTAGTTGCCTTTTCCATATCTCTCTAAATGTTAACTTACTCTGGAGCCAAGCATATGCTTTTTCCAAATGATTTAAGTAACCATGAATTCAAATGGCGTTCTTTAATTCATTTTGGAAATAGAGATTATCAGATCTCTGAGTAGAGATGGTAGAACATATATTCTTCCCAAAGTGCTCTGTTCTGTGTCTGAGGGAAAATAACAGTTTTGAGTGCTGCAGTTCGTGAGTTAAGGGTCTCCTCACGGGTCAGCGTACTCTGGAGTGATCTGCCTTCCCGCTGACCTGTGGCACTGCCTGCTCCGCAAGTTTGTACAGCGCTTCCCTTCCGTCAGAGGTGGAAGGCAGGCTGCATGGGTACTGGGGGGAGAGTATATGTGTACTTCTTTATTGTGGTGTTGCCTTTGGCTGGGTTTTGTGAGTCCGTAACATCTTCCCTCTGATCACTGAACCAAGTCTTCTACAGGCAAATTTGCCTTTAAAAAAGTAACAAATCAGGTGGCCTACGGGAAGTCATCAGAAAGTTAGCTAGAGAGGCTGCATGGCTTGTATCTTAAGGTGATTGGTAGGGCCGCTGAAACACTGCTTCAATTAAATGTTATAGACCTTTCTTTCAGTTCAGAAAGCTCTTTGAATGGAGCTTTGCTTGGTTACCGTTCCTGTCGGTGTCAGTGGCGTTGGGACTGGCAGCGGACATGTGCTGCAGTGGTCTGGAGATGTGTGGAAATAGTCCTAAAACCAGTGCTGCTCCCTTCATTTACGCCCAGCTTCTACCTTTTGTTGCATACATGCAGCACTGAAGGACTGGGTGCCAGAAGTTCGCGTTTCCTATGATGCCTTGAGCACGTACATCGGTGAACAGAATGGTGGGGATTTGTCTGCAGAGCTGAGATGTGGTTTGGTTGTTTTCGGTTGTGTTTGTTTTGTGGTGGTGGTTTGGGGAGGTCATAGGAGAGGTGTTGGTTTTGTTGTTGTGGGTTTGGTCGTGGTTGTGGCTTTTTGAGGGGGGGGGGTTGTTTGTTTGTTTTTTAGTATTTTGAAAGGAACTGACTCCTAACAATGAACTTGAAGAAAATGTGACGTGAACAGGTGGTGGTAAATACTGCCACAGTGAACTTTATCTCAGATGTGTTGCTAGAGAGATGATAAACCTCTTCAGTCGTTTTTATCCTCATCTGGGTTTGTAAGGGTAGCCTAGACTTCACAGCAGTGTGTTTTCTTGGAGCAGTGCTCTCCCTTCTGTCTGTCTTGCACCTTTTCTCCTCCTTTTATTATTGCCTGTGCTCTAAAGGTGGATAAAATTGAAATTCTCTTGTCTGAAGCTGTGTTGCATAAATGTTTCCAAAGTATATTATAAGATATATGTAATAATATAATATAACATACTATTTAGAAATCTAAGATGAGAGTAGCAGCTGAACTCAGCCAAGTGTAGTGTTTGTGGTTGTTTAAGCTCATGGCACCTGGAGAGCCCAACGACAAGCACAATTTGCGGTGCAAATGCATTGTAGGTGATGGTGTCTGCTGAGAAGACAAAGTCTCGGCATGGGAAAACAGTGTTTGTAAAACCTTCCTAAAATTCAGTGCCTGGTGCAGAACCTGGAGTACAGCAAGCGTTTTACCTTGTGGAAAAATGCAAAGCAGGTGCCAGCAGATGCGGCGTTGGCAAAGCTCATTTAAATGTCCTGCGCACCTGACGCGTGGATAGCTGCGGCGTGCCCGGTTAGCAGAGCTGTAGGTATCTGGTGCTTGGAACCTATGTGGTGTATTTATAGAGCCTGTTCTGCAGTTTCACTCTTTTTCTAATAATATGCTGGGGTTTGCTTCTGTAACGTAGCTGTGAATAGAAGTGAGATTACTCCAGTGAACAGCGGCGCCGTCAGTGACGTCTCCACAGTCTGCAGCAGCGCCCAAAACCCCTGCTTGGTTCCCGTGCTGTTGGGTACGCTCTTCTGAGCCGACATCTCTGTCTGCTGCCCTGATTCCGGTAACGCAGAGGCACTGTTCAGTGATGAGCGGGTCTGAAGAGGTGATCCGGCATAGGGTTGGTTTTGGATGTGAAAGTTAAGGATGGCAAGAACCAGTTCTCAAAAAGCCTGTTTTCCTTGCAGATCTCCAAAAACGGCCATGGCGGACGTTCCTGGTCAGTGGCACTGAATGATGTACTGTGTGTGAAGTACCTCAACAGCTCAACAGGCATACTGACAAAAACTGAGTGCACAGTTATCTGAAAAGGCCTCTATCTAGACTGCCTTGTTTTGGAGAGATTTACTCATCTCTGTCTGATAAATTGCAGAGCATGAAACCAAGGCAGGGGGCAAAAAAATGGCCAACTTTCATTTAATAGTGCTTCAGACTTTTGCTGGAATTTAGCACTGCATCTTGTTTACTTACTTAAGTGTTCTTTGCAAACATTGGCAGCATCAGACTTAACCTTAAAAAAGGAGGAAATGTGCTATTTCTGTTCCACCTTGTTTTGCTCAGTTCACTGTTTTTTGAAATATGTCTGCTGCCTTCATTTGGCAAGGCCTCCTTAAGTCCCCAGCCATGAGAAGCGCTGCTTGCCATCTGTGAACTGTTTTTGCTTTCTCTTCCACCCCCCAAGTTACTGTCCTTTTTTTAAACTCGGAGCAGACATTCCCAGCAATTATGGCAAAGTGACTTCATTTCTGACAGCAGCCACATGACAAACATGCTGGAAGCCCCTGCGCGCAGCTCGTTTCCCGTAGCCGGAGCGTGCTGCGCGGAGCCCCGCTGCTGCGCCGTTAACGTTGGATGTGCACCGTCATGGGGCACTGGAGAGAATATGGAAATGAAAACACATGAGTTTGTTTTTTTTTTTACCAAGCAGCTGCTAATTTTGCTAATTCAATGACATTTAGGACTAGAGTATCTGGAAACAGAATGGGTTGGTTTTGAGACATTATTTAAAATAAGGTTAATACACCGCCAGGTTGTAAACCTGGCAAACAGCTAACGAGTACAAATCCCAAGTGCAGTCACTGTTGGTTATCTTCCTCCAGAGTGACTTTGGTTAGCTGATGTGTTGCAGCAGCATGTAACCCATTTATACTAACTTCAGTCCTTCCCATCAATGGGGAAGATGAACTCTGTCACATCCTTTAATTTAGGAAGCAAAAAGCTTAAAGGGCGTTTCGGTTCTCAATTCGTGTATTTTCAGCATGTTTTGAACCTAGTCTTCAGTGTTTTAAATGTACTGAATCTCACAACTGTGTGTATGGTTTTATGCAGAGGTTGGGAGAGAGGCCTGAGCTGTGCGTTTTTCCCAGTCTCGGGCTGGTTTCCTGTGGGTGGAAGGAGCACCGGCCGAGCCGTTGGGGCGACCCTGCGTGCGTTTGGGTGACATGGGCACCATCACTTCATAGCGGGCGTGTGGCTCTAGCGTTGGGTTAGGGAGTCTCCAGTCGTGGTTCCGGGTGCTTACCTGACTGATTCCTGATAGCACCGTGGCTTGGTGCTGTTGTAAATGTTAGACGTGAACTTGTCACGACAATCTTTCATTGAAATGATCTGAAGTTATTAACCCAAGTTTTGGCCTTAACATAGGGACTTCCATTTCTTGCATAATTCAGTGGTTTTTCATTAAATAACACATAATCTGTGACTGTGTACGAGAGAAGACTGGAACAGGAAGATCACAGGATTTTTTTTTTGGTAACTTTACTGATTCATATGAGGTTATTATGTCCAACACTAGTTTGTCAAATAATTTCAGTTTGTTTTGATGAGAGATTTTCTAAGCTAAAACCTTTACCTATGTGAGCAACTTCAGTGAACCCTTGAGCCTTTCAGCATAAGTAAAGCAACCGGGATTTTTCACAAATATAAACAGTGAGCCAGAAATAGCTATTTTCAGAGAAACAACTCAGAATTGTGTTGGAGTATATGATAGGTATTATTCAGGAAGGAAATGGGAAGCATTTGAGTGAAGATCCTTGTGAATTCTCTCACCCTTTTATATGAGTAACCCACAAAGGTGATGTTTTCCTATATCTGCAAATATTTAATACATTAGATGGATGGATACTTTAAACAAAGCAAAGCTCTTGATGAAATTTAGTGTAATTTTCCATATGGAAACTATGTCAAACATAATCAAAGCAGACATGCCAAGTATTAACAATTATGCTTAGCAAATCCCTTAAGGTTTTGGGAAGATCTTTATGTGTTAGGGATTAATATCCTTTTTTCAGATGCTCACTGAAATAAGACTTTTTCTTCTCAAGGCATATTCATTGTTTGAAAAGTGGTCTGTGAAAACAGTCACAGTGCGTCACTGGTTGTAAAGGAGTTACCACGTGTTTTTAGAACTCCACCGTTCCATTCCCACGTTCCTTGTGAGCCTCTCACGATACAGTGCATTCACATACACTCACGGTGTGGTTACAAATAACGTGGATTTCCAGCTGATCTTCAAGCAAAGATGTTGTGACTACATTTGACAGCTACCTGAAAGTGTTAGTGCATTTTAAAAAATGTATTTCCTGAACCCTCTTCTTGGACAACTTTTAAAAAACTGGTACACCGAGTTTTACGCTGGTAGTGCAATATTTTTATTGTATTTTGCTTCTGTTTGTCAGGTATTGTGCATGGATGTATATAGATTGAATGCAGTGTACCTTCGGGTCAAGGTTGTAGTGATGACTTCACAAAAACAGGGGAGCAAGCAGGCTGATCGGACAGTCAGCCCTGACGCGCGTTTTGTACGGAGCGGGGGTGTCTCTGTCCGTGCCTCCTTCCAGCCAGAACACTGCATTTTCAGTGTCAGGGTGCAGTGTTTGCTGACACTTAGAGTGGACTTTTGCGAAGGTCTGGGACCAAGATTTCCTGGTGTTCCCAGGCAGTGGGGAGACTCCTGCCAGCTTCAGCTTGCCCTGGCGCAGGCCCCTGGCCGCGCGACCCGCAGTCCTCGCCCACCGCAGCAAGTGCGGTCTCCTAAGGTGTTTTCTCGCACAAGTCCTTTTTCACTCTGGCTTAGAGAGCTCATTCTGAGCTAAAACACAGGCCCTAGAACCTTCACTAGCTCTCCTTCCCTTCTGGGAGCACGTTGTTTTATTTCACATGTATCTTTACAAATACAGATTAAGGCTGTGCTTTATAAGTCGATTATTTCCTTTTTTTCCTTAAAATATTGTCAGACTAGGACAATCAAAGTTGCACAACCGAAACAGGTCCAGCGGGATATCCAGGGCTTTTCTCCAGGTTCATCCCAAGAAGCAGATTTCCGTGGTAGTAACTGCCAGTGATTGCGGAGGAGACAGGATCAGAACAGTTCCTGAGACTGGAGAGCAAAGGCGCAGGTAATCTGATTGCTCTTCACAAGCACAGGGCATGAAAAAGATACTACGGAGAAACCTCCCTTCTTGCTGACGAAGGGAAGGGAAGAGTGGATTTGATTTGTCTTACAAGACATTCCCAGTGCTACCGATTCACCTGTTTCTCAGATGTTTTGGGGTTAAGCTCCTTTTCAGATGTGCCAGCAGATGGGCTTTGCAAAGCTCTTCGGCGTTTTCCCCTGTATCCGCAGCAAAGCGTATGGATTGCTTTGTATGATCATCTTCATTCGTATCTCACCTAATTAATTCCCGGCCCTTGCAAGAACCCTCGGCAGTGATGATACTTCCAGCTGTCCTAGCGTCTGTTTTCTCTCAACTATCTAATCTGCTGAGAATAGAAATATTTAATTTATTAATTCTTCTGCAGCCAATATATGGGAACGAGGGTGAAATTTGTCATAGCCTAGCTGCGGTCTCGTGGTTCCTTTTGAACGTTGTGAAAGCTATCTCAGAAGCTTTGTATGTACTGAGAGGAAAGAAAAATGCTTTTTTTTTTTTTTTTTTAAAAAAAAAAGATATCAACTGCCTGTTTAAATTGGCGAATGAGACTCTAACAGAGACAGAGCTGCTGGATTTTTAGCACCTACTGAAATCTAGAAGCCTGTTAAACTTGGCAACTGTTTATTGTATTCAATAAACTCAATTGTATTCAAACTTCTCATAGATGATACAAATGACAGATGAATTTGAAAACTTCCATTGAGTACGGATTTTAATGAATGTTTTGAATGCTCAGTTTTAGACAGCCCTGGCTTTACCTTTTGGGATAAGTGACACTGTTGCTGCGGGCAGCATGTGAACCATTTGGAAACTAAACAAAGAAATAATACTGAAGTGTGTCCTGTGTAAGCGTGTTAACTGTTCTTCCATGCAGAGTGGACGTGTCTTGGTGAACATACAAGCGGGTATGACCCAGGTTTAAAATGTCAGTCTGATTTCTACCCTTGTACTCAGTGTTTGCTAACACTGGCTTTTTAGATGCAAGAGGAATATTCCTTTCTTCTTCCTGTGCATAGAATATCCACTCACATTATCTATAGACCTATCGGGAATTCATCACATTATGATTGATTGTGGTTTTTTATATATTCCCCCCCAATTTTTCCTCAGGGTGAAGAGATGTATACTCAGCTTTTTATGCTGGAAGAATGAATTAAAATGATTGCCACTATTGTTACTGATTACGTCCTTAAAACTTGACTGTTTAGAAGTCTGTTGAAATCAATGAGTCTTTTAAAACCAGGCCCAGTAAATTGAGATAATATTGTCCTATCTCTAAAATTCAGAGCTCAGATGAGCTGTCACCTGGCCTTGCGAGGAAATGCAAAGGGATCCGATCTGGTAGATCCGGAGCTTAGCTGCCCGGGGTCAGGGATTTGAGGAGAGGGGGTTTGACTTTGTATTCATTTGCTTTTTATACTGATGATGTGCTTTGGAAATCTGGCGGTTTATTATTTCAAAAGCATTCTGTTACCTCCTTCTGATGCAGGGTTTTGATATCTCTTACTGATAGCTGGAATATCAAGCTTTCTGTGAGGTTGCCCAGGGAATGTATTAATCTTGTATGAATGCTTTTTTTTTTTTTTTCCTGTAAGTCTTCTATGCAGTGATTTTTACTTTTTTATTTTTCTTTTTTTCTCTTTCCCTAGGGATCATCTTATTATAGACGTCCTCATTTTTACACTATATCAACCTTTCTCCTACACTACATCATCCTTTTTCCTGCTGTTCACATATCAATAGAGCAATAGGACTGTAATTTTCAAACCCTCGTGCTAAAGTAGGACAAATCTTTCAGAAACACACCAATGACGTTTCCTTCTTGAACTCAGGAAAATTCGAAACCAGTCAGCCCTGTATCGCGAGGAGCACAGCCTGTTCTGTTGGTTCAGAATCCGTTGGCTTTGCCAGGAGGGCTGTGTGCCTGCTGTGTTACCAGCTTTTAAGAATGACTGTGTTTAACAGTAACATAGGAAATGAAATGGATTCTGAGTGGTTGTCTTGTCTATCGGGATTAATCGTTTAAAAGCAAGATCATGTATTAATGTGTTGTCACTTTCTAATATAAAACAGTGTTTTCTGTGGGTGTTTGCTGCTGTAGAAAGAGGGAATATTGGTATGTACTGATTTAAAAAAAACACATCGCTGATAGCTTGCGAAGGGAATGTGTACATGGCGGCAGTGCCAGGCGCGTTCCTCCCGGGCGGGGCGAGTGCAGTGCTGCCGGGGCGGGGGTGGCCGTGGGGCCGGGGCCTGGCTGTGGCTGCTTCTGCTCCCCACAAGCTGTTTCTAGCAGCTGTCTTCGGAGGGGGTAAGTTGGAGTCGCGCCTTGCTTTCGGGAGAGAAGAGGAAGGAGCCGGCTGCGGATGCAGGAGGGGGCTTAGGCTGAAGAGCAGGCCCGCTGGCCGTCAGCCAGCCATCTCCTCCCCGCGCGGGCCGGCGCCCAGGCTGACAGTCCCCAGTGAGGGTCCCCAGTCCCACCCGGAGCAGCTCCGGCAGGTGAGCGCGGCCACAGCCGTGATCTCGTCTTTGTACGAAGATTATTGCGAGGGCCCCCTCCATCTAGTCATGGCTACACAGACCAACTTCCCTCTGCGTGGTAACGTCTCTGCGGTAACGACAGCTCTTCCTTATACGGAAAAGTAATTTTTAGAAAGTGAAGTATTTTTAGCTTCCCTAGCTGAGCTGCAGCAGCTGGAAGTTGGAGAGGCCAAAATAGCGTCACCAAAACCTTTCCCGGAGTTACCTGCCTGCAGTTTGCATACACTGGTTTCCAAACTTGCCGGTGCCTTCCCAACCCACCCCATGCATCAAGAGAAACTCTTTCTGCCCGTGTTCCTGGGACGCTGAGCCTCGTGGCTCTGCCCACCCTCGCTCGCACTCTCGCTGGCTTCACCACCATCCCTGCCGTGCAGCCGACTTGTGGGGACGCCTCCGCGCGAGCCCAGGGAGGCCGAGGGGCCCTTGTGAATTCTTGCTGCTCTCGGCACAGACGGTGCCAGAGACGGGTGCCTCTGGTGACGGGTGTCCCGGAGCGGTGCCGTGCGCGGCAGGGCCGCCGAGGCCGGTTCTCCCTCCAGACTTGCTGGGTTTGCCTGTGGCCTGAGGGCCTGGCTGCGAGCTCCGGCTCTGGGCAGCCTCTCCTGTGCTGGGCAGTGCGGGAGGTGAGTGCTTTCTTTGGATCAAAGACGCCGTGAGCTGCTTCGCAGCAAGCAGAGTGCCTGGCCTCGGGCCTCGAGAGAGGGGAGTGAAGGGCGAGGGTACTGCAGCGAGCGGGGGCGCGCTTGGGAGCTGTGGGAGCAGTGCGGCAATACGCGCGTGCCTTCCCCAGGTAAAATGGGGTCCTCTGGGGATCTTCCTTCTGGTGACTCCCTGACGGTGTGGGTGAAGAATGGCGTGCTCCTCCTTGTTTAAAGTAATCTCTCGGCTGCGCGCGTTCTGGTTGTCTTATTAACACTTAAATATTTACACTTTGGAAGGTTTTCAAGAAGGTGAAAGGTCCTCTCTAGTACAAGGGTTATTCTCATTACTCTGATGGGATTGCTTCTAGAATTCATTCTCAATAGTACCTAAAAAGTTGGTGTCCAACGCATTAAGAAGCTAAAGCTATGTACCAGCAAATATGTTTAGAAATGATACTTCTGATACTCTTAGGGTTTAATTTAATGCTACTGTAATTAAAAATTGTGTTCAAGAGCTAGTCTGGACATCAGGCAGAAATTTAAATCTGGCACTCTGCAAGGAGAGGAAAGCAAAAGACGATGAAACGGAAACTTCGTGTTGGGACTGGAGCGGCTGGAGCTCCTTCGGGCAATTCTCTTCACATGCGTTTCTGCTCAGGCTGTCGGACCTCTGGCTGGTTCTAGCCGTTACCGAGCTAAGGTTTCTCTATAGCAGTATTGGAAACCATTTGGGCACAAGCTTCATGTGGGTGCTGACATCCCTGGATAGTTCTCCGCTGTTCAATACAGCTGGTGAGAAGGCATTTTAAACCTTGAGCTCAGACTGTAATGCAGTGATAAAACCCAGATCTGTCACCTGTTAAGTTTATGTCTTCCTTTTGCTCTCCAACCAAAGCTGAGCGAGGCAGATACCACTACGCATACCAGAAAGCAAATAAATCATCCCTAACGAGGATGTATGGCAGCAGCCCAGCACTGGAGGCTGGGACAGAGCGCTGGGCTGTGTGCGAGGGAATTGCCCTCTCCAGGAGGCATCATGCACAGCGAGCGGGCACTCGGCGGAGTAACAGCCCGCTGAGGCTGTGCGTGCTGTGATGACGGTGGTTTCTGCGGGATGCCTTCCTGCTCCAGCTCTTACGAGGGCTGGTGGTTGTCGCTCGGTGTTTGTGGCCGGGGGCGTCTGCCTGGGATAGCTGCACGTCGCAGTGCGGGAAGAGTCGGATTTCCGTGGGAATCCCTGTCAGCAGCGATGCGGTACATCTGGATGGTTCTTGAGTTTGGGGGGTGTGGTAATCTGGGTAGTGCCTGGACAAATTAATTGAAAACGTGGAATACTAACTTGTTCTTGGGGAGGTGGTGGTGGTGGTGCCTTTTCATGACAGTCATGTGAAGTACAAAACTATTACTGTGAAGTTTGCCCGCTCTGAAACTAAGGTTGTGTTATTTTCCATATCCATTGTGACTTGTGTTTTATTAGACTATACATAGTGTTTTCTGGGAATCAATGTAATATCAGAATAATTTTATATTATTTATAAAATATTTTATGCACATTTCACAGTGTTTCCACAGTTTAGAAAGTTAATTCCCCGTTTTCCCTGTACAGATACCTATGTATATTGATTAATGCACTGTTGGGGACCTCTCCCCCCACATTTGATTTTGAGTACCTTCACAGAAATGGGGCTCACTCTGAGGAAGCCACTGGGCAAAGTGGGGGGAATTTTAGGGCAGGTCTCTTCAGCTTATGACCCCCAGTCTGTCTCTCGTCCTCACCCTGCGGCTGAAAAGCTGTACTGGTGGGTGGCACACGAGCGTGAGCCTGGGCCATCTCTGCAGGCGAGGCAGAAGTGACGTGGCTGCTCCTTTGCAGCCCCTGTTCTCCACGGCCTGACGTGCAGCGTGGGGCCAGCTGGGAGGCTCGCTCCCCAGCCACACCTGCTCCGAATGGAGAGATAACGAAGAGGCAGCCGTTGCTGACCGGGCTGAAAACCAGTGAGCAGGGAGAGGAAAGCCTAGAGGAACTGCCTCGAGCAAGGTGAGACCTGCCTCGCGTCAGCTGAACGAGTGTGATTTGGGACTCTCAGAAAATGTAAGTATTTAATGAGATCTAAAATAAGTGAGAGAAGTGTTTGAGGATTGATGCTCTTTAAGGAAAAGCAGAAGTCAGGTTGGGGGATCTTTCAGCACTCATGTTTCTCTGTCCTCTGGGTTGAAGCGTGCTGGAATTTCCCTGTTCTGCTCTTGCGTTGTTGCCGCTCGATTCGTTTACAGCCTGGCAAAGCTGTTTGCTTGGGAATGGCAAATGTCCAAGAAACCGTTCAAAGTCTGGCCTGTGAGTTTAATGCCTGTTCTAGCTTGGGCTTGGAAGCTAAGTTCTACATTAAGTGCTCTGTATCTGTGGAAAATAACGTGTATTGGATAATGCAGGGTAAAATGTGAACTAAAACGCTTCAAAAGCACCGGAATAGACTTGGAGCCGAAGTCCTCAATGGTTTTATTATTATGTTTTTAAATTATTTAGTTGCTGTATTTGCTTTGTTTACTCCAGTGGCAATGTGCATTAAATGCATTATCACACTGACAAGATATTATGAAGTCTTCAGTTAAAAATGCTATGTATTTGCAGTTTTATGCCATATTAGCAAGTGGCATAGTTCAGTAGAAGTGGTTTTGGAAAGAATCAGTTCATTCTGAGCACTGCTGTTCAGGGTAGTTCTAGTTCGATCTTGAGGGCTAAATCTGTTTTAAGGCTGGAGTGCACCTTTGCCGTTTAGTTTCATCCCGAGAAAATCCAGTAGGTTCACTCCTATCAACAATAAGTGGAAATAATCAGGATTTTGTTGTTTTATCAACAAAAAAATTGATAGGAAGGAACATGTTCTGGTACGTGAGAGCCTTCTGAAGTCTGTTCTGCTGTGAAGTAAAAGCATAATGACATGTTTCCGTGGCTCCAGGAGACACAGGCTGTGAGTCCGTGCTGCTTGTGTGGGTAAGTGTTGGCTAGCATATTCACAGCTTGCGCAGGAGCTGGTCAGTGTGGGAACAGTGATGCTTTTCTCCACTGCTCCTTCCTGTTAGTAGTTGTTCTGTGTAACAGCTCCGCTGAAGAGCTCTGAGTAGCCGGCCCTCGCATTTAACAATATCCTTCTGTCCTGTAAGCGCAGGGCCGCTGCCGGGACCACCTCTGCTGCAGTTAGAGGGCATGGCGTGGGTAACCTTGACTCCGGGTTGTAAGGCTATGAAGTGAAGTGTTTTTGTCCCTGATTATGTTGGAATGGTGAATGAAGCGTTAAAAAAAAAAAAGTAGTCCTTAGTTATCCTAGTTATCGTTGGAGAGGTATCCATATAGAAGTCTATGTACACGTGCACACACACGTGTGTGTGTGTGTATATATGCATATTATTCCTTTTGGGTGAGTGAATCTGTTGTCTATAGTTGTAATTCAGCTTGGTAAGATCAAATTGCTCCCCTGAGGACCGTTTCTACCAGTCTTTAGCTAAGTATTCATGATTAATCTGACGTACGTGCTATGAATCTGTCCAGGTTTTGAGCATCTGCTTATATTCACTCCTCTCATTGGCCTGTAAATATAATATATTGTTTAAAAATCATGGCTGAACTGTAGAACAAAGCTGAGCATGTATAATCCAGGTCACTTCATTAATTGCTTTTCGTCAGTGTCAGCTGGTCTGTGAGGGAGCTGTGCCTTTTTGGTTAAAATGGGACCCCTGAAATAAGCTCCCCTCTGTGACGCAGACCCTGCAGTCGACTGGAGCGCGGCTCTGCTCAGCGCTCTCTGACGTGCGGTAAGCGGACAGCTGCTGCTCGCGCTCCGCGTGTCCAGGCTGGGTAGGACTCTCGGGCGCAAACCAGAGCTACCGGGGTGGTGGAGATGCGAGGCGGATCCTGAAAGATTCCTTGCAGGCTGCTCTAATGAAGAGGCTAGAAATACGCAAGTGACTTCTCTAAGGGGGAATGAATTCCTCTGTAAGGATATCCTAATTTTCGTAGCCTGGTGAGATTTCCTTTCATCACGCCCTAATTTTCAGTTAGGGTCTGCTGCTGGCTCTGAGGCAGCACGCTGCAGCTTAATGCATCAGTTGCCGGAGAAGGCTCAAAACCAAGGAGGGCTGTAGCTTCCAGAACCTCTGCAGCTCTCGGGAGTGGCCAGAACTTCACCATTTACTGTCTCTTGCACTGTAATCAGTGTATGCTGTGAGATGATCATCACAGCTAATGTCTTTCTATTAATTAAAGAATGGAAATTGGAGGATGGGAGGAAAGCTCTGGAGTTTTAACGTGGTTCAGAAATTCGGGCAGTCTTTTAAGGATCTCTGACAGGCAAGTTACGGTTGAAAACAGGAATAGGTCTGTTTAGGGTGTGTGAAACGGCCTGTCGGTTCAAACTGTCTACTCTCAACATAAAATAAGTAAAAAGCAGATAAACTGATACAGCACAGTCATGATGTACTTGTCATGCGAGGATGCCTGAACCGTCTGGGTGTGTGGAGTATTGGTCTCCTAGAACACAGAAAAGGCGATGCAAGAAAATTGGTGAAACTGGTGAAAATGGGACAAAGTTTGACATTTCTGGTTTGATGTGGCTGTGGTGACCTCTGAAGTCAGACAGCGTACCACCATGGATGTATCTAATCCCAGTATGCCAAACCTTTTCAGTTTCAAACAGAGACATAAAGTAGAATTAGGTGTGCGATAGCCTGTGTATACCAGCTACTAGCCAAGAGTTGGTTAAGAAATAATTATTTCTAGTTAGCTTTATTAACTTCTAACTGCATTTAAGAGTAAATCCGTTGTGACTATGGAAAATACCTTCTGTGAAAACTTAGGGGGGGAGCAAAAGACAGGTGTGTAAGAAGGCTGCAAGAACGGAGTGGCAGAAGAACTGTCACTCGTTTGTTTGGTTTTGAAAATACCGAGTACAGTGCCTTCACTTATGTTTGGCTTTACAAGTGGGGAAAAAAAAATCATTCCGGCAATCACATCTAGGGCTTACTTTTTGGGGTAGAAATTCTGTTTCTCCTTAGGAGCTGAAGTTTGGGTTAGCGTTAGGTCACCTGTTAAAGCTCCTCTTTGTCTCCAGAAAGCTGCGTGAGATGGCGTTCCCTCCGGTTCTGCACGTGAGGGGCCCAGGTTTTTGGGAGGACGGAATGCGCGGCCGCGCTCTGCTCTGCCGCAGCTGGCACGCCAGCCCGCGCTGGGGCTGCCAAGGGTTTCCTTTGCCGTGGGTGTGTTTATGAAACGTCAGCTGCTGGTCTCTTTCAGAAGGGCTTGAGTTGGTGAGAGACCAAGTGCTGAGTTTGCTTTGAAAACTGAACTCTGCTTCAAGAATGGAAACATATTTTAATTTTTATTGTGTAAACTGAATGAATATGATTGTGAATTCTTTGCTGTAGCATTTGACAGTTTACATAACTTTTTTTTTCCCCCCTCTGGAATGGACTGTGTATTGTATTGGTGCGTTGCAAGGTGCTATGAGGTGGAGAACAGTCTTTCAATGTAGAGAACTGCTGCGCAGTGAAACATCTCAGTATGGAGAGTCCGATATCGCCGCTTTTCTCAGTGGCTGAATGTGATATTGCAAGAAATCGTGTGCATCTTGTAAATATTATTTAATAAATGATACTTGTGATCTCTTTGGGGGATGCCAGCTCCGAGGGCAATTAAACAAATGCAGCGGTCTGCTGTGTTTGCCGAAGGTGACGTTAGGGGCTCTACCTCCTTGACCTTGGAAACAGACGGTCAGGCTGTGGCCTTAGGAAATCTGAAAACAAACATTTTTCTATTGTACCTCTTGCTCCAAGCAAGCAGCCTACCACCATGCTTGCCTCTAGGGAAACTCTGGAAGGAGGAGAGGCAGGGGAATAGTGTTCCCCATGTCTGTCCCGTCAGCTTTGTGTGCCTGGAAGTAGGACGTGATGTCTCAGTCTGGTGGTGTGGACTGGCTTGTGTCCATGCTCTCCATCATCTGAATCCAGCTGTTTGTGTCATTCCTGGTCTCCTGTCTCGTTCCTCACCTCTGTGCCATGGGTACCACCTGGTTCGTGCCAGATCCGAGTCTAGGCACGAAGGAGGATGTGGACAAGCTGGGGACCGAGGTCCAGCCTGATGGTCCGAGTGTCCTGGCCGTGGGTTCAGCCCGCCCTGAACGAGCTGTGCTTGTGCTGGTGCTGCTTGTGGGCATAGGAGGTGGCGTGTCTGTGGGATGCTGTCTTCTGGTGGAGGTGGCTTTATGTAGTTTCAGTGTTTGATTTTCCCTGTGCAGGCTGGTTAGGATTTTTCTTACCTGAAAATGCCATCCTAGCACTCCTCAGCGGTGGTGTGGTGTCTTCCTTTCTGCTGGCTTCTGGCTTTTGCTTTTGTGTCCCTCCCAAGGATGGAATCACCCCAGAGGAGCATGGAGCATGCTCTTTTGGCAGCCTTTCAGGACGAGCAAGGGTGAGTTTCCCACACAAAGGAGAGGTGTCCCCTCAGAGACACTCTGTGCTCCCAAAGCTGTGGGGGTGCGAGGGGAGACCTTCCTGCCAGCCCCGGGGCCCCTCTGAGATAGGAGACCTTGGTGGACGCTCTCCCCCAAGATTGCATGGGGCTTCTCTTAGGACATCCGCTGTTTTGGTGTCAATGCCACACTCTAGTTGGTGTAAATATTCAGTGAAATTAAAAACTGGAATCACAAGGTTTTGCTGGTGCAACCTCTGGTGCTTTTGTGGAGTTGTGGTTTTTTGTGGGTTTTTTTTTTTGAGGGGAAGATTGAATAATGTCAGTTCAAACCTGCTTTATTCTAGTGGGGTTGCTGTAAAAGTTGTCTCTGAGGCTACAGCTGTCATGAGAGATTGAGCAGAGGAAGTTTAAAATACCTCATGTTGTAGTGTGGCGGGTATTTTTTGGTTTACACGTCTGCCTTCCAGCTGTTCCTCTGTAATGGCTGTGTGATTTTGGATTGTTCATGCTAATTTGCGGAGTGTTTTCCCTCTATAAAAATGAGGAGTTGTCCTTAGTTATCCAGGAGCTGAGTCCCAGGGGCGCATCCCTGCCGCGGCAGCGCTGTGCAGAGCCGGGCCCGTGCGCGGTGCCGCTCGAGGACGGTGGTTCTCGAGGTGCAGCCTTTGCGCTCCTCCCTCGCGCCGGTTGCGGGCCCTCTCCTGGGGCGAGCTGGGGGAGGCGGCAGCTTGAGCTGGGGAACGGCAGTGGGGTTGATGGTCTTAATTCTGAATCCAAACGTAAGGACAGTTTTATTTTAGCTTTTGTTTATAGCAGTTCACGTATAGCAGCATAAATAAATGTTTCCAGAGCTCTCCAAGAGAAACGTTTAAAAACTGTTCACAATTGTCCTGAGCGTGTCCTCGTGTTTGCAGTTGTCTCCTGAAAGCGCATCCTCGAGCTGTGGTACCCGGTGAGTGGATTTCAGTTCGGTCTCACTTGAGTGCTCAGAGAAAGCTCGAGGGGGTTTTTCCCAGTGTCACCTATTATGCATTTGGAATGTTTCAGAATATGAAAAAAATTTCAGGGGGAAAAAGTCAATAAAAGTGATCTTTACTTTTTTTCAGAGTCTAATTTGAGCCCGAAGCCCATTTTCCTAAACAGGAAAAGAGCCATTCCAGCGCTGTTCAGAAATGTTGATACTAGGTGAAGCGCACTTCCTCGCGACAGAGAAAAATAGAGGTGTTACCTCATTGCAAACAGGATATCTCTTAATAGTTAGGTTTAAATATACAAAATTTTCCATAGTGACTTTGAATTTCTGGAGCCACAAACGCAGAGTAAGTTTTGGCTGCAATAGTATTGTTACTGGCTGGCTGTCAGGAGATTTCCACCGATACCTCGTGCTATTGCTCATTGGGGCTTTAGTGTTGAATCAAGCCTGCCGCTTCATTGAATGTGTCCACAAAATGTTTGTGGAAGTTGGCTTTTGTGTTTGTTTTTGTTTCTTTATTATCCCTAGGGTAGGGCTGCCTTGCCCCTCAGCAGTAGCAGTGCAAGCACGCCAGGTTCAGGCTCCTCTCGGGGTGTCCGAGAGCTGCTCACCGGTGTTGGGGGTCCACCGCCCCTCCGCGGGCTCCATCCCTGCCGTGGACACGCCCTTGCTTCTAATTGTGGGAGGCTTGTTGAGAGGGAAAACAAGTTTTGAAACTGAAGATGTCTTTCCCTTCCCACTCCCAAGTCAGTATTTTCAACAACAGAGTTCAGTTGATGGTGAATGCTTCGTTACAAGAAGTGATTTTCTTTAAAACAGCGAGGACAAACCGGACCAGAGCACATATTCTCGCAGTACTTGACTCATGTTTTGTTTCATAGCCACGCTGTGTTTGTTCTAGTCTACTGTGCCAAACGGTGTATGTACAGTGGGTCAGGAAGAGTTCAATAATCCTGGGAAAATGTATGTAACATCAGTTCTCTTGCTGTACTCGTCCCTTCTCTGAGCGAGAAATGTGTTACAGTAGGGAAAAACATTCCAGAGATGTGACTTCTAAATAGAAAGTCTCTGTTGCTGGCTGTGTCTTGTGAATAATTCCCAAGAAGAGCGTAGAAAGCAAAGTGCTGTTTAATGAGTTGAGGGAAAAAATTCTGACCTCTCTTCCCTCTCTGGGGGGAAAAAAAAAAAGTTTGGCTCAGGTTTTTTGTTTTATGAACAAAAGTAGTCTGTGTCTTTCAGCTGCTGATTTCTAGGGTGAGGATCCAGAAACAGAGCAAGTAATCACGGCATAATTTTTGCCTGTGTTGGGAGGGCAGGGGCAGGGTACTCCGGAGGTGCGGGTGCAGCCCCCCGGCCAGGGCAGGGAAGGTGCTGCAGGGCCGGGAGTTTGCCCTGCAAGCTCGCCGAAACGCGCCAGTGTCCTGTGGCTTGAGCGCAGCCCCGCAGCTGGTTGGAGCCCCTCTTGCCTGTGCAGCCCTGGTCCCTGTCGGGGGCACGGCGCCCGTGGGGCAGGTCGGGTCGCCCACCTCGCCCGTGGCCACGCGTCGGCTCCCGGCGGGGCAGCGGGCGACTCCTCCGTACCCCAAGAGCGGGCGCCAGGGCTGCTGCCCTGTGGTGGGGGTTTTAGTTCCGCGCGGGTAGGGCTGGGCTGAGGGTTTTCCCACAGTTATTAACTAAACGTCCCCTCATTGCAAAACGTCTTGCTGACCTTGTAACCCGACTTCAGTATTGAAGAGTCAATGATGTCGTTGAGAGGCAAAACTGTTCCTTAGCCATATATTTAAAAAAACCCCACAGACACAGCAGCAGCTTTCAGTTTGGTTTACACTTCTGCTCGCTTGGCCTGTGTGGCGTGGGACGGTGTGGTTTGAAGGCCGAACTGAAATTACCTGGCGCTGCTCGCGTTGCAGGGTCACCTGTGGAGCTGGTCGCACAAACTCCTTAGCTTGTGTGCGGTGCGTTACGAGCAAGGCTTCCCTTTCACACGCCGTGCAGTGAGTGTGCTTGGCTGTGAAACCTCAGCCTGGGGATGTGAGGAGATGTGCAGAGAAAGGGGGACACCGGTTATTCCGTGCTGGCGTCCGTGCAGTGTGTGGGACTTCCCAGACTTCGAAAAGGTGCAGGCTTACAGAGCTGGGCTAAGTCTGTGTGCTTGAAAAAATTGAGATGTAACGAGTTTCTGTATCCACTAGCATGAGGAGAGCAGTCGGATGATCATGCGAGGCTCAGATGCTAAGATGGCGTATTTCTGATCTGTGCGTGGTTTTGCTGCTTTGGGGGTTTTTTTTTTTTAGAATTAAGCAATGGTTGATTTTTCTCAAGTTGAAGAGAAAAGTTCTCTCTGCTGTTCATTAGCCTGCAGTTTCCTTGTGTTAGCAGAACATTTGTTCTCAGTCAGGCGTGTTTTCAGAGAGCCTGCGCCATCTGACACAGTGCACGCTAACGTTCCTCGCTTTTGTTGTCTGCCTGATGTTTCCTTCCTTGAGAATCTATATTTAGTGTGAAAAAGTATTCACTGTGGCACAGGGCTGAAGGCAGTTGCCTTTCAAGCGAAAGGAAATGGTTTTCTTTAGGGATAAGAGTGAACGAAGGGCAGGATTTCCTGTGGAAACTCACCCACATGAGAATTGACTTTTACTTTGAACTTAATGGCGAAAAACGCTAAACGAAAAACCTGGACAATTTACACCAACATAAAAGACCTTTTTCTCCTCCCTAACCGCCTCCTTTGTACTTCTCAGGACATCTCCTGTAGCTCAGATAAGGCCTCCTCCTGGCAGGTGGGGAACAGGAGCGTTTCAAAGCTACGCTTTGGAGCGCGCTTGTTCCGAAGTGACAAGGTAACTTTGCTGCATGGTTTTACAGTCACTTGTGTGTGGTGCGTGTGCTGGGGTAGCAGCCCTCGCGTGTGCCACGTTTGCAGTCATCCTAAAACAGCTTTGTGCCGTGTAGCACAGGGGAAACGCTGTGGAGTCTCTCTGCCGAGGAGGAAAAATCGGCTTTTTCAGTGCAGAACAGCAGCGGCGGGTAGGACGAGCTCTGAGAGCAGCAGATGTGTTCCCTGGTGAATGGGATCTGTTTTCCTCTCCCCTATTAACGGCTCTAAAAATAGCCGGTCTTTCAGGGTAGAGTTGCTGAAGGGCCCAGCCCGTCGCGGTGTGGGTGAAGGGGACGGGACGCGCGGAGCCGTGCGGCTGTGCCGAGGAGCGAGCAGCCCTGGGTGCCGCCTGGGCGCGCGCCCCGTCCGCGCTGGGAGAGGAGCTCCCATAGGCATACGGGTGACTTGTTTACAGTGCAGAAGCTCAAAGTTTTGCATATGATTTTAATCCCTCCAGCGGCTCTGCCTGCCCCCGCAGGTGGGTACGGCCCGAGCCACCCGGGCGCAGGCCCTAGGCTGGGGCAGTGACGCTTGGGCCAGGCGCCGGGCGAAGGCAGGAGAAGCGAGGGCTGCTCCCTTCCCTCTCAGCAGCGGGGCAGAAGGCGCTCCCAGCCCCGGGCCGGCTCAAGGCCCTCGTCCTCCAGCCGTGCGTGGGGAGGGACAGGCTGTGCCCTGCCCTCTGGGCCTTCGGCAGTGCGCTGCTCGCCCGCTCCTCCTCCTGAAGCTGTGGGAATCTTTTGTCCAATTTCAGGCCCTTCTGCAGCGCAGAAATCCTAGAGTTCTGCAAACCAGTGAAGTGGGTGGTTTTGTAGGTGGATCGAGGCCGTTCTCCTTCCCCCAGCATGGCAGCGGCAGTGTGAGCTTGGCGGCTGCTGGCCAAGCCTGCCCAGCCAGACTCTGGTCTGCCCCGGGGCTGCTGGCATCCCCAAGTCCAAAACCGGGCACAGGACGTACCGTTCCGCCCCACACGGCGGTGCCGAGGGCTGGAGGAGCGTGCCGGGGCCTCAGGCTGGTGCGCGTGGGCTGCAGGAGGGAGGGCCGGGGCTCTTCAGTGAAAGGCGAAGCTGTGAGCAGAGGCGTGTGGTTGAGGTCACTCTTTTTGACACATAGGGTGAAAAGCTACTTTTGCCTATTTCCTCAAAAACCGTCCCCTCTCCTGGGTGTCCCAGCGAGTGCGTGCTTCTTGAGTGGCTCTGCTGCCAGTTTCAAGTTGGAAGTGTGTGCGAGGACGTGCTGAACATGCTTCAGAGAATCATAGAACGGTCAGAGTTGGAAGGGACCTTCAAAGCCCACCCAGTCCAACCCCCCTGCAAGGAGCAGGGACATCCCTGACTAGGTCAGGTTGCTTCATGGTGCGTTTCCTTATGGGTGTGCTGTTCTGCGTCCTAAGGCAACTGAGCAGCTGCTGCACTGACCACTTCTGATTTTAGTTGGCGTTTTCTGAACTCCTGCGGCTCCTTAAAGGTTCTGGAGAAATGAACTGTGTGCTCTTCAGTACGTAGCAGGCAGCTGTTGCGTTTAGGAGCTAACTAAACAGCATGCGATGGCAGAAGCGTGGAAACGTGTGTGACTGAAGCCCTGGTGGGACGCGTAGCACGATCTGTCCTCCAGCATGTGCTGTGCGGTAGTGCTGAGGGGGCAGCTCTCCCCTTCCCCGTACCCCCGAGACGATCCATGCGTTCATCACCGCTCAGGCGTGTTGGGAGGAGTGTCGCAACATCAGCAGCATTCCCAGCTGCCTCTTCTTGCATCGCTTGCCTGGTTTGGGGAGTGTGTTTAAAAAACGGATTATTCCAGTAATGCATTTCTGAACAAACTGTTCCTGCTTTCCTGACTGTGTTCTCCTGTCTCAGTAAATTGAAATGTCTTTAAAAAAGAAAAAAGCATAGTACCATGCTGTTTCACCTGAGCTTTCCCAGATTGTTAGGAATATCTGTTTTGTTTCAGTTCTTACAAGTTTGAGGCACGCGTGTTCCCGGAGAGCAGGCGGGATGGCGCGGCGATGCGTATCTGCGGAGCAGCGGGTGTGGGGGATCCCCCGGGGCGTTTCCCAGGAGGTGCTGGAGGAGGTGGGTTTCCCCCGGAGCCTGCAGCAGTCCGCACGGGCCAGGCGGGCGGCTTGACCTGCCTCCGCGGCCTCTCCCAGCACCTGGTGAAGTACTACGGATCAGACAAGAGACAGAGTAGAGCCACTTTGTTTCAGATAGGCAGCTTTTTAATTAATTTCTTCCCTTTAGCTCATTTTTTTTAGGACTTTAAAGTCCTTGTGAAGGTAAAATGCCTGATGGTGCAAACATTCATGTTGTGTGGAGACTGAAGGGTGTGTTGCTTCATAGCTGTCTGGCTGAGAGCAATGTTTACTTTTTTTTTTTCCTCCTTCCAAGCAGTTGAAAGATTCCCTTTCTGAAGGAAAGTTATTCTTTGGTTGGGATTCCCTAATCCCCTCTCGGGCGGCCAACGGGCGCGAACCAGGCGCAGCTCCGTGGTGCCGGGTGAGGGGGCAGGAGGCAGCAGCACAGGCCCAGGCGCGGGAGGTTCCTCTACACCTCAGGAAAAGCTGGCATGCCGTGGGGCGGCTGAGCTGGGAGGCTGTGGGGTCTCCATCCTTGGAGGTGTGCAACCCCCAGACGCGTCCCCCAGCGCCTGTGGTGGGGACCTGCTGGGAGCAGGGTGGGCAGAGAGCCCTGGGCTGTGGCCAGGCTCGGCGGTGGTGGGTGTTGATGAACTGCATTTGCATGGCCCGCAGTCCTCGTCCAGAACTGGTCAGGGAAGCTCCCGTGCAAGCACCGCGGGCCTTGGGCACGTCCCGGTGAGGAGGGGACCCTTACCTGCAGCGGGCGCCGAGGGGCTGCACCCAGACCCGCTGGCCGGCAGGACGGGGCGGCGGTGCTGGGTGTTGCGTGTTTAATGGAACAACTGGTGGCCTTTTTCCCGATTTAGCTTCTGTGGGGGCTGAAACTCAAAAAGGAAGTGGAAAAAAAGGATTACTTTTGCGACAGCGGTAAATTTCACTTCTGCCCCTCCTTAGCAGCGGGAGGGGTGTGTGAATGGGAAGATCTGCAAATACCCGATTGTCTGTATGGTTTCAGAATTTGTAACTTTTTCTTGTAGTTGGCCCTTAGCATCGCACCCTGCCACTGGTGTGAGGCCTGTTTTCTGAGGGTACTGTCTGCCCTGTTCCTGTGCAGCGGTGAACAGAGGTCCTTTTACGTGAGCTCCAGACCACTGCCTGCTTTGTGCTCATTTCAATTAAGTATTTATGTAAACTCCAAAATTTCTGATGCTGCAGTAACCTCATATGAGTTATACAAATTCATTATACAAATGAGAACTTGTGGTATAATTATGGTTTTATCTCAGGTGTTTATTCTTTTTCTTCTTCCATGAAAGCCCCTAAAGTCCATTTCATACTGCACAGTCTTTTTTTTTTTTTTTTTTTTTTCCTTCTTTTTGCCTTTGAGGAATGGGGATGGATGAATGATGAAACATTCGTTTTCAAGGTATACTATGGTTGGGGTTTGGGATTTTTTGCTTGTTTTTCAACTTGAAACATGAGGATTGATCCATGTGTGGTGTTTAAAGGTGTATCCTGACTGAAACCAGAAAAACTCAACTGTACATCCAGTCTTTATGCATAGAAGCCCTGAGACCTTAATACTGTTAACAAACCCATATAGCAAGAAGTTCTTTTCTGTAACCAGGGCCCAAACACAGTCCCTAAGATTTATCTATTAAAATACAGAATTAGAGAAATCAAAATTCTAGGCATCTAAAAATCACTATTTCAATATTGCTTCCTACTCACATTTCCAAATGAATGTCAGTGCCAGATTTAAACATGCATCCGTTTTAAAAGCAACAGGAAAGTATTTGCGTGTTCCGTTTGAGAGCTTACCTCTGCTGAAGCTGAAACCGACTGGCTAAAAACGCCTCACAAAGGGCCATACGTATGTTTGTGACAGTTTGTGTCTGGGTAAGATTGCCCATCAGCAAGACATCTGATGGTCTCTCATGGAAATGTAACAGAATACCAAGGATGTTCTTTCCAACTGCATGTATCAGTTCTGCTGCTTTGGCTTTTTAAAAATAACATCAATAGTGTTAATAAAATTGAGCAAAACTGTTTTCCTTTTAGCACTTTGTTTCTCTAAATTGTTTCTTGTCACTTGTCCACGGCTTTGAAGACTTCTTTCTCCTAGTATATTTTATTTTTATCATAAAGCATTGTCTAGATATTTTTCTTCTTACATGTTAACTCTTAACTGCGTGTTAAGTGCAGTTGTAGCACGTAAGCCCTTCTCCCGGAGGATCCCAGGGTTGCACGAGGGAAGGGGATTTGGCTCCCGTGTGTGCCTCCTGAGCAGCTGAGGCGCCAGTAAATACGTGGGGCAACTGATGCTTCCTGTGTTGAGTGCGGTTTTTATTTTTTTTGTTTTGGTTGGTTGGTTTGTTCCCCCACTCATCCTTCCTGTATAAAGCAAACCCAAAAGCTGTGCCTTTGCTTAAGGAGAGCTGGCGGTGACACACAGCAGCAGAGGTTGCTCCAGTTTCCCCGTCAGGAGGATGCTGCTCGGGTTCCTTCAGCTGAGCAGAGCGACGGCTGAGACCACGCTGCATTTTTGGTACCCGCTGTTCTCTGGAGTCAGTGCCCTGGTCGTGCATCGCCCACGTGTTCAGCTGTTCGGTACCCAGGGCAGGCTGGCCTGAATTTCCTGCCGGGACAGAATCTGGCAGAGACTCATTTTCCCACTGCTAATGGTGTGCCAGGAGCAGTACCGATGGCGTTAGCCCCCCACCTCCCGTGGGGCCAGCTGGCTCGGGAGTGGAGGTTGTGGCGCGGTTGGCTGCAGGGAGTTCCTCGCCTGAAGGGCTCGGTGCTCCAGGCTGCTCAGAGCTCCCTGGTCTCACTGGGGCCAAATGCAGCCCCAGAGCTTTTGGGAAGTGGTAGTAGGTCTGCTCTCTGCCTGTGTGAAGTAGGGTCCTGATAGCCCAGTGCTTGGGGCTGCTAAATGGGGCGGGCTGTGCTGCGGCGGTTGTGTGATGCCCTGTTTTTAGGTAGATGGTGTTGCCCAGGGCATTACAAAGCAGCATTTAATACTCGCTGCTGGGGTGAGCCCAAGCCCCTAACACGTGTCTCATGTGGGACTCCCAGTGCCGGGACCTTGGGGCTGTGAAGCTCTTGGGCGCTGGGTGCTGCTGAAGCCCCGATGACTCGAGTGGCCTGCGCCTCGCAGGTGGGTGGGTGCAGGTGCCGTGAACTTGCTCTGGGGCATGTATGTGACCTGTCACGGATCCTTCTGAGGCTGCGCTGTTGGTCCCGGGTTGCCCATCCACGGTCCTTTGCGGCACGAGACGCTTTGTCTCTGGGAAGTGTTGTCTTTACGGGAGCCTCGCTGACGGAGGGCGTTATCCCGCTGTCCATTCTAAACCTTCTCTGCTGGGCTCCCTCCTGGCATCGCCAAAACAATTTCCACGTGGTGGCTCTGAATAAAGCTGGGAATAGCCTTTGTGGTTTTAGGGCCATTGATCAAGGATGCACTTCTTCCAGAAACATGCACAGCAGTGAGGGGGAAAAAAAACCAAACCCACCTGAAAACTCACTCTAGATTAAGTTGAAATTAATTTTTAAGTATGTCCCTCGGCGCTTTATTTCTGCAATAGAATGTAAACAACTGCCAGGTGGTCTCCTCTGCTGTCAAGTACTTACGTTAGAGCGTTACATATCTGTTAGCGTGATGAACTGCATTTTGGCATCCCCCGGGCTTCACCTGGCGGTGAATGGACAGTCGTTCTTAGGACGGTGGTGTTCTGGCATGAAAGGTCTCCCTCCTGGTTTGATAGGGCGTGTGGGAGCTGCCTCTCGGGCAGCTTGCACATTGCTGGTGTGCTAGTCCGGGAATTGATCTGGAAGGCCTCGGACGTCCATCCCCAGCGGGGCAGAGCCCAATCGGAAGGCTCTCAAGCTCATAAATGTGGACGTCTTTTCAAGGAAGGAGCGTTTATTGCTTGGAGGAGTTGATGCGCATTGCTGTACCTCTTGAGCTTTAGTTCACAAAAGCTCCTGTCCGCAGAAGTGAGTATTTACATATTTATTTTTTTTTTCGCCATGGAGCTCATTATACCTTGTTAATTTAATCAAAGTAGCCAGAATATCCATAACCTTGTTTTAATGCAAAAAAAAAAAAAAAAAAAACAAAACAACCCAACAACTTATTTTTATGAATGTGCAAGTAGGACTTTAGGTATATAGGTGTGATGACCTGGCCTGATCTTTGTCATAAGTCGGAGCATCCACGTCAGTGTTTAGACTTTGGTCTGCAGATACTGTAATAATAAAACCTTTTTCCAGGCTGCGTGTCCGCCTTCCAGAGGGTGACTGTAGCATCACTTACACCTGCTTACATCTTGGTTTGCTGAACACCTCATAACTGAGGACAAGGTGCTTTTGCAGGATGTTTCCTTCTCGCTTGCCTTGTTGTTGACAGCAGTGACTTTCAAATCCTGAAATGGGTTTTTTCTCCTGTGGAAGTTTCTGCCCTGGAGGCGATACCTCCGAGTTGGAGTTCTGCAGCCAGAGTCGGGTTTTGACTGTGTTTTGTCCATTCATGTGATGGAAGGTGTTTCTGCAGTTTTACCTCAGCATGTTCAGTGTTTTAATAGAGCACCTCAGGGATCTGCCTTGGGTCTCATTTTTTTCCTGATTTAGGGGTGGGTGGACTATTAAAAAGCTGGTCCCTTTTCCTAGCTTGTTAATGTGGAGCAGGGCACCATTGACTCCACTTCTCCTTAAGATCAAGCAAGACCTAGTGTAGTCAGTAAAATGATGTAACTTTGGCCCAGAAATGGTGCATGTGATTGTTTTGGTTCGGAGCGTCTGTGACCGCAGCTTGAATCAAGGTAGTCAAGGAATCTGGTGAATTTGTTGCTGGGAACTGGGTTGACTTGCTGTGGGATGTTTTTTTGTCTGCTTTCTTTTCTTTTCTAGCATTACTTGCCGTTTGCTGGATTTCAGTTTTTAGTTTGGAGTAAGGAAAGATTGAATGCATTCAGATTGCTAACTTCCAGTTTACCAACAGTGTTTGTAATTGTGGGGGGAGGAGGAGCTTTGTTTTGGAAGTGTCTTGTAGTGTCCGTGCAAGGGAAAAAAAATTGAGGGGCAAAAAAATTTGCTTTCACATTTTTTAATAGCAATTTCAAATTAAGTTTGAGAGCAGTGTTCAAGGCCCAGCATGCTGTAGAACAGCTTTTCTCTTCTGCTTCCACATTTGCCTGTTTTCAGACAATAGTTTATACCGGCCCCTGCTCTGCAGTTACTCCCCCGGCTGTTCAGCTCGGGATGTGTCACGAAGCCGCAGCGTAGCTGGGTACGTGCAGTACGTACGTTCCGGAATGGCTGACCTGTGGCATCCCTCCAGTGCGTTTATTTCTTGTGTAGAACACACCGGGAGTCTATGGCACGTCCTGCTTCAGGATACCGCCACGGTACATCTGTGAAAAGGCGTGCCAGTCACAGCCAGCAGGATTATTGCAGCATGTAGAATGTTTGTCTTTAAACTGGAGAGTCATGGATTTGATGGACGGACCACTCGGTGGATAAGGAATTGTCTGGACGGCTGCATTCTGAGTGGTGGTCAATGGTCCAAGTGGAGAGGGGTGACGAGTGGCTTTCCTCAGGGGCTGGTACTGGGCCCGGCCCTGTTTAACGTCTTTGTCAGTGACATGGACAGTGGGACAGAACGCACCCTCAGCAAGTTCACTGATGACACCAAGCTGTGTGGTGCCGTCGACACACTGGAAGGGAGGGATGCCATCCAGAGGGACCTTGACAGGCTGGAGAGGTGGGCCCGTGCCAACCTCATGAAGTTCAACCAGGCCAAGGGCAAGGTCCTGCATCTGGGTCATGGCAATCCCAGGCACAAATACAGGCTGGGCGGGGAATGGATTGAGAGCAGCCCTGAGGAGAAGGACTTGGGAGTGCTGGTGGACGAGAAGCTCAACATGAGCCGGCAAAGTGCCCTTGCGGCCCAGAAGGCCAACCGCGTCCTGGGCTGCATCAAGAGGAGCGTGGCCAGCAGGTCGAGGGAGGGGATTCTGCCCCTCTACTCTGCCCTGGTGAGACCCCACCTGGAGTACTGCGTCCAGTTCTGGAGCCCCCAACATCAGAAGGGTGTGGAGCTGCTGGAGAGGGTCCAGAGGAGGGCCACAAAGATGATAAAAGGGCTGGAGCACCTCTCCTGGACTGGATGACCTTGAAAGGTCCCTTCCAAGCCTAACTATTCTGTGATTTCAAGCCTCCTTTAAGTGTAGCCAACAGGAAGAATCGTTTTGTCCATTGGCTTTAGTGGCTGCTTTTGCTGTTGTGCCTCTGTTGCCTCATAGGAGCTCTGCAACTAAAAATCTCCTGATTTTTTAACTGTGTCCTTTTAATAACTTGAACATATGCAAATTCAAATGCTGTGGTGACAGCCACAGCTACAGGGTAGGTAGACAGCTCTCAACGCATCTCACACTGACCTGATCAGGTTCTTGTCAGGGACTGACAGGGATTTTCTTTTCCTTTATTCACCCAGTTCATGTGTAACTTTTCTTGCTTGCTAGGACGATCTCTGCTTGCTGAACTCCTCAGGGGTGAATGAGGTTACTTGCTGTGGGCAGATCCAGCATCCGCATGGTGATGACCCATTAATTACTTGCTGCTGGACCGTGCCGATTCACGTGGTGGGTCCGTGCTCGCCTCCTGCCGCGGCTGGGAGACGCGAGTTGGGACAGCGCTGCTGCCCTGAGGGTTGTGCCGCTCCGCTGCGAAGCACCTGGCCACCAGCGAGGCTTTGCAGAAAGGCCTCTCAAAAACAGTGAGGAACAAATATCTTCTGGTTTTGGCGTTGGGAGTGGTGGGTTCTTTTGTTGATGTCAAAGTTCATTGGCTCGGTGATTTTTCTTGTGGGATTTGGGAAGAGGGACACTTGAGTATGCTGCAGATCTAACTTTTGAAACTGGATCCTAAAAACGTTTGTGTTTGGTTTTGGTTTGTTTTTTCTTAATACCAGGTACATTAAAAAAAAAAAAGTTGTAGATAACAAGTCATTATCTACTATATCCCTTTACTCCCTGAGGAGTAGATTTAAAGATCTAGTTTAAAACAAACAAAGAAATCCCCCAAATGCACAAGGTAGACCATGGCGGTGGCTTTGACTGTGAACATTGCCAGAGCTCTATTTTACCTACTGATGTACAAGAACAGATGATTTTTTTTATTTTATTTTTTTTTTTTTTTACACTCCTTTTCAGTATAACATCTGTTTTCCTCATGCCGTTCCAAAATCGGGATACAAAGCAGTTGGAAACTTGAGTGCATTAGTGCGGTTAATCCTTGCTGTTTGCTAGCAATTAGAGTTGGTGTGGTGGTGTAAGTGCTGGGTGTTGGATTAACTCTTGTTGTTAATACTCTTAACGCGCTGGTTATTCAAATATCTGGGAGCCGTTAATCTTTCAATAAGGTACCGGTAGTAGAAGTTAAGTTTGAAACGCGTCACTGGGGTCAGGACAGTTCAGATTCATGGTGGTCTCTGTTCCAGTCTGCAGTTACCTGCAGTTCTTTGTTGGCTGTTACCATCCTGTGCCGGTGTCCTTGCCCGCGGGACGTGGCCGGAGATCAGCCCTCAAGGCTGGGCCCCGCTCTGTCTCCGGTTGCGGTGTGCGCTCAGGGACGGCCTGTGCGCGGAGCCTGCGGCGCTGCTGGGAGCGCGCACGGTGTTCACGGGGATGGCAGGGGATCAATACTGGCCGCTGCCACGCGCCTGCAGAAAACATGCTGGTTTGAATGCTTAACTTCACCGCTTTTGCGGGTACGTCTGGATGTGTCAGACCCGAGTGAACCTGGTCTTGTCAGTAGATACCCTGTCTTGCTTTCTGCACAAACAGCTCGGGAAGTCTGAGTCTTGTTGCTCCACCTCAACGTCATGTAGTCCTTAAGAACATCACCGGTTATTTAACGCTACTGAAAATAGTCATACACGTATGAAAGAATGTGTATCTTCAGTTAATTGTAGTGTGGGAATTCAAAAGCCTCACTAGTGTTGAGAGGACTCTTTTTTTTTTTGTTCTCTGGCGTGGAATTAACTAAGAAAGCAGTGGACTTGGGACAGATATTAACGCTTTGAAATACATACCCGTATCTGTAAATACACGTATACGTGTGTGTGTACACCTACGTGCACCTCTCCTAAGGCTACTGCTTTACGAGGTTTTCATGCGTACGTATATATGGATAGTATGGCGTTATGAAGGAAAAGAGGAAATGTTTTTCCTTTTTTCTTTTTTTTTAGCGTAAGTTTTGTGTCGTGGTTGCCGATTTAAGACATTATTTGATACAAACAATACAGTCGGGGAAAGAGGCTGGCTCTGTGCGTGGTGTTGGTTTACAGGTTATCAGGCCATTTGTTTTTTGAAAAACAGGGTTATATCAGTTACTAAAGCTCTGTGTTGGGTAGGTAACAGCCTCTGTGAACACGAAAAGCGAAGGGCCAGAGGAGAGTGTGGCCGTTTGGGAGTACGGCTCTGCATTTTCACTTACGCTCTCCTCGGCGGCTGGGAATGTGCTTTCCAGGTGTTTGGCAGGCGTAGCCTTTAATTGACTGTGAAAGCCTGTAAGAAAGCATTAGCTGTGTAAATCCCACAGCTCTGCTCACGGAGGAAGTTCGGTGCTCTAAGCACTGTATCATGTGAAGTGCTTTTCCCAGGCCTGGCACTGCCAGCGCCTCGGTGCGGAGCTGGGGCTCTGGTTCTCCCGCCTGCCGGCAGCGGTGCCTGGCGGGGTCCGGCCCCGGGTGAGCAGCAGCCAGGCAGCATCCGTGGCCCGCGGCCGCCTGCGTCGAAGCCTCCCTGCCAGCGAGACCTCCGAAGGCAAGTGGTTGCCCTTCTGCGGTGGCAAATGCAGCCCGCTGCATCGCTGTACTTCCCTTCTGCACACCGGCTTGGGTGGAGGCGCTGGGGTCACTGCGGGAAAACACGTTGGCACAACCTGGCGTCGCTGCCGGTTTTAGCGCCTGGCCCGCTCCTCTCCGCAGAGCTCTCGAGTCCGTGTTTCAGCTCAGGCGCGTTCTGCAGCTCTGTTTTCCACAGAGATGGGCACAAACATGTTTGAAATGCATAGCTACTCTGCTAAGTAACAGCATATACAAATCATGGGCTTCCCTCCTAAAGATTCTTTTTTTAAAAAGCGTGGATGGCGCTGATGGTTAGCCACAGGCTGAGCGAGAAGCAGATCTCGCAGGAGGGCTCCTCTGGTGTCCCGCTGACCCGCTGTGTGCCCTGCTCGGGGTCTGCTCTGATGCTGCAGTATCCTTGGAGTGCGGGTTTCATCTTTGTGCTTGGGAGTTACAAGTGTGCGACAAGCTTCTGTATAGGATGTGGCTCAAACTCTTTCCTGAGATTTAGTTGTCCGTATGAGTGATAAATTGCTTTCAGTCGCTGCCCTTGAATCATCCTTTATTAAATGTACGCATTGTTCGTGTTGAATGTGGTGACCAATTTCAAGTTTGTCATGTAAACTTTGTTTTTTCCATTGGTAATGAGTTGTTTTCTTTTTTATTATCTTTTTTCCCCTTTTTTCATTGACTGTTATTCTTGGCTGGACTTTTTGTTCCTTTGTGTCCATGGAGTTTAGGAGGGGCTCCTGAATATCCACACTGACAACCTGAGACAGAGCTGCTGTTCGGGGCAGGAAAGAAAACCCGCAGTACTGTTCAATGTGCAGGGTGTTGGTGGTGTCCCCCGCTACGTGCCCTGCCTGCAGGGAGCTGCTGTTCGCGCTCCCGGCACCCTCACTTCACCGCTCCCAGCACCTGTGCCTGCCGAGCAGGAGGCTGCGGGGCTCTGGCAGCCCCTGCCGCTGTGCGCCGCGCCTCGGCTGCGGCGTCTGCCTGCACGCAGCTTTGCCCAGGGCCCAGCAGCCCGCTGGCTGCGCAGCGCTGGACCCGAACGGCACGGCTCTGTCCTGAGCCCTGTGTTCTTGAGCAGGCTTTACTCCTGTCAGCTCAGGCCAGGATGGGCAAGTGTCAACGTGCAGTGACTCAGTCGCTTCCTCCTCTCTTAAGCAGAAGGGCACCAGCCACTGCGCTTTGTACATCCTAACCCCCAAATAAACCCAATTTGGGGACGCTTCTGCTAATGCTGGTTTAATTTTTTTTTTTTTCTTATTTGCATCTCCTGTATCCAGAATGAGGTTTGCTTTCAGTCGGTGCTGTGCGGTGGTGTTCGGTGACTGTGCGTTACACTGACAGGCGTAACGCTGTGTCTCTTTACTCAAAGGCCGCCCCGAGGGCTCTCTGGCAGCAGGGCAAGTGGTGTGCTTCAGCCCTGAGTCCTGTTTGCCATAAGGTCACCCTAGAAGGGACCATGTCTGGGTGCTCATGATCCACCTTGTGTCTGTCCACTGACTTGGGCTGTCAGCTGTTTGCCAGGATGCCGTAGACCACTAGTCTTCACATCGCTGCACTGTGTTTTCTCCTGTAAAGTTTCGTCCTTGCCACGGTAAAGTTCCCGTCTTTCCATGTCCAGCCTCATCCTGCGCTGTCTGCCTGTCGCTGCCCGCGGGAGCCAGCTCCGCTCTGCGGTGCCCCGGCCAGAGGTCCTGCACGGCAGCAGCACGCTGGGACGCGTCTCCAGCTGCTCAGATTCCTGCTCAGCTGTTGTGCACGTGCCCCCCGGTTGCAGCCGGTGCAGGCGCTCTCAGGTGTGTGCAGTGCCATGCTCTTGCCTTAGGTGGAATCGTGCACTCGGGCAGTTGGGTGTGGCCTGGAATCGGCTCACTGGAAGCGCCAGAGCCAGGTGCCTGTCCGCAAGAGCAATGCCAGGGTCGCTGGTTGTTGGGCTGGGTCGCTGCAACGGCGGGCTGCGTCCATCAGCTGTCGGCAGGCTGCAGTTCCCGTGCGCGGGTCGATCAGCTGGCAGCCGCTGCTGTGGCCGGCTGTGTGGTCACGCGGTTCCTGATGTTCTGTGCCAGGTACTTGTTCTGGCACCGTGCAGAAAGGCAGTCGCCCTGACCCGTTCCTCAGTGCGAGTGCTCGTGGTGGGGCTGAGCCGTGCTTTCCTGCCTCGCGCAGAACCGTGGCCGGGTCTCTCAGCCCTTTAACATCTCCAGGCTTGCTCCAGGGACCAGTTACCTTCTCTGCCTGTGGGTGTAGTGACCCGTTCTCTGCAGAAGTGTCCCCCGCAACCTCCCCCGGCATCCAAAGGCCCATGCTGGTCCTCTGCCACTTCCTCTTGCGGAGACTCGGTGTCTCTCTGTGGCCTCCCTTCCGCCTGCCGCTCAGGTAGCTGTACTGCTGCGCTCTGATGGGTGTCAGGATGCTCGCTGCTGTGCTGCACACCATCTCCAGAGAGCGTTTCTCACGGACCTGCTTCCTGCACGTCTCGCTGTCGAGCTCTGCCTTTGTGCCTCCAAGGTCACGGCGGTGTCTTCGCCGTGCAGAAGACAGAAGTTTGTCAAAACTGTTTGTGAAGAGCACAGTTGGTTTCAGTGGTGCGAGATGCAATTGCTGAAGTCTGGTGTTAGTGAGAAGTTTTTCTCTCGCTTTTCTAAGCACTGTTAGGGCATCAGCTGAAGCCGCTGAAGGACTAGGGCTTGTTTCAGCTGCTCTTGAAGTGTCTGCTCCCGGCATTGCTTTTGTGAGGGTCTGTTTGGTTTCCTTGTTTTAGGGTTGTCTCATAACACGTTAGGTTGGTTTCAAGGTCGGTCCTGAAGGTTTGGAAGATGCTGTCCAGACTGGAGTCCTGACAGCAGGTGCTACCGTTGCTTTTTAGGAGTTAAAGAAAGGTAGCTCTTTCACCTTCCCTGTCTTGTGACGTTAGAGGTGAGACTAATTCTGTATCACCTGTAATACATAGGTCTCCAGCTCCTTGCAGAGATCATTGCTTCATCACTTTCATTCAGGTCAGTTACCTCATTCCTGATGTTTCCCTAAGATGTGTGGATGTGGCACTTCAGGACATGGTTTAGTGGGCTTGGTGCCATTGGGTTGATGGTTGCACTTGATGATCTTGGAGGTCTCTTCCAACCCTAAAGATTCTATGGTTCTGTGTGGCCAGAACAGTTTGTTCACTCTCTAACAGGTTACCCTTTGCTGTTACTGCTTTAGCTGCATTTCCTATGCTTGGGAGAGAGTGCTACTGGGTTTTGAGGGCACCGTCCCTGTCTGGGAAGGTCTGTCTTCTGGTGTCTCTTGCAGTCTAGGCACACGTGGTTTCCGTTCTTTCAAGAGGTGCTGCTGTCTCGCAGCATAGTTCAAAGACAGCTTCAGTTATTTGGAAACACATAATCTTCAAAACCGATAGTAGATGCTTAGCATTTTTCTTTCGGCTTCTGATGTTTTTGACAGGAAGCCAGGTTTCAGGTTTTCCTGCTGTTTCTGCTGGCGATGCGTGCTAGCGAGCACACAGCTCTGGGCCACGGCCGTTTGTCAGGTTCTCTAGAGAGCCGCTTCACGTGCGCTCCGGCGGCGTTGCTCCTTGCGGAGGCTGCGAGCAGCGTGTTTTCCACGTTACCCCACCGGAAGCTGTAACTGCTCTGGTTTCTTTCTGTATTCCCTCCATGTATGTGTCTTGATTTAGAGCCCCTCACAGGAAGGGAGATCAGCAGAGCAGGTAAACAAAACAGGGGTCTGGTGCATTTTTAGTGGATACTTGGCTATCAGCAGCGCAGGTCCGGTCGGACAGGAGAGACCAAGATGGCTGTGTCCGGTGCCCCTTTGAGAGGCCTCTGCATCCCTAATCCCAACGGGGGGGCTGCAGCGGTGCCAGCACGGCCTGTCCCGTGGGACACCAGTCCAGGACAGCCCGTCCGTTAGTCTGCCCGGTAACGTATCGCAGTCCTTGAATGCTGCCAGCGTCCTGTGGAATAGGAAGGGTGGGCAACAGTCCCTTCCTCGTCCTCGCTCTCCTGTCCCCTAACGCACTGTTGTACCCCCAGCACTGCCTTCTGCCTTTGTTTCTTCAGTTCTCTGGATTCAGCGTCCAACAAGCCACTGCTTTTCTCAGCCCAGGAGTAAAACTTTCCTAAACTTTCCAATGAAAGACTTGTGTGTCCAAAGCCCTGCTTTTTCCAACCGCGTTAAGCGGTCTAATTATATTCTATTACTTCTCCCTGCTTTTCTTTCTTGAACTTAGTGACTGGTAGCAGAATGGGGCTCTCTCCTTTTTCTGCTGCTGCTTGGGAAAGCTGTGAGCTGTCAGAAACACTGAAGTAAGCGACACTGCGTTTGCATTTGGAAGTTGTCTGTGCAAATGCGTGTAATAAAAACACAGCGTTTCAGTAGAAGCTCAGATTTGGAAGGATCTGCACTTTTCCTTTGAAGTTTTCTGTAGACTCACGCGCAATTCTTGTTTTCCTGTTTCATCCTGGTTTGTCTACATTGACTTGGAAATGTTGTAAACCGCCAATGTGAACGTAACGTGCAGAGTATCATCTTCTTGTCTGTCGACTCTGCATGTACAGTTGGTGCAGTCTGCCACAGCACTAGCACCCACCTGGTGCAGGTTTCCTTTAGCATCGTCTGTGTAGTCTGATACCTAGCGCATAGCAACCGCAGCTCTTACAAGTCCATGTGAAGGTAAAAAAATAGAATCTTAGAATGGTTAGAGTTGGAAGGGACCTTCAAAGGTCATCTAGTCCAACCCCCCTGCCAGGAGCAGGGACATCCCTGACTAGATCAGGTTGCTCAGAGCCTCATCCAGCCTGGCCTTGAAAGTTTCCAGGGATGGGGCATCCACCACCTCTCTGGGCAACCTGGGCCAGTGTTCTGCAATTCACATTGTAAAAAATTTTTTCCTAATATCCAATCTAAATCTACCCCCCTCTATTTTAAAACCATTACCCCTTGTTCTATCACAACAGGCCCTACTCAACAGCCTCTCCCCATCTTTCCTGTAGGCCCCCTTGAGGTACTGGAAGACCGCTCTCAGGTCTCCCTGGAGCCTCCTCTTCTCCAGGGTGAACAGCCCCAGCTCTCTCAGCCTGTCCTCATAGGAGAGGTGCTCCAGCCCTCTGAGCATCTGCGTGGCCTCCTCTGGACCTTCTCCAACTGGTCCATGTCCTTCTTGTGTTGGGGACTCCAGAACTGGACACAGTACTCCAGGTGGGGTCTCACCAGGGCAGAGTAGAGGGGCAGAATCACCTCCCTCGACCTGCTGGCCACGCTCCTCTTGATGCAGCCCAGGATGCGGTTGGCCTTCTGGGCTGCAAGGCCGCATTGCCTGCTCATGTTGAACCTCTCGTCTACCAACACTCCCAAGTCCTTCTCCTCAGGCCTGCTCTCAATCCATTCCCCGCCCAGCCTGGATTTGTACCTGGGATTGCCATGACCCAGGTGCAGGACCTTGCCCTTGGCCTGGTTGAACTTCATGAGGTTGGCACAGGCCCACCTCTCCAGCCTGTCAAGGTCCCTCTGGATGGCATCCCTCCCTTCCAGCGTGTCGGCGGCACCACACAGCTTGGTGTCATCGGCAAAACTTGCTGAGGGTGCACTCTCTCCCACTGTCCATGTCACCGACAGAGATGTTGAACAGGGCCGGGCCCAACACGGACCCTTGAGGGACGCCACTGGTGACCGGTCTCCACTTGGACATTGAGCTGTTGACCACCACTCTCTGAGTGCGGCCATCCAGCCAACTCCTTATCCACCGAGTGGTCCGTCCATCAAACCCCTGCCTCTCCAGTTTAGAGAGAAGGATGTCGTGCGGGACAGTGTCAAAAGCTTTGCACAAGTCCAGGTAGATGATATCCGTTGCCCATCCCTTGTCCACCGATGCTGTCACCCCATCACAGAAGGCCACCAGATTGGTCAGGCATGATCTGCCCTTGGTGAAGCCATGTTGGCTGTCACCAACCACCTCCTTGCTCTCCATGTGCCTTAGCATGGTTTCCAGGAGGATCTGCTCCCTGACCTTGCCAGGCACAGAGGTGAGGCTGACCGGCCTGTAGTTGCCCAGGTCTTCCTTGTTCCCCTTTTTAAAAATGGGGGTTATGTTCCCTCTCTTCCAGTCATCGGGGACGTCTCCAGACTGCCACAACTTCTCAAATATGATGGCCAATGTCTTGGCAACTTCATCCGCCAGTTCCCTCAGGACCTGTGGATGGATCTCATCAGGTCCCATGGACTTGTGCACCTTTAAGTTCCTCAGATGATCCTGAACCTGCTCTTCCAGTACAGTGGGCGGTTCTTCATCCTCACAGTCCCTGCTTGTACTTGAATCAAATAGGTCTTTGAATGTAAATGTCAAGAAGTTGCCAGTAAACTGCTAAAGATAGGATAGGAGAGCAAAAGTCTTGATCTGAAATCTTAATCTTAGCAATTCCAGTGAGCCTGCACTTCCACAAACTTCACAGTCAAGAATTTTTTCTTTTAGCTTAAAAAATGGGCCTATTCTTGGCTAAAAATAAACTTCACAAAATAGAACCTGCTTTCTATAATTCATCTGCTTTCTTCCATTTCCCTTCGATGAAACTAAAAAGAAATTTTCCAGGCTGTTAATTTGGTTTCATTTCGTTCGCTGTCCTTTTCTTTCTGAATGAAAGGTTGCTTACCCTGTTTAAATGTATTTTCTCCTTTTTCCTTTTTTGAAAAGACTTCTTCCCTGTCTGAATGTATTTTGCAATGGGCTTAAAGCTTTCTTTTGGCTGTAATTTTGTACGAAATGGAAACGCTGGGAGGAGAGAGACTACTTGTATGTTCGTTTTGAAAAGCCGCTTGTTTTTGGGCTATGACCACCTCATGTGGTATCCATGTGTTCGCAAGCTTGCTAATTTTTCTTACAAGCTTGCCCAATACAGTAACCAGTGTGACATAAATAGGCTTCAAATGGAAACTGGGCATGAAAATAGACGGTTTTAGTGGGATTTGGAATTCCAGGAAAAGGTCAAACCAGCTTTTAATTGAAGGGAGCAGTGGCGCGTGTGTCCTGTTATTTTAACGTGAATCCTGGGTGGTTCTGCAGTCTGGAAAGAAGTTGTGCTCATTTTGGGGGGAGCAGGGTTTCTATTTGTGGCTCCGAGTCAGAATGCGTGCCGTTAGATGGCATGGTAGGGTGAAACCGGCACCGTGCTCCCCAAGGCTCTGGGGTGTCTGCTGGGCCCAAGGAAGAGCAAACTTCCCAAGCTTTTGTGTGTCCCTGCCCAGCTGGTGAGCACCGCCGCGAGGGCGGGTGGCGCGAGGGAAAAGCGCGCGGCGCTCAGGAGAGAGACTCCCGAAGGGATGCTCAGACCTTTCCTCACATCTTTTTGTCTCTCCTGGCGTCAGGCGAGCCCTTTGCTCTCTGCCGGATCCCCGAGGGCCCGAGCTGAGGCTGCTGCGTGGGCAGGGGAGGGGAACCTGGGGCAAACGTGGCTGCTGCAGGGCTGGAGGTGGGGAGCCCGAAACCGGGGGGCCAGTTAGTGACTGGGGGAAATGGGTTCATCAGTGGATGGGTATAAAAGGATTTAGCACTGAAGAGGACGAGGAAAAGATTAATTTCAGTTGCATTATGGAAAAGAATGAGCTAATTTAATGAAGGCCAGAGTGTGGGGAGAAAGGATAGAAGGAAACCCAAAGAGTCTGGAAGACATGAAATATAATGTGCCTATTTTTAGACAGAAAAGTAAGAGGAATATAAATTATCTTTCCACTTAATTTTAAATTTTGAAGGACTGGAGATAACAATCATGTCATTTATACAGAGGTGACCAGGGAGGAATTTGAGGCAGAGTGCTAGATTACAGGATTTTGCCACAGAGTGGTAAAAACAGAAAGAAAGGATGTGGTCGTGCCATGGCAGGGACCTTCCGCAGGAGGAGGGTGCGGTGGTTGGGAGCTGGGAGCGTGGCAGGGTCCTTCCGCAGGAGGAGGGCGCGGTGGTTGGGAGCTGGGAGCATGGCAGGGTCCTTCCGCAGGAGGAGGGCGCGGTGGTTGGGAGCTGGGAGCATGGCAGGGACCTTCCGCAGGAGGAGGGCGCGGTGGTTGGGAGCTGGGAGCGTGGCAGGGTCCTTCCACAGGAGGAGGGCGCGGTGGTTGGGAGCTGGGAGCATGGCAGGGACCTTCCGCAGGAGGAGGGCGCGGTGGTTGGGAGCTGGGAGCATGGCAGGGTCCTTCCGCAGGAGGAGGGTGCGGTGGTTGGGAGCTGGGAGCGTGGCAGGGTCCTTCCGCAGGAGGAGGGCGCGGTGGTTGGGAGCTGGGAGCGTGGCAGGGTCCTTCCGCAGGAGGAGGGCGCGGTGGTTGGGAGCTGGGAGCGTGGCAGGGTCCTTCCACAGGAGGAGGGCGCGGTGGTTGGGAGCTGGGAGCATGGCAGGGTCCTTCCGCAGGAGGAGGGCGCGGTGGTTGGGAGCTGGGAGCATGGCAGGGTCCTTCCGCAGGAGGAGGGCGCGGTGGTTGGGAGCTGGGAGCATGGCAGGGTCCTTCCGCAGGAGGAGGGTGCGGTGGTTGGGAGCTGGGAGCGTGGCAGGGTCCTTCCGCAGGAGGAGGGCGCGGTGGTTGGGAGCTGGGAGCGTGGCAGGGTCCTTCCGCAGGAGGAGGGCGCGGTGGTTGGGAGCTGGGAGCATGGCAGGGTCCTTCCGCAGGAGGAGGGCGCGGTGGTTGGGAGCTGGGAGCATGGCAGGGTCCTTCCGCAGGAGGAGGGCGCGGTGGTCCGGAGCGGCTGGGTCCCGCGGCCGGCGAGGTGATGGCCAGCCCGATCTGCAGGTGGCTGGGGTGGGTCACAGCAGCCGCGGGGCTCACAGAAACCCCTGGCCCTGGGCAAAGGAGTCCTTGTTGGCAGCCCCAGCAACCTCATTAGCACCTTATCTCCCGAAATTACCTGCCAGGGGACTTGGCTAGCATCTTCCAGTGCTGTTTCTCCTGCTCAGGTCTGTGTTTGTCATCACTTCTTCAAAGCTTCCTGTGTTTTGCAGGATTCCAGAAGGAATTCACCTGCGGGTGTGAGAGCTTTGGTCTCCACCTGTTCGTGTTACTTCCCTGGGCTTTTGCCTCCTACTGTCACCCGTTTCAGAAAATACCAGTTGTGAACTGTGATGATGGATCAGCTCCTCACTTCTGACCTGCCATGGTGTGATTTACAGCCCTTTGCAGAATTATCTTGTTTAAAACCCGACCCTTGGTGCGGGGCGCTCAGCTGCAGGCCCGTGTTTGACACCTCATCTCCCTGCCGCCGTCTCCGGGGCGGGACAGTGGTGGGATGGCGGGCTGTGCTCCTCGCTCCCGGCAAGGACGGGGCCTGACCCCGCAGCCAGCCTGGGGCCCTCGGCCTCACGCATCTCTCCAGCATCCCTCGCACGCAGTGAGCGCTCCTGACTCTGCCACTTCGGTGTTTTGTTGTGCTGCTCGGAGGAGGAGAAGGGGATGAGGAAATCGGGAAAGTCTTGCAGCATTCAATGACTTGCTTCATCTGATTGTACTGGCTCAGTTCTGGAATTATTTTCAGAAATGCCTGCTCCCCTGAGTCTTTGTGCTCTGTCGTTAATTGGTTTGAAGGGGTGTGCAGGCAAGCGAAGCTGTAAAATTAGGTGTACCTCTACGTACTGACCTGAATTCATATTTCCTTTTTCTGTTTGAAATTTAAAGTACAGTGGGTGTCGGGAGGGGTTGTGTTGGCAGGGAGTGGAGCTACGTTGAATTTTGTTCACAAGGAGCCATTGGTGGGATAGTGTCCTTTCTTCCTGAGCTGAAGGCCGCGATGCAGCTGGTGAAAGTGCACAGGAGCTCCGAGGAGGACATCTGCCGTGGGCTTCCAGGGCTCCCAGGTAGTGACTGTTGGCCTTAAAAATAAGAAGAAAAGAAAGCCTTTTTTAAAAACAGACAAAAACCCAAACTCCAAAGCAGTGTCTTCTGCATGAATCTGTTTGCAGGCTGCTCCTGCTTTTTCACAATACATGAGTTGGTAGATACCATAACAGCTAAATGTGGCAACAGGAGTGCTATAGCAGCTTTTATTTTGGTCGTCACTTGTGGCTGACTCCTGCTTACGTTCAAAACGTGTTCCTGGTCGACCTTCAAAATGCAGCTGGAGTGGATTTGTTTCATGTAGGTTTGAGATCTTGAGTTTTCTGAGGAGCTCTGACTTTTCTATGGGTATCTGTATCTCCTCTGATGGGAGTTGTGGATTGATTCAGTGATGCTCTCCATTTGTAGTATCTGTCATCCAAGGATCTCAAAGCTGTAATGAAGACAACGAGTAAATAGTATTGCCCATCTCATCCCAGGCTGAGTAGCAGAGGCGGAACAAGCAAGCGCGTCGTTGGCTTTCTGCCGTGACTCATCTTGTGGGGATGCTGGACACAGAAAGGTCCAGTAATCCCCAGTACTCTCCAAGCGCCGTGGTGGCAGAGCCGCCGCTGAGAGCTAGGGCTGTCTGGTTGTGCGCTCCTGTAGCCTCTTCCTGCTGCTTCAACCTGGGTCCCCGTTAGATACCATTTTGGTGGTGTCACTGCTGTAAGTTCCAGCTGCGTGCCCTGGACACTTGCTGCAAGCGATGTCCCAGGGCATCAGAAGGACTAGGAGCACAGGAAACAAAATCCATTAACCTCTCATCCCTTCTCATGAGCAAAATCGTTATACCCCCTTGTAACAGACCTTGGCTTTTGGGTGCTGCGTTGGGGAGGGGGAGCGGGGAGTCGTGGGAGGACTGGGCCGTGGTAGAAGAGCTGGGTAAGCCTGGGTCGGAGGAGGTCTGGGCCGTGGTAGAAGAGCTGGGTAAGCCTGGGTCGGAGGAGGTCTGGGCCGTGGTAGAAGAGCTGGGTAAGCCTGGGTCGGAGGAGGTCTGGGCCGTGGTAGAAGAGCTGGGTAAGCCTGGGGCGGAGGAGGTCTGGGCTGTTGTGGAAGAGCTGGGTAAGCCCTGGGTCACTGAGCACTGAGAGGAGCCTCTGTAGGTTGCTCATCTGAGGAACTGCTGTCACTGCTGGGGATTTAGTTTAGCAAATTTTTCAATATTTGATCTGATTTCTCAAAAACAATCTCGCCTGGCATATGGGAGGTAGGAGCGGAGCTGCTGGAGGGCCCCGGAGCCGTCTTGTCGGCTTCCCTCTGATGTACTGTGTTGTTTTTGTGTTTGATCTTACAGTGTTTTCACTCAGTCATGTAGCAAATGGGGGAACTCCTCCCACTTTTGCAGTAATATTTAAAAACAAAAGTAAGCTTGTGTTTTATTTTCTCCCTGGGGCTCTGGGTGAAGAGTCCTGCACTCTGGAGGGCATGTCCCTCCAGTTCAGGTTTGCGTTCTTTGGGATACTGTCACCACCCCTCAGCTCCTGTCTGCAAATACGGGCTGGCGTGGGGTTCGGCTTTCTTCAGCGGGTTTGCAAAAATGACTGACTTCTGCTAATTTTGGATTGTTCTTAAAACTTAAAGGACATCCTGCAACTGGCATCAATAAAATAGCGAGAAGCGAGGAGTATGTAGGGTTTGTTTGTTTTTTTAACATGAAAATTGCCTGTTGCCTACGGAGTGAGGCCACACTTTGTGTTTTGAAAATAAATACACGGCGCTGGTGAAGTCCGCTTGCGGCCTGACGCAGGACTGGCCTCCCCGGCTCTCGTGCCGACCAGAACGCTTTAATTGGACGTTTCACGCTGCCCAGGATCTTGCTTTCCCGATAGTTTGAATCTGGCCTTCTGGTTTAGGTCATACAAAAATCGTACACAAAGCATGTTTCCTGTTCATATCTGTTTTGTAAAGTGATTTTTAAAAAAAAAAATAAAAATCCTGTGTTGTCTTTATAACTTCGGGTTAGAACTCAACTTGAAATCACAGCAGCTCCTGGTTTGATGTTTTCTTGTTGCTACTTTTATAAAAGCAACAATCCCGACTTACTGTTAGTCGGTGGTTGTCTCACTAAGTTCAGAATGAGCAGAAAAAGAGTTAAGTTGCTAAATGAACAGTTAATGAGCGGACATTTTTAGAGGGACTATTTTAGTGCCTGCCTGGCTGCCTTCAATTTTTATTTGTGTCTGCAGCTTCCTTATTTTGGCTCTAAGTTACGCCGTTCGGCCAAGGGGAAGGGCATGGGTGGGAGCCGTGGGTGTTTTGTTCCGTGTGTTTATTAATTGGAGACGTCCCTGAGCTCCGGCCAAGATCCATCCCTGTTGGCTTCAGGCACGGAACGCGGAGCCGCTGCTCCGGCTGTACTCGGCCCCGTGCCCCTGCGCCGGTGGCTCCCCAGCACCAAGAGCAGTAACTTCCATAGGGAATGCTGAGAAAATTCATCATGAGAAAAAAGAATCGTTCCTAAGGAGTGAAAATGTCATCTTCTTGACCAATAATGCTGAATTCCAGAATTGTCAGGAATGAGTGATTGACAAAAGGGAGGTGACAGAGAGCAAGGGACGAATGTGGCACTTTTTCCCCCTTGGCTTTCAAAAAACTTATGTAGCCTTTGTAGGCTTACAGAACTGGATAACTTTTGTAGACCAAAAAAAAAAAACCAAACAAACCCTTTTTTTGACTCCTTACAAATCTTTATAGCCACCTATGGGCAAATCTTTGTGCAATAAGCAGTCGATAAAAACTAGTAAGTTTACAGTTGTACCCAGCTATTTGAAAATAACACCCGTGATGGGAAAGCAGAGCAGAACAGGTGTTTCGTGCCTGTGTATTTGCCTCCAGGCAGCTCACGTCCCAGCTGTTACTGAAGGGAGGATGCTGAGGCATCTCTCCGGTTCTCAGTTCAGCACATTCTGCTGCCTCCCACAGATACTGTATATTCCTGCAATGTCTGTGAGAGAAAAGTCTGATTTGGTTTTTTGGTTTTTTTTTTTTTTTTTTTTTAATTCCCTACTATGATGTAAAAATTACCCAGAAGTCTTGCTGTTGAGGATAAAAGTGAACAAATGTTTCTCTTGTGGCTGTACATTTAATGTGTGAGGATCAGTTATTTCCCTCCGCAGTCATATCCGGGGTGGGCTATGTTTCTGAGAAGGCAGAGCTTTGTACTTACCATAGCAGCCCTGAAATGCTTCTCCCAGTTTGTCCTCGGCAGGGGCTCTAAGTGCTCGAGTACCCTGCAGAAGCAGGGCTGTCCCTCTGAGAAGTCAACCCATGTTACTGGGAGCTCAGGTTGCGAGAGCTGGGCGTCAGCGGCTCCTGGCGAGTATTTGATGGCCAGCCAGTGACTGTGCACGTGTTCAGTACCTGTCAAGGCTGTCGAGTTAGTTGGTTGATCTTGTATGTGTCCACATGTTATGAAGTCGGATACAAAACGTACCTTCTTAGTGAACACCTCAGGAGACTCGGGAACAAAAAGGAGAGGTCTCCGTTGGGGCTCGGGGAGGAGCATCCTCACGTTTGTACTTTTTTCTTTAATGGTGGGAAGAAACTTCCCACTTTAACGCACTGAGGAAAGCAATAAGTATCGGGATATTAGTATAAAAATAGATTACTCTTATTCTTAATTATTTTTGTATTTTGTTTTTCAGCCAGAAAATTTACAGAAGAATTGGCTTCGGGAATTTTATCAGGTAAGGTAAAACTTACTTTCTCATGGAGTTCTATGCACATTTACGCATTGGCTTAATTAATAATTTAAGGATCTTTTACTTTGTGAAGTTATAGTCGCTATTTTATAGTCAAAACCAGTCCTAAAAAGTGTGTCTCTTATAATGATTATAAAAGTTCAGCATATAAACATAATTTATTATCATTGACAATCCTCTGCCAAAAAAAAAGGTTTGACTTTTTGTAAAAATGGCTTCAGTTTGACATGAAATAGTCTTTTAAGTCTCCTGAGTAAGAAATATCTTTGAGTAATTTTTTTTTTTTTTTCTATATCTGTTGGGAAGTTCAGTTTACACTTATACTGAAATCTAAAGATTTCTGATGTTGGTTTGCAATAGAGATCAGTCCTGCTATCTGCTCTTCCTTGCAAATGTTCTTGTTTAGGCAATGTGAAAGTATTGAAACTGAGTTATAAAACCTGTTGTAAACGCCGAGTGTGGGGTTTTGTAAGCATAAAAGCCACTCTAACACGTTGTGTTGTTGCAGAAGAGACTTGTTTAACAGGCAGAAACACGTACATAAGCAATAGGAAACGAGCACTGGTGGAACGAGCGCCGTTTCCCTGACAGCTCGTGTCACGTCTGCCAGGACTGATCAGTTCTGAGGAGAGGAAAAGAGTGAGCTGCTAGGAACCTACAGCAGAGACCACTAGCGTGTAGCATTTTGGTCCAGTGAATATTGTGTACACAAAGTTCAAAACAGGAAGAAAATTATTCATTAACACTTGCGTGTGGCCGGTCAAGTGCGCGGTCCGGACCAGCTCAAGTGTGACTGAAGGAGACCTGACCCCATCCCTCAGCTGCAGTAGTTCTGCTACATCCATCCTCCCTCTCCCTGCCGCTGCCTCCATGTGTGCGGTCTGAGAAAGCTGGATTTAAAAGAAAAAGGAAAAAAAGGAACGGGGGGGAAGTAAGTTACCATTTCTGCTCATCCCTGCTGGCAGACAGGCAGTCCTCAGCGTGTTTTGAGGAGCAGCCCTTCCTCTCTCCAGCACGTGCGGCAGGGTGACTGGTTACGCCGTGCTCACAAATGCGGTAGGAAGTGGAGTAGAAGTCTGTAAAAAGCTCCTTAGGGAAGAGACTCATATGCTCGTAGCCGAAGTAGCGCAGCACCGACCTGATACTAGGCTGCATAGCAACCTAGCAAATGTACAGCTTCAGAATTTTTTAACATTTGAATTCTGCGTGCGTTGTTGAAAACCTCTGCAAACTGAAGTTCATCAGAAGTGCTGGAAAATGACTCTTGATACTTCTTCATAAACTCGAAACCCAGATAAACCGCAGGCCGCAGTTTTTTTCCATTCTTCTGAGGAATTCAATTTGCATATGTAGCTGTGTCAATACCGTTTGCGTAACTTCTCAAGGTGAAGCCCTTTTGTAAGTGGGCAAAATGATCTCCACAAAAAAGGAAGCGCAATTACCGCTCTTAAGTTTAAAATGTTTCTAGAAATTAAACCCAGAATGGAAACATGCCTTTGAATTGATGGCAAAGAACATATCAATGAGGGAGCCTTTCGGAGGCTTGTATTTAAGTTCCACTAAATTGAAATAAGGGATTTTAATTGCTATATAAGTAACTCGAAGTCACTTCATTTATGTACTGTAATTGACTATATGCTGTATGCATTTCTGAGAGTGTGGGAGCATATGGAGGACTAAAATAACTAAAATAAAATCCAAATGTCGCATTCTAAAATTTCTAAACTTCTGCCATTGATCTACAAATATCCTACGTTATTAACATGAAAAATAGGGAAGATCTAATGCTGTTAAATTAAACAGTTTGTCAAGAAATGCAAACAGGAAAAAATATTTTAAATAAGCTTTCAGGGAGGTTTTTAATGACAGCTTACAATGCAGCGGCCATAAAGCAGCATACTGCTTGACCGCTTTTGTTGGCAGCACCGTTGGTTCAGCTGAGAGATGACGTTTTGTCTGAGCTGTTTTCCGTAGGTTCGTCTGTCTCCGGTCTTGGGAAAGCGGAGCCTGCGTTTGGGGTGACATCTGACTTTGGAGTTTAAAATTGATTTAACTACCAAATACTGGGTAATCTCTCAGTTCACTACTGCTTGCTGTTCCCCCCTCCAGGGAAATATCAAACAAGATGAAGGAAGCGTTCAGCTGAGCTCCGCTCTGGATATTTATAGGTATTGGCTTTTGGCGTGCTCCCCGGCGGAGGTGGTGGTGGGGCCTTTCCCATGGATGTCATGTAGCGCTGGAACCGTCGGCGCCCTTGACAGGCTTCTAGGAGGAACGAGTGGCCCGGATCTCAGAAACCTCCTGGTTTCCCACTGCTAAACTTAGCGAAGCCTTTCCTCCTCGCTGCTCTGCTTTTTCCATCTGATCCGATGGGTGAATACATGGCATTCATACTGGGGCTTCGTTAACGCTTTTCCTTACAGTGTAAGCCGTTGGTATTGAATTCTCGTTAGTGTAGATAAACAAGAAGACTTTAAGCCAGCCAGCTTTTGCAGAAAAGAAGTAGTAGAAAAACAAAGTCAGCCTTTCTGGTAGTGCTCTCGTAGGGAGATGGTTTTAGAAAAGGCTTCTGAAAGGTCATTCCACCTGTCAGTGAGTGCTTAACGAACTGCTCAAGGAACATCACTAATTAAAACACAGTTCAAGGCAACTGATGCCTGATGTGCAGCAGTCATGCCATCAGTGCAGGTGTCGGTGAAACTTCACTGTTATGCCCTTAAAACCGTTGACCACCCTACCCGTATGAGTAGTGAACAATCCACTGTTTTTCTTCCAGCATATATGTCTTTTTAAGTAATATTCATAAAATCTTTGAATCTTCCCTTTATTAAACAATTTGATCATAACCTTTAAGAATCTTGGTAATCTCTGTGGTAGCACAGTCAGTAATTTTAAATGCCATGGATCTGCAAGCTGTGCTTTGCTTTGTTTTAGACCCCAGCAATAAGACCGTCACGGTTTTGCAGATACGCAATGTATGAAGCTGACATTTGTTCAGTTGAGTACTTTTGGCAGCCCCTGTAACTGGCTGGTCAGAACCGGCTCTAGGCCACCAAAATTTTTGGAAGGAGTGAGGGTTATGTCTGAGTGGTTTTACAAGAGACTACTTTTTCCCCCCCTTAGTTTTTAAAAAAAAAAAAAAAAAAAAAAAAGGCAGAACAGAAGCCATATTGGGAAGATAAACATCCCTGAAAGAGGGAATACTGTAATGGGATGAAATATCTGTGAGAAAAGATATCCAGTCCACTGGGCATCATGTTTAGGGAGGGAGGAGAACAAAGAACAAGCAATCATTTTGCTAGAAATCACCTAAATACCGCAGAGAGATGATTAAGAGGAGAGGACAGTTTGCCTGTCAAGAGAGTCTTCGCTTAGGGAGTTGCTGTCTTTTATTCATGCAGGCGGCGGTGGCCCCGTCAGAGATGGGGCTCTCGGCTGGCCGCAGCTGTGGCCTGGGCTTGCACTGATCAAGTGAGGACAGAGCGGAAAGGCGCAAGGCTGTCGGCGTGTTCTGGAACAGCTTGGAACGTCGCGTGCTTTGGTTGGTTTGTTGAGCGGCAGAAGCGCGTAGCACTCGGTGAAGGAAACGGGATCCCTCCCGATGTAGCGCGGTGGCTCTGGGAGGGTGTCCTGAGGCGGCAGTGCCAGCCCGGCGTGGCCGTGGCTGCGTGAGCGGTACGTGCAGCAGACTCAGCCCGTGGTAGGGATCTCCTCCGCCTCCTGTGCTGTAGCTGTCCTGGGTGTCAGCCTGAGCGCTGCAGGAGGAACCGCTGGCTCAGTAACACGCTGTCTCCTGCTTTGCACGCCGGCCGCGTCATCCTCCCCGCGACGCTGTGCGACTCCCAGCAGCGAAATCTGTGCACTTGTTAGAAGTGGAAGCAGGCATTGTGGGAGAAGGATGTTGCAAAATCCCAGGGTTTGCCGAGTTTGCTCTTAGTTTCTGATGTTCAAAGCAGAAAATAGTATTTGCAGTTGAAAACAACCCACTGGAATACAGATAAAAGTCTTGTAAGCAAGTACGTTGCACCATGCACGTGATCATCAGAAATCGGAGTGGACAAGGGGAAAAAGCCTTCAAGTCCTAGTTATTTATTATGCCCCATCTCTTAACTGTGAACAGCTACTGGTAACTTGGGTCTTAAATATATTGATTTAGACTCCTGTCCTCTTTTCAGTAAGAATTCTCTTACCCCAGAAGTGTACCTTGGATACAAGGAGGCTGTTGGGAGGAGTGCGAAAACAGATTGTGAGAACAGTGGTTTGGGGCATTTTGTGTGTCACGGGGAAGAGTTTAGTGCTTAATAAGAAACTGGATGACCTGATGAACAAGATTTTAGGCAAATGATTCACAGAATATGGAGATCGGATTGTTGTGCGAAGTGCACAGTGCCCAGGCTCGCGGCCATGATGACAGTGTGCAGGGAAAAGACACGGGGCAGCAAGAAGCTGTTGGCGAGGGAGGGCCGTAGGGGCACATGGAAAGGACTTCTGTTGATTTATTTATTTCCTTAGATTTTTTTTTTCCTTTCCTTTTCACTGCCTCCTTCCATATCCCTTATACTTTCTTGAGCTGCGTTGGGCCTGGTGTTTGGGGCAGGAGGAGTTTCAGAGCTGGAGCTATAGAAAATCTTTACTAACTTCAGTAACAATCTTTTTTTAGTAGCATTCATGGCAAACAGACATTTTGGATGAAAGCATGGAGGCAGAGGAGTGTTTTTTCCCTAATGCGGTTTCCATGTTGCTTAATGTGTTTGAGGGTATTTGGAGCCTTTATTTGTAGTAATTGAGAAGTTAAAAGTTTACCTGAAAGCTAAAGGTCGTCTTGGTACTGCTGCGTGGAAACTTTCTGTATGACCCTCTTTAAGGAAAGAAGGAAAAAAAGCACAACACCAAAACCCCAGCCACTCAGAACGTTTGTTTATTCATTCATTATTTTAGTGGACTTAATTCTGCTTGTTTAACTAGACAGGGTGATTAACCGCAACGCTCTGTTACAGACCCCAGAACCCTTGCGAGTTTGGATCTTGGGCCTTTTTCCGATGGGTGCTTTCTCCTCAGATAGGGCTGGTTGGGGTTTTTGTTTGTGTGACTGAATCCACGGCCTGAAAACAGGGCAGAACTGCCTGCCCGCGCTGTTTGGCGTACGTGGGCACGGGCCGAGGCACCCTTCTCCCAGCTGAGGCCCCGCTGCAGATGGTTTGGGTGAGCGATCCCCACTCCGGCGGGAAGCCTCGAGCACAGCCCGAGGGACGTGCCCACGCTGGGTGCCAGGGGGTCACTGACACTTGTGACATCCGTGCCTGCCCTGCTGCGAGCAGAAACAGGTCTGTGGCACTCGGCACCTCCCTCTGCTCGGGACTTGGCACGCTGTCTCCCGCGCCGGCAGCGAGGAGGACGGGCGCCCGCGGAGGAGAGCCCTTGGCTGGCGGCGCTGGGCGAGCGCCTGGCCCACCAAGGCGGGGGGCGCGGTGAAGAGCTGTGCTGCCCACAGCCTGCTCGGCCTCCCCGCTGCAGCTGGGGAGATGCTGTAGGAGCCGCGTCCCCGGAACAGAGATGGTGAGGGGCTGGCAGGGGAGCTTATTTCACATCCTGCGGTGTGGGCTGTAAGTCAGTCCCTCTGCCGTGCCAGTTATGTATTGATTCCTCTTGCTGTAGTGTGCATCAGTGTGTAAACATAGCCTGTGCTTGGAAATAGGTTTTTCCTTTACTCAACCCTTCTTGTTCCTGTCACGTAAACTATCTTAAAAATACCAGCCTGCTGAAGCTGAAACTCTCCATGTGTATGCCTCCTCCGAGTGTTGGAGGAAACCTCCAGGAAGAAAATGTCTCCTTGTTTTCCAAATGAGACTTAGAGAAATGCTCATTTCTGATGCGAGTCACCTAAGTGCACGCACATGCGGGTAGTAACGGTTTCTTTACAAAGCTGTGCTGCCTGCAGGTTTGGGAGCAGGGGCTCGGCGGCTCTGGGTTTGGCAAGTTTGAAGGGCTGTGTTTGGCCCGTCACGGAAGGCGGCCGAGGTGGAGAGGTGGGAGATGGGCGACGGGCAGGCCGAGGAGCGGCCCCCACGAGATGCCAGCCAAGCCGGGGAAGGAGAGGCGCTGGAATGGGACGCAAGCCCCAGTGCCGGTGATGGTGCTGCTCCCGTCCGCAGGTCAGGTGCCAGGGGTGGCTTTGTTTGAGAGATGAGGATGGGCAGAGTAACGGTTCCCTTGGAAAGCACCCGGCGCAACCTGCCCAGCTCCGTCCTGCCGCGGTGCGAGGGCACGGCAGCGGAAAATGCCCTTCCCCTCCGCTCGCAGTCTCACTGCAGTCCTCTGCCCCCTGTGCTTCATGGCACTCTGCTTCTCAGCAAGCGAGGCAGAGGGTTTGCTGCCAAATCTCAGCATAGAATTATTGAACAGCTTGGATCGAGTCTATCGGATCATTCAGGTAGACAGACTATGGAAAACGTAATGGCATGTTTCTGGCTGAGGAGACTGAATTCAAGTTCCATAGGCAACCTTATTTCCAGTGTTTCTTAACTGTAGAACAACACTTCCAGGTTTTAACAACATTCCTCCATCATGGCCAAGGCGTAATGTCAGCTATTTCATGTTGATAGGAGAAAACTGTCCCAGGAACAGGGAATTTTGGAATGCTTTAACCAAAAAAACCTCTATGTCTATCATCAGTCTCTTGAATCACATAACCAGAGCTAGAACTTTAATATGTCATTTAATATCAAATACAGAAATACAAGGAGCAGCTTATCTGGACTCCTGCTGCTTAGTGATGCACTTGTAAAAATATCTCTCTTTTTTTCTCTCTCTCTTTTTTTTTTTCTTCTTCAAACTTGCAGCAATTGCAAATACTTTGCTAAACTACCACAATTGCTAGATTGACTTGTACATATTTCACAGTTTAGAAGGAAACTAAAGTTCCCATTTTGGTATTTTTACAATATTACTAATCTTTTTTCAAAAAGTGATCTTGAATACGGGAGGTCAGGGCTCCAGTTCCTCTTCTGCCTTGCTTGGATCACGGTCTAAAAACGCTGCCCTCGCTGCTGTGCACGCCTGACCCTCCCCGAGGGACTCGTCTTGGCCGTGTCCTCTCCCAGCTCGTGTCGCAGCTCCGGCAGACCCGTACCTGCCCCGCGGCACCTTGACTGCAGGGACTCTCTCCTCCACCCTGTCCCCTTGCCTGTCCCCTGTCCAAACAGACAAGGACCTATAGGAGAGCAGTTGACGTTGTGTTTTTCACCAGTTTTATATTTGTACTTAACTGTGTTGGAGCATCTTGCTCAATTACACCTGTCCCCCAAAACAGCTTCTAACCACGGCTTCCTTTCCACGGCTACGCCGTGCATCCAGAAACTGAGAACAGTGCCCAGCCTCGTAGCAGCATCGTGCTGCCGTCGGTACGGATTCAGTGCCGTGTGATCGTGTCTCTGACCTCTGGCAGCCGTGAGTTTTCAGCTCTGAGGTGCTCAGTACTCATTATTAGTACTGTTTGTTCTTTCATAACAGTGGAAAACTAGTAAAAGGTAATGAAGCAGAGCCGGTTTGCTCTGAGGTGGAGGGCATTTATTATATGAGAGGAGGTAACTAATATTGGATAGGTTTTTATGGTTTAACCTGCCAGGGACGCCACGAAGGCCTCTCACTGCTGTTAAGGCGGTGCTTTTTCCTTTTTAAAAGATGGCTTTTTTTTTTTTTTTTTTTTTTTTTAAATGCCTGCTGTGATTTCAAGCTCTCAAGTATTTGAATGCGAACAAAAAACCCGTGCATCTCAGTTCAGAGGCTGAGAGTGTTCTGTTGCAGCCGGTGTAGCGCAGGGAAGTTGTTCCCCGGTGTTTTCTCAAGGCAGGACTGCATGTTCAGGGCTGCCTGTTACTCATCGCTCATAAATGTGAGATAGCTTGTGCCTAGGTCCTGTTTGAAACCATTTATTCTACTTTTGTCTTACGAGTTTATTAGCTTTATTAGCTGTGTAAGAGGAGATCTTAATGAGGCAAACTGTGGTAGCAGTTAAAATGAATAATGTGATGTGCCAACGTGGTTTTGCTATGTTTGCAATAAACGGTTACGAGATGTGTTGCTTTGAAACAGTAAGACTTGGACATGTTTGCTTTACAAGATTAAATAGTTATAACTGTTTTCTAATTATGGTAATTTCATAGAGCTATCCAAGTAGATAAGATCAGGACTTGGAAGCCAAAACTTATTTGGAGCAATAAAGCACATGGAGAGTTGGGACTGCACGTTGTTTAGGGACCACAAACGAGCTCTGTTATGGAGTTTGACTTCGCAAGCTGTGTTTGGATAATGTTTATCTCCAAGACAGTGAAGAGAATGAACCAGCCAGTTAAACTTCGTAAAGATGCTTGATGGTTAGCTCGTTGCTAACGGACTCCGTGATTGCAGGCTGCGGGCTGGTGGTCCCTGCCTCACAGCGCCGCCCTCACGCTTTTGGATGTGGCGCCTTCTGTTGCGTACGTCAATGGCTGGTGTTCTGCAGGACAGGGTGCTTCTTACAGTGATCATAAATTAGACACATGCTGCTGCAAGAAGATTCGCATAGTGGGAATGTCAGTGTGCAGACAGCGAGTACTTGGGAGTGGTGCGGGCTGACGCGAGACCGCCACGGTCCCTGCTCACACAGCCTCGGGCTCACGGCGCTGCTGTGAAGTGCAGCTCAGTTCCTAGCCCGTGGATGAAGCTAGCTGGTTCAACACGCATCACCCTTGGGAAGACAGGAGCATCTGCAGGGACGCCTGTTTCCATTCTCCCGTGTTGCCCCCGTGCCGTGACCGCGTGGGCAGGACGGCACGCACCACCGCCTGTGCTGTGTGCGCCGTTGGTCGGAGCACCCGGGGAGCCCGCTCGGGTACCCGGCCCACCGCCCACGGGTCGTTAGGGTTGAGCGCCTTTAAACACCAACAAGTTTGTCTTGGACTTTGGTTTCCACAGCTTAGTGCAGCTCTTCAGTTTCTGTTTAACGGGTCTTGCTGAAAATTAAAGTAGATGTTCAGACTTTCTGGAAATGGAAACCTCTCTCCTGGGTGTTGGTAGTTGTAGCCAAAACCCACTCTTTGTCTGTTCAAAACCACGTCAGGCACGTGTCCTGTTCGGTGCCACGTTTGGTGTTGGACAAGATACTTAAGAGAAACTTTCCCAGCAAAGCTTTCTTTTAATAATTTGTAAATCTACAAAATCAGCTAGTATTAATGTAAGCTTTCACAGTTATATCAGATGTATGTCACAGGAAAAGCACGTGCATGTCCCAGTTGCGTACAGTTTATTGGATTCCAGGTATTTTTTCAGCTGTCTCTTCTGTACTCTGCTCTTCTCCCCCCCCCCCCCCCCCCCGTTGAACTTTTCACTGGGTTCTGGTCTAGCTCATCATCAGTCCATAATGATGATGGCCTGTTTTAAAGCATGATTGCTGCATATCCTAGTTAGGCAGAAACCGGCACTAATGAGCTAACTGAAGTGCACAGAGATCCTCAAACGTGTATGTGGGAGGGAGTGTTTACTTTTTTCCTTTATATAGTAACGCTTGTCAGCAGCTAACCTCAAAATGCTCCACCGAGCAGATCGGTGTCAAGCTTTGTTTCGATGACAGGGAAGCTGAGGTACAGAAGAGGAAGTGACTTGTCTGAAATCACTCAGAAACTGGCGGCCGTTACCTCCTTTTTGCGAGTCCAACCTTGCTTAGATTAGAAATGCTGTAATTTGCAGAGTTACTGTGTGAGCTGTAAACAGTATTATGCCATATTCCAGTCAGCTTTGGCGCTCGTGAGCTGCTGCCAGGCTTCCTGGTGCCCCGGCTGGCGCTGGGCTTGCTGGCGATTCGAGCGCCCCTCCCTGCCTGGCCGCGGGCTCCCTGTGCCCGCCTGGAGCCCGCTCCCATCCGCGGCGGCTGCCCCGGGGCCTGACGGAGAGCGGTGCCCCAGGCCGCCCTGCGAAGCGACGTGCCACCGGCCGGTGTCGAGGCCTCGCTGCCGGCTCGCCCCGTTGCCCCTGACAGGCACGTGGGGCACCTGTGCCGCCGAGCCCGTCGAGCAGAGCTGGGCAGTGTCACTGCGGTGCCCGGGGTCACGGACAGACCTTCTGCCAGTTCCTTCCTTCTGCCGGTCCCTTGGTGCCTCCTCCAGCTGAGCAGCTGCGTTGCTGTCGTGAGCAAAGCGGGGACGGGTTACAGTTTGCCTTTTGCTCGCTGGAAAGCTGCTGCAGCTCAGGTTTTGCTAATCTTGAATTCATCGCCTTCAAGCTTGATTTTCTAACGAGATTATTTGTGTGGTCAGGAATGAGGAGTTTTGCTCCCTGTCATCAGGTCAAAATACAGTTTCTCTCTTCCGTGGTGTTAAAGAAACATTTTCAAAGACCGTTTTAAAGAAGTCACTATTGATTTGCGTGATGAAAGGCATGACTGCAAAGGTTTATTGCGTCTGTCCCTTTTCAGAGTTTGAGGGCACCAGCACCAAAAAAAAAGGGGTACTAAAGGAGAGCTGTCCCTCTTATTTTTTTCAGTTACTCTTCATTGCAGTGTGCTGAAGTTAGAAATCTTTGCAGTAATCATGCCCACCTCTGCGTGTCTGTCTGCCACCCATCCCCGGTCCAGGAACGGGGGGGATGCTGCGGCCCCGCGTGGCAGCGAGCCCCGAACCTGCCGGCGCCAAGGCCTGCGGAGAGAGGAGTTAATTTATTATTCTGGTCGAAGAAGCTCATGGAAACCGGGCCGCTCTTCCTCTGAATGGCCGTGCGGAGAAGCACCGCCACGTGCCACCAAGTCAAAAAGAACAGTGAATTGTATTTCAGATTTTGATTTACCCCGTATGTTTGCATCAGCACTTACTCGGTTATTTTGGACTGTTACCTTTTTAAAAAACTGAACGAGTTCTGTAGCTTGTGTCTGTTAATTCAGAAGATAAGACGACATGAAATACAAGTTATAGAGACTCAGTACCAACAGAGACATTTGTGGATGTGGTGTTTGCAATGCTGAATATAGCTAGCGCAGAGAAAACGTATCAGGACAAATAACACCAAATGTGTGTTTAATGCAGCACCAGATTTATAAATGCTGTGTACCTGATTTGGCACGTGACCAAAAGAGTTCTAGGTCTTTTAGTGTGATAATTGCATCCTACTGCTGACTATTTAGCATTTAAGATACTTACGTTACACAAGACTAACACTTGAAATAGTGTGATGGATTTACCTGCCTCCCGTATGAGATACGTGTGGATATGTACCATGGTGTGGATGTTATTTAAATGCTTTTGTTAGTAAGATGCTCCATAAATAAAAATATGAAATGTGACAGCTAATCAGCATTCTGTCGTGAGCCATTTTGAGATATTTTGTAACTGGAAAAAACCCACTTTAACAAATCAATTCTGGTGTTTGAACTCTTCCACCTCCCAGACGAGGAGGTATTTTGATCATCTTAATGGTATTAGGTCCTCTTTCAGGGGAGTTGGAAGAGGTTATGTATTTGCTTTAAATGCCTAGGAACTAACTTCATAGTTTAAAGAAGAAAATATTAGCTAAAAATATTTGATAATTATTGTCCATTATGAGTATCTTACGTGCATAACAAACAATGCTCCCCTTAGTGCTTATTACTGTTCTGCCAGTTACTTCTCAGGTGAGAGCTGACGGTCCTCAGAAATAACACATCCAGATTTGTACCATCTGTGTTGTGTGGTAACAGCTGTGGATACAACTTTGGTAATTGCCTATCTCTTTGTTTCAGGTTGTACATGCACACAAGCCCCACTTCATGGCTTTACACTGCCAAGAATTTGGAGGAAAAAACTATGAAGCTTCCATGTCTCATGTGGACAAGTTTGTTAAGTAAGTGACTGGGAGGTTATATCATGTGGTATGTCATTCTAAGCAGAAGTCATTAGATGTGTGAGGCTTCAAAATATTTTTCAACTTCAGCACGTCATATGACCTTGCAGGAAGAGGTGACTAGGCAAATGTTTATGCTTTATATTAATTAAGAAATCAGGGAAAGTCGTAAAGTCTCCTGTAGCCATGTCCTGGAGAGATAATCCTGCGAGGTACGGAATACGTATCTCCCTTTTGTCTCGCCTCTGAGAGGAAGCTGTTTATGGCAGGTAAGCAAACAGTTCCACATTTGGGGAGCACCCCGGGGCTCTGAAGCGGGGCAGCGGGCGGCCGTGCCTCTGGGCGCGGCTGCGGCAGGTGCAGCAGTGCCTTCCGAGGGTGGCCGTGTTCTGCGTCGCTGGCGGCACCGGGCAGCTGGTGCGAGCTGGACAGGAGGCACACAACTGATTTACGGAAACCTACCCCGTAGGTCAGGGTGCAAAGTTAAGAATTTTAACGTGGCTGCTTAGTCAGTAGCAGTCCTGCCGGAACCCTCGGCACATCTAACACGCAGGCTGCAGAACTGGAGCTGTTCCTGCGTTGGTGTAGAGCAGGGGGTGAGGAAGGGCCTCGGGGCACAAATGCGCGAGTTTGTTAGTTCTCAGCGACTGCTGACGCTGGCTCTCCACCAGAAGCTTCTGTGTGCGTGGAGTAATTTCTATAAAAACACCCTGTGGATAACCAGCTTTTTAAAAATACGGAGCAGAAAAGAGGTCGCGGAATGGAAGGTGCGGGCCGAGGGCGGCAGGGCCGAGGGCGGCAGGGCCGGGGCATCCGGGCGCAGGCAGCGGGCTGCCTGGAGACCCGGGCGAGGGGCTCGGCCCCCTCCCGCCGGCTCTCTCCGCACCGGCCCGGCCGCGGGTCCCGGGGGCGCCGCTCGCTGGCGGGAGGCGGGGCGGGGCGGAGGGAGGCGGGGCCACCGCGCGCCCCCGAGCGCCCCGCCCCGCGGCGGTGCGGCAGCGCTCTCTGCCGGCGGCGGTGGGCACGGCGGCGGTGAGGCGCGCGGGGCGCGCTCCGGAGCCAGCGGCTCCTCCGGGGCGGGCGGGGTGCGGCGGGACGGGCCCTGCCCCTGTCCCCGACCCCCGGCCCGCTCCCACCGGCGTGTGGGGAAGGCGGAGCTGCGTCGCAGCCCGGGGCCCGGCGGCCCGCTGGCTCCCGGGGCACGGCAGAAGCGGGCCTGGCTTTCGGGAGATGGCCGTGCTGGCGGCTCGGTTTGCTGCACCGAAGTTCGTCCAAGCAGCAAAGGACGAGACCTTCACCCTCCCTCACCCCCTTCAGGCGCGCCCGGCCCCTCAGAAGCCGCTGGAAGAGCGCCTGGAGCAGCACTCGCAGGCTCCGCGGTCCGCTGCTTTCGGCGGCCCCGCTCTCTGTCCCGGCGAACGCCGTTCTCACCGGGGCCCGCCCGGCTGTGCCGGCCGGCGCACTGACAGGCTTCAGCACAGGCAGGCCCTAAAGCTGAGGCCGCGGGGCCTCCAGCACGAGTCACCCCATTTTGTAGATTTTTGGGATCTTCAGAGTCTCGAGTCCTTGGCAGCCGTGTCCAAATGGCACTGAGGAGTTGTGTGACTCACGTTGAAAGCCCGGCTGACGTTGAAAGCGTAGCTGGTGTGGTCAGCTCCAAAGCTTGCAGGCTGAGACAGCTGTACCACAGGAACCTTTCATCCCTGAAATTCACACCAAAATGAGACTAGGCCTGTGGTTCCTGTGGGTGATACTGGGGCGCTACAGTACAGAGAACGATGCTAAAGCAATATGGTATCTTTGCATCTCGCTTTATCATTTAAATATGTTCTTTCTTTTTTAGAGAATTGTTATCAAGTGATGCAATGAAAGACTACAACAGAGCTCGAGTTTACCTGGATGAGAACTATAAATCGCAGGAACATTTTACGGTAAATTTATTTATTTCACAAGTTTACATCAACGGATGGTGAATTTCTTCTGTTAAACTGTTTGTTTTTTTTTTTTTTTAATTGACGAGGAACCCATCTTTACTAAGAGGGTTTACTTTGTGGGATGTGTAAATGCTGATTTCACAGAAGTGCATCCATTTAAAAATTAGTAGAATGTCAAAATGCACAGAAAGCATTTTCTTTTGTTTAAACTGGTTGTCTACGAAGTCTTTTCCTCTAACAATTAACCTTCTTGGTGGATCAGAATTACCTCCCGTTCAAGGAAACACATTCCTGTCTGACAGCCTGAGGTGGTGCCAGCTCAGCAGCGTGATTAGCTGGCGACAGGGCTTGGCAATGTTCAAGAGTTGTGTTACCAGTCTCTGGAGCTGATTCACAGGCTCGCTCGCCTGCGGGATCACAACAAGAGCCAGAGCACAAGTTTCCACTAGTACGCAAGTGATGGTTAGGTAGGTGTAAAAGCATGTGTGCAGTCGCCTTTTACGCAGAGCAGAAGTGACTGTACAGTCATTGCCGTGATGGTGCGGTGTGCGAACAGGTCTGCTGTTTATTTAGGTGATTACCGCTAGAATGTGCGAGACTGAACAGTCTTTTAGAGGTGAGTCAGTGACATCTCCCTCCTCTCCAGGACTGCGGCTTCCTTTTCCCCCAGGGACCTGCCCGGTGCCAATGAACGGCTCCAGGAGCCCTCTCGCCAGGCTGCCTGGTGCCTCCTGGGGCTCTGCTCCCTGCGCCTGAGCTGCTGCTGCTCGGCAGCCGAAGGCAGCAACTGGGGCACGCCGTTCAAACAAGGAGAAATCCAATCCCCGCAATACGCACACAAATCTCGGCTTGGTAGCATATAACCAAGAGGAGTAAGAACCTGGAAAGGTTTTTATTTATTCATTTCTTAATGACATTTTAAAGTTTTTTTTTAGGATGAGAGGAAATGGCCTCAAGTTGCGTCAGGGAAGGTTTAGATTGGATATTAGGAAAAAGTTCTTTACTGAAAGAGTGGTCAAGCACTGGGACAGCTGCCCAAGGAAGTGGTAGAGTCGCCGTCCCTGGAGGTGTTCAAAGAACGTGTAGATGTGGCACTTCAGGACATGGTTTAGTGGGCATGGTGGTGTTGGGTTGGTGGTTGGACTCGATGACCTTAGAGGTCTCTTCTAACCTTAAAGATTCTGTGATTCCGTGACTGGCTAGGAGCCCAGGTAATGTGGAACTGGAGGAGAGAGATCAGGATTTTTTTCTCTTTCTCGTCACAGAGGAGGAAACCAGGATATCAGCTTTACTGCGCCTTAATGGGACAAATCTCACTTCAGGAGTGTTAAAACTGTATGCTGAAGGTGTTCAGGAAGCCCCGGTAGATGAAGGGCAGTAGGACAGAACTGCGTGTGTTAGCCTCTTACAGCTCAGGCTGTGTCCAGACAAACCTGCTCGCTAACAAAGGCCCCGCGGGGGTCCCGTCACACGGTGTAGTGGACCGGCAGCAAGCCCCTCCCGCTGTGATGAGAAGAGCTGTTAAGGGCTCTGCCTAACCTCACCTGCTTTCAGCAGAGGATCCGACCAGGCCATCTCAGAGGTCCCTTCCAACCTAGACTTTCCTGTGGTTGTGGCACAAAGGCATAATCATCTGTGGTACTGATTTGGGAAACACAGTGTAGAAGACTAATGCAACCTATAACAAAATATAACTTTTTTTTTTAAGATGGTCACAATACTTTGTAGTACTCAAGTTATTTTATTTAACGCGAGGCACGTTTATTTGTGATGCCGCTCTGGTGGATGAAAAGACTCTTACAGGTTGACAGCAATCCTAGATGTAGAACTCTATTTTGTGAAGTTCCTGGTTCAAGAAGTAACGTGGTTTCTTGTTTCACATGCTAGTGTTATTTTCTAGGCTGTATGTTTTCTTGCTGTGTTCCCCAGCCACCTTTGTAATTCTCCCTTTCCTGTCATAAATATTACTTTGCATATCTCTTTCTTCTCATCCGGTATTTACTGAAGCTAGGCCTTCCTGGAAAAAGAAATTCTGTCAACACATTTAGTTGTTGATTTAGTCAGTAAAGGGGGGGGGAACAGACTGCTTGTACCAATATTATTTTCCATGGAAAACAGTCTAACCAAATAGTCTAACCAAACATTTTTTTTGTTAGTTGATTAGGTTACTCTGTGTTGAAGTAGTAACTGTAAAGATCTAAAACAGATCTGTAAAGGTGTTTGATGTAGCCGTACGTGACAGGCTGTTTGTAAATAACACTATCCGTACCAGTAAAGCCGTGTTGAGTCGCTACGCAGTGGCTTCATCGGTCTCACATGGAGACGATCACGGAAGGATGATGTTTTCTGTGGGAGCACTCAGATCTTTTCAGATGTAGGCTCGTCTGTATTAGTGACCTGGCAGTGACTGTAAAAGCACTGCAGATAGAATCAGCTTTATGGCACTTTGTGCTGATAGTCCTCGTACGCAGTTCTGAGACTACAGGCATGAATCAACAACTCATGTAAGTAATTTTTTACACGTGGGATTTGAAATGGCAGTTCTTCAGCTCCTCTGTTCAGTCTTTGTGTGCATGTAACTCATGCACTGGGTGACTGTCTGAACAGGGATTTCACCACTGTGCTGTGTCCATTTAGGGTAAAGTCTTATCTCCAGTGTGGTTTGGCTTGCACGATGTTACGCATCTCCCTGTTTCCTCATTAGTTCTGTTTGATTGCAAAGTTCTTTAACTTCCGTGGGCTTTTTTCCATCCCTTGTAAGGCACAGAATTGGCAGCAGATGGTAGTCTTGTAATTATTATATTATTACCTCTCCATCTCTGAAATATAAACATTTATCACATATATTGTTGTATAATACTATTTTGTTTAGAAATGGTGAAGCCCAAGTAGTTGCAGTTTGGCTGACCTTTACCCCTGCTGCCCCTTTTCTAGCGGTTTTGCCATCACATCTTCTGTAAGGCTCTCCTTGGCTTGGCTCCTGCAGAGCTAAATAGGATTTTGCTGCTGTCCCGGTTTCGGCTGGGATGGAGCTAGTTCTCTTCCCAGTAGCTGCTGTGTTTTGGCTGTGGTACAGATTTGGTATGAGAAGAACGTTGATAACACACTGATGTTATGAGCTGCTGCTAAAGAGACCAAGCACTTCTTTCAGGTTCCCGGGTTTCGCTAACGTGAGGCTGCGGGAAGCTGGGAGGGCCACAGCCGGTACAGTTGACCCAAACTGGCCAAAGAGTGTTCCATGGCGTAGCCGCCGTGCTTGGCGTATCAGAGGGGGCTGGCGCGTGGCAGCTCTCTCTAGCTCTTTCTCTCGTTGCTCGGGATCGCTCTGGGATCACTTTCAGTTTTGTTCTGTGATCGCTGCTCAGGACGGGCTGCATCAGTCATCAGGTGGTGAGAAATTGCGAGTCATTTGTCTTGTACATTTCATAGTTCCTATACTTTATTATTATCTCTTCCTTTGCTACCCTAGTAAACTGTCTTCCTCTCAACACACAAGTTTTCCTTTGTTCCCAGTTCTTTCTCCATCCCCCTGGGGAGGGGGAGGGTGAGCAAGCGGCTGTGTGGCACTCAGTTGCTGAGTGGAGTTAAACCTCAACAACTACCCATAGTTACTCAGCCTGGCTGCGTTAGGGCTGGCAGTGAGATGTGAGAAGGTGTTTTCATACCCCGTCCCTTCAGCATGCATCAAGGCCACCTAGGATGCATGTTTCACGTGAGGGTTGTGAAATAAAAGAACAGCGCGGTTAATGAGGTGTCTCTTGCAGAGTGATTTGGTTTTAGAAACTAATAATCAAAATGGTTTATTTCACATCATCACAGACACAAATGAATTTTAATACCAGGCATTTGTCATTTGTGGTCACATATACCAAATCTGGTGTAAGCCAGACTGGTTTTAGGTTTGGGATTTGCAAGGAGGGAGGGGGAGGTGTCGTGACTAGGGAGAAGACTGTGGTTCAGATGGCTGGCTGTGCTTTGCTGCAGGTGATAGGTTGTAGCTGTGTGGGAATTTGACTCAAAACTTGTGAAACAACACGCTGGAAGTGCAAAACCAGCCCATAGGATGAGCAGCGAGGGTAGAGCCTGGAGGAGTGTGTCGGATGCCGCCGGCAGTCTGACAGCTCGCGGCAGGTCTCCGGTGCTGGCGGGGTAGTCACCTCTCAGTCTCCAAGGGAAGGGCTGAGAGGGAGAGTCAGATTTGGGCAGCGACTCTTGACCTGAGGCTCTAACTGAGGCGCACATTAAGAGCCTTTGCCACAGAGGGTCCACGGGGAGCGCAGGGCAGTGCGCACGTGGACACGGATGAAGCATTCATATGTCACTTCACAGATACGCAGCTGTGTAAAATTTAAAAACGATCTGAAGACGAATCTCTTGGCAGAAAGCTGCTACATTAGAGCTAATGCTTATCAGCTCTGGGAAGATGACGGTGTTGGAGTTAAGAGCTCCGAGCAGTTACAGATGAGTTTTGTGGGTGACAGCCTTCGCAAGCATAACGATGGCTTCCCAGAAGTTTCAGATTAACTAGATGGACAGCTCTGATGCTCTTCCAGTATACGACTGGAAATAGAGATAGCCAGCTAGTGTGGACAAACTGACTTGTGCGCTGCCCCTCTGCTCCGCTCTGGTGAGACCCCCCTGCAGCGCTGTGTCCAGCTCTGGAGCCCCCAACATCAGAAGGGCGTGGAGCTGCTGGAGAGGGTCCAGAGGAGGCCACGCAGATGGTGGGAGGGCTGGAGCAGCTCTGCTGTGAGGCCAGGCTGGGAGAGCTGGGGCTGTTCAGCCTGGAGAAGAGGAGGCTCCGGGGAGACATTGTTGTGGTCTTCCAACATAGAAAGGGGTCTTACGAGAAAGACTGAGAGAGACTTCTACAAGGGCCTGTAGTGATGGGCCAAGGGGTGGTGGCTTTAAGCTGGCAGAGGGCAGGTTTAGATCAGACGTCAGGAAGAAATCCGTCCCTGCGCGGGCGGGGAGGCGCTGGGGCCGGTGGCCCAGAGGAGCTGTGGGTGCCCCGTCCCTGGCAGTGGCCAAGGCCGGGCGGGACGGGGCTGTGAGCGCCCTGGGCTGGTGGGAGGTGTCCCTGCCCAGGGCAGGGGGGGGAACTGGGTGGGCTTTAAGGTCCCAAACCATGCTGCAATTCTTTCATTCTGTAATAAAAGCATTCATACTGAAGCTGAATAGCAGCCAGAAATCGGTTGATAATTCCATCAAATCCATACCTGTTTTTGTATGAAAACGCGCCAGTATACTCAGTGACATTTTTTATGGCAATTAGATCAAAGCTAGTTTAGTTTGGTGCCCTGTATTTATTGATTTTTGGAATATTCAATTAAGGTTTTTATATTGCTTAGCAAATGCTTTTTGTCTTTTTTTTTTCATTGTTAAAAGAAGGCAGAAGAAACCCCTGCATAGCTCAAAACATACTTGGTGCCTTGAGAGCAAATCTTTATTGCAGTACGTAAACTCCTGGGGACTCCTGGCAAACCAGACCTCTGAGAGCAAGCTTGTCGCCGGCTCACGCCTCGAGTTTTAGGGAGCGCGTTAGGAGTTGTGTGGTCGTTACAGCGCTTGGCTGTTCGGCAGAAGTGTCTGCACAGTAGGGTAGTTGCTTTACTTTTCAGTATAGATTTATTAAAAAAAATAAACAGAAACCTCAATTGTTGACCTGCTTGCTCGGCCTGATAGCTAACCTTGCAATGGAAGAAATGCCGTTGGGCTGTACATCTGGCGTGCTGAGGTCCGAGCGTGCCCCTCCTAGTAAGGATGTGTTGCATTGTGATCAGTTCATTATGTAGGGGACTTTTTTCCAAATTAAAAAGCAAGGAGAAAGATACTCCTCGAAACTAGCATTTCTGACATGAGGAAGATACTTCACCACCACCAGCGCTGTAAACCACTGTCGTAGTTCAGCCCCGATCGGGACCAGACTACGCAGTCTCTCTCTCACTCCCCGCACCCTCCACTGGGACAGAAGGGAGAACTGGCAAACAAAAAAAAAAAAACCAGCAAAAACACGTGGGTTGAGATTGAACAAAAAGTAAATTTAACAGCAACAACAGAAGAAAACAAAACAGTGATGGAAAACAAATACAGTACAATGGCTTACAACAGATCTCCACATCCAGTCTCTTCCAAGTAGCAGCAGGCTCCCCTCAGCACCCTCCTGACTGATACCCTGAGCACCAGGTCAGATGGGATGGAACAGCCCTGTGGCTAATTTGGGTAAATTAACCCCAGCTGTTGGCTAATTAGTTAACTATCCCAGCTGGGTGCCCCAGCCATAGGGGCCAGGGCTCCAGTTCTCCTCCCAGCTCAGGTGAATATTAACTCTGTCCTAGCCAGAACCAGGACAACCGCAAATACTGTTTTGCACTGCTAAGACAGATAAATCCAAAGGAGAGAGGATGCTGTGCTCTCAGCGCTGCCTTTTTCCAAAGTTCATTTTGTGAGATAGTTACTGAAATGAAACTTCCCCCGAATAACCCCCGAGGAGATGGACAAAGACGGAGTATTAATGGAGAGCAGAGCAGATAACAGTCCGTTTTTCTGAGAGGCTTTATTCCCCCGTCCCTTGCCCAGTCTGTGGCTGGGTCACGGAGGCCGAGGTGTTTGCCTTGCTGAAGACAGCAAAGGCACCGGTCAGTGGGGAGCGTGCGTGGCTCTCCTGATGAGCAAGTCTCTGGAAAACACTCGGGGCTGCCATCGCACCACCTCTTCGGCGGGACGCAAGTCCTTGGTGTTGTGTGGGGAGCAGCATGTTCCTCGGGCTGCCGGGCTGTCCCCCACCCTGCCGTGCCCTCGCCTTCGGCGGTATCGCCATCCAGCCCAGCTCCCAGCTCCCTGCAGCAGGGTAGGAGCCGGCAGCTGCAGAGGTGCAGTGGTGGTCGTGGGCTGCCCAGCGCCCGGTGCTGGCTCAGAGGGAGGTGGGCTACACCGCCCAGGTGGGAGCAATACAGATGAAGTGAGGATAAGCACTGGAAAAAAGGGCAAAATGGTCAAGTTTTGCAGTAACACAGACATTTCCCTTGGACTAGGTAAGTGAGTACACGCATTGCCATAATGTGTAAAAAATGGTTATGCTTTTTTCCCTGATTGTTTTCACTTGACTCCGTGCACTCGGTGCCGGTAGTTTTTGAGATGTGAAATGGCTCTTTAACGAAGCTACTTACAGCATTGGGTGGCCTGCAGTAGGATCTAGGGGGACCTTTGCTCAAGTCACCGTGTTCAATAATAATAATAACCTGAGCTAGCGTGACTGGGAGGGCTCCGATGGCAAGCAGTGGTCCTCAAAATACAGGCGGACAGCGTTTTATTCAAGTGTGTTATTTTACCTTGAAATTATATCTGCTCATTACTGAGAGAATAGTAAAGTTAATTTTTGTTAGATTAATGATATTTGAGTAATATTTTTGGTTGAGCTGAGTTCGAATAATTGGCCATTAATTGAAAAAGGAAATTGAATTGAATTTATCTTGTACATAAATCCTGTCATAGTTATTAATGGCGCTTAGAAAATATCGGCCTGTTCCCAGAAATGAATGGTGTGCACTGATTCTCCTGAGCTTATTAGCTGTGGCAGTTTCGAGTTTTGTGAAATAAAAAAGATGATTTAGGAAGAGGGCCATAATTGGAGTATGGGGAATTCACATGCCTGATGAGTTCTCGGCCCGTTTCCCCGTTTTAAGGATTTTTCCGCCTTTCCCGGGAGGTGGAGCTGGAGCTGCGGGCGGGGTCGGTGTGGGGCTCAGCAGGCTGGTGGCAGTGGTGGTGGTGCGGCCCTCTGGCGAGCTGGACGTGGTGGAGTGTGCTTTTTTTGCCAGGATTACCCTTTACTGTAGTCTCTCTTGGGTTTTCCTTCCACTAATTACACAAGCCTCCTTCCACCTTCTCCTTATTCCCCTTCTCTCCTTCCCATGAATCTTGTTTTGTACCCGAGTTTGTTTTCTACGACAATGCCTTTGAAAAGTATGCCAGGCTAGAGAAGTAGGACTGCGTTTCTGGTCCTAAGCCGTAGCATCCTAATAAAACAGTCCCCCTGGTACTGAGTGCGCGTCTTCGCGTTGGTGTGATCGCAGTCTCACCGCTCCGAGTTCAGCGCTGGGGCGGGGGCGGCTGTGGGACCTGGCACCCTCCCTGCTCGCGCTGCCGGTGTGCGAGGCTGCAGGACCGGGACCTTCCTTCCCGATCTCATCCTGCTGCGGCGTCCCCAGGACTCCTGCCCCGGCCCTTCGGGAGGCCTGGGCTTACGTCAGGCTTCCTAAAAGCCATACCCGCACAAAGCGCTGTGCATTACGCAGCCCCGGGTTCCCGCAGAGCGCGGCGAGGGCGGCGGGCAGCGGCGCGGGCTGGCAGGGGTGCTGTAGCTGGGGGGATGCGTGGGGACGGGGCGGCTCTGCGCGGGAAGGTCCTGCGGCGGCAGAGCCCAGGGGTGTCACTCGCTGTGCAGGCGCGCTGGCCTTCCGGGGCGCCGAGGCGTGCCAGGCCGCTTTCGGAGAAGCAGGTACAAACCCACGAGGGCTGTGGCGTCACCAGCCTCCGCGCGTCGGTTCAGTCAGGTGTTTCCCTCCACCTTGCTGTCCTTTTGTTTTGTTTTGTTTGTTGTTGTTTTTTCAGAAATGAGGTAGTATAAGCACTTTTAAGTAAGTAACAACTTTTTAAACAGAAACAGATCTTATTGTGCAGGTTCTTTGGGCATTGTCTTGGTGCCCAAGCGTGCAGGGACGCGTGGCTGCGGGCTGGGGCCTGGGCAGGCCGCTGACCCGCGCCAGCCTGGAGACTCCGGCGATTCCGGTTCGGCGGCGGAAAGCGCGGGCTCGTGGCGCGGGTGGCGGACAGCCCTGCGGAGCCGGCCGTGGCCCCGAGGTGGCAGTGTCCCGCAGCCCTCGCGCCGGCCCGCGCCGCCCGCTCCCCGCCCCGCCCCGCGCCGCGCCGGGCTGTGCGGGCTCCGGCGGAACAGGCGGCTGGGGGTGCTCTGAAACCTGCTCACAAAGTTTGGCCTCGTAATTGGCTTCTGTCCTTCTTTTAACTGACAAAAATGACTTCACGAAGTGAGCGAGCGACTGTAGGAGTTATCAGGAGAAACGGCTGTACGAGTGTTGTCATTTTGTGACGTGGACGTGTACTTAAACCGCCTGAAATTAAATCTCCCATTTAATTTCTCAGGGAACTAAGTCGGCTGTCAGGTAGTCGCTCCCAGTCTCTTCCGGATGGGAAGTGGGGTGTGAGAGGTGTTCCCACAGCCGCCGCGCCCTCCTCCGGTTTTGACTTGTCTCTTTTTTCTGTGCGTTTTTGAAACAACTCTGTAAGGCGTCTGTGGAGTTCCTCTTGCCGGGAGGAATTTCATGGCTTATCTTCCACCTGTTTCTGGCACTTCTGTATAATGGGAAGAGGAGGAATAATTACAAAACAGTGAGAAATTTCACAGATCAGTAGCCCCGTAATGCAGCTTTGGCTCAATTCCTGTTGTGTACAACCGCGCTGGTGCTGCGGAAACTGGTGACACAGCAGCTTCTTTACGTGTGGAATCATTATACCGTTTGTATTAGCTATGGATTTACAGTTTGTATGGAATTGCATTTTCTGTGGGCTGTGGGTTTTGTATTTGGAATTTCATACTGCAGTCATGCAGCAGACTACGGATTTAGAAAAAATGTGCGATTATTTGTAAAGAATAATTGTAACCGGTTTTTGTAGAAACTCATAGATCTAAAAAATAGGCTGAAATATTTGAAATTAAGTTATAGACAATAGTATCTGTACACAGGGGGAAATAAACTATTTCTAAGGTTTTTTTTTAATTAAAGGAAAAAGGAGTTTTCTAATTGCTGTTGGAAAAGTGAGGCTAGACATGCTGTGGCTGCTTGGGCTGGTATCTTCAGGCGCATGAGTCGCCCGCACTGGTACAGCACCCCGCCTTGCTCACTCGTGTCGGTGTTTCAGTTCCGAATTTCCCGAACGTTGAGGCCATTTAAAATTAACGGTTCGGGCCACGATATGGGCCACAGCTCCCCAGCTGCCCCTCACTGCCACCCCAGCTCTGCAGCCGGGCAGCCCCTCTCCCGCAGAAGCCTGTCCGAGCGGGTGTCCCCAGGGTGCCGAGAAGAGGCCTGTCCCAAACCCTCTCTGCCGCCCGTGCTGCCCTCGGCCTGGCGTGTGCGGGCGGACCGGACCGCAGTGGGTGGGAGGCGTGGGGCTGCAGCACCGCTGCCCGGTGTGTAAAGAGCAGAGGCTGTCCTAGCACAGGCACAGGGCTTGCAGCTTTGATTGTCGCGTCCTTCCCCGCTCCCCGGGCACAGGAGACATTGGTTCGCGTCCCTGCACTCGCTCTGCCGTCAGTCTGTCCCCGAGACTCCCACACGTGAGCTGGGTGCCGCACAACTGCGCCAGGCCGGAGACATGGACGTTGCCCCGTTGTGTGCAGTCGCTGCCCCCAGGCCGGTGCTGCGGCCCTGGCTCCCTGCTCGGCACCGGGGAAGCTGCCATGGTGCTTCTCTGCCCATCTTCACTTGTAAGCGCTCTCCTGGCCAGGCTGGGGCGAGGGAGCTTTCCAAGAAGCAGAAAGGGAGCAGAGTGCTGCTTGGTGTCCGTTAGCAGCTCATCTGCACATGGTCTGTGGCCAAAGATTAAGAACTTTTCACTTGAGTGATGTGCAGGCAGCTGCTCGCTGCGTTTCAGTACATGGCTGCCTTCTGGTGCACCTGTGTTGGTAAACGTTTAAATGCTGTGAAGTATATTTACTTGGACCTAACCCTTCCCTTGTAAAACACAGGAATCCTTCCAGCCTTCTCCCAGAACTGGGAGGCATTGCTCAGCAGCCCTGCCGTTGTCCCCAGCTGCTGTCGGGGCGCCGTGGCCGCGGGCAGGTCCCCAGCCCCTCGCCAGCCCCTGCGCTCCCGCCGTGCCTGCTCCCCCTGCCGCAGGCCGGGACAAAAGTACGCTCCTCCTCAGGGTCAGGGTTTGAGGTTTTGCGTAAAGGTTTGCTGAGTGCTCAGGGAGGTGTTGAATATTTAATGGAAGAACAGTAATGAAAAACAGTATAATCCACTGAAATAATTCAAGATCTGACACAAATAGCATAGTAAATGCTTTAATTTGCAGTTTGCAAGGTCCCACATGGGTCCCCTTTATACATTTGGGGGCATAGTTGGCAGGTTTTGTCTTTATAGAGAAAAAAAAAATAGAAGTATTAAAGTATGGGGCAATCAGATATCATGTTTGCATTTATATGCAGTAGGGCTAAGGGCAGGACCGTGTATACGTTGCTCTAGCATAGCCACAGTTTTGTTAACAGCTTTTTCAAGTAATGCGTGTGAGGAATTTTGTTTGTGAGAACGAAATGTTTGATTTGGAACGACTCTGACATTCAAGAAAAGATGTGAGATTGGAAAATGTGAAAATAATTGCTTAAGAAATTATGAAGCGCTGTTTAAGGAACTTGCTAATGTGTTTGTCTGAAGCATTGAATTAATTCTTAAATAAGAGCAACGTGACCGTAGAAAAATAATACATATGCTATTTACTGATATAAACTTATGGGTTTATTAGTGTTTGAAATAATGTTTTAATGCAGCATTCATAGCTGAAAAGAAAGCAGTACCTGAGTCTGCTCGCTCCCTTTCCATGAGTGCCAGCTGACAGTCAGGTTTCACGGCCTAGCTTACCAACTGTACGTTTCAAAAAGGCTTGGGAACGCACCTCTTTTTTCACAAATGAAACCAAACGGGTAGGAGAAAAGGGGTTTGTTGTGTTACGCTACCTAATGATACTCTCAAGATGCTACTGTTGATGTGAAAAGGCAGTAAGTAGGCCAGTTTCCAAGAGAAAATGATGAATAAAAAACTGCCCAGTTCTCAGTGACGCTGAGCGGGGCTGACAGCTGCAGGCTCTGCGAGCGGGGGTCTGCTGGGTTTAGGCAGGGGAGCAGTTCCCAGCAATAGAAGCCGGTACAGAAGGCGTAGCTGTGCCAGAGAGAGCGGTGTCTGCTTCCGTGGCACCGCCGCGATGGTCAACCTGGCACTTTGAAAGAGAAATCAATGTTTAGAAATTTTGATGCTAGTGTTAAAGTGCCACAGACACACACTTACTACTCTGTTAAATTTAACAATGTTTGCAATGTACAGACTCAAACCAGAGCTCTTGACACTGAGGAAGTGTTTCCACTTAGTTTTAGAGGGCTTTCCAAGTGTCTATTGATCAGTGTTCTCTAACAGCACAGAAATAATGTGTCTAATTTAACTGGCCACATGGAGGAGTATAGAAAAAACATTAGTTATCCCTTGAAAGGCTTGGAACATCGATAGGAGGACATAACATTAATGACTTTCCTATACACGAGCTTCAAAAATGGCTAAATGAGGAAGAAATTACAAATTTATTTTCCTATAATTTCAGCAGTTGTCTTGTTTTACTGCACCAGTAAAGCATTAAGCAATGAAAAGTCACACAAGGAGTATTTTCCTGATAATTTGTCTGACATGCAAAGCACATAAAACAAAAGAGAAAAAGATGGAAATCTGGGGTTTGGTCTTTTTGACAAATTTAGTGATTTTTGGTCATGAAGTCTGGTTAAGACTCCACTGCTTCTGTCAAACAGTTTCAAACATTACTGGTTTCTGAGTGACTCACTGTATCAGGAGCACCTCGGCTGTCTCAATTCTGTCCTTTAGCCTTGACCCGGTTTCGGCTGGGATGGAGCTAGTTCTCTTCCCAGTAGCTGCTGTGTTTTGGCTGTGGTACAGATTTGGTATGAGAAGAACGTTGATAACACACTGATGTTATGAGCTGCTGCTAAAGAGACCAAGCACTTCTTTTAGGTTCCCGGGTTTCGCTAACGTGAGGCTGCGGGAAGCTGGGAGGGCCACAGCCGGTACAGTTGACCCAAACTGGCCAAAGAGTGTTCCATGGCGTAGCCGCCGTGCTTGGCGTATCAGAGGGGGCTGGCGCGTGGCAGCTCTCTCTAGCTCTTTCTCTCGTTGCTCGGGATCGCTCTGGGATCACTTTCAGTTTTGTTCTGTGATCGCTGCTCAGGACGGGCTGCATCAGTCATCAGGTGGTGAGAAATTGCGCCTCATTAATTTTATGTATTTATCATCCCCATATATTATTATAATCATTACTGATATATATATTATCATCTCTTCCTTTCCTATCGTAGTAAACTGTCTTCATCTCAACACACAAGTTTTCCTTTCTTCCAAATTGTCTCCCCGTCCCCCTGGGGAGGGTGAGCGAGCGGCTGTGTAGTACTGGATTGCTGGCTGCGGTTAAACCATGACAAACTTGAACACAGATTGCTGATTTTATGGTAACTTATTAACACAAATAAACGTATAGCAGAGATTATTTAGATCTGAAGCATTTACTTTTTGGGTAGATGAGATAAATACCAGGTCTCCAGAGGTGAGTAGTAGAAGTCCAGGTTGGGAAGGGATTGTTACCAGGTCGCTTCCTTTGGTTGTGCAGTATTGAAGTGAAAGGAGTTGTGAGTTGTGTTTTGATTTTATCCTGCCTTTTCTGAATAAAGAGAAGATTTTGGGGGGGAATAAAAATGTAAAATCTGATTTCTGAATGAACTAAAATAACGCTGAAAATTCATTCTAGAACTGACTGGCGTTACTGCCAGATAACCTGCAAATCCTCCGTAGACCAAAGTTTCCTACCGCCCTGTACGGGATTCCCTTCCTGTTGGTGGGAGTTGAAGCTGCAGGCTGGATGGATGCTCATGATTGTTGATGAGCGTCGATTTGCACGCGATATTTAGCAGTGCATGTGCAGCAGACAGTCTTTTATGTTCTTCCAACTTGACTCTTCAGGTTGTGCGTTTTTTGTCTTTTAGGATTAGTGGAGAAGCATTTTGAAATTTGGCATTTTGAAAAAGGCTCCCCATCTGCTCATGAGGATGCTTTATCTGTTTATCTATTTATTTATGTTACTAGCACTCATTACTGTGCCAGGGTTATGAGACATCTATTGTTTCTCTTTACTTAATCTAGAAGGTGTCTCTCTTCTACCTGCTTCTTAACAAGCCTAGAAAAAAATTGTGCTCTAAATAGTAATCAGCATCCTGTGAAGTCCTTCATCTGTCAACAAAAGTTGTCCACAAGGAGATGATTAAAAAAAAAAACAATACAAACAAAGAAAAACCGTAAAAAACCCCAAAACCCAAACCCAAAGAGATTTTCATCTTTGTGCCATTTATTTCACGTTTATCAAGGTACACTTGTAACCGTTGTATTTAGAGCAGTGGCCCGAGAGTGTAGGCTGTGTGGGTAATCCTTTTGATGAGAAGGAAAGTGCGACTGCAAAGATGGGATCTGGGATGTGAGGCGCAGCCTCTGCGTTTACATGCGGCTCGTCAAAGCGGAGGAAGCCGTGTCGCAGTACCGGGGCTGTGACAGTTTGTCCCGTGCGGAAGGAATCTGGCAGGGTGCTGCTGACTTCGGGTAAGATGTTGTACTGTGGCTCCTGAGTGTCTAAGATCCATCGAGGTGTTTCATGACCATGATTTTCAGGCTGTGGATCTGGTGTGCAGGCAATAAACCGCAGAGGAATAAGAAAAGCCATCGCATTGCTGATCAGACAGGGTGGACCTCTGACAGGATTTGAGAAAACAGAGGAACAGATGCAGTTTCTTCTGAATAACAAGGGCAATAAAAGCAAGTATGAAAGTATGAACAGATGGGAAATGTATGAGAATGTCAGAAACAAAGTACTAATGATCAGGAAGTATATGGACCTTGTGGGTGGCGGAAGACAAAGTGAATGATAGCTTTAATGTGAAAAAAACCCCACCACAAACAAACAAAAAAAACCAACTTTTTTTTTTTTGCAAGAATTTGTGTCTATCTCAACTAATAATGATAACAGCTTATTAATCTCTGGCTCAAAAGACTGCAGTCTAAACTGTCGTGAATTCCTGACGAGGTCTCCAAAAGAGATGGAGTATTTCTGTATTAAGTCACTTCATTGTGAAAGCAGCTGCAGTTATAGATCCCACTTTTAAATATCACTATTACTTACAGTCCTCTCTTATGCAAATTGTCTTTTAGGTAGCAGGTTTTGTGATATTAGATCGTGTTAAAGCTTCCTGGCTCCCTGATATCCAGTTACCGGGTAAGGATTTGAAAACCACTCGCTACCACAGAAGGACCCAACGGCACCAGCTTTGGGTCCTGATACAGGTGATGTGTGTCTCTTCCAAAAGAGAAAACACAGCTCGGTGCATCCCAGCCTTTTATTTCTCAAGCAGGCTGCCTGGTGGTTTGCTTTGGGCTGGTTTTAGTGTTGATGCTGGATGGAATGAGCACACCCAAATCCCCCCCTGAGATACACGTGCACGGATACAAGTGCTGTCAGATTACCTGCATGTCTGCTTTTGACACACCGCTTCTCAAAGAGAGCGCAGTCTGATCCCCTAGTTAATATGGTACATGAAAACGGGTGATACGCTGATGGACTTCGTGTGCCTGGCAGGGAGGGTTTAAGGCGTGATGAAAATAAAGCACCGAGTAACGTTTGAAAGGTGTTATGGTATTCTGGATACCTAACAGGGTATTTTTTATATTGTAATTATACTTTTAGATTTGAAAAACAATGTTTCCTCCAAAGCCAGCAGAAAAATCTTCATATTATACAGAAATAAAGGCCAAGATTGGGGGAGGGAGGGGAAGAGTTATGTCCACCTACTTCAGATGCCGCTTTACCGTATTTCCAGTTGCCTACCCCAAAACTGAAATACTGCTGAAGTGCTAATAGCTTTAAAACTGGAATTAACACTGCTTATCAGTAAGGGAGAGTGAATTTACAGTATGCAACCTACCCTGCACTTGCTTCCGTAAGAACAGAGTGTAAATCTTTGCGCTTGAGCTCTTACGCTAACTGCTTGATTAGCTCTAGGTGGGTTGCACTTACTTTAGACTTTTCCCCAAGGATACATTTTCCTAAGACTCTCCCTCTAGACAGAGGAGCAAGGACCACTTTCTGGTGGCACCTCTGTCTGTCTGACGGTGGTGGGAGAACGCTGTGTGTGTTAGATGCCTCACTGGTGTATGGGGAAGGAAGGGATGAAAATGATAATATGGAGGCTGCTATTTTCCATGGCAGGATTGAGTGGAGAACGGCTGCTCTGCTGTAAATTTATTTTGAGTAGTAATTGCTCCATGTAGACAAGGGTTATTCTTCTGTGTACGGAAATTATTTTTTGAGGGACAAAAAAAAAAAGTAACTTCAGTGGGCTTGGAAGAGTGAGAAAAATCTGAGCTAAAAAGTTAGGATAGTTTGAAAATACAAACTTAGATAAACTACTTTGTGTAGGTAAGTTCCAGTACGTTGCTCTTGGATTCCTTTACAGCAGGTAAAGGTTCCCTTTTGAGGTCTCCAGAAAACAGTACCAGACCTGAGGAAAATTCTGCATAGTGTGGGGCTGTGTGGGAAAAGTGTTTTGTCACTGGCCGCAGTAGCGCGTTCCTTCAGACCGCTGCTGTCAGGGCCAGGGAGCAGCACGTTCTGGCCAGGAAGGCGTCTCGGAGCAGCTGTTCAGGAAACAGGCACTTTCGTAGGGAAGCAGTTGATGTTTGGATATGAGTTTTGGCAAACTCGAGGAGAGAACATTCTGGATACTTCTGGTGCATCGGTGTCTGGTTCACTGGCTGTACGAGTAGGACCTGCTCTCCTAGGAATGAGGTGCAAACAGGCATTCTTCTCACTGCAGTTGCTGTTACAAGCCACATCCTTGTCGTCCTCCTTCGGCCAGCCACTTTCAGCAGAGCTGGCTGTGGCAGAGCAGCATCTTCCAGGAGCAGGGACAGGGGAGTGAGGGGGCAGTCTGCAGGTGCTGAGCACTGCCGCGTCCCTGGGGACCTCCCGGTGGTCCTGCAGCTCTCGCGGCCCTTGCCTCTGCGATGTTCAGTGCGTCACTCAAGCTCTATGCCTACATCCATCATCCATAAAATGGTGCTGAAGAACTTTACCACTGCATTTCAGTACCTTCAGGTGCTGAGCCTGGCAGGACCGCACTGTGAACCTGAACAAATCCCCAGCTAGGCTGTGGGTCTGGAGCCGGTGTCACACGGCAGGCGTTCCTTATGATTTCTAGTGCACTAGAGGTCTAGTTAATTTTATTGCCTTTAACAGTGAGCCAACAAAGTATCACTTGCAAAGTGTCTGTAAAACTTTTTCAGAGACTGCAGTGGATGTGAAGAAGTTTTAACTTTACTGACGGGCCAGTAAAATGGTATGTCTGTAGTGGCTGAGCGGGAAGGACGTTCTCTAGCAAGGATGGTGGAGTGGAGGAGTCTGAAGAGCGCTGTGCAAGGTGTCCGTCTCCCTCAAAGCATATCCAGAGGGATCGACATTTTCCAAGAGGACTTTGGACCTTTCCTCAGTCTTTAGCCTTTCCCAGGTGAGAGGTTTCAACTCATGAACTTGTTCTCTTCAGTCCTTCTGCCGGACTTTCCAAATAACCCGTGCGAGTGCCTGGGCCCTGGGGCCAGTCTCAGCCAGCTCTTTGGGGATTTGTTCTCTGATCTCCTAGTGCTAATGTAAGAGCTAAAAATCTCATTCTTTGACTCCGATCCAAAACTGTTTTTTTTCTGTAACTGGTGCTTTGGCTTCTGACTGACAGAGATCAACAAACCAAGACTGTTGTACTGAGTTGCAGAGATTTCATCGGGAAATAGGGTGCTTTGCTGTGAAATCCAAGGACTGTTCCTTCTAAACAGTGTCACAAAGCCACAGGTGACCATCCATTTGCTTGGATTGTTTGTTAGTTGGCTGCGATTCTCCACTGTTACCCTTCATGTCTTGAATTTAAAAGCGGACATGTGACCATCTTAATACAGAAGGGGAGTGTTGGGAAGACTGTGCTTGACTGCTGTGCGTGTCCGAGGCAGTCTCCTTATCCTGACTTTGCAGGGCTGCTGTCAGTAAGCCAGAAGCTGCTTGGCTTTCAGTTAATGTCATTGCGTAACACCGCTCCTTAACGTAACCTGTAGCTCTGATGTGTGATGTGGAGAAATAGTCCTGCCTTACTTTTCGGTTTGTATTCTGGAGCGTACCCCAGGAGGATGACTCTCATTTATTGCTCTTCCATGCGCAGGACTTCATGAAGGCAATTTTTTAAAGAGCGTGAGCTATTAATTATGCTAAGAAAAGAATGTTACTTTGAGCAGCCTATCCAGAGTCACATTTCCTCCTTGTCTCTGCTTCTTGTTGGCTAGGACGTGTTAAGAAGAAAGTGTGAGATTTTCGGATACGTGGTTCTTCCTTGTAGTTACTGTTCCCATTTTGGTATCTGCACAGTTTCACATGAGCTGTCCTTTTAAGGAATGGATTGCTGCGCTAAATGGCAAATAACAGCTCTTTTGTGGTATCACCAATTACTTTCTGGGGATAAATGTTTTGTTAAGAAATCACGCAGAGGTCTGCAATTAGTCCTTGGTTTTGAGTTGCAGTTCCTTGACGGTGAGAATACGGAGTCTGTGATGACAGCACAGCCTGCCTGAAGCAGTTACCTGTGCAGGGCTCACGTGCGTAGGAAAGCTTGAGTCTTCCAAGCCCGGCCGGCTGCAAGTCCCATGGACCACGTCCTTGTGCCGCCTATGTCCTCCATCGCGTAGAGTAAAACCCGCAGTTAGTACTCTTCTAAGAATTAAAAAATAGTCTTCCTTTTTCTGTGGTGGTATGTTAGTGTTTGTGTAGGATCACGATCATCTTACCCTGGAAGGATGAATGCCGTTGAGAAAGGGAATTGTGAAGCCCTAAGACTGTGCGTAAGAGATGCTTTTAAAGTCAGTACATGGCGGCGGGAAGGAAGCAGGTATGTTCAGACTGGAGTGAAGTTAGCTGTGACAGTGCAGGATGCAGTACATGCCATTTTCTTTGGCTCTTGGAGAGGCAGCTCCTTAAACCGCTGCAGTGAAAGAGATGTCAGTGGTCCGCTGGCCGGTTCCATCATTCTCCCCGCCTGCCTCCATCAGCCCCAACAGCGGCAATCGATAGAGCCACCGGAGCCCGAGAGCGATGCCTCGTACTGCGGGAGACCCTCCCTCCTGCTCTCCCCTGCACGCTTGCCCCCTTCCAGCTACTAGAACAATATTTTTGAATTTATGGAAAATTAATTGTTGGTTAGAGATGTGCCCTGGTTCAAGGAAGGTAAAAACAAATGACTGCATTTACAATGAGGGACGTAATCCGCTTTATGGAACTGATTGCCTTTTGCTCGGCTCCTTCCCTCCCTCTCTTCTCTTTTCTCCTCCTCCTGCCCCCTCCCCCTTCCCGTGCGCTGGGTAAAAGACAGGCCTGATAAAGTGAGAGGAACAAGATTGGTTTTCTAAGGGCACCGGGCCCTTCACGATCAGCTAAATCATGGGCTGTCTGGCTCTCTGGCTGGGTGATGACCTGCTCCCCGCGCCGTGGCACTTGCACCCCGCTGCGGGATGTTATGATGTGCGCCCAGGCGGCTGCAGGGGGCTGCAGTGAAGGTGAAACTGTCATATCGATCTTTTTAGCACTAAAATATGAGCCACTTTACTCCGCTCCCCGATGCTGTGATGTGAAAAATAATAACTCGGATCCAAATTAAAAATATTGATCTCTGGAAGGTGTTGAAAGTAAATAAACACCTTCCGAAGTTTTCGGGTCAGCCAAGAAATGGTATTCAGCAATAAATGTGTCGGCATGTCAGAATCCAGGGTTCTTGATCTGTTTTTCCTTTTGAATTGATTTTTCATTACTTACTTCCTAAAAGTGTTGGAATTTGGTCCTCTACCATTAAATCCCAGTGTTTGGGCAAATTATTTCTTTGGGGCTTATGAGGTGCTCCTAATCCACTCGCTCATTGATTGATTGATTTTTGACTCAATAAACTTGCATTACCCTTGCTTTATTTAAGGCTTCCATCATAATTTTTTGTACATTTAGGCTTGACTTTTTTATTTCCCTCTAACAGATGAGCTGACATTGCTCTATCAAACATGTGGGAAAACAATTGCCACAAGGTTAATTTTATTGCTAGCTCCATGCATTTTAAGTAGGTGCCAGGTATTTTCCACTGCTGGCTGATGAATTGCAGTTGAACCACTAAAGCATAAGAATGAATAGAAGCACTGTAACAACAACAACAGAAACCCCATATAAATGCAGCGCATAGCGTAAGCATTAATGGATTATTTTTGCTTCATTGGTTTGACTTCATTTTACCTCCCCCCGGAAGCAGGCACGCAGCAACGTAGCGAGCTCTGTAGCTGTTCTCTCTCGTGCGCTAGCGCGGCGCGTTATGAATTGTGGTGTGCGGGATTTGTGCAAACGGTAAAATGCAGTAACGTGTATTTTCAAACAGTTGTTTTCTCTTGCAAACTATCCAGTTTGTTTTTAGATACCAAAACATTCTTCAGGAACAAATATATTGGTGATGCTGTTCTCTGGCAACTGTTTGTTAATGTTGTTTTGAGACATGGCAGCGTGCCTGCCCTGCTGTTGGAGATGGCAGAAAAAGAAGGGTTGTGATGAGAACCAGACTAGCTAGCTGCTTGCTAGAGAGAGAAGTTTGCTCGCTGTTTAACACGTGTGTGAAAAAGCCCCTTACGCAGTTACCTCTGTACTGCCGGGTCTTAAACACATCCCAGTTTTCATGGAGTCAGTACTCGTAGCTCTGCAAATGTCTCTGCCTGGGAGCTCGCATTTTACAGCGTTCCTTGCTGATTTACCAGCCAGGGCCTGATGGTTCAAATACAGTTAAGCTTATGTGTTTATTGTGTTTAATACAAGGAGATGTGATCAATTAGAGAGGAATAAAACCAGAGCTCCATAAATTACTTTACGGAGCTGATTACATTTCGGTCATTGTCCACTTTTCTGTGTAACTGCATTTCATCAGCCCGTTTTTGCTTTTGTTCACGTGTATCTTATTAATGTCCAGAGGCTCCTTGGAGGCAGCCAGAAGGTATTTTCAGTTGTGTTCTCTGAAATGTATCCACATGGAGGAGTTTGATTAAAATTCCTGGGGTCCATACTATTTTTAAATTTATTTTTTTTTAAAAAGCCTGAGTCTTTATCCAGCATCATGTGGATTGGCACATAAGTATGCTGCCCAGCTCCCAGATGTGTAACACGTACACATAAAAATTCAGCAAGTACCTACCTGAGACAATTTCTGCAAGTTTTGCATTTCGGATGGACCCAGCGGCGGGTCCCTCTTGGAGCCGGCTGGCACTGGCTCTGTCGCACGCGGGGGAAGCTTCTGGCAGCCTCTCTCAGGAGCCTCCCCTGCAGCCCCTGGCTACCAAAACCAATACAGCCATTTTGTAACCTGTGGTGTGTTTCGTGTGCTTTCCAATTACTTGTGATGAGGGGAATGAAAAACAGAAAAAGAAGGGTTTTTTTGCTAATGTTAGTCTTGTAAATGCAGTTTGTGAACCTGACACGTTCCTGTTTGTATGTGCTAAATAGCAAAGATCTTGTGTTTATTTTTAGGGACACCTTTTGACTGTGGGTTACATGATATTCTTAGTTTGTTCATAAAAGGGCCGCTTCAGTAATCATAAAAATGGAAAAGGAACAGTTCTGTAAGAATGTAGGCCAAGAGAACAGTAAATAGTAAAATCACAGGTTCAAATGCTCTCTTAGCAATGTAGGGATGGAGAACAAGAAAGAATAACAATCTTTAAAATGTTGTCTTCCTCCTTCATAACTTTGCAGTCGTTATTCTGGGGCGTATTTGACAGCTGTGTCTAGCACAGCAGTCACTTAGGCTTTTCTCCTTTCCTATTCAGAAGTATTTTCAAGTGGAAAAAAACCCCAGTATTAGGTGTTTTCTGACCTCTCAGAAGAGTTGATTATGCCCTGTGCTTCAGGAGGAGTCGATGGCAAACAGCGTAACGCTGCTCACCAAGGCCCAGCGGCCATGGAGCCTGGAGGAGGGTCCAACCTGGGATTGAGCATCTCTCTCAGCTTGTACGTTCACAACTCACGCAAAGAACTCAGTTTTGAAGAAGGTGAAAACTCTTCCCTGTTATGGGGGTAATATTTGAGTTCTCCGCTTGGAAAACTAAGATTTATCTTCTTTTTTCTCACCCATTAATTCGCAGAACAGACTGTGAATGGTTTACGATCCACGCCCGAGTGCCTTGAAGGAAACATACATGTGACATGTCAGAACTTTCCATGTCTCTGAGGTGGTTCCTCCTCAGATAAGCAGCCCTACTGAAACCCAGGGTGAGAGCAGCTTGCGTCTGAACAGTGCCACCTCTTTCTGAAGGTGACAGTGCTGTTGTCTGAAAGTCGGTTTGGGGAGTTTGGAGAGGAGCAGCAAGACTTACTGGAGCTCAAGGGAAATACAAGCTGTGAAGGATAAGCAATACAGGGTACGGCTAGTCTAGACAGGAGAAAACTGGGGACGGCAGAGGGAATATTATCTGGAAAAGACATAAAATAATTTTTAAAAAAAAAGAAAGCTGCTTAAACTTTACAGAGGAAATTTCCATGAGCAGGTTACGCAAGCAGCTGTTGGGAATGACTTACAGTTGGTGGTGCCGTGGGTAGCAGAGGAGACTTCCCAGGGCCAAATCCCTCTCTTTCCGTGGTTCTGTTTTTTCTTGAAAATCAAAGGGAGTCCCACTACCTATTTGAGTATTTCTCTCTGTTTTCAAAAATCTTTTTATGTCATTGGTGAAAAGGAGAACTTTGAATTTCATCACTCTGACACCTGATAATACTAATGCATTAGTGTAAAGAGGTTGCAATACAGGAACGTCAGCAGCTGCTGTAATGCTGTGTCATTAACTTAATCACCTCACATTATCCTAACAAACTTCTACCGGTTATGATATTAAAAAAAAAAAAAGTCAATAGCTGTTTAACTATTACTAATTGTGTTGAATTTGTCCTTTTAAGTTAAGATCAGTGTTTTGGCCAGAACATCTGTTAATTCAGTCGCTTGTCAGTAGACTTTCTTAAAGAGTAAGAAAAATATGTAACTAATGTGTTGGCAAAGGTTTGACCGAGCTGTATTGTGGTGGAATATCAAGGGAAATATATCGTATATCAAGGGAAAAGACAAATATGATTGAATGCTGTGTCATAGCAGCACGTGTGGGAAACAAATACTCCGCAAGAAATCTATTGGTGAACAAACTGAAAAATTGTTATGTCTTAAAGAGCTTAAAGGCTTGTTAGCATTTTTTGACAGAAAACCACTGGAGCAGTGAACATAAGAAAAAGCAAAAAAGTCATAATGGCTGATTCAGGATTTAGATTTGTGGTTCTGTTCATTCAGCGTACTTTCTCTGTGAGGATGCTCGCTCCTCGTGCTGGAACTGGTAAGGATTTTTTTTCTGGCACCTGTGAGCCTTCTCACTCCATTGTTTGAGAACTGCTCCAGTTACTCATTTTCAGTTGTGCTCGGAGAATTTATCAAGGTACCTGTTGTCAAATTAGGAAAGTCTTAGTAAGGCAGAATGCATTTTTTTTTTTTTTTTGTGAAATAGCGTTTCCCTTCGGGTGTTTGAATGAGTTTTGCTAAAGTTTGAATGAGTCCAGCTAAAGAGGCTGGACTCGCAGTATTTGGGTCTGGCGTGACCGCCTGCTCCCTCACGGAAACGGGTTTCTTTGTCCCAGGCGGTATCCGGTGTGAACACCTCCTGTGTAGCTGCCAGCCTGGGAGAAGGGCTGAGCATCAGCCAGGTGAAGCCGCCTTACCACATGCTCTCAATTAAGCAAATATGCATAGCAGGTATGAAGAGCAGATGAGATTAATAATCTATTAATGCGCTTTGGTTTACTTATCTTCTCACAGGTCAATAAAAGCCTAGGAGAAAAAAAATTAGCTGATACTACACGTAGTGTTAGAAAGAAAAATTACTTTCAAACAGAACAATCATGAGCATAAACAAATATCAATCTACTCTCAATAATGTTGGTTTTGTTCCTGCTGACCAATGTTATTTCCTTAAAAGCTTAGCAAATGAAATTCTAAAAGCAAAAGGAACACTTTTCGTGCCTTCAACAGTAAAGATACGTTAAAAAATTGAAATGAAACTGTCAGTTGTGGTAAATTTTACCGATGCTTTATTCTTAAAGCATGAGGATCGTCGATAATTAATAAGCTTTGTGAAGCAAACACGGGTCAACATGTGCATGATAAATCGAGCTGTTATTGTACACAGGGAAACAATTAATTTGTTGCTCCATATGGTCTGATGTCCATTAACATGCCCTACTAATAATGCAGAACAGAAAAGCTGTAATAGAGTGTACGTGGGTTTGGTGTTATAATAATCTATTCAGACACTAATTTGAGAGTAGTATTTTTCTTCCTTTCTTTCCAGCTAGCGAGTAATGAGTTCTTCCTTTGGCCGGCCAGCTTAGGCAGCTGTCATCGTCCGTTCTGTCGCAGAATCACTCTCTGCTGCTCTGCCTTGGGAAGCGGGGCAGCGTTCTCTCTTTCACTGCAAATGCAGGGAAACTTGAGGAAAAACATCTCAGTCCTATTCAATTCTCTTACCACATTACTTCTGTTTAATATATGTTCTGTTAATCAGTTAGCTGTAGAACGCATGCAGTGTCATATAGTCAGCACTCAAGTCTGAATTCATTTTTGGTGCCACTTAACAGGGAGATACTTTCAGATGTCCGTGCGTACACTGCATAAAATTGTCAACGCCGACAAGTTCACTGGGCTGTGAGAATGGTGTTACTTCGTATTTCCCAACTTCAGTTTTAAAAACCTCCACAAAATATCTGTTTGGTTTCCTCTTTAAAGTTTCTTGGAGAGAAATAATGTCTGACTAACACATACGTGCTTACAGTATGCTGTGGCAGTAGCCGAGTCTTTGTGCCTGTCACTGACGTGAGAAAAGAAAGAACAAGGCAGTGTTTGCAAACAGCAGGAGATTCCCACAGCAGCAGTGGCTTCACTGGTGTGATACGCCTTCTGGTCTTTTTTTTTAAAGGTTGCAGTTTGGTTCTGTTCTGAGGCAGTAGCTTTGTAATTTAAAGTTTTCATCGTTATCAGAGCAACATGTAAGTAATTCTCAGTAATATTCAGTGTGTTTCCAGATTGAAAAAAAAAAACCAATCCATTGAGTATTGTCTCCCACTTCTGAATGTTGTCTTCTGAGTTTTGCATCTGTAGCTATTCTTTCAGGAGAAAGCTATTGTTAATTAAAGCAAATGGAAGTCAGGACTCTAATTTGCCCTCTGCCATGCTGTCAGTTCCCGTGTTTGAGGAGTTAACAATGAAATATCAAGCCTGCAGTACGTTACTCCATCAGCTTTCCTTAGTTTTCGTTTCAAAATTCTGTTTGTGCTAGAGTTAATACATATAATTTTAAAAGTTTAAAACATCTATTTAAATTTTAGTTACTTCTTTTTATTTTCTTCATTCTTGTGAAAAAATTGTAATAGTTATTAGTTACCCTTGTAGGGTTCTTTTGGCAGTTCGTCTAAGAAAAACTGATCTGATAGATTTTCTGATTAAATACTTGAGACACAGTAGATGTTTTAATTGTCCTGAGATACATTTTTCTTGAGAGTCTGTGGCAATCTGCAGTCTGCTTTTTAGAAACACTGATTGATGAATTCTGCTGTAATTTGAACTAAAAGTTAATAAGACAGGCCTACACGGGTCTGATGCAGGTTATTAGACCTGTAAGGCACTTTAATGTATGCCATTTATTATTCAAAGAAGTGCAAGCCAAAAATGTTTCATGTGCACTAATAAAAATTCAATATAATTATTTCAGAGAACTTCAGGAAATGCAAACGGTTAGATAAACCGAATTTATTAAAACAATATCCAGTGACAGGAATGCTGATTGACCCGCGCAGGGCTCGTGTGGAGCTGTGCGTGCCTCTTTCAGCAGGAATTTGTTACCCCTTGAACTTCCCGGGCAAAAGAAGTTTTCCACTGTTCCTTATTGAATTGAATCCGTCACATTTGGTGTTTCACTTTTGCTGTCTGCTAAAAAAATATCAAATATTGATGACTCCGTCCAGTGTTTTGCCTAAATTGCTGTGGTTTTCTGCGTCCTGGGGTCCTAGAGATGAGCTGAAATAACAATAGCTCGGCTACGTCTTCCGCGAGTCAGACTGGAAATACAGACCGAATCCTATGGCTGTCTCATAAAGTTTAGGTTTTTCCGTTATTAAAATCTCCCTTTGAAATAATAAATGACTACAGGCTGTCACGGCAGGGTCTAGAAAGGCCAGCACACAGAATGGGCTGGGATTTCATCTGAGCGTAGTTGAGTTTTATAGATCTATTTATGAGATCCAATACTGTAATGATGTAATTTTACTTGTCTAATAAATGTAGCTGTGCAGGCAAAGGATAGCAAACGTTTCCATTGTGACCAAAATCCTTTAAACTGCAGCCACTTTGATCTTAGAGCTCATGCTATTTAATAAATGCTGGCTATTCTTCTAACAATCACAATTATTTAAAGGGTTTTCAAAAGGGATAGAGCAAATCAAATAAAACAATTACTGTTGTATCTCATTCTGAAGTTAAGTGTATTTTTTATGTGGGTCTTGTTTAGTGTCTCCTCCCAGTTTTCATCCATTATCACAATAATTGAGTTTGTAGCTGGAATTAAATTTATCAAATTGTGTTATCCTCTTTTGAAATTGGATAGGTATCCTGGCAGTGGGAGCTAGAAGTTAATCTGCTTTGCTAAAGCCTCCAGTGGCACAGCGGCAACAGGATTGAGAAGGCTCAAACATTTTCCTGTCACCCTGGACACGATGTAATTTCTCCTCAATCCCTTGTGCAAATAATGACATTTGAATCGAGCATTAACAGGCTTAATTACTTTAAAATTGTCATTTTAATTTACACTGATATAGTATTGATCATACAAGCAGAGATTAAGCTGTTCAGTGGAGCAGATGATGGGGAATTAAACATTAAAGGGTCCTCGTGGGGCTGAGAGGCCGCCCAGAGAGTGCCAGAAGAGGAATGATATTTCTCCGTAATGAACTGGCGGCATGCAGGGACATGAATCTTTGGCCTACTGGAAAAAGGGAAATAATGGGGTTTGGGAAGCATTTGCAGGTTATTCATTCGCTGCCATGCACCAATTCTCCAGTGATTCATCCACCTCACCAACATTTATTTATCTAGCAAATTCAGGAGCTCTGACCTTTCTGCTAAGTACATTTAACATAAGACGAAGTGAAATATTTCAGGTGTAACTTTTCACAAATATTAGTTATTGTTTCTTGTTTCTGACTAATCTTAAACAGGGTTATTTAATCTGCCGTACATACTTGCACCCATTATGATGATCACGTGCACTTCATAAAAGGATCCAAGTATTGTGGGATTAAACGAGGTCTTCCGAAGTCCTTGACCTCGTTTGGTTAGAGTCGGCTTTTCTTCTGTGGTAAACCTGAATTACGGTTAATTTAAAGCCAGCTGACACAGGTTTACACGGCAGATTATGCAACATGTAATGGTAAAAATGGTGACTGATCCTTGTAAAACCGCTCACCTAAGCACGTCACCGTTCTGCTATAAAGTATGCTTGGAAAGTCCAAGAACATATATGGAATAGTTTAAGGCCAAAATTTTCGTTTCAGTGATTTGGACTCGTCTAATGATTTGTTTGCAATGTGGTTAGGAAACAAGTATCACTGTTTTGATAATTTACTGTTGAAAAATTCAAAATAAAGTGTGGATGCTAACTTACACAAAATCAATGTTGTGTAAGTCTCACATATAGCAACTAAATACTTTATTTTTTCATGTCTTGAACTAGTAGGCTAGTTTTGCTTTATGCCTTACATGTTAGTTTTACCAGGGAAAACTATGAACAGTAGTGTGACCAAGCAGGATGGTAGATGAGTCGCAGTGCTAGCGGTCGTTACAACTTAAAATAGCGTCTCCTTTCTGAAAATTGACATTTCCCCACTGGAGAGAACAAAGGGCCAGATCGCAGCCCGTTGACTCTGGATTAATTCTGTTCTGTTGGTAAATATGCACGTTCCTGAGGAGGTCCACTGAAGCCGATAGCATCTGTGTGTTTATTGGTGCAACTTTCTTAGGATGTCGTTTCTCCTGCGTGTAACGAAGGGACTGTTCCTTAAAAGTGAGGAAGGTGATGCAACATGGGAAGTTGAATTTTCTTATAGCTTACGTTTTTATGCACTTAGAACAGGGAAATGCATGGAATCACAATATAATCTCTTGCTAGACACAAAAAGGCATGACTGTAGGATTCCGAAATACATAGCAATTTGTTATTTTTTAAAAAAGCTTTCTTTGAAAGCTAAGGAAAAATGTTTATCTTTTTTATCAGAAAGGATGTTCTGATTCGTTTTGTCTGGGAAGGTTTTAAGGTTTGATTGTTGGTTTTGGTTTTTTTGGTTGCACATACTAGTTTGTTTTCGTTATTTTCTCGTGGTTTTGGCTGCTAATACAGCTCTAGTAGTTTTTGCTTCAAAATATTACCATTTTCAGTACAGACTTTTTTTTTTAATTGTCACATATTTCCTGGGCTTTTTTGCATAGTGGAATTTATTTTCCTTTTGCAATCCTGCTTTTGGGCTCCCGTTTACTTCCCGATGCTGAAGTGAGTGCATATTGAACTGAGTTGACAATACGCCACGGTGGGTATTGAGAAATACCCGCATCCTGCTGCCTGTGAATAACGTCGCGATGCGCGGCGTGCTGCCGGCGTGCGCCGTGGCCGAGCGCTGCCCTGGGAGCCGATGCGGCCGCGCTGCGGTGAGGACACACACACCCTGCCCGTTTCCGAAAACGCAGTTAAAACCGACTGGCTGGTGCCGAAATCTGCATTGCAAGTGAGGAAGCGCTGGCGATGGGGAAGCGTAGCAGAGCCGGGAGCGTTCAGTCCGCGTGAGCGGAAGCAAGGAAAATGAAAGGAAATGGCAGTGTGTAGCTAAGGCGGAAGGAGGAGATGTGTGCTTCAGGAAAGGCAGCCAGGAAAAACGTGTGGAAGCCTGGCGAGGTCTGTGTTTAGACAAAAAAGTCCTTGCACGTAGTGGGGACAGGGTTACTGATACGCACACGAGCCTCTACAGAAAGGCTGCAGTGTGTTTCGTTTGCTTTCAGGTATTTTGTATTTCCAGCATGAGCCATCTGTATGAGGTAATGTAAAAATGATACTTTTGGAGAAAAATGAAATACATTGAATTGTATTTCCAGCTCTGTGTGTTTGATCACAACTACTTATATTAAGTACAATGTAGGCATGGTGTGAAATACCAATTTTATGGGCTTTCTGTTACCTTACACGATCATATAACTTCTAATAACTGAGAGCAAACTCTGTGGCCGATATTTGCTGCATTTCAAATCAGATGTTATGCATTTGGAGGTTGTGTATCTGGCCACTCCCAGTTTTCCTGGGCTCTAGGTATGTCCTCATTCTCGTTGGAAGCGAGGGGAAGGGTAGTTCCCCCTTTCCTTTCCCCGCGCGCACTCTGTTTTGATTCTGCGCCTACATGTATGCCCGTTTTCTTCTTGCTCCGTTGTACTGAGTATCAGCAAGCAGCGGAGGAAGAAAGGAGTTCACGCTACTTTTTAAAAATGTAGCGGTATCATTGTGGTCTTTCTGAACAAGCAGGTGTTTGGGTTTACACTGTGTCCTTGCAGAAGGGTATTTCTGTGTGACAGATGCAGCACGTACGTGGTGGTACGAGGTTCTGCGCAGAGGCAGCCCAGCTGACCCAGGCAGGAGAAGCAGCGTGTTGACGTTCGCGCGGCGCTGCCCTGAGCTGATGCTCTCCCTGGAGAAGCTCCCACCTTCACTTGCAGCACCGCTTCCCAGCCAGCTCAGGCGTTTCAGCACGCACCGACCTGTGCCGTGCAGAGCCCTCGCACTTCCAGGGAGGAAAGGGTCTGCCATCTGCTCCCGCACGCGTTTGCAGATAAGTGCGAGGAGGTGGCCTTGTGAGGTGCCTGAGGAGAGCTCCCCTTCTCCCGGGTTCGTTCCTCGCCTCCGCGCCGCTGGCCGTGCAAATTGCCCAGCCCGGGTCGCTCTCTAGGCGGTTGTGCCTTTCTGTTACAGGGAGGTAGCGGTCTGTCTCCAGTTCTTCAGTCGGCTAATGTATCACTGCAGACACTGATACAGACAGCTGAAATATAATTAGGTGGCAGGAATGCTCTATTTGTCTAAACAAGACAAAGCATGGAATGGGTTCATTTGACTTGAAACGTGTAATTAGCATAACCCTTCTGGATGCTTGTTTTATCATTTGCAATATAGTAAAAGATTGATTATCCTACTGTATCTTTCAAATTTCATTAATAGAATTGTTTTGTCCACTTGATTAATATGTTGCCTCAACCCCGGAATAATCAGATTAAACTAGGTTGCCTTGTTCCTTTTGACTTGTAACGTTCTCATTTCCATACACCAACTTTTCACCGGGGCCCTGTGTAAATTGGTCTTTGGTGCATTTCGTCGTCTCAAATGCATTTTGGCATACGTCTGCTCTTGAACTCTCCTAATGGTGTAGAATGAGTGTTTTGCTGTTTACAGGTATTTTATAAGCTAGTTAACTACTGTCTTTTAAGTTTAAATCTTGATGGATGGAAGTATGGTGTTTTCAATACGCTTTCTTCAACAAATCGAGCATCTGCTGTCCATATACATTCAAGTCCTTCAGGTGTTTTAGGTATTACTTCACATCACGGAGGCCTATTTTTGAATATGTGAGCCATGAGACACTAAGAGTTTGGTTTAATTATTACCTTGTTTTCTAAAACAAACCAAATTATACAGAAGATTAAGCCTTGGTCTTCTCACGAGTGAGTATTAAAGGTTTTCAGTTGTGTAATGATGTTTAACATTCACATGTTTGTGATTTATCAGTTGTCAGCTCCATTAAATCAGTCACATCCCAACAGCTAAATAGATTTTGCTGTGCTGAAATCAACTGATCCTGTTTAAAGGAATGTTTCTTTTTGTTGAATGCTTGTGTTTTAAGATATTTAGGAGTAAAGTCTGCTTATCAAACCTTTCCTAAGTCTTGAGGAACTAAGGCAGGAGTAGTACAGGGACAGTCTCCGTGCAAAGCAAAGGCTGGACCACGGGGGCAAAGCGTGCCTTGCCATGCGTGCGCAGACAGGCTGCGTGAGCTGACCCAGGAACAACGCAGAACGTTTCTTTCAGGAGAGGCTGGTGGACACAGCTTGCAGAAATCCTTTTGTGAGAACTACAGTTTTGGTTCTGAGGATCGTGTGTGCAGATTTCACTTGAAGCTGTCGTCGTCTGTGTAACCTGATAAAAGCTTTCCAGTGTGAGGGCTGTGGTGGTTTCTTGCCTTGCTTGCATTACTTTCCATTGTCTAGATTCCAGAGGGGGAATCTACAGTTGATGGGGTCACCAATAACAGCTAGCACCAAGAGAGATGTTCTTTCTGTACAGATTTGTCCTGAGTATAATTACACATAATTTTGTTGTCTAAAAACCTGTTGTAAATGACTTCTGTTGTGCTGGGCTCCTGATGAAGTGAAATGCATTCTTCCCGTCCGGGAAGGAGGCAGTAGGAATACCAGGTGACTCTTTCTGTGTGTGCACAGGCTCATCTCGGGTTGTAAACTGGAGATGCAGTCATACCAACTTCTGCAAAAACTTTTGTGGGGGTTAGCAGGAAAGGAGAGTGAGAGCAAATCCCATCTCAAGGTCTTCATACTATATGGACCTGAACACAGGCAAATCTTTTTCCAACAGAAGGGAAATTCTGTCTGTAAAGTGGACAAAGGCAAGGGGTGCCTAAGAAAGATGAAAGCAGAATAAGGGAGAGGGAAAGTAACAGAGGGTGAGCAATGCTGATGGGAAAAGCACCCTTCGTTGTGAGCAGAGGCAAAACGCCTCTGCTGTTTTATTCATTTCTGTGGAGTTGCCTTGGCCAAAACCAGTACATGGGAGTGTACCAGGAACACACGTACCATCTGATGGTGGAGCCCATCTCCTCTGCCCTGGCTCGCATACCGCACTGCACACCGTCTTACGGCTGACTGCGGATGCTACTGGGATCATCCCAACTCTTAATTATGATTAACTGAGGGTACTATAGTAATACTACACGTAGGAAGGAAGTTAAACTAAGATTCTGTTGGTTCGTCAGTATACTTCATCTGTACTCATCATTTCACAGTTCAAGTGTGAAAGAACTTAATCAGTGCCACCAGCGCTGGCAGTGCGTGTCTGGGTTGCGCAGGCAGGTCCCAGGCTCAAGGAGCATAGCTGCTGGCACTGCCTTAGCCAGGCATCCTCAGCTGGGGTGGGAACGGGGGGGTTGCCGGGAAACCCTTTTGGGCGAGCGCGAGCATCGGTTGTGAGCAGTGTCAAAGCAGAGTGAGCAGCGCCCTCCGCAACCTGTCCGAACCCTCAGCCGGGGGTGTTCTGCAACAGCCTGCCACCTGCGCTGGCGTGTATGAAGGCTGAACAGCATCCTGTGGCAAAGAAGTCAAGTTTCAGCCTTTTCTTTTTAAATTTTTAATTGCTGAGAAGAAATCGGCTTCAGATTTGCTTCAGAATCTCTTGGCAGTTTTTCCGCTCGATTCTGGGAGCAGTAAAAGGTGTGTGCCGTGCTGTGGTTCTTTCCCCACAGACAGCTTGCTGTAGGAAAACTGTGTACTACGTGTAGAGTTTATGTATGTACACACACGCATGCAGAAATATACATGTAAAATATACATGAACATTCAAAAGTTCTTAGCAACAAAATGTGAATGAAGTATAAACTCATGTTCCGGGACTAAGATTTAAGTTTCTGCCTGCCTGGGTCAGTGTTTGAGGTTACTCACGTGTTTGAGTCACTGAACTTTAAGACTGCATTCATCACAGCCTGCTAGACCAATGTACATGTCTTCCCATTAAGTCAATAAGCGTGGTTACATCAGACAGCAGTTCTGTCTAGAAACTAAGATTAACGTCCATCATAAAAGTGACGTGAAGAGACAACTCGTTTGATTTATACAGACTATTTTTGTCTTCCCAGTTTCAAAATAAAATTCAAGTTATTACTTCTATCAATGTAGAGCTTTTCTTTCTCACTTTTACTATTACTAAATATTCTTTTCAAATGGCAGCTTCTTTTTAGTTCAGCTCTGAGCCTGTAGGAGGAAAAACCCAGTACCTGTAGGTGGACTAACAGAACAACTGGCTGATGTTTTTCGCTTCTTTGAAAGAGCTCGTTCTTAATTAATTTTTTTTTAGACTCTTTAATTCACCTGTTGCTGTTTTCTGTAAGAAGCTATATTCCTACTTAGAAATGGAAGTTGTTTTTTATGTATTTGTTTTCAGATTCAGAGCAGTTGGCGGTACTGCAGCAGCAAGACGTGGCTCTCGAGCCTGACGGTCGCTCTGAGCAGCTGGTGCCACGGTGCCCACTCAGCGCCGCGCCGTCCCTAGCTGCCGTTTCGTTCAAAAGCATTGAAGATACGTCCACTGAGCGTGGACTTACCTTCAATTAATTCTGTTGCAGATTCAGTACAGTTAGGCCTCAGTTGCACATGTGGAGGCTTTTAGTTCTCCTCTCTCATAGCACCTTATAACAAGTTTCGTGTGACCAAAAGGCATGTTACAGAGCCGTGAGCTCTGCTTCTGCAGTGCTCTTTTTGTCGTTAACGGATCAGCTTCACAAAGTGCCTCATGATGCAGTGCTGTTCTTGAAATGCCTAACTATATTTTCTTTCCTGTTTATTGGCTCGACACTAGGAAATGATGGTAATATGGTGATGCTGGCAAGGCCAAAGATAGGACGTGGGCAAGGCAGTGGTGACAGACTAGTAACTGAAGTAATCTTAAGATCACCTTTCACGTGCCCTATAGAGACATTTGGTTTGGGGGTTTTATTTATTTTTTTTTTAAGTCAGGCCTGGGCATTCAAATGCTGCCTTTGCAGGGAAAAAACCTCACAAATTAAGAGGGTAAGCCTTTGAGCGCAGTTGGATTGTTGTTCCTAGCACACCACCATGAATTCCTTTGTGGCAGTTCAGTAGCTGAAGGTTCATCTGAGGCTTTGAAAGATAAAGCATTCATAGAAATGATGAATTACAGCTCCGAGCAAGGCACGGCAAACATATCTCTAACAGCTTCTTCCTAAACTGTTTGTGGTGTTTTCTTTGTGAAATGCACTTTTGCGGCAGAGAGAGTAGCATCCTTCCTTGTTCCTCCTACCATGAAGCTGGGTTTCTGCTTCAGGATAAATCACGAGCTGGCACGCCTGGGGAGCTGGCAGGTTAAGGCACATTCATCCTAATGTCTTGTTCGTCTCGGTGCTCTCACCAGTTTAAGTAGCTCAGAAGGTGTGAGCCAGCATTTACTTTCTCCTGACTATTTATCTGATGTCTGTCTGATACCGGGGCAGCCTCGCAAAATGAATTACCTGCTTAGGGACAGAACATCAGCAAGCGTCTGACCTGGATTGGCAGAATTGCTGGGATTTGTTTTATTAGCATGAAGTAGTATCTTTGGGATTTCCACGCTCAGAAGGTATCTTTGCTGGAGACCAAGACTTGGCCTGGTCTTTGCCTCTCGTTACCGGTTCTGTGAGACTTGTCAGGTCTCCTAATGTTCAAACAAAGAGGAAGCAGGAGAAGCAGGCCATAGTAAACCTGGTTTTATTCAGGCTTTTTAGGATGTTGAGAGAAAACAGCTCTGATGAGTTCTGCTGTTTGCTGACTTTGTGCCCCGTGAGTCAGAGGGTGGCAGTTTCTAGTTTTTTCTTGAGTAGTTCAGTTTGCTCCACGGCTTGACAGAGTTTAAAGAGAAAAGTGTTCTTGTCTGTCAGCAGAGCATGGAGCCTGCATATCTGTAACAGACTTCAAGTAAGCGCGCTAAACATTTTTTTAGTTGTAATTAGTCAGGACCATGTTTCTTTAAAAATATGATTAGTTTAAAGCGTTATACCGCGTGAACCAGGTGTGTGTAGAATCTGAGATGTAGCTGAGGCTGCTTTGGGGTGATACGGAACGTCGGCGGTTTGTTGAACCTCAGGCCTAAGCTCTGCGGTGTGCTGGGAGTTTCCGGTGATGGTCCCGGCAGTTGCTTCAGTTCTGAAAATCCCAGTTTTTATAAGCAGAGCGCTTATGAATGTACAAAATGTACCGTGTGATTGAAATTTTGAAAATCAATTAAAGCTTTTCTGTAATTGTCCGCAGACACTGCATGCTCCAGTTGAATGACGGTAGGTAATTTGTAAACTGTTTAGGTTCATTGTTGGCCATCTCTTAGAATTGATTGTCCTTTAATTAACTTTTATCTGTCATGCATGTAATGCGATTCCCAATAAAAATTACGGAATTTTAATTGAAATTGAAAAGTTCTGAAAGGTAGAAATATGAATAAAATGTATTATATATGTGCATACTCCAACTTACATGAACATTCTGAAGCGATTTTAATAATTAGACAGGCTCTCCACATGATTTAATTATCAAGTGACTTGACTGAGTATTTAGATTAGAAGAATATAATTTGGTTTATTTCATAAAGAAAAGCTTTACATCTTTATGTCCTTATTGATTTGCCAGTAGTACTTAATGAGTTTCAATTCACAGAAGTTACATTAGTCAAAATACACCTTTTGGGTTGGTAAATGTAGCCTTATTTTAGAAATAAGACTTGAAGAAAATACTAAGCATAATTTAAAATGAATTATCACAAAGTGTTGCTCCTAAATGTACATGAAGAAATGCAAAATGGCAGCAGGCATTCTTCTATTCTACATATAATTATTGCATATAATTCCAGGAAAATTATTTTCTTTTCAATAATTCCGATGTTTTCTTTTGTTTGCTGAACCAAATATGCTGGATGTGTTTACATTTATGCTCTTGTTTTAGTTTGCATACACTGAAATTTTTTTAGGATTCTTCCTAACTCAATTTTCAATAATTTTAATTATTTTTTGTCAGAGTAAGTTTAAATCATTATATTATTGCTGCTTTGGTTTATGTCATTATACCTTTATGGAATTGGTGCGGCAACTGCTGCAAAGGGTGCAAGGGTTTATAATACCGAATCACGTAAATCACATTGCTCTTCATTTCAGTGAAGAAGCAGTTCTGAAGCCTGTTAGGAAACACAGAGTTTGACCCCTTGTTAGCAGTAATAATTTAAAAACTTACAGCGTGCATCTGTGTCTCTTGCTGAAATGGCAACGTGCAGAGTGAGGCAGTGAGGAGTCATGGCGCTGGATCGGGTTTGTCTGCTCAGGGAGTCGCTGAAGTAACACTTCTCATTTTTAGTACCAACTTGCTATATTAACAGCATTGGATAAAAGACAAAAGCTAGGAGAGAGATTTCTATTTTTAAGGTAAAATACGTTGTATTAAATGGGTAGAAGTCAGTCTTTTTCAAATATGGGCAATTCTCATGGTATTTGTTGTTCAGTGCGTAACTATGGTGATATATATGGACACTGAAAACATTTTTTAGTGGTGCTTTTAGAGATTTCAGACCTTTTCTGCATGTTACAGCGAAGCCTGAGAATACAGGTTTAGGGAGGGTGTTAAGAAGAGGTTTACAAGTGCATTCTGAGCCACACTACCGCTGCCATCACGCTCTGTGTTGCAGAGGCTCTGGGTTTCTCTTCTGTGTGTCAGACTGGCTGCTAGTTTGCCATCCCATGCTTGAGTTTCCAGTACGATTGCACTGAACCTCATGGAGTTCAACCAGGCCAAGGGCAACGTCCTGCACATGGGTCAGGACAATCCCAGGCACAAATCCAGGCTGGAGAATGGATTGAGAGCAGCCCTGAGGAGAGAAGGACTTGGAAGTGCTGGTGGATGGAAAGCTGGACACGAGCCGGCAATGTGAGCTTGCAGCCCAGAAGGCCAACCGCATCCTGGGCTGCACCCCAGCAGCATGGCCAGCAGGTCGAGGGAGGGGATTCTGCCCCTTTACTCCCCTCCCTCTCTACTGCTCTGGTGAGACCCCCCCTGCAGCGCTGCGTCCAGCTCTGGAGCCCCCAACATCAGAAGGCCGTGGAGCTGCTGGAGAGGGTCCAGAGGAGGCCACGCAGATGCTGAGAGGGCTGGAGCAGCTCTGCTGTGAGGCCAGGCTGGGAGAGCTGGGGCTGTTCAGCCTGGAGAAGAGGAGGCTCCGGGGAGACATTGTTGTGGTCTTCCAACATAGAAAGGGGTCTTACGAGAAAGACTGAGAGAGACTTCTACAAGGGCCTGTAGTGACGGGCCAAGGGGTGGTGGCTTTAAGCTGGCAGAGGGCAGGTTTAGATCAGACGTGAGGAAGAAATCCGTCCCTGCGCGGGCGGGGAGGCGCTGGGGCCGGTGGCCCAGAGCAGCTGTGGGTGCCCCGTCCCTGGCAGTGGCCAAGGCCGGGCTGGACGGGGCTGTGAGCGCCCTGGGCTGGTGGGAGGTGTCCCTGCCCAGGGCAGGGGGGGGAACTGGGTGGGCTTTAAGGTGCTTTCCATCCCAAACCACTCCATGATTCTATGAATAAAGAGCACAATAGTGTAGAGTTTGTACACTATAACCTGGAAACACTCTAGAAGGGGTTTTGACAGGGATGACAGTTGCTTACAGAGGCCCCGGCTGAAGGAATGCATCCACTGGAGTCTAGCTGTGGAGCTTGACCCTGATGGAGCAGTTCTGGAGCACTTGTTGATGTGGCAAGCTGCTTCACACAAAGCCATGCAGTCCAGACCCCCGTACAGGATAATCTCCTGAGAGCCAACTGACCCCTGCGCTGCTTGTGCAGGCTGGGCTGCAGCTCCTGCCACTGGCGCTGGGCTGCCCTGAGCCTGCACGAGGCTGAGGAAAGGTGGCTTCAGCAGGTTCGTGCGTTCTGTTGTACTCCTGCCAGCTGCAGTACGGTCATAATCTGGGTGACACCAGTTAGAAGGGCTGAGGTAAGACAGACTGCGTCTGCCGGGACATAAGCCATGGGAGGCTGCTGCTTGCCGAGTGTGGAAAAGGGTATGTTAAAACTTCACTTCTGTGCAGGACAGCATTCTGATGGTTTCTGCTCGACCACGTGGTTGTTTTTTCTCACGTGACGTGTAGGCTTGTGTTTAATTCCAGCTTTGACTCATATGATGGCTTCAGCGCTGTCATCAGCGGCTTTCCTGGACTGGAGAAGTTTGCCGTTAACAGGTACTTGATTTGCAACTGCATTACACTTCAGGTTGTACACTTGCTTAGAAAGGCGGTTGCACAGGTACCGCATCTTTGTCTCTAGGCCAGACGCACAAGAGCAGTGTAGTTTAAGTTGTTAATCCTAACTTCTCAGCTGGCTCCAGTAGATTGACATATCGCTATATTTTCCTTCCTCCTCTCATGCGAGAACACGAGTCTGGTGATTTCAGTGTCCTGAAGGTGGATGCCCTTGCAAGAAGCTGTTCTCACCCTCAAACCCATGTCCCTTTTTCAGGCTGTCTTGTTACACTGCAGTTCATCTTTGTTATGGTAATTTAAAAATTTAACAGGTTTATTAATCCTGCAGAATTTATTATAGTCAAACATGAGATATTATTAAGTTGCTATTGTACGAAGCGTTTACCCTCGCTGTTGGAATGACTTGTCCTCTGCATTGGCAGACACAGAAACATTCATTTTGTTTCCTAATTAGGAGAGCTGCAATCAGGAACCATGACAGGGTTCAGCTCCTCAGTGTACAGCATGCCAGGTTCCATAGTGCAGGCTTTATAAAATTCTCTTTAATTCAGGAACAGAATATCATTAACTTTGTAAGTGGATGAATACAATGGACAAGCAATTTAATTAACTTCTAACATTGGATGTTGGACAGGAGACAAAATGAAATTATGCACATATTTCTTATGCAGGCAGTCAACCTTGAAAGGGGCTTGATGGTGATGGGTCAGACAGGGGGACAGCTTTGTCCAATTATTTGATGTTTAGTCTTAGAATATGAAATTTGAAATTTGGTACTTTGTAAATCAATCATCTCTTATTTTGAGGCAGTTACAAAGGTTCTTTGAGGTACAAAACAACCACCAGTGACTGTGACACGCTAAATACAACCTTTTACCACATGAGACTTTCCCATTTGGAGATGACCTGTATAATGCTAAATGAAATGGACATTAATGCCTCCTCATCAAATTGAATTTGCCATCTTGAGTGTATTATGTAAGAATATATCAACGAAATACTAAATTGATTTAAAGTTTTTAAAATTAAAATTATTTACAGTCAAGTAAATGTGGTAAGTGATCCAGCTTACCAGTTTCGTACAAAATGAAGCACCTTTTTCTTTTTTTTTTTTTTTTTGGTGGAGGAAAAATATGGTAAAAAATGTGGTTAAGCATCCAGCAGTCTCTGCCATCTGCTCAGAAGCGATCCGAGTTGGATCCCCGTCCCGTAGCACGGCCAAGGGCAAATCGCATCTCACAGAACACAGTCAGGAGGGGTTGGTCTCTGGTGGGGAAAGCACAGCCTGGATCAGCCCCCTTGCCAGCTCTGGCTGGTAGTGAAGGAGCCACGCATTCGTGGGGGCAATAAGACTGAAAAAAAATTGCCCCAGGTTTCTGGCTGGGCTTGCGTACACCTGTCAGGTTTTGCTTCAGATCTAGTCAGGACTTTCACCCTCGCAGCATCTCCGTTCTGCCCTCGCGGATCAGGGGAGTGTTCCCGGAAGGGTATTCCATGTGCTCATCTCTTCATGGCTGTCAGATACCTGTAACTAGTCCAGATTAATTTCTGGATTGGCTTTGTCCTGTGTCGCTGTTGCTCTTCAGCTTACGCAGTTCTTCCCGTTCCCCAGTGCCACTCCTCATCTGTGGTTTATTTGCAGCTTTCCTTTGTTTTGCTAGGATACGGAGTCGGCCTCTTTTAGTCACTTCTTGTATGCCAGGATCTTATTCTCTGGTCCTGATGGCCTTTTTTCAGTGTGGTCAAACCCTTTACCTGGGAGATCAGAATTGGTGGTGTGGTGGAACCACGTTTTGATGGACCATCGTTGCGCTCTACAGTTGCATTTGTGTTTTCTAACTATGACTGTGTCTCACGTGCTGCCTGCAGAGATCTCCTCTGCCTTTTTCACAGCCGCATCCCTTCGGCGCTTTGCGTAGTGTGCTCGGTCGTGCGGTAATGGAACATGGAAGTAGAGGGGAATACGCTAATTAATTTCTGGAAGAGGTGAAGTGCTGCTTTGGTCTCTATTGATCTCTGGTTGCTATTGGTTCTACTCATAAAATGATTATAAAAATAAATGTGAAATAGAGTATAGAATATAGCTTATTCCTGAAAAAGAATATTCGACACTTTGGCATTATCTTCTGCAGTCTGAGACTCAAGCTCAGTTTCTCCCAGTTCGTGAACTGTCACCGGTAGCAGAGCAGCATACTTCGTTCTGGCTCTCGAGCCACCGGAGAACCCTCGGCAGGGGGTTTGGCCGTTTGGGCACACGCTCTTCTCCGAGTCAGGCCCATTAAGAAGCGGCTGGGGCGGGATTCTGAGCGTGGCCCTGAGTTATGGCTTTGAATCCTGTATTCAGACAACCACCTTTCCGGACTGGTGCGGAGCCAAGCTGTGTGCCTCTTATCCTGATTGGGGCCTCCAGAGTGCTTGTGTAATAGAAATATTAAATAAGAGTGTGATTAATGACTTTGTGAAGGTTCTGCTGGGAGTTCAGGAATATTGATAAGTGGCCTTTTTTAACTCTTCAGCATACGTACACTTTCCTTAACGCTTGTTGGCTCCTCGGTCTGTCGGTAGTCTTTGTTTTAAGAAAAAGAACATCTGTAGGATATTTTTTTAAAAATGGAATTGATTTGTAATTTAAATGTTAAATCTCTTTGTGAACGATGTCAGTATCAAAAGTGGTGTTAAATACTCTCCGTCAATGTAGTAGGTTTTATATGGGTTATTCATTTACTTACCAGACATGTTATGTGTAGCTCGCATTTTTTTATTTCGTAATTTTTTCATTTGCTATATTGATGCAGTAAAGAAATTTTAAAGAGAAGTAGTAGAGGTGGATCATGCTAGCTGAAGATCACTCATTTATTAGTCTTCAGAACAGGGAAACGAAAGCTCCTGAGACTTTGTTTTTTTCCTGAAATTGTGCTGTTGATGGTTAGCAGAGAGACCTCTCTGAGGTATCCACAAAGACCAGGTGTGCAAACAAGTTATTTTTTTATTATGGTTTCTTGATTAAGTATCTGAATGACTTGGAATTTAGATATCTTGGAATTTTTAAAACAATTACTCCAATCTGTCATGTAGACAGGTCACAACATTTTTAGAAACCTAAACAGCTAAGCCTACTTGAGAATATTACTAAGTCTGAGTAATGGGTCCAGAAATAAATAGTACAAGTGTAAAACTATACAAAAACACTCCTGGATCAGGTGTTTCCTGAACTATATTTAATTCAACTATTATAAAAACCAAAACATCAGAATTTATTTTTTTAATTATTTGAGGTTTTTAAGTGGTAAATTTATAGTGACTGTTCCTCTTGATAGTTCAGTTTTTACTGGTGTCACGCTTAAAAGAACTGTTCTAAAGAAATAAATAGGAAAAGAGTGAGGGAGCCATGCTAGCTGTTAAAGGTATGTCTGGTGCTGCTGAACTGCAACTCAACAGGAGAGATCGTGGTGTTAAAATTATTTGAGCATGGTTTGGAATCACGCTGAGTGTTCTGACAGCTCACTGGAGCTGGAAACGTGGCGAGTGAGAGGTTATTCAGCTGGCGCGGAGCGGCGAGGAGCACGGCTTCACGGCCTAGCCGTGACAGCACGGCTCAGTCACTGACAAACTGGCAGGTCCGCTAAACAAAGAGATTACAGACAAATTAGCACTTCTGAAGTCAAAACCAGCATGTAGAAATTAATCTACATGGCAGAAGTACCTTTGCAGGCGTGGGTCTAATATAATTATAGCAAACATGACCAGGATTTGGGTAGGCCTAGTGCTGGATACCCTTTTCCCCACCAGCTCTACTACAGGCCTCTGCTGCCGGAGGTCTCCGCTGCTCCAGCAGCGTTGGGAAACGGTCCCTGGAGAAACTGTGAGGATACTGGCAATTGCGCAAGCAAGTTGTGGAACTGCAAGTTGCCTCTTTACAACGTAGGTGTGTTTATGTTATGATATGTCTCGTTGGTTTCGGTCTTGTGGAGTAAGAGAGGCTTCAATAGCAATCCTGCCAGTGATTTTACTCTTCTCGAGTGAATAGTTCCGTTTGCTTTAATGGGAGTATCGCGTGTCACTAAGCAACTATTTCTAATGCAGACCAAGCTACAGTATGCCAAGAAGGTCTTTTAGGTTTGTCACTGAATAGTTGGAGCCCGCTCACTTTTACACTTTATTAAAGGTGTAATTATTCAAATACTGATGAAATTAAGCCGATAACTGTGTTTGAGATACGAGGCTGCAAAGGTAGTGCGTAATTGTTTGAAATGGTCTGGTTTGGGCTCCGGCTGTCTGGACGTCAGGTAGACGAGGCCAGTTTGGGGGGAAGCTCAATAGCCGTTTAATGCTATGTACTTTGGCTGATAAGTCCAATTCAGGAAATGATAAATGGCTGGACACCTAATTTGTTTGCAAATAAAAAGTGATAGACTATTTTATAATGAGTTGATCTGTGTACCCAGCTTGTTTTTTTAACCTTGAATGAATAATAGACATTCAGTGTTAATGTAGCCATACTGGATCAAGGAGCCTATGAGCAGAGTTGACAAACATATACTTTGACATCGCTCATTATTTGCAGTTACTTTCTCGGTCGCTATGTAGATGTGTTAGAGCCAGCCTGCCCTTGCGTCTTGCCTTTCCTTCATTTCTTGGAAAGTGACAGTTGTCTCAAAATTAGCCTTTTAAAGGCAAACTAACGAAGTATTCCTGATCGGCCGCGGCCTGCGGCTTGTCTCCCAGCAGAGCTCTGCGGCTGCTCCGCTGTCGCCGCACCCCGTGGCAGCGTGCCCCGCGCCCCAGCCCCGTGGGGAGCGGGCCGGCGGGGCACCGGGCCGTTGGCCACGCTGGGGTGCCCGAGCAGCACGGGGCGCAGGTGGGCCCGGGGCCTGCCTGCCCCCCAGGCGATGTTGGGGCCTGCGCTGTTTCCCAGCTTGGGTTTTTCTGTTTGAGGTCTCTTAAGCTGCGTTGCGACGTGAGTGAACCCAGATAAGGTGTCCCCGTATCGTACCCGATAACAGTGCTTTTGTGTAAAATTACTGTCTTCCTCTCTGGAGCTGCTGCAACTTCTTGTTTGCTGTGTTTCCCCTGACTGAAATGTGGCAGTTAATAGACTCCATTGTACTAATGTGAAACTAATACGTGCTCTGGATGTTCGGGTTTATAAATATGTAAAATATTTTTTTAATAGTTGTTAGCAAAACAGGCAGGTAATCAATAATCTCAGGCGTGACAAGCACGCTGTTGACATACAGCATGGCCAAAAGGACCGGTAGGAGATAAGGGCTTCCTGTCAGCAGTGCCCCGCGCTAATTAATATTCAGACATTGTCATGTTCAATGATAAATGAATTCCTTGAACTATATTGATATAGTAGGTTAAACATTGAAAAAGTTGGGTTGAACTTTGACTTTAAATATTCATTAAAGCTAATTATGGATTTTATGACTACATGAATTACAGTTTCTGTGTCATCATTGGCAATTTATTTTACATTTATTTAAAGCAATCTTTATATATTAGCTTTATCACATTTGGTGAGGTAATGCAGTAAATGTTTACTCTGTACAGTAATTAAACTTTTATTCAGATATTTCCTTTATGCATTAAATTTCCACAGTTGAAATGACGTACTTTGAAAAGAAATTATGCCAATTAGATGTTTAAAAAAATGTTAGCGGTTTAAATGTTCAGACTTTTGTGGCAAGATTTCTGTATAATCAAAGGAGTGGTGTTTTTAATAAAGCCAGGTGTGGAATCCATCAGAACCAATTTGTTTATCTTGCCATCAGTACCAGTTTTTCCAGGTGAATCTTTTGCCATGGAATAACAAAAGGAACTTCCAATGTTGTACTGAGTATCGTTCTGGAACCTAATTAAAGGCAGTGAGCGTTTAACTTCAGTCTACTGACGGGAAGATCTCTAGTTTTTCTCCATAGTACGTTTAGGGAGGGAGGTGCAAAGCTCTTGTAATGCCCATGCGCTAAGTTAAAGTTCGCTATCTGTTTCTGCAGCTGGCAGCCCGGTTCTGTGCGTGCAGGTGGTAAGAGCAGTCAGATACTTCTGCCAGGCCTGGAAAAAGGCATTTTGTTAATAGCAGTACCGCCGTGAGATAATCGCCTAGCCTTTTCACCCAGTTCCTGAGTGTTTCCATAAGGGCCGTTCTCACAAAAGCGTTCAAAAGCTGGGATGTGTGTGCCTGTGTACTCTACAATCAGTGGCTGTGATACTGAAAGAGTTTCTAGCAGCTGACAAAGGGCATTTTCCCTCGTGTACCTGCAGGGTTTTGTGTGCAGGCCGAACTATTTGATGTTAGGAGTGTTAACGCAGAGCTGTTTAGTTATAATGTACAGGGGAGACAGAAGTATAATCGGCAATCAGTTTTAACATTCTTGCGCCTTTCTGAGCTGCTTGGCCAAGCTAAAAATGACTGTGGTTCATGACTGTCCTATCTGAATTCTCACTTTGATACTTTCTGCTATTTCAGTTAAGGGGGGTGTGTGTGTATTCATGCCTATTTACAATGCTTAAATACCTCTATAAAGCAAAATGTAAATACATTTAAATAGAGCCTCAGCACCGATTGCGTGGTACTTCCTCACGACCGCCTTCCTCCTGGCTGCTCAGTCCAGAGAGTTACATGTGCGGTTGCGGTGACCACCTGAGGTCAAGGGGTTGTGTGGACCTTCCTGAACTTTTAGGAACTTCTGGTAGTACTGAATAGAAGGTTATTTTAATGCAGTTACAGACCCAAGGGGTTGGCGGGCTGGCCTAACGAATTAAGAACTTTCTGATCTGAGCCTAGCTGTGAGCTATCCATTCGTGGCTCTGTGGCGGGGCTGCTGGGATGCCGTTTCCGTTATTAGTCTGTTTGCAGACTACCTGGAAAATCAAGCCGAAAAGACTGCGGCTGCTCCCTTCCCTTCGTTCTGGTGGGACATTACACCTACAGCAGAGCGTATGCCCTCTCCTGTTCGTTTCTTGGTGCGGGGCTCAGAGCGGCTAGCAAGAGCTGGTCACGCTGCGTCTGAGCCGTAGCCTCAGAAGTGAGGTTGCTCTGAGTGCCTGAGATGACGGTCACGGGTTGACCCGTTCAGGGGATAACTGCGGCACTGTCTGAGGGGCCCTGCCGTTGCCGAGCGTGTCCTCCCCAGCTGCACAGTAAAGTTAGCTTCAGTGACCTCCAGGGCACATTATTTTTCAGGCTTCTGCTCCAGAGAGACACTTGTAACAAGGGTTTAAATTTTGAAAGATTTGCTGATTCACTGTTCTGCAGTCACTAACGTAGATGCAGCAGAAGCTGAGAAAGTAAGGTGCAATACATGACACGACTTCTGAGGGTGCCTTCCCGTGAAAGCACCCGCTTACAGGTGGCATAGAATTTGTGCTCATGGCAGAAGTAATGAATTTAAACAATCCTTAAAGTGGAACAATGACTAGTTTTCTTTCTTTACATTTGAAAATGTTAAAAGTTGAACTGTTTGGGGTGGTTTATAGATTGCATTGTGTTTCTCTATTATGTTACCTGATTGTGTACTGCTGCTACTCTATCGGCCACCACTTCTTTTTCCAAAGAATATTGAATTGTAAAAAAGAAATAAAGCAAATTTCTAGACTTCGTATTGTTATCATTTAACTTTGTTGTTAAACTGTTATTTTATGAGAAATAAATTGAATTAACATAATCTCAACAAAGGAGTCTGGGCAGTAGGCCCTGAAAGAAAGTTGTTGGGTTTTTTTTGCTTACATTTCGTTGTGTTAAGGCAGTGAATTATAACTGCACTCCATCATTTTTACAAGTTAACATTTATGTACATAAACCTGATTAAGTCTATAATAATGCGGGAGATAGCGATAGCCGTAATTTCCATTCCATTACAGTTTTGCTTCTTTCCAATGGTGTGTTTAGAATTACGCGCTGGAAGCCTATCTTAATGTCAGTGGTATCGGTTCCCGAGACTGTGCAGTGTTACTTCATCCCTGCCAGAGAGTCTTTGTGCACAATTAGCTGACGCTCAGTGCTACAAATGTAGACTATCAAACCAAACTTTTGCTGCGTAATTCTTCAAAACTAGTTTTAAAAATGAGATTAAAACTCTAAGAAGTCAAGCAGTGAGCAAACCAGGATGCTCAGAAATAAAAGTTGTAGCTTGAGCACAGGTGGCAGTACTGTTTCTAATAGAATAAAGGCATGTAAGTAGAACAGAGTTTTTAGAGCAGCTTTATTCTTCTTGGTTTACTGAGTGACATGTTACATAGAGAAGCTTCAGAATTCATAATCCTGTCGCTTAGATCTAAATATTCACCTGTCCTTAATATCATCCTGTGCCTGATTTGGGTAGGTCAATATTTCCAAAATTTTTTTTTTTTTCTAGTTAGCCTTACATTTCCACCTCAGCTGTGTCAAGGGAAAATCTGTTAAGAATGAGGGGAAAAAGATTTTCTCTGAAGGTGGTCAGACACTGAAACAGAGCCTTCAAAAGAGGAGGTGGTCTCCAGCCCTGGGGGTTTTTGCATCTTGCCTGGGCAATGCCCTGAGCAGCCCAGTTGTCAGCCCTGCTTCGGACAGGGGTTGGACTGGAGAACCCAGAGGTCTGTTCCAGCCTGCGCGATTCTGCTCCCCTAGATTGTGAGAAAAAGAAAAGCTTCCTTAGAAACAGTATTTCCAAGTTACAAGTAGGCTGAATTGGCCACGTGTTACTGACATAGCCCAGGATTTCCCATTCCAGGATGTGATTTTAAGACTTTTATCTGGTTTTAGTTCTTTGGGAGACAAAAATATACTTTTCTCAACAAAAAAAAAACCTCTCTGTAAACGTATTGCTACTTAAGAATAGTCTGCTGGTTTTAAAATCCAAAGGCCAGGTATAATGAAAGTTTAACTTGAGACAGAAGTGTTTTCTATTGCTAATGACAATTTCTTCAGTTCAAAATTAAATAATGGGTGGCAATGTTTTTATCTGGTATGAGGATTTATTTTTTTTCTGGCAGAGTGTCCTTGTTGCAGGATAGTTAACCTTGAGTCCTCTAGAAGAATGTCCCCTGCATTTTCTTATTTGCCTCCTCCATGTTATAAAAAAGCAAACGAAAGACCCAAAGGAAGCTGACTGGGTTGCGGGGAAGTGTACTCATCAATTAAATGTGTGACAGTGTTTTCTGTTGGATGGACTAATATGTCAAGGAGATGGGCAGGGCCTCATGTTTGTGCTTTTGACAAATCAGCGAATGTTTAATCTCTGGATGTGCGGCATCTCATAAATAATGCAGCAGTCGCTGAACCAGAGCACTGCTCTGCTAGGAGGGTCTCTGTCGTATAGGAGTAAAAGACAAAATCAAACCAAATCACCCTTTTTGTTTAATGCTGTGCTTCATTTATGCTTCTCAATAAGACTTTATGTAGTGGCAGGCTGCTTTTTTTCCCCCTCAAATTGTGTTGAGTGCATCAGATGTATTTAAGGGCTCATCAAGTTCTCATTTAGAATTGATACATTTTTGTATTCGGCTATAAAGTCTATTTGCACTACTTTTTCCTTTCTTGCTTGTTTTTCCTTTACTCTCTTCTAATATACATATTTCCTCTCATTATCTGGTGGAAAACAGTGTGTTCTGTGACTAAGGAGAAGCAAAAGCACGCAGCAAGGTCACAGCACATGAAGGTGAGGCCTTGTCAAAGCTTCCGTGGTTTAATGGAGCCCAGAAGGGACTGTCTCGGCCCAAGCGCCCTGGGGTAGGGGCGTGCTTCCAGTCCATGGGGGACCACTGGAAAAGGAGCAGGGGACACCACTATGAGCACAGGAAGAAAAGGCTGTAGCAGGAAGGCAAACAGGATTGTCTGTGTTAAGGAAACTTTGTAAGCCTCAGGAGAGGGAAAAATTCTGTCAGGCTGCGTTGAGCGGTTGTGAAAGCCTCTTCTGCGGAGACCCTGCGATGCAAGTTAGAAAATTGTTTATCAAGCATAGCCTAAATCTGTAACTTGCAAACCCTGGAAAATATTCTGGAGGAGGAACAATCTTTTCTATGAGAATAGGGTTGTTTCTGAGTGGCCTTTCGCCTGTCCCTTGGAAGCAGTCTAGCTAAAGCACAGAGGCGTAGGATGCACTGGGACCTGTCTGGGTGCTGGGTGCTGGACCAGATGCGGGGTGGCCAGCTCTTCCTGATGCAGTAAGCCGTGCCACGTGTGGCCATGGGCAGCAGCCCTGGGCCCTTCCTCAGCCTCTGCAGCATCCGCGTTGGCAGCTGCTGCTGCTGTGTGACCACGGGCATTTTGCCTGCCCACCCCTGGCTAGGTGATCTCTTCCGCTCCAGATCTTCATTTCCTCGTTTTACTTGCATAAGACACTGTGACTGCAGGCAGCTCTGTTTTCAGTCTGCTGTGGCGGAGTGCATTGGGAGCACGCTGCCGTCAGGGCCTGCTGCAGCCGGGTTTGCTCAGCCTTTGTGCAAACTGGGTTCCAGAGGTCTGAGAGTGGGTACCCGGAGGGCGAGGGATGCATAGTGACTGGGCGTGGGAAGCTTGGGGTGGGTTTCCTCATATCCCGTGGGAGCTCTGTGGCAGAGAACAGGGTGCTGGCATCCAGAGTGGGCTGGCCACCGCTCTCACCAGCTGGGCAGCACACCCTGCTCTCCGGTCACTCTGAAGGTAGATGGCATTTCAGCTCTTGTCCACCTTGGAACCAAAGTGCTTGCGCCTCTGCAACCGGGGGCTGTGCTGAAGTGATGTCCTGAGCAAAGGTGCTTTCTTAACTACTGCACTGAGGATTAAGATTTCATAGATCTTCAGAAACTGGGGAAGTACTTCAGTTCTGGTAAGGAAGAGGTACTAGTATTTTGCTGAATATGGGTGGACTTCAGTATGTTTTTAAAATCCGTTTGCTGAGATGGGAGTTTATTTGCTTTTCTGAATGCAGGAGAGACTTTTGTGTTTACATGCTTTACTGTGACATGGACTAATCACTAAAACTGTAACGGAATTCTGTAGTTGAATTAGGTCACTGCTTTGGAAAAAACTGAAGAGAATAGTTGCTCAGGACTAGATCAGCAGGAGTTGTAAGTCCTATCTAAATCCAAACAATGAACACATAGCATTTTATTTTCAGTAGTAACTCAAATTTTTTTTGTGTGTTGTTGTGGGCACTAAACTCTGCTTCTACTTACACTTGGAAAAGCACATCAGTTATGCCAGTGTCAAGAAACTTAACATGTATTCAAACATCTAAGCCTCTGCTAGATGTTATATTCTTTCTCTTCGAGTCGGCACATTGTGAGAAAATGCTTGCCTCAGGTGCAGCTGCTCTCCAAGTGTGGCTGGCTGAGCTGGACATACTGCACTGTGCCGTCCTTATAATCATTGTCAAAACACTTATGAACAGGGAGAGCTGTGCAGGCCTGTGCAAATATCCCCAACACTCCTGTTAGATTTTAAGTGTTAGGCCTGCTCTGCAGCTGGCAAAGTCATTCACTCAGTAGGAAGATGGAGAATCGGTGCCTGGCTCTCCAAAGCTACTGAATCTCTCAGCCTTGCTCTTGTTTCTGTACTGCGCAGCCTCCAAAAACGTTTCTTTTGCTCTGAAAGTGAAGCAGAAGTTGTCGGGGTTTTATAAAAGAACTGTGGGGATGTGTTCAGTGTTTAGAAAGGTATTGGTCCGTATGACTAATTGCATCCGTCCGTTTGGGGTTTCTAAAAGTACACCTGGTAATTGTGCCCTTAGCATGCTTAGTCAGCTGGTAAGGATCTTTTTTATAATGGGTTATGAAACTTCAGAGAAGCCACAAAGGAAATGAACATTTTAGAGATCTTGGAAAATTTTATTTGTTAGTATTTAATTTCTTCTGCTTTCTCTAATTGGAAAGCATGATACTCTTTTTTAATTTTAGTTAGCCAAAGTAGATATTTTCACCATTTCTTATTTTGTTGTTGTTTTTTTACAGGCTCTAGGAAGTTTTTACTTTCTTCATGAATCTTTGAAAAACATCTACCAGTTTGATTTCAAAGGTAAGTGAAGGAATTAAATATTGTGAATTGTCAATTGACTTTATACATCAAGGCAGCTTTTCTGTCATCTTTTCTGACAGAGGTGCCTAGCAGTTTTTTCCATGATCTGCAGAATTCTGTATAATGCATGCAAGTCCATCGATGACAGACATTACTTTTCTTTCCTTTTATAGACCTCTTAGAATAAGTCAATGAACCAGCCACAGGTTGAACAACGGTGCATTAATCATTGCCATGGAGATGGGCCTTTGGATCCATAGAGATCCCTGATGATTTGAAAAGAGCTCTGAATGGCTGCAAGGTTCTTCCAGGTAGATCAGATACAGGACCAAGACCTTCAGTGTCCAACAGTGGTGGTCATTTTGCAAAGCAGCTGAGGTAGATTTATGGCTTAAATTACTTTGGAGCAGTGCAGGTCAGTAGGAGGATGTCATTGTTTTTAACCCGCATTGATCCATCAGGTTGGAGGTCTTGCTAAATCTCAGCAGTTTAGAAGTAATGCTAGGCTATGTACATTAAATATTAGAAATATCATAGAAAATTATTGAATACTTCCTGAGGTGTATGTAGAGAAGATTATATAAAATTTATGCTATTTCAGTTGAGAACTGTCTGCATATTAAATACGAGAATCTTCTGAGCTTCATTTAGCTTACTGAGCTGAATCACATTAATACTGCGTCTAGCGTCCCATTAATTTGAGACACTGTTGAAATGGTGGTAACTATGGAGTGAACTAATTCTCTTAATTATATAGATTAATTATTTTTGTTCTCAGCAGAGACAGGTCCTCTCTGCTTGTGTAATTGAGGGTATAGGGTCTTCCTTCCCTGAAATATTTGAACCATAGTTCTACTTATATAGCAATTGAAGATCTGGCCAACGTAAGTCCTACTGTCATCATCGGTGTCAATGCTGAAGGGAACTACAGCTGCAGTATCATTGGCAGTGCACGTGAAGCTGCCGTGTTACCCCTGGACTGGGCAGCCTGCTGCTCCACTGCCAGTAGCTGTCTGTCCTTCCTGCCGTGTACTGGTACTGCGGGAACTATATCTGCACATCTAATTCCTGAGCCTGCAATTTCATCGCGCCAGCGCTGGAGGACCAGCAGTTTTGCTCTGAATTCCATCTAAAGTTCCTTCCCGCTGGTCAAAGACGAGAGATGTCCTGCTCTAGTGATATCTGACAGAGTGAAATGACAACTGTTTTAGGAAAAGAGCCGCTTTCTGAGTTTATTAATTGTTGATTGACAGCTTATTCGCTACTGTACAGCTTTTAAAAGAAAATATAACAATTAAAAGAAAGTGAGAAAATGAAAGGGAAAGTGTAGGAGAATATAATCAATATTAAAAAAATAAGCAGATACCTGTTCCAGAAATCAGATGCTTTTTAAAAAAGAAGCGTTTTCCCAGAAAGCCAACCACAACCTGGGCTACATCCAAAGCAGCCTGGCCAGCAGGTCGAGGGAGGGGATTCTGCCCCTCTGCTCCGCTCTGGTGAGACCGCCCCTGCAGCGCTGCGTGCAGCTCTGGAGCCCCCAACATCAGAAGGCCGTGGAGCTGCTGGAGAGGGTCCAGAGGAGGCCCCGCAGATGCTGAGAGGGCTGGAGCAGCTCTGCTGTGAGGCCAGGCTGGGAGAGCTGGGGCTGTTCAGCCTGGAGAAGAGGAGGCTCCGGGGAGACCTGAGAGCGGCCTTCCAGCACCTCAAGGGGGCTGATAGGAAAGCTGGAGAGGGACATTTGACAAGGGCCTGTAGTGGCAGGAGGAGGGGTGGTGGCTTTAAGCTGGCAGAGGGCAGGTTTAGATCAGACGTGAGGAAGAAATCCGTCCCTGCGCGGGCGGGGAGGCGCTGGGGCCGGTGGCCCAGAGGAGCTGTGGGTGCCCCGTCCCTGGCAGTGGCCAAGGCCGGGCTGGACGGGGCTGTGAGCGCCCTGGGCTGGTGGGAGGTGTCCCTGCCCAGGGCAGGGGGGGGAACTGGGTGGGCCTTAAGGTGCCTTCCAACCCAAACCGTGCTGTGATTCTGTGATAAATGTTCAGTCCTTAATTTTTGCTTGGCAAAACCTGAGCAAAGCCAGACGAGGTGTGAACCATGGACCTGAAGATGTGTTTGGCCCAGTCATCACTTGAAAGAAAAAACTCTTAGTAAAATTCCAGGAAGATCCAGTGTTACACTGAACTGGTGGTGTAAGTCACCCGCTCTTCTCTTCATGTAGAGAAGAATCAGTCTCCCAGTGTAGTGTTGATAAAATATGACTCTGAATGCTCCCATCTTTCAGGGGGAATGTGAAACTTGCCTCTTCTGTCATGACTATTGACATTTTCACAGTGTATTAAGTTCTTAAATCAGACAAAAAAATCCAAAAGGATACAAACATTCTCTGTGCAAAAGTCATTATGGAATTCTGGTTCTACTCAAAAGCATGCAGAAATGGATGTTCATATCAGGTCAATATTCCTGCAACGTCACTGTGTCTTTTCAAAATTCACTGCACAGTTGGATGTGACCGAATACAGTCTTTGGGAAAACGATTGGCTCTGTTTTTCAGTTCTCAGGAAGAGATACTTGAGATTTAAAATGAGAAGAATTCTCTCCTACAGCCTCATGTGTTACTTACTGCAGCGTAGAAGGTGTTGGACTATTTCCATAGTGGTCAGAGACCCAAAAGTTTGCTTACAGTTTAAACTGTTGACAAGCTATGTGTTCCATAGGGCCATCATCCAACAGAGGGGATTGCTGGATGGCATATCAGGCCGGTTTCAGTCTACCGCTTTGATTTAGAGACAGGATCTCCTTTTCTCTGGTGTGAAATCAGAAATAGTGTAGAAGTATCTTTACTTGGAGATACATGGGAAAGCATGCTTCTTTCCTCCTGCATTTACTTCCCAGCCGTCATGGAAATGAATCGGCAGCTCATACTTAGCCTTGATGTTAACGTAAGTTGTGGTGAAGTGTCTCCTTTCTGCCAAGTGCCGCCTTTTATTGAGGTTCTGACAGCAGGAGCCTTCAGTCCTTACAGTTCTGCCAAATGTTTTCTGTATCCTGAATGGCATCGGGGTCTTTTTGCTGACACACTCAAACTTGCTGAAGGAGGCCCATCCATCCATGATCTACTCAGAACGATGCCACATTAGTTTATCAGGTTATTTGTTTAGTCTTCCTGTGGGAGCCAGATCTCAAAGGGACTGGCATATAAGGAATGATACTTTTTCCCCCCCTGAAGATATATTGCTACGTTACAGTAAATGCTTCCTCAGATTGTATAAAATACCTTATCTAGACAACTTGAAGTGACACGTTTTTGTATTGCTTGGTTTTTTCACCAGATATCCAGTAGAACTAGACAGTTCAGGGCTCTTGATAATAGTTGTTTTGGAGTTTTTTTTCTTGTGCGTGCCTAGTCAATATTCAGTCCCATTGAGTAGTTCCAGCTTAAAGGTAGCTTTAAGACAGCTGCCCAAATTCCTGTGTCGGAGGACTTTGGTAAATTAAGTCAGGTTCTTGCCTTTAGAGATGCAAATAGATTGAGCTGATTAGGAGAGAGATCAAGCACAGAGTGGGTCAAGAAGCAGAACCTCTTGTTCATGGGCTGTACGGATCCGTAGATTGATTGTTAAGGCTGGGAAGTCTGTGCTATTTCTGTCTGTGATGTAACCATCCATTAAAGACCGTGGAAAGTGATATGCTTTATCACTAAGTCTCTTTTACAAACACAGCACCCACTCCAGCTTTAACTTCACATCAGCTCATGTGCTGGTAGCCAGGAGTGGACGGTCTGAAAGAGGTAGGTGGCTACAGCGTTGCAGAGCAGCTAATACGAGATTTGAGTGGAGTGGGTCCAATTCATCTTCTGCATATCCTCAGAGCAAGATTTTTACTTTCTTGGTTTGAAGAAATCCCATGAGGAGAAGGGCAGAAGGCCTGGTATCAGTGAAGGCCATTGAGAAATAAGACCCTTTTTTGCTGTTAGGGTTTCCAAGTGGCTGCACAAGTAATTCAGAGGTGACTGAGCTGAATGTGTAAGCACAGAACATTTCAGGAGAAAACAAGGAAAGAAAAGAGTGCCTTTTTGTCCTGAGATCTGATTTTTATTTTTTAAATAATGT